>NC_058524.1:302351290-303601290 GCF_904849725.1 Hordeum vulgare subsp. vulgare | reverse complement strand
GCCCCTTGGGACAAGTTAGTACCATTATCAGTGATAATACTGTGCGGATATCCAAACTGGAAAATTAGCTTCTTCAAAAATTTGACCGCTGTCTCCGCATCGCAAGCTCCAATAGTTTCCGCCTCAACCCACTTGGTAAATTTATCAACTGCCAGCAATAGGTGAGTCTTCTTGTTGGAGGACATTTTAAAAGGACCAACCATGTCCAGCCCCCAGACCGCAAAAGGCCAAGTAATGGGAATCATTCTTAATTCTTGAGCCGACACATGAGCCTGCCTCCCATAACGTTGGCACCCCTCACACCGGCGAACTATGTCTTCTGCATCTGCATGAGCCGTTAGCCAAAAGAAACCATGACGAAAAGCCTTTGATACCAAAGAACGTGACCCGGCATGATGTCCACAGTCACCGGAATGAATGTCATTTAGGATCGCGCATCCTTCTTCAGGGGAAACACATCGCTGAAACACCCCAGAAGCGCTCCGTTTATATAACTCGCCATTAATGATGACCATGGATTTGCTGCGCCGAACGATCTGGCGAGCCAAAACTTCATCGGTGGGTAACTCGCCGCGAGTGAGATAAGCCAGATAAGGGAGAACCCAATCCGGAGTGACACGGAGAGCTGCCACGAGCTGAGACTCGGGATCCGGTATCGCCAATTCCTCCTCTGAGGGTAAAACCACGGACGGTTTATGCAAGTTATCCAGAAAAACATTAGGGGGAACCGGTTTTCTCTGAGAACCGGGTCGCGAGAGGGCATCAGCTGCCTCGTTGAGGCGCCGGTCAATATGGTCCACCTGATAGCCATGAAAATGACCCGCCACATCAGACACAGCTCGTCTGTAAGCCGCCATCATGGGATCCCGAGAGTCCCAGGTACCCGAAACTTGTTGTGCCACCAAATCGGAGTCACCAAAACACCTGACTCGTGTTAGGTTCATCTCTTTTGCAAGTCGCAAGCCGTGAAGCAAAGCCTCATATTCCGCCGCATTATTAGTGCAGGGAAACATGAGTCGGAGAACGTAACAGAACTTATCTCCTTGAGGGGATACTAACACCACACCAGCCCCCGAGCCTTCCAGCTGCCTGGACCCATCAAAGTAAATAATCCAGTAAGTAAGGTCAGGCCGGTCTTCCGGAGCCTGTAGCTCTGTCCAGTCGTTAACGAAATCAACTAGTGCCTGGGACTTGATAGCCGTGCGAGGAGTATATTGTATGTGATGAGACCCAAGCTCTATTGCCCATTTGGCGATTCGCCCCATTGCCTCCCGATTCTGGATGATGTCTCCAAGGGGAGCAGAACTAACCACTGTGATCGGGTGCTCGTGGAAATAATGCTGAAGTTTTCGACTCGCCATAAACACCCCATAGACCAGTTTTTGCCAATGCGGGTATCGCTGTTTGGAAAGAGTTAACACCTCGCTGATAAAATATACCGGGCGTTGCACTGGGTATTCCTTCCCTTCTTCCTTTCTTTCAACGACCACAGCCACACTTACTGCTTTGGAATTCGCCGCGATATACAGAAGCATAGGCTCCTTTTCAGTTGGGGCTGCCAGGACCGGCGGGTTAACCAATTGGCGTTTCAGGGCCTCAAGCACCTCGTCTGCCTCATTTGTCCACACGAATCGATCGGACTTCCTCAATAATTGATAAAGAGGAATCGCCTTTTCCCCTAGGCGACTCACAAAATGACTTAGAGCCGCAATGCGACCCGCCAATCGTTGAACTTGATTAACATTCGCCGGCTTTCCGAGAGAGGTAACCGCTTCGATCTTGTCCGGGTTAGCCTCGATGCCGCGCTCCGATACCAAGAAACCTAGCAATTTTCCTGCAGGTACACCAAAAACGCACTTGGTAGGATTTAGCTTCATCTGATATACCCGTAAATTATCAAAAGTCTCCTTAAGGTCTTTCAATAGTGTCTTCCCCTGGCAGGTTTTGATCACAATATCGTCGACATAAGCATGGACGTTGCGACCAATTTGGTTGCGAAGACAATTCTGGATGCAGCGTTTATAAGTCGCCCCCGCGCTCTTGAGTCCGAAAGGCATGGACACATAGCAAAAGTCCCCGAAGGGGGTTATGAAGGCCGTCTTCTCCTGATCCTCTACGGCCATTTTGATCTGGTGATATCCTGAATAGGCGTCCAGAAAACACAATTGTTCGCATCCCGCCACCGAGTCAATGATTTGATCGATGTGGGGAAGAGCGAATGGATCTTTGGGACAAGCTCTGTTGAGATCTCTATAGTCAATACACATACGGAAAGTGCCATTCTTCTTGAGTACCAACACCGGGTTAGCCAGCCATTTGGGGTGAAAGACTTCCACGATGAACCCGGCGGCTAAAAGACGGGCGACTTCTTCTCCAATCGCCTTGCGTCGTTCCTCGTTGAATCTGCGAAGGTACTGCTGGACAGGTTTGCATTTTGGGTCAACGTTAAGATGGTGCTCAGCGAATTCTCTCGGTACACCAGCATGTCAGAAGGTTTCAATGCGAAGATGTCCCGATTCTCACGGATGAATTCGAGGAGCGCGCTTTCCTATTTGGGGTCCAGACCCGTCCCAATGGTGAACTGCTTGGATGAATCGCCAGGCACGAAATCGATTGTCTTAGTGTCATCCGTTGGCTTGAACTTGAGGGGCGACTCAGAATCTGTAGTTGACTTCTTGAGTGGTGACATGTCCGTTGGGTCAACATTGGCCCGATGGTGTTTGAGCTCTTCCGCCGCACAGGCGACTTCCGCATAAGCCGCGTCCCCTTCTTCACATTCCTTTGCGATCCTTCTATCTCCATCAACTATGATGGGTCCTTTGGGACCAGGAATTTTGAGCTTGAGGTAAACATAACACGAGCGAGCCATGAAGCGGGCGTAAGCCGGTCGCCCGAACAGCGCATGGTAGGGGCTTTTCAGTTTGACCACCTCGAAGATTAGAGACTCCGACCTATAATTCTGCGTAGTTCCAAATGCCAATGTAAGCCTGACCCGGCCAATGGGATAAGCCGACTTGCCCGGGACAATTCCGTGGAAAACCGTGGTTGAAGGCATCAAGTCTTTCTCCAATAGATTCATCCTCTGGAAGGTGTCGAAGTATAGGATATTGATGCTGTTGCCACCATCCATTAATACCTTTGACAGGGTGTAACCCCCCACTTGGGGGGCCACGACCAACGCCAGATCGCCTGGGTTATCTACTCTTGGCGGGTGATCCTCTCTGCTCCATGTTATGGTCTGCTCAGACCAATGGAGATATCTGGGGATCGCCGGCTCAGAGACAATGTACGCCCGGTGATTTACCTTTTTATCTCGCCTGCAAGCATTAGTAGTGAAGACGTGGTACTGCCCATTACTTAGCTGTTTGGGGTTGCTGCGGAAGCCCCCATTATCATCCTGGTCGTGCGGAGCCCCCTGTGGAGGCGGCTGCTGGGAAGCTCCTGGCGGGTTGTACCGCCGCTGGTGATGCACCGGGTACTGGCCGCCGCCTGGCTGCGAGCCTCCCTGAGTCCCCTGTTCGGGAAAGCCGTCGAAGGGGTTCTGTCTTTGGTTGGATGCGGCGAGTTGGTCCTGGCGCCGGTCTGGACCTTCGTTTTGGCTCTTCTTGATTGCCTCCGCCAGAAATTCTCGCATTACGAAACAGTTTTCCCAAGAATGACTCGCCGGGCTGTCAGCCGTGGCATGGTGCGGGCAAGGGCCCTTGAGTAGCTCTTCATAGTTACGCGGTCTTTTCCCACTGAAACCTCGATTCTTCTTTTTGCCGTCATTAGCATTGGTGTTGGCGACCAAGTCCGAGGGCTCCTCCTGCGGTCTATGCTTGCCATTGGTCCCCTGATTGTGATGGTTGCACCCCTGGAAATGGGTATGATTTTTGGATGACTCGCCCTTTTTGGGCGAGTTAACCTTACCATCCTCGCCGGGATCCTTAGTATCATCGGCCTCGGCATATCTAGTGAGGGTGTCCATCAGTTCGCCCATGTCTTAGACCTTCCGTTTGAGTCGCCCCAACTTCTGCACTAAGGGCTCGTAATGACAATTGTGCTCGAGGATAAGCACAGCTTGAGCCACCGTAATACCGTCTGACGAATGAATAATTTCTGCAACCCGCCGTGACCAATGGTGGGCCGACTCATCCTGGCGCTGAACACAGTGTTGTAGGTGACAATCGTCATCGGACGTTTGCAGGTTCCCCGGAAGTTTTTGATGAAACACTCTTTTAACTCGGCCCAGGACTGGATGGAATTGGGGGGCAAGTTTTTCAACCAAGTGCGTGCCGACCCCTCGAGCATCATCGTGAAGTATCTGGCGCAAACCGCCTCGTTTACGTCGAGCATGTCCATGGCAATCTCATAACCCTCGATCCATGACGTTGGTTCGAGGTCTGGTGTATAATTAGGCACTTTCCTTGGTCCTTTAAAATCCTTGGGCATCCTTTCGTTCCGAAGGGCCGGGGACAAGCATGGTACCCCAACTCGCCCTTCGCCCCCGACGAGGGGGGCTGGGGCGTCTTGGATGTTTGGGAGATCTCGGCCCGGCGGGTTCCGTTTGGGCGGGTTGTCCTGCGGGAAGTGTCGCGGCCCACTTTTTACGGCAGGCTGGTCGTCCGGCCCGCTCCTGGTATAACTTGCCTGAGGGGTGGAGTGCAACCTCTCGAGGCTATGCGAGAACTGGGCGTTTTGAACCACCGCCGTCTTCAGCATCTCGATGGCCTTCCTTGTTCTATCTCAGCTGGGGTGCTGCCGTGAATCGGAAGAGACTCCAGGTGATGAGTTACGGCAAGCACGTTATCCACCGGGTTGGAGAAGTGGCCTTGAGGTGTCCGGAAACGAGGAATTTGATCCTCAATCGGCTGAGCCGGCGGGTTAGGTGGGCGGCCCGGTCCTCCTACCGGGGCGGCTCCCATCCCGGGGATTCGTGGAGTGTCGAACAGACGGGTCGGATTGAGGTCATGGGGCAGGTGACCCTGGTGTCTCCGCTGATGGACGGCGTCGGACGCACGCTGCTGTCTCTCGAGCCGTCAGTTGTGAGTGTTTAAGCGCATTCTTTCGGCAGCAATTTGGGCTTGTCGAGTCTCGATCCTGGCGGACTCCATCTCAGCATCCTGGTGGGCCTTTCCTACCGCCTCTCTGAGCTTTGCTAACTCTGCATTTATCTCCTCTTGGTTCTCTGGTGTGAGGGGAGTCGCCATTAGTCTCGTGATTTCCGCCGCCAAATTCACCAGGACTGCGGCTGGACTTCTGGACGTCTCGCCGATCCCATCGCCTCCAGTAAGGTTTTGTGTGGCCTGAGTCGCCCCAGCCATGTAGATGGCGATCTGGCGGCGGGTTCGGTCAAGGACTTCCGGATCCATGGCCAGCGACAAGCCTCCGAGACCATCCCCATGAAGAGACCGGATGGAATCTGAGTCCCCAATGGATGATTCATCATCTGAGTTGACCGGGGTAATTTCCTGAGTCACCAAGTGCTCTGGCTCCTCCGATCCCTGCGTGAACCCCACAAAGACCGGGCGAGTTAAATTTTGTGTTATGACTGGGCGGACGTACCTGGCCGGCTCGACGATGTCGGTGGAGATGTCCGGCTCAGGAACGGATGATCCGATCATGCCGATGAAGATGTTGATCGTGCCGAAGGGGACCCTGTAGCCAGATTCAATCGAATTCGCTTCAGGTCCCCATCGTTGGTTGTCGATGTAGGTTATCCCGTGGCGGCTCCGAGTCATGAGCGCCGTCGCGTAACTCCCAAACCCTCGTAGGGCTCCCTTCGAGAACTCAACTCCACCGTGCGTAGGCCCCACGGTGGGCGCCAACTGTCGTGGTTTTTTCACGGCAGATGTCCTCGTGAAAGGACTTAATACAGGAGCCATCGCACCTTGGTGGCGACTCAAAGGGGTTAAGCGAGAGAGACACGGCGATTTACCCAGGTTCGGCCCCTCGAGAGGAGGTAATAGCCTACGTCCTGCTTTTGTGTGTATTGATGTGGATTCGATTACAAGGAAGGCGTAACTCGCCTAAACCTAGCACTCGATGATTTCTAACCTCTCCTCTGTCCCCCAGGACCTCGCCTTTATATACAGGTCGATTCCCTAGGGTTTACAAGGATTCCTTCCTCTTTACAACTCGTGACCATTGCGATCTCTAAATCGCCATCTTCCAAAGCTGGGAGACCCGCCAAGAGCCATATTCGTCGCGCAACCTTGATTCGGCCAAAACGAGGCCCAACTAAACACTTAGATGAATCGCCCAATGGATAACCCGGCCCAACTAGGGCGGGTCATCCATAGGTTACATCCCCAATAGTGTGTCTGGGCTTCACGCCCGTTGGCGCATCCTCGACAGCTATGCATCACTTCATGGAGGTGCGTCGGCCGGAGTATGCGCCGGAGGCCTCGCCGAAGCCCCCAAGCACACCCTCGACAGTAGCGCACTGTCCTGGAGAGGCGCATCAACCTGATGCCTTCAAGCTCGGGGTCTCCATCTCCCTAGCACGCGCTCGCGTAGCGGGGTGCTCACGCAGGCGTTAGGAGGCCATGGCGAAGTATAGCGACCACCGCTGCGCCCTACTTCGAAGGACCGTAGTGGTGCATTCAACTTTCCAGGATCTGGTGCAGAACTTGCTTGAATCTGTAAAAAAGCTCTCAACCAGCCCCACCCCCCTACCTGGCGCGCCAAAGATGTCGAGGAAATCGACACCTATGGGAAACCCGAAGAGTCCCTTGATCGTTCGGTGAGGGGAGAGAGAGGTGACATCGAGAGCGGAGCTAGCGATCAACACTGGCAAGGTCTTTTACCAAGGTTTGTGCCGCTTGGCGCGTAAAACCCTACCCCTGCTTAGTTTGTATTGGGTGCTTATTGTAGGGTGATTTTCTACAGTAACTTAGATGGTGATTAGGGAGTATAAAATCCCAAAAAGTCCAACCCACGGCAAAGGGGTCACCAACACTGTGCTCACGGGTTGCATAGTGAACAGTGTTCGCCGCTCTTCTCCTATGGCGGTGTTAGGGGCAGTAAATACCTTCTCTGACCCCTGACCTACAACGAGGTGGTCGCAACACGTACCCAGGTGGATCGACACCTGGGTCTTGCACTGGCGCATGAAGGATGCGCTGGAGCGGTTGGATTATGGTAGAAACGGGGAGGACACCTGGCGAGCGAAAGGAGCTTGCTGGCCTGGCGTCCGTGTCAAATGACTTGGTTATCTTCCCGGCAAGGAGGGCTTGCCGGCGACTTGAACACTTTCCCGGCAAGGAGGGCTTGCCGGGGGCTTCGCCAGTCTTTGCGAGTCTTCCCAGCAAGGGGGGCTTGCCGGGGCCTTGAGAATCTTCCCGGCAAGGAGGGCTTGTCAGGGCCTTGCATGTGGAGCCCTCGTACTCCACGCCCTTGGTGGGTCTTGGTTTGCCTTCCTGCCAGACTTCCCTTTGCACTACTGCCAGGGGCGTTGCCGGTACCCGTGCACAAGTCTGGGGCACAAGGGACCTCAGTATCTAGTGCACCGAGAGGATGCCGTGAAGGTGGATGAGCGCCTTTCGTGCCGCTGTCTCGACTTCTAACACCAGAATCTCCATCTCTAGTCCTTCAAAGAACCAACTAGTTGGTGAGTGTCGGTGCGCTAAAGAATGGGCCTCTAGCGCCCATGACTTGTGCACGGACAGTAGTAGCCATGCCCACGGCAAGGCCTGCGAGGGACGACAGGAAGCAGATATAAAGCCATCATCAAAGAATAGAAGGAAAGAGCCCCGGCAAGATCGGGGCAGGGGCATACAAAGCCCCGACAACACAACTACCCGACAAGACGTTCGACGCCCGCCCCGGCAAGAGCACGTTGCCGGAGCCCTCGGGAGACAACCACGAAGGCACCCAAGGCCACAAGCCCAGAAGACCGAAGACAAAGCCCCCGGAAAACCTCTTGCCAAGGGAGGCCAGCGAATCCCCGGCAATGCCCTTGCCGGGAGAGCCAGCAACGCACTAGTACGGTTCATCCCTGGTAGGATTCCGACTCGCCCCTGTGCTAGTGCAGAGGCTAGCTACACCTCCCCACTTGATACGTATCGGCTCGCGCGATGCGTGTGGAGCGGTATCTGTGGAGAATAGTGCCGAAGGGACGTGCCCGTGTCCCATCTCTGGCACACCTGACGAAACATTAAATGCGTGTGCTAAGACGCCAGGAACACTGTAATTCACTATATATCTTGTGGATGCATTGTTTCACTGTGCACCCCGTCAGAACCCTCTGTTGCCACTCTTGGTGACCCCTTAGACCTATAAAAGGGAAAGGGGCACATCTAAACGTTTCGCAAGTGAGAAAATCATAACATTACATAACTGAAAGAGTGACAAGTAGGGCATACACTTGCCATCTGATAAGAATATAGCATTAAGCTTACACAGACACATTATTCACAGCATAGTTTAGTCCTGCTACGGACAACATGAAACAAGTAAAACTATGAAATCCCGCATGCTGGCCCCACGATCACGACCACGGCCTCGGTCCTCCGGGTAGTTCACGTACAGTCTGCTAGAGTCCTCATCGAACTCCCACTCCAGCTGGCTGTCATCAGGATCTCCTGCGTCAAGCGTACCTGTACCTGTTGGCATTTGTAGTAATCTGTGAGCCACGGGGACTCAGCAATCGTATGACCTTGGTATCGAATCTAGCTAAGTTATTGGGTGAGTAACGTTAAGTGTATGGGTTTGGAGCAACCTAAGCATATATGGTGGCTACCTTACGGTGATCTGAGTAACATATGGTGGCCTACGTAAGCGATTGAAGACTAGGTTGATCACTAAGTGATCCTGAACACCTACTTATGTCAGACATAACCCCACCGTGTTCTCGATCAAAGAGGAATCTCCGAAAGAGACAGTCACGGTTACGCACACAGTTGGCAGTTTTATTAGAGTTACTTTAAGTTGTCTAGAACCTGGTGTTAAGAAAAGATCCACATTTGCCAAATAACCGGGGGTACGGCTTTCCAAAAGATTAACCCTCCAGGGATGCTCCAACTAGTCCATTACAAATTACCACAGGCCGCATAGTAATCCTCTATCATGAAACTCATGATCTCGTCGGATTCCTAAGAGGAAAGCCTAAACTTTGAGGAGACCCAAAGTTTCACCGGAATCCCAATGCGCAAGATATCTCGTGAAAGATAAAGATAATCCACCAAGGTCGCCCATCGTGTCGAAGAACCCAATAAGAGCCGCATATCTCCTTCTCGGGACACGACAGATGGGCAGGACGTCGGGTTGGCTAAACCCTGGGTGACCAGGGGGCGCCGGACATCGCCAGGCTTGGACCAACGCTCATGCGGAGCACCGGCCCGGGGTTGTTGATTAAATCCTCGGGGTAGCTATTCCCTATGCATTATTATTAAGTTACTAGCAGATTAAAACCAAAGTTGGGCCTCGCTGGAAAAGCTTTAATCTTAAACGAATTATCAAGGGGGTTCCCATAACAACCCCCAACGTGTTAGGAGCGCTCAGTTATGGAATCAAACACCGGTAGCCGAAAACTAAGGCGGCAACAACGGAATAAATCACCCACCAAAATGCTAGGCCTTCTGTTATTTACCAAGTATATAGGTGCATTAATTAAGTAACATTTAAATATAATGATATCAAAATGCCCATGTTATCACATGGACCAGCTGTCACCTGCAATTAGCAAAGCTATCCATTAGAGGTTGAGCAAGCCTACTTAGCCAAACATCATTTGCTAGGAGAGGGAAGTGTTTGGGGTTCATGGCAAAGACAGGTGGCATTTATATCAAGTGGTAGGCAGCGAGCATGAGAAACGAAGGAAACGTGATTCTAAGCATAACAAAGCTAGATACAGTGTCAAGGTCACTGTCATCTTGCATGTGATGTCTTCAGCTTGGAACTGCTCTTGTTCTTCCTGCACGTACTCTCCAAAGTCGACGTACTCGCTCTCCGTTCCCGATGCTACCCAAGATAAGATAACATCCAATGAACACCGGCAAAACATAATCCAACAATCAATATGATGCATGTGTGAAGAAGGACGCATGCACCACTATTCTAGTCATTTTCATATGCATTAGTTGAGTTAATTGAATATAGGACAAAACCTCATATTAAATTATCTTGACATGCATGAATATGGCATGAACATGTGCATCACGAGAAAACGATGCAAAAACATATAAAGAACGTAATGAACGGATTCAAAACATATAAACTACAAAACAAGTTTCAAAGACCTACGGGTTCAAAATAGCCACAAACACAAACCAATGGCACTCACTGGTGTTACCAGGTTGCCACATGCTCAAGCAACAAAATACAATTGGAATGGTGCTTGAGAACACACCACACCATCAACATGCCCACACAAGCTTCAAAACAATACAAACATACAATTTGTTTTCAACAGCAACATAGCAGTTTGTCTACAAGATCTAAAGTAGCTACAACCTTCTAAATAAATCACACAAGGCATGAAAGTGAAGCCATCCAAAAGCACTACAACCCTGGACAAGAAGCTAAGGCAAAGGAATCACCCATTAGCACATCTATAGACACTGACTTGGAGAAAATATCACAGTTTGGGACTTAGTGAAAATCACAGATTTTCACGAGCTGCTTATGCTCTGAAGCATTTTGGTAGCCTCCAAAATGATATCTACAGGAGGGGTATAAGCATGAAATTTACCAAGGAGCTAAACAAACATAAAATCTCACAAACATTAGTTTGTTGCATGGGCTAATTCCCAACACAAGAGCTAATTCACACAAGACAACAGGGGAAGGAAATAACTCCAGATTCCCAGACTTAGTGAAATTCTCAGGGTTTCACAAATCTGACAGATTCAGCCAAGTGTTCACTTTGACAGGGCACAATAGGTGCATACAAAAACTTAAGAACAAAATGAAAGTCCCGTGCAGTAGAGGAGTTCACCCACTACCATTAAATAAAGGAATCATCCACAAAGGACCAAAGCACCCCCTAATGTAAATCTCTAAACATGGCATCACATCATAAAATAACAGTTTATGAAGTTGCTCTAAAGTGAAATCTGACTACACCAATGGAATCCTGGGATGATTCTACCCCAAAACCATATACCATACATAGGTACTTGCATGTAACAACAATGCACAAACTTAGGTCGAAAATATCACAAAGAATCCTATAACCTACAAATGTCTATAGTCACATGTAGAAGCTATCACATTTGGTATCATCTACACATGCACACTCACTAGGACAAGATCAACCTACCTAGGCAAGGCATGGAACCATCAACAAGGTTACACTAACATGGAGGAATGTGTTCATCCACACACATACACATGTGCACACACATACACATGCACATGTATATGTGGACTCACACCACATACACCTTCACCTACACATGCACACACACAAGGAATTACTCACCCACATGCACAAATAGAAGAATCACACCCCACACCACATGTATATATGCAAACATAAGAGATTAGGCCCTCTTGCACAAGTGTATGTGCACACTCATGCACAGACACACTCTACACCCCATCTACACACACATACACTACAACCCTAGCGCCATATGAGAGAAAGAAAAGAAAACATCAAGAAAAAACAACTGGTAGAAAATTAACAACACAAAATGACAACAAAAGGGAAAAAATCGAAATAAAAAGGGGGGAGGACGTGGGATCGAACCCACAACCCCCTCGTGCCACCATCAGACCCACACCACTGAGCTAGGCTATCGAGGCTTAACAGAGAGGGGGCTACAGGCAAGCTGAGCCACCTCTTTGGCGCTGCACAGGAACCAGACGAATAAAAAAAGGGCGCCCGGGGGAATCGAACCCATGACGCTGGCGAAGGCACACGGCTTAGTTGCCACTGCGCTAAGCTATCATATCTTAACAGAGAGGGGGGTGTTGCTCTTTTGAGCAGCCCCCTCTGCTCTACCTGCAACTACCCGGCCGGAACTGAGGAACCTCTCCGACGAAGCTCCGGTGACCTACTCGTCATGGCGATACTTGGCGCTAGTCACGGGGTTCCAGGGGAACCCATTCCCCGGCTTAGCACGGCGGGAAGGATCCCGCAACAGTGGGTGGCCGGCGCGACACTTCTTCTGACATGGCGGCGACAGCAAGGCGAAGAGCATGCAACAACGCGTCTATGGGAGAAGGAAGAGGGGAAAAGAGACGGCGTGCTCACCTTGGGCTCACACGATGTCATCGCAGGGAGAAGAAGGGACGCGGAAGAAGCCGGAGCCAAAGCAGGTCGACCACAGGCGGAGCAGCACGACGGCGAGGTAGACGCGGAAGTGGCCGTCGTTGCGGTGGACCTCCGGGACTCCTAGGACCTGGAACGGAACGCAGGGAGCCTCCCTGAGCCCCTGGACATGCTTGTCGACGCCGGAGACGACGGCAACGCAGAGGGGGACGGCGACGATCTACTCTCTCTCTAGGGACTGCTCTCTGTAACCCATAGAGATTTACCTGGGGGAGAGAGAGATGGAGGAGGAGGAGGAAGAGAGTGGCGGCGCGATGGGGAATAGGGGGAAACCCTATCAGGAACACACGTCGAGGGGGAACTAAATAGGGGAAGGAAGGGACGGCAGATGGCGTTGCGCGACCTCCCTCTCTCTAAAGTCTGACGAAAAGCAAGGCAAGGGAGACGACGTCAGAAGGAGGAAGAAGGAATGGGGAAAGGGCCGCGCGAGAGAGAAAAGAGAGACGAGGCCCAGGTGGAGAGGAGAGAGTCGACCCACCTGGGCTTCTCTGGCGCCCGACTAAAACAGGGAAAAGAAAAGGTTTTCCCTTTTATTTAAATACAGCAACAACCAAAATACCTCAGAGCAACACTGGGATTTGAAAATGAAAATAGAAAAAATAGGGCATGAGGGAATTATGCCCTATTTAATAAAAATATAAACCATATTTTTAAGCAAAATAAATTACAACCAAAACATGAATTTATATGATGTTTTTTTAAACTCCCATTAACCAAAGCCCAAACCCTCATTGAGAGTTACCCCCTCAACCACATTTAAATCCTCTAAATAAATAACATTTATAAATCAGGTCCAAGCAGAGTTAATACACAAGTTAAATAAACAATGATGGGAAGTGTTTTTAGCATTGTTTTGAAAAGCATTGGTTTGAAAATACCACAACAACCCACACCATATTCACACTAGCACTCCCATGGTGGATCAACCACGAGCAACACAAGAAAGGAATGCCAAGAATTCAAGTGAATGTCATGATGCAAAATGATGACATGAAATAAAGCCACATGAAATTATAACTCTATATAACATCCAAACATGATCAACCACGTCTCCACAAAATAGGAAAGGAGTACAAATATGGAAAGGAATACATCCAACTCTCCCACACTACAAGAAGATCTCGACCCGAGATCTAGGACTGAAAGAACTCTGAAATTCGGAATGGAAGTGATCCACGTGCTCCCAAGTGGCCTCTTTGTCGGAATGATGTGACCATTGCACCGTGAGAAACTTGATTGACTTATTGCGGGTCTTGCGCTCAATTGCCTCAAGAACTGCAACTGGATGCTCACGGTAGGATAGGTCGGGTTAAAGGTCGATATCCTGAAGATCAATTGTGCGCTCGGGAGTCTTGAAGCATCTCCGGAGTGAGAGATATGAAACACGTCATGCACATTTGAGAAGTTTCGAGGGAGCTCTAGTTGATAAGCAAGGTCGCCTCTCTTGCCAACAATTCTGAAAGGCCCAACAAAAAGAGGAGCAAGCTTTCCTTTGATGCTGAAACGCTGAGTGCCCTTCATGGGAGACACTTTGAGATAGACGAAGTCATCGAGCTGATAAACCATGTCACGATCCTTGCTATCGTAGTAGCTCTTGTGACGGGACTGCGCTCCTTTGAGATTATCTCGAATAACACGACACATTTCTTCTACTTCAGCAATCATGTCATTCCCAAGAATCTGACGCTCACCAGTCTCTGACCAATTGAGCGGGGTACGACACTTCCTGCCATAGAGAATGTCGAATGGAGCTTTGCTTGAACTTGCCTCATAGCTGTTGTTATATGAAAACTCAGCAAAAGGTAGGCAGTCTTCCCACTTCATGCCAAAGTAAATGACACATGCTCTTAGCATATCCTCAAGGACCTGATTGACTCTCTCAACTTGCCCACTAGTCTGAGGATGGAAGCTAAATCGAATCTTAGTACCCATCGCAGACTGAAATGAATCCCAAAACTTGGAAGTAAAGATGTTTCCTCGATTTGAAGAAATCAGCATTGGAACACCATGCAATGAGACTACCCTTGACGTATACAGCTCTGCAAGCTGAGCTGCCGAGATAGACTCCTTGACTGGAAGGAAATGAGCGAATTTGCTCCACTTGTCGATGACGACGAAGATGGCATCTTTACCTTTCTTGGACTTCGGAAACCCAGTGACGAAATCCATCTCAACATGGTCGAATTTCCACTCGGGAATGGATGTTGATGCGAAAGACCTGCTGGATGTTGATGCTCTGCTTTCACCCTTCGACAGACATCACATTCGTTTACAAACTGAGCAATTTCACGCTTCATGCGAGTCCAACAAAAGGTCTGTTTCAGATCCTGATACATCTTGGAACTTCCTGGATATATCGAGAGAAGAGAGTTATGAGCTTCTTCCATGATAACCTTTCTGAGGTCCCCTTTCGGAACGACAAGTCAATCCTCAAAGAACAATGTATCTCTGGCATCAACACTGAAGCACTTATATTTGGGGACTCCCTTTGCCAAGCCAATCTTAACTTTCTTCACCATTGCATCAAGAAGTTGAGCTTGTCGGACTTGGTCTTCCAAGGTAGGAGAAATCTGAAGATTAGCAAGAAATCCCTGAGGTACTAACTGAAGGTTGAGCTTTCTAAATGATTCACAAAGATCAGGCTGGAGAGGCTTCACAATGAGACTGTTGCAGTAAGCCTTCCTGCTCAAAGCATCTGCAATGACATTAGCTTTGCCTGGAATGTACTCAACGCTCGGATTAAAATCTTGGAGAATTTCCACCCAACGAGTTTCCCGAAGGTTGAGGTTAGGCTGGGTGAAGATGTATTTGAGACTCTTGTGATCGGTGAATACTACTTCAACCTTTCTTTCCAACAAGAGGTGTCTCCATGTCATTAGAGCATGTACCACTGCCGCCAACTCAAGATCATGAGTGGGGTAATTCTTCTCAGTTGTCTTTAACTGCCTTGAGGTATAAGCTACCACTTTCTTGTTTTGCATGAGAATAGCACCAAGACCTTGAAGAGAGGCATCGCATAATACTTGATAAGGTTTGGAGTTATCAGGAGGAACCAACACTGGAGTAGAAGTAAGCTTCTCCTTGAGCATGTCGAAGGCCAACTAACCCTCTGGAGACCAGACATACTTCACACCCTACGGAAGAATACTTGAGAGAGGCTTAGCAATCTTGGAGAAATTCTCAACGAATCTTCTGCAATAGCTTGCAAGCCCGAGAAAGCTTTGAAGCTGCTTCACATTCTGCGGAGGTTCCCACTCAACAATGTCCTGCACCTTCGACGGATCAACTTTGATGCAGAGATGATGTGCCCAAGATACACAACTTCCTTCAACCAGAACTCACATTTGGAAAACTTAGCATAGACCTTATGCTCTCTTAGCTTATCAAGCACAAGCCTGAGATGTTCTTAATGCTCTTCCTCGGTTTCCGAAAAGACCATAATGTCATCAAGATACAATAAGACGAATTCATTCTTGAATGGGGAGAAGATATAATTCATCATCCCACAGAAGGTCGGTGGAGCATTGGCCAGACCGAAAGACATCACCGTGTATTCATATGAGCCAAAGCTTGTCTTGAATGCAGTCTTTGGAATGTCCTCTTCGCGAATGCGAATCTGATGATAACCCATCTTGAGATCAAGCTTCGAGAAGATCTTAGCCCCTTTCAATTGCTCCAATAACTCATTGATGTTGGGAAGTACATACTTGTTTTTGATCGTCTTCTTATTCAATGGATGGTAATCGACACAGAGTGCTTCCGTGCCATCCTTCTTCTTGACGAAAAGAACTCCGCAACCCCAAGGAGATGAGCTTGGTCTGATCAGACCCACACGCTCTTTCTCATCAAGTTGTTTCTTCAGCTCCTTCAGCTCTTCTGGACCCAGTTTGAACGGCCGCTTGCACACTGGCTCAGTACCCGGTTCAATCTCAATTACGAACTCCACTGCTCGGTGCAGAGGCATTCCTCGCAGTTCTTTCGGAAAAACATCTTCATACTCGCAGACCACTAGGACTTGAGAAATTGGAGAGATCTCACCTTTCTCATTCAAGGAAAACAGACGGACCATGTCATCGCGCGCCGCGAAGATAATCACATCCTCCGAAGAATGAGTTAGCTTCACTTCTTTAGTTTCACAATCAATAGACGCCTTGTTCATAGCCAACCAATCCATCCCAACGATCAAATCAATATCAGACTTGCCAAGGATAATTGGAGACGCCACGAAAGAATAACCACCCATCCTGACAGAGACCTCCGGAACCACCATGTTCACATGCATAAATAAACCCAGGGAAACCACTGACAGAGGTCTAGGCAACTGTTCATGATGCAAATGATGCTTTGCCGCAAACGGACAAGATATGAAGGAATGCGATGCACTATAATCAAATAAAACCTTTGCAGGAATATCATTAACTAGGAGATTACCCATTATCACGTGTGAGGAGTTCTCTGCTTCAACTGCATTCACCATACTGACTCTCGCAGACCTGGGGTTTAACTTCACCATAGCATTGCTTGGAGGCTTCCCTGGAGGAGGGACTAGAAGACGCAACTGACAGGTGCACTTGTTGGAGTAGTGACCCTTCTGCCCACACTTGTGACAAGTAACATCTAACAGCGTACGAAACTGCACCTGAGGATTCCCTTTCTTCTGCTGCTGAAACCTCTGCTGGAAAGCTGGGTTGGGTGGGTAGGAAGAACCACGATGTAACACCCTGGATTTTGCCCATTTCTTTTTTCTTTAGGTATTAATCTGGTTTTGCTCTTTGTGGCTTAATAGGTTTGAAACCTAAAGAGATTACCCTTGATTTCTTTTTCTTAGTGGCTTGTTAACCTTCAAACCACCCGAAGACCTAGCCATTTCCATCTTGAGCCAATCCCAAGATTCCTTTCCATGGGAATATTCCTTTTTCTTTTAAAAGAATAATCATGTTTGCCTTGTGTTGTGAAGCAACCCCTATTTATATCTCTCCAAAAATTCCCAAACAATTCTCATAAATCTATTGGATCATATCTTCCTCGGATATGACAAAATATTTCTTGCCCATGTTCAAAAATATTTCCCAAAAATTCCTTCTCTGATTCTGCCCTATCTGGCAAGTTGTGAAGCAAGTACCCTTTTTATTTGCTTGATTGCTCTCAAAATTTGTGGGCACTCTTTCCTAACCATATCATTCCCTCATGACAAAATTCAACGCAATCTAGCTAGTAAATATTGCTTGGTAAATTTCCAAAGTTTCTGATCCACAAGAAGCTTTGTGAGGCAAGTGCTAGCTAGGATTTTTCAAATGCATTGAATCTTTGCCATCCTCTCAATATGCTCAAATAATGCCTCTCCACCAAATTTGAGCATCACACCTTCAACCATGTGACCATAGCTTCAAATGTTTGTCTCTGGTCATTATTTGGATTTGTGAAGCAACTATATTTTATATTGCTCCATAAATTCTGTAATTTCACCAGGACATTATCCTATCTATAAAACCTTTCTAAACCAATTTTGAGCCCATTTTATGTGGCCAATTATTCCCAGTAATTCTTCTAAGTTTCTGTCCACTAAGAAACTGTGTGAAGGAAGTGCCACTTTGGCTTATCAAGATGGCATGAATTTTATACAGCATCTCCATTACCCTAAAACATTTATCTCCTCCAAGTTTGAGCTCAATCCATGCATGTATGTGAGTGCCACTTCAAAATTCCTATTCTGGACCAAATTAGCTAGTTCCAAAGCAACCCTGTCCAATTTTGATCATGTGATCCTCACACTTCATAGGATTGTAGTCCCTCCTACCCTTAGCCTCCCAGACATAACCTTTCGATCTTATCTCCTTCGTGTTCAACACAATGTGGTGTCCAAGTCTGCTGCAGCAAACTTCAGGTGATCATTCCCATCCAACCATAGTCCTTTGCTTCGAGAAATCACCTCTGGGGACTACGCTATGAAGGGACCTCACTCCTGACATGGTGTGAGGAGAAGTGGCACACCAGAGCACGTAGGGCACGTGGTGACCACCGCCCTGGCATGCCATGGACGCGAGCTGCGTGTTTGCTAGCTCGGGCTCCTCCTTTGCTCGTCGTTTCTGCACGCCTCGTCGTGTCCAATAGCCTCCTCTCGTCATCCTCTTCTCCCTAGAGCTCTCTACCCCTCTCCCGTCCCCTCCTACTCGGTGCGGCAGCCGTGCCGCGACGTGGCTGTCTCTGTCGCCACCGTATCCATTGCCTCGGACCCTCCCGATCCCTCCTGATCCCGCCCGAGCCCTCTCTGCCCCTCTGTGATCTCTCTGGACGTCTCTTTTCCCTCCAGGAAAGCTTCCGAAGCTCCGGCGCACGACGCACGCGTCACCGCGGTCGTACTCATCCTCGCGTCGTCGGGCGCCTATATAGGCCACCTCGAAGCCGCTCGAGCTAAGGGACAGCCTTCTCTCCCTCCTAGCCCCCTCCCCACCCTCTTGCCCAAGGCAGAGAAGCTCTCTCCGCTGCCAATCACCGCCGTGACCATCTTCATCCTCCTCCAAAATTCGCATCCCCCTGGCCCTCTCCGCCTCCACTGAGTCCACCGCTATACGTAGTGCTCACCGGCGGCCTCGCCCGTGCCATCCCCGCTAGCCCTCGCCCACCGAAGCCCTTGCATCGCCCGGACCAGCCCCTCTCTGCTGCCGTCCGTCGTCGCGTCTCCGGCCACCACCCGAGGCCGCACTGCTCACCCCTAGACGCGGCGGTCACCAGCGACCCAATCCATGCCCTCGCCTGTGTCTTTGGACCAGCGGAGCATCGGACAGCTGTCGGAGTCGTGCTCCTGCTGTGGCATCGGGGAGAAGGAGGGAGGAGGAAGAAGAAGAGGGAAGGAGGAGAGAGAAGAACCGACAGGTGGGGTCGGGGCCCACCTGTCGGCGACTGTAGGCCAGTCGAGCTGGATAAGTGTAGACGCCCGTCGCTCAAATACGTTTTCCCCTCTAGGAAACGTATTCCTTCAAAGACGCCAGCAGCTGTGCCCCCAGGGACCCGGATGCAATTATCTTTATTGCAGAATAGTCCGTGACTCCAAAACCTTCATATCTTTTTACCTGTAGGTCCGATTCCAGTGATTCCAAAGCCCACGTCTTCATCTCGTCGAGCCCGACAAGATGGTATCATTTTAAACATGTGATCTCACAGTGGAAAATGACCATGTTGCCCTTGCCGTAAACAGCCCTCCTCCGAGAGAGAACTGTTTCCGGCAATTCCTTCCACGAGTTTCTCGCGCTTCTTCCCGGTGGTTCCATCATCCGAGGCAAGCCAAAAATTTAATTTGCTTAATTGCATGGCAATATCATAGTTTCATTAACTACTTTAATAATAAATATATTTGTTGATAGTTTGGAATGTGAGTATGCACTGTTGAATAAATTATTACTCAGATGAGTACGGGATCGTTAGTGACTAGTGTCTTACACACTAGAAGATAACATGAGGTTGAGATTACTTTGTGAATATGGATCAACAGTAGTGGCTTGAGCTTATTAATTATCGGATTGCTATGACATCGGAGTGTCAGCTGTGACAGATTATTCGGAGATAAGATAATCTAGTTGGTTGATCAGAGTGACCTGTGTGGGCTCATCAGTGCAAGCACATTTGCCTATATGGGACGGCCTTGACTTGGTCTGATTGCGTGCTCTTTCACTGGTACCTCCCAAAAGGGAGGGTTATGCACGCGTGCTACCTTGGCCCGGTAGGCGGTGATAACCCTGTGAGCCAGTTGAGTTGTTTTGTGCGCACGTCCCCGGTTGGCACAATTTTGTTTGGCCACGACGGTGGCATGTGTCATGAGGACACATGGCCACCCAGGGCAAGACTCCGGAAGGGAGTGGTTGCCGGTGGTATGATGAAAGAGTCACGGGTCAGGCAAGTCTCGTTGGAGCAATGCTGGTCCACCCGAATGGGATCACAAGGTCAGCGCTCCATAGTGTGGGTAAAGTGTGCAGCCGGTGCAGAGTGTCAAACCTATTCGAATAGTCGAGTCCACGGTAGTGGACATCCCGACCAGACCTCAGTAGATGGTCAACCGTATCTATGATAGTAATGATGGAAGAACTCGTCTGAGTACGTAACAGTTGGGAATCGTGCCGGTGTAACAGTTGGGCATCGTGCCGGTGTTACACTTGGGCATCGTGCCGGTGTTACAGTTGGGCATCATGCCGGTGTAACAGTGATAACCCACAAGTATAGGGGATCGCTACAGTTTTCGAGGGTAGAGTATTCAACCCAAATTTGTTGATTCGACACAAGGGGAAGCCAAAGAATATTCTCGAGTATTAGCAGTTGAGTTGTCAATTCAACCACACCTGAAAAAATTAGTATCTGTAGCAAGGTTTCAGTAGCAAAGTAGCGTGATAGCAACATTACGAATGGTAACAGTAGCAGCAGTGACAGCAATAGCGGTAACAGTAGCAGCAGTGACAGCAGTAGAGGCAAAGTAATGTACCAAGGACCAGTAGGAAAAGACTCGTAGGCATAGGATCGATGATGGATAATTATGCCCGATGACATTCATCATGCAACAGTTATAACATGGGGAGATATGTAACTAGCTCCAGTTCGTCAGTGTAATGTAGGCATGCATTCCGTATATAGTCATACGTGCTTATGGAAAAGAACTTGCATGACATCTATTGTCCATCCCTCCTGTGGTAGCGGGGTCCTAATGGAAACTACGAGATATTAAGGTTCCCCTTTTAATAGAGAACCAGAACAAAGCATTAGCACTTAGTGAATACATGAACTCCTCATACTATGCTCATCTCCGGGAGTGGTTCCGGCTATTGTCACTCCGGGGTTGCCGGGTCATTACACATAGTAGGTGACTACAACTTGCAAGATAGGATCAAGAACACACATATATTGATGAGAACATAATAGGTTCATATCTGAAATCATGGCACTCGGGCCCTAGTGACAAGCATTAAGCATAACAAAGTAGTAGCAACATCAATCTCAGAACATAGTGGATACTAGGGATCAATCCCCATCAAAAATAACACGATTACATGATAGATCTCATCCAACCCATCACCGTCCAGCAAGCCTATGATGAGATTACTCATGAACGATGAAGAGCATCATGGAATTGGCGATGAAGGATGGTTGGTGATGACGAAGGCGTCGATTCCCCCTCTCCGGAGCCCAGAACGGACTCCAGATCTGCCCTCCAGAGCAAGAACACGTGGCGGTGGCGGCTCCGTATCGTAAAACGCGATGAACTCTTCTCCCTGATTTTTTTCTGGGCGAAAGGGACTAAATAGAACTCGAGCTAGAGGCGGCAGAGCCCCGAGGACCCCACATGCTTGCCAGGCGCGGCCAGGGGGCCCGCGCCTCCTGGGCTTGTGGGCTCCTCGCTCCACGCCCCCGGTTGATTCTTGCGCCAGTATTTTTTATATATTCCACAAAAAATCCTCGTAAATTTCCAGGTCATTCGAAGAACTTTTACTTCTGCGCAAAAACAACACCATGGCAATTCTGTTGAAACAGCGTTAGTTCGGGTTAGTTCAATTCAAATCATGGAAATTAGAGTCCCAAACAAGGGCAAAAGAGTTTGGAAGAGTAGATACGATGGAGACGTATCAACTCCCCCAAGCTTAAAGCCTTGCTTGTCCTCAAGCAATTCAGTTGACAAACTGAAAGAGAGGAAAGAAAAACTTTTATGAACTTTGTTTGATCTTGTTGTTGTAATTATGTTTAACTCATATTCAGATTTTCAGCAAGATCATAAGCTAACCACATAAGCAATGACATTTAGGTCTCAAGATGTACTCATATAAATGGCATAATCAACTAGCGAGCAATAATAATAAGTTTCAAATGTCAACACTTCAATCAAAACAATCATGAAGCAATATGAACAGATGGTATCTCGCTAGCTCTTTCTGCGACCGGAAAACATAAATGCAGAGCACCTTCAAAGACCAAGGGCTGACTGAACATTGTACATGGCAAAGAAGATCCAGTCACAGTCATACTCAATATAAATTAATAGCAATGCATAAAAATGACGGAGGTGCTCTCTAATTGGTGCCTTTTGAAAGAAGAGGATGACTCAACAGAAACATAAATACATAGGCCCTTCGCAGAGGGAAGCATTGATTTGCAAAGGTGCCAGAGCTCAAGATTTGAAGACAGAGATAAATAATTTTGGGTGGCATGCTTTCATTGTCAACGCAATGACCAAGAGTTTTCACCATCTTCCATGCTACACATGCTATAGGCGGTTCCCAAACAGAAAAGTAAAGTTTTGACTCCCCCACCACCGATCAATCACACTCCACGACTAGCCGAATACTCGGGTGCCGTCCATACCAACAAAAATCCAGGGGGAGTTTTTTTTGCAATTATGTTTTCGATCTGAGCATGGAACTGGGCATTCCAATTACCGACCCCTTTCTCGTGAGTGATAGTGAATAAACACATATCGAGGATAATACTCCTAGCATGGAAGATACTGATCGCCCCTTGTCACCACATGAGCGGTTCGGGCATGCAAAATAGATTATTACTTGAAGGTTTAGAGAGTGGCACATGCAAATTTACTTGGAACGACAGGTAGATACTGCATATAGGTAGCTATGGTGGACTCATATGGAACAACTTTGGGTTTATGGAAGTGGATGCACAAGGAATATTCCCGCTTAGTACAAGTGAAGGCTAGCAAAAGACTGGGAAGCGACCAACTAGAGAGCGACAACAGTCATCAATATGCATTGAAATTAACAAACATTGAGTGCAAGCATGAGTAGGACATAAATCACCATAAACATGAACACCATAGAGGCTATGTTGATTTTGTTTCAACTACATGCGTAAACATGCGCCAAGTCAAGCCACTTGAATCATTCAAAGGAGGATACCATCCTATCATACTACATCATAATCATCTTGAAATTCATGTTGGCATCCAAGACAAACCATTATAAGCTCCTAGCTAATTAAGCATGGCATGAGAAACTATGATCTCTAAGTTGTCATTGCAACCATGTTTCTCTCATAACAAAGCTGAATTAGGAAAGATGAGCTAGTCATATTTACAAAAACAAAATAGATCGAGTTCATACCAGCTTTTCCAGGCTCAGTCACTTCATCATATATCAGCATTATTGCCTTTCACTTGCACGACCGAATGATGTGAACAATAATAAGAGTGTTCGTGCATTGGACTATGCTGGAATCTGTAAGCAAACACAAAGGAGAAGACAAATTAATATGGTTCTTTGACAGATAAACATATATGCATGCGAGAGGCACCAAACATTGTAACCATGGTCTTCTACCTTGACCCAAAGAAAAAGAAAACTATTTACACGGGAAAGCTCCCAACAAGCAAAATAAGAACGGGAAATATTTTTGGGTTTTCTCAATCTAAACAAACACACGAGAAGAAAGTGAGAAAAATAAATAAACTAGCATGGATGATACAATGGCAAGGTGTGAACACCGACTATCAAAGTGAAAGTGTAAGCAAGAATATAAAGTCGGTGAGAAACACGTACTCCCCCAAGCTTAGGCTTTTGGCCTAAGTTGGTCTAATCCCAAGGTGGGAAGTAACCATGTCCGGGGTACTCCGGAGTGTATTGAGGGTGCCACTACTGGGTGAGCTCCTCTGGCTCCCACTGATAAACTGGCGTCTGGTACTCGACTGGTAGCTCGGGCACGGGCTACTGTGGTGGCGCTATGCCCCAATATGCGTAGATGTCCGATGGCATAATAATGTACATGCCTAGATGAAGATTGAACAAAGAAGGAGCAGGCAAGGTAATAGTCTCACAAGTACCCTGACTAAATAGCACGTTATAAATCATCCTCTTATTTTTATCTTTATCAAGAAAGTCATGGCGAACCATGCTATCATAATCTAGATATCTCTCAGGAAGAAGCATCTCTTCTTCCTCGTGCAGTCTAATAGGTATCTCAAAATGGCTAGCAAGACGGGTAGCATAGATACCTCCATAAACAACACCTTTAGTACCGTTCGTGTTCAACCGTTGAGCCACTATAGCGCCCAAGCTATAAGTTTTATCATTATAAAGAGCTTCGCGCAAGACCGCAAGATCTGGGGAGCTAAGGGCTCCAGCTTTCCCACGGCCAATCAAACATTTTCCCACGAATAGAGAGAAATACCAAAGCACGGGAAAATGTATACTAACAACTCTAGCGCAAGATACTCCTCTCTCCTCTCCTACAACAATAGTATCAATGAAAGCCTCCAAGTCCCGTGGACGAGGTTCATGAATATCCCGAACATAAGGTAATTTGCAGACATTGCAAAAATCCTGAAGTGACATGCGCTGGGGGATATCATATAACTTGAACTCAACTAGAGGAGTGTTCTTGCTTGGATAGAAATTAAAGCTTTGCACGAAAATATTAGTGAGGAGAAGGTATTGTGGGCACTTATCTTCAACAAATGTGGTAAGGCCTATGTTCTCCACCAAGTAATAAAACTCCTCATAATGTCCGGCGGCACATAAGAACACATCGCTTGGCCACTCGCACGCTCGAACTTCTACAACTCGGGGGACCGGATACTTGGGTTTCTTCTTCTCATTTTCATCATCCTTGGGGTCACGGCTTGAAGAGCCTCTTAGGAATATCCTCATCTTTTTCTTTTTCTTTCTCTGCGAATTTCTAAAAAAATTTAGTGACTCAAAGGAAAAGTGAACAAGGCTCAATGAAACTCATAGCAACTACTCCTACAAGTGCCTAGAGGCCATATCATGCATCAAAACTACTTGGGACCAACTGAATTAACATCCAAAGCTCAAGAACAAGGTCACCAAGGCAGCAATAATATGCAACGAATAAGGCACTAGAGCAAAAAATATTTGGACCAATGGAGGAGTCACGTAGCCATGAAGAATTCCCCCAAATCAGTTTGGTGAATGGGGCTTTGCACAAGGGGATCAAAAAACGCAGCAAGAAGAGCAAGAACACGGGTTTGAGCTATGGAATGATTTTTTCTGGAGGTAGGAGAAGGAGATGGGAGCTGAATAAGTGGAGGGGGCCACGTGGGGCCCACAAGCCTGGTAAGCGCGGCCAGGGGGGTGCCCGGGCCTCCTAGGCTTGTGGCCCACTGGTGCATCCCCCTGACTAGCTCTTTCTCTCAAAAAATTTCAAAAATTCCAGAAAAAATCATACTTGATTTTTAGGGCATTTGAAGAACTTTTATTTTCGGGACACTTTTCTAAGGGACGCAAAAAGCAGAAAACAGGAAAAACTAAAGCTAAATCCATCATTTTTCTTCTAAACAACGGAAAATAAAAGTTTGGAACAGAGGGTTCTGACTCCTAGATTCATCCATCTCATGGTCATCAAAAGAAATCCGTCAATGAGGTTGATCAAGTCTCCTTGACAAACCTTTTTCGAATCGCATAAAACCGAAGATTTTTCGAATAGTCACTAGGTTACCTTAATGGAGATGTGCATATCCCCAACAAGCATATCATACTTCATCTTAACAGTAGGTATAGGGCATTCAAAGCTCCCAATAAGAATCGATGAAGTTTTTTCCATAGCATTGATGCAATGTACTCGATATTGTTTCTTTGGAAAGTGCACCGTATGCTCATGACCATTGACATGGCAAGTGACATTGCCTTTGTTGCAATCAATAACAGCCCCTGCAGTGTTTAAAAAGGTTCTTCCAAGGATGACTGCCATGGCATCATCCTCGGGAATATCCAGAATAACAAAGTTTGTTAAGATAGTAACGTTAGCAACCACAACATGCACATCCTCGCAAATGCCGATAGGGAAAGCAGTTGATTTGTCGGCCATTTGCAGGGAGATTTCAGTGGGTGTCACCTTATCCAATTCAAGTCTACGATAAAGAGAGAGAGAGGCATAACACTAACACCGGCTCCAAGATCGCATAAAACAGTTCTAATGTAGTTGCCTTTAATGGAGCAAGGTATAGTGGGCACTCCGGGATCACCTAGTTTCTTAGGAGTTCCACCCTTGAAGGTGTAATTAGCGAGCATGGTGGAAATCTCAACCTTAGGTATCATCCTCTTCTTAGGCACAATATCCTTCATGTACTTAGCATAAGGAGACATTTTGAGCATATCTGTCAAACGCATTTGCAGAAAGACAGGTCTAATCATTTCAACAAAGCGCTCAAAATCCTCATCATCCTTTTTCTTGGATGGTTTGGGAGGAAAGGGCGTGGGTTTCTGAACCCATGGTTCCCTTTCTTTTCCATGCTTCCTAGCAATGAAGTCATTCTTATCGTATCTCCTATTCTTAGGTTGTGGGTTATCAAGATCAACTGGTTCAATCTCCACATCCTTATCATTGCTAGGTTGAGCATCATCATGAAAACCACTATCGATATTATCACTAGGCGCATGTTCATCACCACATTGTGTTTCGTCATCAGAAACAACGACATCGTTTGGATTCTCGGCTGTAACAGCAACAGGGTTGCTAGCATGCAAGTTCCTATCATCTTTATTTTTCTTCCTAGGATGACTAGGTGCCTCGGTGTTAACTACTTGAGAATCTTGTTCAATTCTCTTAGGATGACCCTCAGGATACAAAGGTTCCTGGGTCATTCTACCACCTCTAGTGACGACTCTAACAGAATTGTCATTCAGCTCATTGAGCAAGTCATTTTGAGCCTTAAGTACTTGTTCTACCCGAGTAGTGACCATAGAGACATGTTTACTCAAAAGCTTAAGATCATTGACATTTCTATCCACACAAGCACTTAAATGACTAAGCATACGAGCATTCTGTTCCAATTGTCTGCTAACATAATCATTGAAACTTTGTTGTTTGGCAACAAAGTTATCAAATTCATCTAAGCATAAGCTAGCAGGTTTATCAAAAGGAATAACACTCTCATCGAATCTACGAAGAGAGTTTACCTCTACTACCTATGACGGGTTATCAACACCATGGATCTCTTTGATAGGTGGTTGATTCTTGACATCTTCATATTTAATGCCTTTCTCTTGCATAGATTTACTGGCTTCTTGTATATCTTCAGGACTGAGGAATAGGATACCTCTTTTCTTAGGAGTTGTCTTCGGAGGTGGTTCGGGAATAGTCCAAGCATTCTCATTGCACAAGATATTATTCAATAGAATCTCAGCTTGTTCCACAGTTCGTTCCCTGAAAAGACAACAAGCACAACTATCTAGGTGGTCCCTAGAAGCATCGATTAGTCCATTATAGATGATATCAAGTATTCCATTTTTATCAAGAGGGTGATCAGGCAAAGGATTCAGTAACTAGGCAAGCCTCCCCCAAGCTTGTGGGAGACTCTCTTCTTCAACTTGCACAAAGTTATATATATCCTGCAAGGCAGCTTGTTTCTTATGGGCAGGAAAATATTTCTCATAGAAGTAGTAGATCATATCATGGGGACTACGCACACAACCAGGAACAAGAGAAGTAAACCAAGTCTTAGCATCATCCTTTCGCGAGAAAGGAAACAACTTAAGGATATAGTAGTGGCGGATCTTTTCCTCACTCGTGAATAGGGTGGCTATATCATGCAGCTTAGTAAGATATGCGACAACTGTTTCAGACTCATAACCATGAAAAGGATTAGATTGGACCAAAGTGATTAACTCAGGATCGACAGAGAATTCATAATCCTTATTGGTCACAAAGATAGGTGAAGTAGCAACCTTAGGGTCATATTTCATCCTAGCATTCAAAGATTTTTCTTTCCACTTGCGCAGTAATTTCTCAAGATCATAGCTATCCTTACAAGCAAGAAAGTCCTCAGCTACCTCTCCCCCATAACATTACCCTCAGGTATATCAGGCAATTCATATCGAGGAGAGCTAGTTATAACATGTGAAATAGCAGGTTCTACTGCAGTAATCTCAGCAGTTTCAGAAGTATCATCACATTCCGCAGCAACTCTAGCAATTTGTGCATCTAGGAATGCACCTAGTGGCAAAGCAGTATCAAGCAAAGCATCATCACAAGCATCATGGATAGCAGAAGTAGCATCATCAAGCACATGCGACATATCAGAATTTCTAGCAGGTGGTGGTGTCACAAACTTACTCATAATTGAAGGTGAATCAAGTGCAGAGCTAGATGGCAGTTCCTTACCTGTCCTCGTAATTGAGGGCAAGACTTTAGTTTTTGGATCTCTCGGATTCCTCATAGTGATCAACAGACGTAAATCCCAAGTGACTCAGAGAATAGAGCTATGCCTCCCCGGCAACGGCGCCAGGAAATAGTCTTGATAACCCACAAGTATGGGGGATCGCAACAGTTTTCGAGGGTAGAGTATTCAACCCAAATTTGTTGATTCGACACAAGGGGAAGCCAAAGAATATTCTCTAGTATTAGCAGTTGAGTTGTCAATTCAACCACACCTAAAAGACTTAGTATCTGCAGCAAGGTCTTAGTAGCAAAGTAGCGTGATAGCAACAGTAGGAATGGTAACAGTAGCAGAAGTGACAGCAGTAGCGGCAAAGTAACGTAGCAAGGACCGGTAGGAAAAGACTCATAGGCATTGGATCGGTGATGGATAATTATGCCGGATGACATTCATCATGCAAAAGTTATAATATGGGGAGATATGTAACTAGCTCCAGTTCGTCAATGTAATGTAGGCATGCATTCCATATATAGTCATACGTGCTTATGGAAAAGAACTTGCATGACATCTATTGTCCATCCCTCCCGTGGCAGCGGTGTCCTAATGGAAACTATGGGATATTACGGTTCTCCTTTTAATAGATAACCGGAACAAAGCATTAGCACTTAGTGAATACATGAACTCCTTATACTATGGTCATCTCCGGGAGTGGTTTCGGCTATTGTCACTCCGGGGTTGCCAGGTCATAACACATAATAGGTGACTACAACTTGCAAGATAGGATCAAGAACACACATATATTGATAAGAACATAATAGGTTCAGATCTGAAATCATAGCACTCGGGCCCTAGTGACAAACATTAAGCATACCAAAGTAGTAGCAACATCAATCTCAGAACATAATGGATACTAGGGATCAATCCCCATCAAAACTAACTTGATTACATGATAGATCTCATCCAACCCATCACCGTCCAGCAAGCCTACGATGATATTACTAACGAACGATGAAGAGCATCATGGAATTGGCGATGAAGGATGGTTGGTGATGACGAAGGCGTCGATTCCCCCTCTCCGGAGCCCAGAACGGACTCCAGATCTGCCCTCCAAAGGAAGAACAGGTGGTGGCGGCGGCTCCTATCGTAAAACGTGATGAACTCTTCTCCCTGAGTTTTTTCTGGGTGAAAGGGACTAAATAGAGACGGAGTTGGAGGCGGCGGAGCCCCGAGGACCCCACAAGCCTGCTAGGCGCGGCTAGGGGGGCTCGCGCCTTGTGGGATTGTGGGCTCCTCGCTCCACGTCTCCGGTTGATTCTTGCGCTAGTATTTTTTATGTATTCCACAAAAAATCCTCATAAATTTCTAGGTCATTCCAAGAACTTTTATTTCTGCGCAAAAATAACACCATGGCAATTCTGCTGAAAACAGCGTTAGTCCGGGGCAATTCCATTCAAATCATGCAAATTAGAGTCCAAAACAAGGGCAAAAGAGTTTGGAAAAGTAGATACTTTCGAGACGTATCAAACAGTTGGGCATCGTGCCGGTGTTACAGTTGGGCATCGGGCCGGTGATAAGTCTTGGTATCCATCTTGAGGATACTGGCTAGAGGATCTTGGTAAGATCACATGAGTTGGTATCACCCAAGTACGGTGAGAGTAGTCTGATATAGTTAGTTCTCTGTTACTCCTTTAGTAATAACAACTCTTTACTTAATCTTGATTGCTATGATGTTGTCTTGCCTTAACGCAGATGTTTGTTGTGAGCTTGCGAGTACATTCAAAGTACGCACCTCGCTTGTCATGCCAGTTTGCAGGTCATGCCTTGATTGTTTGATTGTCGAGGATTCCAAGTTGCGAGCTAGGATGCGCGTTCCAGCCAGAGTCCGTGTGGAGTGGAGTTCATCACATCGGTAGCTGTTCCGCTGCTAGCGTAGGATTTACCGTAGGCAGGTGTAGTATCACCAAGGCGAAGTAATCCATGTATCCTTGTAATCTTTTCTATAGTAATAAAGAGCTGATTTGTTCTGTGCCAACGGTTCCGCATTCCAGAAGACTGGTCCTTGGGCTGGAATACGGGGCGTTCCATTTCCTCTGAGCCGGGGTGCCACACACGACCACCTGACTGCTTGAACTGATGAGTCTGCTCAGGAGGAGGAGGAGACACCCAGTATTTCTGCTGCTTCTGGACCACCTGAGTTGAGGGCGACGAGCTGGAATCTCTGAAACGCTTCCTTGAATTCTCTACTCTGAGCAAAGTTGCGCCAGCCCTGAGAGCCAAGTTATAGAACTGATCAAACTCATTGGGATCGTGCAAGGCAAGGGCCAGCTGCAAGTCCTCTCTCAGACCACCTCTGAACTGATAGATCTTGCACTTCTGGTCTAGAATGTCCTCCAAGGCATACCGAGCCAGCTCGTGGAACTCGACGTTGTACTTGTACACAGAGGATCCACCTTGATTCAAGCGTGTGAACTTCTCACGCATCTCTTCCGCACAGCTAGACGAGATATAGTGAGACCTGAAATCTCTGCAGAAATTGTCCCAACTGATCATTCTGCCTCCCGTGGATTCCTTCAACTGCTGCCACCAAACTGCTACCCCGCCCCTTGAGCTGAAATGTTGCAAACTTGACGAAGTCCTCTGGACGGACATTGCTGCACTCATAGTGTTTGATCATGTCCCGAATCAAGTCCTCAGTGTCAAACGGGTGGTCACAAGACGTGAAGGACCTTGGCTGGTTCGCCAGGAATTGATTCAGAGATGCAAACTGATGAGCACCATGGTTGAAATTGCCCTGCTGCTGATTGGTCCTCTCTTGCAACAGCTGAATTAACGTCTGGGTGTTAGCATTTGTTGCAGCCATCACCGCTTTCCAAGCCTGTGCAGGAGGAGGCGGCGGCGGAGGAGGTGGTGGCGGAGCATCAGCACCCTCGCGACCCAGATTCTGGCGAGTTGGTGGAGCCATCCTGAAGACGGACAACACATTAGCCCAGAGAATAACATTCAAGGTAAAGATGAATCAATAGGCAGAAATATCTCAATAAGAATATTTAGCAATTGCACTCGAAAAAAATAGTAAGAATGCTTCCTCAAAATGACTGCCGACAACATCTGATTAAAGACCACTTGCAAACCAAGTATGAGCTAGAACTGGTCGGAACAAACATATGACAGAGATTCCATCTGATATCTTCGTGGATATGATCGCACGGGCTTTAATTTACAGTAGCCATCCTGCGCAAGGAAGTGCACACGATATACAAAGCGTCCCCGAGTCATAGCAAGCTACAAGAACTCTTTAAGACACAACAAGAACCGCTATAAGACGACAGTGAACAAACCTACCCACTGAATGTCGAATCCCAACCTCACATCATGCATCTATAGGAAGATTGTCCTATAAGTCACTACCTGATAACCCACGATGAATTCCCGAAATATCTGGTCATGCAATCTGGTCCACAGATACAAGGAGTAATATGTCACACAACTCCTATACTAACCCGTCCACTGTATCACATCCGTTAACACATAACCAGAATCTCGGAACTTCATCTAACACAGACCCTCGTAATCACAACGATACAAAGTGTGGCAATACATCCGGAACTCTCTGCACCAGTACTGGGGAAGTCGGACTCCTCTCGTCACTACTAGTATTGAAGCAATTACGAACATCCTCCATCCTAAGATACTAAGAAATCTGAATGATAGCGATGTGCACAAGAATCCCCTAGAGCTCAACTCCCCTGAAGAAATCAAGTTAGACAGGAGGCACCAAGACAGAACTCCGTCACATCGATATCATATAGATTCCAAAATATCCGCGTGATCCTAAAAAAAATTGAGCGACAAGAGGAGTAGAATTAAGATTTCTGAAGTCGAGAACCTCACCAGAGCATAGAAGAGGAGAAAAAAGACACCTACTCTCCAATATAACTAAGACTCAAATAGTTTTACTAGACTCGACTCGGCCAAGTTCGATCACACAAAGGCTCCTATGGTCGTAAGGCTCTGATACCAACTTGTAACGACTAAGATGCGTCCACTTCCTATTTTGGGGGCGAGGCCTCACAATGGAAAGGGGCGCATCTAAACGTTTCGCAAGCGAGATAATCATAACATTACATAATTGAAAGAGTGACAAGTAGGGCATACACTTGCCATCTGATAAGAGTATAGCATTAAGCTTAGAGACACACATTATTCAGAGCATAGTTTAGTCCCGCTACACACAACATGAAACAAGTAAAACTACGAAATCTCGCATGCTGGCCCCACGATCACGACCACGACCTCAGTCCTCCGGGTAGTTCACATACAGTCTGCCAGAGTCCTCATCGAACTCCCACTTCAGCTGGCTGTCATCAGGATCTCCTGCGTCAGGCGTACCTATACCTGTTGGCATTTGTAGTAATCTGTGAGCCACGGGGACTCAGCAATTGCATGACCTTGGTAACGAATCTAGCTAAGTTTTTGGGTGAGTAAGGTTAAGTGTATGGGTTTGCAGCAACCTAAGCATATATGGTGGCTACCTTACGGTGATCTGAGTAAAATATGGTGGCCTACGTAGGCGATCAAAGACTAGGTTGATCACAAAGTGATCCTGAACACCTACTTACGTCATACATAACCCCACCGTGTTCTCGATCAGAGAGCGATCTCCGAAAGAGACAGTCATGGTTACGCACACAGTTGGTAGTTTTATTAGAGTTACTTTAAGTTGTCTAGAACCGGGTGTTAACAAAATATCCATATTTGCCAAATAACCGCGGGCACGGCTTTCTGAAAGATTAACCTTGCAGGGGTGCTCCAACTAGTCCATTACAAATTACCATAGGCCGCATAGTAATCTTCTATCACGAAACTCGTGATCTCGTCGGATTCCTAAGAGGAAAACCTCAACTTTTAGGAGACCCAAAGTTTCACCGGAATCCCAATGCGCAAGGTATCTCGTGAAAGGTAAAGCTAATCCAGCAAGGCCGCCCGTTGTGTCAACGGACCCGATAAGAGCCGCGTATCTCGTTCTCAAGACACGACGGATGGGCAGGACATCGGGTTGGCTAAACCCTGGGTGACCAGGGGGCGCCGGACATCGCCCGGCTTGGACCAACGCTCATGAGGAGCACTCGCCCGGGGTTGTTGATTAAATCCGTGGGGTAGCTATTCCCTATGCATTATTATTAAGTTATTAGCAGATTAAAACAAAAGTTGTGCCTGGCTGGAAAAGCTTTAATCTTAAACGAATTATCAAGCGGGTCCCCATAACAACCCCGAACGTGTTAGGAGCGCTCATTTATGGAATCAAACACCGGTAGCCTAAAACTAAGGCGGCAAGAACGGAACAAATCACCTGGAAAAAGGCTAGGCCTTCTGTTATTTACCAAGTATATAGGTGCATTAATTAAGTAACATTTAAACATAATGATATCAAAATGCCCATGTTATCACATGGACCAGCTGTCACCTGCAACTAGCAAACCTATCCATTAGAGGTTGAGCAAGCCTACTTAGCCAAACATCATTTGCTAGGAGAAGGAAGTGTTTGGGGTTCATGTCAAAGACATGTGGCATATATATCAAGTGGTAGGCAGCGAGCATGTAACGAAGGAAACGTGATTCTAAGCATAACAAAGCTAGATACGGTGTCAAGGTCAAAGTCATCTTGTGTGTGATGTCTTCAGCTTGGAACTCCTCTTGTTCTTCCTGCACGTACTCTCCAGAATCCACGTACTCGCTCTCCATTCCCGATGCTACCCAAGATAAGATAACAGCCAATGAACACCGGCAAAACATAATGCAACAATAAATATGATGCATGTGTGAAGAAGGAAGCATGCACCACTATTCTAATCACTTTCATATGCATTAGTTGAGTTAATTGAATTCTGGACAGAACCTCATATTAAGTTATCTTGACATGCATGAATATGGCATGAACCTGTGCATCATGAGAAAACAATGCAAAAACATATAAAGAACGTAATGAACGGAGTCACGGATCAACCGGAAACTACAAAACAAGTTTCAAAGACCTACGGGTTCAAAACAGCCACAAACACAAACCAATGGCACTCACTGGTGTTACCAGGTTGCCACATGCTCAAGCAACAAAATACAATTGGAATGGTGCTTGGGAAGACACCACACCATCAACAATGCCCACACAAGTTTCACAACAATACAAACATACAATCTGTTTTCAACAACAACATAGCAGTTTGTCTACAAGATCTACAGTAGCTACAAGCTTGTAAATAAATCACTCAAGGCATGAAACTGAAGCCATCCAAAAGCACTACAACCATGGACAAGAAGCTAAGGCAAAGGAATCACCCATGAGCATAGCTATAGACACTAACTTGGACAAAATATCACAGTTTGGGACTTAGTGAAAATCACAGATTTTCAACAGCTGCTTATGCTCTGAAGCATTTTGGCAACCTCCAAAATGATATCTACAAGAGGGGTATAAGCATGAAATTTAACAGGGATCTAAACAAACATAAAATCTCACAAACATTATTTTGTTGCGTGAGCTAATTCCCAACACAGGAGCTAATTCACACAAGACAATAGGGGAAGGAAATAACTCCATATTTCTAGACTTAGTGAAATTCTCAGGGTTTCACAAATCTGACAGATTCAGCCAAGTGTTAACTTTGACAGGGCACAATAGGTGCATACAAAAACCTAAGAACAAAATGAAAGTGCCATGTTGTAGAGGGATTCACCCACTACCATTCCGTCGAGGAATCATCCACAAAGGACCAAAGCACGAACTAATGTAAAGCTCTAAACATGGCATCACATCAGAAAATAACAATTTTATGAAGTTGCTCTAAAGTGAAATCTGACTGCACCAATGGAATCATGGGATGATTATACCCCAAAATCATATATCATACATAGGTACTTGCATGTAACAACAATGCACAAAGTTAGCTCGAACATATCACAAAGAATCCTATAAGCTACAAATGTCCATAATCACATTTAGAAGCTATCACATTTGGTATCATCTACACATGCACACTCACTAGGACAAGATCAATCTACCTAGGCAAGGCATGGAACCATCAACAAGGTTACACTAGCATGGAGGAATGTGTTCATCCACACACACACACATGTGAACACACATACACATGCACATGTATATGCTGACTCACACCACATACACCTTCACCTACACATGCACACACACAAGGAATTACTCAACCACATGCACACATAGAAGAATCACACCCCACACCACATGTTTATATGCAAACATAAGAGATTAGGCTGTCTTGCACAAGTGTATATGCACACTCATGCACACACACACTCTACACCCCATCTACACACACATACACTACAACCCTAGTGCCACATGAGAGAAACAAAAGAAAACATCAAGCAAAAAACCTTGGCAGAAAATTAACAACACAAAATAACAGCAAAAGGAAAAAAATAAAATCAAAATAAAAAGGGGGGCGGACGTGGGATCGAACCCACAACCCCCTCGTGCCACCATCAGACCCACACCACTGAGCTAGGCTATCGAGGCTTAACAGAGAGGGGGCTACAGGAAAGGTGAGCCACCTCTCTGGCGCTGCACGGGAACCAGACGAATAAAAGAAAAGGGCGCCCGGGGGAATCGAACCCGCGACGCTGGCGAAGGCACACGACTCGGTTGGCACTATGCTAGGCTATCAGATCTTAACAGAGAGGGGGTGTTGCTCTTTTGAGTAGCCCCCTCTGCTCTACCTTCAACTACGCGACCGGAACAGAGGAACCTCTTCGACGAAGCTCCGGTGACCTACTCATCGTGGCGATACTTGGCGCTAGTCGCGGGGTTCCATGGGAACCCATTTCCTGGCTTAGCACGGCGGGAGGGAGCCCGCAACGGTGGGTGGCCGGCGCGGCACTTCTTCTGACATGGCGGCGACAGCAAGGCGGGAGCATGAAACAACGCGTCTAGGGGAGAAGGAAGAGGGGAATAGAGACGGCGTGCTCACCCTGGGCTCACACGAAGTCGTCGCAGAGGGAAGAAAGGACGCGGAAGAAGCCGGAGCCGAAGCAGGTCGACCACAGGCGGAGCAGCACGACGACGAGGTAGACGCGGAAGTGGTCGTCGTTGCGGTGGACCTCCGGGACTCCTAGCTCCGGGAACGGAACGCGGGGAGCCTCCCCGAGCCCCTGGACATGCTTGCCTACGCCGGAGACGACGGCAATGCGGAGGGAGACGGGGGCGATCTACTCTCTCTCTCGTTACTGTTCTCTGTAACCCACAGAGACTTACCTAGGGGAGATATGGAGAAGGAGGAGGAAGAGAGTGCCGGCGTGATGGGGAATAGGGGAAACCCTATCGGGCACGCACGCCGAGGGGGAACTAAATAGGGGAAGGAAGGGACGGCAGACGGCGTTGCGCGACCTCCCTCTCTCTCTGAAGTCTGACAGAAAGCAACGCAAGGGAGACGACATCACAAGGAGGAAGAAGGACAGGGTAAAGGGTCGCGCGAGAGAGAAAAGAGAGACGATGCCCAGGTGAAGAGGAGAGAGCCGACCAACCTGGGCTTCTCTGGCGCCCGACTAAAACAGGGAAAATAAAAGGGTTTCCCTTTTATTTAAATACAACAACAACAAAAATACCTCAGAGCAACACAGGGATTTGAAAAATAAAATAAAAACAAATAGGGCATGAGGGAATTATGCCCTATTTAATAAAAATATAAACCAGATTTTTAGGCAAAATAAATTACAACCAAAATAGGAATTTATATGATGTTTGATTTTTTTTAAACTCACATTAACCAAAACCCAAACCCTCATTGAGAGTTACCCCTCAACCACAATTAAATTATGTAAATAAATAACATTTTTGAATCAGGTACAAGCAGAGTTAATACACAAGTTAAATAAACAATGGGGGGAAGGGTTTTTAGCATTGTTTTGAAAAGCATTGGTTTGAAAATACCACAACCACCCACACCATATTCACACTAGCACTCCCATGGTGGATCAACGACTAGCAACACAAGAAAGGAATGCCAACAATGAAAGTGAATGTCATGATGCAAAATGATGACATGAAATGAAGCCACATGAAATGATAACTCTATATAACATCCAAACATGACCAACCATGTCTCCACAAAATAAGAAAGGGGTACAAATATGGAAATGAATACATCTGGGCTGTTACAAAAGGTAGGACCGTGCGGCCCCGGTAGGCTGTCGTTGTTTAGTCCGCTCCGTGCGGGCCCCGAGCGGCGTCGTTAGGACGCGGCTTCACGATGTGGACCTTAGGGGGAATGGCTTCAAGGGGAACTCTGTCGGTCCTTGGCGACCTTCAACAATTTGTACCTCACGAGGAGGGGGCCTTGCGAGGGTCGGATTCATGGCCCCTCGCAAGAAGCACTTATAGGCCCACAACGCGCATCGTGCCTTCGGCCACAGCCAGGCAGGCCTGGGTACCCCATGTCCTAGCACCCCAACAGTAGCCCCCAAGCCCACGGCGTGCATGACCCAGCCAATCGGATGGGCGAACGGTGCGGTCTCTCACCACCTGCAGGCCAGGCTGAACGCGTGCCGCACGACGGAGCGCGGGGCACCCCGCCTTCCCCCAGCGCTTTGGAATCTGCCTCGACTGACATAAAGTGGGCACACGGGAGGAGCTGTCAGTACTCACCTTCACACCACACCCACCTTTCTGCATCTTATTCCTCGGCACAAGACTGTGCCAGATCTAATCTTCGTGCAAGTCACCTCCTTGCTCCTCTTGTGGCTCCATCCTATGGATGGGGCACACCAGCAGAAGAGAAAGGTTATGACCTCTGCTAGGAGCTCTGCCGTCGCCGAGCCTCCTCTCATGCCCAACCGCGTTTCGAAGGAGGAGGACTTGGGCACGGTGCTCCTACTGGTAGCCGGTGACACGAACGAGGGGTGAGAGACTGACATCTGGCCGGGTTTGAGAGCGTCGAGCAGCCTGGTGAAGACCGCCTTGTTGGGGAATGTAGTAATTTCAAAAAAATTCCTATGCCAAACAAAGATCTATCTATATAGAAACCAGCAACGAGTAATGGGGTTGAGCATCTTCATACCTTTGAACATTGCTAAGCGGAAGCCTTACTGGAACACGGTCGATGGAGCCATACTCGCAGCGATTCAGATCACGGTGTGATTCCGACCTACGTGCCGAACCACGGCACCCCAGTGTTCAACACATGTATAGCCCGGTGACGTCTCCTGCACCTTGATCCAGCAAGGAGGAGGGAGAGGTTGAGGGAGATCTCCGGCAGCGCGACGGAGCGGTGGCAGTGGAGCTACGAGGTATTCCGGCGGAGCTTCTCCAAGCTGCGTGGAAGAGGAGGAAGAACTAGGCTTCCTAGAGCGGGAGGAAACGATTTTGGTTTGTCCTCCAAAGGCCAAAAACCTCCACTATATATAGGGGGAGAGGGAAGGGGGTGCCCCCCTTAGGGTTCCCACCCCCAAGAGGTGCGGCAACCCCATATAGGGTTGGTGGTGGCGGCCAGGAAGGGTGGAGGGGGTGTGGCGCAACCTAGATGGGCCTTAGGCCCATCTGCTTTAGGGTTTCCCCCCTTCCCTCTCTACCTGCGCCTTGGGCCTTGGTGGGAGGTGCACCAGCCCACTCTGGGCTGGTTCCCTTCCACCTTTTGGCCCATGTCACCCTTTGGGGCTGGTGGTCCCTCCCGGTGGACCCCCGGAATCCTTCTGATGGTCCCGGTACGTTACCGGTGACGCCCAAAACATTTCCGGTGTCCAAAGTCCCTCATCCTATATATCAATCTTCACTTTCGGACTGCTCCGATCTCCTCGTGACATCTGAGATCTCATCCAGGAGTTCGAACAACCTTCGGTAACCTCTTACACTATTCCCATATAACCCTAGCGTCATCGAACCTTAAGTGTGTAGACCCTACGGGTTCGAGAAGCATGCAAACATGACCAAGACACTCTCCGGTCAATAACCAACAGCGGGGTCTAGATATCCATGTTGGTTCCCACATCTTCCACGATGATCTCATCGGATGAACCACGATTTCAAGAATTCACATAATCCCGTATGCAGTTCCCTTTGTCTATCGGTATGATACTTGCCCGAGATTCGATCGTCGGTATCCCCATACCTTGTTCAATCTCGTTACCGGCTAGTCTCTTTACTTGTTCCGTAGCACATCATCTCGTGGCTAACTCCTTAGTCACAGAGAGCTCATTATGATGATGTTCTACCGAGTGGGCCAGAGATACCTCTCCGTTCACATGGAGTGACAAATCCCGGTCTCGATTCGTGCCAACCCAACAGACACTTTCGGAGATACCCGTAGTGCACCTTTATGGTCACCCAGTTACGTTGTGATGTTTGATAGACCCAAAGCACTCCTACGGTATCTGGGAGTTGCACAATCTCACGGTCTAAGGAAAAGATACTTGACATTAGGAAAGCTTTAACATACGAACAAAACGATCTAGTGCTATGCTTAGGATTGGGTCTTGTCCATCACATCATTCTCTTAATGATGTGATCCCGTTATCAATGACATCCAATGTCCATGATCAGGAAACCATGACCATCCATTGATCAACGAGCTAGCCAACTAGAGGCTCACTAGGGACACATTGTGATCTATGTATTCACACCTGTATTACGGCTTCCGGTTAATACACTTATAGCATGAATAATAGACAACTATCAAGAACTGGAAATATAATAATAACCATTTTATTATTGCCTCTAGGGCACATTTCCAACAGTCTCCCACTTGCACTAGAGTCAATAATCTAGTTTGCATCACTATGTGATTGCAATGAATCCAACACCCATACAGTTCTGGGGTTCGATCATGTCTTGCTTCTGAAAGAGATTTATTAGTCAACGGGTCGAACCTTTCAGATCCGTGTGTGCTTTACAAATATCTATGTCTTCATATAGATACTGCTACCATGCACCATTTGGAAGTATTCCAAATGACTGCTCCACTATACGAATCCGGTTTACTACTCAGAGTCATCTGGATTTGTGACAAAGCTTGCATCGACGTAACTCCTTTACGACGAACTCTTTAATCACCTCCATAATCGAGAAAAATTCCTTAGTCCATTAGTTACTAAGGATAACTTTGACCGCTCTCCAGTGATCCATTCCTGGATCACTCTTGTACCCCTTGACTGACTCATGGCAAGGCACACTTTAGGTGCGGTACACAGCATAACATACTTATAGAGCCTACGAATGATGCATAGGGGACGACATTCGTCCTTTCTCTTTCTTATGCAGTGGTCGGGATTTTGAGTCTTACTCAAAATTCACACCTTATAACACAGCCAAGAACTCCTTCTTTTGCCGATCTATTTTGAACACTTCCAAAAACTTGTCAAGGCATGCAATTTGTTGAAAGTTCTATTAAGCACTTTGATCTATCTCCATAGATCTTGATGCTCACTGTTCAAGTAGCTTATCCAGGTTTTTCCTTTGAAAAACTCCTTTCAAACAACCCTTTATGCTTTCTAGCAATTCTACATTATTTCCGATCAACAATATGTCAACCACATATATTCATCGGAAATTCTATAGTGCTCCCACTCACTTCTTTGGAAATACAAGTTTCTCATAAACTTTCTATAAAACCAAAAACTTTGATCATCTCATCAAAGTGTATATTCCAACTCCGAGATGCTTGCTCCAGTCCATAGGAGGACCGCTAGAGCTTTCAATACTTGTTAGCACCCTTTAGGATCGACAAAATCTTCTAGTTGTATCACATACAACCTTTCCTCAAGTAAACCATCGAGGAAACAATATTTTGACATCCTATCTGGAAGATTTCATAAATGCTGCAGCAACTGCTAACATAATTCCAACAAACTTTCAGCATCGCTACGAGTGAGAAAGTCTCGTCATAGTCAACTCTTTGAACTTTCTCGAAAACATCTTTGCGACAAGTTGAGCTTTCTTAATGGTTACTTTTCACCATCACCGTCTGTCTTCATTTTAAAGACCCATCCATAGCTAATAGTCTTACAACCATCAAGTAGTTCTTCCAAAGTCTACACTTAGTTTTCATACATGGATCGTCCTCTCGAATTTCATGGCCTCCAGCCATTTGTTGTAATCCGGGCCCACCATCGCTTCTCCATGGCTCATAGGTTCATTGTTGTCCAGCAACATGACCTCCAAGATATGATTACCATGCCATTCTGGAATAGTACATGTCCTTGTCGACCTACGAGGTTCGGTAGTGACTTGATACGAAGCTTCATGATCACTATTATCAGCTTCCACTTCAATTGGTGTAGGTGCCACAGGAGCAAGTTCCTTGCCCTGCTACACACACTGGTTGAAGTGATGGTTCAATAATCTCATCAAGTTTCTACTATACTCCCACTCAATTATTTCGATAGAAACTTTTCCTCAAGAAAGGACCCGTTACTAGAAACAAAAACTTTTGCTTCCGGATCTGAGATAGGAGGTATACCCAACTATTTTGGGTGTCTTATGGAGATGCATTTATCCGCTTTGGGTTCGAGCTTAGCAGGCTGAAACTCTTTCACATAAGCATGGCAACCCTAAACTTTTAAGAAATGACAACTTAGGTTTCTCTAAACCATAGTTCATAAGGTCTCATCTCAATGAAATTACGTGGTGCCATATTTGAAGTGAATGCAGTTGTCTCTAATGCCTAACCCATAAACGATAGTGGTAATTTGATAAGAGACATCATAGTACGCACCATATCTAATAGGGCACGATTATGACATATTGACACACCATCAAACTATGGAATTCCAGGTGGCATGAGTTGTGAAACAATTTTCACATGAAACAATTTTCACATTGTCTTAAATGTTTACCGAACTCGTAACTCAGATATATATGTTTACCTCCACGATCACATCATAGACATATTATCCTGTTTGTCACGATGATCTTCAACTTCACTCTGAAATTACTTGAACCTTTCAATAATTCAGACTTGTGTTTCATCAAGTAAATACACCAGTATCTACTCAAATCATCTATGAAGTAAGAACATAATGATATCCATTGCGTGCCTGAGCACTCACTAGACTGCATACATCAAAATGTATTACTTCCAACAAGTTACTTTCTTGTTCCATATCACTGGAAAACGAGGTCTTCAATCATCTTGCCCATATGGTATGATTTGCATGTCTCAAGTGATCCAAAAAATCAAGTCAGTCCAAACGATCCATCCACATGGAGTTTCTTCATGCATTTATACCAACAAGCATGGTTTGCATGTCTCAAACATTTCAAAAATGAGTACAAAGATCCATCAGCATGGAGCTTCTTCATGCATTTGATACCAATATGACTAAGCAGAGTGCCACAAGTAAGTGGTACTATCATTACTACTTTGTATCTCTTGGCAACAATATTATGAACATGTGTATTACTACGAGCGAGATTCAATAAACTGTTCATTTTAGGTGCAAGACCGTTGAAGGTATTATTCAAGTAAACGGAATAACCATTATTATTTTAAATGAATAATCGTGTTGCAATAAACAAAATCCAATCATGTCTATACTCAACGCAAACACCAAATGACAATTATTTAGGTTTAACTCTAATTCCGATGGTAGAGGGAGCGTGCGACGTTTGATCACATCAACCTTGGAAACAGTTCCAACACTAATCGTCACCTCGCCTTTAGCTAGTCTCCGTTTATCCTGTAGCTTTTATTTCGAGTTACAAACACTTAGCAAGTCAACCGGTAACTAATACCATGGTGCTACTAGGAGTACTAGTAAAGTACACATCAATATCATGTATATCCAATATACTTTTGTCGACTTTGCCAGCCTTCTCATCTACCAATTATCTAGGGTAGTTCCTATTTAGTGACTATTCCCCTTATTACAGAAGCACTTAGTCTTGGGTTTGGGTTCAACCTTGGGTCTATTCACTACAGCAGCAACTGGTTTGTTGTTTCATGAAGTATCCCTTCCTGCCCTTGCCCTTGTTGAGACCAGTGGTTTTATGAACCATCAACAATTGATGCTCCTTTTTGATTTCTACTTTCGCGGTGTCAAACATTGCGAATGACTTAAAGATCATCATATCCATCCCTGATATTTTTATAGTTCATCACGAAGCTCTAGCAGCTTGGTGGCAGTGACTGGAGAACTATCACTATCTCATCTGGAAGATCAACTTCCACTCGATTCAAGCGATTGTAGTACTCACACAATCTGAGCACATGCTCAACGATTGAGTTTTTCTCCCTTACTTTGTAGGCGAAGAATCTTGTCGGAGGTCTTATACCTCTCAACAAGGGCAGAAGCATGAAATCCCGATTTCATCTCTTGGAACATCTGGTATGTCCCGCGACGTTCGAAACGTCTTTAATGCCTCAATTCTAAGTCGTTTAAGCATTGTGCACTGAACTATCATGTAGTTATCAAAAACGTGTATGTTAGATGTTCGCAACATCCACATACCAAGCTTGGGATTCAGCACACCAAGCGGTGCATTAAGGACATAATCCTTGTGCGAACAATGTGGACAATCCTCAGTTAAAGGACCCAGTCCGCATAATTGCTACTTCTATCTTTCAACTAAGTTTTTCTCTAGGAACATATCAAAAACCGTAGAGCGCAAGCATAATTTGCAAGGACCTCTTGACTATGTTCATGATAATTAAGTTCATTTAATTAAATTATTCAATTAACTCCCACTCAGATCGACATCCCTCTAGTCATCCAAGTGAAACATGATCCACGTCGACTAGCCCGTGTCCGATCATCACGTGAGACGGACTAGTCATCAATGGTGAGCATCTCCATGCTGATCGTATCAACCATACGACTCATGTTCGACCTTTCAGTCTCCCGTATTCGAGGCCATGTTTCTACATGCTAGGCTCGTCGAGTCAACCTAAATGTTCTGCGTGTGTAAACTGGCTTACACCCGTTGTATGCGAACGTTAGAATATATCACACCCGAGCATCACGTGGTGCTTTGAGACAACGATCCTTCGCAACGGTGCACACTTAGGGGAATACTTTCTCGAAATTTTATGAGGGATCATCTTATCTTTGTTATCGTCATTCTAAGGAATAAGATGTAAAACATGATAAACATCACATGCAATCACAAAGTGACATGATATGGCCATTATCATCTTGCTCCTTTGATCTCCATCTTCGGGGCACCATGATCATCAATATCACTGGCATGACACCATGATCTCCATCATCATGATCTCCATCATTGTGTCCCCGTGAAGTCGTCACGCTAATCTATTACTTCTACTGCTATAGCTAATGTTTATCAATAAAGTAAAGTAATCACATGGCGTTTGCATCTCATACAATAAATTAAGACAACTCCTATGGCTCCTGCCGGTTGTCATATTCATCGACATGCAAGTCGTGAATCCTATTACAAGAACATGATCAATCTCCTACATCACACATGTAACATCACATTCTTTTGTCCATATCACATCACATGGCATACCCTGCAAAAACAAGTTAGGCGTCCTCTAATTGTTGTTGCAAGTTTTACGTGGCTGATTTGGGTTTCTAGCAAGAACGCTTCTTACCTACGTGACAGACACAACGTTGATATGACAATGATATTTACCCTTCATAAGGACCCTCTTCATCGAATTCGATCTGACTAAAGTGGGAGAGACAGACACCCGCTAGCCACCTTATGCAACAAGTGCATGTCAGTCGGTGGAATCTGTCTCACGTAAGAGTACGTGTAAAGTTGGTCCGAGCCGCTTCATCCCACAATGCTTCCGAATAAGGATAAGACTAGTAACGGCAAGCAATTGACAAAATCAGCGCCCACAACTTTTGTGTTCTACTCGTGCATAAAATCTACACATAAAACCTTGGCTCGGATGCCACTGTTGGAGAACGTAGTAATTCAAAATTTTCCAACGCCAAACAAGGATCTATCTATAGAGAAACCAACAACGAGTAATGGGGTAGAGCATCTTCATACCTTTGAAGATCGCTAGGCGGAAGCTTTACTAGAACTCGGTGGATGGAGTCGTACTCGCAGCGATTCAGATCGCGGTGTGATTCCGATCTACATGCCGAACCACGGCACACCCGCGTTCAACACACGTACAGCCTGGCGACGTCTCCCACAACTTGATCCAGCAAGGAGGAGGGAGAGGTTGAGGGAGAGCACCGGCAGCATGACTGCGCGGTGGCGGTGGAGCTATGAGGGATTCCGGTGGAGCTTCTCCAAGTTGCGCGGAAGAGGAGGAAGAACTGGGCTGCTTGGAGAGGGCGGAAACGATTTATGTGTGTCCTCCAAAGGCCAAAACCCTCCACTATATATAGGGGAGAGGGAAGGGGTGCCCCCTTAGGGTTCCCACCCCCAAGAGGTGCGGCAGCCCCATCTAGGGCTAGTGGTGGCGGACAGGAAGGGAGGAGGGGGTGTGGCGCACCCCAGATGGGCCTTTGGCCCATCTGCTTTAGGGTTCTCCCCGTTCCCTCTCTACCTGCGCCTTGGGCCTTGGTGGGAGGCGCACCAGCCCACTCTGGGCTGCTTGCCTTCCACCTTTTGGCCCATGTCACCCTATGGGGCTGGTGGCCCCTCCCGATGGTCCCGAGGAACCCTTCTGGTGGTCCCAGTACGTTACCGGTGATGCCCGAAACATTTCTGGTGTCCAAAACCCCTCATCCTATATATTAATCTTCACTTCCAAACCATTCTGGAGCTCCTCCTGACATTCGGGACTCCGAACAACCTTCGGTAACCTCGGACACTATTCCCATATAAGCCTATCTTCATCAAACCTTAAGTGTGTAGACCCTACGGGTTCGGGAAGCATGCAAAAATGACCGAGACACTCTCTGGTCAATAACCAACAGCGGAGTGTGGATATCCATGTTGGATCCCACATGTTCCACGATGATCTCATCGGATGAACCACGATGTCAAGGATTCACTTAATCCCGTATGCAGTTCCCTTTGTCTATCGGTATGATACTTACCCGAGATTCGATCGTCGGCCTCCCCATACCTTGTTCAATCTCGTTACCGGCAAGTCTCTTTACTCGTTCCGTAGCACATCATCCTGTGGCTATGTAACACCATGTGTTTAGCTTTCCTGGCTAGTTAACTTATTTCAAAAATTTAGGACCAATTAAAAAAATTCGTGAATGCTTGTGATGCTTGAAGTGACAATTGTGTGCATGCTTGCTTGTATGCATGTGGTTGCTCCCCAACAATTCTTGCTAATCTCCGACTCACCTCCCTAGACCAGAACTCCTGCCTAATGATCATGCCATGTGTTTAGGACCAATATCTATTTTTTTCCGAATATTATTTTCACTAAAATACATTTCTTTGAATTAAACTTTCTGACCCTCACATGAGGTTTGTACTACAAGTCCTCAATTAGGGAACTTATTTTTGCACCACTAATTTTATTTAAAACCTATTATAAAAATTTCTTCCAAAAACCACCATATTAATATTTTAAAAGTTATTTTATTATTTTATTTAAATGTCTTTCTGTGAGGCCAGAAATGATCTCTTAAGAAGGGAAGTTATTTTTATTGCTTTCAGAATAGTTAATAAAATTTAGGGAAACTCAGTGGATATATTTATTCCATATATATGAGTTTCAACACATGGTCATGTTCAAAATATTGGGCAAATCCCTCCAAAACCCTTCCGACCTATTTCAAGCTTTTGAAATATGTCTATTAGAAATATTCTCAATAAATTCCAATAAAATTCCAGCATGTCACCTATGATATGTTTGATGATCTTGCCAAGTTTCATCTCAATCCAAGTTGATTTGACTCCCCTAATTATTCTAAAACCCTATCTGTCCAGATTCAAATTTGAGCAACTATACATTGTTAAGTGTCTCTAATTGTGCTCAAATTTGGTGGACATTTTCTAATACTCCAATAATGCATCCACACCAAGTGGTGCATCAAGGAGAATAGCAGAACTTGTCTCAAGCCCCTCAAAACCCTCTCCGTTGATTTTGACTTTGGGAAACTTTACATTATAAAATTTCTCCAATTGACCCCAAAAATTTTGTGCCATCCTTAATGCTCAAATAATGTCCTTACACCAAATATTGGATTTGTGGCAATTGATTTGAATAGTTTTGTAAGCAGAAAGGCATTTCTGCCCATTTCACGGGTTTTCCAAGTCTACATTGGAAAACTTCTCCAGCAAATCCCAAATTTGGTGTACAAGCTTAATTTCATCTATCATTTGATCCTGTTAAGTTTCATAGACATTGCAATTCATCTGATGGCCTAACCACAGATCAAACACCTTGTGTGCAATCACTAAATTGGCTTCTTTGACCACTTCCACTTTGATCCTTGAGCTCAACCTTCTAACACAGCCTCACATAGTTACATTTTACCTCCAATAACATTCCCATGGCTACTGGTCAATTATTGGAGAGGGGCCCTTTGTAACAACCTCTCATTTTCACCCTTGGCAGCACTATTTTATCTCTCATCCCATACACCTGCTTAACCCAAAGCCCCCAATTCTTTCCAGAGCATCTCTAGTATGTCAATGCTTCATTTCAAACCAAGAGATGGCATGCTCATGTGGAGAAAATGAGCAGCACATCTACAAGTTCATTTTTGGCTGAGATATGGCTTTCTACAGCAAGTGCTAGCTACACTTCCTTGCTTGAGCTGAAACTTTGCAAAAATGTAGTCCTTCCATGCCTAAGGCTGCTAGACATGCTTTTCCCTCATTATATCTCCTGTTAGTGACCTCATTAGTAGCCCTAAGTTTTCTCCTGCAAACTTAACACCAGTCAAAGCCTATTCAAACAAGCTCCACTTAGGGCCAAACTTCATCAGTGCAATGGGGCATGCATGCCTTGCATGTTTGACACCTTGGCCTGGCCAAGGAGTGACCCAGGACATCAAGTGGGGTGGTGACCACCTCCCTGGAGTGCAGAAATGGTGCTCTGCACTTTGTCTCCTTCCTCCAGACCACTTCTAGCCGAACCAACATGTCTCAGTATGTCTCAGAGCGTCATGTTGACCGTTCAAACCATTCCCCCTCCCCCCCCCCCCGCTAGCTAGCTTCCAAGGCTCCTCTGGGACATGTAGACCCATGCCCACGAGTGCTCTAGGAGCTCCCGAGCTCTCTTTTCTCTCCCCCTCTCTTATCTCTTCTATCCAAGCCCTCTCGGGCTCCCGACAGCTCCTCCTCTCTCTCAGAGGCCCCTGTGTCTCAGCAGTTGGAGCTCCCCAAGCTCGAATTTATTGCATGACCGCTGTGTCTCCATTCGGCCTTCCTAAATTTTCTCAGCCCCCAGAGTTCTCCCCTCTTCGGGACTGCCTGACACCTTCTCCTCGGCACCCCGAAGCTTTCCCCTTGCTGCAGCTCCTGCGCAAGGCGCCTACGCGTGCAACCAGGGGTGGGCCGACGGCCATCCTGCCGCCAGTCAAGCCTCGCCGTGGCGGCTCTCCCTGGCGGGCAAGCGGCACCAGGATGGGTGCGGCTCTCCGCCCTGAGCGCCTCGGTGGGCAGCCTGCCCGAATTGGTGGCTGGGGGCACCAGCAACCGCCGCCAGGCCCCTCTGCCGCCCCTCGTCACGAGCTTGAAGAAGGCCCTGTCGCCATGGCCCGCCTGTCGGCCAGCCATCTGGAGCAGGGCACTGACGGGTGGGTCCAGGCTCGGGTAAGTGGAGACAACTTCGACCAGAACCGCTTCCGTAAGGCGAAAGCGCATACGGCCTATTAAGCCTTCAGCGTAGCCTTTCCCTAGCAGACCGAGCAGATGTGCCGGCCTAGTGACCATCTGTCGTCGTGAGCGCGATATAGTCTCCCTGGTAGACCTCCTTTTTGATTCTTTATTTTTCTGTGAAAATTCAAAAATCCATCATAAATTCATTTTACCTCCGATTCTAATGATTCAAATTTCTACAAGTTCCTAAAATCAAGCTCTATCCACATATGTGCTTTGCACATTTTCCCATGAAGATTTTCTATAGTGTTATTATTCAAATCCAAATCTGGATAAATTTTTCCCACATTTCAAAATTCCTAAAGGTTCCAAATCAACTCCAAATGGAGTGATTCCAAATTCAAGAGACTCCCAAAATATTTTTCTAAATGGAGTGATGGTGATGATCTATTTCTGCAGGGTTCCACGTGAGCTCCACAGAAAACTGATCTAGAGGAAGAACTACGAAGTAGAGGTTTGAGTTGCACGTGGCAAAGTTGTGTCTCAAAAACCCTAAAACCTCTAGTATATATAGGAGGAAGGGAGGGGCTAGCCATGGTGCTCAAGGGATCCCCAAGGGCATTGGCCGAGAGAGGAGAGGAGGACTCCAACTCCAATTCGGTTTGGGGAAGGAGGAGTCCTCCTCTTCCTTCCCACCTCCCCTTTTTTCTCTTTGGTTTTTTCTTTTGAGGCACCATAGCCCACTTGGGATGGCCTCACCAGTCCACTAAGGGCTGGGGCGCCATCCTTGGGCTATTAGGCTCTCTCCCAGGTGGGTGGGCCCCTCCCGGTGAAAACCTGGAAACCATTCGTCACTCCCGGTACATTGCCGGTAATGCCCGAAATCTTTCCTGAGACCAAATGAAACCATCCTATATATCAACCCTCGTGACGTCTGTGATCTCACCCGGGACTCCGAACAACCTTCGTTCACCAACACATACAGCTCAACTATACCGAAACATCACCGAACCTCAAGTGTGCAGACCCTGCGGGTTCGAGAACTATGCAGACATGACCTTGAGACACTCCCTAGGAAATAACCAACAACGGGACCTGGATGTCCATATTGCTTCCTACATATCCTACGAAGATCTCTATCGATTGAAGCTCTATGTCAAGGATTCATATAATCTCGTATACTATTCCCTTTGTCCTTTAGTATGTTACTTGCCCGAGATTCGATCGTCGGTATCTCTATACCTGGCTCAATCTCATTACCGACAAGTCCCTTTACTCATTCCGTAATACAAGATCCCGTAACTAACACCTTAGTCACATTGCTTGCAAGGCTTGTTGTGATGTTGTATTACCGAGTGGGCCTCGAGATACCTCTCCGTCACACGGAGTGACAAATCCCAATCTTGATCCATGCCAACCCAACAGAAACCTTTGGAGATACCTGTAGAGTACCTTTATAGTCACCCAGTTACGTTGTGACGTTTGATAACCCACAAGGTATTCCTCCGGTGTCCGGGAGTTGCATGATCTCATGGTCATCGGAACATATACATTGACATGCAGAAAACAGTAACAATAAACTGACACAATCATATGCTACGTTTATAGTTTGGGTCTTGTCCATCACATCATTCTCCCAATGATGTGATCCCGTTATCAAGTGACAACACTTGTCTATGGTCAGGAAAGCTTGACGATCTTTGATCAACGAGCTAGTCAACGAGAGGGTTACTAGGGACATTGTTTTGTCTATGTATCCACACATGTATTTGAGTTTCCAATCAATACAATTATAACATGGATAATAAACGATTATCATGAACAAAGAAATATAATAATAAATAATTTATTATTGCCTCTAGGGCATATTTCCAACAGTCTCCCACTTGCACTAGAGTCAATAATCTATTTGACATCACTATGTGATTTTAACGAATCCAACACTCATATAGTTCTGGGGTTCGATCATGTCTTGCTTGTGAGAGAGGTTTTAGTCAACGAGTCTGAACCTTTCACATCTGTGTGTGCTTTACAATTCTTTATGTCATCCTATAGATGCTGCTACTACGTGCTATTTGGAAATATTTCAAATGGTTGCTCCACTATACGAATCCGATTTACTACTCATAGTTATTCGGATTAGTGTCAAAGCTTGCATTGACGTAACCCTTTACGACGAACTCTTTAATCACCTCCATAATCGAGAAAAAAAAATCCTTAGACCACTTGTTACTAAGGATAACTTTGACCGTTGTTTGGTGATTCACTCTTGGATCACTCTTTGCACCCCTTGACACACTCGTGGCAAGGCACACATCAGGTGCGGTACATAGCATGGCATACTTTAGAGTCTATAACTAAGGCATAGGGGACGACCTTCGTCCTTTCTCTTTCTTCTGCCGTGGTCGGGCTTTGAGTCTTATTCAAATTCACACCTTACAATACAGCCAAGAACTCCTTCTTTGCTGATCTATTTTGAACTCCTTCAAAAACCTGTCAAGGCATCCATTTCCTTGAAAGTTCTATTTAGCGTTTTGATCTATCTCTATAGATATTGATTCTCAATGTTCAAGTAGCTCTATCCATGTCTTCCTTTGAAAAACTCCTTTCAAAGAACCCTTTATGCTTTTCCAGAAATTCTATATTATTTCCGATCAACAATATGTCAACTACATATACTTATCAGAAATTCTATAGTCCTCCCACTCACTTCTTTGGAAATACAAGTTTCCAATAAACCTTGTACAAACCCAAAAGCTTTGATCATATCATCAAAGCGTATATTCCAACTCCAAGATGCTTGCACCAGTCCATAGAAGGATCGTTGCAGCTTGCATACTTGTTAGCATCTTTAGGATCGACAAAACCTTCTGGTTGTATCACATACAACCTTTACTTCAAGAAACTGTCGAGGAAACAATGTTTTGACATCCTATGTGAAATATTTCATTAACAATGCAGTAACTGCTAACATAATTACAACAGACTTTTAGCATCGCGATGAGTGAGAAAGTCTCTTCATAGTCAACTCTTTGAATTTGTCGGAAACATGTTTGCGACAAGTCAAGCTTTTCTTAATGGTGACTTTTCACCATCATCGCATGTCTTCCTTTTAAAGATCCACCTTTACTTAATAGTCTTACGACCATCAAGTAGTTATTCCGAAGTCTACACTTTGTTTTCATACACGGATCCTCTCTCGGATTTCATGGCCTCCAGCCATTTGTCGGAATCCAGGCCCACCATCGCTTCTCCATAGCTCGTAGGTTCATTGTTGTTCAACAACATGACCTCCAAGACAAGGTTACCATACCACTCTGTAGCAGTACGCGACCATGTCGACTTACGAGGTTTGTAGTAACTTGATCCGAAGCTTAATGATCACTATCATCAGTTTCCACTTCAATTGGCGTAGGCGCCACAGGAACAACTTCCCGCACCCTGCTACACACTGGTTGAAGTGACGCTTCAATAACCTCATCAAGTTCCACCACCATCCCACTCAATTCTTTCGAGAGAAACTTTTCCTAGAGAAAGTACCCATTTCTAGAAACAAATACTTTGCTTCCGGATCTGAGATAGGAGGTATACACAACTGTTTTGGGTGTCCTATGAAGATGCATTTATCCACTTTGGGTTCGAGCTTATCAAGCTGAAATATTTCCACCTAAGCATCGCAGCCCCAAACTTTTAAGAAACGACAGCTTAGGTTTCTCCAAACCATAGTTCATACGGTGTCACCTCAACGGAAATATGTGGTTCCCTATTTAAAGTGAATGCGGTTGTCTCTAATGCATAACCCATAAATGATAGTGGTAATTCGATAAGAGACATCATAGTATGCACTATATCAAATAGGGCATGGCTATGACGTTCGGACAGACCATCAGACTATGGTGTTCTAGGTGGCATGAATTGCGAAATAATTTCCACATTATCTTAATTGTGTACCAGAACTCGCGACTAATACATTTATCTCTATGATCATATCATAGACAATTTATCCTCTTGTCATGACGATCTTTACTTTGAAATAGCTTTGAACTTTTCAATATTTCAGACTTGTGATTCATCAAGTAAATACTCTTGTATCTACTCAAAACGTCGGTGAAGTAAGAACATAATGATATCCACTACGTGCCTCAACACTCATTGGACTGCACACATCAAAATGTATTACTTCCAACAAGTTACTTTCTTGTTCCATGTGGTATGATTTGCATGTCTCAAGTGATTCAAAATCGAGTGAGTCCAAACGATCCATCTGCATGGAGTTTCTTCATGCGTTTATACCAATAGGTATGGTTTGCATGTCTCAAACGTTTCAAAAAAATGAGTGAGTACAAAGATCCATGTACATGGAGCTTCTTCATGCATTTTACACCAACATGACTCAAGCGGCACTGCCACAAGTAAGTGGTACTAACATTACTACTTTGTATCTTTTGGCATCAATATTATGAACATGTGTATCACTATAATCGAGATTCAATCAACCATTGAAGGTATTTGTTGAAGCAAATAGAATAATCATTATTCTCTTTGAATGAATAATCGTATTGCAATAAACACGATACAATCATGTTCATGCTCAACGCAAACACAAAATAACAATTATTTAGGTTTAACACCAATCCCGATGGTAGAGGGAGTGTGCGATGTTTATCACATCAACCTTGGAAACACTTCCAACACATATCGTCACCTCGCTTTTAGCTAGTCTCAGTTTATTCCATAGATTTTATCTCGAGTTACTAACACTTAGCAACTGAACCGGTATCTAATACCGTCATGCTACTAGGAGTACTAGTAAAGTACACATCTATATCATGTATATGAAATATACTTTGATGACTTCGCCAGCCTTCTTATCTACCAAGTATCTAGGGTAGTTCCGCCTCAGTGACCGTTCCCCTCATAACAAAAGCACTTACTATCGGGTTTGGGTTCAACCTTGGGTTTCTACATTAGAGCAGCAACTGGTTTGTCGTTTCACGAAGTATCCCTTCTAGCCCTTGCCCTTCTTGAAACTAGTGGTTTTACTAACCATCAACAATCGATGCTCCCACTTGATTTCTACTTTTGCGGTGTCAAACATTGTGAATCGCTCAAGGATCATCATATATATGCTTGATACGTTATAGTTCATCACGAAGCTCTAGTAGCTTGGTGGCAGTGACTTTGGAGAACCATCACTATCTCATCTGGAAGATTAACTCCCACCTAATTCAAGCGAATGTTGCACTCACACAATCTGTTGGGGATATTATTTGTTGTGTGACCCGCCCAGGTTGGGCCGGGTTACACAGCGGGCGACTCGTCTACTGGCGATTCAAGCTTTGGCCCAATAAAGCCCATGAGCTAGATGGCGGTTCAAAATCTTCGTGAAGGGTCGACCATTGGGAAGGTCTCCAAGGCTTGGAAAGCACGACGACTTAGAGATAGAAAGGATCATAACCTCCGTAATGGCAAGGACTCTTGTAAATCCTAAGGGCTCGACCTGTATATAAAGGCGAGTCCCGGGGAAGGAGAGGGTAGGTTAGAAATCATCGAGTGCTAGGTCAGGCGAGTTACGCCCTCCTTGTAATCGAAACACCATTAATACAACACAAAGCAGGACGTAGGCTTTTACCTCCTCACGAGGGGCCGAACCTGGGTAAATCTCTGTGTCTTTCCCGTTCAACCCCTTTGAGTCGCCACCAAGGTGCGATGGCTCCAACACTATGTCCTTTCACGAGGGCATCTGCCGTGACAAAACCACGACAGTTGGCGCCCACCGTGGGGCCTACGCACGGTGGAGTTGAGTTCTCAAAGGGAGCCCTACCAGGGTCAGGGAGCTACGTGGCGGGGCTCATGACTCGGAGCCGCCGCGGAAACTACTACATCAATAACTCGCTGTGGTGGCCCGAGGCTGATTCAATTGAATCCGGCTACATTGTCCCCTTCGGCAAGATCAACTTCTTTATCGGCATGGTTGGATCGCGTGCGCCTGAGCCGGACATCTTCACCGACATCGTCGAGCCGGCCAGGTATTTCCGCCATGTCGCGACGCCAAACCTAACCCGCCCGGTCTTTGTTGGTTTCACACAGGGATCTGAGGAACCAGAACGATCGGCGACTCACGAGACTACGCCGGTCAACACTTATGACGAATCATCCATGGGCTACACAGATTCAATTCAGTCTCTACACGGGGGCGGCCTCGGAGGCCTGTCACTGGCAATGGACCCTGAGGTCCTCGACCGGACCCGCCGTCAGATCGCCGTGTACATGGCAGGGGCGACTCAGCCCCAGCAAAACCCCGTAGGCAATGACGGGACTGGCGAAACATCCAGGAACCCACCTGCGATCTTGGTGGACTTGACGGCGGAGATAACAAGGATCATGGCGACCCCTGTAACAACAGAAAACCAGGGCACGATAAATGCCGAGTTGGCAAAGCTAAGAGATGGGGTGGCAAAGGCTCAGCGAGATGCTGAAGCAGAAGCCGCCAGGATCGAGACCCGACAAGCTCAAATCACCGCTGAGACAGCCCACTTGAACACCGAAAACTGGCGGCTCGAGAGGCATCAGCGCGTATCCGACGGTGTTCATCAGAGGAGGCACCAGGGGCGCTTACCCCCTGATATCAACCCTACCCGCCTTTTCCACACTCCACGCACTCCCGGGGCAAGAGACGCTCCAAGAAGAGGGCCGGGTCAGCCGCCAAACCTGCTGCATCAGCCAGCAGTTGATCGCGTTCCCCGTTTCCAGACGCCTCAGGGCCACTTTTCCAACCCCGTGGACAACGTGCTCGCCACGACTCGCCATTTAGAATCCCTTCCGATTTATGGCAACACCCCGGCCGAAATAGAAGCAAGAAACGCCATTGAAATGTTGAAGACGGCGGTGGTTCAAAACGCCTAGTTCTCGCACAGCCTCGATCGGCTACACTCCACCCCCCAAGCATGCCACACCAGGAGCCGACCAGAGGACCAGCCCGCCATAACCAGTGGACCGCGACCCGTGCCCCAGGTTAACCCGCTTGACCATCGGGACCCGCCGGGTCGGGAACACCCGGACATTCAAACCGGCCCAACACCACTTATTGGAGGCGGCACGCAAGTAGGGGTGCCATGCTTGGCCCCCGCCCTTCGCAATGAGCGGATGCCGAAAGATTTTAAAGGACCAAGGAAGGTGCCTAATTACACCCCGGACCTTGAGCCGCCATCATGGGTTGAGAGTTACGAAATCGCCATGGACATGCTCGATGTAAATGAAGCAGTCTGTGCCAGGTACTTCACAATGATGCTCGAGGGGATGGCGCACACTTGGTTGAAAAACCTGCCACCCAACTCCATCCAAACTTGGGCTGAACTGAAGGAGCGTTTCATCAAAAATTTCCGCGGGACTTGCAAGCGCCCGATGACAATAGTCGATTTACAGCACTGCGTTCAGCGCCCCGATGAGTCGGCTCACCACTGGACGCGGCAGGTCGCAGAAATCATCCACTCGTCGGACGGCATCACGGCGGCTCAGGATGTGTTGATCTTTGGAGCAAAACTGCCACTATGAACCCTTGGTACAGAAGTTGGGGCGACTCAAGCGAAAGGTCCAGGATATGGGGTAATTGATGGACACCCTCACTAGGTACGCCGAAGCGGACGATACCAAAGATCCAGGAGAGGATGGCAGCAAGGCCAACTCGCCGAGGAAAGGCGAGCCATCCAAAAATCACACCCGGCTTCAGGGACGCGCCCACCATAATCATGGGGGGAACGACAAGAGAAGGCAGCAGGAAGGGTCCACGGACTTCGTCGCCAACACCAATGCCAACAACGGCAACCAGCGCTAGAAGAAGAGGGGTTATAGTGGCAAGAAGCCGCGCAATTATAATGAGATACTCAAGGGCCCCTGCCCGCACCATGCCGTGGCGGACGGGCCGGCGACTCACTCTTGGGAGGAATGTTACGTGATGCAGGAATTTCGGGCGGAGGCAATCAAAAAGGGCCAAAATGGTGACCCGGGCCAACGGCAGGAACAGTTCGGTGCACCTAATCAATGTCAGAACCCGTTCGGCGGCTTCCCCGAACCAGGGGCTCAGGGAGGCTCGCAGCCAAGCAGCGAACAGTATCCAGTGCATAACCAACAACGGTATAACCCGCCCAGAGTATTTCAGCAGCCACCCCCGCAGGGGGCTTCAGAGGGGCAAGATGATCATGGCGGGTTCCGCAACAATCCCAAACAATTAAGCAGCGGGCAATACCACGTGTTCACCACCAATGCCTACAAGCGTGATAAGAAGGTGAGTCACCGAGCGTACAGTGTATCTGAGCCGGCGCTCCCCAGGTACCTCCACTGGTCCGAGCAGACTATCTCGTGGAGTAGGGAGGATCACCCGCCCAAAATTGACAACCCCGGCGACTTAGCATTGGTCGTGGCTCCTCAAGTCGGGGGATATACCCTATCGAAGGTGCTGATGGATGGTGGTAGCAGCATCAACATATTATACTTCGACACCTTTCGAAGGATGAACCTGCTGGAGAAAGACCTAATGCCGTCAACCACGGTATTCCACGGAATTGTCCCAGGTAAGTCGGCATACCCCATAGGCCGGGTTAAGCTCGCAGTGGCATTTGGAACACCGTCCAATTACAGGAGTGAGTCACTTATATTTGAGGTGGTCAAGTTAAAGAGCCCTTATCATGCGTTGTTTGGGCGACCGGCTTACGCCCGTTTCATGGCTCGCCCTGCTATGTTTACCTTAAACTCAAGATGCCTAGTCCTAAGGAACCCATCAGGGTTGATGATGACAGGAGGATAGCAAGACAGTGTGAGGAAGGGGAAGCGGCTTACGCAGAAGTTGCTTGTGCTGTAGAAGAGCTCAAGTATCACCAGTCCAATGTTGATCCAACAGATATGTCACCCCTCAAGAAGCCAACAATAGACGATGATCCGCCTCTCAAGTTCAAACCAACAGATGACACTAAGTTGGTGGATTTCGTTCCTGGCGACTCATCCAAGCAGTTTACTATCGGGGCGGGTCTGGATCCTAAATAGGAAAGCGCGCTCATTGAATTCATCCGTGAGAATCGGGACATCTTCGCGTGGAAACCTTCTGACATGCCTGGTGTACCAAGAGAATTCACAGAGCACCATCTTAATGTTGACCCGAAAGAAAGCCGATTCAGCAATATCTTCGCAGGTTCAATGAGGAACGACGGAAGGCAATTGGGGAAGAAGTCACCCGTCTTTTGGCCGCCGGATTCATCGTAGAGGTCTTCCACCCCAAGTGGTTGGCTAACCCGGTCCTAGTGCTCAAGAAGAACGGCATCTTCCGCATGTGCATTGACTACACAAAGCTTAACAGAGCTTGTCCAAAGGACCCTTTCGCCCTTCCCCGCATCGGTCAAATCATTAACTCAGTGGCGGGTTGCGAGCGTCTGTGTTTCCTGGACGCTTATTCCGGATATCACCAAATCAAGATGGCTGAGGAAGATCAGGAGAAGACAACTTTTATAACCCCATTCGGGGCTTTTTGTTATGTGTCCATGCCGTTCGGGCTCAAAAGTGCTGGGGCGACTTACCAGCGCTGCATCCAAAATTGTCTCCGTGGCCAAATCGGACACAACGTCCATGCTTACGTTGATGACATTGTGGTTAAAACTTGTAGGAGGGAGACGCTATTGGAAGATCTAAGGGAAACTTTTGACAAACTGTGGGTACATCAAATGAAGCTTAATCCCACCAAATGTGTATTTGGCATTCCCGCAGGAAAGTTGTTGGGTTTCCTGGTGTCCGAACGCGGCATTGAGGCCAACCCGGACAAAATTGAGGCAGTTACTTCGCTTGGGAAACCAGCGAATATCAATCAAGTTCAACGCATGACGGGTCGTATCGCGGCTTTAAGTCGCTTCATAAGCCGCCTGGGGGAAAAACTATCCCCCTCTATCAGTTGCTTCAGAAATATGACCGTTTTGTTTGGACAGACGAGGCCAATGAAGCATTTGAAGCCCTGAAACAACAGCTGGTCAACCCGCCAGTTTTGGCCACCCCGGCTGAAAAAGAACATATGCTTCTGTACGTCGCGGCGAACTCCAAGGTGGTGAGCGTGGCAGTAGCTGTCGAACGGAAGGAAGAAGGGAAGGAATATCCGGTGCAACGCCCAGTGTACTTCATTAGCGAGGTGCTAACCCTCTCCAAGCAACGTTACCCGCACTGGCAGAAGCTGGTCTATGAGGTCTTTATGGCGAATCGAAAGCTCAAACACTATTTCCAAGAGCATCCCATCAGGGTGGTTAGCTCCGCTCCTCTTGGGGACATCATCCAAAACCAAGAAGCAACAGGGCGAATCGCCAAATGGGCAATCGAACTTGGGCTGCACCACGTGCGGTACACCCCTCGCACGGCCATCAAATCCCACGCATTGGTCGACTTCATCAATGATTGGACCGAATTGCAGATTCTGGAAGACAGGCCTGACCTCATGTACTGGACTATCTACTTTGATGGGTCTAGGCAATTGGAAGGCTCGGGGGCTAGCGTGGTGTTGATTTCGCCCCAGGGAGACAAATTCTGTTATGTTCTCTAGCTCATGTTTCCATGCACCAACAATGCTGCAGAGTATGAAGCCTTGCTTCATGGTTTGCGACTCGCCAAGGAGATGAACCTCACACGTGTCAGATGTCTTGGCGATTCTGATCTGGTGGCTCAACAAGTTTCAGGTACTTGGGATTCTCGGGACCCCCTAATGGCGGCTTACAGAAGGGATATGTCTGATGTGGCGGGTCATTTCGATGGCTATCAAGTTGATCATATCGACCGGCGACTTAATGAAGCAGCTGACGCCCTTTCACATCTCGGCTCACAACGTAAGCCGGTTCCTCCCAATGTTTTTCTAGATATTTTGCATAATCCTTCCGTGAGGTTTCCTTTAGAAGAGGAGTTGGCAATACCTTACCCTGAGTCCCAGTTTGTGGCGGCTCTCCGTGTTACGCCGGATTGGGTTCTTCCTTATTTGGCATACCTTGCACAAGGCAAGTTACCTTCGGATGAGGTGTTGGCTTGCCAAATCGTTCGTCGGAGCAAATCTATGGTCATCATCAACGGCGAATTATATAAGCGAAGCACTTCTGGGGTATTCCAACGATGCGTTTCTTCCGAAGAAGGGTGCGTAATTCCGAACGACATCCATGCGGGAGATTGTGGGCATCATGCCGGGTCACGTTCCCTGGTCTCCAAGGCATTCCGTCACGGATTCTTTTGGTTGACGGCTCATGCAGACGCAGAGGAGATAGTTCGTCGATGTGATGGCTGTCAGCGTTACGGACGACATGCTCATGTGCGGGCTCAAGAATTAAGGATGATACCTATTACTTGGACTTTTGCGGTCTGGGGGCAAGACATGGTTGGCCCCTTTAAGATGTCATCCAACAAAAAAACTCATCTACTGGTGGCGGTTGATAAATTCACCAAGTGGGTCGAAGCAGAACCTGTTGGTGCTTGCGATGCAGAAACAGCGGTCAAGTTCTTGAAAAAACTGAACTTCCGGTTCGGATATCCACACAACATTATTACTGATAATGGTACTAATCATTCACAAGGAGAGATGCAGGAGTTTTGCCACCGTGAGCATATTCGGCTTGATGTATCTGCAGTTGCTCATCCACAATCTAATGGGCAAGCGGAACGGGCGAATCAGGAAGTTTTGCGAGGAATCAAGCCCCGACTTATGGTTCCCCTGAAGCGCACCCCAGGGTGTTGGGTTGAGGAGTTGCCTTCAGTACTGTGGAGCATCCGAACCACCCCAAACCGTTCTACGGGTTTTACTCCCTTTTTTCCTGGTATACAGAGCAGAAGACGTTCTTCCCACTGACATTAGGCATGACTCGCCCAGAGTTGCTGCTTATGTGGAACAGGATAACGAGTTGGGGCGTCAAGATTCTTTGGACGCTTTGGAGGAAGCTAGCGACTTGCCTGCCGCCCGATCGGCTATTTATCAGTAGAACTTGCGGCGTTACCATAGCCGCCGGGACAAGAGCCGAACTTTTCAGGAGGGCGACTTAGTGCTTCGATTGATCCAAGATCGCACTCGCATGCATAAGTTATCACCACCATGGGAAGGACCGTTCGTCATCAGCAAAAGCCTTCGCAACGGGTCATACTATTTGGTGGATCTTCGGCCTGATCGGCCAACCACGGAGGCTGAGTCAACTCGCCCCTAGAACATAGCCCACTTGCGGCCTTATTACACTTGAGCTATTGGCTCTGTTTTTTGTTTCTTCTCTTGAAAATTGTAAGTCTTCCATTTTTATAAAGCAATAAAGTTGATGCCCACGAATTCTGGGGCTTTCCTGCTATTTCATCTTATTAAAAGCGTGGATTTTATTGCTCTTCGACAAGTCGCCCAAGCATGGACGCTATCCATACCAGAGAGCATAAGTCGCGATGATGCACTTATTACAACACTGGGTATCGATAAGCCAAAGAGGATCAAGTCGCTACAAAGCGCGCGATCCAAACATAGGCGCCTTATATGATTCTGTGGATTAGGCCGGCTTACTTGGGGGCTATTTTTTCCCAAGTCGTTTTGTGGTAAGAGCGTATATGCTTCTACAATCCTATGGCCGTTCTTTCCCCTAATCATAGGTCACTTGGGGGCTTCCTCTCATTGAGATCAGCCTTACTACCCACTTGGCTTGCGAAAAATTACAGCATTACAAATGGTTATACTGGACTGTGTGTTTGCCGAATCGCCATATGGACCCATGAACTCTTGGCGAGTTACTCCGCTTTATGGACCCTGAACTCGCCTTGGTTAAAACATGCATGGTACCGGCCAGCGCCCCACATGGAAAATAGAGAAACCATTGGTTCACTGAACCTGCTTCACTGAAGCTTGACTCGTGCCTGATCAATTGGTCTATATACTTGAGAGTTTTTACACAAAAAGTCTCCCTCGGGTAGAACTTGAGTTTATATAATTTGTCCTATCCTCTCGCGACTTGAACGAGCCGACGAAATTTTTACTTTCACCTTCCTGACACTGCCACAAGGTTTTGCAAATTTTTCCGACTCGTCGGATCTTTTTGAATCAGTTTTTTCTGCACATAATTTGCCAGAACATCTTGAGTCGGTTATCATTTATTATCATCCATTACTCACTGAGGTGGTTTGATGTATGTTTTTAGCTTAACAGATTGATGATCAAAATCTCTATTGATATGGCGGGTCAAGCATCATAAGGCGCCCTGAGGACGATACAAGGATTTTAAAGAAGTCGCAGAACAAGGTTGTTTCCTACAAGAACCTATTATATGGCTCGGATGGCCAATCCCCTGAAGAACTACTCTACTGGTGCCCTCGGGTCAGTTTGCTTTGAGCTCTGGCCGACTTCAAGTTGTAAGTCGCCCAACACCTAATTACACTTGGATAAGGCAGCGAATTCATCTTCATCATTTAAAAATGTCGAGAGGTCCGCCTCCAAATCAAAAGGGTTCTTGGGTCGATGCGGAGTCAAGTTGGTTGTCACAAAGGTGAGCGGATTTATTTTCTTATTCTTGTCATCATAAGCAGCTTGATACTTTGACAAATCCAAGCTTGCTACAAGCTGAGTCGCCGCCGAGCAAGATTCTTTGACAACGCGCTGATAATCATCTTGAGTAAATTCTGACCCGTCATCCTTGAGCTGGGGAAAGCATGCTTCTACTTCTTCGGGTTTTAGCTCTCGAGCGTATGTTAAGCACCGACTCAACGTAGTCAGCACCCCTTTCCGGGCAGCTGATCGGGTTAGCTCACCTATCTGAGGCGGAAGGGTAGATAAGCAGCCAAGCATCTTTTTGATTGATGTTATGGGTTCCTTGGCGCCCATCACTGCCTTCACGGTCAGCACGATTCCGGTATAAAGTTGCTCCGTTAATGTGTAAATCGCCTTTAACATCAAGATACAGTCATCCTGAAGGTTGGCGGGTCTCGGACCTATATAAGGGATAATGATGGCCAGTAACTTCTTCACACTAAGTACAAGATCAGGGTTTGCTTCTTACCAAAGATAGCATGTGCCATGTTGGAGATATGTTGCTTTAAGCCGGCCAGCTCTTGTTGCATGGTTTCCAGTTTTGCTTCAGCCTTTTCCGCCCGCTTTAGTGCGGCGCCTTGATCAGCTTGAGCCTTCTTGTGGGCGGCCTTCAGCTTCTCCATCTCAGATAAGATCAGTTGACATTTTTCTTCTGATTTAGCCCGCGCCTCTTGCTGGTCGGCTAAACTTTTCTTTAAGTCGCCCAACGCCGACTCAGCTTGGGCAAGAGATTCCTGTCAAAGTATATTATCAAGGGGCAAGTCTCAGAATTATTGCAAGCAACATCACTGACACTTGGGGGCTAATGTATAAGTTTTTAGACAAAATTATACGAGATCAAGACCCGACTCATCTTTTAACAGGTGACCCGACCCTTGGGGTTACAGGTCGAAAGATTGTTTCTAATATCAAGAACCGACTCATCTTTCAACAGATGACCCGACCCTTGGGGGTTACACGTCAAAAGATTTTTTCTAATATCAAGACCCGGCTCATCTTTCAACAGATGGCCCGACCCTTGGGGGTTAACGGTTGAAAGATTTTTCTAATATCAAGACCCCGCTCATCTTTCAACACATGACCCGGCCCTTGGGGGCTAATAAGGATGATTTGCATTAAGGCGTACCTCATGTCTATTCTTTATCATAAGGAGTAGATTCTTCTCCATTTCATAACTCGTCTCCAGGCGACTTGCAAAGCCGGAGCATAGCTCTTTAAATTCAACATTTTCGTACTGGGATAGCTTGGCCTTGGAAATCTCATGTCCTGTAGAAGGATGGGTTGATGTTGATACATTCTTCGACAAGACTGCCGAAGCCGGCTTAGAGCAGCCAGTACCATGATGATTACAACATCTGGATCCTCTGCCGTTTTCAACGGATTCAGCGGATTGGGCGTTTCCGTGCCTTCCTTGGGAGAACTTGGGAGGTCCGCTTGGTCATCAGGTTTATCCTTTGCCGGGTTAGCCTGAGTCGGCGCCGGTTTTTTAATAGGTTCTGGAGCTGTAGTGGAAGTTGATCCGCCAGTTTTCCTTTTCTTCGCTTGTGCCCTAAAAAGAGAAGGGGATATGCTTAAAAACAAACATCATCATCATCAGGACAAATGTAAGTATTATAAGGATCTACCCTGGAACGCGGATCATTGGCGGAAGGGCTGACATCACTGAGTCGCCTGACGAAGGGGGAGAATTCTGCAAAAGTAATATCTCAAGATATGAGCAAGTTATAAGTATGATCCAAAAGGAAGCAAAGGGGGACGCTGCTAAAAGGACACCTCGTTCTGCCTCTTCTTGGTAGGAGTTTTCGCTGGTAACCCGGACACCAAGTCTCCAGAGCGACTCCGAGTCTTCTGATAGGAAGCATGTTGTGCTTTCTTCAAAAGGAAATTAGGATCGAGACAAGCATTTGGGTGAGAAATGGGAACCTTCCCACAAACCCGCCTGGCCGGCTTAGGCGCAGGAGAAGATGAGTCGGAGGAAATAGAAATTACCTCTACAGAGTCTTCTTGGCTTTCGTTGCCATCATTCTATACATAAGAGATACAGAGGTGTAAACGCAAATTATAGCAATGGATGTCAAGACAAAGAAGATAGAATTTTACCTCTGAAGATACGTCGCCGATTTGGGATTCGTCCACATCACACCGTTCAGTGATGGCTGTTTTGCTTTTGCTCTTGGATTTCTTTTTTGGAGGCGGCCTGGCTTGCTTCACCGTCATCTTTTTCGGCCTCTTGGACCAGAATCGGTCACCTTTCTGAAGTGGAATTTTTATTATGCGAATAATAATTCAAGTAAGTCGGAAAGAATAAATCAAAGGCGGGTTACGTTATTTACCTTAGGAGCCGGGTTGATCTTCCAGAATGGCTTAAGCCCTATTTGGCTACACTTGGCCAAGGGCTCGCCGGTCAGCTTCTTGATGATGGTCACAATATCATTTTCTGTGAGTGTTGTACGGAAGTAGCATTGGGGATGGTCCAAGGTGCCATCAAACTCACACATTAAGCCGTCTCGGCGACTTAAGGGAAGGATGCGCCATTCCACCCAGCAGCGGATCAAATCAATCCCAGTAAGACCATTGTTTTTCAAAGATCGTAACTCGGATAGCACCAAAATAAAATCCAATTCCTCTTCTTCAGTGAGCTTGTTTGGAAGTTTAAAGTTTGTAGGAAGGTGTTCCTCCCTATAGCCAAGGAGTTTGTTTTCACCCTCAAGAGAAGTTTCTTGGCAATAAAACTAAGACTCGCCCCAGCCTTTGGGATGGCTTGGCATGGCGAGTGATGGGAATGAGCTGTCCTTGCGGCGTTGAATGTTGACGCCTCCAAGTTCTAAGCTAGGGCCATTGGAAAACTCGGTCTGGCGATTCAAATGAAAAAAGTACCAGAACAAAGGAACTGAAGGTTCCATCCGCAAGTAGGCTTCGCAGAACACTTGAAATTGACATAAGTTACTAATCGAGTTGGGACCTAAGTCTTGGAGGTGGACGTTCATGAAAGTCATGGCATCTCTGAGGAATTTTGACCCTGGCGGCTTAAACCCCCGTACGAGGTGTTCAGCAAAGACAACTATTTCCCCTTCCTTCGGGTTGGGAATTTCTTCTCCTAACCCGGATCGCCATCCGATAACCTCTTTCGGGTCGAGATTTCCCGTCTTCACACAGTCGTTCGGAAAAGCTTCATCAACTTTGGTTGGGAGCCAATCGGCTTTGAAAACGGTACCCATGGCTACAAAGGAAAAGATTATGGATAAATTAACTCGCCGAGCGCTACTTACTGAGTGGTTAAGAGGATCAATTAACTCGCCGAACATTTGTCAGGTGACTAAGGGAATCTGTTGACTCGCCAACAAGGGACCGGGTCTGGACACAAGGGCAATTTAGGAATTTCCTACTGTTTAAGGGAGACAACTCAGAGCTTCAGAGATGTTCGCTAAAAGGGTGAAGTACGGATCTACAAACAGGTTTTACACAGCAGGGAGTAAAACATAGATCTACAGAGCAAGCGATAATAAATGGAAAAAGGCCTAGATAAAGTAAAACAGCCTATGGCTAGGGTAAAAACAGTAAAGCTGATTTGATAGAAGCCTTTTTTTAGTTCCTTGGCAGGAGTTAATCGGTTGAGAGTATGGTTGATGTTACCGCGCCTAGCACTACTGCGAATTAATTAATATATAAATGAAAGGATTCAAGGTGTGCTAAGGAACCGGAGGACAATGAACACCGAAGAGCTTAGATCTATTTCTAATGGTGAAAGGCTGACCTGATGATGGTGTCCGGTAGCGACCAAGAGAAATCCGCGGCGAGTGCGGCGTTCTTGGTCGGCCTGGAGACGCGTCGGACGAGGTGGCCGGAGGTGGAGTTTTCCTCGGGCGGCGATGAAGGTCTTGATGTGGTTGCGAGGAAGAAGAAGACCAGCGAAATGGGTAGGTGGGGATGCGTCCTGCCTCCTTCCCCGAGCCTATTTATTGGGTCGGGCGCTGGAATCAAGGCGCCTTGCGCGGGAACTGAAGACATGATAAAGATTCACTTTAATAACTCCAAGATTTTCGGGATATCTGTGCCGAAAGATCCATTGGAGATTGCATCATCATTTCTTTCGAGATTAAAGGGATAAGATGGTGTCAACAAGAAACGGTTCGACGACTTGGATATTTCCATGAAAGGTGGCGGGTTAAGCGTATGATGCATAAAAGAGCAGAGTGAGTCGCCCCTAACTAGGTAAGAGTTGGCGTGAACAGGTTCAAGTCAATCTAGGGCCTAATGTTGGGGATATTATCTGTTGTGTGACCCGCCCAGGGGGTTACACAGCGGGCGACTCGTCTACTGGCAATTCAAGCTTTGGCCCAATAAAGCCCATGAGCTAGATGGCGGTTCAAAATCTTCGTGAAGGGTCGATCATTGGGAAGGTCTCCAAGGCTTGGAAAGCACGGCGACTTAGAGATAGAAAGGATCATAACCTGCGTAATGGCAAGGACTCTTGTAAATCCTAAGGGCTCGACCTATATATAAAGGTGAGTCCCAGGGAAGGAGAGGGTAGGTTAGAAATCAACGAGTGCTAGGTCAGGCGAGTTACACCCTCCTTGTAATCGAAACACCATTAATACAACACAAAGCAGGACGTAGGCTTTTACCTCCTCACGAGGGGCCAAACCTGGGTAAATCTCTGTCTCATTCCCGTTCAACCCCTTTGAGTCGCCACCAAGGTGCGATGGCTCCAACACTAAGTCCTTTCACGAGGACATCTGCCGTGACAAAACCATGACACAATCTGAGCACATGCTCAACGATTGAGCTTTTCTCCTTTACTTTGTAGACAACGAATCTTGTCGGAGGTTTCATACCTCTTAACCAGGGCATGAGCATGAAATCCCAATTTCATATCTTGGAACATCTCATATGTTTCATGGCGTTTTCAAAACGTCTTCGGCGCCTCAATTCTAAGTCGTTAAGCATTGCATACTGAACTATCATGTAGTCATCAGAAACGTGTATATCAGATGTTCGCAACACCCACACACGATGCTCGAGGTGCAGCACATCGAGCAGTGCATTAAGGACATAAGCCTTCTGCACAGCAATGAGGACAATCCTCATTTCATGGACTCAGTCTGCAAAATTGCTACTATCATCTTGCAACTAAATTTTCTCTAGGAACATATAAACACAGTAGAGCTACAACGCAAGCTACAACGTAATTTGCAAATACCTTTTGACTATGTTCATGATAATTAGTTCAATTAATCATATTACTTAAGAACTCCCACTCAAATAAACATCCCTCTAGTCATTAGAGTGGCGCATGATCCAAATCCACTAACTCAAATCCGATCATCATGTGAGTTGAGTATAGTTTCAGTGGTCAACATCTCCATGTTGATCATATCAACTATATGATTCATGCTCGACCTTTCGGTCTCTTGTGTTTCGAGGCCATGTCTGTACATGCTAGGCTCATCAAGTTTAACCCGAGTGTTCTGCGTGTTCAACTATTTTGCACCGGTTGTATGTGAACGTTGAGTCTATCACACCCGATCAGCACGTGGTGTCTCGAAACGACGAACTGTCACAACGGTGCACAGTCGGGGAGAACACAATTTTATCTTGAAATTTTAGTGAGGGATCACCTTATAATGCTACCGTCGTTCTAAGCAAGATAAGGTGCATAAAAGGATTAACATCACATGCAATTCATAAGTGACATGATATGGCCATGAACTTGTGCTTCTTGATCTCCATGACCAAGGCACCGGGATGGTCTTCATCGTCACCGACGACACACCATGATCTCCATCATCGTGCCGCCATCGAGGTTTTCGTGCTATCTATGCTATTACTACTAAAGCTACAACCTAGCAATATAGTAAACACATCTGCAAACACAAACATTAGTTTAAATACAACCCTATGGCTCCTGCCGACTGCCGTAGCATCGTCGTGCAAGTCGATATTTAACTACTACAACATGATCATCTCATACATCCAATATATCACATCATGTCTTTGGCCATATCACATCACATGCATACCCTGCAAAAACAAGTTAGACGTCCTCTAATTTGGTGTTGCATGTTTTACGTGGCTGCTATGGGTATCTAGTATGATCGCATCTTACTTACGCAAAACGAGAACGGTGATGTGCAAATTGCTATTTAACCTCTCTCCAAGGACTGCCTCGGTCAAATCCAATTCAACTGAAGTTGAAGAAACAAACACCCGCCAGTCATCTTTATGCAACAAGTTGCATGTTAGTCGATGAAACTTGTCTCTCGTAAGCGTACGAGTAAGGTTGGTCTGAGCCGCTTCAATCCAACAATACCGTCGAATCAAGAAAAGACTTAGGAGGGCAGCAAATCGAACATCAACGCCCACAAAAACTTTTGTGTTCTACCCGAGATGACATCTACGCATGAACCTAGCTCATGATGCCACTGATGGGGAACGTTGCGTGGGAAACAAATATTTTCCTACGCACACGAAGACCTATCTTGGTGATGTCCATCTATGAGGGGGAGATCGGATCCACATACCCTTGTAGATTGCTAAGAGGAAGCGTTAATAAACGCGGTTGATGTACTGGTACATCTTCACGATCCGTCCCTCGAACCGTCCCACGATCCGTCCCACGAACCGTCTTGTGATCCGTCCCGATCAAGTGCCGAACGGACGGCACCTCCACGTCCAGCACACGTGCAGGTCGATGACGATCTCCGCCTTCTTGATCCAGCAAGAGGGGCGGGGAAGTAGATGAGTTCTCCGGCAGCATGACGGTGCGCCGGTGATGGTGATGATCTATTCCTGCAGGGGTCCGCTCGAGCTCCACAAAAAACTGATCTTGAGGAAGAACTACGAAGTAGAGCTTTGAGTTGCATGTGGCAAAGTTGTGTGGAGGGGCTAGCCTTGGGGCTCAAGGGATCCCCAAGGGCGCCGGTCGAGAGAGGAGAGGAGGACTCCAACTCCAATTCGGTTTGGGGAAGGAGGAGTCATCCTCTTCCTTCCCACCTCCCCTTTTTTTCTCTTTTCTTTTTTCTCTTGAGGCGCCATAGCCCACTTGGGCTGGCCTCACCAGCCCACTAAGGTCTGGTGCGCCACCCTTGGGCTATTAGGCTCTCTCCCAGGTGGGTGGGCCCCTCCCGGTGAAAACCCAGAACCCATTCGTCACTCCCGGTACACTGCCAGTAATGCCAGAAATCTTTCCGGAGACCAAATGAAACCATCCTATATATCAATCTTCATTTCTGGACCATTCTGGAAACCCTTGTGACATCCGTGATCTCATCCGGGACTCCGAACAACCTTCGGTCACCAACACATACAACTCAACTATACCGAAATGTCACCGAACCTTAAGTGTGCAGACCCTGAGGGTTCGAGAACTATGCAGACATGACCTTGAGACACACTCTGGTCAATAACCAACATCGGGACCTAGATGTCCATATTGGTTCCTACATATTCTACGAAGATCTCTATCGGTTGAACCTCTATGTCCAGGATTCATATAATCCTGTATACTATTCCCTTTGTCCTTCGGTATGTTACTTGCCCAAGATTCGATCATAGGTATCTCTATACCTAGTTCGATCTCGTTACTGGCAAGTCTCTTTACTCGTTCCGTAATACAAGATCCCGTAACTAACTCCTTAGTCACATTGCTTGCAAGGCTTGTTGTGATGTTGTATTACCAAGTGGGTCCCGAGATACCTCTCCGTCACATGGAGTGACAAATCTCAGTCTTGATCCATGCCAACCCAACAGACACCTTTGGAGATACCTGTAGAGCACCTTTATAGTCACCCAGTTACGTTGCGACATTGGATAACCCACAAGGTATTCCTCCGGTGTCTGGGAGTTGCATAATCTCATGGTCATCGGAACAGATAAATTGACATGCAGAAAACAGGAACAATAAACTGACACGATCATATGCTACATTTATAGTTTGGGTCTTGTCCATCACATCATTCTCCCAATCATGTGATCCCGTTATCAAGTGACAACACTTGTCTGTGGTTAGGAAACCTTGACCATCTTCGATCAACGAGCTAGTCCACTAGAGGCTTACTAGGGACAATGTTTTGTCTATGTATCCACACATGTATTTGAGTTTCCAATCAATACAATTATAGCTTGGATAATAAATGATTATCATGAACAAAGAAATATAATAATAACTAATTTATTATTGCTTCTAGGGCATATTTACAACAGCGTGATGCTCAAGAACCCCCCCTTGACGTGCAAGCAGCTATCGCACAGACGAATTGGTCAGAGCATCGTGCGCCTACCTCCTTACGCTTGGGTGTCGCACTAAGAGACTAGACACCAAGGACCCAAGGAGGTAATGTGCACGGGGGTAAACCCACGAGACAAAGCCCGATCGCTTGGATTTTTCACGCTGTAGGGACTAACCCGAGCACAAGCACCGTGTCCAGCCCCCGCTCGCGCAAGGTATAAGGGGAAGCTGGTGAGCGTAGGGATTCCAATTGGTACCCATTATGCATGTACCATGCAGGTAAAACTCTATTAGGGTAAGGGTATGGGTCAAAAAATACCCATGGGTACATAAACGGGGAAAATTTGAAACCCATCAGGTATGGTGGGTACAGGTATGGTTTAGTATAGCACATACACGTGTACCTATGTACCCGCATATAATTTAAAAAATAGGCCTTAAATATTATTTATCCACATATTAAACGTATTATATGTACATAAATCCTGTAGCTAGCCCACGTCAAGAGTTTGTTGTTGTTTACGAGTATGTGTTATGTCATGAACTGTTGTTTTTTATACATTATTATTATAAGTTGTTGTTTATAACTACGTAATACTCGAATTGGTGTGTTGCAAATCTCAGTAATTTTACTCGTGGGTACCCATTTACCCTGACAGGTGATGTGTATGGGCAAAAATTATAACCATGACGGGTATGGGTACAGTTGATGGAGTAACGTTTGGCATGGCTCCTACCGCACCCAAACCCGGCATGTGCCAACCCTAGGTGAGCGTGGAGACCTGACAATCCTACCAAGTGAGATGCATGGGGCTTCCACTTGGGCGTGGGCATAGTCGTGGTTCGAGACTAATTCCGGCAGCGCGGAGCATGGGGACAGATAATCCCCAAGTGCAAGGAATCATCATAGCAATTTCCAAAGGTGGAAGTGATAAGTACGGAGTGTCGAACCCACAAGGAGCTAAAGGTAAGAGCAATATTGTCTTAGGTCCTATCTACTACTGATACAACTCTAGGTATGCCGAACGTTTGCTTCCAACAAGGAACGAGAAATAAAACTACGTTGTGGGTATGAAGAGAATAGCTTTGCATGACATCGGAGAACTAAAATATAAAAATAGGTGATGTTATCGTATAGTTAGAATATATTACAATATAATACAAATAGAGAGTGTGGAATAATGATGGGTCGGTGTGCGGAATTGTCCAAGCCACCATTCGGATAGAGGGGGAGAGGGTCTCCCCCTTGTGCCTCCTCCTGCATGGCCTCCCCAAAAGGTGGTGGGAGGCTGTCCCTATGGTCCTTGGCCTCCATGGTGATGATGGACCCTCCGTCTTCCTCCTCCATGGTCTTTGGTGATAGTGACCCCCTCCGAGAGGGTGCCAGAGAGGGCCAAGATTGGTTTTCCTAGCTCCGGAGGCTTGCCGTGGCATAACTCCCTATCTAGGTTTCTTTTCGGGGGTTTATGTATTTATAAGAATATTTGGCGTTGAAATCACGTCAGGGGAGTGCTCGAGAGGCCCACAAGCCAGGGGCGTGCCCTAGGGGGGCCGCGCCCTGGTGGCTTGTGGCTGCCTCGGGACTCCTATCTAGTACCTTTTTGCTCCGTTATTTTTCATATTTTCCAAAAATATTCTCCGTAAATTTTCATCCCATTCCGAGAACTTTTATTTCTGCACAAAAACAACACCGCGGTAGCTCTGGTGAAAACAGCGTCAGTCTGGGTTACTTCTAATAAAATCATACCAAAATCATATAGAATTATTGTAAACATGGCATGAATACTTCATAAATTATAGATACGTTGGAGACGTATCATCATCCCCAAGATTAATTCCTGCTCGTCCTCGAGTAGGTAAATGATAAAAGAAATAATTTATGAAGTGTGAATGCTAGCATAGTGCATAAATTTGATCAATGTTAGTTCCAAACACTTTTTCTAGCATCGTTATATATCATAAACAGTAGCTCATCTCATAAAACTTCTCATGATCAAGTAACAAGTTATTCACGTGTTAAAGTGTAGACCATAAAGTTTCTTAAAAACTAACAAACTATGCTTCCAGTCACCAAAAAATTGCAATTCATCTTATTTTCAGGAAGGTTCTATGTAAGAGCTTTGATTTAGCAAATACCGCATACTCAACTATCATATAGTCTTCCATGATTATTGACACTCAAAGCATATTTTTAGAACAAATAGCATCCATCAAATAGAGAGAAAGATAGTGGCTTAAATTTTTGCCTCCGAACTTATTTATCATATAGATAATTGTCAACAATAATAATTCATGATCAAATATATTTCAATGGATATATGTGTAGGGATCCTTCCCCACCACATGATGCTTGTCAACTAATAGTTTGAGGTTGGAATAAGAAGTTAACTCAACAAGAATAGTAAATAACATGAAAGTAAATAGATTGTCCCTTCGCAGTGGGAAGTAGTGATTTGCATCTGTGCCAGAGCTCCAGCTTTTAAAACAGAGATGAATAATAATTTTGAGCGGTATGCTTTCATTGTCAACACAACAACCGAGAGATATCGGTATCTTCCATGCTAGATACATTATAGGCGGTTCCCACACAGAATGGTACAGTTTTTACTGCCCCTCCACCAATCAACCACACTCCACGGCGAGCCGAATCCACGGGTACCGTCCATACAAACAATAATCTTGGGGTAGTTTTGTTTCATTATATTTTGATTTGATTTTTGTGCATGGAACTGGGCATCCTGAATACCAGCCACTTTCTCATGAATGATAGTGAATAAACACATATCTTGAGAATAACCCACCTAGCATGGAAGATACTGACAACCCCTAGTCACTACATGAGCAATTCGGGCATACAAAACAGAATATTATTTGAAGGTTTAGAGTTTGGCACATGCAAATTTACTTGGAACGGCAGGTAAGTACCGCATATAGGTAGATATAGTGGACTCTCATGGAAAGAAACTGTGTTTAAGGGTTTTTGGATGCACAAGTAGTATCTCTACTTAGTACGAAGTGTTGGCTAGCAAAAGGTTCGAAACAAGCACCACATGTTGGAGGATCCATAACAATATAACTTCTATGCAAATATACCCAAACATAACTCATTTAGTTGTCTTCCTTGTCCAACTTCAACTAATTTTCTCAAGTTTGAAAATAATTAATGGGGCTCACAATCATAGAAGATGTTCAAGTTAGTATATTTACATATGGAATCTCTCTTCCTTCAATATTCTTTCATGAATTTTTCATGTGACCAATGCGGTGTTTGCTAACTTTCAATAAATTTTACCACCTATACTTTTTTTATGCGAAGTCATTACTCCCCATGGGATAAGCATTTAAAACATATATAATTTCAGAATTATGATATTCAATTCATTCAAGTATTTACTCATAGGATATAAGTGAAGCACAAGAGTAAATGAGAAAACTACTCCAAAACCTATAAGTGAAGATCAATCAGTAGTCAAACAATTAAGTAGATACGTGAGGACTTTCTCCCTCTCTCTCAATGAAGATTTTCAGATCTGAGTATTTTATTTAAACAACAAGCGAAATAAAAATAGCACTCCAAGAATAGGATGCGTCATGTCAACGAATAAAAATTTAGGCTCAACATAGGCTAACCGATAGTTGACGAAGAGAGGTGGGATGTGTAGCATTCCCAAGCTTAGATGCTTGAGAGTTCTTGAAATATTTACTTGGGGTGCCTTGGGCATCCCCAAGCTTGAGCTTTTGTATGTCGCTCAATCCTCTCATATCATGGTTTCACCTATTCTCAAAAACTTCATCCACACAGAACTCGAAAAGAACTCGTGAGATAGGTTAGTACACACAATAATAAATCAACTCTTCATGTACTGCCAAGTCAAGTTGTATAATAATTTTCAAACATAATCTACTGTTTGCTATCATTTACACAATTTATATCTAACAATATAGGCTATGGAAACTATAGGATAAGTAGATAACAAAACTATGACAGCAATCTGTCCAAACAGAACATTCTATAGCAATTTATGAAAACAGTGTACTTATGTAACTCAAAATACTATGAAAAATTGAGCGCATGCTCTAAAATTTGTATGACAACACTGTGTCAAAAATATAGAAACTTTCCATGTTCTGGTAAATTATTAAAATTCAAACACTACAGCAAGAGTTTCTGTTTTTACACAGCACACATCAAACCATGCAATGCAAGCATCCTAATGCAATTCTTGGAACCTTTTTTATTGAAACAAAATTATAAATAACACCTAACAGAAATCAATAAGATAAAATGACACTCCATGCAAAACTCATATTATGTGACGAATAAAAATATAGCTCTAAGTAAGATTATCGATAGCGTTGGAGACGAAAGAGGGGATGCTTCTGGGGCATCCTCAAGCTTAGGCACTTGAGTCTTCCATGGATATTACCTTGGGGGTGCCTTGGGCATCCCCATGCTTATGTTATTGTAACTCCTTGTTCTCCTCATATTGGTGTCTCACCCAAAACTTGAAAACTTCAATCACACAAAACTTAACGGAACTTCGTGAGAAGGGTTAGTCTAATAAAGATAGATCGTTCACTTAGGTACTGTCAAGACAAGATTCATAAATGTTTCCGCATGATACCTACTGTATTATATTAGTACCATATTTTATACTATTGAATATAAGCTATGGGAACACTAAAATAAGCAAACTATGCATGCAAAATAGAATCTGTCAAAAACAGAACAGTCTGTGAAGCTCTGTAGTATGGCCATACTTCCCTGTCTCTAAAATTTTTATAAGATTAGTAAAACCAGAAGAATTTGTATATCAAGACTGTGTAAAATTTCATATCATTATCATGCTCCGGTAAAAGATGAAAATTCCTGTACTGGAGTCAAAAGTTCATGTTTTGGTTCACAATCAATTCTACTCATCTTGTGAGTCATACCAAAGGATTTACTTGGCACTTTATTGAATAGAAGACACAAAACATTATTACTACAGTAGCTTAATCATGTGAAACCATAAAAACAGAAGGTAAAAGTGTTGGCTTGTCTTCGAACAAGCGCTTTTCTTTAATGCCTTTTAGCTAGACATGGTTATTTCAATGATGCTCTTCCAAGCCTAATTCCGATGATGATTTTATTCATACTCTAAAAGATATAAGTGCAGTTCATAGAGCATTCTACAATTAACATATATCAACCAATATCCAATCTCAAAATATATAAGTGAAGCACACGAAGCATTCTATAAGGCCATACTCAAAAGATTTAAGTGAGGCACGAAGAGCATTCTACAAAGCCGTACTAAAAAGATTTAAGTGAAGCACAAACATCATTCTACAAAGCCATACTCAAAATATTTAAGTGAAGTGCATTAAGCATTCTATAAATCAATGAAGGACTATCTCATACTAGAAGGGTGCATAAAATGAGAAGAAAAACACTAAAGAAGCATATCATGTGAACAAAACAAAAACCAAGGTATACCGATAATTGTTGAAGAATAAAGATGGGATGCCTTCCGAGGCATCCCCAAGCTTAGATACTTGAGCCTCCTTGAAATATTTACTTGGGGTGCCTTGGGCATCCCCAAGATTGAACTCCTATCTCTCTATATTCTTCTTTTATCGATACCTCCTCGATCTTCGAACACTTCATTCACACAAAACTTAACAAAACCCTTGTGAGATCCGTTGGTATAATAAAGAAAAATACTACTTTAGTGCTATTGTGAACTTATTCCAAATTCATATTAGCATTATATCTACTGTAGTCCAACTTCACCATGGTTCATACCCCCCCCCCGGTACTACCCATAGATTCATCAAAATAAGAGAACAATGCATAGAAAACATAATCTGTCAAAATTAGGACAATGTGTAGCAATCTGGAAACTTCGTATACTTTTGTAACTCAAAACATTCTATAAAATTAGGACAAAATAAAAAAATTGCATATCAGTAGTGTGTAAAAATTTCAGAAACTTTTGACATTCTAGTAAAAAAACGTAAATTCACGCACTACAGCCAAAGTTTCTGTTGTTGCACTACACACACCAAACAAGCAATCTAATCATCCCAAAGGCAAATCTTGTCACATTATTTTTATAATACAATGGATATATACAAGTTGGTAATTATTTTTGAGAAACTTCCATGAAAAATTCTACATTGCTTCCATGAGCATGAACACAAGTCTTCAAGTTCGACCCTCACTTCTCCAATGCACAACCTTCCAATCACTTCTCTTTTTGAAAACTTCTTAGGCATAAGAGGCAAGTGATTCTTTTTGTATTTTTTCATTATATTTTTTCTTGTTTGTTTCACCCACAACTAAATAAAGCAAAAAGGGAAAACAAAATCTGCTTAGTGAAGAAAGCAAACAAGCACACACGCGAATATCAACCCCACGCTATTGCTCCTCGTAACGGCGCGAGAAAAAAAGCTTTATAATCCCCAAGTGCAAGGAATCGTCATAGAAATTTCCAAAGGTGCAAGTGATAAGATGGAGTGTCTAACCTACAAGGAGCTAAAGGTAAGATCTATATTCTCTTAGGTCCTATCTGCCACTGATACAACTCTACGTACGTCGAACGTTTCCTTCCAACTAGGAACGAGAAATAAAACTATGTGGTGGGTATGAAGAGAATAGCTTTGCATGACATCAGAGAACTAAAATATATAAATAGGTGCTGTTATCGTATAGTTATAATATATTACAATATAATACAAATAGCGAGTGTGGAATAATAATGGGTCGGTGTGCGGAATTGTCTTAGGCAATTGTTAACAAGATCGGTAATCATTATTGCAATTTTATATGAGGGAGAGGCATAAGCTAACATACTTTCTCTACTTGGATCATATGCACTTATGATTGGAACTCTAGCAAGCATCCGCAACTACTAAAGATCATTAAGGTAAAACCAAACCATATCACTAAAGCATCAAGTCCCCTTTATTCAATACGCAACAACCCACCTACTCGGGTTTATGGTTCTGTCATTCAAGCAACCCACTATAAGCGAATCATGAATGTATTGCAACACCCTACAGTGGGAATCCCTCATGCTTGCGCGACACGGAGAGCACCATAGGACAACACTAATAATAAAGCATGCAACTCAAACCAATCTAGATCATCAATCAACCCATTAGACAAAGGGAATCTACTCAAAACTTCATAGGCTGGCAACACATCATTTGATGATAATATGTGTCAGAAAGCACCATCTTCAAGTAGGGGGTACAGTGGGGTGCGGGAGAGTGTACCGCTAAATGAATATGAGGATGGTGATGAAGAAGGTGATGTTGATGAAGACGTTCACCGCGGCGATGGTTCCCCCCGTGGCGTTCCGGCACCACCGGGGGAGAGGGGGAGATGGTCTCCCCCCTGTGCCTCCTTCTCCATGGCCTCCCCCCAAGGTGGAGAGAGGTTCTCCCTCTGGTCCTTGGCCTCCATGGTGATGATGGCCCCTCCGTCTTACTCGTGCATGGTCTCCGGTGATGGTGCCCCCTCCGGAAGGGTGATGGAGAGGACCAAGATTGGTTTTTCGTGGCTCTAGAGGCTTGCGGCGGCGGAACTCCCGATCTATGTTTATTTTCGGGGGTTTCCTTATTTCTAAGAATATTTGGCGTTGGAATCACGTCAGGGGAGTTCTCGAGGGGCCCACAAGCCAGGGGCGCGCCCTAGGGAGGCTTGCCCTATTGGCTTGTGGCTACCTCAGGACTCCTCTCCGATATCTTCTTGCTCCATTATTTTTCATATTTTCCAAAAATATTCTCCGTAAATTTTCATCCCGTTCCGAGAACTTTTATTTCTGCACAAAAACAACACCACGGTAGCTCTGTTGAAAATAACGTTAGTCCGGGTTAGTTCTAATAAAATCATACCAAAATCATATAGAATTACTGTAAACATGGCATGAATACTTCATAAAGTATAGATACGTTGGAGATGTATCAGGGACTTCCACTTGGGCGTGGGTGGGAGCCCCCTTCCGAGGCCACGACACTGCTCGTCGTGGGCTTCCACTTGGGAGGCTCCGGGGCATGTACGGCCCCAAATTAATTATTACGTGAGAGTATCATGGGCGGCGATTACAGAGGTGTTGGACACCCTAGGCGGCTCAGGAGCTCCTAGTCTTAGTCTTCAGGCGGGTTGCGCCTTATTCTTTGTGCATGAGCACGCTTACGGAGCATGTCACATGGGGCGACACGCGGTGGGTGATCATTGTGAAGCCAATGCATGAAGGGGTTTGGCACCGAGGATCCCAAGAGGTGACGTGTATGGGGCTAAGATCTTCAGACAGAGCTCAATCACTAGGTTTTAGCGATGCTCCAGGGACGAATCCGAGCACACACGTCGTGCCAGGTTCCTTCATGAAATGATCAGGGGAAATCACCTGTTGCATGGCGTCCGAGGCAACGAAGCGCCAAAACGGCAGTGATGATATTAAATAGTGCCACTACTCGCCCATTCACGGTAATCCCATGAGGGGGGACACACGAAGGACCTCAGGAGGTGACATGCATGGGAACAAGCCCGCGAGACAGAGCTCAGTCACCTGGATTTTTCAACGTTGCAGGGACAAACCCAACGACGGACGCCGTATCTAGCACCTTCAAGGGATATCCGAGAGGTGGGTTGGATAGTGGGGCGACTTCAGTCGGTGGCAAGGAAATGCAGGGTTTAAGCGAACGACATAGGCTTTGAAGGGAATATGAGGGTTTACTACACAACCAAAAAGCAATAATTTCGCGAGGGTGGGCCCTCGCGCATGAGGATAACGCAGCCTGAAGGGTGCCCTCGGTCTCGAAGAAAACAAAAATTCACCAGGCAATTGTGTTGTTGTGGGAGCTCCGGGTTGCTTGGTGATGCTCGTCGCAAAGGTCAGGCCCTCACGGGTCGGCTGCCACCCACAGCTCTAGGGGGCACGAGGTCTCAGCGCCATGCGAGGCGCCATTGCGATCCATGCCAACCTTTGGAAGGTAGTAATGGCCTTCTCCAGGCTGTAGGGCATGTGAACATGGTCGGGGGCGGTACAATAGCCTAGGCCCACACGTGAAGTCCAGAAGGTGCTTCGGGAGCCGACCCCATTGAGGCTCGCGATGTCGACGCACACGCGAAACCTCACCGGTCCTCGTGAGAGTGATGATCCTCCTAACGAGGCGCTCTGGGTGATGCTCACCACGCATGGGACTCGCCTCCCACAGATTGTTGATTTCCTGGGTGACGAATTCTTGTGCCCCCAGTGTCCGGCGTCGTACCCCTTGCTCGCGAGGGCGCGCCTTGAGGCGCACCTCCATGTGGTGCCCGAGCACCTCTCTTGATGTACTCGCTAGGTGAGATGCTTTCCATGTGGGATCCCCTGAGCCCGACCCAAGGGAGGTGTCGGGATCGCCTTCCTATGCCAGAAGGGGGCATGCATTGGCAACGTGCACGGGGCTCACATCCCTCGCATCAGTCGTCGTACCCTTTGCCTTGGCGGAGCCAGAGGCGAGCAGTGACTCCTTCTTCATCGGGGTTGCGACCTCGCGAGGCACATCGTCCCCGGCATCGTAGGAGCGGTCTGCTGCGGCGGCCTTGTAGACACACTCGAGGGAGCAGACCGCGTCCTTTTTGTTGCACGTGACGGTGATGATGCACTACAACCCGGCATCTTGAGGATGTTGTAACCGTGGTGGATCACATCCATGAACATGGCCAACACCGGGTAGCCCAAGATGGCATTGTATGCGAGGCCAATGTACACCACAATGAAGTCAATGAGCTCGTATGATAGTTGTTGCGTGTGCTGAAGGTGATAGGAAGGCGGATATGCCCCAGCAGAGTGGTGGAGCCGTCGGTCACATCAGAGAATGGCCTGGTCGGCATCATCTAGTCGTAAGGCACCTGAAGCTGTTCGAAGGTTTTGACAGAGAGCATGTTGAGGCTTGCGCCTCCATCGATCAGAGTCTTGGTGACCGTGACGGTGCTGATGGTGGGAGTACACATCAGGGAGAGCATGCCCGCGGCTGCCGCGTACTTGAGGATATCCCTGGTGTCAAAGGTGATGGCATACTTGGAGCACTTGAGGGGCTTCGCGACCCCGAACCTCGGGACAGCGGCATTCGCCTCGCAAGAGAGTTGTTTGAACCAGCGGTTTGACGAGGGGGCATGAGCTCCGCCGTGCGAGGCTCTTGATAGGATTCGGCCACCTCGTCGCGTTGGTTGTCAACGCTCCGCCTCGGCAGCAACGTCAGCAGAGGGAGCGCCATGTTGTCCCGAGGGCTCGCCTCATGAGGCTGATCGCGCCAGCCGTTCTCATGAGGCTCCTCGTACCAGCCATGTCAAGGATTTCCGCTGCGGTTGTCCCACCTGCCGCCGCTGCCGCGACCAGCACCACGATCATTATGCTCCGGACGCCGGCCAACCCGCTCGTCCTGGAGGACCTTGAGTTCTTGGCAGTCTTCAGTGTTGTGGGTGTATACGTCGTGGTAGATGTAGAACGGGCAGCGGTCCTTTTCGGCCATGCCCCGCTCATGGCCATGCTTCTGCTCGGGTTCAGCCGCAAGCATGGCGGGTCCTTACCGCTTGAGCTCCTTGGCCTTGGGCGAACGGGTCTGTCAGGTGAATAGGCGGCCCTCCTCGTCCTTGGCGCATTTGTCAACGAGGTTGCACAACTCCATGGCTGTGCTCAGGTTGTCATTGATGGCAAGATTTTCGCACATCTTGAGGTCCTTGACGTTGTTGATAATGACAACATCATCCGTGGTGCGCGGGATCTTGTTACGTACCTGGCGAAACCGTTGGATGTAGTTACAGATGGTCTCCCCTGAGCGCTGCTTCACGCGGCATAGGTCATTGATGGAGAGGCAATGCTCGTGCGTGCCCTTGAAGTTGGCGATGAATAGCTCAAAGAGGTTGCTCCATGAAGAGACCGACTTCTCGAGCAGGTTCAGGAGCCAAGACCGTGTGCAATCCTTCAGGTCCATCAGAAGCTAGTTAGCCATGACCTTGTCATCACCGCCCGCTGCCTCGACACTCAGGGAGTAGAGTTGGAGGAACTCCGCGGGGTCGAGGTAGCCATCGTAGCATGGGAATAGCTCGGGCTTGAACTTGGCCAGCCAAACCACCTTGCGAGTGAAGGCCCGACAACCCACGGTGCTTGAGGGGCTACCAAGCGCAAGGATGGCTCGGTTCTTGCGCCCGGCTGCTGTGACATCATGGACGCCCCAATCCTAGCGCTGACGCTGCTGCTCGACAATTGCGCGTGCGTCGAGCGGAGCCTTGCGGCGGACAATCTGATAGCTATCTTCTTATTATTGGGCATGTGAGGGTGGTTCATGAGGTAGATTGCCCCCGCGCGCATCACGTCGGGGCTCATCCTACTCGTCATGCATGGGAGGAGGCGGTGGTCTCCCTAAGCCACCTCTCCATCATGGGATGAAGGGGGCGAAGCGAGTGATACGTCTCCGTCGTATCTACTTTTCTGAACTCTTTTGCCCTTGTTTTGGACTATAACTTGCATGATTTGAATGGAACTAACCCGGACCAACGCTGTTTTCAGCAGAATTGCCATGGTGTTATTTTTGTGCAGAAATAAAAGTTCTCGGGATGTCTTGAAAATTTACGGAGATTTTTCTTTAATAAAAGAAAAATACCTGCGCAAAGATCCACCGGAGGGGGCGTGCCAGTGGGCCACAAGCCCACAGGCCGCGACCACCCCCCTAGGCCGCGCCGTGAGGGCTTGTGGGGCCCACTTGGCACCACTGCCCCCAAACTCAGCTCTATATCTTCCATCTCGCCCGGAAATAAATCAGAGAGAAGGTTTCATCGCGTTTTACGATACGGAGGCACCGCCACCTCCTGTTCTTCATCTGGAGGGCAGATCTGGAGTCCGTTCCGGGCTCCGGATAGGGGAAATCGTCGCCATCGTCATCATCAACCTTCCTCCATCAACAATTCCATGATGCTCTTCATCGTTCGTGAGTAATCTCATCGTAGGCTTGCTGGACGGTCATGAGTTGGATGAGATCTATCATGTAATCGAGTTAGTTTTGACGGGGATTGATCCCTAGTATCCACTTTGTTCTAGATTGATGTTGCTACTACTTGGCTATGCTTAATCTTTTCACTAGGGCCCGATTGCCATGATTTCAGATCTAAACCTATTATGTTGTCGCCAATATATGTGTGTTTTAGATCCTATTTTGGAAGTTGTAGCCACCTACTATGTGTTATGACCCGGCAACCCCGGAGTGACAATAGCCGGAACCAGTCCCGGAGATGACCATAGTATGAGGAGTTCATGTATTCAGCACGTGTTAATGTGTTGGTATGGTTCTTTATTAAAAGGAGAACCTTAATATCCCGTAATTTCCATTAGGACCCCGCTGCAACGGGAGGGATGGACAATAGATGTCATACAAGTTCTTTTCCCTAAGCACGTATGACTACATACGGAATACATGCCTACATTAGATTGACGAACGGGAGTTAGTTACATATCTCTCCGTGTTATAGCTGTTACATGATGAATCACATCCGGCACACTCATCCATCACCGATCCACTGCCTACGAGTCTTTTACTACTGGTCCTTGCTATGTTACTTTGTCCAGGCTTGTCCCTTGCTACAAAAGGGATTGGGCCACTTTGCTACTACTGTTGCTACTGCTGTTACTCTGCTGCTATTGTTGTTCCTTGTTACTTTGCTGGTACTTGTTGCAAGACCTTTTTCGACACCGTTGCCGGGGAAGAGTAGTTCCCCGTCCACGTGCAACTTACTGGCGCCATTGATACAACAGTTAGGAATAGTCTGTCATCAACAGATCTGTTTTTGACACCGTTGCTATCATACAACTTTGCTACTCATACTTTGCTTGAAGACACTAATCTTTCAGGTGTGGTTCAAACTGACAAACTCAGTTGCTAATACTTGAGAATATTCTTTCGTTTCCCCTTGTGGTGAATCAATAAATTTGGGTCGAATACTCTACCCTCGAAAACTGTGGCGATCCCCTACACTTGTGGGTTATCAGCGAGCGAGAGGGCGCCAAGACCTCACCGGCGGCGGTAAAGAGCTTGGTGATGCGTCCCAGCCATGCGTCATAGTCGGCCTCTGCCAGACGGTAGCGAATCAGCTCGTCCGCCATGAGCAGCGCCGCTCGCGCATTCACCCATTCGAGACGAGTGTGGGAGGTGTGGCCCTCCCGCTGCACAGAGGGGTGCATGGAGGAAGCATGTTGCTCACGGGCTGCGGGGTCATCACCTACGGCCTCGGCCCCGGCAGAGTGACGGCAGGTGCCAGGGCCCACACGCGCGGCCGCGAGGACCTGGGCTGTTCTGCGCTCAGCGTGCTCACGACGAGTGTCGGCCATGGGGTCAGTGAACCTGGAGCTAAAACTGGAGCTGAAGAACGGTTGCACACCCCTACATGGTGTGCCAAATGTCAGAATCAGGGCTCCGCAGACCCAGAAAGGTTCGAACACTAGGGTGGTTTCGCTCTCCGACCCTGTTCTGCCTCTCAATCCCATGACGACTTCCCGGAGGCTCGAGCTAAGGAAGATGAATAAGAACACTTGCACCATTTACCCAGGTTCAGGCCACCTTGTGGTGTAAAACCCTACTCCTGCTTGTTTCGATTGTTTGAGGTGGACGACAAGTACAAATGAGGGGGGTTCTTGCCCTAATAGAGTTGGTTGATCCCCTCGCTATAGAGGCAGGACCTCCCTCTTATACCGGCCCCGGACCTCTTCCCCCAAAAACACTTGGCGAGAAGGGTTGCCACAACAGCCATTGAAAGGGGACATGACAGCAGCCCACCGTAACAAAGGTGGTTTACATCTCCTAAAGCTCTTCGCCATTACGCGCTAGTGGGCTCAAGTGTGACCTCCATCCTACCGATCCCCCAGCCTCGGTCCTCTCGCACCAAGTAGGAAACCTTTGGGGATGCTTTGGGAACCCGCGGGCTGGCTTTGTTCCCTTAGCACTAAAGGGGAAAGCCTCTCTATCCGTGCTTTCTCGTACCGACCCCAGCGCCATACTGCATGGCTCACGACACCCACTGTGAGAATGTAGGACCGTGCGCCCCCGGTGGTCCGTCCTTGGTTAGTATGATCCATGCGGGCCCCGGGGCGGTGTTAGGAGGCGGCTTCACGATGCAGACCTCGGGGGTAATGGCTTGGAGGGGAACTCTACCGGTCCCTAGCGACCTTCGGCGATCTGTACATCGCAAGGAGGGGGGCTAGCGAGGGTTGGATTCTTTGGCCTTGGCGGGAACCACTCACGGTCCCACAACGCACGTCGTGCAGAGGGCCACACGCACGCAGGCATGGGTACCCCTAGTCCTAGGACCCCGACAAAAGATTTTTTAGGGATTCGTGTTCTCCCTCCACCTTTGATCGTGTTGTCTTCTCAACTTCATCTACTTCACCTCTATGTGTATTTCCACAAGGTAATGATTTGGTGAGTAGTGGTGATCATTGTAATGATGATAATGGGCTTATTATTGATGATCCATTATCACTATCTTATTGCAATTCTCCATCTTTGGAATTGAACACTTCGCACCCTTTAAATGTTTCCCATGCTTGTGTTGATAGTCCATCCATATCATGTACAAAGTGTTTGACTAAATCTCATGATGATATGCTTTCTATATATTGTTTCCATCATGAAAATGTATATATTTTCTCGAACTATTGTTCTAACGATGTAGAGGAAAACCATCACTCCATGGAACAAGATGAGGCCTTGAATGATGTTTCAAGGGATCCTACATCATCATCTATTGTTTCCCACTTTTTCCTTATGGCTAAGGCTTCAAAGGTATCTCCTACTTTGAATCCCAATATATCTCATGATGCTGATGTTGCTGATAACGAGGATGAGGATAATGATGAAGAGAGTGATAATATTGCTTCCTTAAAAATTATGGGTGAAATACTTTTAAAATCTCTTCATAAGAATAAACTTTCTTGTTCCAAATTCATGGAAATCGTGTCTATTGCCATTCCGGGCAAGAAATATATTGAGGAGTTGGAAGCTCATCTCGAGGTGCACGAGGCCACCATTGATAAAATGGATGGTCATGAGCATGATTACGCTAATGAGATCGTGGATCTATCTCAAGCTCTTGAAAATGAACAAACCACCAAGGAATCTCTGGAGGAGACCTATGATCTTGAATTATCTAGATAAAAGGAATCCCATGATAGAGCTCTCGAGATGGCTAATTATTTTAGAACTAAAAATGATAAGCTTTAAGTTGCTAATGCTAAACTCCTTGAGGACTTTGAGCACCTAGAAAATGGCTCAAGTGTCATTAACAGTTTGCTCATCACACACACCAAATCTCATGTTCAACTTGAAGCTTCATATGCAAAAGAGCATGCCAAGTTTCCTTCTTCTCTTGTTGTTAATGATGATGCTTGTGCTACTAACTCTATTTCTTGTGAAGCATCCATATTAACGGAGAATGTTGAGCTAATGTCTCAAATTGAGTTGATATCTAGCAATTATGGGAAATTGGAAGGAAGGCATGTCATGCTCACAAGATCTCATGATGATCTTCTGGTATCCCATAATGTGCTATAGGTATCTCATGAGGCCAGTAATACTAAGTTAACATCTAGTGAGCCTCATGTGGACATTAGCCCTACATCTAGTCAAAATGCTTTATTGCCCATGGGTGAGTCCTCATAATTCATCTACTCATAATGTTGCTACATCTTGTGATGAATTACTTTCCTTGCCTTGTTGCTCTAACAATGATGCTTATACTTCCTATAGTACTTGTGTTGATACTAACCATGTAGAGGAAATCAAAGATCTCAAGGCCCAAGTCACTTCTTTGAATAAAGACTAGGAAAAAAGTCATGAAGGGAAGTCCACACTTGACAATATCTTGTGTGGGAAAAAGTCTCCAAATTACAAAGGTGGACTTGGATTCAAATCCAATAAGAATAAAAAGTCCAAGAGCAACAATAAGAAGGGCCAAGAACAAGTCAAGAATTCGGCCAAGATTATCTGTTTCAAGTGCAAAATTGAAGGGCACCATGTTACATCTTACCCATAAAATAAGAAGCCCCATAGTCAGAAGCAACAAGGGAAACGGCCACCAGTTTAATCTCATGCTCAACCACAAGTTGAAGAAAGGCCTCTTCCCAAGAAGATCCAAGTCACCGTTACTCAAGTTGAGAAATCAACTGAGGAGAAAGTAAAGGGTAGATGTTGCCACTTATGTCATGAGAAGGGTCACTTCATTCTTCTGCATGAAAGGTAACTTATCGAACCCATTCATTATTGATGATATCTATTTTGTTGGGAAGGATAAGGTTGGCAATGTGTTTGCCAAGTTTGTTGGTACTCAAAGTGGTGTCAAGAAAAGTACCATTTGGGTACCCAAGCCTATTCTTACTAACCTCTTAGGACCCAACTTGGTTGGGGACCAACAAGCTCAAACTTGATCAATAGGTGATGTTGGAGGGCATTGGAGACTTGGCTACATTATGAAGAATTAATGGGTCTTCATCATTCATCTTGTCTCAAGCCAAGTCATTTGGATTATCAAGTCTCTATCTTATAACCAATGTGCCTCCTTGCGGTAACTTGTTCAAAAATTGTTTACATTGATAGTTATTTTCCCCTTTGCATGTGTTTGTTTTGTAGCTTTCACGTGTTTGTGTATGTTGTGCTTCCAACTTGCTTATCTTGAGTAATCGAGATGTGTATGTTGGTTGGCACATCATGTACATATGAGTCTTGCTTTGAGTCTTTTTGCATTTTGTTTATATTTTAGTTGGCTCTCTTGAGAGGTTAATGGATTTTCCCATTTTGGGGGAGTGATGTGCTTTGTGCACTTCACAATCCTACAAATGTGTGTAGATGAGGAATACCACTTAGTATTGATATTACAAGATTATTCTAGCTTCTATGTGGTATGTCTTCTCATGAGAAATTCAAATTCTATATGGTCCGACTACTAGAAGGTAGGCGATGTCATGGCGAACCCATTCAGGTCCTCGTTGGGGCTTGAGAACGTCGGTAGCCTCGCCGGCGTGCTCCTCCTCCTCTCTGGCTAGAGGTAGCAGACGACCCCAACAGGTGTGCCCCACCTGTCGGTGGCCCAGCCTCCTCCCCCAAGCTGCTCGCAGCCGCTGACCGCAGGGCCCCGCACGTCAGGTTCAAACCTAACGGCGCGCGCGGCTCGGCAGGCTGTCGGTAGCCCATTTTTCATTATTTTAAAAAACCTGATTTCTAAGATTTTTATAAAAACATTTAACCAATGTAAAAATTATAATTTTTCCACTATTATTCTTCTAAAAATATGTAGTATTTAATGATATGATTGGATGAATTTTTCAACAACTATTCTATTTTACAAAAATAAAATGGACTAAATTGGAATAGTATTTCTTCTGTTTGGTTAATTTTAAAAATGTTCCTTCATGATAATTTGAGGCAAATATTTTTCAAAATGACAACTTAGATTTATCAGTAATAAAGAACATTTTTAAAATAACTTTGTGATATGTCTGTGTGTGAGCTATTTCTTATTTGTTCTTTTATCGACGATAGAAAATCCGTGTAACGAGGGAATTGGAGCGGAAGACCTCGAAGACCCCGGATACCTAGCTGACCAAGGCAAGAAACCCTTTGACCATGACTGAGCATATGTTATATTGCATGTCAAGATAACAAGTATTTCCGTTGCATATGATCATAAGTGCCAGTAAAGCACTAAGGTGATTTTTACCGATGGCTCGTCCGGAGGACATGCATTGAGCGTGATGCTACCTCTTTTTGAGGATCACGCTATTATCATGATGACAAGTAATACTAGAGTACATAGCATGAGAATGTTTTTGGTTCAAACAAAGATTTATGAAAACCCCATCGGGTGCCACTAATGCCCAAGGGTGATGATGAGTTAGGTGGCCACTTTTGGTGAAGTGGTGCACCTGGTATTTGTGTGAGTATGGTTTCGGAAATGGGATTAGGTTTATGATGTGTCGACCATCCCACCTTACTAGTACAACCACGTTACCCCTTATGGGACGGGGCTATGTTGATTACTCTGGTCCGTGCTAGCAAAGAGCCACATTACTAGTGGCGGGAGTGATGTGTGGTCACTCTCGTGATGGGGTCGTGCTAGGTAGGACGACTATGCCATTTTTATGAGTTCCAGGCACACCGTTGGTCCCCGCATGCTTGATACTGTCCAGAGTCGATGCTCGTAAGACGTACGACATGTGGGCTGGGTACCAATCGAGTGGACCTCTGTGTCTAGTATCGTCAGGGGAAAGGCATTGATCGGGTACTTACCTCGGGTATGTTATATACCGCGAGTCGTGGATGACACAGAAGTTTCCCGGATCTCATGGGTCCAGCGTACTACCTCTGCAGAGTGTAAAACTATTCGAATAGCCGTGTCCACAGTCAAGGACAGTTGGGTAATCCTGCTTAAACTACGTCCAATTGTTTCCGCATAAACCAAGTGTGTGTGAGTGGTGATAAAAAGGAGTTATTATGAAAGTAATGATATGACCATGTTTGGTGACTAGGCATATAGGGTGAAGCCGAATGGTTCAGCCCTCGACATATATATTGATATCTGTAACCTGTTCTTCAAAAGTAATTCTTTAACTTGATGCATATTCATGATCAAACCACCATGATGAGTTCCACCAAAGATGCATATTATTGTTATGCTTCACTTTCATTGTTCATGTCATGAGCTGTTCGCGAGTACATTCGAAGTACTCATTGGCTTGCCACTGGTTATGTTATTGACCGGACATGGAAGGACCGGAGTTTGGAGATGAGTATGTCTTCAGAGACGCCCCTGCGAACTAGGACGCTTCCAAGTCAGAAAGTCTGTCGGTGTAGGCTTGATGGCATGGGCACCCGCTTAGCCCCTATGATTTCCACTTCTAGTTGTATTTGAGTGATTTGTCCTTAGGCCCTGCTTTGTGAACCTGACCATTTGGTCTTGTGTTGTAATAATCGGTACTTGGATGTAAGACTCTCTTATTCGGTATCTGGGTTCGGTGAGCATTGATCTCTGGGATCACTGAGCACGGCGATCTCGACTCGTAAGTCAGGGTCCCCACAGAGCTGGTATGAGAGCCATCCTGACTATAGGAAGCCCTAGGTAGCATGGATGATAGCTGCGAAGATTAGTGCACATAGACCTTAACCTGAGATTCTGCACCCACTAAAAACTTTCTAACCCTCTCCTCTACATCTTGTAGATGGCCGTTGTACCTGAGATGCTTCTGGAGACGGGCTTTCCGCTGCTTTTGAGTGATAGCCTCGAGAAGTGTCAAGTACGCCGCACGCTCATCTTTCTCTATCACGAGCACTGGGTCAACGCCGACACCAAGGAATATCACGTGGACGTGATAGTGAAGGCTAACGACTACCCGACTAGCTGGTTCTTTGAAGGACCACGGATGGAGGATCTGATGTTGGCAGCAGAGACCGCACCATGAGAGCCGCTCGTGTGACTACGCGACATCCTACCCGAGATGGATGACGAGCCAGCTACTCGTCACCTACCCTTTGTTAAGGATGGGATGGACGGAAGTTGGACACTCAACCCATCCTCTGAGGACGGGACGCCACTGAGGTTTCAGACCTACTTCAGTCTCTCCTCCGACACTTTGACGCACCTTTTGATCAAGGAGTCAACTAGGATTCGCCAAGAGCTGCACCAAGTCAAGGATCTTCTTCGGACAGAGAAGATGAAGAACCGCAAGGTGAAGAAGGAAGGAGCACCCGTAGGACCACCTGGATTTGCTTTCCGAGGAGGAATACCACCGCTTCAGGCCACTCCTCTTCAGAGTCGTTGCCTGACTACGGAAGAGTACACCGAACTCTTCGCCACCTCGCCAACCAAGAGACGCCGTGATGGTCCGCTTCCTTCTCCTACTACTTCAAATAAGGGAAGCACTAATGAAGATGAAGGTGAAGATGGAGATGAAGACGAAGACCCCGCAGAATCCGCTTATGAGACCGCGCAGTCGGACGCTTAGCTTTAGGAGCATAGGCAATTAGGATGTACCCTCGAGCGTAGGAGTTCTTGTAACAGTTTGTGTGAACCACGAGTGTTGTGTAAGCATGTTGGATGCAAGTCGCATTCTGCCTTAGGCAGCTTGTGAGCGACTACATCGCTTTTTTTTAATCTAGTGCAGTAGCTCTTTCAAAACCACTGGCTTCAAATTTTCACACTAGCACAACACCAGACCCCCTCTTTACTAGAGCATCATCCCTTATGATTTCAGCCAGTTCGGCAAATTGACCTGTCTACTCCCCTGACAGGATGGTGAATGCAACTCGCAACAGCACCTTCGACAACCCCGGCTCTGCCTCTTCAGGTCAACAGTAGGGAACCGGAGGGGAAGCTAAAGCTGGAGATCACCACGAGCAGCAAGATGATGTTCCACCGCAACCGCCTCCTCCTGAAAGCTTGACTATGGCTCAGTTCCTTCAAGCTCTTCGAGAGGAGCATCAAGACAACAATGCCGCTATTCAGCAGCTGGCTCAAACCTTGGTGAACAACCCACCGCAGAACGGGAATGGCAATGGTCGCTCTACTCTCTCTGAGTTCATGCGAACTACACCACCCATATTCTCGGAGACGACTGAACCATTGGATGCCGATGACTGGATCCGTACTATCGAAGAACTCCTCGCGCTGGTCAAGTGCACTGATGATCATGAGAAAGTCCTCTCTGTTTCTCACTGTCTCGGTGGCACGGCCAGAGCTTGGTGGGATGGATTTCAGATCATGCGAGCAGGGCAAGTCATCACTTGGGCTGTGTTCAAACATGTATTCCACGCTGCTCACATTCCTCCCAGAATGATGACCATTAAGAAGCAAGAATTCCGAGCCTTAAGGCAAGGCAGTGGATCCGTTAAGGAGTATTTGCATAAGTTCAACCTCGTGTCAAGGTACGCGCTGGAGGACGTCAACACTAAGGCCGCCAAAGTGGAACGCTTTATGGAAGGACTACATCATTCACTCCAGTACCAACTGGTTGTTTGCGAATGCCGGACCTTTAGCGATCTAGTTAATAAGGCCCTTATGTTGGAAGACAAGCATCATGGCAGTCCGTAAGCGCAAGCTAATGGGTAATGGAGGACCAAGTAACATGAAGCCACGCCCATGGCAGTCCGCTCCAGCAAGACCTAACTATCAGCAGCAGCAGTACAAGTATCCAACATTTCGCTAGAACTACGAGCCTCGGCAGCAAGTTAACACCAAGCCAGCAAACAATCCGCCGAACAACGGTGGAGTCAAGACCAATCTTCCAATGCAAGTTACCTGTTTCGGATGTGGACAAACAGGGCACTATTCCAGGCAGTGCCCCAACAAGAAGCCCGATGCTCCGCGGCCCAGTGCGCCAAATCCAGGCCAAGGAGCACCAGGCAGGAATCAGGCTCCCCGCAATCAGCAGTATCACGGCAAGGGGCAAATTAATCATATTTCCGCAGAAGAGGCACAGGAAGACCCGGACTGCATTCTGGGTACGTTCCTCGTCAACTCTACCCCAGCAACAATATTGTTTGATAATGGTGCTTCACATTCTTTTGTTATGCAAAGGTTTGCGGAAAAATGTGGTTTAAAACCTACCTTGCTTCGTGGGCATATGGAAATTCAAACCCCAGGAGTAGTATTGAGGACCAACCTAGGGTGTAGGAAGGTCGGGATAGTTATCAATGGGACGAGCTTCTCAGCGGACCTCATTGTGCTTAAGCCGCAAGGCCTAGAAGTAATTTTCAGCATGAACTGGTTGGCCAAACATCAAAGAATCTTGGACTGCACCAACAGGGCCATTACCATGACAAGCGACCAAGGGGTCAAAGTCAATTATGTCTCTGAGCCAGTACCCGCTCGAGTGCCACGGGTTAACAGCCTGTCAGAGGTAGAACTCGATCAAGTGCGAATAGTCTGTGAGTACCCGGACGTCTTTCCTGATGAGCTACCGGGAATGCCTCCTGACCGAGACATCGAGTTCATCATTGAGCTCATGCCCGGATCAAGGCCTATCTATAAGAAGCCTTACAGGATGGGATCCGAAGAGCTAGCAGAGTTGAGGAAGCAGCTGGATGAGCAACTCAGGAAAGGGTTTATTCGTCCGAGTGCGTCACCTTGGAGATCACTTGTTCTTTTCATGTCCAAGAAGGATGGGAATATCAGACTCTGTGTCAATTACCGTTCTCTCAATGAGGTCACGATTAATAACAAGTACCCACTCCCCAAGATTTAAGACTTGTTCGATCAGCTAAATGGAGCTAAGGTATTCTCCAAGATCGACCTCCGATGTGGATATTACCAACTGAAGATCCGACCCGAGGACATACCCAAGACTGCGTTCATGACCCCATACAGTATGTATGAATGCACTGTCATGTCTTTTAGGTTGACTAATGCCCCAGCTTACTTCATGTACCTCATGAGCAAGGTCTTCATGGAATACTTGGACAAGTTTGTTGTCGTATTCATTGATGACATATTAATCTTTTCCAAGTCCGAAGAAGAGCATGAGCAACACTTGAGGTTAGTATTGGAGAAGCTTCGAGAGCACCAACTTTATGCCAAGTTCAGCAAGTGCCAATTCTGGGTGAACGAAGTTGGATTCTTGGGTCATACCATGACAGCAAGTGGATTGGCAGTTGATCCCTCCAAGATTACTACGGTAACCAACTGGGAATCGCCAGTTGATGTGAAGGAAGTCATGAGCTTCCTCGGACTCGTGGGATATTACCGCAAGTTCGTAGAAGGATTCTCCCGCATCGCTCGACCCATGACTCGGATCTTGAAGAAAGGCAAGAAGTTCGAATGGACGCCGGAGTGTGAAGCGAGCTTCCAAGAATTGAAGAAGAGATTAACCACCGCCCCAGTATTGGCCACTCCAGATATCAACAAGGAGTTTGTGATATATTGTGATGCCTCCAGGACCGGACTCGGTGGGGTTCTAATGCAGGATGGCAGAGTTGTGGCGTATATGTCACGGCAACTACGCCCGCATGAGGAGAACTATGCCACCCATGATCTCGAGTTGGCAGAGTAGTGCATGCCCTGAAGACATGGCGACATTACCTTCTGGGGAAGCGATGTGAAATATACACTGACCACAAAAGTCTAAAGTATATCTTCACCCAAAGGGAATTGAATATGAGGCAACGAAGATGGTTAGAGTTAATCAAAGACTACGACCTCAACATTCAATATCACCCCGGTAAGGCCAATGTAGTGGTTGATCCCTTTAGCCGGAAGACCAGCACCTTGAACGTCATGCTCAAGGAAAGGCAACCCGCCTTATATGAAGAATTGGAGAACTTTGGGTTGGAGCTAGTGGAATCAGGATTCCTAGATAACCTCGAAGTCAAACCAACGCTGGTGGATGACATCAAGGAGGCCCAAAAGGGCCATAAGAGCATTGAAGGCATCAGGAAGAAGATTCAAGAAGGCAAGGCCCCAGGATTCTCGGTGGATGAACAAGGAGTGGTGCGGTTTGGGAAACGTTTATGCGTACCCAACAAGGCTGAACTCAAGGACTTGATCCTACAAGAAGCACATGATACACCCTACTCTATTCACCCCGGTGGTACCAAGATGTATCAAGATCTCCGAGAAAGATTCTGGTGGCATGGAATGAAGAGGGAAATAGCGTCTTATGTTGATAAGTGCGACGTGTGCCAACAAGTCAAGCCTGAGCATCAGCGACCTGCAGGATTCCTACAACCTCTCAAAGTGCCAGAATGGAAGTGGGACAAGATAGGCATGGACTTTGTTACCGGCTTACCGAGGTCTAGCAGAGGCCATGACTCTATATGGGTTATTGTCGACCATTTGACCAAAGTGGCCCATTTCATTCCTGTCAACACCACTTATGATGGGAACAAGTTGGCTAGTCTGTATATTGAGCGTATTGTAAGCCTTCATGGAGTTCCCAAGGAGATTGCATTTGACCGAGACACGCAGTTCACCTCAAGATTTTCGAAAAAGTTCCAAGAAGGCCTCGGAACCAAGCTCTCTTTCAGCACCGCTTTCCAACCGCAAACGGGGGGACAAACAAAAAGAGTGAATCAGATACTCGAAGATATGCTCCGTGCTTGTGTCTTGGAGCATGGTGCCAAATGGGAAGACTGTCTGCCGTTCGGTGAGTTTTCGTACAACAACAACTACCAGTCCAGTCTCCAGATGGCCCCCTTTCGAAGTGTTGTACGGACGAAAGTGCCGCACCCTGCTCAACTGGTCCGAAACTGGAGAAGGACTGATTTTTGGGCCGGAATTTTGGCACAAGGTAGAAGAGAAGGTGCAACTTGTCCGAGAGAATCTAAAGGCAGCCAAGTCGCGACAAAAGAGCTATGCGGATTCTTGCCGTAGGGATGTGGAGTTCATTCCCGGAGATCTCGTGTACCTCTGTGTCACTCCTCTCAAGGGAACCAAGTGTTTCCACGTTAAAGGGAAACTCGCTCCAAGGTTCATTGGACCTTTTAAGATCACGGCAAGGCGTGGAGAAGTTGCTTATCAGTTGGAGCTACCTCCGGAACTTTCGGGTGTGCACAACGTCTTCCACGTGTCACAACTTCGGAATTGTCTTCAAGCGCCAAATTTTCCTGAGCTTTACAAGGACATTGACCATCAGGCCATTGACCTTCAGCCTGATCTCACCTACCGCGAGAAGCCGATCCGCATTCTGGATGAAGCTGAGCGTTGCACCACAAGCCGCACCATCAAGTATTTCAAGGTTCAATGGAGCAACCACACCGAAGCACAAGCAACATGGGAGCATGAAGACTATCTCCGATCTGAGTTTCTGGACCTTTTAGCACCTAGCCTAGGAATCTCGGGGACAAGATTCTTGTAAGGGGGATTGGTCTGTCACACCCTGTTTTTACTACCACATTCTCTGTATTGTGAAAATCTGAGCTTGTTAAAACTTTTTCAAAACTAATGATGTGAGTGCCATGATTTTCATTGTATGCTTGTGTGTGTGATCTTGAGATGATAAAAACCCCATTTCACAACATTGAATTGTTTCTAAAAACCTTTACTTGTTTCTGATCAAGGTAAAAACCCTACTTTGAGTTGCACCACATGCTTTTGATGTCAAGCAATGTTGCTACCTAAAGTTGGTGATCTGATTTTAACTTGTCTTTATATTCCAAAACCACAAAAATAATTATTTTTATAATTATTTCCCTAATATAATTGCATGTCCATTGTGAGGCCACAATTGGTATTCCTACATGGAAAAATACTTTTCTGCCATAGAAAAATCTGATTAAATTTGGAGATGATTAGAAGGACATATATTTTCCATACATAAGATTTTAAACCCGATTTTATATTATAATTATTTGGATAAAACTCTGGAAACCATTTATGTCTTTTTTGACCTTTTGAAATATTTCCAAAGGAAATATTCTCAATAAAATCCTAGAAAATTCCAGTGGTATCCCTAAGCCATATTTGGTGTCCACATAAAGTTTTACCTTGATCCAAGGTAATTAAGGACCCGAAATAACCCTAAACCCCCTTCTATCTAGATTGAAGTTGGAGAAAATCTACATAGCAAAGTTTGTCCAATGATGTTGAAACTTTGCAGGAGTGCCTAATACCTCAAATTAATGTTCCACACCAAAAATGGGATTTGTGGGACTTAGTTTGCCCACACTCTCTTTGGAAGGGACAGATGTGGTCAAATTGAAGTGTTTTCAATTTTACAAAGCTAAACTTGTCCAATGGAGCTCAAACTTGGTGAAACCCCATGTTTTAGCAGCAAACCCAAACCTGTTAAGTTGCAGCACCTGTGGTGGGGTGCAACCCCCTCAAACCACTGTCGAGCACCTTCTGACAGATGGGAAAAGCCACCTTAGCCACAGCTAAACCCAACCCCTTTGCACCAAACTCATAGATTAGGTGGCCAGTATCTGTATCTAACCCCAGTCAACTGGCCCCTCACTGGTTCAAAGTGGAAAGGCCAAAAACTCCAATTTAGGCTTCAGTTCAAGGCTGACAGCACTAGTATTTCTTGTCTCCCATGACCAGCGGAAGCTCCCACGAGACCCAAACGGCTAGCCACACTCCCAGCCAGTGCCAGGAGCACACCAGCATGCCCTGGTATGCCAAAACTGCGCTCTGGGCGCGCTACAGGAAGCCACCCAGGTCAGGGCGACGCTATCTGCCAGTTCCAGCCACCCCCGAGGTGTCCAACCTCTTCCCCGACAACCCCTCCGCGTTGAGCAACCCTCAGGGCCCCTCCTTCCCCGCGATAGAGCTCGTGTGACGCGTTCCCGCGCGCACCAGAACCGACCAAGGTTGCGCGGCAACAGATGCTCGACTCCTCCCTCTCTCCCTCTGCAATAGCTGGTTTTGGCAGTCCAAAACCATGTCCTGAGACCGTGGTTTCGACCCCAGCCCCTCTCTGCAGCCCCATGCGCGCCACAGTGAGTCACCGGCGCTCCCGAATCGGCTCACCGTCGCGGGCCTATTTATAGCCCTCCCCTTCGCTCCAGCACCCCTCAGATAGCTTCACCACGACCACTAGCACCTCCCTAGCCACCCCAGCAAACCAGCAGAGCCCCGGTGCTGGAGATCGACCGAGGCCCCTCCGCCTCGGAGCTCCGGTTGATCTCCGGCTACACGACGGCTCTTGCGCCCCTCAACCCACCAAATTGATCCCCTCAACCCCAAGAAGCTTTCCCCCAACTCGCCCGAGCATTTCCGTGCCCCTAGCCACCTCCTTGACCACCTCCCGAAACTCCTCCGCCGTAGCCCCCTCTCACCAGCGAACCCCTGCCTCTCCGACATTGTTCCGACCACCAGCAGGTAGGCTACGTTATGGAAAACCCATTCATGTCCTTTTGGGGGCTTCAGAACGTCGGCAGCCTCACCGATGTGCTCCTCCTCCTCTCTAGCTAGAGGTAGGAGACGACCCCGACAGGTGTGCCCCACCTGTCGGTGGCCCAGCCTCCTCCCCCGAGCTGCCCGCAGCCGCTGACCACAGGGCCCCGCATGTCAGGTTCAAATATTTTTCATGAGAATTTCAGGCAAATATTTTTCAAAATGACAACTTAGATTTATCAGTAATAAAGAACTTTTTTAAAATAACTTTGTGATTTGTTTCTGTGTGAGCAATTTCTTATTTGTTCTTTTATCGATGATAGAAAGTCCGTGTGATGAGGGAATAGGAGCGGAAGACCTCGAAGACCCCGGATACCTAGCTGACCAAGGCAAGCATCCCTTTGACCATGACTGAGCATATTTGTATTGCTTGTTAAGATAGCAAGTATTTCCGTTGCATATGATCATAAGTGTTGGTAAAGCACTAAGGTGATTTTTACCGATGGCTCCTCCGGAGCACATGCATTGAACTTGATCCTACCTCTTTTTGAGGATCACACTATTATCATGATGACAAGTAATACTAGAGTACATAGCATGAGCATGTTGTTGGTTCAAACAAATATTTATAAAAACCCCGTCGGGTGCCACTAACGCCCGGGGGTGATGATGAGTTAGGTGGCCACTTTTGGTGAAGTGGTGCACCCGGTATTTGTGTGAGTATGGTTTCGGAAATGGGATTAGATTTACGATGTGTCGACCGTCCCAACCTTACCAGTATGACCACGTTACCCCTTATGGGATGGGGCTATGTCGATTACTCTGGTCAATGCTAGCAAAGAGCCACATTACTAGTGGCGGGAGTGATGTGTCGTCACTCTCGTGATGGGGTCATGCCAGGTAGGACGACTATGCCATTTTTATGACTTCCAGGCACACCGTTGGTCCCCACATGGTCGATAATGTCCAGAGTCGATGTTCCTAAGACGTACAACATGTGGGCTGGGTACCAATCGAGTGGACCTCTTTATCTAGTATCGTCAGGGGAAAGGCATTGATCGGGTACTTACCTCGGGTATGTTATATACCGCGAGTCGTGGATAACACGGAAGTTTCCCGGATCTTGTCGGTCCAGCATACTACCTCTGCATAGTGTAAAACTATTCGAATAGCCGTGTCCACGGTTGAGGATAGTTGGGTAATCCTGCTTAAACTACGTCCAGTTGTTTCCACATAAACCAAGTGTGTGTGAGTGGTGATAAAAAGGGGTTATTATGAAAGTAATGATATGACCAAGTTTGGTGACTTGGCATATAGGGTGAACCCAGATGGTTCAGCCCTCGACAGATATATTGATATCTGTAACCTGTTCTTCAAAAGTAATTGTTTAACTTGATGCATATTCATGATCAAACAACCATGATGAGTTCCACCAAAGATGCATATTATTGTTATTCTTCACTTTCATTGTTCATGTCATGGGCTATTTGCGAGTACATTCAAAGTACTCATTGGCTTGCCACTAGTTATGTTATTGACCAGACATGGAAGGACCGGAGTTTGGAGATGAGTATGTCTTCAGAGACGCCCCTGCAAACAAGGACGCTTCCAAGTCATAATGCCTGTCGGTGTAGGCTTGATGGCATGGGCACCCGCTTAGCCCCTATGATTTCCGCTTCTAGTTGTATTTGAGTGATTTGGCCTTAGGCCCTGCTTTGTGAACCTGACCATTTGGTCTTGTGTTGTAATAATCGGTATTTGGATGTAAGACTCTATTATTCGGCATCCGTGTTCGGTGAGCATTGATCGTTGGGATCACTGAGCACGGCGATCTCGACTCATAAGTCGTGGTCCCCACAAATATATTCATGTGAATAGACTTTACTCGTAATCTTGGCGGCTCACATGCAACCCAAGCTTGGCCTTCCAAGGCAAAAACGCCATCTTCAAATGTCCTCTTGAGCTTCTGCTCTATTCATTAATGACATCACTCGCCCCAGGAGTGATCTTGATGGCCTCATTCCAACATCTCGTTTGGCATATCCGTTTAACCCTAAAATCAAGCCACCATCAACTCTAAGATTTATTGCGCCTCCTCGATCCCGCGCTTGCCGTTTCCATTTCAGCTTCGGCCTTTAAATATCGAAAGGGATACCCTTTTACCTTTACCTTTCTCCCCTCTTCTTCTTCCACCTCGAGCACGTACCTTCATCGCGGTGCCGCCGTGTGACCCATCATCAGGCGATCTAATCCAGGAGCTCCTTGTCACACGACTTCTCCTCTGGACCACGGGTCTTCTTCGCCATCATCGACACCATCAAGTAAGCTCTTTGTCTTGTCCCAGATTTGTCTAGGTAGTCCAGTGTAGTTCAATAGAGTTCATGGGGGTTCATCTCGTGTTCGTCACCATCGTAGATCTGCCTAGTTTCTTGATGAAACTTCTTCGAGTGATAGGTTGAGGTAGACGTAGGGATCCGATTCCCTCCATAACGTTTCCTAGATGCTTCGTGAGACCCATTTGATAAACAACTGTTGCTGCTCCATATTTTACTGTCATCTAGGACTATTAAGTTTCTCTCTCGTGAACCATTGTTAGATCCATATTTTTGTGCACTTTGGTAGAAAGTTGTTTGTCCCATACTTAGTGGAATCTGAAATCATGGTTCCTCCATAAACCAGTTTCACATGCATACCGCCTTCTTTGATATAGTTGTAACTCGCCATCTTGGTAAGCCGCCTTTACGTTAAGGTGACTTGAATATTATAGACTACTTTATTATTTCTCTCTCGAGTCCCTTGCTTCTTCAAAAAAGTCTGTTCATCGAGATAACCCGCCAACGTATTTGTGCATCACTTTTCCTTCCTGAACCTATCAATATATGAAAGCCATCCAAATGTGATTGGCTGCCATCAGAAATTGGTGACATCGCCCTTCACCGATGTGTATCCGTAGGAGTCTTGTCTCCTAAGGAAATGGTTGGATGGAGAGCCGCCGCTGAAGAAGTATGACCACAACCCGCCGAAGGAGAAATTGTGGTCTTCACCGATCACCTTGAACAAGGTTTTTCTTCCCTTGGATCAAAATTCTTTTGAGACGCCCTGCACTTCTTCAATCTTCATCCTCAAGACCTGGGCCCCAACTCAATTAGCAACTTATGCCAATTTCAAGACTTCTGCGAAGCATACATGGAAATGGAGCCTAATGTTCCCTTGTTTAGGGAATTTTTCTATTTGAACCGCCACACAGAATGGGCTGATGGTCCCATCTTAGAACTTGGCGGGGTCACAATCCAAAGGCGTCGAGAAAGTGGCTTTCCTGCTGTCACCCTGCCCAGTCACCCCAAGGGTTGGGGAAAGACTTGGTTTAATTGCAAGAATACTGCACATGCTAATGAAAATCCCCTACCATGGTTTAGAGAGGAGCGCCTTCTGATGGACTTCCAACTTCCCGGCTCCCTGACTTCGAAAGAACAAGCCACTCTTACTTTTGTCAGGCCGAAACTTAGGGCTTTGAACGCCAACGGCTTAACCGGAGTTGGCTTGATCCGAAGCTGGGTGGAGTGGCGCATTATACCCTTAAGCCGCCGGGATGGATTGATGTACAAATATGATGGTGACTTAAAAAAATGCACAACGTTTCTGCAACGTTATACTTGATTTTGATGAAGTTAATAGCATTACGAAGAAGCAATGTGGCGAGCCCAAAGATATCTATTCCAGAACCAGACTAAAGCCATTCTGTATCCAGAACCGGCTCATGAGGTAAATATCTTTAACCATCACTCATCTTGCTTATTTTTTACATCTTTGAGGACTTTCTTTATTATCCATATTTGCGTAGAAAAAATTGCCCTTCTGGAAGCGGAGATTAGCAAAACCGACCGTCAAGAAGGTCAAAGCCGCCCAGAAGAAGAAAAAGAAGAACAAAGCAGCTGTTGGCGAGTCATCTGTTATGGGCGAGTCACAGGCCATCAAAAACCAATATTAGGTAAATGTTTCATCTATCCCTTTATTTTGATGTGTATTGTACTAAGCATTTTGTTCAATCTCACGAGGATGACGCTCACAATGATGCTGAGGAAGCCGAGGTAATTTCAATCTCTTCTAATTCAAATATTTCCTTGACAAGGCCTCCAAGGCGGGTTTGTAGGAAAGTTCCTATGACTCATCCAGATGCTTATTTGGATCCTCACTTCCTTTTGAAGAAGGCTATGTATACTCCAAAACGCCACACCGGTAGCTCCTGAGGAGATCTTATTGCGGGTCTGTCTGAGAAAGCCGGCAGTCGTAAATGCTGAAATGAGGTGCCTTTCATCCTAACTCTTTTTTCCTATCAAATAATATCTGTTTGTTGATTGCTCAAACTTTTCGGGGTTTTACCTTAATAGGTATCCCCACCTTCATCGGGCGACTCGTCGTCTTCAAATTTGCCACCTCTTGTTCGTCTCCCAGGGTAAATCCTTATTTGTATATCCATCACTTGCTTTAGTACTTTGTACTTTCTTATGTATGCCTCAACCTTCATCCTTCAGGGCTCAAGCCAAGAAGAGAAAAACTGGCAGGTCACTGCCCAGTAGTGAGGCGCCTGAAGTAGAGGAAGTGGATGTTACTATCCTTGAAGCTCCAATTCAACCAGCTGGCATTCATACCAAGCTTCCTGGATGAAATGTTATGGACGATCTTCCTGATGTCCAAGTTAACGCGACAGAAGTTGACAATACGTCCATGGAGGCGAGTGAGAAAAATGATCTTAACCCGCCAAGTCCTCCAAAGACAATCAAAGATGATGTGCTCGAAGAAGAAATTGTTGTCATTACTGGGATGGTTCACACCGCGCCCGTCTTCAACATGGTGGCTGAACATACTGCCAAGGGTGCGACAACCGAAATGGGGAAAGGGAAAGCTAAACTTTAGCTTCCCAATATTCAAAAACTTGACTTTGAAGAACTTCATGCTGGATATTTGAACTGCCTCTCCATGAGCCGAGATATGGAAGCCAGCCTGGTGAATACGATGAAGATATATTAGGTATGATGGTTTTCAATACCTCATTCCATATATCCTTGTATAGCCCCCAAGGGTCGGGTCATCTTCTTGAAGATGAGCCTGGTCTTGTAAGTATTAATTTGAAACTTCAACCTGTAGCCCCCAAGGGTCGGGTCATCTTCTGGAAGATGAGCCAGGTCTTGTAAGTATTAATTTGAAACTTGAACCTGTAGCCCCCAAGGGCCGGGTCATCTTATTGAAGATGAGTCGGGTCTTGTAAGTATTAATTTCAAACTTCATCCTGTAGCCCCCAAGGGCCGGGTCATCTTCTCGAAGATGAGCCAGGTCTTTATCAGGTTTTACTTGGAACTCAACCTGTAACCCCCAAGGTTCGGGACATCTTCTTGAAGATGAGCTGGGTTTGTATAATAATGTAAAAGAGAACTAACATGCATTAGCCCCCAAGTGTAAAGTATATTGCATGCAATCTGCTTGAGACTTGATACCAATCTTCTATGGAAACAGAAAAGTCTTTTACAATCCATATTGGCGGCTCGGCTTTGAAATAAATACCCATCTTGTTTTGATTGTATAGGAATTTGTAGGCCAAGCCAAGTCACACTTGAATAGTATGAAGAAAAATCTGTCACGGCAACAAGACGCGAGAGTAGAAGCTGAGGAAAAACTTCGGAATTCCTTGGAAGAAATTGAAAAAATCAAGTCGGAGTACACATTATATAGACATACGGCCGAAGCTAACAAAGTCTCCCTACTAAGACATGCTGAAAACACCGAGGGTTGGCTAAAACAGGTTGCTGAAGAATTAACTAGTCTAAGACGACATATCTCCAAAATGACCAGTGTTGTGTTTGCTAAGTATGTTGTATATTGGCAATCGCAACCATTATAAAGAACAGAATCCGCCAAGTGACTTATACTACATTTTCTTTTTTGTTGTAGGCCCTTGATCAGCCAATCTTTAAGATGACTGTGTGCTGAAATTGTAAGCTTTGTACACCTTCACAGAGCAACTTTATGTTGGCGGCTTATTTACCGTCAAAGTTGTATGGGGTGATAGAGAGCCGGTAAAATTTATCAGTGACATGCTGAAGCGACTTTCGACCATGCCCAAACATATATAAGAAATGAAGAAATCAGTTGCACGGAAAGGGCTAATCACTGCGCTAAGCCGGTCTATACCAACTTGTAACGACTAGGATGCGTCTCTTTCCTTATTTGGGGGTGAGGCCTCAAAAGGGGAAAGGGGCGCATCTCAGCGTTTCGCAAGCAGGATAACATTACCATTACATAAATAGAGAGATGAGTATTAAGATTCAGCTTACACTCGCCACATGCTAGATTACAATCGACACAAGCATTCATTATACATACATAAGACAGGGTCCGTCTACGGACAAGATAAACGGAAAAATCATGCTATCCCGCTCTACAAGGCCCACGATCAAGACCAAGCACCTCTAATCCTCAGGAAACATCATCTACAGTTTGCCGCTGTCTTCGTGGAACTCCCACCTCAGCTGGGTATCCTCGGGAACGTCTGCATATGGAGTACATGTACTTGTGTGTGTTTGTAGTAAACTGTGAGCAACGAGGACTCGGCAATCTCATGACCTTGGTATCGAGTCTAACTAAGTTAATAGGTGAGGTAGGGTTAAGTGTTTGAGTTTGCAGCATCCTAGGCGTATATGGTGGCTATCTTAAGAAGAACAGAAATAACTTATGGTGGTCTACGTAAGACGGTCAGATCTAAGAATGATCACTAGGTGATCCTGGACACCTACTTACGTCATTCATAACCCCACCATGTTCTCGATCAGAGAAGGAGCTCTCAAAGAAACAGTCATGGTTACACACACAGTTGGCAGGTTTTATTTAAGTTACTTTAAGTTGTCTAGAACCAGTTGTTAACAAAATATCCATGTTTGCCACATAACCGCACGCACGGCTTTCCGAAAGATTAAACCCTCCAGGGGTGCCCCAACTAGTCCATCACAAATTACCACAGGCCGCATAGTAATCCCCTACCACGAAACTCGTGATCTCGTCGGATTCCTTAGTGGAAAGCGTCAACTCTGAGAAGACCCAAAGTCTAACCGGACTCCCAATGCGCAATATATATCGCTAAGGTAAGACAAGTCAAGCAAGACCTCCCGACGTGTCGATGAACCTGATAGGAGCGGCGTATCTTGTTTCCAGGACACGAAGGATAAGCGACGCGTACGGTGGTCTGATAGAAATCATCGAAGGTGCCCTGAGTTGGTCCCGCATAGTGCTCTAGTTTGGACAAACACTCATGAGGAGCACTGGCCAGGGGGTTGATTAGATTAATCGGGGTAGCTATTCCCTATGCTTTTTTATTATTAAGTTGTTAGCAGATTATCACCAAACTTGGGTCTTGCCAGTCAGGTTTTAACACTAAATTATTTACCCAGGGGGTCCCCATAACAACCCCGAATGCGTTAGGAGAGCTCTGTTATGGAATAAAACACTGGTAGCCGAAACTAAGGCGGCAACAGCGGAACAAATCACCCAGAAAAAGGCTAGGCCTTCTGCTATTTACCAAGTATATAGGTGCATTAATTAAACAAAAATTAAATATGATGATATCAAATGCCCAGGTTATCACATGGACCAGCTGGCACCTGCAACTAGCAACGCTAATGAATTAGTGGTTGAGAAGCCTAACTTAGCCAAACAATATTTGCTAGGAGCGGAGGTGTTTGAGGTTTCATGGCAATGTTTGATGGCCTATATATCATGTGGTAGGCGGCGGAGATGTAAAGATAGAAACGAATCACTAAGAAAAACAAAGCTAGAAACGGTGTCAAGGTCACGATCATCTTGCCTGTGATTTTTTGAGAGTGGAACTGTTCCTGATCTTCCTGTGCGAACTCACAGGACTCTTCGAACTCGTTTCCGGCCCTAGTAGCCACCCAAAAAAAAACAACTAATAAACACCAGCAAATGATGATGCAACACACAAAATTATGCATGCATGCACAACCTCTAATCACGCACATAAACCACCCTACACAGATAGAAACTAGTGCCACCTCACCACAAGGATACTTTTCTACACGAATGCTCAAAACTGAATTCCGGTACCACCATTGGATTACTTGGGATTTTCTACCCCAAATCCATATATCATACGGCCATGTTTGCATGCAAAAAAACACCAGAAACATTAAAAGAAAATTAGCACAGAATCAAACTACCTTTAATCAGAAGAGGAGTTGTTCTTGAGCCTGCCCTATTTGGCATGTTACGGAGTAGGCACATTCCATATTTGGAATTATTCCACATATGGAATTATCGCATCACAGAAATAAAGAATAAAGGAAAGTACAACTATTAACTAACCTAACAAACAGGACCCAGTGGTCATAGATACCAGGGTCCTAGTGCATGACATGTGGGCCTTGGGCCCACTTGTCAGTGGCACAGCTACACAAATAACACACAAATTAAAAGGGGAGTGGTGGGGGTTCGAACCCACTACCTCAGGCACGAGCTATGGCTCTGTTGCCACTGCGGCAAGCTGCGGTTCTCTCCTAAGAAAAGAGATGCTATCCATATACTACTGAAGCTAAAACACGGAAAAAAAATAAAAGGTGTCAAGGTCACGATCATCTTGCCTGTGATTTTTTCAGAGTGGAACTGTTCCTGATCTTCCTGCGCGAACTCAGAGGACTCTTCGAACTCGTTTCCGGCCCTAGTAGCCACCCAAAATAAACAAACAACTAATAAACACCAGCAAATGATGATGCAACACACAAAATTATGCATGCATGCACAACCTCTAATCACGCACATAAACCACCCTACACAGATAGAAACTAGTGCCACCTCACCACAAGGATACTTTTCTACACGAATTCTCAAAACTGAATTCCGGTACCACCATTGGATTACTTGGGATTTTCTACCCCAAATCCATATATCATACGACCATGTTTGCATGCAAAAAAACACCAGAAACATTAAAAGAAAATTAGCACAGAATCAAACTTATCAGAAGAGGAGCTGTTCTTGAGCCTGCCCTATTTGGCATGTTACAGAGTAGGCACATTCCATATTTGGAATTATTCCACATATGGAATTATCACATCACAGAAATAAAGAATAAAGGAAAGTACAACTATTAACTAACCTAACAAACAGGACCCACTGGTCATAGATACCAGGGTCCTAGTGCATGACATGTGGGCCTTGGGCCCACTTGTCAGTGGCACAGCTACACAAATAACACAGAAATTAAAAGGGGAGTGGTGGGGGTTCGAACCCACTACCTCAGGCACGAGCTATGGCTCTGTTGCCACTGCGGCAGGCTGCGGTTCTCTCCTAAGAAAAGAGATGCTATCCATATACTACCGAAGCTAAAACACGGAAAAAAAATAAAAGGTGTCAAGGTCACGATCATCTTGCGTGTGATTTTTTCAGAGTGGAACTGTTCCTGATCTTCCTGCGCGAACTCACAGGCCTCTTCGAACTCGTTTCCGGCCCTAGTAGCCACCCAAAATAAACAAACAACTAATAAACACCAGGAAATGATGATGCAACACACAAAATTATGCATGCATGCACAACCTCTAATCACGCACATAAACCACCCTACACAGATAGAAACTAGTGCCACCTCACCACAAGGATACTTTTCTACACGAATGCTCAAAACTGAATTCCGGTACCACCATTGGATTACTTGGGATTTTCTACCCCAAATCCATATATCATACGACCATGTTTGCATGCAAAAAAACACCACAAACATTAAAAGAAAATTAGCACAGAATCAAACTACCTTTAATCAGAAGAGGAGATGTTCTTGAGCCTGCCCTATTTGGCATGTTACAGAGTAGGCACATTCCATATTTGGAATTATTCCACATATGTAATTATCACATCACAGAAATAAAGAATAAAGGAAAATACAACTATTAACTAACTTAACAGACAGGACCCAGTGGTCATAGATACCAGGGTCCTAGTGCATGACATGTGGGCCTTGGGCCCACTTGTCAGTGGCACAGCTACACAAATAACACAGAAATTAAAAGGGGACTAGTGGGGGTTTGAACCCACTACCTCAGGCGCGAGCTGTGGCTCTGTTGCCACTGCGGCAGGCTGCGGTTCTCTCCTAAGAAAAGAGATGCTATCCATATACTACCGAAGCTAAAACACGGAAAAATAAAAGGGGCGCTCGGGGTCTCGAACCCATGACCTCTTGGTCACAGCATAGAGACAGACCAACTGAGTTACGAGAGTCGAACTGATACAAGGGGGGATCTCACCCGAGTCAGGGTCAAAAGGAGGCTCCCTCTCTGTTTGACAGAGAGGCGCCAACGACGACGTGGCTCACCGGAGCACGCTGGCATGCACACGCCTGCACTACGTGGGGGAGGCCACGTGCTTGAGCCCAACTACTACTGCTGCCACTACAGTAATGCAAGCCCTGCTGCGGCTGCTACTGCACTGCACCGCTGCTACTCCTGCTACACTGCACGTCTGTTGCTGCTGCTACTACCTACCGGTGCAACTCCGACAGGGCTTCGGACACGCGCCTCTACGTTGCTACCAGAAGGGAATCGAAGGAGAGCGAGGCGATCTGCTTACAGAGGGACCCGATGGGGAACATGGCGAGGAGGAGGTCGACATTGCGGTGTTGCAGAAGAGCTCGCCGGAATAGCCACCATAGAGGACATCGTGGAGGAAGTCCCTGTGCCCGATCGTCTCGAAAATGGAATGCTTGTGACGTCCGCTTGCTCAAGGACCAGACAGGGAAGGAGGGGCGACCACACTATGCCCGTGACGAGCTCGGCCCGAAGCCTCCCATGGCGATGGAGGCGTCGTGCTGCCGCTCCTGACAGTGCGAGAGGGAAGAGAGGGGGAGAATGGATGGGGGAGGAACCCTAAACGTGGGGCATGGCCAAATAGGCCGGAGAGGAGCCCTAGTGGCCGTCCGATGGAGGAGAGAAGCGATCCGGTGGTAGATCTCTGCTCGTACACAGATGACGCAAGCGAGCACGAATAAGGGGTCGGGGAGGTGGGCTGGACCGAGACTAACCTGCTCGGCCTCCTCTCTCTCTCTCTGACTAAAGAAAAAACCCTAGCAAAAGAAATACTTAGGTTTTTGAAATAAACCCAAAGGCTAAAAGAAAAGGAGAAAATAGAAAATAAAAATATAGTTGGGCTTGTAAAATCATGCTCCAATTTGTAAAATAAATTGGGCAATTTAAAAGAATAAAAAATAAATACCTTTTATTCTAAAATGAGGTTGTCTTTTAAATAAAAACAAAAGAGAAAATAAAGAAAGCGAGAGGGGTTGTGTCCACATTTAATAAGAAGATTTTTAGGAAAAGAAGAACATTTTTATTGGGGAAAACAGAGCTTTTAAATCTACCACAAAAATGAAATCGAGAGGGGAGAAGGGTTTTATCCTATGGTGCAACTTGTGGTTTTTGACATGAACTTGTTGCACCCACACCTCAACAACACAAAGGCACAACCACCTAACACTTGCACATCACAATAAGTTCACCCACATGAACGCAACAACAACAAAAGAAAGAAAATGCAATGCATGAAGGCAAGATGCACATGAAATGATGACACAATGTTGGGCTCACACCATATCTCATTAACATGCCAAGGTTACCATACAAGGAAAGATTACAAGTGGGGGAGAATTGCATTGGGGCTGTCACACTTATGCACCAGAACTCAAGCCAGAGGAAATAGCAGGCGGGTTTCCTGAATACAAGGATGATGGATCGGAATTTACTCAAGAGGACTACGCCCATTGCATGAAGGCGGCTCGTCCATCGCCTAGTCAGCTTGCTGAAGATCTTAATTTGACTAAGTATCAGGCAGCTTATGATGAGAGCAACAAGCATGTGGCCCTCCCACATTTGCGCCAATGAACCTTACTACTCAGTGTCGTACGCACCTTTTTGCCCCTGATGCTGATCCATTGACCATCTTCACACAAGAAGCTGAGTTCCATGCTTTAATCAATTGCAACTGGGGTATGGACAACTTCCAGATCCAAGACCCTGAAAACTCAGTGCAGGGTAACCCGGAGACGGCTTGAGTAAGGGGGCTTCCCAAGATTCAACCTGGAGGAAATTGAACCCGGAGGAACTAGCCACCGGGTTAATGTGGGAAAGAAAACTTTGGCCTTCTTGAGCCATGTAATATATTTTTTTAGGTGCAAAAAACTACTACGATTGCACAAAACCTTGTATGGATGCAAAAAAATTTGGCATTACGTTTTAATATAAGTCGCCTTTCTGAGCTTTTACTGTGTTGCAAATTTGATTTTCCTCTTCATGAGAAAAAGGACTTTATAGTCACCATGCTTTGCATGAGCCGGTAAGAGTATTGAATCCTTTCTTGAAAAAGATAACACCATATAGGGCATTGAAATGTTATAAATTAGTCGGCTCAGTGAGTCACGGAGGGTAGACGGGCTTGCAAGGCTCTAGTCGTACCCTAAGAGGTTTTTGCAAAAACCTTTATGATTTCGAGTGGCGGATCAGGCTCAAGTCAGGCTTCAGTGAAGCAGGTTCGATGAATCCTTGGTTTGTCTATTGTCCATATGTCGCATCTCGCTGGACACCTCGATGTTTTAACCTTGGCAGGTGAGGGTCCCAAATGGATAGACTCGCCAAGAGAACACGGGGCCAATAGGACGAGTCGCCAAGACATACAGTCCAGTATAACTATTGTATAGCATTAATTTTTTGCAAGCCCCCAAGTGACCTATGATCAAGGAAAAGCCAAGCATGGGATTGTAGAAGATGATGATATTACTGCTAAACAACCTAGGGACTAATAGCCCCCAAGTAAGCCGGCTTTATTCTTTAAGATCATAAATTGGCGCCTATGTTTGAAACGTGCATCATGGCAACTGGTCCTCTTTGGCTTATCACTATCCATGTTTAAACCATCGCAACAAGGTGGCTCATCCTCTTTGATACTAATAGCGTCCATGTTTGAATGGCCTCCTTGGTGGCGGCTCATCCTCTTGGGCGGCTTATGTGAACAATGAAGACTCATCCTCAATATATAGACTGAAACGGCAGAGACCCCGAATTTCGTGGGCGTCGGCTTTATTGTTTTGATAAAAAATGTATAAAATATTAAACTATGTACATAAAGAAGGAGCCGATGGATCTAAGTGTAGTAAGGCTGAAGGTGAGCAATGTTCCATGGGTGACTCGTCTCTTCCTCCCAGGTTGGCTTATCTGGACGAAGGTCGATCAGATAGTAGGAGCCATTATGAAGGCTTTTGCTGATGATGGATGGTCCTTCCCATGGAGGTGATAGCTTGTGCATGCATGTGTGATCTTGAATGAGTCGAAGCACTAAGTCGCCCTCCTGGAAAATCTGGCTCTTACCCCGTCAATTGTGATAGTGACAAAAGTCTTGTTGATAGATATATGATGATGCTGAAGCCAAATCACGCTATTCCTATAACGCTTCTGAGGAATCCTGATGTGCATGCTCATTATCTGCTTGCACGTAAGGGGCAACTCTGTGAGAATCATGCCTTATATCTCTTGGAAGAACCGCCTCAGCCCCATAGACGAGGAAAAAAGGAGTGTAACCGGTGGATCTGTTAGGTGTAGTCCTGATGCTCCAAACTACCGAGGGAAGTTCTTCGAACCAACAACCCGGAGTGCACTGCAAAGGAACATGAGTCGGGGCTTGATCCCATGCAAAATTTCCTGGTTAGCTCGCTCGGGTGACCCTTGGATTGTGGATGAGCCACCGCAGATACGTCAAGTCGGATGTGCTCTCGCTAGCAGAACTCCTTCATGGCGCCTTTAGACAGAATGGTACCATTATCAGTGATTATGCTATGGGGATAACCAAAATGAAAAATCAGCTTTTTGAGGAACTTGACTATTGTCTCTGCCTCACAATTATTGATCGGCTCTGCTTCAACCCACTTGGTAAACTTGTCAACCGCCACCAATAGATGAATCTTTTTGTCAGAAGACATCTTGAATGGGCCGGCCAGGTCAAGCCCCTAGACCGCAAAAGGCGATGTGATTGGGACCATGCGCAATTCTTTAGCCGGCACATGTACCTGGCAGCCAAACTTGTGACACCCATCACACTTGCGAACTATATCCTCTGCATCGACATGAGCCGTCAACCAATAAAAACCATGCTGAAAGGCCTTTGACACTAAGCATCGTGACCCAGCGTGATGCCCGCAGTCGCTAGCATGTATCTCATTAAGAATATCTCGTCCTTCCTCCCGGGAAACACATGGTTGAAAGACCCCACATGTGCTCTGTTTGTGCAACTCGCTCTTATGGATAACCATGGACTTGCACCGCCGTATGATCTGTCGAGCAAAGATTTCATCAGTTGGTAACTCATCGTGGGCCAGATAAGCCATGTAAGGAACTGTCCAGTCAGGAACCAATCGGAGAGCCGCCACTAGTTGTGATTTCCGGTCTGGAATAGCTATGTCCTTTTCAGAAAGAAACTTCACAGAAGGATTATGCAAGACATCCATGAACATATTGGGGGGAACCAGCTTGCGTTGGAAGCCAAGTCGTGATAAAGCATCAGCCGCCTCGTTCTGTCCACGATCAATATGATCAACATGGTAGCCGTTAAAATGCCGTGCCACCTCACTTACTGCACACCTATAAGCCGCCATTAGTGGATCTTTGGAGTCCCAAGTTCCAGAGACTTGTTGAGCCACCAAATATGAGTCACCCAAACATCTGACTCGGCTGAGGTTCATCTCCTTAGCTATCCTGAGCCCATGGAGCAGGGCCTCATACTCAGGCGCGTTGTTGGTGCAAGGAAACATGAGACGCAAAACATAGCAAAATTTGTCGCCTCGTGGGGAAGATAACACCACGCCAGCTCCTGAGCCTTCCAATTGTATAGAACCATCAAAGTGAATAGTCCAATACGTGGTATCAGGCCTATCTTGTGGAATTTACAACTTGGTCAATCGTTGAAGAAATCCACCAGAGCTTGATACTTGATGGCTGCGCGAGGCATATATTTCCCATGGTGACGACCAAGCTCGATTTCCCACTTAGCAATTTGCCCAGTAGCTTCGTGGTTCTGTATAATGTCCCCGATTGGTGCCGAACTAACTACAGTAATTGGGTGCTCCTGGAAGTAATGCTTCAGCTTTTGGCTTGCCATAGAAATCCCAAAGACCAGCTTCTGCCAATGTGGGTATCGTTGCTTAGACAATGTCAATACCTCACTAAAAAAATACATTGGTCGCTGAATCGGATATTCTTTGCCTTCTTCCTTGCACTCAGCAACCACCGCCACACTTACTGCTTTAGAGTTAGCTGCAATGTAAAGGAGCATCGGTTCCTTATCAGTCGAGGCAGCTAACACGGGAGGCTCAGCAAGGTGTTTCTTGAGGGCTTCGAAAGCTTCGTTAGTTGCATCAGTCCAAACAAAATGATCTATTTTCTTTAGCAACTAATAAAGGGGGATGGCCTTCTCACCGAGGCGGCTTATGAAACGGCTCAACGCTGCAATTTGACCCGCCATGCGCTGGACCTAGTTGATGTTGGCCGGCTTACCAAATGAGGTTATCGCCTTCATTTTATTCGAGTTAGCTTTGATGCCTCGCTCTGACACCAGGAAACCCAACAACTTGCCTGCAGGAACCCCAAAAACACACTTGTTCGGGTTAAGCTTCATCAGGTACACATGAAGGTTGTCAAACATCTCCCTGAGATCGCCTAAAAGCGTCTCTTTCTTCTGTGATTTCACCATGATATCATCAACGTAAGCATGAACATTGTGCCCAGTCTAACTGTGCAAACAGTTTTGAATACAGCGTTAATAAGTTGCCCCTACACTCTTAAGCCCAAAGGGCATAAATACATAGCAGAAAGCTCCGAAGGGAGTTATGCAAGCCGTCTTCTCCTGATCCTCCTTGGCCATCTTGATCTCGTGATAACCAGAGTACGCATCCAGAAAGCACAAACGCTCACAAACCGTCGTAGAGTGAATGATTTGATCGATGCGTGGGAGGGCCAAGGGATCCTTTGGGCAAGCTTTGTTGAGATCTGTATAATCGATGCACATACGAAAAGTGTCGTTTTTCTTGAGAACTAAGACCGGGTTAGCCAACCGCTTAGGATGGAAAACTTCGATGATGAACCCGGCGGCCAAGAGCCGGGCTACTTCTTCCCCAATCATTTTATGCCTCTCCTCATTAAAACGACGGAGGTACTATCAAACGCGCTTCATCTTGGGATCTACATTAAGATGGTGCTCACCGAGTTCTCTCGGTACTCCTGGCATGTTAGAAGGCTTAGATGCAAAGATGTCCCAATTCTCACGGATGGATTCGATGAGCGCGTTTTCCTGTTTGGGATCTAGTCCGGTCCCAATAGTAAACTGCTTAGAAGACTCGCCTCGGGTGAAATTAACTTGTTTGGTATCATCTGTCGGCTTGAACTTGAGGGGCGGCTCAGAATCAATGGTTGATTTTTTGAGCGGGCTCATGTCGGTCCGGTCCACATTGGCCTTGAGGAACTTCAACTCTTCAGTAGCGCATGCCGACTCAGCATATGCAGCGTCTCCTTCTTCGCATTTGTGTGCTATCTTTTGGTCTCCATTGAGTGTGATGGTACCTTTAAGATCGGGCATTTTGAGCTTGAGGTATTGATACGTCTCCAATGTATCTACTTTTCCAAACTCTTTTGCCCTTGTCTTGGACTCTAATTTGCATGATTTGAATGAAACTAACCCGGACTAACGTCGTTTTCAGCAGAACTGCCATGGTGTTGTTTTTGTGTAGAAATCAAAGTTCTCGGAATGACCTGGAAACTTACGAGGATTTTTTATGGAATATATAAAAAATATCAGAGAAAGAACCAACTGAATATACGCTGCCAGTGGGCCACGAGCTCTACAGGCGCCCCCTAGGGCACGCCTAGCAGGCTCGTGGGGCCCACGTGGCTCCTCTGCCTCCATCTCCAACTCCATATAACCTCTCTCGCCCAGAAAAAAATAGGAGAGAAGAGTTCATCATGTTTCACGATACGGAGCCGCCGCCATCGCCTGTTCTTCCTCGGGAGGGCAGATCTGGAATCCGTTCTGGACTCCGAAGAGGGGAAATCGACGCCATCGTCATCATCAACCATCCTCCATCGTCAATTCCGTGATGCTCTTCATCGTTCGTGAGTAATCTTATCGTAGGCTTACTGGACGGTGATGGGTTGGATGAGATCTATCATGTAATCGAGTTAGTTTTGATGGGGTTTGATCCCTAGTATCCACTATGTTCTAAGATTGATGTTGCTACTACTTTGCTATGCTTAATGCTTGTCACTAGGGCCCGAGTGCCATGATTTCAGATCTGAACCTATTATGTTTTCATCAATATGTGTGTGTTCTTGATCCTATCTTGCAAGTTGTAGCAACCTACTATGTGTTATGACCTGGCAACCCCGGAGTGACAATAGCCGGAACCACTCCCGAAGATGACCATAGTATGAGGATCCCATGTATTCACCATGTGCTAATGCTTTGTTCCGGTTCTCTATTAAAAGGAGACCTTAATATCCCTTAGTTTCCATTAGGACCCCGCTGCCACTGGAGGGTAGGACAAAAGATATCATGCAAGTTCTTTTCCATAAGCACGTATGACTAAATACGGAATACATGCCTACATTACATTGACGAACTAGAGCTAGTTACATATCACCCTATGTTATAACTGTTACATGATGAATGCCATCCGACATAATTATCCATCACCGATCCAATGCCTACGAGCTTTTCCTATACTGGTCCTTGCTAAGTTACTTTACTGCTACTGCTACCACACTTGCTATACGAATTACTACTGCTACTGTTACCGCCGCTGCCGTTACTATCATACTACTTTGCTACTAGAGTTGTTACTAGAGGTGGTAGAATGACTCAGGAACCTTTGTATCCTGAGGGCCATCCTAAGAGAATTTAACAAGATTCTCAAGCAGTTAATACTGATGCACCTAGTCATCCTCGTAATAGGAAGAAAAATAAAGATGATAGGAACTTGCATGCTAGTAAACCTGTTGTGTTACACTTGAGAATCCAAATGATGTTTCTATTTCTGATGCCGAAACATAATGGTGTTCATGTTGATGCTCAACCTAGTAATGATAATGATGTGGAGAGTGAACCTGTTGTTGATCTTGATAACCCACAACCTAAGAACAAGAGATATGATAAGAATGATTTTATTGCTAGGAAGCATGGTAAAGAAAGAGAACCATGGGTTCAGAAACCCATGCCCTTTCCTCCCAAAACATCCAAGAGAAAGGATGATGATGATTTTGAGCGCTTTGTTGAAATGATTAGACCTATCTTTTTGCAAATGTGTTTGACTGATATGCTTAAAATGTCTCCTTATGCTAAGTACATGAAAGATATTGTGACTAATAAAAGAAAGATACCTGATGTTGAGATTTCCACCATGCTTGCTAATTACACTTTTAAGGTTGGGACTCCTAAGAAACTAGGTGATCCCGGAGTGCCCACTATACCTTGCTCCATTAAAGAAAATTATGTTAGAACTACTTTATGTGATCCTGGAGACGGTGTTAGTGTTATGCCTCTCTCTTTATATCGTAGACTTGAATTGTATAAGTTGACAAATCAACTGCTTTACCTATCGGCATTTGCGAGGATGTGCTTGTTGTGGTTGCGAACGTTACTATCTTAACGGACTTTGTTATTCTTGATATTCCCGAGGATGATGTCATGGCGGTCATCCTTGGAAGACCCTTTTTAAACACTGCAGGGGCTGTTATTGATTGCAACAAAGGCAATGTCACTTTCCATGTTAATGGTAATGAGCACACGGTGCACTTTCCGAAGAAACAATATCGAGTTCATTGCATTAATGCTATTGAAAACTCTTCATCAATTTTTATTGGAAGCTTTGAATTCCCTATACCTACTATCAAGATGAAATATGATATACTTGTTATTGGGGATATGCACACCCCTGTTGAGGTAACCTAGTGATTATTCGAAAATTCTCCGGTTTTATGTGATTCGAAAAAAAATTTGTCAAGGAGACTTCATCAACCTCATTGACGGATTTATTTGATGACCATGAGATGGATGAATCTAGAAGTCACAACCTTTTATTCCCAACTTTTACTTTCTGTTATTTAGTAGAAAATTAATAAATATAGCATTATTTTCCTGATTTCTGCATTATCTGTTCAATAAAAAATGACCTGAAAATAAAAGTTCTCCAAATGTGTGAAACTCAACTATGATTTTTTTTGGAATGTTTAAGAATTTCTGAAAAAGATAACTAGTCAGGGGGATGCACCAGTGGGCCATGAGCCCAGGAGGCGCACCCACCCCCTGGGCGCGCCTGGCAGGCTCGTGAGTCCCACGTGGCCCCCCTCCACTTATTCCATCACCCATCTCCTTCGTCTACCTCCAGAAAAATCATTCCACGGCTCAAACCCGTGTTCTTGCTCATTTTGCTGCATTTTTCGATCTCCTTGTGCGAAGCCCTAATCACCAAACTGTTTTGGGGAATTGTTCCTTGGTATGTGACCCCTCCATTGGTCCAATTAGTTTTTATTCTAATGCTTTATTCATAGCATATTATTGTTGCCTTGGTGACCCTGTTCTTGAGCTTTGCTTCTTAATTTTAGTTGGTCTCAAGTAGTTTTGATGCATGATATGGCCTCTAGGCACTTGTAGGAGTAGTTGCTATGAGTTTTGTTAAACTTTGTTCACTTTTATTCTGAGTTACTAAAAATTTCAGAATTATTTCATAAAAAGGAAGATGTCCAGGAAGAACTATCATGGTGGTTCCTCAAGCAAAAGGGGTCCCCGTCTCGCGATTCGGGAGCCTGATCCTTATCAGCCGAGGAACGCACCGGTGCAACCATGTGAATGGCCTTCCGATGAATTCTTGATTGATGCAGGTTTCGAGGACGAATTTCATACATTTGTTCGCAACGTCGGGCTCGAAGAATTCAACTCCAATAATTGTGAACAGTATACTACACTCACTGCCTCTTTTGTTCGTAGATTCAAATTTTCAGTTGGTTGTGACACATCCATACTGTTTGATCTTTATGACAAATCGTATACTATGGATTTATTTGATTTTAATAGAATATGCAAGATACATGATTGGTGTAGTCCCAATGACCCTCCTAAGTCTTCGGTTAGAGATTTTATTTCTAGTATAACTGTTGAAGAAACTAGAGATATTACGCAGGCTACCATGGGGAGCATTCATTTGCATGCCTTACATTATTTTGCCCTCTTAATAGGTAGATGCATTAATGCAAGCATGACCATAGTCACCTCTGCGCACCTGACCTTAGTATACTTAAGAGCGCAGTAACGGGTGATAGAAGTTTCAATATGTGAGATATAATTGCTAGGAGGCTAAATAATAATGCTAATGAAGGAGATTTCTGCGGTGGGATCTATGCCACTTGCATAGCAAATTCTCCTAGAATACCCGTCCGCACAAGAGATCCCCTACTCCACACAGCTTTCCTTGATCGCGCCGCTATGATACGTTAGCAGTTCCCTAAGAGGGATAATGAATCCCTCCTATATCGGTTGATATTTAACTGACAGAATGTTTTGCATATTACCCTTCCTGCTCCTGCCTTCTTTGACTTTCAGGGAAAACGGAGATATTACATAACCAGAGGAGAGGCAGAGGAGTATGAGAGGGAGGTGAAGGCTGCTCGCCTCCGTGAGGCAGCTATTCAGGCGGTAGCTGCCGCGTCCCAGTACAACCCCCATTATGATTTTGGATATCGCCCGGACCAGCCGTGGAACTAGACCAACTTAGGACAAAAGCCTAAGCTTGGGGGAGTACGTGTTTCTCACCGACTTTATATTCATGCTCACACATTCACTTTGATAGTCGGTGTTCACACTCTTCCAGTGTATCATCCATGCTAGTTTATTTCTTTTTCTTGCATTCTTCTCGTGTGTTTGTTTAAAAATGAGAAGAAAAAATTAGTTGTAAGTTTACTTTCAAGCATGCTTAGTGGTAATTAAAAATAAAACCCAAAAATATTTCCCGTTCTTCTTTTGCTTGTTGGGAGCTTTCTCGTGTAAATAGTTTTCTTTTTCTTTGGGTCGAGGTAGAAGACCATGATTAAAATGATTAGTGGCTCTCGTATGCATTATTGTTTATCCGTCAAAGATCCATATTACTTTGTCTTCTCCTCTAAATTTGCTTGCAGATTCCATCTTATTCCAATGCACGAATACTCTTATTATTATTCACATCATTCGGTCGTGCAAGTCAAAGGCAATAATGACGATATGTGATGAAGTGACTGAGCCTGGAAAGGCTGGTATGAACTCAGCCTATTTTGTTTTTGTAAATGTGCCTAGCTCATCGTTCCTAATTCAGCATTGTTATGAGAGAAACATGTTTGCAATGAAAACTTAGAGATCATAGTTTATGATGCCATGCTTAATTAGCTAGGAGCCTATAAAGGTTTGTCTTGGATGCCAACATGAATTTCAAGATGATTATGATGTAGTATGATAGGATGGTATCCTCCTTCGAATGATTCAAGTGGCTTGACTTGGCACATGTTCACGCATGTAGTTGAAACAAAATCAACATAGCCTCTATGATATTCATGTTTATGGTGATTTATATCCTACTCATGCTTGCACTCAACATTGGTTAATTTCAATGCATATTGATGACTGTTGTCGCTCTCTAGTTGGTCGCTTCCCAGTCCTTTGCTAGCCTTCACTTTTACTAAGCGGGAATACTGCTTGTGCATCCCATTCCATAAACCCAAAGTTGTTCCATATTAGTCCACCCTACCTACCTATATGCGGTATCTACCTGCCGTTCCAAGTAAATTTGCATGTGCCACTCTCTAAATCTTCAAATAATAATCTGTTTTGTATGCCCGAACCGCTCATGTGGTGACAAGGGGCGGTCAGTATCTTCCATGCTAGGCGTGTTATCCTCGATATGTGTTTATTCACTATCACTCACAAGAAAGGGGTCGGTAATCGGAATGCCCAGTTCCATGCTCAAATCAAATCAAAAATATAATTGCAAACAAAACACCCCCTGGATTGTTGTTGGTATGGACGGCACCCGAGGATTTGGCTAGTCGTGGAGTGCGATTGATCGGTTGTGGGGGGGTTAAAAATTTACTATTCTATTTGGGAACCGCTTATAATATGTTTAGCATGGAAGATGGTGAAAACTCTTGGTCATCACGTTGACAATGGAAGCATGCCACCCAAAATTATTTATCTCTATTTTAAAAAGCTTGAGCTCTGGCACCTCTGCAAATCAATGCTTCCCTCTGCAAAGGGCCTATCTATTTACATTTTTGTTGAGTCATCCTCTTCTTTTAAAAAAGCACTAGTTAGAGAGCACCTCTGTCATTATATGATTTGCTATTAATTGATATTGAGTATGACTATGACTGGATCTTCTTTGCCATGAACTACAATTTCCAGTCGGCCTTTGGTCTTTGAAGGTGCTCTGCATTTATGTTTTGCGGTCTCGGAAAGGGCTAGCGAGATACCATTTATTCATATTGTATCATGATTATTTTTATTGAAGTGTTGACGTTTGAAACTTATTATTATTGCTCGCTAGTTAATTACGCCATTGATATGAGTATACCATGAGACCTAAATGTCATTGCTTATGTGGTTAGCTTATGATCTTGCTGAAAATCTGAATATGAGTTAGACATAATTACAACAACAAGATCAAATAGAGTTCGTAAAAGTTTTTCTTTTGTCTCTTTCCATTTATCAACTGAATTACTTGAGGATAAGCAAGGCTTAAAGCTTGGGGGAGTTTATACGTCTCCAATGTATCCACTTTTCCAAACTCTTTTTCCCTTGTCTTGGACTCTAATTTGCATGATTTGAATGAAACTAACCCGGACTGACGTTGTTTTCAGCAGAACTGCCATGGTGTTGTTTTTGTGCAGAAATAGAAGTTCTCGGAATAACCTCGAAACTTACGAGGATTTTTTATGGAATATATAAAAAATATCAGAGAAAGAATCAACTGAAGATACGCTTCCAGTGGGCCACGATCCCTGCAGGCACCCCCCCTGAGGGCGCGGCTAGCAGGCTCGTGGGGCCCACGTGGCTCCTCCGACTTCATCTCCAACTTCGTATAACCTCTCTCGCCTAGAAAAAATAGGAGAGAGGAGTTCATCACGTTTCACGATACGGAGCCGTGGCCACCGCCTGTTCTTCCTCGGAAGGGCAGATCCGGAGTCCGTTCTGGGCTCCGGAGAGGGGAAATCGACGACGTCGTCATCATCAACCATCCTCCATCGCCAATTCCACGATGCTCTCCATCGTTCGTGAGTAATCTTATCGTAGACTTGCTGGACGGTGATGGGTTGGATGAGATCTATCATGTAATCGAGTTAGTTTTGATGGGGTTTGATCCCTAGTATCCACTATGTTCTAAGATTGATGTTGCTACTACTTTGTTATGCTTAATGCTTGTGAGTAGGGCCCGAGTGCCATGATTTCAGATCTGAACCTATTATGTTTTCATCAATATATGTGTGTTCTTGATCCTATCTTGTACGTTGTAGTCACCTACTATGTGTTATGACCAGGCAACCCTAGAGTGACAATAGCCGGAACCACTCCAGGAGATGACCATAGTATGAGGATCCATGTATTCACCATGTGCTAATGCTTTGTTTCGGTTCTCTATTAAAAGGAGACCTTAATATCCCTTAGTTTCCATTAGGACCCCACTGCCACGGGAGGGTAGGACAAAAGATGTCATGCAAGTTCTTTTCCATAATCACTTATGACTAAATACGGAATACGTGCCTACATTACATTGACGAGCTGGAGCTAGTTACATATCACCCTATGTTATAACTATTACATGATGAATGCCATCCGACATAATTATCCATCACCGATCCAATGCCTACGAGCTTTTCCTATACTGATCCTTGCTAAGTTACTTTACCGCTACTGCTGTCACACTTGCTATACAAATTACTACTGCTACTGTTACCGCCGCTACCATTACTATCATACTACTTTGCTACTAAAACTTTGCTGCAAATACTAAGTCTTTCAGGTGTGGTTGAATTGACAACTCAACTACTAATACTCGAGAGTATTCTTTGGCTCCCCTTGTGTCGAATCAATAAATTTGGGTTGAATACTCTACCCTCGAAAACTGTTGCGATCCCCTATACTTGTGGGTTATCAGGTATACATAGCAAGGCCGAGCCATGAAGCGATCATAAGCCGGCCGCGAACAGAGCGTGGTAAGGGATCTTGATTTTCACCACCTCAAACATCAAAGCCTCGCTCTTGTAATTGGATTCGTCGCCAAAATCCACATTCAACTTGATCCGCCCAACTGGATATGACGACTTGCCAGGGACAATGTCGTAAAAGACCGTAGTCGAGGGCATCAAGTCGCTCTCGGAAAAATTCATCAACCGGAAGATATCATAGTACAAGATGTTGATGCTGCTACCTCCATCCATGAGGACCTTAGAATGGGTGTATCCCCCAACCTATGGTGCCACCACCAATGCTAAGTCGCTAGGATTATCAACCTCGGGCGGGTGATCAACTCCACTCCATGTGGCGGTCTGTTCAAACCAATTGAGGTATCTAGGAACCGCCAGCTCAGCCATGTTGACCGCCCTTCGTTTCACTTTCTTGTCCCTTTTACACGTGTTAGTGGTGAAGAAATGGTACTTACCGTTGTTCAACTGCTTAGGGTGTTCAACTGCTTAGGGTGAAAACTGCCCTAGTTATTTGGCTGCTGAAAACCGCCTTGGTTGTTTTGGTGCTGAAAGCCGCCCTGGCTGTTGTACTACTAGCTACCCTGGCCAGACCGTTGTCCGCCGTTACTTCTTGAGCCGCCTTGCCCCTGAGGGCCCGAACTAGGGAAGCTGCCATACAAGCCCCCGTGTGATTCTCCAGGACCAAACTGACCCAGATGTCCAGCATCGTTTCCGCCTCGGTGATCTCTGGACGCTTGAAGAAGAAATTCCTGCATCACGAAGCAGTTTTCCCAAGAGTGGTTAGACGAGGTGTCTGGGGTATTGTGTTTAGGACAAGGCCCCTTGAGCAGATCCTCGTAATTACATGGTTTTTTCCCACTAAAGCTTCGATCTTGACGAGTGTTCCAACGTTGGTTTCTTGTCCCGGTGCTGGTGTTGGCAACGAAATCAGACACGCCGTCTTGCTGCCTTCCCTTTCCTTGACCTCCCTGGTTGCCATTATGTCCTTGAACTTGGAGGTTACCCCTGGTTCCATCTCCTTTCTTGACTTCACTGGCCTTAACATCATCGAAGCCGGCATCCTTCATGATGTCTGACTTGGCATACCCGGTGTGGGTGTCCTTCAACTCCGCCATATCCTGCACCTTCCTCTTAAGACGACCGAGCTTCAATACCATAGGTTGAAAGTGCCAGTTCTTCTCCAAGATCAACATGGACTCAGCTGCCGTGATGCCATCTGATGAGTGGATAATCTCCGCAACCTGCTGTGTCCAATGGTGGGCCGGCTCATCCTCCCGCTGAACGCAGTGTTGTAGGTCTACAATCGTAATTGGGCCTTTGCAAGTTCCACGAAAGTTCTTAATGAATCGCTCCTTCAATTCCACCCAGGTGTTGATGGAGTTGGGTGGTAAATTTTTCAACCACGTGCGAGACGGCCCTTCCAACATCATAGTGAAGTACTTGGCGCATACTCCATCACTCGCATCAAGCATATCCATAGCAAGCTCATAGCTCTCAATCCACGCACCCGGCTCAAGATCGGGTGTGTAGTTGGGCACCTTGCGAGGGCCTTGAAATCTCTGGCCATGCGCTCTTTGCGAAGAGCAAATGACAAGCAGGGGATACCTATGTTCTTTCCTCCCGACTCACTGTACGCACGCACTGGCTGGACGTAATTCGGAACCACCTGACCTGCAATTGCTGCCGCCGCCTCTGCCTGTGCCTGTCGGGTGACTCGGGCCACATTCACAAGCACGTGAGCATTTGACATTGGCAGTTCAGGCGGGTTAGCTTGAGGCTGCTGTCGGCGACCGCTGTTGGAAACCGCCGAAGGATCGTCATGGCAGCTCTTGATGTGACTAGCATGAGGTGTGGAGTGCAGTCGATCACGGCTGTAAGAAAATTGCGCCTGTTGAACCACCGCCGTCTTCAACATCTCAATGGTGTTCCTTGCTTCCATCTTAAGTAGGGTGTTTCCACGAATAGGGAGAGACTCCAAGTGGCGGGTGGTAGCCAGCACATTGTCTACGGGGTTAGAGAAGTGCCCCTTGATACGTCCATTTTGCATCATGCTTTTATATCGATATTTATGCATTATGGGCTGTTAATACACATTATGGTGCAATACTTATGCCTTTTCTCTCTTATTTTACATGGTTTATATGAAGAGGGAGAATGCCGGCAGCTAGAATTATGGACTCGAAAAGGAGAAAATCTGAGAGACCTATTCTGCACAACTCCAAAAGTCCAGAAAACTAACGGAGAATTATTTTGGAATATATAAAAAATATTGGGAGAAAGAAATACATCAAGGGACCCACGAGGTGGCCACAAGCCAGGGGGGCGACCTACCCCCTGGGCGTGCCCTACAGGCTTGAGGGCCCCCTGGCAGGCCTCTAGTGCCCATCTTCTGCTATATGAAGGGTTTTGAACTAGAAAAATCATATCATAACTTTTGGGGCGAAGCGCCGCCGTCTCGAGGCGGAACTTCGACAAAACCAATCTAGAGCTCCGGCGGACCTAATCTGCCAGGGAAACTTCCCTCCCGGAGTGGGAAATCGAAACCATCATCATCACCAACGATCCTCTCATCGAGAGGGGTCAATCTCCATGAACATCTTCATCACCGCCATCTCCTCTCCAAACCCTAGTTTATCTCTTATATCCGATCTTTGTCTCAAAACCTCATATCGGTACCTGTGGGTTGCTAGTAGTGTTGATTACTCCTTGTAGTTGATGCTAGTTGGTTTACTTGGTGGCATATCATATCTTCAGATCCTTCATGGTTATTAATACTCCTCTGATTATCAACATGAATATGCTTTGTGAGTAATTACGTTTGTTCATAAGGACATGGGATAAGTCTTGCTATAAGTAATCATGTGAATTTGGTATTTGTTCAATATTTTGATGAGATGTATGTTGTCTCTCCTCTAGTGGTGTCATGTGAACATCAACTACATGACGTTTCACAATTAATTGGGCCTAGGGGCATGCATTGGGAAGTAATAAGTAGATGATGGACTGCTAGAGTGACAAAAGCTTAAACCCTAGTTTATGCGTTGCTTCGTAAGGGGCTGATTTGGATCCATATGTTTCATGATATGGTTAGATTTATCTTAATTCTTATTTCGTAGTTGCGGATGCTTGCGAGAGAGGTTAATCATAAGTGGGATGTTTGTCAAGTAAGGGCAGCATCCAAGCACCGGTCCACTCACATACCAAATTATCAAAGTAATGAACGTGAATCATATGAGCATGATGAAAACTAGCTTCACAAAAATTCCCCATGTGTCCTCGGGAGCGCTTTGCTTTATATAAGAGTTTGTCCAGGCTTTTCCTTTGTTACAAAAGGATTGGTCCACTTTGCTTCATCACCGTTACATTTGTTACTTGCTACCCGTTACGAATTACCTTATCACAAAACTATTTGTTATCGATAACTTCTGTGCTTGCAGACAATACCTTACTGAAAACCGCTTATCATTTTCTTCTGCTCCTCGTTGGGTTCGACACTCTTACTTATCAAAAGGACTACGATAGATCCCCTACACTTTTTGGTCATCAAGACTCTTTTCTGGCGTCATTGCCGGGGAGTGAAGCACCTTTGGTTAGTGGAACTTGGTAAGGAAAATTTTATATATTGTGTTGAAATTTAGTGTCACTTGTCACTATGCAAAATAATTCTTTGAGGGGCTTGTTCGGGGTATCTTCACCATGACCGGAAGCACAAAGATATTCTCCTCAACCTGCTGCACCTACTAAAAATACTTATTATGAAATTCCTTCGGGTATGATAGAAAAACTGCTAGCTAATCCTTATGCAGGAGATGGAACACTACATCCTAATTTGCATCTAATCTTTGTGGATGAAGTTTGTGGATTATTTAAGCTTGCAGGTCTGCCCGAGGATGATGTCAAGAAGAAGGTCTTTCCTTTATCTTTGAAGGAGAAGGCGTTGACATGGTATAGGCTATGTGATGATATTGGATCATGGAACAACAACCGATTGAAATTGGACTTTCATCAGAAGTTTTATCCTATGCATATGGTTCATCGTGATCGGAAATATATTTTTAATTTTTGGCCTCATGAAGGAGAAATAATCGCTCAAGCTTGGGGAAGGCTTAAGTCAATGTTATATTCATGCCCCAATCATGAGCTCCGAGAGAAATTATTATTCAGAATTTTTATGCTCGGCTCTCTCATAATGATCAATCCATGATCGATACTTCTTGTGTTGGTTCCTTTATGAAGAAAGATATTGAATTCAAATGGGACTTATTGGAAGAATTAAACGCAACTCTGAAGATTGGGAACTCGACGAAGGTAATGAATCAGGTATAAGCCTTAAGTTTGATTGTGTTAAATCCTTTATAGACACCGATGCTTTTCATGATTTTAGCACTAAATATGGAGTTGGCTCTGAGGTAGTAGCTTCATTATGTGTATCTTTTGCTACTCATGTGGATCTCCCCAAGAACAAGTGGTTTAAATATCATCCTCCCATTGAAGTTAAAGTGGTTGAACCTATTAAAGTTGAAGAAGAAACTATTATTTATAATGTTGGTCCTGTTATTCCTACTTCTTATATTGAGAAACCACCCTTTCCTGTTAGAATAAAGGAACATGCTAAAGCTTCAACTGTGGTTCCTAAGAGTTGTACTAGAACACCTATACCTCCTGAACAAATTAAAGTTGAACCTAATATTGCTATGGTTAAAGATATCTTGGTTCATAATATTGATGGGCATGTCATTCATTTCTGTGATGAAGCTGCTAGAATTGCTAGACCTGATACTAAAGGTAAACATAGACCTATTGTTGGCGTGCATGTTGTTTCTGTTAAAATAGGAGATCATTGTTATCATGGCTTATGTGATGTGTGTGCTAGTGTGAGTGCAATTCCCTTTACCTTATACCAAGAAATTATGAATGATATTACACCAGCTGAATTAGAAGAAATTGATGTTACCATCAAGCTTGCTAATAGAGATACTATTGCACCAATTGGGATTGTTAGAGATGTTGAAGTCTTGTGTGGGAAAATAAAATATCCTACTGATTTTCTTGTTCTTGGTTCCCCACAAGATGATTTTTGTCCCATTATATTCGGTAGAAACTTCTTGAATACTGGTAATGCTAAGATTGATTGTGAGAAAGAAACGGTTACTGCAAGTTTTGGGGATGTGTCTCGTGAGTTCAGTTTCTCTAAATTTCGTAGACATCCCCATGACAAAGAATTTCCTAGTAAAGATGAAACTATTGGTCTCGTTTCTGTCTCTATGCTCCTACTAATCCCTTAGAACAATATTTGTTAGATCATGAAAATGATATGCATAGGAATGAACACAACCTGCATGTGGATAAAATGAAATAGATAAGATTTTATTTGATCAGCAGCCTATTTTAAAACACAACCTGCCTGTTGAAATACTTGGGGATCCTCCTCCACCAAAGGGCGATCCCGTGTTTGAGATTAAACAATTACCTGATACTCTGAAGTATTCTTATCTTGATGAAAAAGAGATATATCCTGTTATTATTAGTGCTAACCTTTTAGAGCATGAAGAAAAGAGATTATTGAAAACTTTGAGGAAGCACCGTGCCGCTATTGGATATACTCTTGATGATCTTAAGGGCAATAGTCCCACTCTATGTCAACACAAAATCAATATGGATTGTGATGCTAAACCAGTTGTTGACCACTAACGACGATTAAATCCTAAAATGAAGGAAGTGGTAAGAAATGAAATACTAAAGCTACTAGAGCACGTATAATTTATCCTATTGCTGATAGTAGATGGGTTAGTCCCATTTATTGTGTCCCTAAAAAGGGAGGTATTATTGTTGTTCCTAATGATAAAAATGAATTGATCCTGCAAAGAATTGTTACACGATATAGAATGGTAATTGATTTTAGGAAATTAAATAAGGCTACTAGGAAAGATCATTACCCGCTACCTTTTATTGATCAAATGCTAGAAATACTATCCAAACATACACATTTTTGCTTTCTAGACGGTTATTCTGGTTTCTCTCAAATACATGTGTCAAAAGAGGATCAAGAGAAGACCACTTTTACTTGCCCTTTCGGTACCTTTGCTTATAGATGTATGCCTTTTGGTTTATGCAATGCATCTGCTACATTTCAAAGATGTATGATGGCTATATTCTCTGACTTTTGTGAAAAGATTGTTGAGGTTCTCATGGATGATTTTTCCGTTTACGAAACTTCTTTTGATGATTGCATAAGGATGGTCTAGACTAGACTTCTCTAAGCTTTCTAAGCCTCTCATTAATCTTTTGCATAAGGATGGTCCATTCGTTTTTTATGATGATTGTGTAGAAGCATTTGAAATTCTTAAGAGAGCCTTGATCACTTCACCTGTTGTTCAACCACCTGATTGGAACCTACCCTTTGAAATTATGTGCAATGCTAGTAATTATGATGTTGGTGTTGTTCTAGGGCAAAGAGTTGGTAATAAATTAAATGTCATCCATTACGCTAGTAAAACTCTAGACAGTGCTCAAAGAAACTGCGCTACCACTGAAAAGGAATTTTTAGCGGCTGTGTTTGCTTATGATAAGTTTAGACTTTATATTGTTGATTCCAAAGTAATTTTTCACACTGATCACGCTCCTATTAAATACCTTATGGAAAAGAAAGATGCTAAATCTAGATTTATTAGATGGGTTCTTTCGCTACAAGAATTTGATTTGCAAATTATTGATAGAAAGGGTGCTGATAACCCTGTAGCAGATAACTTGTCTAGACTAGAGAATGTTCTTAATGACCCACTACCTATTGATCATAGCTTTCCTGAGGAACAATTAGCTATCATAAATGCTTCACGGAGTGCTCCTTGGTATGTTGATTATGCTAAGTACATAGTTGCTAAATTTATACCACCTAGTTTCACATACCAACAAAAGAAAAAGTTCTTCTATGATTTAAGACATTACTTTTGGGATGATCTGCAGCTTTATAAAGAAGGAGTAGATGGTATTATTAGACATTGTGTACCTGAGCATGAATAGGGACAGATCCTACACAAGTGTCACTCTAAGGCCTACGGAGGATATTACGTTGGAGATAGAACTACACACAAGATATTACAATCTGGTTTTTATTGGCCTACTCTCTTCAAGGATGCTCGTAAGTTTGTCTTGTGTTGTGATGAATGACAAAGAATGGTAATATTAGTAGACGTCGGGAAATGCCTATGAATTACTCTCTTGTTATTGAACCATTTGATGTTTGGGGTTTTGATTATATGGGACCTTTTTTAAAGTCCAATGGGTATACTCATATTCTAGTTGTTGTTGATTATGTTACTAAGTGGGTAGAAGTTATTCCAACTAGTAGTGTTGATCATAACACTTCTATTAAAATGCTGAAAGAAGTTATTTTCCCTAGATTTCGAGTCCCTGGATATTTAATGACCGATGGTGGTTCACACTTTATTCATGGTGCTTTCCGTAAATTGCTTTCTAGGTATGATGTTAATCATAGAATTGCATCTCCTTATCATTCTCAGTCTAGTGGTCAAGTAGGATTGAGAAATAGATAAATTAAACTGATCTTGCAAAAGACCGTTAATAGATCTAGAAAGAATTGGTCTAAGAAACTTGACGATGCGTTATGGGCTTATAGAACCACTTACAAAAACCTTATGGGTATGTTTCCGTATAAAATGGTTTACGGTAAAGCATGTCATTTACCTCTAGAGCTAGAGCATAAAGCTTATTGGGAAATTAAAGAGCTTAGCTATGATTTCAAACTTGCTGGTGAGAAGAGGTTATTTCACATTAGCTCGCTTGATGAATGGAGAACCCAAGCCTATGAGAATGCTAAGTTGTTTAAAGAAAAGGTTAAGAGATGGCATGATAGAAGGGTGCAAAAGCATGAATTCAATGTAGGTGATCATGTCTTGCTATACAACTCTCGTTTAAGATTTTTTGCAGGAAAACTTCTCTCTAAATGGGAAGGGCCTTACATTATCGAGGAAGTATATTGTTCCGGTGCCATCAAGATCAACAACGCCGAAGGCACAAATTCGAAGGTGGTAAATGGGCAAAGAATCAAACATTATATCTCACGTACTCCCATAAATGTTGAAAACGATATTATCAATACCATAACTCCGGAGGAGTACATTAGGGAGACCTATCAGAACGTTTCAGAATCCCAAAAGTAATAGGTATGTGTTACGGTAAGAAAACTGACTCCAAAACTTTTCCAATGGCAATTTTTACCAGTTTTGGAATATTTAAAAAATTAGGAAAATTCAAAGCAGTCGGAAGAGTTCATGAGGAGGCGACAAGCCAGGGGCGTGGCCTACCCCCTTGGGCGCACCCTACAAGCTTGTTGCCACCCCGTGTACCCTCCAGACTCCGTTTTCTTGTGGAATACTCCTTCGGGTCGGTAAAAATTCATTATATAATCTCTTGAAAGTTTTGACCTTCGTATCACGACAATATCTCCTATTTTCATTTTGAGTTGTTTCTGGCGCAGATTTAGATCAACATGACGTCTTCAAGTGCTTTGAAGGACAAATTCTTCGAGAGGGTCATCAACCCATACCTTGCGGAGGTTCTGCAACACCCTCAAACCATTGAGATGCATGAGGGGGTGCTGCACATCCGTGATGTTGAGGGGCCAAACAAGATTGGAAGCGCGGAGACAAGGCTCGAAGAAATGGAGCAATAAGTCTTCAAGTGCCAAGGGATGGTGGAACGAGGACTCGATGCCAATCACATGATGATCACGGAGTTTACCCATAAGCACAAGTTAGACACCAAGGACATCTGGGATCACGTCTTCAAGCTTTATGAGAAAATCGAGCATCTCCAAGCCCATATCTATGAACTGCAAAATTGTGAGCATGAATACAGATTTCAGAGAATGAGTTTGGCTGCAGATTTGAGGATCCCGGAGACTCGTTCATCTTTTTACAATGGTGATCCCATGCCATGGAAGACGGAGGACAAGCTTCCAACCTCACCAACAACTCCAACATCACCACCTCCGAAGAAAGACAACTAAACACATGGGTATAGGGAACTCCCTTTGGCTTGTGCCAAGCTTGGGGAGGTGCCCCGGTATCGTATCACCATCACATATTTTACGTTATTTGTTTTTCCTATTTTGATCCTTTTGGTTATATCTTGATCTAGTAGAATAAAGTTTTAGTGAGATCTAGTTTTGAGTTTTGCTTTATGTTCACCCTATGTAAGCAAGTCCGAGAGTTATATCTTAAGAAATAGAAATAGAAAGAAATATAGAATAAAAGCAAAGGGTATGTATAGAGAATAAAAGAAAAGGGTCATTTTTGAAATTAAAAAGAAGTAATAAAGAAATAGAGGTTCACATATAAATATACTATCTTAGACATCTTTTATGATTGTGAGCACTCATTAAAATATTATATGTTAAGAAGTTGATATTGGACAAGGAAGACAACATAATGAGTTATGTTTGCTTATTTCCGAATAGAAGTTATATGGTTATAGATCCTTCAACATGTGTCGCTTGCTTCCACCCCATATTAGCCAAAAACTTCTGCACCAAGTTGAGATAATACTTGTGCATCCAAACACCTTTAACCCAGTTTTGCCTTGAGAGTCCACCATACCTACTTATGGATTGAGTAAGATCCTTCAAGTAAGTTGTCATCGGTGCAAGCAATACAAATTTGTCTCTAAATATGTGTGATCTATTAGTGTGAGGAAAATAAACTTTATACAAACTTGTGATATAGAAGAAATAAAAGCGACAGACTGCATAATAAAGTTATTTATCACAAGGGGCAGTATAAACTAACATTATTTTGCATTAAGGGATTGCACATCCAACTAGAAAAGTGCATGACACCCTCTGCTTCCCTCTGCGAAGGGCCTACCTATTACCTTTACTTTCTAGTATTTACCTTTATGCAAGATTCGTGGTGATCTTCACCACTTACTTTATTTTGCCTTCATCTTTTGGCAAGCGTCATGTGTTGGGGACTGATCTAGAGAAATATATCCCCTCGGATGTGGGTGATCATGAGTTATTATTGTTGACATTACCCTTGAGGTAAATAGTTGGGAGGCAAAACTATAAGCCCCTTTCTTTCTCTGTGCTCGATTGAAGCTTTGACCTCATAGGTACCGCGTGAGTGTTAGTATTTTTGAAAGACTATAAGATGATTAAGTATGTGGATTTGCTTTACAACCTCTTATATTGACTCTTTCCTACACTATGATAAATTTGAATTGCTTCAACGACTGAGATCATAGATAGTTAGTTCTCAATAGAGTTCTTGATTCATGTTTTACCTTGTGAATGAATTGTTACTCTAGCAAAGAAATTATGTGTCGATATGTATTGATGTTCTAAATATAACCATGATGCCTTCATGTCCGTATTTTATTTTATCGACTCCTCTATCTCTAAATATGTGGGCATATTTATCGATCTCGGTTTTTGCTTGAGGACAAGCGGGGTCTAAGCTTGTAGGAGTTGATACGTCCATTTTGCATAATGCTTTTATATCAATATTTATTGCATTATGGGCTATCAACACACATTATAGTACAATATGTATGCCTTTTCTCTCTTATTTTACAAGGTTTACATGAAGAGGGAGAATGCCCGCAGCTGGAATTATGGACTAGAAAAGGAGAAAATCTGAGATACCTATTCTACACAACTCCAAAAGTCTTCAAAACTTATAGAGAATTGTTTCGGAATATACAGAACATATTGGGTGAACGAAATACATCAGGGGAGCCACCAGATGGCCACAAGCCACGGGTCGCGGCCAACCCCCTGGGCGCGCCCTGCATGCTTGTGGCCCCCCTGGCAGTCCTCCGGTGCCCATCTTATTCTATATGAAAGGTTTTGACCTAGAAAAAATCATATCAGAACTTTCGGGGCGAAGCGCCGCCGTCTCGAGGCGAAACTTCAGCAAAACCAATCTAGAGCTCCAACGGAGCTATTCTGTCAGCAAAACTTCCCTCCCGGAGGGGGAATTCGAAGCCATCGCCATCACCAACGATCCTCTCATCGAGAGGGGGTCAATCTCCATCAACATCTTCATCAACACCATCTCCTCTCCAAACCCTAGTTCATCTCTTGTATCCAATCTTTGTCTCAAAACCTAAGATTGGTACCTGTGGGTTGCTAGTAGTGTTGATTACTCCTTGTACATGATGCTACTTGGTTTACTTAGTGGAATATCATATGTTCAGATCCTTAATGATTATTAATACTCCTTTGATTATGAACATGAATATGCTTTGTGATTAAGTACATTTGTTCCTGGGGACATGGGATAAGTCTTGCTATAAGTAATCATGTGAATTTGGTATTCGTTCGATATTTTGATGAGATGTATGTTGTCTCTCCTCTAGTGGTGTCATGTGAACGTCGACTACATGACACTTCACCATTATTTGGGCCTAGGGGAGGCATTGGGAAGTAATAAGTAGATGATGGGTTGCTAGAGTGATAGAAGCTTAAACCCTAGTTCATGCCTTGCTCCGTAAGGGGCTGATTTGGATCCATATGTTTCATGCTATGGTTAGATTAATCTTAACTCTTCTTTCGTAGTTGCGTATGCTTGCAAGAGAGGTTAATCATAAGTGGGATGTTTGTCCAAGTAAGGGAAGCACCCAAGCACCCGTCCACCCACATACCAAATTATCAAAGTAACGAACGTGAATCATATGAGCATGATGAAAACTAGCTTGACAGAAATTCCCATGTGCCCTCGGGAGTGCTTTTCTTTATATAAGAGTTTGTCCAGGCTTGCACTTTACTACAAAAGGATCAAGCCACTTTTTTGCACCATTGTTACATTTGTTACTTGCTACCCATTACGAATTACCTTATGACAAAACAATTTGTTACCAATAATTTCAGTGCTTGCATAGAATACCTTACTGAAAACCGCTTGTCATTTCCTTCTTCTCCTCGTTGAGTTTGACACTCTTACTAGTCGGAAGGACTACGATATATCACCTACTCTTGTGGGTCATCAGCCCTGTGGTATTTGGAAATGCTAAGCCGGCGATTGGGTCGACGGAGGCTGAGCCGACTACTAAGCCAGCTCAACCCGTTGATTAGTCTGACGGGGCGGGTTATGATCCGCACCAGGCATGTGTGGGTTATCGAATAAACGAGTTGGATTAAGATTGGTCAGAATACGACTCGGATGCCTCCTCTGGTGCACCGCATCTGAGGTGACTCGCTGACGCTTGAGCCGCCATGCCTCAGCCTTCAGGCGTTCTACCTCTTCGTCAGTTCGAACCTGCTGATCCGCCATCCTGGTATTCTCAGCATCAATCTCACGATATATCTTTGCCATCTCCTCACATAGTTTTGCCAGCTCAGCATTGATTTCCTCCTGATTGTCAGCCGTCACGACAACTGCCACGAGTTTTGACATCTCGACTATCAGATTTGTCATGGCTTGGGCCGGTGTTTTTCCATACCCGCTTGCTCCATTGGCGGTCGCCGCTTCTGGCTGATTCTGAGTCGTCACTGCTCTCGCCATGTAGATGGTGACTTGCCGAGGTGGTTCTTGTGGACCTTTAGAAATCGACGCCTCGGGAAAGCCCCAAGCCTTCCCTCGTAGAGAGGGCAGATCAAATATGTATCCCCCATGGATGACTCGTCGTCTCAGTTGACGGGGGTATCTCCACCAGTTGCCGGCTCATCCGGGAGGCTAACCCCCTATGTAAAGCCAACAAAGAGGCGGTGCCACCCGATCTGACGCTTGGTGGGTTGGGCGAACCGAGCCGGCTCGATAATGTCGGTGTAGATGTCCGGCTCGGGAACATGTGCTCTGATCTTGCTGATGAAGACGTGAATCTTGCCGAAGGGGACCCGGTAACCTGATTCGATTGAACCGGACTCAGATCCCCAGCTTGAATTGTCGATGTAGCACTTTCCACGGTGGCTCTTGATCATGAGACCAACCGCGTAGCTCCCAACCCTGCAAGGGCTCCGTTTGAGAACTCAACTCCACCATACGGAGGCCCCATGGTGGGTGCCAACTGTCATGGTTTTGTCACGGCAGATGTCCTCGTGAAAGGACTTAGTGTTGAAGCCATCGCAACTATGTGGCGAGTCAAAGGTGTTGATCGGGAATGAGAGACGAGTTTACCCAGGTTCGGCCCCTATGGTAGAGGTAAAAGCCTACGTCCAGCTTTGTGTGTATTGATGAGTAAAACAATTACAAGGGTGTGGTTTCGTCTGACCTAGCTCTCGATTGATTGTAACTTAAGTCTACTAGCCCTTGAGACCTGCTTTCATATACAGGTCGAGGCCCTAGGTTTACAAGAGTCCGGGTAACGTTATGATTCGTGACCTGGTATATCTCTAACTCACCTTGCTCCTTAAGCAAGGAAACCTCTAGTGATCCTTCTCCCTAGTGGGCCAAGAGTCGCCATCTTTGTGTCTTGGGTCACAACCGGCTCTCGTTGGTAATCGCCTCGTGCCTTCTGCTTCGTAGGTCAGGGCCCATCTTGAATATGAACACTCATCCGCCATTGTTTTGACCCGGCCTCTTTGGGCGGGTTATACGGCGGTATAATACCCCCAACAATTGGTATCCCTCCTCTTGACAAGGCTATTATTTTTTATCTCGTCTTCACCATCGGTTTTCACAAGCTTTGGTATTATAGTAAGCTTTTGAACCCATTGGGTAGTAGTGATTGTGTGTGTAGGAAGGATATTTCTTGCACTTTGTGTCTCATTTCATCAAGACTACGTTGATGCTTAACACTCATCCTTATACTAGTCTCCTCAAGTGCTTTGCCATGACTCACACACATCATTTTGGTTGAGCCTATTCTTAAGTTGCCTCTTTTGCATGTTGCTCAACCATATGTTTGGTGCAAGTGTTATGCTTATTGTCTTATCTACTTGCTTGCACTTGTTATGTGTTTTTATTGATTTTCGGGGAGTGATGATCCTATTTTGTGCACTTGTATACACATACAAAAATTCTTAATAGTGCACAAATCATGGGGAGCATCTCTAGTTTCGATAAAACGCTCCGTTGACCATATCATAATATCTTTTATTCATGTGGCTCGTAGGACCATGTGATTGATTGTTTCAATTGGTATGTTTTGCTTGCTTGCTTCACTCCTTGGTATGCCTTTGTGACATAACATCCGTTTTGCAATCTTTGGATCCTCATTATAGTTTGTGTTCCTCCAACTATTTATCATTGGATTTGTGTATTTCATTGCATTCATATTTTGAGAAATACGCTGTCGGGACCCCGATCCTAAGCCATAGGAATCTAGCCTGTAACACATCGCATCCCTTTGCGGTCTCAGGCACGGTTAACTCCTCGGCTGCAGCCTTACCTTAGCCGGGACCGTTTGCGTCTTTTGACTCACGTATGCAATAGTGTCGCTAGCATTCCAATGTCAAAGAACCCGGATCGACATGTCTAGTCATAAACCAAAGTGGCAGTACCGCACAAGGACACGCATACATGACCCAACAAAGCAGGTGTCGGTCATCAGCGAGTGTAGACGAGTCGTAGCAAGCTACAAGGACTCCATTACATCGCGTGACATTTCCCCAGAGAGGACAGACACAACAGCTAAGAAGGACACATGCCGGTCAACCAATGTGTCCGGAGCAGTAGCGAACTACCAAGGCTCATTGGATCACAAAGGGGCATTTCCTTGTAAGGAGTGCTACTAAAGTTCACGACTAAGTAATCGAACCCCATACATATCAAGTACGACACACGTACGCATGGCATACCGATATGTATAGATACATCGATGGCATCACAACATAACCATAAACATACAACCTTTGTTTAAGAGGCTCGGAAGAGCCACACACATAATATTACACATTAAGGGTCTCACGACCCATAATAGCAGTCATTCAGTTACAAGCCAGCGGAAGAGTTTAAACTGTCTGAGTACAGACAGGGCAACTAGAAGGCACATGGCCTGACTATACTACAGATCCAACGTAGGGCCAGATCGTAGCTGGGACACCAGCTACTCGTCGTCGTCGATGTCTACGAAGAACCCTCCATTAGGGTCATTAGCAACCTCTGCAACATTTATTTGGCAAACATGAGTACGAAGGTACTCAGCAAGACTTTAGGATAACTAACTACTCATGCAAGGTATCAAAAGGTATTGTGGGGTTTCATGCGGAAAGCCAGCATTTGACTCGTGGCTAGACAACTTGCATTTTTAAATAATTTTCACAACTTGATTTCTCGCACACGAGTCCACTAACACCACAACAATACACTATCGTGGAATCATCCCGTCTCCATACGGAAATGCCGTCCACGACACTCACGCTTATCTTGGCAATTTTATGAGTAGCCATTGAAGTTATCTATGAACAACATATGTCTCCAAGTAGTCCATATCCGCGGACGCGGCTATTCGAATAGATCATAACCCTGCAGGGGTGTACTTCGTCACACACGCTCTCGCCACTTATCGCCATGTGCATGTCATGCACCTCAGCAACCTTCAAACGGAAGCCCAGCGAGGGAGTCGGCCACGACCGTTAACCACACTAGTACCTAGTCCAGGTTTATCGCCTATCTGATAGTAACCGGTACGAAAGTCCGGCCGGGGTTTCCGCCACGGCCTCAAACGATGTGCGCAGGGTTCCCAAGCCCACCATCCGGGTGCCACTTGGTACACCGTGCCACTGCCTACCGCATCACAGCCCACCTCTCAGGTCAGCACCATGCACGGCCTCCAGCATTACTATAAACACCAGAAACTACTTGCAACTCCTGGACCGAGTACTAAGCGATTAATAAGTCGAGAGGGTCAATTAAGTATCCCAACGTGTGGTAGTATCTAGTCTTGGATTACATACACGGAACTCAGTTCCTAAGGACGGTTCCAATGAAACAACCCGCCATGTACTCCTACACAGCCTTTCACCGGTACCTTTACCAAATCAGGTTCAACACACAACCTTTGCTTGCCGAACACATTCTCACAATTCTGTTCATCTCCCAGATGACAGACCATACACAACTCTAAGCATAGCATGCATAGCAGGATAAGGAACATCAAGGCTCAAGCAACTACCATGTATGCTAGGTTGCAAGGTTCGGCTATTTACTGTGACAAGGTTAGGTCATGCAAAGGAAGTGGGTTCAACTAATCGTGGCAAAAGCAGTTGAAGCATTTGATCCTAATGCAATAAATAAGTGCAGGAGCAAGAACATGGGATTTATCGGGATGATCAAAAATGGTTGCTTGCCTTGTTGCTCAGAGGAGGGACAATATCCGTTAGACGGATATTCGGTGGAATCCGGGGGTGCGGAGCCTACCGAAATGAATGGCAACAATCAATAACAATCATATGCAAACAAGATGATGCATGAACATGGCATGAGAATGCAAGGTCATAAACTATTATAATCAACATGTATTAGGTTTGAAGTTGATTTGAATCACATTCAAATATCAATTCAAACGAGGTATTCTCGAATATCGATTTAATTGATTCGACCTGATGCTCAGATCACTTGATGTTAACATGCATGATATGTCATGTTAAGGTACTGATTTGTTATTAGAACAATGTGTGATCATGTCATTCATAATGAAATTTGAATATTTCCCAAATTCCATTTATAAAGTAATTATAAGAATTGACTTATTCATTAATCTACATGTTTGGGTTATATAACCTTTTCAAACATGAATTAAAATAGCATATTCAGATTCCTTGAATTTTTCTGATACTTTTTCATATATAAATTATTTTCATTGGAGTTACAGATTAATTTCTATGAATTTTTGGAGTTTTTAAACATTTCTAGAATTATTTCTATACTGGAAATTCTCTTTATTGCGTCAGCCTGACATCAGGAGGTCAGCCGACCTGTTCAGGCCAAACCTGACAGGGGGGACCCACTGGTCAGCCTCTCTGGAGTTAATCCCGCGCTGACCAGCCCCTAAACTAAGTTGACTTGGCCTTGGGCCCACTGTCAGCGAGAGTTTAAGCCTCTAAACTACTGGATTAGCTTTGCCACGTCGGCCCCCACCAAAGTATGGCCGGCGGCGACCACGGGCGCGGCGAAGGGCTCGCCGGAGAGAGCTAGACAGCGCAACGGCCGTCGGTTTTGGGCGCAGAAAGGAGCTACGGGTAGCTGGTGCAACGCCGCATCTATCTGGGGTGGAGCTGGACCCGGTGGTCACCGGAATCCTTGCCGGCGACGAGGCCAGCGGCGGCTGCGGCTCGGGCGTCGACGAGAGTGCCGATGCAGGGGCTAGCGAGCTGGGAGAGAGGCCCTACGCCATCTACAGAGCTCGAGGAGCTCATTCCTGAGCTCGGCCTCGCGAGCCGAGTACCACATCGACGGCAATGACATGGCCGGCGACGAGGTCCTTCGGGCTCCGGCGGCTAACGTGGTTAGAGGAGGGGGAAGGCCTCGGGAAGAGGGGGAACAGGAAGAGGAGCTCACGGCGGATCTTGTGAGGCTGCCGGCAGGGTCGGGGAGGACCGGGAGACGACGGATCGACGGCGACCGGAGCTTCGGGGAGAGAGAGATCCGAGAGGGGAAGGGGATCGAGAGGCCCAGGGGAGAGGATAGAGCCGCGGGGAGAAGGATAAGAAGACGCGGGCGTCGCGCTGGCGCTCCTGGAGGCCTCCGGCAGCGAGCAGGCAGGCAGGAGGTGGCCGGCGCGGCCGCCGTGCTCATCTTCTCCCCTGCCTTCTGGCAGGAGGAGGAAGATGACCGGGGAGCCCCTGGTGGGCTGGGCCGGCGACAAATAGAGGTAAGGGTTTTCTTTCTCTTATTTCTTTTCTATTTTGTTTCTGTTTTGCTAACTATTGTTTTGCTATTTATTTCAGCTCCAAAATGGGTTGTAAAAACTATTTTAAACACACCTGAATATTTGTTGGAATATTCCCAACCATTTCCAAAGTTTTCAACATTTTTGAAAATTTAAAGTTTCTGATTTCAAATTTAAAACTTGAAACCAGTAGCTTTTTGCATTTATTTAAAATTCTTAAAGTGTCAAGAAAATGATGTTCTTCATTGCTCATTTACTTTCATGATTTATCAGAAAGTTTGAACTTTTCTTGAGGCCATTTTGGGTTCATTGATTTTAACTAGTTTTGAGATTTCCTTTATTTGAAGAAGTGGCTAGGGTTTGAGTTTTTCCTTCACCTCTTTCTTTGTTCTTGTTGAAAATTCTTAGATGCAAATGCAAAGAAGACATGAGCACAAGACTAACTTGCTTAAGGGGTTAGGGATGTGACATACACACTTGTTGGAGGAACGCCTATTATATTGGATTTATAAGCTTTTCATCCATTTTGGCAATTGATGTCAATGGGGGAGAATTTTAGAGAGTTTACTTTGGAGAAATTAAGAGATTTTTCCTTTTGTTGCTTAAGCATTTGCATCTCATACCCATGCATGATTGCTTGGCATGTGTGTTCTTGGTTGTGCTTATTTCCTTATATAAACTCTCTTGAAAGTGATTGTATCCATTACCAAAATGGGGGAGATTGTTAGAGCATATTTTCCATGTGTATTTTTGGTAATTGATGACAATCCCTATGGACTAATGGTTGCCTTCAGTTATATTTGAAGGATTTGTCCATAGGCACTTCTTGAAGTCCATTTGTTGGTTTCAAGGAGTTTATATGGTGACCAAGGTGGTATTCGAGGTTTTACCCAAAGATAGGTCATGTGGGAGTTGAGTTTATTGCAAGCATGTCTTGAAGAATAAGATTGTGTGAACACTCATATTTACCTTCAAGACATCTTCTTTATGAAGAGAGAAGATAAGATACAAGGTTCATCAATACTAAGTCAAAGAGTCAATTAATTTGATCAACACACAAAGCATACAAGATGTACCAAGAGAGATAAAGTGATCCCAAGGTATGGTAAGCATTGTCCATTACGCTTTGTGTACTAACCCATGGTCTACGTGAGATTTATAAGTGGGGTTAGGTATTTTCCATTGGCTTGCGTCAAGAGGAAGATCTCATACAACCCATGGAGGATGACATCAAGTGGTGACCGGCATCAAGATTGCGGTGTGCAAGTTCAAGTGGAGCATCACGAAGAGATCATGCTTAAAGCTTCTCGTCCATTGTGGTGACAACTGACTTGTGAAGATGTGTTGGAGAGTGGCTCACCCATAGTGGAGTATAGGGGATCAATTAACTAGTCTTCATCGAGCCAACGCAATCAAGAAAGGTGGTCCATCTTGAGGAAGTCAAGATTTTCATCATCTAGCTCAAGTGGACTATGTGCAATGTATATGTTTTCCCTTGATAGGTTTTCTACTTTTCCAAAGTCACAATAGTAGTTGGGAGACCGGGTTATAGGATCGATTGTCGTACTAGCTTGACTGTATCGTCCGTTGAGAGCTCAAACAATTTGCATCCTTGCATCATCTTTATTGGTTCTTGTTTAGTGTTTCTCTTTGTGAGTTTTAGAGCTTATGTTCATCTTCATGACAAGCTCGAGTTCATTGAAAACATAGTACATATGCATCTTCTATAATGTTTTCGATGTTGGAGATTTTGCTGGTTCTTCATTCATAGAGGTTTCACATCTCTATATCATTGGCATATTTCTACTACCTCTTCTTAATATAACCATTCGTTTTTGGATAGTACTTGTCGTTTGCTACCCAACAAGCTTGAGTTTGCTCAATTCGGAGCTCGTATGCGAAAGTTATGGCTGTTTTTGTCTTACCTGTTTTACACTTAGAGGTTGTACCGGTCCTTACACAGGTTGTACCGCTCGACCGGTACAACCGGTGTTTGGAGCTGTTGTACCGCTCTAGACTTGGTCCGAAGGTTTTACCGGTCTTGTACCGCTCTACCACCAGACTGGGTTTTGTTGTGGAGCGGTTCCTGGGCGGTTGTGGGGCGGTTGTATCGCTTAGTGCTTTACCTACATGTATGTTATTTTTCTACCTTGACCGGCTATGCCGGTGCACATAGTGGTTGTACCACTCCTATGTTATTCTGCACATAACGGGCAAATTCATGGGGACCTATTTAAGGGGTTCTTCTTCCTCAATGGTTCTTATCTTTTGAGCTTGTGTTCTTACCCCGTTGTTGACCTTCTTAGAGCTTGCTAACTCTCAACCCCCCCCCCAATGATTCTTGCTAGTTCTTGAGGGAAAAGATAGAGGAGATCTAGATCCACATTTTCACTGATCACTTTCTCCTCTATGTGAGGAGAACCCCTTGGATCTATATCTTTGAGTTCTTTGTGAGCTCCTTGTTCCCCCTCTGATATTCCTCCATAGCTTTTGTTGTTATGGAGGGATTTGAGTGTGAGGAACTTGACCACTTTGTGTGTTCTTGCCATTGTATTAGTTGCATCAGTTTGAGTACTCCACGGTGATACGTGGAAGTGAAAAGTTGAGAAGCTTATTACTCTTGGGTGCTTGGTACCCTAGGACTTGTTCTTCTTGTGTGCTTTGGCATCCTATAAGCTTGGTGGTGCCTTGGAGCTCAATCATTGTGGTGTAAAGCTCCAGGAAAGCGCCAGGGTCTCCAATTAGGTTGTGGAGATTGCCCTGAGCAATTGAGTTCACCTCAGAGCCACAATCCATTGTGGTGAAACTTTGTGATGTTGTTGGGAGCATCCAATTAAGTTGTGGTGATTGCCCCAACCTTGTTTGTACGGGTTCGGTGACCGCCCTTAAGTGTCCCTTAGTGGAACCACGACATCTTGCATTGTGCGAGGGCGTGAAGAGAATATGGTGGACCTAGTGGCTTCTTGGGGAGCATTGTGCCTCCACATCGTCCAAACAGAGATTAGCATCTGCAAGGGTGTGAACTTCGGGATACATCGTGGCTCCGCGTGCCTCGTTTATCTCTTACCCGAGCCCTGTACTTATGAACTTTACTTTGTGATAGCCATATTGTTTCTTGCTATATATCTTGTTATAACTTAGTTGTTTGTCTTGCTTATCATAAGTTGTTGGTGCACATAGGTGAGCCTAGTTGTTTTAGGTTTTGTGCTTGACTAATTAAACGTTAGTTTTATTCTGCATTTGTTCAAGCCTAAACCGCAATCATTTTAAAGCGCCTATTCATCCCCCCCCTCTAGGCGACATCAACGTCCTTTCAGACTTCCTCTTCTTCCTCATCAGCTTCTACTAGTTCTTCATACATGGAGGTTTGCCTTCAAATAACATGCACTATCGTCTTCCTGATTCTCTTTTGCCCCGGCTTCTTAGCTTACTTGGAGGTGGGGTTCTCAGGGGTGAGTTTCATCCCTTTCTGAGCAGTTTCTCGAGCCCTCATAGTATCTGTCCTCGCATACTCTTTTCTCACAGTTTTCTTGACTGTGACCCTTTCCTTTTTCTTGTGGGGAATGCTTTCTTCTCGAATGAAATCAGCATCTGCCTCATCTGAGTTCAGCGCATTTCTGGACCTCGTAGCTGCCTTCGGCATATCATGGGAGCATGGAGTACCTAGATCAGAAGCAGTCTTCTTAGGACTAATGCTTGAGTACATTTCCATACTTGGCTCTCTGTAATCATTCTCACTATCTTCAGACCCTGACATGCTGACAAGGAAACATGCCATGTGAATACTTATAGAAGAGCACGAGTGGATGAGCATCACAAAACATAGGTATTTTCAAAAATTTGAACTCCAAATTTTAGTTCTAAGTATCAGTTTTTATGGGTTTCGGTTCCACCGAGATGAAAAACTCGGAGCTTCCAGACTGACCATATGCTCAACACAGACTTGGCCAGACTTTTTGGTAGCACTAAGAAGTGAGACTCACTATCACCTAGATGGTTCTCAAAAACCCTACTACACGAATCGGTGGAACCGATCCCTTTCATCTTGTGACTCCAAGATGTAGAAAAACGGAGACCTAACCCTAAAATTCATTGTTCTTCTATGCTACAGGATTCGATTTATGGATGAATCAATCTCATAATGTGGCAAGATTTCGAACTAAGCCTAATACGTATAAATCGGATAAGAAGCGCAAAGGGGTGAGATCTTTACCCTACTCTTGGTGTAGATCTCCTATGGAGGCGATGGGAGGAGATTTTCCATCGGCGACGAGGGCGCTCGGGAGTATACCTCGCCATGGGATACCCGGCCCGGTCGGCCCGACCCGACCTAGCCTGAAAAAGCCCAACCTGGCCTTGACCCGACCTTGCCCATGGGCCGTGCTCAGGCCTAGATTTTGAGCCCGTCGGGCTCAACGGGCCGAGCTTAGGCCTAGAAAAACCTGTTTTACGCCTACGTCGGGTCGGGCCGGCCAGACTTTTTCGTACTTGGGCCCAAAAGAAGGGCCCAACGGTCGGGCCGGGCCGAGCTCGGGCCTGTGTTTTGTACCACGGGCTTTGTTTGGCCCGGCCCGAGTGTTGCCTAGGTATACTCGGGAGACAAAGGGGGATGTCATGGAGACGAGAGCACGACAGCAAGGGCTTGCGGGATACGACGTTTGAGAGTGAATTGGAAAAGTTGGGTCCGATGATATATACCCCCTAGCTGTTGGTGACATCGAGTTGTAAATGTCAGTGCCACCGAGTTCCATAACTGTCAAATGACAGCGAAACTCGGTGATGCCAAGATTTACCAATCGGTGGTACCGATATCATAAAACCAGATCAACCTGTGATAGCCCGACATATTAGGGATGATAGACTACTCATATCAATAAGCAATTCCTTCTTTTTCGGGAGACCATTTGAACATAACTCTCAGGTATGCATGCTTGGCTTGGAGTAGTTCTAGGATGGGTGACCAGCCAGGAAGTTGGTCCTGGGTGCGCATGAGTGAGGACAAAGTGTGCATAAAAGACTAGTATTTATTTGTGGGGCGAGTCGAGATCCCGCGAGGAGTAACGACCATCGGCGGGTGTGTTCGGGGCATTACTAAGTTGGTATCAGAGCCGACCCTCGCGGTTACACGGATGTTTCGGGATTGGTGCACGGTCATGTTGTTCATGATGTTTGTGACCCATCATGGCACACGGCATGATACATGTACTGGACTGGATGCACATACGTGTGTGCCAAGAGGGAACGTTCGTGTGACCCGACGACGACATCGGTTCCTCTAGCCTCGCATATTAGGGATGATAGACTACTCATATCAATAAGGAATTCCTTCTTTTCCGGGAGCCCATTCCAGCAGAACTCCCATGTTAAGCGTTCTTGGCTTGGAGTAGTTCTACGATGGGTGACCGACCAAGAAGTTGGCCCTGGTGCGCATGAGTTAGAACAAAGTGCGCAGAAAAAAACTAGTATTGATGTGTGGGGCCAGTCTAGATCCCGCCAGGAGTAACGACCACCAGCGGGTGTGCCCGGGGCGTTACACAACCCTAGAGCTTCGGTGGGACCGAGATATTGGAGTTGGTCACACTGAGTGGCACATGGGAGGTTTTGGAAGCCAGGTCTTGTCGAGTTGGATCTTCGAGTGCTCCTCACACATAGTGTCCCTAAAGTGCTTTCTCAAATTTTGTGATGTAGCATGAATAGAATTTGAGCCGAGAAAGCATAGATAGCTAGAGAGGGGTACTTAGGCATTCTTGTATATCCAATTAGCCAAATAAAATTAAAAGCCAAACAACAACAATCGGATATCCTCGAATGAGCAAAAATATGCATACCAATATGCTCACATAATAAGATGTCAAATGAAACATGGCAAACATGCAGAACCACTCTAGTATCTACCAAGCACTTTGGCGATGACAAAGTCATCTATACATGAGTATATTAACTTAGGAGACAAGCAAGAATACTTGATCATAGGTCATACTCATCATTTAAGCATAAATGGGGTTCCCACTTTTACATAAAGCTTTCAGTGTGTTCACACCTTAAGAGATGCTTTAACTCAAGTCTTAGAGTAAATCTCCCCCTTGATGTGACATACCCCCTAAGAGGGATAGACCAGCCTTTGGTTTTGTCATAGAATACTTTCATGTAGGTGTGGTAGTGGTGGATGCTCATTGTTGATGAATATGATCTTGAGTTGGGAGCAATCCTTGTTGTTCCTTACTCTTCTCGCCTACATGGGTTAGTCCAAAACACAAGGAACAAATACAAGGATATTTATGGACATGGAGTGAAGTACATATGACATGATGTCCATTGATACATTAATTACCTTTCCCCCTCCTTACCTTTGAGGGAATGTGTGACTCGAACTAATGCATATGGTTGGAGTTGATTGCATATAGTTCTTGCCAAAATGAATAAGAGTGAACTTCATTGGCAAAGTCAGCCCTCAAGAACTTCTCTAGTTCTCCTTATTAGGGACCCACATCAGGTTGATGGGGATCCTTGGAGTTGAGGTAGCACTTGTTGAAGTAGAGCTAGTAGTGACCTTGGGAATCCACTTGACCATGGCTTGGGGTTCTTCCTCAAATGAGTCAATCTCCTCTTGAAGATTGTCCTTGCCCTTGTGGTCTTGTGTTGGAAGGTCATCTTGAGAGCTTGTTCTCTTAGGGAGAGTAGGATCATACTTCTCCTTTCGGGGAACAAACTTCAGGTTGGGGTATTGACGTTCTTCCCATTCAGCTCCGTTTGCATTGAAGTAGCCAACACCTTGTTTCTTTCGTTGTCCTCCTTGCTTGCGTACAATCTCCTCGAATTGCTTACTTCTGGCAAGACTCTTGAAGACACCACTCTCTATAATTGCTTTCAATAAATTGTTTTCTTTCTCAAGTGTAACTTTGCTAAGAGGATCATTAGTGGAATCAACAGAGCTACTAGCAATAACATCCTTTGATTTAACATTAGTATTGTTCTTACTAGATGAAGAAACTTTATTGCCTTTGTTACTAGCATGCTTAGGTTGAACTTGTGGAACAAAAGTGGACAAGAGTAATTGTTTGGCTAGATAAGAAGAACTCTTCTTTGGAAGATCGTCATTTATTGCTTTTAGAAACTCACGCTCTTGCTCTAAATTTAGCTTCTCGTAGCATAGCTTCTCATGAGTTCTTGCAAGCTCTCTATGATCTTCTAGAGTAGATTCATGAGCTAACAAAAGAGTGTTTAATTCTTTATTTAGTCGTTCAAACTCCTTATTATCATCATCATACGACTTATCTTGACTAGCATGATTATCATCTTGTTCATTTTCATTATTATCACTAGTTCTATCAAAGAGCAAGTCATCTTCTCCTAGCAAGACATCCTCATCACTATTGAAGTCAATGTGCTCGGGTGTGATACCTTGGGGCCTTTAACATGAAGTAGCTTCCAATACCTTCATTTGGTGAATCGAATATGTCATAGGAGCTGGAGGCTACGAGTGCAAGACCGACAACACCTTCATCTTGATTATAGTTTGAGTTGGAGTGGTAGTTTCTCTCGGATTGGTTGCCGGACTAGGAGCGAGATACCCATTCACTAACATGAGCTTGATGTCTTCTTCTTGAGTGTCTCTTGGTGTACTTGTCCTTCTTCCCTAATTCCTTGCTTCTCCAGGAGGGTCTTCGCTCCTAACAATCTTCTATACTCCTTCTCTCTCTTTGAGGTGATTCTTCTCTTGAGCTTCGTCACCTAGGTGATTCTTCTCTTTGTTTGTCGGGAGCCGAGCACTCATTGGAGTAGTGACCGGGCTTTCCACAATTGTATCAGTTTGTGTCACAACTAGATGAACATTTCTCTTCATATATTGAACTGGAGCTTCTCTCTTTTCCTCTACTCTTGTAGAACTTGTTGACTTCCCTGACCACGAGGCTTATCTCTTCATTGGTGACAAGGTTGTCATTTTAAGTAGAGGGAGCATTACTTGAAGCTATGTAAGCACTTCTTGACTTGTTGTGCAACTCTTCTTTGTCCTTGAGCGACATTTCATGAGTGACAATCCTTCTAATGACTTCCGTTGGCTTGAGATCCTTGTAGTTTGGCATCATTTGGATCAATGTGCACTCGTGTCATACTTTACATCCAAGGCTCCAAGTATCTTCTTGATGATGAATTTGCAGGCCATCTCTTCTCTTCCTAAGTCGGCAATCTCATTTCTGATGAGAGCTAGCCTAGAGTACATCTCAGCAAGTCCTTCACCATCCTTCGTCTTGAACTTCAAGCTCACTTTGTAGCACATCCAACCTAGATTCCCTAAAGGATTCGGTACCTTCGTGCATATCAACCAAAGTATCCCAAATTTCCTTTGCATTCTCAAGACGGCTGATTTTGTTGAACTCTTTGGGGGCATAGGCAGTTGAATAGACTATCACATGCTTGAGCATTGTATTGCAATATCTTCAATTCTTTCACAATCGCTTCATGATCTGGTTCCTTTCCATAACCAAAGAAATCACCTTAAAAACCAAAGATAGTCTCCTCAACACTCAATCACTTTCTTATAGATTTGGCATGGGTAGAAGAGATTGATTGGACGGAAAGCAACTTGGGGAGGCTAGAGATCATGTTTCAGATGGATGGATTGGAATATCTTGATTTCAACACATGAGTAGGTGGATCTCTCTTGAAATATGGATATGGCAAGTGTATGTGTGTGTGGTATGAGTGCTTCCTTCATGAATGAGAGGTGGTGGATGGGTATATATAGGCATCTCCAAAAATCCAACCTGTTACAACGTTATTGCCCAACTCGGTGAAACTGAAGTGGATATCGGTGGCACCAATTTGCACAAAATGTGGCAACTTTTTAATTCTCGGTGAGACCGATATAAGAACCTCGGTGGTACCGATATGGTGACCTAGGACAGTTTCCAAATCTTGGTGAGACCGATATAGGAATCTTGGTGGTACCGATATGGTGATCTAGGATAGTTTCCAAATCTGGGTGAGGCCGATTCCAAAACTCCAAAATTCCGATTCTTGAAAATGACATACGAGAAAGTTGGTCACTCGTTTCGATGGCACCAAAATGAAAGTTGGTGGTACAAAGATTCTAGGGTTTAGCAAAGGTTCTATCTCTGGAAAAATTGGTAGGGTCGACTGGAAAATATTAATGACACTAATTTTGATGTTTATACTTTTGGACAAAGAGTTTTGTGGGAGAATGGCTGAACATTTTTGGTGGCTATCTCTTAGCACTTGAGCAACCAATTCATCATAGAGACCTCACCCCATTTTAGTAGTATTGACTTTCCTATGGACTGAAAAGGGATTTCTCGCTAATATAAAATGTAGAGTCTTGTAGCTTGAAGCTTGGCCAATCCTATTCCTTTCCTTGCATCAAGGGGTTTCTCCTCACAATCCTTTAGCCAATGCATCTTTGAACTTTTCTGAAATAATCTTGAATAGAGTCATTAGTTCAGTGACACATATCTTGTCATTAATTACCAAAACCACCTTAGGGAGCAATTATGCTTTTTGTAATACACACAATAACAAAAATTAATGAATTGTTAACATGGCTACAAAATAATATGATTATGTTAGCAACCTATCCTAGTATTGTAGTAGAACATGGCACTTGTGTATAGGGTCTAGTTGAGTACGTATATGATAGTATAAGTTGGGCCTCAAATGATCCATTATGCTCATTGTGCCATTGTATGTTGTTTGGTGGTTGATCTACAAAGAAGCCATAGGACTATAGTAAAAATGGGAATTTCAATATTCATGAAAACATAAAGTTCCATTTCCATGTATGTTCCACTAGAAAAAACTATTCTATTTTTGTTTCCACATTTGCATAAAAAATCCATTTTTGTTTTTGTTTTTGTTTTCTGAATTTCCGTTTTCGTTTTCATATTTTCTCTCTGCTTTCATTTTTTCTCCTGAAAAGCACAAAGTTTGCACTCCATTTTTATCCCTACGCACAAATAGGTTTTTATTTTACGGACCAACTCCAGTATTACATATAAGAGCGACTACGAAGGTGTGAGCCGCCTCATCTATTCCTCTTATTTAGGGATGCATCCTTTCGCGTACGAGCCCACTGGCTCCATGATCATTTGTGTAGGATCTAAAGCATATCTACTAGATCAGCGGGTGGGGGGGGTTAGTGGGAGATTCATGATTTATACTGAAACTTGAATACTAAGAAGACAATAAAACAGAAATATAACTAAATCATTAGTTCTACAAAATAAAACAACTCTATAAAAGAAACAAGACAGAACATAAATATTTCCTTCTGAAAGATAACTATGAGGGCACACACGAAAAACTCACAATAACAAAAAATACTAAAAGTAAACCACATAAGATAACGCAAAGTTGAGATGAAACTAGTGGTGCTTGATGGAGACAAGGTATTTGTTAGATTAGTTGTAATAGCCCGAGACCGATCCTCCAGAAGATTCCACTCCGTGTGACAGAGAGGTATCTCGGGGCCTGCTCGGTAATACAACATCACACACAACCTTGCAAGCAATGTGACTAAGTGTAAGTCGCGGGATCTTGTATTACAGAACGAGTAAAGAGACTTGTCGGTAAAGAGATTGAAATAGGTATGCGGATACCTTCGATCGGATCTCAGGCAAGTAACATACCGAAGGACAAAGGGAATGACATACGGGATTATATGAATCCTTGGAACTGAGTTCAACCGATAAGATCTTCGAAGAATATGTAGTATCTAATATGGGCATCCAGGTCCCGCTATTGGATATTGACCAAGGAATGTCTCTGGTCATGTCTACATAGTTCTCGAACCCGCAAGGTCTGCACACTTAAGGTTCGATGATGTTTTAGTATAGTTGAGTTATATGTGTGGTTACCGGATGAGATCACGGACGTCACGAGGGTTTCCGGAATGGTCCGTAAATGAAGATTGACATATAGGATGGTTTCATTTGGTCACCGGGAAGTTTCGGGCATTACCGGCAGAGTACCGGGAGTGACGAATGGGTTCCGGGTGTTCACCGGGAGGGGCCCACCCACCCGGGAGTGAGCCCTTGGCCTTAGGGTGGCGCACCAGCCCTTAGTGGGCTGGTGGAATCAGCCCAAGAAGGCTATGGCACCACAAGTAAAAAACCCAAAGGAAAGAAAGAAAAAAAAGGAAAGAGGGAGGTGGGAAGGAAGAGGAGGACTCCTCCTTCCCAAACCGAATTGGAGAAGGAGTCCTCCTCTCCACTTAGGTCGGCGCACCCTTGGGGCCCTTGTGCCCCAAGGCTAGCTCCTCCCCTCCTCCTATATATACTGGTGGTTTTAGGGTTTTTGAGACACAACTTTGCCACGTGCAACTCAAACCTATTCCACATAGTTTTGCATCTAGATCGGATTTCTGCGGAGCTCGGGCATAGCCCTGCAGGAGTAGATCATGACCACAACCGGAACGCCGTCACACTGCCGGAGAACTCATCTACTTCTCCGTCTGTCTTGCTGGATAAAGAAGGCTGAGATCGTCATCGAGCTGTACGTGTGCTGAACGGGGAGGTGTCGTCCGTTCGACGCTAGATCGAAATGGATCGTGGGACGATAGTGAATTGAATCACGAAGATGTACCACTACATCAACCGCGTTTCTTAACGCTTCCCGCTTAGCGATCTACAAGGGTACGTAGATCTAATATCCTCTCATAGATGGACATCACCATGATAGGTCTTCATGTGCGTAGGAAAATTTTTGTTTCCCATGCAATGTTCCCCTACAGTGGCATCATGAGCTAGGTTCATGTGTAGATGTTATCTCGAGTAGAACACAAAAGGTTTTGTGGGCGTTGATGTTCGATTTTCTGCCCTCCTTAGTCCTTTCTCGATTCGGCGATATTGTTGGATTGAAGCGGCCCGGACCGACATTACTCATACGCTTATGAGAGATTGGTTTCATCGACTAACATGCAACTCGTTGCATAAAGATGACTGGCGGGTGTATGTTTCTTCAACTTTAGTTGAATTGGTTTTGACCAAGGCGGGCCTTGGAGAGAGGTTAAATAGCAATTTTACATCTCCGTTGTGGTTTTTGCATAATTAAGATGCGATCATACTAGATACCCATAGCAGCCACGTAAAACATGCAACAACAAATTAGAGGACGTCTAACTTGTTTTTGCAGGGTATGCTTGTGATATGATATGGCCAATGACGTGATGTGACATATTGGATGTATGAGATGATCATGTTGTAATAGTTAATATCGACTTGCACGTCGATGCTATGGCAACTGGCAGGAGCCATAGGGTTGTCTTTAGACTAACGTTTGTGTTTGCAGATGTGTTTACTATATTGCTAGGTCGTAGCTTTAGTAGTAATAGCATAGATAGCACGACAACCTCGATGGTGGCACATTGATGGAGATCATGGTGTGGCGTTGGTGACAAGAAGATCATGTCGGTGCTTTGGTGATGGAGATCAAGAAGCACAAGATGATGGCCATATCATGTCACTTATGAATTGCATGTGATGTTAATCCTTCTATGCACCTTATTTTTCTTAGAACGACGGTAGCATTATAAGGTGATCTGTCACTAAAATTTCAAGATGAAATTGTGTTCTCCCCGACTTTGCACCGTTGCGACAGTTTGTCGTTTCGAGACACCACATGATGATCGGGTGTGATAGATTCAACGTTCACATACAACGGGTGCAAAACAGTTGCACACGCGGAACACTCGGGTTAAACTTGACGAGCCTAGCATGTGCAGACATGGCCTCAGAACACATGAGACCGAAAGGTCGAGCATGAATCGTATAGTTGATATGATTAGCATAGAGATGCTTACCACTGAAACTATTCTCAACTCACGTGATGATCGGACATGAGTTAGTAAATTTGGATCATGTACCACTCAAATGACTAGAGAGATGTACTTTTTGAGTGGCAGTTTATAAGTAATTTGACTAGTTAAACTCCAATTATCTTAAACATAGTCTAAGTCCACTTTGCAATATTGGTGTTGTAGATCAATGCCTCACGCAACAGTCACCCTGAATTTTAATACGTTCCTAGAGAAAGCTAAGTTGAAAGATGATGGAAGCAACTTTGTAGACTGGGCTCGTAATCTTAAGCTGCTCCTGCAAGTTGGGAAAAAGAATTATGTCCTTAATGCTGCGCTAGGAGATGAACCACCCGCTACGTCTAGCCAAGATGTTGTGAACGCCTGGTTAACACGTAAGGAGGACTGATCATTAGTTCAATGTGCAGTCTTGTATGGCTTAGTGTTGGAAATATGCGCTAGAGGCAATGATAAATAGTTATTATTATATTTCCTGTTACAAAGATAATCATTTATTATCCATGCTATAATTGTATTGAATGAAAACATAGATACATGTGTGGATACATAGACAAAACAATGTCCCTAGCAAGCCTCTAGTTGGCTAGCCAGTTGATCAAGGATGGTCAAGGTTTTCTGACTATATGCAAGTGTTGTCACTTGATAGCTGAATCACATCATTAGGAGAATCATGTGATGGACTAGACCCAAATTATGAACGTAGCATGTGATCGTGCCATTTTGTTGCTATTGTTTTCTGCGTGTCAAGTATTTATTCCTATGACCATGAGATCATATAACTCACTGGCACCGGAGGAATACCTTGTGTGTATCAAACGTCGCAACGTAACTGGGTGACTATAAAGGTGCTCTACACGTATTTCCGAAGGTGTCCGTTGAGTTAGTATGGATCGAGACTGGGATTTGTCACTCCGTGTGACGGAGAGGTATCTCGGGGCCCACTCGGTAATACAACATCACACACAAGCCTTGCAAACAATGTGACTAAGTGTAAGTCACGGGATCTTGTATTACGGAACGATTAAAGAGACTTGCCGGTAACGAGATTGAAATAGGTATGCGGATACCGACGATCGAATCTCGGGCAAGTAACATACCGAAGGACAAAGAGAATGACATACGGGATTATATGAATCCTTGGCACTAACGTTCAACAGATAAGATCTTCGGAGAATATGTAGGATCCGATATGGGCATCCAGGTCCCGCTATTGGATATTAACCGAGGAGTGTCTCGGGTCATGTCTAGATAGTTTTCTAACCCGCAGGGTATGCACACTTAAGGTTCGATGATGTTTTAGTATAGTTGAGTTATAGGTGTGGTTACCGAATGTTGTTAAGAGTCCCGGATGAGATCACAGACGTCACGAGGGTTTCCGGAATGGTCCGGAAACGAAGATTGATATATAGGATGGTTTCATTTGGTCACCGGAAGGTTTCGGGCAATTCCGGCAGTGTACCGGGAGTGACGAATGGGTTCCGGGTGTTAACCGGGAGGGGCCCACCCACCCAGGAGTGAGCCCAAGGCCCTAGGGTTGCGCACCAAGTCCTTAGTGGGCTGGTGGAGTCAGCCCAAGAGGGCTATGGCGCCACATGTAAATATAGCAAAGGAAAAGAAGAAGAAAAGGAAAGAGGGAGGTGGGAAGGAAGAGGAGGACTCCTACTTCCCAAACCGAATTGGAGGAGGAGTCCTCCTCCTCCCCGGCGGCCGGCGCACCCTTGGGGCCCTTGTGCCCCAAGGCTAGCCCCTCCCCACCTCCGATATATATTGGTGGTTTGGGGCTTTTTAAGACACAACTTTGCCACATGCAACTCAAGCCTATTCCACATAGTTTTACCTCTAGATCAGATTTTCTACGGAGCTCGGGCGGTAGTACGATGAACTCCTTGCTCTTGTGCTTCAAAAGATAGTCTCCTCAACACTCAATCACTTTCTTACAGATTTGGCATGGGTAGAAGAGATTGATTGGATGGAAAGCAACTTGGGGAGGCTAGAGATCATGTTTCAGATGGATGGATTGGAATATCTTGATCTCAACACATGAGTATGTGGATCTCTCTTGAAATATGGATATGACAAGTGTGTGTGTGTGTGGTCTGAGTGCTTCCTTCATGAATGAGAGGTGGTCGATGGGTATATATAGGCATCTCCAAAAATCCAACCCGTTACAACATTATTGCCCAACTCGGAGAAACTGAAGTGGATATCGGTGGCACTAATTTGCACAAAATGTGGTAACATTTTTATTCTCGGTGAGACCGATATAGGAACCTCGATGGTACCGATATGCTGACCTAGGACAGTTTCCAAATCTTGGTGAGACCGATATAGGAATCTCGGTGGTACCGATATGGTGACCTAGGATAGTTTCCAAATCTGGGTGAGACCGATTCCAAAACTCCAAAATTCGGATTCTTGAAAATGACATACCAGAAAGTTGGTCACAGGTTTCGGTGGCAGCAAAATGAAAGTTGGTGGTACAAATATTCTAGGGTTTGGCAAAGGTTCTATCTCTGGAAAAATTAGTAGGGTCGACTGGAAATATTAATGACACTAATTTTGATGTTTAGGCTTTTAGACAAAGAGTTTTGTGGGAGAATGGCTGAATATTTTTGGTGGCTATCTCTTAGCACTTGAGCAACCAATTCATCATAGAGACCTCACCCCATTTTAGTAGTATTGACTTTCCTATGGACTGAAATGTGCTTTCTCGCAAATATAAAATGTAGAGTCTTGTTGCTTGAAGCTTGGCCAATCCTATTCCTTTCCTTGCATCAAGGGGTTTCTCCTCACAATCCTTTAGCCAATGCATCTTTGAACTTTTCTGAAATAATCTTGAATAGAGTCATTAGTTCAGTGACACATATCTTGTCATTAATTACCAAAACCACCTTAGGGAGCAATTATGCTTTTTGTAATACACACAATAACAAAAATTAATGAATTGTTAACATGGCTACAAAATAATATGATTATGCTAGCAACCTATCCTAGTATTGTAGTAGAACATGGCACTTGTGTATAGGGTCTAGTTGAGTACGTATATGATAGTATAAGTTGGGCCTCAAATGATCCATTATGCTCATTGTGTCATTGTATGTTGTTTGGTGGTTGATCTACAGAGAAGCCAAGGGACTATAGTAAAAATGGGAATTTCAATATTCGTGAAAACATAAAGTTCCATTTCCATGTATGTTCCACTAGAAAAAACTATTCTATTTTGTTTCCACATTTGCATAAAAAATCCATTTTTTTTCTGAATTTCCGTTTTCGTTTTCATATTTTTCTCTCTGCTTTCATTTTTTCTCGTGAAAAGCACAAAGTTTGCACTCCATTTTCATCCCTACGCGCAAATAGGTTTTTATTTTACGGACCAACTCCAGTATTACATATAAGAGTGACTACGAAGGTGTGAGCCGCCTCATCTATTCCTCTTACTTAGGGAGGCATCCTTTCGCGTACGAGCCCACTGGCTCCATGATCATTTGTGTAGGATCTAAAGCATATCTACTAGATCAGCGGGTGGGGAGAGGGGGTTAGTGGGAGATTCATGATTTATACTGAAACTTGAATACTAAGAAGACAATAAAACAGAAATAGAACTAAATCATTAGTTCTACAAAATAAAACAACTCTATAAAAGAAACAAGACAGAACATAAATATTTCCTTCTGAAAGATAACTATGAGGGCACACACGAAAAACTCAGAACAACAAAAAATACTAAAATTAAACCACATAAGATAACGCAAAGTTGAGATGAAACTAGTGGTGCTCGATGGCGACAAGGTATTTGTTAGATTAGTTGTAACAGCCTGAGACCGATCCTCCACAAGATTCCACTCTTATTCCATTGATGTCGTGTGATTTAATTGTTTGTCGCATTCATCATTTGCATGATCCGCATTGCATCGGCACTCTGTTGCCGCCAGTTTTCTAAACTTGCATCCCTTTGTAGTTCCCGGTTCTCTCCGTTTTTCTCGTTGACCGTTTCAAGACCAACCACACACGCACGCGCCGGAGGCATCGTTTAATCTTTTTTTAAAGTGTGTATAAAACATTCTATGATTGGGTTGAAACTAGAAGTGCGGTCTTATTTGAATATAGGTAGGCCGCGTGCCAAATTTCGTCGCAGTCGGAGTTCGTTTGATACCCGAACGGTCGACCGTAGCGGCACCATCATCTGTTTATCATCGCATGCTTTTCGGTGTTATAAATATCATTTATGGGCCGAAAACTTCGCTCTCTTCTTAGCCCAATACCCCCTCTACACATCCACTAATCCACCTAGCATGAGTTCGAGACCAGAGTCGTCCGATCGCGATCATGTGATCGAAATCGGATGCAAAATCCCCCTAACCTAGCCCCCAATCCTATTTAAACAACCCCACCTCCTAGTTTAGACAGCCAACCTCCCCTCCTCGGGATCCGCATGCCCAAACCCTAGATGCTACCACCCACACCCTCAGTCGCCTCCCACCTCGAGTGTGGCCGCCAGGACCAGATCCAGCCCTCCCCAGGACCAGATCGGACCTTGCCCGCGTTGTCGGCTTCCCCGAGTGCTCCTCCCGTGCCCCTCCGTGGCAACCGAGCCACCTCCTCCCCAAGCTCCATCGGAGGCCCCGCGCGCCTGCCCCCGCCAGCTCCACCGGTCTCCCCGCGTCGGTGCGCCTCCGCAGTTGCTGCCCACCGGAGCTCCGGCAAGTCTCGCGGTCGCCTCGCTCCACCTCTGCCATGGACATCCCGAGCTACTCCACCATAGGCCCCGTTCTGCATCGTCACCGTGGCCCGCCTCCGACCAACTCAGGCCGAGACCCGCACCGCACCACACCCCTCCGGTCGCCCCCATTGCGCCAGCCGCCCGAGCCGCCCCGCCGGAAGCTTGTCGCCGCCGTCAGCCTCGTGGTCGATCGGATCTGGAGCGCGAGCTCGAGGCGGTCGAGCGTTGAACAGATGGGCCGGCCTCACTCCTACCAACCACCTCGGCCCTCGCCAGCTCCTGGGCCACGAGCCGGCCCAGCCACCGCACCCAGTCGGCCCATCTCCTCCAGTCAACCTCGGCCAAGTCCTCCTCCCGCGCCGGCCCACGGCCATTGGGTGAGCGCCCCGTCTATCCCCCGCCCCAACGCATTTTATATATCTTGCGCGCTTGTGTAGGCCCATCTGCGGTAGAATTCGGCCCGTAGTATTTTTTTAACCCGCGATTTAATTAATTTTAGAAAAACATGCATATTTTAAAACGCATGTAACTTTTAAACCGTGTGTGGGATCAAAATAAGTTATATATGTAAAACGTGTAGAATTTCACGTAGATTAATATTTTTCCAACTTGTATACATATTTAAAACGGTTTGATCTGTTGTTTGCATAGTTTTGCGTGCTGTTTTATTAGGGTGATTAATCCGTAGCTATTTAAACGTGCATCCGGATTGCTCAATCCTAGTATGTAAAATGTCCATGTTGCTTGCAACGTATTTCCATGCATGGTAAAAATAGTATTCTTGCAATTTTCATGTAGGTGGCATAAATAGTATGCTACGTCGGGTTTAGGTCATATTCTCGCATATATGTGGTGGCACTAGTTTTATTTCAAACCCCCACATATTATATATGTTTTCAGGGTATAAATCCATCGAATTTATCTGTGCATTTAGTTTTGTCTTTTGAGCAAGTTAGCGTGCATGATATTTTCCCATGTTGCCCTTTTGTTTATTTTGTGTGATTTTTTCCGTGCATGATATGAATTAGTTTTAAACATGAGTTATGCCCTTGGACATGTATGCTAGATCCTGGTGATTTTGGTTGCTATATAAGTCCATGTTTAGGTGTTGTTTTCTTGTTGCCAACATGCTAGAAAATAGCGTTGTTTTGAGATGCTAAAATATCCTAAATCTGGGATTTGTAATATTTTGTTGATGTCTTGCCATGAGATTTGCTAGTGTTCTACAGTCCCTTTGGGGTTTTTGCAATGGAGTTATTTGTAGTGCTTAAGATTCTCTAGCATGCTGTAAATTTTCGTGCCATTCAATGTGTTGTACCATATAGTTTTATTGCTGCCAATATGCCTTCTCGTTGAGAACTGCAGTGTCAAAACTGTTATTTTCACTAAGTCAGAAATTGTGTGCTACTTGCCATTTTGAGAGTTCTTTCCCTAGTGATCCACGCTTCCATACTAGTTGTATTTAGTAGGGTGTTGTTGCTCATCTTGACCACTACTGCCACATGCCTTGTTTGAGCATTTTGGAATTATGTAGCTTGTTGTTTTGGGGTGTAGAAAATGACATGTTGCTGTTTTTGGCAGATTGTAGATATTTCTTGTTTTGCTTGTAATTGTTGAACCGTTGCTCCATTTGGAACGTGTCATATATGAAACTTGCTTAGAATCTCATGTAGTTTCATAATATCTTGCTGCCTTCTTGGTTTGCAATTCTTGTGGATGCCATTTGCATACATATTGCATTCATGGCATCATATCTTGCGGTGATCATATCTTTTGAACCGTAACTCCGTTGGAGATGATACATACATATAAATAGGCTAGAATGATGCATAGAATCACGTGAAACATTTTATTCTTCTGTTTAACCAATATTAAAATGTGTTTGTTCAGATCTGGATAGATTTCTAAATTAACATATGGGCTCATTTCAGATATGTTATCTCTTGTTTTCGTCCTCATTTGAAACGCCTAGATAGGTAGTTTATTTTTGCTTCACCTCATGCCATGTTTAAACAATATTTAATATTTCCGTGTACCTAAACGGGAGTGAACTAATTAATTCTCATGAGGAGTTTCGTCAATATGCAACTCGTTGCATATTGAGCTTCAATTAATGTGTAGTGTTTGACTGTTGTGAATTGCAATGTGGTGCCTTGTATAATTGAAATGGACACGCATCATATTAGGTTGCGCATCATACCATGCTTTTCTTGTGGTGAATATCGTGTGTTGATTCTTGTTTCCAGAATGTGAGGATCCGTTCGACTATGTCAGTTCGTGTGCTTCACGAATTCATTCTTCTTCCAAGCGGGGTCACAGGCAAGATGATCATTTCCCTAGATACCATTACTATCATTGCCAGGCTAGTTGTCTCGTTTATTTTGCTATGTCTCATTGCCTACCACCTGTTAAATGTCAGCCTCCCAACATTGCCATGGAAACCTCTAACCTTTTCACAACCCAGCAAAACACTGTTTGGCTATGTTACCGCTTGCTCAACCATTTGTTAGTGTTGCTAGTTGCAGGTGAAGTTGCTTCCAAGTGAAAACATGGGTTCCCTGTTATATCGCCATATTATTGCTAGTTAATTTAATGCACCTATATTCTTGGCAAAAAGTGGAAGTATTTGCCTTCTAGCCTGGTGTTTTGTTCCACCTTTGCCGCCTTCGTTTCGACTAACGGTGTTATGTTCCATAAATGAGCGTCCCTAACATGCTTGGCGTTGTTATGGGGACCCCATAGATTTTTGTTTTGGGATAAAACTCGTTTGGCAAGGCCCAACATTGGTACTATATCTCCCCAACATAATAATACTGAAAAACATAGGGCGTCATGAACCCGAGGAGTAATTCAACATAATATAGAGGGGCCGGTGTTGCTGGTGTTGGTCCAAAACAGAGCCACTTGCGAGGCCACCCGGGGCAACTCGGGGGATTTCCATCCAGCCACCGTACGTATTCCTCATCCGTCGTGTCCTCAAAATGAGATAAGCGGCTCCTATCGGGATCGTCGACATGCCGGGCTACCTTGCTGGACTTGTTTTACCTTTCTCGAAAATATCGTATGTGGGATTCTGAGGATACTTCTCGAGGTTGTGGTTTCCCCATAGGAACCCGAGGAGATCACGGGTTTTCCCTGATTGAGGTCATTCCGGCGCAGCGTGTGGTAGTTTGTGATGGACTAGTTGGATCACCCCTGCAGGGTTAAATCTTTCAGAAAGTCGTGCCCGCGGTTATGTGGCAAACTTGCAAACTTTGTTTAACATCCGGTTCTAGATAACTTGAAGTAAACTTGATTAAAATGTGCCAACTGTATGCGTAACCGTGACTATCTCTTCTTGTGAGTTCTGTATCCATAATAGGACACGGTGGCTTATGTCTGACGTAGGTAAGTTTTCAAGATCATTCTATTGATCATTGTTAGTACACGTCCGCTATGCGTAGATCATCCCCCCTTTTTGTTCTTGAACTCATAAGTTAGCCACCTCAAATAAATTCTTAGCCGCTTGCTGCAGCCTCACCACTTAACCATACATCAGCCATTAAGCTTTGCTAGTCTTGATACCTTCGGAAATGAGATTGTTGAGTCCCCTATGGCTCACAGATTACTACAACACTAGTTGTATGTGCTGGAAATATGCCCTAGAGGCAATGATAAAATAGTTATTATTATATTTCCTATTTCAAGATAATAGTTTATTATCCATGCTATAATTGAATTGAATGAAAACATAGATACATGTGTGGATACATAGACAAAACAATGTCCCTAGCAAGCCTCTAGTTGGCTAGCCAGTTGATCAAGGATAGTCAAGGTTTTCTGACTATATGCAAGTGTTGCCACTTGATAGCTCGATCACATCATTAGGAGAATCATGTGATGGACTAGACCCAAATTATGAACGTAGCATGTGATCGTGCCATTTTGTTGCTATTGTTTTCTGCGTGTCAAGTATTTATTCCTATGACCATGAGATCATATAAATCACTGGCACCGGAGGAATACCTTGTGTGTATCAAACGTCGCAACGTAACTGGGTGACTATAAAGGTGCTCTACACGTATTTCCGAAGGTGTCCGTTGAGTTAGTATGGATCGAGACTGTTATTTGTCACTCTGTGTGACGGAGAGGTATCTCGGGGCCCACTCGGTAATACAACATCACACGCAAGCCTTGCAAGCAATGTGACTAAGTGTAAGTCATGGGATCTTGTATTACGGAACGATTAAAGAGACTTGCCGGTAACGAGATTGAAATAGGTATGCGGATACCGACGATCGAATCTCGGGCAAGTAACATACCGAAGGACAAAGAGAATGACATACGGGATTATATGAATCCTTGGCACTAACGTTCAACAGATAAGATCTTCGGAGAATATGTAGGATCCGATATGGGCATCCAGGTCCCGCTATTGGATATTAACCGAGGAGTGTCTAGGGTCATGTCTAGATAGTTTTCTAACCCGCAGGGTCTGCACACTTAAGGTTCGATGATGTTTTAGTATAGTTGATTTATAGGTGTGGTTACCGAATGTTGTTAAGAGTCCCGGATGAGATCACAGACGTCACGAGGGTTTCCGGAATGGTCCGGAAACGAAGATTGATATATAGGATGGTTTCATTTGGTCACCGGAAGGTTTCAGGCAATTCTGGCAGTGTACCGGGAGTGATGAATGGGTTCGGGGTGTTTACTGGGAGGGGCCCACCCACCCGGGAGTGAGCCCAAGGCCCTAGGGTTGTGCACCAAGTCCTTAGTGGGCTGGTGGAGTCATCCCAAGAGGTCTATGGCGCCACATGTAAAAATAGCACAGGAAAAGAAGAAGAAAAAGAAAGAGGGAGGTGGGAAGGAAGAGGAGGACTCCTACTACCCAAACCGAATTGGAGGAGTCCTCCTCCTCCCTGGCGGCCGGCGCACCCTTGGGGCCCTTGTGCCCCAAGGCTACCCCCTCCCCACCTCCTATATATATTGGTGGTTTGGGTCTTTTTGAGACACAACTTTGCCACATGCAACTCAAGCCTATTCCACATAGTTTTACCTCTAGATCGGATTTCTGCGGAGCTCGGGCGGAGCCCTGCAGGAGTAGATCATCACCACCACCGGAGCACCGTCACGCTGCCAAAGAACTCATCTACTTCTCTGTCTTGCTTGCTGGATCAAGAAGGCCGAGATCATCGTCGAGCTGTACGTGTGCTAAACGTGGAGGTGTCGTTCGTTCGGCGCTAGATCGGAACCGTTCGTGGGATGGATCGTGGGACGACTGTGATTTGAATCACGAAGTTGTACCACTACATCAACAACGTTTCTTAACGCTTCCCGCTGAGCAATCTACAAGGGTTTGTAGATCTAATCTCCTCTCGTAGATGGACATCACCATGTAAGGTCTTCGTGTGCGTAGGAAAAATTTTGTTTCACATGCAACGTTCTCCAATAGTGGCACCATGAGCTAGGTTCATGCGTAGATGTTATCTCGAGTAGAACACAAAAGGTTTTTTGGATGGTGATGTTCGATTTTATTCCCTCCTTAGTCTTTTCTCGATTAGGCAGTATTGTTGGACTGAAGCGGCCCGGACCAACATAACTCGTACGCTTACGAGAGACTGGTTTCATCGATTGACATGCAACCTCGTTGCATAAAGATGACTGGCGGGTGTCAGTTTCTTCGACTTTAGTTGAATTGGTTTTGACCGAGGCGGTCCTTGCAGAGGTTAAATAGCAATTTTCACATCTCCGTTGTGGTTTTTGTGTAAGTAAGATGCGATTATACTAGATACCCATAGCAGCCACGTAAAACATGCAACAACAAATTAGAGGATGTCTAACTTGTTTTTTGCAGGGTATGCTTGTGATATGATATGGCCAATGACTTGATGTGATATATTGGATGTATGAGATGATCATGTTGTAATAGTTAATATCGACTTGCCTGTCGATGCTACGGCAACCGGCGGGAGCCATAGGGTTGTCTTTAAACTAACGTTTGTGTTTGCAGATGTGTTTACTATATTGATAGGTCGTAGTTTTAGTAGTAATAGCACAGATAGCATGACAACCTTGATGGCGACACGTTGAATGAGATCATGGTGTGGCACTGGTGACAAGAAGATCATGCCGGTGCTTGAGTGATGGAGATCAAGAAGCACAAGATGATGGCCATATCATGTCACTTATGAATTGCATTTTATGTTAATCCGTTTATGCACCTTATTTTGCTTAGAACGACGGTAGCATTATAAGGTGATCTATCACTAAAATTTCAAGATGAAGTTGTGTTCTCCCCGACTGTGCACCGTTGCGACAGTTCGTCGTTTTGAGACACCACGTGATGATCGGGTGTGATAGACTCAACATTCACATACAACGGGTGCAAAATAGTTGCACACGCGGAACACTCAGGTTAAACTTGACGAGCCTAGCATGTGTAGACATGGCCTCGAAACACATGAGACCGAAAGGTCGAGCATGAATCGTATAGTTGATATGATTAGCATAGAGATGCTTACCACTGAAACTATTCTCAACTCACGTGATGATCGGACTTGAGTTAGTGAATTTGGATCATGTACCACTCAAATGACTAGAGAGATGTAATTTTTGAGTGGGAGTTTATTAGTAATTTGATTAATTAAACTGTAATTATCTTAAACATAGTCTAAGTCCACTTTGCAATATTTGTGTTGTAGATCAATGGCTCACGCAAGAGTCGCCCTGAATTTTAATATGTTCCTAGAGAAAGCTAAGTTGAAACATGATCGAAGCAACTTTGTAAACTAGGCTCGTAATCTTAAGTTGCTCCTGCACGCTCGGAAGAAGGATTATGTCCTTAATGCTGCACTAGGAGATGAACCACCCGCTATGGCTGACCAAGATGTTAAGAATGCCTGGTTAACACGTAAGGAGGACTACTCAGTAGTTCAATGTGCAGTGTTGTATGGCTTAGAGCCAGGACTTCAACGTCGCTTTGAGCGTAATGGAGCATATGAGATGTTCCAGGAGTTTAAGTTTAACTTTCAGAAGAACGCCCGGATCAAGAGGTATGAGACCTTCGATAAATTCTATGCTTGCAAGATGGAGGAGAATTCGTCTGTCAGTGAACATGTGCTCAAAATGTCTGGGTACTCAAACCGTCTAGCTGAGCTAGGGATTGAACTCCCGCAAGAAGCTATCACTGACAGAATTCTTCAATCACTGCCACCAAGCTATAAGAGCTTTGTGTTGAACTACAACGTGCAAGGGATGAACAAGTCACCCGGCGAGTTATTCGCGATGCTGAAAGTCGCAGAATCAGAACTCCGGAAAAAGCATCAAGTGTTGATGCTCAATAAGACCACTAGTTTCAAGAGAAATGGCAAAGTCAAGAAGGGTAACTCCAAGAAGAGCGGCAAGCTTGTTGCCAATCCGACGAAGAAACCCAAGGCTGGGCCTAAGCCTGAAACGGAGTGTTATTATTGCAAGGGACTGGGTCACTAGAAGCGCAACTGCCCCAAGTATTTGGCTGATAACAAGGTGACCAAGGAAAAATCAGGTATATTTGATATATATGTTATTGATGTGTACTTAACCAACTCTTGTAGTAGTGCCTGGGTATTTGATACCGGTTCTGTTGCTCGTATTTGCAACTCGGAGCAGGAACTGCGGAATAAACGAAGGCTGACGAAGGATGAAGTGACGATGCGCGTGGGAAATGGTTCCAAGGTTGATGCAATCGTCGTCGGCACAGTTTCACTTTAGTTTCCCTCAGGATTAGTTATGAACTTGAATAATTGTTATTTAGTGTATGCGTTAAGCATGAACATTATATATGGATCTTGTTTATCACGAGACGGTAACTCATTTAAGTCATAGAATAATGGTTGTTCTATTTCTATGAGTAATATCTTTTATGGTCATGTACCTAATGTGAGAGGATTGTTCGTATTGAATCTTGATAGCGATGATACACATATACATAACATTGAGACCAAAACATGTAGAGTTAACAATGATAGCGCCATGTTTTGTGGCACTGTCGCTTAGGTCATATTGGTGTAAAGCGCATGAAGAAACTTCATTTCGATGGACTTTTGGAGTCACTTGACTTTGAATCACTTGACACGGGTGAACCATGCCTCATGGGCAAGATGACTAAGACTCCGTTCTCCGAAACAATGGAGCGTGCAAGTGACTTGTTCGAAATCGTACATACCGATGTGTGCGGTCCGATGAGTGTGGAGGCGCGAGGCGGATATCATTATTTTCTCACCTTCACTCACAATTTGAGTACGTATGGACATATCTACTTGATGAAGCACAAGTCTGAAACGTTTGAGAAGTTCAAGCAATTTCAGAGTGAAGTTGAAAATCATCGTAACAAGAAGATCAAGTTCCTACGGTCTAATCGTGGGGGTGAATATCTGAGTTTCGAGTTTGGTGCTCCCTTAAGACAAAGTGGAATTGTTTCACAATTGACACCGCATGGAACACCACAACATAATGGTGTGTCCGAACGTCGTAATTGTACTTTGTTAGAAATGGTGCGATCTATGATGTCTCTTACCGATTTGCTATTATCGTTTTGGGGTTATGCATTAGAGACAGCTGCATTCACTTTAAATAGGGCACCATCAAAATCCGTTGAGACGACACCATATGAACTGTGGTATGGCAAAAGACCGAAGTTGTCATTTCTTAAAGTTTGGGGATGTGATGCTTATGTCAAAAAGCTTCAGCCTGAAAATCTAGAACCCAAAGCGGAAAAGTGCGTCTTCATAGGTTACCCAAAGGAGACAGTTGGGTACACCTTCTATCTCAAATCCAAGGGCAAAGTGTTTTTAGCTAAAAACAGAGCTTTTCTTGAAAAGGAGTTTCTCTCGAAAGAATTGAGTGGGAGGAAGATAGAACTTGATGAGGTTGTCGAACCTATAGTCCCTCTAGATGGTGGCCAGGGCAAGGGGAAACCCCTGTCGAAGCGACGCCGGTTGAGGAGGAAGTTAATGATGATGATCATGAAACTTAGGATCAAGTGCCTATCAGACCTCGCAGGTCGACAAGATCACGTACTACTCCTGAGTGGTACAGTAATCATGTCTTATCAATTATGTTGTTAGACAACAATGAACCTACGAATTATGAAGAAGCAATGGTGGGCCCGGATTCCAACAAATGGCTGGAGGCCATGAAGTCTGAGATAGGATCTATGTATGAAAAGAAAGTGTGGACTTTGGAAGTATTACCTGAAGGCCGCAAGGCTATTCAGAACAAATGGATCTTTAAGAAGACGGACTCAGACGGTAATGTGACCATTTATAAAGCTCAACTAGTGGCAAAGGGTTTTTCACAAGTACAAGGAGTTGACTAGATGAGACGTTCTCACCGGTAGCGATGCTTAAGTTCGTCCGAATCATGTTAGCAATGGCTGCGTTTTTCGATTATGAAATCTGGCAGATGGATGTCAAAACAGCGTTCCTTAACAGTTTTCTTAAGGAAGAGTTGTATATGATGCAACCCAAAGGTTTTTTCGATCCAAAGAATGCTAACAAAGTATGCAAGCTCCAACGATCCATTTATGGACTGGTGCAAGCATCTCGGAGTTGGAATAAGCGCTTTGATGAGGTGATCAAAGAATTTGGGTTTATACAAGTGGTTGGAGAATCTGGTATTTATAAGAAAGTGAGTGGGAGCTCTGTGGCGTTTCTAATATTATATGTGGATGACATATTGCTGATTGGAAACAACGTGGAGTTTTTGCAGAGCGTAAAGGATTACTTCAATAAAAGTTTCTCTATGAAGGACCTAGGAGAAGTTGCTTACATTCTAGGCATTAAGATCTATAGGGATAGATCGAGACACCTCTAGGACTTTCACAAAGCACATGCCTTGATAAAGTTTTGAAGAAGTTCAAAATGGAACAGTCCAAGAAAGGGTTCTTGCCAGTGTTACAAGGTATAAAATTGAGTAAGACTCAATGCCCAGCAAATGTGGAAGATAGAGAACAAATGAGTTCCGTCTCCTATGCTTCAGCCATAGGTTCTATCATGTATGCAATGCTATGCACTAGACCAGACGTCAGCCCGGCCATAAGTATGGCAGGCAGGTTTTAGAGTAATCGAGGAGTGGATAACTGGACGGCGGTCAAGAATATTCTGAAGTACCTGCAAAGGACTAAGGAAATGTTTCTCGTTTATGGAGGTGACGAAGAGCTCGTCGTAAAGGATTACGTCAACGCAAGCTTTGACACAGATCCGGATGACTCTAAGTCGCAAACCGAATACGTACTTATTCTTAATGGGGGTGCGGTAAGCTGGTGCAGTTCCAAGCAAAGCATCATAGCAGATTCTACATATGAAGTGGAGTACATGGCTGCCTCGGAGGCACCAAAGGAGGGTGTCTGGATGAAGCAGTTCATGATGGATCTTGGAGTTGTGCTGAGCGCACTAAATCCAATAACTCTGTTCTGTGACAAAACTGGTGCCATTGCTTTAGAAAAGGAACCAAGGTTTCACAAGAAGACCAGGCACATCAAACAACGCTTCAACCTCATCCGCGACTACATCGAAGGAGAGGACATGAATATTTGCAAAGTGCACACGGATCTGAATGTAGCAGACCCGCTGACTAAACCTCTTCCACGAGCAAAACATGATCAACACCAAAGTTGTATGGGTGTTAGATTAATTACAATGTAAATCCCATGGCAATGTGAGGACTAGATTATTGACTCTAGTGCAAGTGGGAGACTGTTGGAAATATGCCCTAGAGGCAATGATAAATAGTTATTATTATATTTCATGTTACAAAGATAATCGTTTATTATCCATGATATAATTGTATTGAATGAAAACATAGATACATGTGTGGATACATAGACAAAACAATGTCCCTAGGAAGCCTCTAGTTGGCTAGCCAGTTGATCAAGGATAGTCAAGGTTTTATGGCTACGTGCAAGTGTTGTCACTTGATAACTAGATCACATCATTAGGAGAATCATGTGATGGACTAGACTGAAACTATGAACATTGCATGTTAATCGTGTCATTTTATTGCTATTGTTTTCTACGTGTCAAGTATTTATTCCTATGACCATGAGATCATATAACTCACTGGCACCGGAGGAATACCTTGTGTGTATCAAACGCCGCAACGTAACTAGGTGACTATAAAGGTGCTCTACAGGTACCTCCGAAGGTGTCCGTTGACTTAGTATGGATCGAGACTGGGATTTGTCACTCCGTGTGACGGAGAGGTATTTCGGGGCCCACTCGGTAATACAACATCACACACAAGCCTTGCAAGCAATGTGACTAAGTGTAAGTCACGAGATCTTGTATTACGGAACGAGTAAAGATACTTGCGAGTAACGAGATAGAAATAGGTATGCGGATACCGACGATCGAATCTCGGGCAAGTAACATACTGAAGGACATAGGGAATGACATACGGGATTATATGAATCCTTGGAAGTGAGGTCCAACCGGTAAGATCTTCGGAGAATATGTAGGATCCAATATGGGCATCCATGTCCCACTATTGGATATTGACCGAGGAGTGTCCCGGGTCATGTCTACATAGTTCTCGAACCCGCGGGGTCTGCACACTTAAGGTTCGATGATGTTTTAGTATAGTTGAGTTATAGGTGTGGTTACTGAATGTTGTTCGGAGTCCCAGATGAGATCACGGACGTCATGAGGGTCACCGGAATGGTCCGGAAACAAAGATTGACATATAGGATGGTTTCATTTGGTCACCGGAAGGTTTCGGGCAATTCCGGAAGTGTATCGGGAGTGACGAATGGGTTCCGGGTGTTTACCGGGCGGGGCCCACCCACCCGGGAGTGAGCCCAAGGCCCTAGGGTGGCGCACCAAGTCCTTAGTGGGCTGGTGGAGTCAGCCCAAGAGGGCTATGGTGCCACATGTAAAAATACCAAAGGAAAAGAAGAAGAAAAAAAGGAAAGAGGGAGGTGGGAAGGAAGAGGAGGACTCCTCCTTCCCAAACCGAATTGGAGGAGGATCCTCCTCCTCCCTGGCGGCCGGCGCACCCTTGGGGTCCTTGTGCCCTAAGGCTAGCCCCTCCCCTCGTCCTATATATATTGGTGGTTTAGGGCTTTTTGAGACACAACTTTGCCACGTACAACTCAAGCCTATTCCACATAGTTTTACTTCTAGATCAGATTTCTTCGGAGCTCGGGCGGAGCCCTACAGGAGTAGATCATCACCACCACTGGAGCGCAGTCATGTTGTCGGAGAACTCATCTACTTCTCTGTATTTCTTGCTGGATCAAGAAGGCCGAGATCATCGTCGAGCTGTACATGTGCTGAACGCGGAGGTGACGTCCGTTCGACGCTAGATCGGAACCATTCGTGGGACGAATCATGGGACGACGGTGATTTGAATCACAAAGCTATACCACTACATCAACCACGTTTCTTAACGCTTCCCGCTGAGCGATCTACAAGGGTACATAGATCTAATCTCCTCTCGTAGATGGACATCACCATGATAGGTCTTCGTGTGCGTAGGAAAAATTTTGTTTCCCATGCAACATTCCCCAACACTTAGAGTCGGGACTTCAACGTCGCTTTGAGCGTCACGGATCGTATGAGATGTTCCAGGAGTTGAAGTTTATCTTTCAGAAGAACGCCCGGATCGAGAGGTATGAGACCTCCGATAAATTCTATGCTTGCAAGATAGAGGAGAATTCATTTGTGAGTGAACATGTGCTCAAAATGTCTGGGTACTCAAACCGTCTAGCTGAGCTGGGGATTGAACTCCTGCAAGAGGCTATCACTGACAGAATTCTTCAGTCACTGCCACCTAGCTATAAGAGCTTTGTTTTGAACTACAACATGCAAGGGATGAACAAGTCACCCGGCAAGTTATTCGTGATGCTAAGGTCGCACAGTCAGAACTCCGGAAAGAGCATCAAGTGTTGATGGTAAATAAGACCACTGGTTTCAAGAGAAACGACAAAGGAAAGAAGCGTAACTTCAAGAAGAGCGACAAGTCTGTTGCCCATCCGATGAAGAAATCCAAGGCTGGACCTAAGCCTGAAACAGAGTGTTATTATTGCAAGGGACTGAGTCACTGGAAGCGCAACTACCCCAAGTATTTGGCTGATAAGAAGGAGGCCAAGGAAAAATCAGGTATGTTTGATATACATGTTATTGATGTGTACTTAACCAACTCTCGTAGTAGTGTCTGGGTATTCGATACCGGTTCTGTTGCTCATATTTGCAACTCGAAGCAGGAACTGCGGAATAAACGAAGGCTAGCGAAGTATGAAGTGACGATGCGCGTGAGAAATGGTTCCAAGGTTGATGCAATCGCAGTCGGCACAGTTTCACTTCAGTTACCATCAGGATTAGTTATGAACTTAAATAATTGTTATTTAGTGCCTACGTTAAGCATGAACATTATATCTCGATCGTGTTTATTGCGAGACGGTTACTCGTTTAAGTCAGAGAATAATGGTTGTTCTAATTCTATGAGTAATATCTTTTATGATCATGCACCCAATGTGAGAGGATTGTTCATATTGAATCTTGATAGCAATGATACACATATACATAACATTGAGACCAAAAGATGTAGAGTTAACAATGATAGCGCCATGTTATTGTAGCACTGCCGCTTAGGTCATATTGGTGTAAAGGGCATAAAGAAACTCCATTCCGATGGGCTTTTGGAGTCACTTGATTTTGAATCACTTGACACATGCGAACCATGCGTCATGGCCAAGATGACTAAGACTTTGTTCTCCGGAACAATGGAGCGTGCAAGTGACTTGTTGGAGATCATACATACCGATGTGTGCGGTCCGATGAGTGTGGATGCGCGCGGCAGATATCGTTATTTTCTCACCTTCACTGACTATTTGAGTAGGTATGGATATATTGACTAGATGAAGCACAAGTCTGAAACATTTGAGAAGTTCGAGCAATTTCAGAGTGAAGTTGAAAAATCATCGTAACAAGAAGATCAAGTTCCTACGTTCTGATCGTGGGGGTGAATATCTGATTTTCGAGTTTGGTGCTCAGTTAAGACAATGTCGAATTGTTTCACGGTTGACACCGCCTGGAACACCACGGTGTAATGGTGTGTTCGAACGTCGTAATCGTACTTTGTTAGAAATGGTGCGATCTATGATGTCTCTTACCGATTTGCAGTTATCGTTTTGGGGTTATGCATTAGAGACAGCTGCATTCACTTTAAATAGGCCACCATCAAAAACCATTGAGACGACACCATACGAACTGCGGTATGGGAAATGACCAAAATTGTCCTTTCTTAAAGTTTGGGGATGTGATGCTTATGTTGAAAAGCTTTAGCCTGAAAAGCTGGAACCTAAAGCAGAAAAGTGCGTCTTCATAGGTTACCCAAAGGAGACAGTTGGGTACACCTTCTATCTCAAATCCAAGGGCAAAGTGTATGTTGCTAAGAATGGAGCTTTTCTTGAGGAGTTTCTCTCGAAAGAATTGAGTGGGAGGAAGATAGAACTTGATGAGGTTGTCGAACCTCTAACCCCTCTAGTTGCTGGCGTAGGGCAGGGGGAAACCTGTGTCGAAGCGACGCCGGTTGAGGAGGAAGTTAATGATGATGATCATGAAACTTCGGATCAAGTTCCTATCGGACCTCCCAGGTCGACAAGATCACGTACTACTCGTGAGTGGTACGGTAATCATGTCTTATCAACCATGTTGTTAGACAATAATGAACTTGTAAATCATGAAGAAGCAATGGTGGACCCTGATGCCAACTGTTCTTCCCCTTTGCAACGGCACCAGAAGAATGTTATTAGCACTCTTCGGCAATCGAAACTAGAAGAATGTTGTTGACGGCCCACAAGCGCATGGGATCGCAGCAGCTTTCGAGAGTAGAGTATTCGACCCAATTTGTTGATACGCCTATAGGAGGTGAGAGGATACTCTCAAGTATTAGCAGCTGAATATGTCAGATTCAACCACACCTGAAAGATTAGTATCTTCAAGCAAAGTATTAGTAGCAGAGTAGTATGATAACAACGGTGTCCGAAACGATCTGTTGATGGCAGACTACTCCTAATGATTGTAGCAATGGCGCCAAGTTGCCTCGTTGATGGAAATTGTCAGTTCCCGTCAACGATGAGCGAATCAAAATTGTAGCAGGTAGCAGCAGTGTAACGAGCAATAGCAGCGGCAAGGAAAAGCAGTAGTGACAGCAGTAGCAAGTAGCGACAGTAGCAAGCGACAGTAGTAGCAACAGTAGCAGCAGAGCAAGACAAGTAACAGCCATAGCAACAGTAGTAGCAGCAGCAGAGCAAAACAATTAACAGCAGTAACAACAGTAGTAGCAGCAGTAGTAGGACAAACTCATAGGAAATGGGTCGGTGATTTGTTTGGATGATATTCATCATGCAACAGCTATAACACGGAGAGATATGTGGCTAGCTCCCGTTCATCAATGTGATGTAGGCATGCATTCCGTGTGTCGTCATACGTGCTTAGGGAAAAGAACTTGCATGACATCTATTGTCCATCCCTCCCGTGGCAGCGGGGTACAAAAGGAAACTACGGGATATTAAGGTTCTCCTTTTAATAAAGAACCGTACCAACGCATTAGCACTTGGTGAAAACATGAACTCCTCAATCTATGGTCATCACCGGGAGTGGTTCCGGTTATTGTCACTCCGGGGTTGCCGGATCATAACACATAGTAGGTAACTACAACTTGCAAGATCGGATCTAAAACACACCTATATTGGTGACAACATAATAATTTCAGATCTGAAATCATGGAACTCGGGCCCTAGTGACAAGAATTAAGCATGGCAAAATAGTAGCAACATCAATCTCAGAACATCGTGGATACTAGGGATCAATCCCCATCAAAACTAACTCAATTACATGATAGATCTCATCCTACTCATCACCGCCCAGCGAGCCTACGAATAGATTACTCACGAACGACGAAGAGCTTCATGGAATTGGAGAGGGAGGAAGGTTGATGATGACGATGGCGACGATTTCCCCTCTCCGGAGCCCATGACGGACTCCAGATCTGCCCTCCAGATGAAGAACAATTGGTGGCGGCGCCTCCGTATCGCAAACGTGACGAAAACTTCTCTTCTTTATTTTTTCTGGGACGAAAGGGGACTTATAGACCTGAGGTTGGGGGCGGCAGAGCCGTGTGGGCCCCACAAGCCTGCCCACCGCCACCAGGGGTGGTGGCGGAGCCAGGGCTTGTGTCCCACTGGCCCACCCCCTCAGGTGGAACTTGGCGTAGATATTTTTTATATTTTCCAAAACTGCTCCCCATAAATTTTCAGTATGTTTGGAGAACTTTGATTTCTGCACAAAAATAACACCAAGGAAATTCTGCTGAAAACAGCGTCAGTCCAGGTTAGTTCCATTCAAATCATGCAAATTAGAATCCAAAACAAGGGCAAAAGAGTTTGGAAAAGTAGATACGATGGAGACGTATCAACTCCCCCAAGCTTAAAACCTTGCTTGTCCTCAAGCAACTCAGTTGACAAACTAAGAGAGAAAGAAAAACTTTGACAAACTCTGTTTGATCTTGTTGTTGCAACTATGTCTAACTCATAACCAGAATTTCAGCAAGATCACAAGTTAACCACATAAGCAAATGACACAAAGGTCTCACAGTAAACTAATATCAATGGCATAATCAGCTAACGAGCAAATAATAATAAGTTTCAAATACCAACACTTCAATCAAAACAAGCATGAAGCAATATGAATAGGTGGTATTTCGCTAGCTCTTTCTGAGACCGCAAAACATAAATGCAGAGCACTTTCAAAGATCAAGGGCTGACTAAACATTGGAATTCATAACAACGAAGATCCAGTCATAGTCATACTCAATATCAATCAAAAGCAAAGCATAAAAATGACAGAGGTGCTCTTTAATTGGTGCTTATCTAAGAGGAGGATGACTCAACAGGAAAATAAATAGACAGACGCTTCACAGAGGGAAGCATTGATTTGCAGAGGTGCCAGAGCTCAAGCTTTGAAAACACAGATAATAATTTTGGGTGGCATGCTTTCATTGTCAACGCAATGACCAAGAGTTCTCAATATCTTCCATGCTACTCATGCTATAGGCGGTTCCCAAACAGAAAAGTAAAGTTTTAACTCCCCCACCACCAATCAATCACACTCCACGGCTAGCCGAATCCTCGGGTACCGTCCATACTAACATCAATCCGGGGGGAGTCTTGTTTTACAGTTATGTTTTTGATTTAAGCGTGGAACTGGGCATTCCAATTACCGGCGCCTTTCTCGTGAATGACTGTGAATAAACACATGTCGAGAATAACACTCCTAGCATGGAAGATACCAATAGCCCCCTGTCAACACATGAGCGGTTCGGGCATGCAAAACAGATTATTTCTTGAAGGTTTAGAAAATGGCACATGCAAATTTACTTGGAACGGCAGGTAGATACCGCAAATAGGTAGGTATGGTGGACTATCATGGAAAAACTTTTGGGTTTCTGGAAGTGGATGCACAAGCAGTATTCCGCTTAGTGCAAGTGATGGCTAGCAAAAGACTGGGAAGCGACCAACTAGAGAGCGACAACAGTCATCAAGATGCAATGAGTTTGACTAACATTGAATGCAAGCATGAACATGATATAAATCACCATGAACACGAACATCATAGAGGCTATGTTGATTTTGTTTCAACTACATGCATGAACATGCGCCAAGGCAAGCCACTTCAAACATTCAAAGGAGAATACCATCCTATCATACTACATCATAGTCATCTCAAAATCTATGTTGGCATTCAAGACAAACCATTATAAGCTCTCAGCTAAATAAGCATGGCATCAGAAACTATGATCTCTAAGTTGTCATTGCAAACATGGTTCTCTCACAACAAAGCTAAATCTAGGTCGACAAGCTAGTCATATTTACAAAAACAAAATAGATAGAGTTCATACCAGCTTTTGAGTCTCAGTCACTTCATCATATATCATCATTGTTGCCTTTCATTTGCACGATCGAACGATGTGAACAATAATAAGCGCATTGGACTAAGTTGAATCTGCAGGCAAACACAAAGGAGAAGACGAAGTAATATGGCTCTTTGAAAGCTAAACAGATAAGCATGCAAGAACCAATAAACATTGTAACCAATATCTTCTACCTTGACCGAAAGAAAAAGAAAACTATTTACATGGGGAAGCTCCCAACAAGCAAAAGAAGAAACAAAAATCTTTTTGGGTTTTCTCAAAAGGACACAAAACAAGAAAACAAGAAAATGAAAATAAACTAGCATGGATAATACAGTGGCAAAGTGTAAACACCGGCTAACAAAGTGAAAGCATAAGCATGAATGTAAAGTTGGTGAGAACACGTACTCCCCCAAGCTTAGGCTTTTGGCCTAGCTTGGTATACTCCCAAGGTGGGAAATAACCAGCTCCAGGATACTCCAGAGCAGACTGTGGATGCCACTATTGTGTGAGCTCCTCTGGCTCCCACTGATAAACTGGCGTCTGGTACTCGACTGGCGGCTCGGGCACGGGCGCCTGTGGTTGGGCCAAGCCCCAATATGCGTAGATGTGTGCGGGCATAATAGTGTACCTGCCTGCATGAAGATCGAACAAAGAAGGAGCAGGCAAAGTAATAGTCTCTCGAGTACCCTGACTAAACACCAGGTTATAAATCATCCGTCTACTAGCATCTCTATCCAGAAAATCATGGCGAACCATGCTGTCATAATCCAGATATATCTCAGGGAGAAGCATCTCTCCTTCCTTTCCCAGTCTAATGGGTATCTCAAAGTGTCTGGCAAGACGGGTAGCATAGATACCTCCATAGACGACTCCTTTAGAACAGTTCAGGTTCAACCGTTGAGCTACTATAGCGCCCAAGCTATAAGTCTTATCGTTATAAAGGCCTTCGCGCAAAATCGCAAGGTCTGGAGAACTAAGTGATCCAGCCTCCCCACGGCCAATCAAACATTTTCCCACAAATAGTGAGAAGTACCGAAGCATAGGAAAATGTATACTAGCAATTCTAGCGCGAGACACTCCTCTCTCCTCTCCAACAGCAATAGAACCAATGAAATCCTCCAAGTCATGTGGACGTGGGTCACGGATATCCCCAACATAAGGTAATTTGCATACATTGCAAAAATCCTGCAGCGTCATGCACTCGGGGACATCGTATATCATGAACTCAACCATGGGAGGATTCTTCCTCGGATAAAAGTTGAAGCTTTGAACGAAAATATTGGTGAGGAGGAGGTATTGTGGGCACTTATCTTCAACGAACGCAGTAAGACCTGTGTTCTCCACCAAGTAATAAAAGTCTTCATAAAGTGCGGCGGCGCACAAAAATTCATCACTTGGCCACTCGCACGCTCGAACTTCTGTGACTCGAGGGACTACGTACTTGGGGCGGTTCTTCTCATCCTCCTTGGGGTTACGGCTTGAAGATCCTCTCAAGAACCCCCTCACTTTTCCTTTTTCTAGCTCTGAAAAAATCTGAAATTTTTAGACACTTCGAAAGAAAAGTGAATAAGGATTATCCCAACTTGTAGCAACTACTCGTACTAGTGCCTAGAGACCGTATCACGCGCTAAAACTACTTGGAACCAACTAAAATCAACATTTCTAGCTCAAGAACAAGGTCACCAAGGTAGCAAGAATACGCGAAGGATAAAGCACTAGAGCAAAAACTAATTGGACCAATGGAGGAGTCACTTACCAAGGAGTAATTTCCCCAAAACGGTTCGGAGAATGGTGCTTTGAGCAAGGAGATCGAAAATCACAGCCAAATGAGCAAGAATACGGGTTTGGGCTGGAAACTTTTTTTTTCTGGAAGTGGAAGAAGAGGCTGAGAGCTGGAATGAGTGGAGGGGGTGCCTGTGGGCGCCACAAGCTTGCACCCCACCACCAGGGGGGTAGGTGGCGGTGGCAGGGCTTGTGGCCCACTGGTCCGGCCCCGAGGCCAGCTCTCAGGCCTAGAAATTTTCAAAAATTCTAGAAAATATCATACTAAATTTTCAGGACCATCGGAGAACTTTTATTTTCGAGGTATTTTTCTCCGGGACGCTAAAACAGAAAATAGGAAAAACTAAACTAATTCTATCATTTTTCTTCTAAGCAAAAGAAAATGAAAGCTTAAAACAGAGGTATGTGACTCTTTGATTCATCCGTTTCATGGTCATCGAAAGAAATTCGTCAATGGGATTGATCAAGTCCTTATGACAAAACCTTCTCGAATCTCAAGAGAGAACGGAGAATTTTTCGAATAGACACTAAGTCACCTCAATGGGATATGTATCTCCCCAACAAGCAAATCATACTTCATCTTGACACGAGGAATAGGGCATTCAAAGCTCCCAATAAGAATCGATGAAGTCATTTCGATAGCATTGATGCAATGTACTTGATATCGTTTCTTCGGAAAGTGCACTGTGTGCTCATTACCGTTGACGTGGAAAGTGACATTGCCTTTGTTGCAGTCTATAACAGCCCCTGCAGTGTTTAAAAAGTGTCTTCCGAGGATGACAGCCATGGCATCGTCCGCGGGAATATCCAAGATAACAAAGTCTGTTAAGATAGTGGTGTTAGCAACCACAACAGGCACATCCTCGCAAATGCCGATAGGGAAAGCAGTTGATTTGTCGGCCATTTGCAGAGAAATTTCAGTGGGTGTCAACTTATCCAATTCAAGTCTACGATAAAGAGAGAGCGGCATAACACTAACACCGGCTCCAAGGTCACATAAGGTAGTTCTTACGTAGTTTCCTTTAATAGAGCAAGGTATAGTGGGCACTCCGGGATCACCAAGTTTCTTAGGAGTTCCACCTTTAAAAGTGTAGTTAGCAAGCATGGTGGAGATCTCAAGATCTGGTATCTTCCGTTTATTAGTCACGATATCTTTCATGTACTTGGCATACGGAGACATCTTGAGCATATCAGTTAACCGCATCTGCAGAAAGATGGGTCTTATCATCTCAACGAAGCGCTCAAAATATTCATCATCCTTTTTCTTGGATGGCTTAGGAGGAAAGGGCATAGGTCTCTGAACCCATGGCTCTCTTTCTTTACCATGCTTCCTAGCAGTGAAGTCATTCTTATCGTATCTCTTAGGTTGTGGGTTATCAGTATTAACCGAAGGTTCAATCTCCACATCCTCATCATTGCTAGGTTGAGCATTATTATGAACATCACTGTCCATATTGTCACCAGGTTCATGTTCACCACCAGATTGTGTTTCTGCATCATACGCAAAAATATCATTAGGTTCTTCAGGTGTGACAGTATTTGGTGAACTGGCATGCAGGCTTCTATCATCCTTCTTCTTCTCCTTAGGATGACTGAGTGTATGAGCATTGATTCCTTGAGAATCTTCATCAATTCTCTTAGGATGACCTTCAGGATACAAAGGTTCCTGAGTCATTTTGCCTCCTCTAGTAATGACTCTGACAGAGTTGTCATTTAATTCATTGAGCAGGTCATTCTGAGTTTTAAGTACTTGTTCTACCTGAGTAGTAATCATAGAGGCATGTTTACTTAGAAGCTTCAGATCATTGACATTTCTGTCTACACAAGCACTCAAATGGCTAAGCATACAAGTACTTTGTTCCAAATGTCTGCTAACATAATCATTGAAACTCTGTTGTTTGGCAACAAAGTTGTCAAATTCATCAAAGCATAGGCTAGCGGGTTTATCAAAAGGAATATCACTCTCATCAAATCTACGCAGAGAATTCACTTCTACTACCTATATCGGGTTATCGAGACCATGGATCTCTTCGATAGGTGGTAGATTTTTGACATCTTCAGATCTAATGCCTTTCTCTTGCATAGATTTCTTGGCTTCGTGCATATCTTCGGGACTGAGGAATAGAATACCTCTTTTCTTCGGAGTTGTCTTAGGAGGTGGTTCGGGAATAGTCCAAGCATTATCGTTGATCGAGATGTTGTTCAGTAGAGTCTCATCTTGTTCTACGGTTTGTTCCCTAAAAACACAACCGACACAACTATCTAGGTGGTCTCTAGAAGCATCGGTAAGTCCGTTATAGAAGATATCAAGTATCTCGTTCTTCTTAAGAGGGTGATCAGGCAAAGCATTCTGTAGCTGGACGAGCCTCCCCCAAGCTTGTGGAAGACTCTCTATTTGGAGTTGAGCAAAGTTGTATATTTCCTGCAAGGCTTCTTGCTTCTTATGGGCAGGGAAATATTTCTCACAGAAGTAATAGACCATCTCCTAGGGACTACGCACACATCCAGGAGCAAGAGAGGTGAACCAGGCTTTAGCGTCGTCCTTTAGAGAGAAAGGAAATAGCTTAAGGATATAGTAGTGGCGGATCTTCTCCTCATTAGTGAAAAGGTTGGCTACTTCGTGTAGTTTGGCAAGATGGGCTATGACCGTCTCAGACTCATAACCGTGAAAATGATCAGATTCGACTAGAGAGATTATCTCAGGATCGACAGAGAATTCATAATCCTTATCGGTGATAAAGATAGGTGAAGTGGCAAACTTCGGCTCATATTTCATCCTAGCTTCCCGAGATTTTTCCTTCCACTTGAGAAGTAATTTCTCAGCGTCATAGGCATCCTTACACGCAAGAAAATCCTCAGCTATCTCTCCCTCCATAACGTAACCCTCAGGTATATCAGGCAATTCATATCTAGGAGAGCTAGATCTAGCAGGAGAAAAAGCAGGTTCTATCTCAATAGTATCAGCACTATCAGAAGCATCACGACCATTGGCAGTAACTCTAGCAATATGAGCATCAAGGAACACTCCTAGTGGAACATCAGGCAAAGTAGTATCTCTAGCAGTATCAAGCATAGCATCATCAGGCATAGCATCTCTAGCATCATCAGGCAAAGCAGTATCAAGCATAGCATCTCTAGCAATATCAAGCATAGCATCAGGCATAGTATCAAGCATAGTATCATCACGCATAGTATCAAGCATAGCATCTCTAGCAGTAGTATCACAAGCATCATCAAGCACAGGCGACATATCAAGATTTCTAGCAGGAGGTGATGTCGCAAACTTACTCATAACTGAAGGTGAATCAAGTGCAGAGCTAGATGGCAGTTCCTTACCTCCCCTCGTAGTTGAGGGCAAGACTTTGGTCTTCGGATCCTTCAGAATCTTCATAGTGATCAGCAGATATAAATCCCAAGCGACTCAGAGAATATGGCAATACCTCCCCGGCAACGACGCCAGAAAAATGCTTGATGCCAACTGTTCTTCCCCTTTGCAATGGCACCAGAAGAATGCTGTTAGCACTCTCCGGCAATCGAAACTAGAAGAATGTTGTTGACGGCCCACAAGCGCATGAGATCACAGCAGTTTTCGAGGGTAGAGTATTCGACCCAACTTGTTGATACGCCTATAGGAGGTGAGAGGATACTCTCAAGTATTAGCAGCTGAATATGTCGGATTCAACCACACCTGAAAGATAAGTATCTGCAAGCAAAGTATCAGTAGCAGAGTAGTATGATAACAACGGTGTCAGAAACGATCTGTTGACGGCAGACTATTCCTAACGATTGTATCAATGGCGCCAAGTTGCCTCGTTGACGGAAATTGTCACTTCCCGTCAATCACCAGCGAATCAAAATTGTAGCAGGTAGCAGCAGTATAACGAGCAATAGCAGCGGCAAGGAAAAGAAGTAGTGACAACAGTAGAAAGTAGCAACAGTAGCAAGCGACAGTAGTAGCAACAGTAGCAGCAGAGCAAGACAAGTAACAGCCATAGCAACAGTAGTAACAGCAGCAGAGCAAAACAAGTAACAGCAGTAGCAAAAGTAGTAGCAGCAGCAGTAGGACAAACTCGTAGGCAATGGGTCGGTGATTTGTTTGGATGATATTCATCATGCAACAGCTATAACACGGAGAAATATGTGGCTAGCTCCCGTTCGTCAATGTGATGTAGGCATGCATTCCGTGTGTCGTCATACGTGCTTAGGGAAAAGAACTTGCATGACATCTATTGTCCATCCCTCCCGTGGCAGCGGGGTCCAAAAGGAAACTACGGGATATTAAGGTTCTCCTTTTAATAAAGAACCGGACCAACGCATTAGCACTTGGTGAACACATGAACTCCTCAAACTATGGTCAACACCGGGAGTGGTTCCGGTTATTGTCACTCCGGGGTTGCCGGATCATAACACATAGTAGGTAACTACAACTTGCAAGATCGGATCTAAAACACACCTATATTGGTGACAACATAATAATTTCAGATCTGAAATCATGGCACTCGGGACCTAGTGACAAGCATTAAGCATGGCAAAGTAGTAGCAACATCAATCTCAGAACATAGTGGATACTAGGGATCAATCCCCATCAAAACTAACTCGATTACATGATAGATCTCATCCTACTCATCACCGCCCAGCGAGCCTACGAATAGATTACTCACGAACGACGAAGAGCTTCTTGGAATTGGAGAGGAAAGAAGGTTGATGATGACGATGGCGACGATTTCCCCTCTCCGGAGCCCATGACGGACTCCAGATCTGCCCTCCAGATGAAGAACAGGTGGTGGCGGCGCCTCCGTATCGCAAAAGCGACGAAAACTTCTATTTTTTATTTTTTCTGGGACGAAAGGGGACTTATAGACCTGAGGTTGGGGGTGGCAGAGCCGTGTGGGCCCCGCAAGCCTGCCACCGCCACCAGGGGGTGGTGGCAGAGCCAGGGCTTGTGGCCCACTCGCCCACCCCCTTAGGTGGAACTTGGCGAAGATATTTTTTATATTTTCCAAAACTGCTCCCCGTAAAAAATTTCAGGACGTTAGGAGAACTTTGATTTTTGCACAAAAATAACACCAAGGCAATTCTGCTGAAAACAGCGTCAGTCCAGGTTAGTTCCATTCAAATCATGCAAATTAGTGTCCAAAACAAGGGCAAAAGAGTTTGGAAAAGTAGATACGATGCAGACGTATTAGACCCGGATTCCAACAAAAGGTTGGAGGCCATGAAGTCCGAGATAGCATCTATTTATGAAAACAAACTATGGACTTTGGAAGTATTACCTGAAGGCCGCAAGGCTATTCAGAACAAATGGATCTTTAAGAAGAAGACGGACGCGGACGGTAATGTGACTGTTTATAAAGCTCGACTTGTGGCAAAGGGTTTTTCACAAGTTCAAGGAGTCGACTACGATGAGACGTTCTCACCGGTAGCGATGCTTAAGTCTGTCTGAATCATGTTAGCAATAGTTGCATTTTTTGATTATGAAATTTGGCAGATGGATGTCAAAACGGCGTTCCTTAACGGTTTTCTGAAGGAAGAATTGTATATGATGCAACCCGAAGGTTTTGTCGATCCAATGAATGCTAACAAAGTATGCAAGCTCCAGCGATCCATTTATGGAGTGGTTCAAGCATCTCGGAGTTAGAATAAGCGCTTTGATAAGGTGATCAAAGCATTTGGGTTTATACAAGTGGCTGGAGAATCTTGTATTTACAAGAAAGTGAGTGGGAGCTCTGTGGCGTTTTTGGATGACATATTGCTGATTGGAAACAACGTGGAGTTTTTGGAGAGCGTAAAGGATTACTTGAATAAAAGTTTCTCTATGAAGGACCTAGGAGAAGCTTCTTACATTCTAGGCATTAAGATCTATATGGATAGATCGAGACGCCTGATAGGACTTTCACAAATCACATACCTTGATAAAGTTTTGAAGAAGTTCAAAATTGAACAATCCAAGAAGGGGTTCTTGCCAGTGTTACAAGGTATAAAATTGAGTAAGACTTAGTGACCATCAACTGCGGAAGATAGGGAACAAATGAGTTCTGTCCCCTATGCTTCAGCCATAGGTTCTATCATGTATGCAATGTTGTGCACTAGACCAGACGTCAGCTTGGCCATAAGTATGGCAGGCAGGTTTCAAAGTAATCCAGGAGTAGATCACTGGACGGCGGTCAAGAATATTCTGAAGTACCTGAAAAGGACTAAGGAACTGTTTCTCGTTTATGGAGGTGACGAAGAGCTCTAAGTCGCAAAACGGATACGTACTTATTCTTAATGGGGATGCGGTAAGCTATATGCAAGTGTTGTCACTTGATAACTGGATCATGTGATGGACTAGACCAAAATTATTAAAGTAGCATGTGATCGTGTCATTTTGTTGCTATTGTTTTCTGCGTATCAAGTATTTATTCCTATGACCATGAGATCATATAACTCACTCGCACCGGAGGAATACCTTGTGTGTATCAAACGTCACAACGTAACTGGGTGACGATAAAGGTGCTCTACACGTATCTCCGAAGGTGTCCGTTGAGTTAGTATGGAGCAACACTGGGATTTGTCACTCCGTATGATGGAGAGGTATCTCAGGGCCCACTCGATAATACAGCATCACACACAAGCCTTGCAAGCAATGTGACTGAGTGTAAGTCGCGGGATCTTGTATTACGGAACGAGTAAACAGACTTGCGGGTAACGATATTGAAATAGGTATGCGGATACCGACGATCGAATCTCGGGCAAGTAACATACCGAAGGACAAAGGGAATGACATACAGGATTATATGTAGGATCCAATAAGGGAACCCAGGTCCCGCTATTGGATATTGACCAAGGAGTGTCTCGGGTCATGTCTACACAGTTCTCGAACCCTCAAGTTCTGCACACTTAAGGTTCGATGATTTTTTAGTATAGTTGAGTTATATGCGTGGTTACCGAATGTTGTACGGAGTCCCGAATGAGATCAGGGACATCACGAGGGTTTCTGGAATGGTCCGAAAATGAAGATTGATATATAGGATGGTTTCATTTGGTCACCGGAAAGTTTCGGGCATTACCAGCAGAGTACCGGGAGTGACGAATGGGTTCCGAGTGTTCACCGGGAGGGGCCCACACACCCGGGAGTGAGCCCATGGCCTTAGGGTGGTGCACCAGCCCTTAGTGGGCTATGGCGCCACAAGTGAAAAAACCAAAGGAAAAAAGAAGAAAAAAGGAAAGAGGGAGGTGGGAGGTGGGAAGGAAGAGGATGACTCCTCCTTCCAAACCAAATTGGATAAGGAGTCCTCCTCTCCACTTCGGCCAGCGCACCCTTGGGGCCCTTGTGCCCCAAGGCTAGCCCCGCCCCTCCTCCTATATATACTGGTGGTTTTAGGGTTTTTGAGACACAACTTTGCCACGTGCAACTCAAACCTATTCCACTTAGTTTTGCCTCTAGATCTGATTTCTGCGGAGCTCGGGCGGAGCCCTGCAGGATTAGATTGTCACCACCACCGGAGCGTCGTCACGCTGCCGGAGAACTCATCTACTTCTCCGTCTCTCTTTCTGGATCAAGAAGACCGAGATCGTCATCGAGTTGTATGTGTGCTGAACGCGGAGGAGTCGTCCGTTCGGCACTAGATCGGAACGGATCGTGGGACAGACCGTGGGACGACGGTGATTTGAATCACGAAGCTGTAAGACTACGTCAACCGCATTTCTTAATGCTTCTCGCTTAGCGATCTACAAGGGTACATAGATCTAATCTCCTCTCATAGATGGACATCACCATGATAGGTCTCGTGTGCGTAGGAAATTTTTTGTTTCCCATGCAACGTTCCCCTACAGTATGTACAGGTAAAAAGATACTTTGACATGAGCGCGCTGATTGTGCTATTTGGAGTTTCTTCTTCTTCTTCTTCTTCGATCTAGGATGGGTTACATGGTGGCAGCCTGGCATAGCAAGGATGGACGTCGTTCTTTTATCGTTTCTTTTCGTTTATAGTCGGAACCTGCTCTTCTTCATGATGATTGTATATTGTTGTATTGATGTGAACTTGATGTAGCTTGTGGCGAGTGTAAGACAATTCCATATACTCATCTCTTCAGTACATGTACTTGTGAAGATATCCATTGTAGAAAAACGACAAGATGCGCTTCTATCCCTGTCGAGGCCCTCGTGCCAAAATAAGGATAGGATCGCATCTTGGACGTTACAAGTTGGTATCGGAGCAGTACCGACCTAGGAGCCCCCTTGATTGATCGAACTTGGCCGAGTCGAGTCTAGTGAAAAACTTCTTTGAGTCTAGTTATATATTGGAGAGTATGATTCTTTTTTCTCCTCTTCTATGCTCTGGTGAGGAATCTTGACGTAAGACTTTTAATTCAACTCCTTTCTCACACAAAACAAATTTAGGATCACGCGGATATTTTTGGAATCTATATGATGTTGATCTGACGGAGTTCTGTCTTGGCGCCTCCTATCTGACTTGATTGCTTCCGGGGAGTTGAGCTCCAGGGGATTTTTGAGCACATCGTTATCTTTCAGATTTCTTAGTATCTCGGGACGGAGGATGTTCTAAATTGCTTTAATACTAGTAGTGGCGAGAGGAGTCCGGCATCCCCAGTACTGGTGGAGAGCGTCCGGATGTACTATCATACTTAGTATCATTGCGTTTTCGAGGGTCTATGGTAGATGGATTTCCGAGATCTATGGTTATGTGTTGGCGGATGTGATACACTGGTCTGGTTAGTGTTATTGCTAGGATTTGAGTGATGTTTTTTACTCCTTGTATCCGTGGACCCGATTGCATGACCAGAAATTTTGGGGAGTTCTTAGGTGGGAATTCAAGTAGTCACTTATAGGACAATCTTCCAACAGATGCATGATGTGAGGTTGGGGTTCGACATTGAGTGGATTCGTTTGTTCACGGTCGTTTTTACAGAGGACAGACTCGATATATGTCATCAGTATGCTTTGACAAGCCTCGTAGTTCGCTACGCCTAGGGAGCATATTCGAGCGTCATTTCAATATGACACTCCAATGTACGATTGAGCTCGTGCGATCCTATCCACGAAAATATCAAATGGAATCGCTGTCATATGTTTGTTCTGGCTTGTTTCGTAAGCCGCATCCCTTGTTTTGTTGGAATATGGTGATTCGAGTTGCTTCGATGTCAAGCGGTGATTTCATATCTTTTCTAAGTGGTGGACTTATATTTTATGAGAGTTCTAATCCTTTTGCTGAATCAAGTTGTCTTATCAATTCTTTTCAACCGGGGTCATCATGTCAATTCCTTTTCAACCGGTGTGCTTCTCTTCAAGTCAACTCTTTCCTTTTCAAGATTTGCAAGATCAATCTCTCATTTCTTTCCAGAGTTCATCTAATTTGTCCCAAGTTGCCTTTGTTTTTCCCCGCCCTCCCGCCCTTTTTCTTCAATGTTTCAATTATCATCCAGGTATCTTCCTTTCATTATTGTTTGTGCTATCTTTTCTTTTTTTTTTGTTCCCGGTTATTCATTGTGGAGATTCTCAGGAGTTTCATGTTCATCATTCTTCATTCTTGCTTTCTTCTCCGATGGATTCAATTCAAGCTCTCCGTGTTCATCTTATCCTTTTCATCCTTTAAATTCATTCCCATGTTGAAAATTCTTATCAAGTCTTTCCTGTTTTTCAGCACTCTCTATTATATCCGAGGTTTTGAAGATATATCAGAAGTTTCCTGTTTTCAGTCCTTTCAATTATTTCGAGGTTCCCAACCTCATCAAGTTTTCAGTTATACCGGTGCAGTATCTCTCTTTCTGAGCAATCTTTTCAACGTTGTTTTTTTAGAGGGCCCATAACCCACAGGTTTTCGCAGGATCTTTCCTACCTCTTCTTGTTTTTTTCTGGAAATCGCTAATTCTTTTAATTATGACATAAGAATGAATCCCATCAGTCATATTCCTTCTTCAAGATCGCTTCAAATGTATTATTTCATCATTGGCTCAACTTTTCTTTATTCATTGTTCCGGAGTCACTCAAAAATTCATGGTGTTGTTTCTTGCCATCATTCTCAACATTGGAGACCGAAGGTGTATTTCTCTCAAATCTTGGTACATTCTCTTGAAGATTCATCATTTCAGCTTCGTGTTATCCTCTGATTTGTTTCCAATCATGAGTAATTCCTTCCATATTTATCTAGTGCATTTAGTGTTGTTTTCCTTTCTTGATCCTCGAAGGCCATCATTTCAGAAGATTCTTCGTTCTCAGCTTTCATCTTTCATTCTCAATTCTTCTCAATTGTGTCTCTTTGTTTGTCTCACAATTATTCCGGTGCCTTGTTGAATTTTTTTGTTAGATGGCTCAAGATCTCTTCATTCTCAAGGTGTTCTTCAAGATTCTTGTGGTAGTACATCAGGTATTCTTTCTCTGCATTTCAAAGAGCAATTCTTCCTCCTTTATCCTTTGAGGTGGTGTTATAGCGTTCTTGTTAGTGGAGGAGTATCAAAGAGAAGTTGTTTCAAGAATGAAATATGTAAACCCACCAAATCCTTTGATCATGAGATATTTTCAACCCATGGTTTCTTCATTGAGTTATCTTGGATTATATTTCATCTAAAGCTTTTCCAAAGTATTGTTGCTATTACGGTGATTATCGTTGATCCAAGTTCTCGATATATCCTCTTGTTGTAAGAAGTTTTGCCTTTCTTGTTCCTCCCAAGCAATCAATTGTTTCCGTTAGTGGCCAGTTGTCACCTCATTATTTTGAAATGGTATCCATAAGCCCACAACAAGCTTGTTCTTTTTGTTGTTGGTTTTCCAACAACTCCGTTCAATTCTTCTTGCAAGGATGCTTGTCAAATTCAATTGTCGTAGGAGTTTTTATTTTCTTTTTCATTCTTTCTTCTCAATGATCTAGTTTCTATTCTCTTGCTCCAGTGTTGTTTTGATGTTGCTCTCTTTTATCCATTATCTAGTTTTGTCAAGATCATGGTCTTTCCTTTCTTATTCATTTAACCGCAGTGTTGTGTATTCTTTCATGTTCCTTCCTGGCATATCAATTTGCTTGTTTGTTGTGAATCTTGTCAAGATCTTTCTATCTTATCAAATCGTTGCCTCAATTTCCAACCGAAGTGCTGCCGAAATTTTGTTTCGATTCTTGCTTGTTTCTCATGTAATTCTTCATCTTTGCCATCCTTCAAGGATCGTTGGTTTCACTCGTTTGTCAAAGAAGCAACTAAGATTACCTCTTGCTCTTTCTTATCCTCTTCCCCTTTCATTCTTAGATCTCAGGGCGAGATCCCCTCTTAGTGTAGGAGAGTTGTAACAGCCCGAGACCGACGCTCCATAAGATTTCCCTCTTATTCCATTATCGTCGTGTGATTTAATTGTTTGTCACGTTCATCATCACATCATCCGCATTGCATCGGCACTCCGTTGCCGCCAGTTTTCAAAACTTGCATCTGTTTGTAGTTGTCGGTTCTCTCTGTTTTTGTCGTTTACCGTTTCGAGACCAACCACACATACACACGCCCGCGGCATCATTTAATATTGTATTTTAAAAGTGTGTATAAAACATTCTCGGATTGGGTTGAAACTTGGCGTGCGTCTTATTTGAATATAGGAAGGTCGCCTGCCAAATTTCATCGCAATCGGAGTTCGTTCGATACCCGAACGGTCGATCGTAGCGGGACCGTCATCGGTTATCGTCGAACGCTTTTCGGTGTTAAAAATCTCATTGTTAGGCCGCAAACTTTCCTCTCTTCTTAGCCCAACGCCCCCTCTACACACCCACTAAGCCACCTAGCTTGAGCTCGCGACCAGAGTCGTCCGATCGCGATCGTGCGATTGAAATCGGATGCAAAATCCCCCTAACCTAGGCCCCAATCCTATTTAAACATCCCCACCTCCTAATTTGGACAGCAAACCTCCCCTCCTCGGGATCCGCACGCCCCAAACCCTAGCCGCCACCACCCAAAGCCTCAGCCACCTCCCGCCTCAAGCCGGCTCGCCAGGCCTAGATATGGTACTCCCCGGGCCCGGATCAGACCTTGCCCGCGCCGCCGGCTTCCCCGAGCACTCCTCCCGAGCCCCTCTGTGGCAGCCGAGCCAGCTCCTCCCCGAGCTCCACCAGAGGCCCCACCACCAGCCCCCGCTAGCTCCACCGGTCTCCCCGCGCCGGTGCGCCTCCGCAGTCGCTGCCCATCGAAGCTCCGGCAAGTCCCACTCTGCCTCTGCCATGGACAGCCCGAGCTGCTCCAGCGCCGACCCCACTCTGCATCATCACCATGGCCCGCCTCCGGCCAACTCCGGCCGAGACCCGCACCGCAGAGCGCCCCTCCGACCGCCCCCGTTGCACTGGTCACCCGAGCCGCCCCATCGGAAACCTCCCGCCGCCATCGGCCTCGTTGTCGATCGGATCTGGAGCGCGAGCTCAGGCGGTCGAGCGTTGACCAGATGAGTGTGCCACGCTCCCACCAACCGCATGTGGCCTCGCCAGCTCCTGGGCCCCGAGCCGGCCCAGCCACCGCACCTAGCCAACCCAGTCCTCCTCCCACGCCGGCCCATGGCCATTGGGTGAGCGCCCGGTCTATCCCTGCCCCCACGCATTTTACCTATGTTGCGCACCTGTGTAGGCCCATCTACGGTAGAATCCGGCCCGTTGTATGTTTTTTTAGCCTGCGATTTAATTAATTTGAATAAACATGCATATTTTAAAACACACGTTACTTTTAAACCATGCGTCAGATTGAAATAAGTTATATATGTAAAACATTTAGAATTTCATGTAGTTTAATATTATCCCAATTGCATGCATATTTAAAACTGTTTGACCTGTCGTTTGCATAGATTTGTGTGTTGTTTTATTAGGGTGATTAATCTGTAACTATTTAAGCATGCATCCGGATTGCTCAATCCTAGTATGTAAAATGTTCATGTTGTTTGCAACGTAATTCCATGCATGGTAAAAATAGTTGTCTTGTTGTTTTCATGTAGGTGGCATAAATAGTTTGCAACATCGGGTTTAGGTCATATTCTTGCATATATGTGGTGGCACTAGTTTTATTTCAAACCCCACATATTATATATGTTTTCAAGGTAGAAATACATGGAATTTATCTGTGCATTTAGTTTTGTCTTTTCAGCACGTTAGTGTGCATGATATTTTTTCAAGTTGATGTTTTGTTTATTTAGTGTGATTTATTCCATGCATGATATGAATTAGTTTTGAACATGAGTTATGCCCTTGGACATGTATGCTAGATCCTCGTAATTTTGGTTGCTATCGAAATCCATATTTAGGTGTTGCTTCCTTGTTGCCAACATACTAGAAAATAGTGTTGTTTTGAGATGCTGAAATATTATAAGTCTGGGATCTGTAATATTTTGTTGATGTCTTTCCATGAGTTTTGCTAGTGTTCTACGGCCTCTTTGGGATTGGTGTAATGGAGTTATTTGTAGTGATTAAGATTATCTAGCATGTTGTAAGTTTTCATGCCATTCTATGCCCTGTAGGATATAGTTTTACTTCTGCCAATATGCCTTCTGGTTAAGAACTGCACTGTCAAAACTGTTATTTTCACTAAGTCTGAATTTGTGTGCTACTTGCCATTTTGCGAGTTCTTTCCCTAGTGATCCATGCTTCCATGCTAGTTGTATTTAGTAGGGTGTTGTCGTGCATCTTGACCAATACTGCCTCATGCCTTGTTTGAGCATTTTAGAATTATGTAACTTGTTGTTTTGGGTTGTAGAAAATGCCATGTTGCTGTTTTTTGCATATTGTAGATATTTCTTGTTTTGCTTGTAATTCTTGAACCGTTGCTCCGTTTGGAACGTGTCATATATGAAACTTGCTTAGAATCTCGTGTAGTTTCATAATATCTTGGTGCCTTGTTGGTTTGGAATGCTCATGGTTGTCGTTTGCATACATATTGCATTCATGGCATCATATCTTGCGGTGATTAATTTTTTGAACCGTAACTCCGTTGGAGATGATCCATATATGTAAATCGACTAGAATGATGCGTAGAATCACGTGCACCACTTTATTCTGCTCTTGAAAAAATATTAAAATGTATTAGTCCAGATCTGGACAGATTTCTAAATTAACATATGGGGTCATTTCGGAGATGCTATATGTTGTTTCCGACCTCATTTAAAATGCCTAGATAGGTAGTTTATTTCTGCTTCACCTCTTTCCATGTTTAAACAACATTTAATATTTCTGTGTACCTAAACGGGAGTGAACTAAATAATTCGCATGAGGAGTTTCGTCAATATGCAGCTCGTTGCATATTGAGCTTCACTAAATGTGTAGTGTTTTACTGTTGTGAATTGCCATGTCATGCCTTGCATAATTGAAATGGACATGCATTATATTAGGTTGTGCATCATACCGTGCTTTTGTTGTGGTGAATATCGTGTGTTGATTCTTGTTTCCGGTTTTCTTAGTCTCGATAGAGTTCCGCAAGCATGTCGGAATGTGAAGATCCGTTCGACTACGTCGGTTCGTCTACTTCACGGATTCGATCTTCTTCCAAGCAGGATCACAGGCAAGATGATCATTTCTCTAGATACTATTACTATCATTGTCATGCTAGTTGTCTCGTTTCTTTCGCTATGTCTCGCTGCCTACCACGTGTTAAATGTCAGCCTCCCAACATTGCCATGGAAACCTCTAACCTTTTCACAACCCAGCAAACCACTGATTGGCTATGTTACCGCTTTCTCAACCTTTTGTTAGTGTTTATAGTTGCAGGTGCGGTTCCTTCCATGTGAAAACATGGGTTCCTTATTATATAACCATATTATTGCTAATTAACTTAATGCACCTATATACTTGTTAAAAGGTCGAAGGCTTGGCCTTCTAGCCTGGTGTTTTGTTCCACCCTTGCCACGGGACCCCCTAGATTTTCATTTTGGGATAAAACTGGCCTGGCAAGGTCCAACATTGCTACTATATTTGCCCAACATAATAATACGGAAAAACATAGGGCATCATGTAACGCCCCGGACACACCCGCCGGCGGTCGTTACTCCTGACGGGATGTAGAATGGCCCCACATATCAACACTAGTCTTTTCTGCGCACTTTGTCCTCACTCATGCGCACTTGGGATCAAATTTCCGGTCACTCACCCATCCTAGAACTACTCCATGCCAAGCACACTTAACCTGGGAGTTATGTTCGAATGGGCTCCCGGAAAAGATGGGATCAAATTTCCGGTCGGTCACCCATCCTAGAACTACTCCACGCCAAGCACACTTAACCTGGGAGCGTCTGTGCATCCAGTCCAGTACATGTGACATGTCGTGTGCCACGACGGGTCACAAACGTCATGAGCAACATGACCGTGCACCTGTCCGCAAACATCCGTGTAACCGCGAGGGTCAGCTCTGATACCAACTTGGTAACGCCCCGGACACACCCATCGGCAAAGATGGGATCAAATTTCCGGTCGGTCACCCATCCTAGAACTACTCCACGCCAAGCACACTTAACCTGGGAGCGTCTGTGCATCCAGTCCAGTACATGTGACATGTCGTGTGCCACGACGGGTCACAAACGTCATGAGCAACATGACCGTGCACCTGTCCGCAAACATCCGTGTAACCGCGAGGGTCAGCTCTGATACCAACTTGGTAACGCCCCGGACACACCCATCGGCGGGCGTTACTCCTGATGGGATCTAGACTGGCCCCACATATCAACACTAGTCTTTTCTGCGCACTTTGTCCTCACTCATGTGCACACGGGATCACTTCCTGGTCGGTCACCCATCCTAGAACTACTCCAAGCCGAACACGCTTAATCTGGGAGTTATGTTCGAATGGGCTCCCAGAAAAGAAGGAATTCCTTATTGATATGGGTAGTCTATCATCCCTAATAAGCCAGGCTATCACACGTCATGAACCCGAGGATAAATTCAACATAATACAAGGTGCAGTGTTGCTAGTGCTGGTCCAAAATAGAGCCACTTGCGGGGCCACCCGGGGCAACTCGGGGGATTTCTATCTGTCCACCGTACGTATTGCTCATACATAGTGTCGTGAGAACGAGATATCCAGCTCCTAGCGGGATCGTCGACACATCAGGCGGCCTTTCCGGAGTTGTTTTACCTTGCTCGACCGTCTCGTGCATGGGATTCCGAGGATACTTCTCGAGGTTGAGGTTTTCCAATAGGAACCCGAGGAGATCACGGGTTTTCCATGATCGAGGTCATTCCGGCGCAGTGTGTGGTAGTTTGTGATGGACTAGTTGGAGCACCCCTGCAGGGTTAAATCTTTCGGAAAGCCGTGCCCGTGGTTATGTGGCAAACTTGGAAACTTTGTTTAACATCCGATTCTAGATAACTTGAAGTAAACTTAATTAAAATATGCCAACTGTGTGCGTAACCGTGACTATCTTTTCTCGTGAGTTATGTATCCCGAAGAGGACACGGTAGGGTTATGTCTGACGTAGGTAAGTGTTCAAGATCATTCTTTTGATCATTATTAGTTCACGTAAGCTATGAGTAGATCATCCCCCCTTTTTATTCTTGTATGTTAAGTTAGCCACCTCAAATAAATGCTTAGTCGCTTGCTGCAGTCTCACCACTTAACCATACCTCACCCATTAAGCTTTGGTAGTCTTGATACCTTTGGAAATGAGATTGCTGAGTCCCCTCTGGCTCACAGATTACTACAACACCAGTTGTAGGTACATGTAAAGAGATACTTTGATGTGAGTGCGCTGATTGTGCTATTTGGAGTTTCTTCTTCTTCTTCTTCATTGTTCTGGATGGGTTCCAGGCTGGCAGCCTCGGATAGCAAGCATGGACGTCGTTCTTTTATCATTTGTTTTCGTTCGTAGTCGGGCCGTGCTCTTCTTCATGATGATTGTATATTGTTGTATTGATGTGAACTTGATGTAGCTTGTGGCAAATGTAAGCCAATTCCATATACTCATCTCTTCAGTACATGTACTTGTAACGATATCCATTCTCGCAAAACGACGACATGCGCTTCTATCCTTGCCGAGGCCCTCGTGCCAAAATAAGGATAGGATTGCATCTTGGATGTTACATTAGTTCACTCTTCTAAAAAAGAACTACATTTGGTTGGGGTGACTTGTGATTAACCACATGAGCAAAACTCTCTTTGTCATATTATTCTTGACCAAGTTAATCAACTTATGTCAATTTACTCTCGATAGATGCTTCACGCGATGTCCATAACCTTCACAAACTTCGTCTTCAGATACCACATTAGTCTTGATGACCCAGACACACACCTATAACCATCTAGAGAGTTAGCAGCATTCAAGAGTAATAGGTTCAAACTTCTCGACTTAGATCTGTGTGATACTTAACCACTATCTAAGTTTCGGGATATGGGGTTTTCCCTTGGTGGACTCACTCAAATCTTTCTCAGAGTGGTCTCAAACAATTATTTTGGCAAAATCAAACTGAGAAGTTGAGCAAAACGGCAGATGGGGGTTGACTATTTTAGTCAGAGCAATCGTGAGGGTGAAATGACTATTTGGGGCATCGAGCCCAGCCAATAGCCAACCGACACGTATCTAACTATCGGATTTCAATTACACCAGACAACTTTACTTGAGGAACAACTAAAGTTGGCTCCTCCCCCTGAGCAATTCTCTCGCAGCCTAGAAGAACCGCCTCTGTGGATGGTAAGTTAAGTTATCGCACAGAGAGATTTCTCTTGTCTCACTTAGGATATTTTTTTGTTAAGCATCATGAAGATGTAAGTCTCGAAACTCTAATCCCTCTCAATAGTATGGTGGTCCTATGACTCATTTAAAGAAAATAAACTAAGAAATAAATGCACTAGTCTTCATTACGCCTTCATTCTTCTCTCATGCAGTCATTTTCTCTCGGATGCCACGCGTATCAATTGCTTCAACTCAACAATATTTTGGGGAGTCTTCAACTATACGCAATCTTCTAGATTGACTTAGCATTCTTCTTTTCTTTGTAGATAATAATGTTCTAGTTTACAGTAAACTCCTCTGAAATAAAGGGACCTAATCTATGTGTGTGCACTAGCAACTCAGAAACCGATAGAATCTCCTATTGTTGCTACACACGATTTGATAGTGCTTAATGAAGATGTACAATATTATGAATTGGAGAGAATGGCAAAGTGATGTACTTAACTACTGTTCATTTGTTTTAAGAAGTACTTCCTCCGTTCCTAATTATAAGAGCCTCTTTATTCGCGGGATTTTAAAATCGCATGAATAGGAGAAGTAGAGGGTTGAAGTGGCATGTCCATTTGAACCCTATAGAATTAGCAAAGAGTGTTTGATGTTAGAGAAAAAATAAAAAAATGTAAAAAGAGGTTGGAGCGGATGTTAGATTTTCTATGAAATCTAGCACAAAAGATTCCATATGAAAAATTCCTATGGGATCCAATACTATGAATCAAAGGATCAGTGTAGGAAAAAATTCTACGGATTTCAATCCTCCAAAAAACTTATAGAATTCCTTTGAATAAAAGGAGCCCTAAGGCCCAGATCTTTTGCCATAGTTTGGGGGTTCTCCCAAAATTTGACCCCCCGGCTTCTTCCAAAATCTTCGACCCCTTTTTATTTTACAATCCTAGCTAATTAGACTCTAACTAGATAAGATTGTAAAACATATGGTGCTCAAAGATACTGGAAGAAGCCCGGGAGGGTTAGATTCTGGGAGAATCCCCAGATTTTGGCAAAAGAAGTGGGCCAAATCTTTTTAGATATTCCAATACGGACTACATATGGAACAATATAAATGAATCTACACTCTAATGTATGTCTATATATATATATATATATCCGTATGTAGTTTTTAGTGAAATCTATAAAAAGACTTATACTTAGAAACATAGAGAGTAGATTGTGAAGTCAAATGACATGATCTAGGAGGCTCTTCAAGAAAGACGGAATGGCAATTGGGCATGGCATGTTCGAAGTTGTTGGCTTACAAAGACAGAAGATAAGGCGAACAAAAATACTCGTAATATTTGTACCAATTCTCCGATGTGGTACCATTGCATCGACAACGAGAAAATTGTAAAAAATCACCACAATTGGGGACGCTAAAACAAAAAAAATGTCACTATTTGTTTTGTTTTCAAAAAAACACCACAATTGTGCCGACGGTTTTCAAAAACACTCATAGGTTACAAAACACAAGCTAACTATGTTTGTGACAAATCGGCCCCCTGTAAGTGATGACGTGTCACCGAAATCTCATAGTGCTTGCATGTCACATTTGGTGTTAAACAACTTTAATCAGTTGATCAATGTTTTCTGAAAACTGTTAGCACAATGGTGACGAGTTTTTGGAAACAAAATGAATGATGACGGTTTTCTGTTTTAGTGCCCCCAATTATGAAGATTTTTTTGTAATTTACTCGTCGGCAGCTAAGTCGCTCCCACACCGATACCGATCACATCATCAATGCCGGTGAAGTCACTGCAAAGGCGAGAAGTTGCTTTTGCCATGTACCGCTACATGACATAGAATTCTCGAGAAGATCTTATTTCTGTCTCCCACCTCTAGGCATTCCTTGTACTGGATAAATGCATCCACCTATGTCATGTAAACGTAGTACTCGACCATTGTTCCATGAATGCTCAAAATCTATGTAAATTGGTAAGTTTATTTTATGTTTAATGCCTCAACATTCTACACTAAGTCCACTGCTCCTCTACTCAAACAATGTAGTTTTTCTATACTTTATTTGCAATAATGTACCATCTGTATCCTCAAGACTTCCTTCTTTTCATGCGAAGTAAAGATTTAAAGAAGCTCTCTCAAGAGGCACTCGCGTTCTAATTTAAGGAATGAAGATATATGTGTCCAATCCTTATATATATTTTGCTTCCATGTATGTATTGTATTTGGTGTCGCACACTAAAGATTTAAACGAGATTTCTTACTCGCGCGGCATGATGTCGTGCTGTCAGCGCTAGTGTATACAAAAGGAATATATATATGTACGTATGTATGTATGTATGTATATATATATATATATATATATATATATATATATATATATATATATGTGTGTGTGTGTGTGTGTGTGTGTGTGTGTGTGTGTGTGTGTGTATACATACATATATATATATACATACATATATATAGAGAGAGAGAAAAAACATCCTACCATCTAGGGGTAGTTACTCCGCATGTTTCATATACTATCATGCGGTAGTATATATATTAATTCATCATTTTTATTATGTTTATATATTATATAAAAGATTTTCCAAAATGAGTTCCATGAAAAAAATACAAGTTAGCCCATAGTTTTTATTATATTTGTGAAATACATATATTTTTATACGTAAAAAAGAACATACACAAAATATGATACATACTACCAAAAAATAGTATATATACTACCTAAACATTATTATATACTATATAGTACGCGTACATACTCTCTGATTTGATAGATATACTACATACAACATACGAAACGCAAGTGCTGGTAACTATAACCGGTGGTAGATAAAATTTATCATATATATATAACTACCGAACGTTCAGATTTTAGCAATAGGCAAGAAAGATCTTTATTTCACTTTAATTATTATACATGCATGCATTACAATGACTAATTTTCATTTTACGTACACTTCTCTCTCTAATTACATGCATATAAGCACTAAGTAAAAAAAGATGATGTCATCCTAAATTCTTTCTTTTTTAAAGCTTTAAAATGTTTTGTAGCTCATATCGTCGCTCCGATTGAAAAATCATTTTCACATAAAAGATTCGTCGCGGCGACACCTTCGAAACTAGATCCCATGTTGGTATGTTTTCATGACTTTTTTTAGGTAAGAAGTTACCATGCCCGTAGTACTAACTTATCATGGTGTTTAGACTGAAGTTATCGGAGGTGTTTCAACTATCTTTTTTGCGTGGGTCAAAAATTTACCATGATGTTTATAAGTAAATTATCATGTCTATAGTATCGCCTACCATCCGTGAAGTGCCTCGGCCGTAGGGTGAGATCCACATGCTGACATGGCATGACTCACTTTATAAACAGAACTTTGGGGGTCATGTCAGTCCATGGCTGTTTAGGTGTGTGTCGGGTTGTGTCGTACCCGGGTTGACCTATTGGCCACCTATTATCAGGTATGTGGCGCGTAAAATATCATGCTAATTACGCAAAAAATATTGGGTGTATGTGGAGATATTTCATCAACCCCCCCCACCCCTACCCCCGTCGCCAAAGTTACCAGGACTGGTGTACATAAGTTATCGGGTCTACGATGTGTGACTTACCATGCTATTCACACAAAAGTTACGGATAGGATATTTCATCAACTCTCCCTGCCTCGTCACCAAAGTTATCATGACCGAGGTACATAAGTTACCAGCTCCATGATGTGTGAGTTACCATCTATTCACACAAAAGTTACCGGGGATATTTCATCAACCCTCCCCCCATACCAAAGTTATCAGGACCGAGGTGCATAAGTTATTAGGTCTGCGGTGCGTGAGTTACCATGTTATTCACATAAAATTTATCATGGGATATTCCATCAACTGCCCCTGCCCCCTCTCCCCCGGCGCCAAAGTTACCAGGATCAGGTATATAAGTTATCAGATCTTCGATTAGTGAGTTACCATCTATTCACACAAAAGTTACCGGGGGATATTCTCACCTCCCGCCACGCTCGTGAAAATTACGAGGGTGTACGATGTGTGAGGTACCATGCTATTAACATTAAAGTTACCATGGGTATATTTCATAACCCCCCGCCTTGCACGCGAAAATTACCCACGGGTGTACATAAGTTATCATGTCATGGGGACGTAAAAAGTCATGTTATCTGTACATAAGTTGTTGTGGTGTGTTTCAACAACTCCCACATCTCCACCTTGTCGCCAAAGTTATCAGGATTAGGGTACATAGGTTATGTGGTTTGTAGTGTGTGAGTTACCATGCTATTCACGCAAAAGTTATCGAGTGGTATATTTCATCACCACCCCCACCCCCACCCCCCCCCACCCCCGCACGTCGCCAAAAGTTACCATGACCGGGGTACATAACTTATCAAGCTACGAAGTGTAAGTTACCCTGCTACTAACATTAAAGTTACCGTGTGTATATTTCACCACCCCCTCACCAAAAGTTTACACGACCGAATCACATAAGTTATCAGGTCTGCGATGTGTGAGTTACCACCCCTGCCCCCTCCCCACTCCCGCGCCAAAGATACCAGGACGGGGGAATATACGTTCCATGGTGAGAAAAAATGCACACAAAGAAAAGACTATCATTGGCACTCAATGAGTGAATCAAAAAATTACGTTGAATAAAAAATCATTGGCATTAAATGGGGTGGCTGCACGGAATATGAAATGGAAGAAAACAATGCCTTGAATTTAATTTTATGAATCAATCTCTCGGAAACTGACAAAAAATGGTGTTTTAAATATACTAACATGACTCTATCGGGTCAAGTATTCTGACTATCGCTTAACTAAAAAAGACGTCAAGTGGTGTGGTGATAGCTTGCTATGGGTCTTCTCTTGGAGACCGGAGTTCAAATCCTAGCCGTGACAATATATATTTTCTCTTCTGCGAAGGCAGTTTTGAAGCAAAAGAATGTTCGAAACTTACAATTATTGTGATCCTATGATGAGAATAATTATTGTGATCCCAGTCGATCTATAAGGTAGAGGTTCCGCTAAGATTTTGAAAAATCCCCAACTAGTAAAAAAATACGAACCTCCCGCACCTTCATCCTCAGCCCTAGATTCCCCCCGCTCCCACGATCCCCACCCCCGCCCCCGGACCAGGCCTCCGCCCGACCCCGGACCCGGCCGTCGCGCCGCTCCCAGACCTGTTTCCTGTGGCGCACCAGAGGATTCAACTCTCACTTGCGAGAGTTCAAATCCTAGTCATTACAATATATGCGCCGCCCCCATCCCTGGTTCCAGCCGATGCGCCGCCCTACAGCAACCACCCGCCACCTTCTTCCATCGCTCCGGCCAACCACCCGCCACCTTCCCTCGCCGCCGCGGCAACATGATGGGGACGATGAATCGACATGCATGTGAAGGGGAGGGCGTCGACCTGCAGCAACAACAGGCCTTGACCTGCTCGCAAGTGAGAGTTGGATCCTCTGGTGCGCCGTCCCTGTGGTCGGCTGGGTCCTTCAGTCTGGCTCCTCCCAAACCCAACGCCATGCGCCACATCTCTGACGCCGTCAGCTGCATATGGCCTGATGTCCTGCTCATCGTAAGGATCCGATGCGTTGCACTCCATCCCCAGGAACTCACCGTTGAGAGCCCAGATTAGGCCCTCCCTCGTCTATGGCCTCGCGCTCATGAGCACCGGAGTGTGCAAGAGGCCTTTTTGTCGGTGCCACTCATTGGGGGTTGTGTGCAGCCTACAGCTCGAGGGCAGTCCAATCCAACCCAACGCCACCGCCAGGCGGGGTCTCCGGCCACCATGTTGGCGAGGGCCCTTCCATGGGCGTGGACGACCACCTAGCAGCCATCTGCTTTGTCGGGGGCAGCGCTGCCTCCGGCACCCGTTGTCGCACCTCCCGTCCGCTAGCCCCGCCGTCCGTGGATCCCTGCCTCCCGACGAGTCCAACGTTCCTCAACGAACATCATGGTCGTTGCCTCCCTTCCATCGCGCTACTGTCATCGTCACCCCCAGCAACCATTGGCGCCGCTACCCTCGTCACTTCACTCCATCGCCACGCCCTGCCTTCTCCCCGATGCGGGTTCTCCACATCGCATCCAACCACCGCCGTGGCGCCCCAACCACTGAACCTTCATTGTTCGTTGACCTTTTCCCAATGGCTGCTTTGACCTTCCCGAGAAAGGTTGCCTCAAGGGATTGGGCTCGCGGGGTGCACGCAATCTCGTCCTAGCCAGTTGTTGTTTGGTAAAGATCCTCCGGCCTAAAGATGCAAGAGGTGGCCTTTCTAGCTAATGCTACTACTACTCTTTCTTCCAATGCTAATTTTGATTTTCTCCTAATGAAGCCAACACCTTGATTTTGATGGATAAGCAAGAACAAAGCTAATACAGAGCATGTGTAGAATACGAATTGCTTGCACGCGCCGCCACGGACTGCTCTGGTGCCATCCCCATCGGATATAAATTCACCCGCGGTCACTGTATTTGATCACTGAATTCACTTTGGTCACCAGACTGTAGAATACCCTAAATACGGTGCTTAATATCACATCGGTGAACAGTGATGGTCACCGCCGACTCTGTATAGACGTATCTGGCACACATGGCGCGCTTTTTGACCTGTTGACTAGCCACGCTGGGGGTCTTTTGCTTTGGTCGTTGATTTGAGGGGCCTAGTGTAAAATGTACCGGTCGTTGTGCAATTAACTCCCTCATCGTTGCGCTCTGTTTCTTCGTCGTTGCGCTCGAGGCCGGTGGTCGAAGGCGCTCGAGGCCGGTGAGGCTGCTGTGGGAGCGAGGCTGCTGGCGGATTTGCTGTCGGGTGTGAAGTTGCGGGAGGTTTGCCGTCGGGAGTGAAGTTGCGGAACACCGACTGCTCTGCCGATGGCCTATGTTCGTCGCCCGGAGCATGAAACTCCACCGCAATACGGTAAGAACCGCCCAGAACCTCCGTCGTCCATCCATGGCCCCTGTTCCATGCGTAATCTCTCGTCGAGAGCCTCAATCCATGGATTTGACATAGAAATTTTGTGGAGAAAGGGGTTACGGCTAGGGTTTTGGTAGGGTTTTGACAATGGATTTTTGGGGGGATTTAGGTATGGTTTACGACGGGTTTGGGGGGGGGTTGTAGATACCAATGGTTTTAAGCGAGATATGTAGTGATCAAGCAATAAAGTAGGGTCTTTTGCAATTCAGTTTTAAGGGAATTCGGTATGTAGTTTTTGGGGTTGGGTAGTTTGTAAATAAAGCAGCTTTTTTTACAATGCAGTAGTGATCAAGCAATAAAGCAGGGTCTTTTGCAATGTAGTTGCTACCAATGGTTGAAATTCATGTACTTTGTTGTTGTGAAATTCAGAAACTACGTTTTTCTTATGTTTTGTGATTGCATATGTGTATTTATTGATTCTAGGTGATGATGATCCTATGTTTTCTGTTCAAATATGGCATGGAGGTTTTTTCATGGGCCAAGGTAGAACCAAAAAATACTATGGAGGACACAACATCTGGTTTGATAACATAGACAAGAACACATGGTCACCCCAACATGCGGATGATCTCATAGAGCAGATAGGGTATGAGAAGGAAGGAAGGATGAAAGTGTAATACCGCATGCCAGGTCTTCAAGTAAGCACAAATGGGCTGACGGTGATCAATGAAGATGATGACACAGATAACATGAGAGCTTTTGTTACATTTGGGCATCATTTCATTGATATTTTTTTGGAACATGATGATTCTATCAGGGACTTGGATGATGTAGTTAGGTTCCCAATTCGAGATCTTCCTCAAGTCTTCAACCCTATGAAGCCAATGATTGTGGACACACCTGAATTAGTGGAGGGTTTCAGGACAGCAACTGAAGTATTAAATGATAAAGGCAAGTCAGCTATGAATATGGATGTAGATGAGGTGGATGACATTGATGAGAGTGGAGATAGTGAAAGTCAGGAGGAAGATGGTAGTGACATTGATTATATGCCAGAACTTGTAGATAGTGACTATGCCATATCAAAGGGGGATGATGACCTATATGTCAACAATTCTTTGATGCTACAGACAGTGGCGGAGCCAGGGGCGAGCAGGGGCCTCCCCCCCCCCCCCCCCCCCCCCCCCCCCCCCCCCCCCGTGACCATTGACCAAGTAGTAGTAGTATTTTATTACTCCATCCGGCCGTTCACTTTCCTTTCCCATAACCGTAATTAGCGTTTTGCTTGTTGCAGCGCCGCAGCCCGCAGTCGATCCAGTTTTGTTTTGATTTGATCGATCTCTACAGCGCAGCGGCGACAGAAACCTGGCACCTGGGTGACAGGCGTTCAGCGCCGTAGAATTCCTGCTTCCAGCGATCTATAATACAGCTCTCCGGACTCCGGTTTTAGATCGAACGACATGAGTTTTGTTTGGTTTCAGCGATCTATAATCTTGCATTCTTGCGTTCAGCTTCTTCCTGCTTTCAGCGATCTATAATCCCACGTTCCAGACTTCCTGCTTCCTCTCGCTCGATCTATAATAGAGCGGTGAGCCGGCGACAGGAGTTCAAGTCTTCAGAGCTTACGCCGCGACGGCCGACGAGCGACAGATACAGGTTTGATCAGCGCCTGTGTTTGATTAGTGCCTGTGTTTGAATTTTGATCCCCATTACCCAATAATTCATGCTAATTTGAGTTTTCTATTTAACAGCTATGAAGACATTGAAGAGGAAAACACGAACAGACAATGCAAAGATTAATTCTTTTTTAAGCCAGTTGAATCAAGTTCTCAGCCTACTGAAAGTGATGTGCAAGTTACAATTCCTAATTCAGTTGGCACTTGTGATCAAGATATACCGGAGATGGAAAATATTGCAGAGCAAGCTGAAATTGTAACCACACCTTATCAGAGAGATCCTGGTAAACGTTGTCAAATTTGGGAACTACCACCGGACAAGCAAGAGGAAGCTCGTCGTTTTTATATTTCTGAGGGGTCATATCAACCGGAGTTGAAAGAATACCCATTCGATGATAAGACTAAACACCGTCGCCGATTTTAGTTTGATTGGTTCACAAATTTCTTTTGGCTTGAGTATTCAACTCACACTGATAGTGCATATTGTTTGTCGTGCTTTCTCTTCTCAAAAAAACCAGTTGGAAAATGTGGATCCGATACATTCACAGTCAAGGGTTTTAGAAATTGGAAAAAGGTTAATGATGGGAAAGCATGTGCTTTTTTAACTCATGTTGGAAAGGGACCTGACTCTGCTCATAATTATTCAGTTCGTTGCTATGAATATCTCAAGACCACTATGGCTCATATTGATAAGGTGTTAGAAAAGCAAAATGAGAAAGTCGTTGCAGATGCAAGATTGAGGCTTAGACTACCATCGATGCCATGAAGTAAGCATTTTTTTTACATCAACTATAATTTGACATGACTTAGTGCATCAATGTCTAACAATTGCTCATTGTTCCTTACTTCATTAGGTGGTTGATATTCCAAGCTTGTCCTTTTAGAGGCCATGATGAATCTGTGGGTTCTAAGAACCGAGGAAATTTTCTTGAAATGGTCAATATTCTTGCTTCGTACAATAAAGACGTGGCAGCGGTTGTTTTGGAAAATGCTCCTGGAAATGCAAAGTATACCTCCGGAGAAGTTCAGAAAGAGATTGCTGGCATACTTGCTCGACAAGTGCAAAAATCAATTAAAGAAGAAATTGGTAATGGCAAGTTCTGCATAATGGTTGATGAAGCTCGAGATGAATCAAAAAAGGAACAAATGGCAATTCTTATTCGGTTTGCCAACAAAGAAGCAGAAATAATTGAGCGATTTCTTGATCTAGTTCATGTTAATGACACTGCTGCCTTAACTCTGAAAAATGCAATTTGTGGTGTACTAGCAGATAATGACTTGAATGTACAAGATATCAGGGGACAAGGCTATTATGGTGCGAGCAATATGAGAGGGGAATGGAACGGATTGAAGGCTCTAATTCTCCGTGAGTGTCCATATGCCTATTATATTCATTGTATGGCTCATCAGTTACAGTTGGCTCTTGTTGCTGCATCAAGGGAGGTACATGAGGTGCATAACTTCTTTCAAAATGCAAATTTTGTAATAAATGTTGTTAGTTCTTCTACAAAGCGCAATGATGAGTTACTAGCGAATCAAGCGGCAGAAATTGCTCGTCTAGTTGAGTTAGGAGAGCTTGATACAGGCAGAGGGCAAAACCAAATAGGCACCTTACAAAGACCCGGAGATACAAGATGGAGCTCACACTATAAGTCCATACAAAGCTTAAAAAGGATGTTTGCTGCTACAGTTGAAGTCATAAGAGGTATAGCAAGTGCTCGTTCTGTCTCAAAATTTTCTCGTGGAGATGCTGTTGGTTCCCTTAAAATGATCATATCATTTAATTTTGTGTTCGTTCTACACCTGATGGAAAAAGATTATGAAGATCACTGATGTATTGCGCCAGAAACTCCAACACAAATCTTTGGATATTTTGAATGCCTTGGATTCTGTTTCTAACACAAAGATCCTACTTGGTAAGCTAAGGGAACATGGTTGGGAATCACTTTTAGAGGAGGTCAAATCTTTCTCTGTGAAGCATGAGATTGATATCCGAGGTTTGGACCGCAAGTATGTTTCTTTACTCTCTAAATTCTAAAATTACTTAATTTATATTAAGTTATATCCTGCTTATTTCTTATCTTGAAAATTGAGTTGACTTTTGGTATGCAATTCATAGGTATGTTGATGTCACCAAATCTCGACACAAGCATGACAACACAACAACGCTCCATCACTACAAAGTAGATGTTTTCAGTGTAGCAATTGATCAACAACTGAGTGATTTGAATGATCGATTACGTACCCAAGCAACAGAGCTCCTTACTCTTTGTTCATCACTGGACCCAAGGCATGAATCTTTTGATATCCCAAATGAAAGGACGTGGATGTCGCCTAGAGGGGGGTGAATAGGCGCTTTAAAATAATTAAGGTTTAGGCTTGAACAAATGCGGAATAAAACGAACGTTTAATATGTCAAGCACAAAACCTACAAACAACTAGGCTCACCTATGTGCACCAACAACTTATGCTAAGCAAGATAAACAACTAAGTGATAGCAAGATATATTACAATAAACAATATGTCTATCACAAAGTAAAGTGCATAAGTAAAGGGTTTGGGTAAGAGATAACCGAGGCACGGGGAGACGATGATGTATCCCGAAGTTCACACCCTTGCGGATGCTAATCTCCGTTAGAGCGGTGTGGAGGCACAATGCTCCCCAAGATGCCACTAAGGCCACCGTAATCTCCTCACGCCCTCGCACAATGCAAGATGCCGTGATTCCACTAAGGGACCCTTGAGGGCGGTCACCGAACCCGTACAGATGGCAAACCTTGGGGGCGGTCACCGAACCCGTACACGTGGCAACCCTTGGGGGCGGTTACCGGTACCCGTACAAATTGCTCGGAGCTATCTCCACAACCTAATTGGAGGCCCCGACGCTTGCCCGGAGCTTCACACCACAATGATTGAGCTCCGAGACACCACCAAGCTTCTAGGACGCCAAATCATCAGCGAAGAACAATATCTAGGGTACTAAGTGTTGGGGAACGTCGCATGGGAAACAAAAAATTTCCTACGCGCACGAATACCTGTCATGGTGATGTCCATCTACGAGAGGGGATGAATGATCTACGTACCCTTGTAGATCGTACAGCAGAAGCATTAGAGAACGCGGTTGATGTAGTGGAACGTCCTCACGTCCCTCGATCCGCCCCGCGAACAATCCCACGATCAGTCCCACGATCTAGTACCGAACGGACGGCACCTCCGCGTTCAGCACACGTACAGCTCGACGATGATCTCGGCCTTCTTGATCCAGCAAGAGAGACGGAGAAGTACAAAGAGTTCTCCGGCAGCGTGACGGCGCTCCGGAGGTTGGTGATGACCTTGTCTCAGCAGGGCTCCGCCCGAGCTCCGCAAAAACGCGATCTAGAGGAAAAACCGTGGAGGTATGTGGTCGGGCTGCCGTGGAAAAGTCGTCTCAAATCAGCCCTAAAACCTCCGTATATATAGGTGGGAGGGAGGGGGCCTTGCCTTGGGGCTCAAGGAGCCCCAAGGGGGTCGGCCGAGTCCAAGGGGGAGGACTCTCCCCCCCAAACCGAGTTGGACTAGGTTTGGTGGGAGGGAGTCCCCCTCCCTTCCCACCTCCTCTTTTTTTTTCTTTTCCTCTTGATTTTTCTTCTCTTGGCGCATAGAGAACTTGTGGGCTGTCCCACCAGCGCACTAAGGGCTGGTGTGTCTCCCCCAAGGCCTATGGGCTTCCCCGGGGTGGGTTGCCCCCCCCCCCCCCGGTGAACTCCCGGAACCCATTCGTCATTCCCGGTACATTCCCGGCAACTCCGAAAACCTTCCGGTAATCAAATGAGGTCATCCTATATATCAATCTTCGTTTCCGGACCATTCCGGAAATCCTCGTGACGTCCGTGATCTCATCCGGGACTCCGAACAACATTCGGTAACCAACCATATAACTCATATACGCATAAAACAACGTCGAACCTTAAGTGTGCAGACCCTGCGGGTTCGAGAACTATGTAGACATGACCCGAGAGACTCCTCGGTCAATATCCAATAGCGGGACCTGGATGCCCATATTGGATCCTACATATTCTACGAAGATCTTATCGTTTGAACCTCAGTGCCAAGGATTCGTATAATCCCGTATGTCATTCCCTTTGTCCTTCGGTATGTTACTTGCCCGAGATTCGATCGTCAGTATCCGCATACCTATTTCAATCTCGTTTACCGGCAAGTCTCTTTACTCGTTCCGTAATACAAGATCCCGCAACTTACACTAAGTTACATTGCTTGCAAGGCTTGTGTGTGATGTTGTATTACCGAGTGGGCACCGAGATACCTCTCCGTCACACGGAGTGACAAATCCCAGTCTTGATCCATACTAACTCAACTAACACCTTCGGAGATACCTGTAGAGCATCTTTATAGTCACCCAGTTACGTTGCAACGTTTGATACACACAAAGCATTCCTCCGGTGTCAGTGAGTTATATGATCTCATGGTCATAGGAATAAATAGTTGACACGCAGAAAACAGTAGCAACAAGATGACACGATCAACATGCTACGTCTATTAGTTTGGGTCTAGTCCATCACGTGATTCTCCCAATGACGTGATCCAGTTATCAAGCAACAACACCTTGCTCATAATCAGAAGACACTGACTATCATCGATCAACTGGCTAGCCAACTAGAGGCATGCTAGGGACGGTGTTTTGTCTATGTATCCACACATGTAAATGAGTCTTCATTCAATACAATTATCGCATGGATAATAAACTATTATCTTGATACAGGAATTATAATAATAACTATATATTTATTATTGCCTCTAGGGCATAATTCCAACAGTCTCCCACTTGCACTAGAGTCAATAATCTAGCCCTCACATCACCATGTGAATTACATTGTAATAAATCTAATACCCATACAGTTCTGGTGTCGATCATGTTTTGGCCGTGGAAGAGGTTTAGTCAGCGGGTCTGCTACATTCAGATCCGTGTGCACTTTGCATATATTTACGTCCTCTTCCTCGACGTAGTCGCGGATGAGGTTGAAGCGTCGTTTGATGTCTCTGGTCTTCTTGTGAAACCGTGGTTCCTTTGCTAAGGCAATGGCACCAGTGTTGTCACAGAACAAGGTTATTGGATTCAGTGCGCTTGGCACCACTCCAAGATCCGTCATGAACTGCTTCATCCAGACACCCTCCTTAGCCGCCTCCGAGGCAGCCATGTACTCCGCTTCACATGTAGAATCTGCTACGACGCTTTGCTTGGAACTGCACCAGCTTACTGCACCCCCATTAAGAATAAATACGTATCCGGTTTGCGACTTAGAGTCGTCCGGATCTGTGTCAAAGCTTGCATCGACGTAACCTTTTACGGCGAGCTCTTCGTCACCTCCATATACGAGAAACATCTCCTTAGTCCTTTTCAGGTACTTCAGGATATTCTTGACCGCTCTCCAGTGATCCACTCCTGGATTACTCTGGAACCTACCTGCCATACTTATGGCCAGGCTAACATCCGGTCTAGTGCACAGCATCGCATACATGATAGAACCTATGGCTGAAGCATAGGGTACGGAGCGCATATGCTCTCTATCTTCATCACTTGCTGGGCACTGAGTCTTACTCAATCTCGTACCTTGTAAAACTGGCAAGAACCCTTTCTTGGACTGTTCCATTTTGAACCTCTTCAAAACTTTATCAAGGTATGTGCTTTGTGAAAATCCTATCACGCGTTTTGATCTATCCCTATAGATCTTAATGCCTAGAATGTAAGCAGCTTCTCCTAGGTCCTTCATAGAGAAACTTTTATTCAAGTAACCTTTTATGCTCTCCAAAAGCTCTACGTTGTTTCCAATCAGTAATATGTCATCCACATATAATATTAGAAACGCCACAGAGCTCCCACTCACTTTCTTGTAAATACAAGATTCTCCAACCACTTGTATAAACCCAAATGCCTTGATCACCTCATCAAAGCGTTTGTTCCAACTCCGAGATGCTTGCACCAGTCCATAAATGGATCGCTGGAGCTTGCACACCTTGTTAGCATTCTTAGGATCGACAAAACCTTCGGGTTGCATCATATACAACTCTTCCTTAAGGAAACCGTTAAGGAACGCCGTTTTGACATCCATCTGCCAGATTTCATAATCAAAAAATGCAGCTATTGCTAACATTATTATGACGGACTTAAGCATCGCTACGGGTGAGAAAGTCTCATCGTAGTCAACTCCTGGAACTTGTGAAAAACCCTTTGCCACAAGTCGAGCTTTATAAACGGTCACATTACCGTCAGCGTCCGTCTTCTTCTTAAAGATCCATTTATTCTGAATAGCCTTGCGGCCCTCAGGTAGTATCTCCAAAGTCCACACTTTGTTCTCATACATGGATCCTATCTCGGATTTCATGGCTTGTAGCCATTTGTTGGAATCTGGGCCCACCATTGCTTCTTCATAACTTGCACGTTCATTGTTGTCTAACAACATGATTGATAAGACGGGATTACCGTACCACTCTGGAGCAGCACGTGATCTCGTCGACCTGCGTGGTTCAACAGAAACTTGAACTGGAGTTTCATGATCATCATCATTAACTTCCTCCTCAACCGGCGTCGCAATGACAGAGGTTTCCCCTTGCCCTGCGCCACCATCCAGAGGGATGAGAGGTTCGACAACCTCGTCAAGTTCTATCTTCCTCCCACTCAATTCTCTCGAGAGAAACTCTTTCTCGAGAAAAGCTCCGTTCTTAGCAACAAACACTTTGCCCTCGGATTTGAGATAGAAGGTGTACCCAACTGTCTCTTTTGGGTAACCTATGAAGACGCATTTTTCCGCTTTGGGTTCCAGCTTTTCAGGCTGAAGCTTTTTGACATAAGCATCACATCCCCAAACTTTAAGAAACGACAACTTTGGCCTCTTGCCATACCACAGTTCGTATGGTGTCGTCTCAACGGATTTTGATGGTGCCCTATTTAAAGTGAATGCAGCTGTTTCTAATGCATAACCCCAAAATGATAACGGCAAATCAGTAAGAGACATCATAGATCGCACCATCTCTAACAAAGTACGATTACGACGTTCGGACACACCATTACGCTGTGGTGTTCCAGGCGGTGTTAACTGTGAAACAATTCCACATTGTCTTAAGTGAGCACCAAACTCGAAACTCAGATATTCACCCCCACGATCAGAACGTAGGAACTTGATCTTCTTGTTACGATGATTTTCCACTTCACTCTAAAATTGCTTGAACTTTTCAAATGTTTCAGACTTGTGCTTCATCAAGTAGACATAACCATATCTACTTAAATCGTCAGTGAAGGTGAGAAAATAACGATATCCGCCGCGTGCCTCCACGCTCATTGGACCACACACATCGGTATGTATGATTTCCAATAAGTCACTTGCACGCTTCATTGTTCCGGAGAATGGAGTCTTAGTCATCTTGCCCATGAGGCATGGTTCGCACGTGTCAAGTGAATCAAAGTAAAGTGACTCCAAAAGTCCATCAGCATGGAGTTTCTTCATGCGCTTTACACCAATATGACCCAAGCGGCAGTGCCACAAAAATATGGCACTATCATTGTTTACTCTAACTCTTTTGGTCTCAATGTTATGTATATGCGTATCGCTATCAAGATTCAATATGAACAATCCTCTCACATTCGGTGCATGACCATAAAAGATGTTACTCATAGAAATAGAACAACCATTATTCTCAGACTTAAAAGAGTAACCGTCTCGCAATAAACAAGATCCAGATATAATGTTCATGCTCAATGCAGGCACTAAATAACAATGATTTAAGTTCATCACTAATCCCGATGGTAGCTGAAGTGACACTGTGCCGACGGCGATTGCATCAACCTTGGAACCATTTCCTACGCGCATCGTCACTTCGTCTTTCGCCAGCCTTCGTCTATTCCGCAGTTCCTGCTTCGAGTTGCAAGTATGAGCAACAGAACCGGTATCGAATACCCAGGCACTACTACGAGAGCCGGTTAAGTACACATCAATAACATGTATATCAAATATACCTGATTTTTCTTTGCCCGCCTTCTTATCTGCCAGATACTTGGGGCAATTGCGCTTCCAGTGACCCATACCCTTGCAATAGAAACACTCCGTTTCAGGCTTAGGTCCAGCTTTGGGTTTCTTCGGTGGATTGGCAACAGGCTTGCCGCTCTTCTTCGAATTGCCCTTCTTGCCTTTGTCGTTTCTCTTGAAACTAGTGGTCTTATTCACCATCAACACTTGATGCTCTTTACGGAGTTCAGACTCTGCGACTTTCAACATCGCAAACAACTCGCCGGGAGACTTGTTCATCCCTTGCATGTTGTAGTTCAACACAAAGCCTTTGTAGCTTGGCGGCAGTGATTGAAGGGTTCTGTCAGTGATAGCTTCTTGCGGGAGTTCAATCCCCAGTTCAGCTAGACGGTTTGAGTACCCAGACATTTTGAGCACATGTTCACTGACAGACGATTTTTCCTCCATCTTGCAAGCATAGAATTTATCGGAGGTCTCATACCTCTCGATCCGGGCGTTCTTCTGAAAGATAAACTCCAACTCCTGAAACATCTCAAATGCTCCATGACGCTCAAAGCGACGTTGAAGTCCCGGTTCTAAGCCATACAAGACTGCACATTGAACTATTGAGTAGTCCTCCTTACGTGCTAACCAAGCGTTCTTAACATCCTGATCAGCCGTAGCGGGTGGTTCATCTCCTAGCGCAGCATTAAGGACATTATCCTTCTTCCCAGCTTGTAATATTAGCTTAAGATTACGAGCCCAGTCTACAAAGTTGCTTCCATCATCTTTCAACTTAGCTTTCTCTAGGAACGTATTAAAATTCAGGATGACTGTCGTGTGAGCCATGATCTACAACACAAATATATTCAAAGTGGACTTAGACTATGTTCAAGATAATTAGAGTTCAACTTAATCAAATTATATGCTAAATTCCCACTCAAAAAGTACATCTCTCTAGTCATTTGAGTGGTTCATGATCCACTTACACTATCCCAAGTCCAATCATCACGTGAGTTGGGTATAGTTTCAGTGGTAAGCATCCCTATGCTAATCATATCAACTATATGATTCACGATCGACCTTTCGGTCTCATGTGTTCCGAGGCCATGTCTGCACATGCTAGGCTCGTCAAGCTTAACCCGAGTGTTCCGCGTGCGCAACTGTTTTGCACCCGTTGTATGTGAACGTTGAGTCTATCACACCCGATCATCACGTGGTGTCTCGAAACGACGAACTGTAGCAACGGTGCACAGTCGGGGAGAACACAATTTCGTCTTGAAATTTTAGTGAGAGATCACCTCATAATGCTACCGTCGTACTAAGCAAAATAAGGTGCATAAAAGGATTAACATCACATGCAATTCATAAGTGACATGATATGGCCATCATCACGTGCTTCTTGATCTCCATCACCAAAGGCCGGCACGATCTTCTTGTCACCGGCGCCACACCATGATCATCCATCAACGTGTTGCCATTGGGGTTGTCGTGCTACTTATGCTATTACTACTAAAGCTACATCCTAGCAAAATAGTAAACGCATCTGCAAGCATAAACGTTAGTATAAAGACAACCCTATGGCTCCTGCCGGTTGCCGTACCATCGACGTGCAAGTCGATATTTCTATTACAACATGATCATCTCATACATCCAATATATCACATCACATCGTTGGCCATATCACATCACAATCATACCCTGCAAAAACAAGTTAGACGTCCTCTAATTTTGTTGTTGCATGTTTTACGTGGTGACCAAGGGTATCTAGTAGGATCGCATCTTACTTACGCAAACACCACAACGGAGATATATGAGTTTCTATTTAACCTCATCCAAGGACCTCCTCGGTCAAATCCGATTCAACTAAAGTTGGAGAAACCGTCACTTGCCAGTCATCTTTGAGCAAAGGGGGTTACTCGTAACGATGAAACCAGTCTCTCGTAATCGTACGAGTAATGTCGGTTCAAGCCGCTTCAATCCAACAATACCGCGGAATCAAGAAAAGACTAAGGAGGGCAGCAAAACGCACATCACCGCCCACAAAAAACTTTTGTGTTCTACTCGAGAAGACATCTACGCATGAACCTAGCTCATGATGCCACTGTTGGGGAACGTCGCATGGGAAACAAAAAATTTCCTACGCGCACGAAGACCTATCATGGTGATGTCCATCTACGAGAGGGGATGAATGATCTACGTACCCTTGTAGATCGTACAGCAGAAGCGTTAGAGAACGCGGTTGATGTAGTGGAACGTCCTCACGTCCCTCGATCCGCCCCGCGAACAATCCCGCGATCAGTCCCACGATCTAGTACCGAACGGACGGCACCTCCGCGTTCAGCACACGTACAGCTCGACGATGATCTCGGCCTTCTTGATCCAGCAAGAGAGACAGAGAGGTAGAAGAGTTCTCCGGCAGCGTGACGGCGCTCCGGAGGTTGGTGATGACCTTGTCTCAGCAGGGCTCCGCCCGAGCTCCGCAAAAACGCGATCTAGAGGAAAAACCGTGGAGGTATGTGGTCGGGCTGCCGTGGAAAAGTCGTCTCAAATCAGCCCTAAAACCTCCGTATATATAGGTGGGAGGGAGGGGGCCTTGCCTTGGGGCTCAAGGAGCCCCAAGGGGGTCGGTCGAGTCCAAGGGGGAGGACTCTCCCCCCCAAACCGAGTTGGACTAGGTTTGGTGGGAGGGAGTCCCCCTCCCTTCCCACCTCCTCCTTTTTTTTCTTTTCCTCTTGATTTTTCTTCTCTTGGCGCATAGAGAACTTGTGGGCTGTCCCACCAGCCCACTAAGGGCTGGTGTGTCTCCCCCAAGGCCTATGGGCTTCCCCGGGGTGGGTTGCCCCCCCCCCCCCCCCCGGTGAACTCCCGGAACCCATTCGTCATTCCCGGTACATTCCCGGCAACTCCGAAAACCTTCCGGTAATCAAATGAGGTCATCCTATATATCAATCTTCGTTTCCGGATCATTCCGGAAACCCTCGTGACGTCTGTGATCTCATACGGGACTCCGAACAACATTCGGTAACCAGCCATATAACTCATATATGCATAAAACAACGTCGAACCTTAAGTGTGCAGACCCTGCGGGTTCGAGAACTATGTAGACATGACCCGAGAGACTCCTCGGTCAATATCCAATAGCGGGACCTGGATGCCCATATTGGATCCTACATATTCTACGAAGATCTTATCGTTTGAACCTCAGTGCCAAGGATTCGTATAATCCCGTATGTCATTCCCTTTGTCCTTCGGTATGTTACTTGCCCGAGATTCGATCGTCAGTATCTGCATACCTATTTCAATCTCGTTTACCGGCAAGTCTCTTTACTCGTTCCGTAATACAAGATCCCGCAACTTACACTAAGTTACATTGCTTGCAAGGCTTTTGTGTGATGTTGTATTACCGAGTGGGCCCCGAGATACCTCTCCGTCACACGGAGTGACAAATCCCAGTCTTGATCCATACTAACTCAACTAACACCTTCGGAGATACCTGTAGAGCATCTTTATAGTCACCCAGTTACGTTGCGACGTTTGATACACACAAAGCATTCCTCCGGTGTCAGTGAGTTATATGATCTCATGGTCATAGGAATAAATACTTGACACGCAGAAAACAGTAGCAACAAAATGACACGATCAACATGCTACGTCTATTAGTTTGGGTCTAGTCCATCACGTGATTCTCCCAATGACGTGATCCAGTTATCAAGCAACAACACCTTGCTCATAATCAGAAGACACTGACTATCAGCGATCAACTGGCTAGCCAACTAGAGGCATGCTAGGGACGGTGTTTTGTCTATGTAGCCACACATGTAAATGAGTCTTCATTCAATACAATTATAGCATGGATAATAAACTATTATCTTGATACAGGAATTATAATAATAACTATATATTTATTATTGCCTCTAGGGCATAATTCCAACACTAAGTACCAAAGGTAATAAGCTTCTCAAACTTCACTTCCACGTATCACCGTGGAGAACTCAAACCGATGCAACTAATGCAATGGCAAGAACACACGAAGTGGTCAAGTCCCTCACACTCAAATCCCTCCACAACAACGAAATCTATAGAGAAATATGAGAGGAAGAACAAGGAGCTCACAAAGAACTCCAAGATCAAGATCCAAGGGGTTCCCCTCACATAGAGGAGAAAGTGATTGGTGGAGATGTGGATCTAGATCTCCTCTCTCTTCTCCCTCAAGAACAAGCAAGAATCATTGGAGGGATTGAGAGTAAGCAAGCTCTAAGAATGTCAACAATGGAGGTAGAACAAGAGCTCAACAAATGGATAAAGCCAAGGGGGAAGAAGACCCCCTTTATATAGTGGGGGAAGGAATCAGACCGTTACCCCCACTCTCTGCCCGAGCTCCAGCGGTACTACCGCTGGCTGCAGCGGTACTACCGCTAGCCCCAGCGGTACTACCGTTGGGCCCCTGGTAGTGCAAAGGCAAGAAAGTCTTCGCAAAAGGGTCCGTCCACGAACAACCGCTAGGCAGGCGGTACCAAGCTCCTGGAGCGGTACTACTGCTGACCAGGGGCGGTACTACCGCCAGCCAGCGGTACTACCGCCAACTCTAGCGGTACTACTGCTAGGTCCAGCGGTACTACCGCTCGCCACTGAAACAGCCATAACTTTCGCATACGAGCTCCGAATCGAGCAAACCCAAGCTTGTTGGATTCAGGACGACAAGAGCTATCCAAACAATGGAAATCTTAAGACCATGCAGATATGAAAATGCCAATGATATAGAGATGTGAGTCCTCTATGAATGAAGAACCGACAAAAACTCCAACATCGAAAACATCATAGTAGATGCATATGGACTCCGTTTTCGATGAACTCGAGCTTGTCACGAAGATGACCATAAGCTCTAAAAATCACAAAGAGAAACACCAAACAAGAACCAAGAAGTATGATGCAAGGATGCAAATGGTTTGAGCTCTCAACGAACGATACGATCAAGCTACTCACTTGAGAGCCCCCCTTGATAGTACAGCAATCTATCCTAACCAGAAAACCTATCAAGGGCAAACCTATACCTTGCACCTCGTCCTCTTGAGCTAGATGATGATGATCTTGGCTTCCTCAAGATGTACCACCTTTCTTGATTGCGTTGGCTTGATGAAGACTAATTGATTGCTCCCCCATACTCACTATGGGTGAGCCACTCTTCAGCATATCTTCACAAGTCCATTGCCACCACAATGGACGGCAAGCTTCAAGCATGATATCTTCGTGCTGATCCACTTGAACTTGCACATCGCAATCTTGATGACGATCACAACTTGACGTCATACTTCATGGGTTGTATGAGATCTTCCCTTTGACGCAAGCCCATGGAAACACACCATACCATGGGATCACTTGATCCCTCTCGGTACATCTTGTACGCTTTGTGTGTTGATCATCTTGATTTACTCTTTGTCTGAGATCTTGATCAACCATGTGTCTCTATGACCATTCTTTGGATAATACGATCACAACTTGACGTCATACTTCATGGGTTGTATGAGATCTTCTCTGTGACGCAAGCCCATGGAAACACACCTAACCCCCACATAGAACTCTCACGAAGACCATGGGTTAGTACACAAACACGTAATGGACAATGCTTACCATACCATGGGATCACTTGATCCCTCTCGGTACATCTTGTACGCTTTGTGTGTTGATCATCTTGATTTACTCTTTGTCTGAGATCTTGATCAACCTTGTGTCTCTATGACCATTCTTTGGATAATACCTTGAATACCACCTTGGTCATCATATAAACTCCTTGAACCCAACAGATGGACTTCAAGAAGTGCCTATGGACAAATCCTATAAATATAACTTAAGGCAACCATTAGTTCGTAGGAATTGTCATCAATTACCAAAACCACATATGGAGATATATGCTCTAACACCAAAGATAAGCACTCTTGCAGAAAAAATTTATCCCGCGGATTTCTCAAGTCAAGAAATAGCTCAATTGGAAAGTCGACTGCCTCATTTTCAGCTAGATGTGTGTAACCATCCAGAACTGATTACCTTGCCATCAATTTCTGGTTTAGCAAAAGGACTAGTTAAAACAGGTAAAGCTTCTTCATATCCAATGGTTGACAGGTTACTACGGCTAGTTATCACTCTCCCAGTCTCAACAGCAACTGAAGAGCGGGCTTTTTCAGCTATGAAAATTATCAAGACACGACTTCGAAGTACAATGGGAGACGATTTACTTCGCCATTGCATGATAATTTACATAGAAAAGGAATTAGCAGATAAGATTTCTTCCGACAAAATTATTGATATTTTTTATCTTATTGGCAAACGTAAAGGCCATTTTAAGCTAATACAAATGTAATGATGTTTTTAAATCATCAAAGCAGAATGAGTTGTTCTATATATGAATAATTTTGTACTGGATATTTTTTGTTTACTTGACTTGCCCCCCCCCCCCCCCCATATCCAAATCCTGGCTCCGCCCCTGGCTGCAGAGGAGAAGAGGAATGAGGAACCCTTGGAAGTGTCAGAAGATGATGACTTAAGAAGGCCAGATTCTGATGATGAAGGGAGAATTTAGATGAACTTCAAAACATTGAGGGATGAAGATTTGTTATGCCCTAAGTTTCATGTGGGGCAAGTTTTTCCGAATGTGCAGCTCCTTAGGAAGGCTATCAAAGAATACTCATGCAGGAATAGGGTCAGCCTCAAGATGCCAACTAATGACAAGATGAGGGTTTGTGCAAAGTGTGAAGAGGGGTGCCCCTTTTATCTATGGGCATCCAATGACAATAGGTCAAAGGCATTCATGGTAAAGAGGCTTCTGGACAAGCACACATGCAGCAAGAAATGGCAGGTGAAAAATTTCACAGCTCCATACATGGCAGAGAAGTATCTGGACTCATTTAGGGCAGATGAAAACATGAGCATGAAGAACTTCTCTAGGGTGGTGCAAGAACAATGGAACATGAAGCCTACAAGGAGTAAGCTTAGGAGAGCAAAAAGGTTGGCTCTTCCTATTGTCCATGGAGATGAGGAGAAACAATACAACAAGCTTTGGGACTATGTAAATGAGTGGAGAAGGTCAAATTGAGGGAGCACTTTTTATTTAGCAGCAGATACAAATGGTACCTTCCTGCACTGCTACTTCTCTTTGGAGCCATGCAAGAGAGGGTTCATGCAGGCTTGTAGGCCAGTAATCTGCCTAGATGGTTGCCATTCGAAGACCAGATATGGAGGTGTTCTTCTCACTGCAGTTGGATTAGATCCAAATGACTGCATCTATCCAAATGTTTGTGCCGTTGTTGACATTGAGAACACTGACACCTGGAGGTGGTTCTTATCCTCTCTGAAGCAAGACCTATGCATTACCAAAACTGATCTGTGGACTATTATGTCTGACAAGCAGAAGGTATTTCATGTCTTTACTACTTTGTCATGATGCATGATTACACACTTGTCTAAACTGTGATGATAACATTGACTTTGACATATTTTCAGGGTATCATCAAAGCTGTGAGAGATTACTTTCCAGATGCAGAGCACAGGTTCTGTGTTAGACATTTGTAGCAGAACTATCAAGAGCAATTCAGAGGTGAAGTGCTCAAGAACCACCTGTGGAAATATGCTAGGAGCACAACTCCTATTGATTTTGAAGAGAACATGGAAGAGCTGAAACTGATAAACTTTGAAGCATGGAAATGGCTTGATGGGATGGACCCCAAAACTTGGGTTCGGGCATTTCAGAAAGAATTTCCAAAGTGTGATATTCTTCTCAATAATGCTTGTGAAGTCTTCAACAAGTAAGTTGCATCTGTTGTCATACTTTGTCATTTTAGAAACAGTTAGTGTGTAGGTTGATAACACTTGATGACAAGGTTTATACTTTGTCATCTGCAGGTACATACTTGAAGCCGGAGAGCTGCCAATTTTGTCATTGATCAGACAATCAAAAAGCAGTTGATGACAAGGTTTTACAACAAAAGAGAGGAAGCAGAAACATGGGATGGCACTGTTTGCCCCAAAATTAAGAAAAGAACTTGAGAAGAATGATGAACTGTCACCTACATGTCATGCATCAAATGCAGGAGAGGGAATATTCCAGGTGAAGTAGCCTGACTTTGCATTTTGACAAGTTCATTTGCATATTTCCGTTACCTCCATTTCATCATATTGCCTATGTTATGTGTGTAGGTTGATAACAGAGGGATATTTTACATAGTGGACCTAAAATATTTAAGTTGCACTTGCAAGAGGTGGGACCTCAATGGCATACCATGCCATCATTTTGTGGTTTGCTGCAAAGATGAAAGAATTGAGCCTGAAGACCTAGTGAACAAATGCTACAACATTGCCTCATTTCTGAAAGCCTACCAACCTATCATCATGCCAGACAGAGATGAGAGAGAGTGGGAAAAGATGCATGGTCCTAAAATCAAACCCCCACTCAAGAAGCATGAGAAGAAAGGAAGGCAACAGAAGAACAGAAGGAAGCAACCACATGAAGCAAAGGACAAGAGAGCAGGCAAAAAAACTCACAAGGCATGGTGTGATAATCACTTGCTCTCACTGCCAAGAGGAGGGTCACAACAGAGCTGGTTGCAACAAGAGGAAGGTTGGGCTTCCACCTGTGAGTCATGCTCCACAACCACAACCTATTCCAGTTGTATCATCACATGATGAACAACAGAATGTGCATCAAGATGAAGTTTATTCAGACAGTTATAGTGATGATGAACAGGAGCGAGTAATTACTTAGGTTTGTCTTACCAAGCTTTGCATATTCTGATTTGTCTTATCCAAGTTTCATCATTTCATCATATTCTGATTTTGCAAGTTTCATCATTTGAGGAGGCGTATGGTGACACAATGCTACGACAGATGAGAATGGAGCATCAATCTAGGAGGCCTCATTTTCTCATGAACACATGCCTGATCAAACTTCATCAAGTTAGCAAGAGCTCAGAACACCAGCATTCCACATGTTACTGCAACTGCTAACAGGGATGGAAGTCAAGCCATGAAGCTGAGGCAGATGAAAATGGAGAAAGATAGAGAAATGGCAGAAAAGAGAAATGTTGCACTAGGGGCACTAAATGTTGCAGCAGAGAAGAGAGTTGTTGAGGCACAAGAGCAGAGAGATCTGTCTGCAAAAAAGAAAGCAATAGAAAGAGAAACAAGGAAGCAAGAGACACAAGAGAAAAGAGCAGCTAATGTTGCAAGGAAGAAGGAAATAGCTGAAGCCAAGAGAGCAATCATCCTTGAACAAAGAGAGAAGAAAGCAGCAGAGTTGGCAGCTGCTAGAGAGGAGGCAAGGAAGAGAAAAGCACCAGAGCTTGCTGCCAAAAGAAATGAAGATAGGCAGAACAAGTCCAGTCTTAAGAGGGCCTCTTCAAGTCAACAAACACATGCCATGGGAGGTGGATCCAACAGCAAGAAATACAAGAAAGTCAGCATGTTTGATGAGCTGAGAGAGCCTAGGAAGTAGAAACTTTGGTCAATATGTTTGTGGTGAACTAGTCCATCATTTTGGTGTTTCTTTTCATGTTGAGTTTAAACTTGGTGGTGTGGTAGTGTTGAACTTAACCTTGGTGTTATGTTGGTAGACATGTGTTCTGACAGCTATGCTATGCTGCTATATATATGATGTGCTGCTGCTATGATGTGTTCTTCATGTGTTCTGTTGCTATGATGTGTGCTGCTACTACGATGTGTTGCTGCTATGATGTGTTCTTCATGTGTTTTGCTGCTATGATGTGCAAATATATGATGTTATGCTATATATGATGCTTCTTCATGTGATCCGCTACTATATATGTGTTCTGCTATTGGCAAAGCAATTTTTGACAACATAGTAGTGCAAAAAGGAGAACAGAGTTCCATAACTTGCATAGCATCTTCTTCTACTGATCACAGAATTCCATAACTTGCACATCTTGATTATATAACCAAAAGGGGAGAACACAGTTACAAAATCACCTTCTGTTGATCACAGTTAACATCATCTCACTACTACTGATCACAGTTACAAAATCAGCTTCCTCACAGTTACAAGATCTACCATAACTTCATCACTAGCATCAGACACATCATGCACAAGAGAACACCTACTGCCACAACTATCTTCAACAGAAGAACAATCTGCCTGCCAACCTGCAACAATGATGCATTCATCCTCTCCTCGGAGCATGGACCCCTAATAAATCCAGCTCTAGCTCTTCTCTGTTCATTGCGTCGCTCCAGCTCTTCTCTCCTGTCTTCACACCACCCAATTGCATCAACATCATTAGCTCCAGTGAGAAACTTCTTCTTTACCAAGAAAGAAACATACTCCCTCTCCCAATGCCAGAAATTGCATCCATTCTGTCAAAATAAATGCAAAAAACAGAAAACAAAATGTGGCAAAACACACAGTTTTTGTAGACCAAATTTTTGCACATCAAAACTGAAGAACATACACCATGGCCGGGGCAGCGGTAGTACACCCATCCAGGATGATCCTCGGTGCTGGAAACATGCTTCATCATGAAGGAACCACACGCCCCGGGGCGGTCGATGAGGGGGATGAATGGGCGGCCGCGGCCATGGGAAGAGCTCGATGCAGACATGCTCCACAGCCGCGATGATGCTGGCGGTGAGTGGTGATGGATGGACTACGACGCCGGCGATGAGTAGTGTTGGGCGGGCGGCCACTGGTGCGATTTGGTCGACGGCGGCGACTAGAGCTGGGCGAAAGAGGAACTGGGCTGGGCAAGGGATTTGGTCGTCGGCAACACTGGGTGTTTGACCCGGTCTGCATATTTTCCAAATCGGTCCCTCAAATCAAACGGAGATATCAAATGACCCCGCGTGTCTTGTGTGGCACTGTCAAAGGGTAAAAAAGCGTGCCACGTGTGCCAAATACGTCTATACAGAGTCCGCGGTGACTATCACTTTTCATGATGTGACATTAAGCACCGTATTTAGGGTATTTTACAGTCCAGTGGCCAAAATAAATTTGATGATCAAGTACAGTGACCGCGGATGAATTTATCTCACCCCATCGTATTGTATCCTGTGGCCACGGGGCTCACTTACCCATTGATGGGGACAACTCCTCCGGACAGCACCCTACTCGACGTCACGCTGGCTGCTCTGAGGCACTGCCTATACTGGTGCTTGCGAATGGATGGTATCTGAAGATATACATTTGCTTCAGTGACTTCGTGTGCTTCTCTGTGTCTATTTTCATCCGTGATTACACATAGAGTATTCTGCGTTTGTGATTAGCTAATTCTGTTCATGCATAAACTCTTATATTTGATGATAACATGTGTCTAATGTAGCCCACTAAAAATACATCTCATTTTGTTATAAAAGATAGTGTTTCTTCTAATGCAGCCAACTAAAAATACATTTCATTTATGTATACAGTGAAGTTCGGCATGGACAACCACCAGCCTTCCTCTCCTGTGTCCGTGCATTCTGTGTGTGCGTGCATGTTTTATGTGTGTGTGTATGTGTGTTCGTGCAAAACAAAGGTGTTTTTCTTTTGCTTTTTTCGTACATAAGAGAAAGAGAAAGAAGTTCAAATATAAGAAATGGAAAGGTTCAAAATATGTAACATGATAAAAAGTTCGTGTAGAAAATTTATGTGCAGAAATAAAATGTAAATTCATAATGAAGTTGATATACACTGATCCCTCTGCACGCGTGATTTTCTCTCTCTAGTAACTAGCACGTTTGGTGAATGTGTGAAGTCCTGCTACTACTAATAGAGAAGGAAAATCATCACTGCACCTCATTTTGAAATAAAATGGAACCAATTTCTTTTAAAAGATGGTCATGTGTGCATGCGATCCGGTGGTCGTGTATGCATGCTTTCGGTGTGCTCGTGCTATGGGTATGTTTTCTTTTATTTCTTGAATAAATCTGAAGTTCATACATACATAATTTGAAGTTCAAAATATCTTATAAAAAATGTTTGTATGTAAAATTCACAAGCTAAAAATGTGTTTTGGGTGTGGGTGTGTGCTAACACCACAAGTTCGAATGAGGAAAAAGTAATAAAATATAACCTAAAAAATTTCATTGCAAGAAGTTCAAATAAAAGAGGAACACACCATCAAAATATCCGCAACGGATGGTCAAATTAAAATAACATAAATAGTTCAAAAAAACTTAATTATAAAATAGATTTCCCATTTCTTAAACAAAAACTAAGTTCAAATTAAAAAACGAAGCGGTTCAATGTTTATTAAAAACTCGGATTCTAACCGCTAATAGAAAATAAAACTAACGTAAAGTCTAAATTAAAATAACACAGAAGTTCGGAGTTTATTAGAAGCTTGCATTTACATGTTCAAAAAAACAAAACAAAAACACAACACCATTTTTGGCATTTTCAAAAATAACTCATAAAACAAAATCCAATGGTTGCTAGAAGTTCAAGCGCTCGTTCAGGGAAAGTTCGGAATTGCAACCCAGTTTACACACACAATTCTCTCTCCCGTATATGTCTATGTTTTTTCTGAAAATACAATGATCCAAAACGGAAAATTCACACGTAACCAATATGAAAAGTTCTACAAATGATATAGTTTGTTGTGATGTCTACAAAAGAATTGATTTTTCGTTGAAGTTTTCAAACAAATAAATATGAGTGGTTATAGCTAAAAATAAATAATTGAAAAAGCCCCAAGAAGTTCAAATTTAATAAAGGAGCAATTCAATATTTATACAAAATCCGAATTTTCCTAATTATTAAAGAATGAAAAACAAGTTCAATAATAAAAAAACAAGAAGTTTGAATTTAAAAAATAGATAAGTTCAAAAAACATAAAAAGGTTTGTCATCGTTTCTAAAATTAGAAAAACTCTAGAAGTTCAAATTTATATAACGAGCGGTCCAATATTTATTACAAAACTAGGATATTTCGATGATAAAAGAAAAAAAAATTACAAAAATAGAGAAGTTCGATACTTATAAAAACTCACATTCTTTTTCTCGTTACTAAAGGGTAAAATGAAGGAATTCAAATAAAAAAGCTAGAATTTCAAATTAAACTCGTGAAATTCCTTATACTGAAAACATACCAGTTTTATTTTCCCTTTTTAAATTATTCCCTCAACATGTTTGATGTCGAGTTTGAATTTTCATCTTTTTATATAACGAACAAAAAATATTTTGAAAATAAATAAATTAAAAGACCAATTTATAAAAACGGAAAAGTTCACGTACTACAAGGTTTGTGTTTAATGTGAGAAAAATGAATTAAAAGGCAATTTCTATTTTTTTCTATAAGTTCAAGTATGCGGTCAGAGAAAGATAAAAAGTTATTATGAGAGAGGTTTGTTCAAAAAAGAATATCATTTGTGTAACATCGACGAATAGATGACAAATTACAAACAAAAATACGTGACAGAAGGTCAACGTGAAAACAACGGAATGTCAACTACTACACTGCGTGAATGTTAGATAATAATCTTTTAAACTGTCGCGAGTATGAATAAAAACATAACAAATGTTGCATCGCCTCTTGAAGCTATCACACGACGTTTGAAGAAATTCAAAGTTCATAAAAAAATCAGATGAAAATAGCACAAAAGTTCGTAGTTTATGAAAAAATCTGATTTTATTATCGTTAGTAAAGATTACAATGAATAAGTCCGAATAAAAAAGATGAGAAGTTTAAATTAAACTAGTGAAATTCCTTACACGAAAAACGAACCAGTTTTATTTTCCCTGTTTATAAAATAAATACATAAACTTCAAAATAAAAAAACTGAGAAGGTCAAAATAAAATAACGGAGTAGTTCGTCGTGTAAATCAACCCAAAGTAAAATAAAGTGAATTTCAAATGGCTTGGTGAGAAGGTCGAATTCTTCACGCGGTGTAAAGTCACAACGCATGATCTCGTTGTTTTCAAGGTAGCTTGAAAACGGCTAGGAATCAGAGAAAATCATCTAAATGAAAAAGGTTTGCAGTTTCTGTAGTTTTTGAACGTTATATTATTTTCCACATTCCAATAAAGTTTGTAAAAACTACGGCCAAAAACCATTTTTAAAATTGACTTAAAACCGTCAAGAATTGGAAAAAAAAATATACAAATAAAAGTTTCACATTTGTTCAAGCTATCGAATGCCATATCATTTTCTCCATTCCGAGAAACTATTGAGAAATTAACGCGAAAATATGAACTTGGTACAACTTCTACAGTTTCTAAGTTACTTTTAAACCGTTCATAGTTGGAAGGAACTTTTAATATGTAAAATTGCACATTTTCATAAGTTTTCCAATGTCATAGCATTTGCATCGATCGGACTAGCCGTTTTCAAATTAACCGCGAAATACGAACCCGGATGTTCAGTTTCAGAAATTCTGCCATTTTTAAATTTCCTCTTTAACGGTATGAAATTTGGAAAAACTTTCGACGTATGAAATGAGGGGATTTGCAGCAGCTATTCAACGCCATCTCATTTGACTCATTGCGTCAAACGGTTTAAAAACATGATTGAAAATACGATCCACGTTTTTTGTATGAACAAAAACGGTTTTCATAACTGTTCTTAAACCATGAACATTTTAACAAAAATACAACTTGGGCTGTTAGCAGGGTGTCCATTGCTTTCAAACAGTATATCACAAACCATATTTGAAGAATATTACCAGGGTGAGTGGATGGAGTGTTACGAGCAAAAAACAACACGTAAAAAACAGAGTGAAGTTCAAGTAGACATGGCAAGAAGGTCAAGTTCTTCACGCGCTGCATTTTTTAAGGATGTGTTTCGTGAAAAAGGCACAATGCATGATCTCGTTGTTTTCGAGATTGCTTAAAAACGGTTAGGAATCACAGAAAACTATCAACATGATTTTTTTGCATTTTTCGTAGCTTTCGAACGGTATATTATTTGCCCCATTTCGATAAACTTTGTAAAAACTACGGCCGAAAAACTTTTTAGCCATTTTTAAAACTGACATAAAACCGTAAGAAATTGGAAAAAGATAATCTACATATAAAGTTTCGCATTTTCTCAAGGTCCCAACGCCATATTATTTGCTCCATTCCGAGAAATCATTGAGAAATTAAAATAAAATACGAACTCGATACAACTTCTGCCGTTTTCTAAATTACTTTTGAACTGTATAGTTGCAAGAAACTTTTTATATGAAAACTGCATATTTTCATAAGCTTTCAAATGCCATATCATTTGCATCAATCGGACTAGCCGTTTTTAAATTAACTACGACATACTAATCCGACTGTTCGGTTTTAGAAATTTCGTCATTTTTAAAATTCCTCTTTAACCGTATGTAATTTGGAAAAACTTTCAATGTATGAAATGAGTGAATTTACAGCAGCTATTCAACGTCATCTTATTTGCCTCATTCCGACAAAAGGTTTAGAAGTAGGATCGAAAATACGATTCATGTTTTTTGTATGAACAAACACGGTTTTCAAAATACTCTTAAACCGTGAACATTTTGATAAAAAAAATCAACCTAGGTTGTGATCAGGGTGTCCATAGCTTTCAAACGTATATCGCACGTCCCATTTGAATACTTTTCACGGAAGTTCAACCGAACACCTCGGAAAATTCAACTACTACTGCTCGGACGAGTCAGCCTGAGATCAGAGTCTATTCGTCATACAGGGTGCAAAATAAGTTATTCTTCATCCAAGTAATCTTACGACCGTTTCATAAATAAATTACATTTGGAATGACAATAGTTCCATTAATATTGATTCATTATGTAAAATTTAATGTAAAAAAAATTAAAATATAGGTCATACGACCAGAAAAATCGCATTCCATGTATATTTTGCACTATATTTTTATGTGTGTAATTTTACGTGACATAAAATATTTTTTATGGTGACAATATATTTTTCTTACGGTCTCTTTTTACATATGAAATAAGAAATAAAGTTGAAACATAAAATTACGGTGAGTTGATGTAAAAATAAAGGAGGGTGAAGAATAACTATTATTCATCCAGGGTGACGAATAGTCAATCTCTATGTATAACACACTCTACCGCTGAGGCCATCAGTAGAGGATATATACATCATTTGTCCATCCATCCAGGTTGAAATGAACTTTAACTGAACTCAATGTTGGTTTAAGTAATTGCTCCCTCTCCAGAAGAGAAGAGAAGAGAAGAAAAGATATACGACTAGTATACATACATGCATGCAATCTCCCAACTCCAAGGAAAGATGGAAGAGCGGTTGATGACTCCCTTTTGCTAGTAGAAAAGGTAGGTTGATGATTGCCTTTTGCTAGTAGAAAAGGGTAGGAGAAGGAAGGGGTGATTGTGAGGTCAAGCAAGGAATCCGAGCTTCTCTCCGTTCTTCTTGGCGAGGCGGATCAAGCCCTGCCTCTGCTTGGGGTCAGCGCCGATGGTCTTGCAGAACTCGGTGATCACCTGTTTATTTGGTTTCCGTATGTCAATAAATTTATTAAGCTGTTTGGCACTCCCTTCGTCTCAAAATAAGCGTTTTAAGTATGTCAATAAATTGATTAAGCTGCTTGATACTTCCTTTGTTTCAAAATAAATATCGGTGTCGATGATCTAAGATTGGTTGTAATAAAAAGTATCATATATTATTATCATGCATATGATATTAATATATGATAATACATCTGTAATACAAAGTATCATAGGATAGTTCATTTATTGTCATGCATGACATATAATATATAGAACAACATTTAATTATATGTCACCTTATTAAAATTGTCTAATTACCTTGCATAATACCACCTATGATACTTTCGTTACAACCAGCTTAATACAAAATTTATACAAATTTTAATGATAAATTTAACATTTATTTTGAGACGGAGGAAGCATATGTTACTCCAAGCGGAAGGGAGGAGCTAGGTACCTGGGAGTGCAGCGCGATGGCCTTGCCCCTGAGCTGGTTGAAGCGCTTGCGTCCAACGATGTTGCGCACCACCACCACCAAGGGCGCGAAGATGCCCTTGCCCTCGTTTACATTGCCCATCCTGGCGGGCGTCCGAAGGGGCCGCGCCGACCGCGGCCGCGCCGACACCGACATGGCCAGCGCCGAGCAGTGGTCGTCACCGGACACAGAGCTAGACCACGTCGGAAGAGCTCGCAGCCCGTAGGACACCGACGCAGTCATCTCTGCTCTCCTTCCTCTTCTCCGCTGTGCTGTCCCGTGCAGTGTGGGGGAATGGAGAATATGGTGAAGACGTAGCCAAGACGATGACGGATGACGGACCGCTGGTGGCCAGCCAAAGCCCCCTCTCTCTTCCGATTCCAGTTGTGAGGGGATGAGGAGTTTCTGGGCAGCAACGGAGGGCCTATGCCGTGCCACCACGTCATCTTTCCTTGGCCTTTTTCCATTTCTCTGCCACGTCATCCTTAAGACGGATTGAGCCAAAAGTCTAGTGAAGCACAATGCCACTTTCAAGTAAAACTAACTATGGAGTAGTAAACTATAATTGACATGGAAAGAGAAAGCAAAAAGCATGAACATCTCTACCAAACCTCGTATAATCATTAAAACTGTAAAGTTTCAGCGATTATATGGGTTTGAGCCGTTTTACCTCATCGAACAGGCACCACAAACGAAGTCCAACCCGTAATTTTTTTACGGTGGTCCGAAAACGAGATCGTGCGACCACTATATGTGCGAGTTCGGCTGTTGGATACGGTCCGAACCCTATCCCTCCGTCGTTGTGAAAACTCTCCACCCCTCACCGTCGGCGCCTCCAATCCGCCGCCTCGCCCCTCCAATCCATCGCCCGAGATGGCCAACTCCGGTCGCCGTGGCAATGACAACCACGAGAGGGTGCGTTACGTCAGATCCAACGCGGCGGTACACGCGTTGGGGCCGATCGCCGCCGTCGTCGCTCCTCCGCCGCGAGACAGAGGAGTACGACCACGCGTGCGACCACCTCTTCTCCGGCAGCAGTAGCTCCTCCGAGGCATTGAGTTCGCGCTCCTCCCTCACCTCAATGAAGAGGGAGCTAGAGGAGCTCCCCTCGATGAAGATGAAGCCGAAGGATGAGGCGCGGCCGGAGCGACGTGTCGGGGGCGTCGTCGGGCCGGAGGACTTCCTCCCCCCGACGAAGGCGAAAACCCTTCTGCCCTTGCTGCTGGCGCGCAGGGCGAAAGAAGACAGGCAGCGCCGTCGGAAGGACAAAGAGATCGACACCGTGTTCTACGAGCAGCATGTCACATCAGACCTCGCCTTCGGCAACAAGGTGGAGTGGCGCCGCGAAGCCACTGAACAGGAACACATCTATGTCGACCTCTACTCCGATGACGACAACGACTGAGCGCTGCCGCATGACAACTACCGCACAAGCTCCGATGAGCTCTATTTAGTGTGACATGATAGTTAGCTTAGCTCGACCTCGGCATCACCGCCACGAGAACCCCAACCCCCTTCTAGTAGTAGTAGTAGAATGTATACGTATGATCATGTAGTATGTGATGAACTATAAATGATCAATGCGGTTGCAATTTCTTCCGCAAAAGTTTTTTTAAAATTATACAATTTTATATGTTGGATCTATTCTGCAACGCACGATTTGACCTGACAAAACCCCGCTTCATCGAACTATAGATGCCTTATGGGGTCGGAAAAATACGGGGTCTAGAGATGCTCTAAGCACCGGTAGTGAAGCAAGTGAACTGCAATTATTGTTAGGTATCCCACAATATAAAACCGTTTTGCAAAATAACATCGGAGGGAGTACACCACAGTGACAGACTGACGACACATATAATAAAGTTCCACTTGCTCTGCATCAGGCAGTTTTAGTTGGTTTTACTACATCCCAACCCCAAAATATGACTGGCTGCCACCACCCCTTGCATCTATCTGCAAACACTCTTCTTCCACCGCTCTTGACCAAATGCAAATCCTTAGTTCCGACTAGCACTTGCCCTAATCCTCTTCCCTGCCAATGAAAATCGTCATATGTACATGGTGCTCCAAATTAAGCACACCACGTCCAGTCACCAGATATGTTCCGACAGCAAAAATGTTTTTTTAATAAGCAGTAAAAAAAGGGTAGGCGTACTTGAATTCTTCGGACCGCCACGGCAATACTTGCTTCCACACTTGCAGTCGAATGCTTTATTGAGGTAATCAGTACCATCAAAATCAATGCCATAATCCTGAAATCACAACTCAAAGTGGGTGATGGTCACTCACAACAAAAATATGGATCTAAGCCAGCAAAACTTCTTAATTTCTTTCAGCTCTACATGCACATTTCGGCATTTCAAGTGCTGGCAACCTATATGAAATAAGGCCGCCGAAACATCAGCCACTTAATTTGACACAAAGGTGTCAGCTCAACATACTATAGTTAAACTGCTGAATTGAGTGAGCACCATAATAATATAGTTTCTGCCTCACGTCCCCCCTATCGCTCATGAGGATCTGGCAAAAAGTAGCTGCCGCAGGACGTCACCGCGGTGATCGCGACCTCCCCCCGTGCAGATGAGACCATTCACATCCAAATGAAACCACACTGAATGAGGTCTCCAAATATTATCTCGGGTGGACAAACTGTAGACGGGTCAGGTAACAGAGTCGTCGCCTAGGATGAGACCAAGTGACGTACAATTAGGCCTATTAGCACCTAATTAATAGTAAAAGACAAAATTACCCTTCCTAATGTAGGAAGGGGGGTGTACTGAAGCAGGCCCCAATTAATATGCATGCGAGCCTCATATTGTGCAGATATTAATTAAGCATATAATCCAGTAGTGGCAGGTGGTTGTCATGGACTAGTGTTTAGAAAATGATACGAACACTTACCAGTGTTAACTCCTCAAAAGCCTCTATTTTCTTGGCAGTGAATAATGCAAGCTGCGTTAAGAGGGGGGAAACATCAATTACCAGTATGCATGTAGCTGCAAATCAAGCACCTTCGGTGCAGAAATGGATATAAATTGCCAAAAATCAGTTACATGATAATAATGGCGATCAGGAGTCTCGACTTCAACAGGTATGATAACTAAATTTGCATCATAGCATCTACATGGCAAAGCATTATTATTAGACACAAATCAGCGAAAAGTACAAATATAGCATTAATAAACAAGGCTCCCGATGCCTTTATAAATGAACAAGTGGGAAAAGACATACCTATGGTTGACAAATCGCCCGACATTCCCATAAAATGTCGGATCAATACAAAGAGCTTCCTCATCTCTTAGCACCCCTTCAGAACCCCAACTAGCGTCTAGGAGCATTTGATGCACATTCTTAGAATTCTTGGCTTTTCTCTCATGTAGTTCAGAACTTGTTAGTACCTCTCCGACTAATTCACAGATGAAAGCACCTTTTGGCAGCCCATCCAGCGTGCATAGCCCCCAGCCCTTCCCTTCATTCGTGAAAAACACCTGAATCACGGAAAAATGGTAAGCTCATCCCATGCTACTAGGTTGAAACAAAAGTAAAGGGAACAAAGTGAAGGCTCAATTTGCTTGTGCTTACAAAAATGGAGCAGGAAACACATTAATATAGCAAAACAAATGAATGATGTCAACGGCCATCCATCAAAGAACAGAATGATCCATAAAGAAACTACTGTTGAATGATCCAACAATGGGAGGCCACAAAAGTTTAACAGCTGCGATAACCTACATATGATTTAAAATAGTACCTGGAGATTACATGTTATCCCACGCTGAATCACACGATTTCCACACTGCATGCCACAGCCACATTTACTCCAACACTCCTTAATGAATTTTCTAGCAAGATGACCTTTACATGGATCTGGTGAGGTCTTATTTATTTCAAGAGGGCAAGCTTTACAGTAGAACTTGTTATCCTTTTCTGGGAAGTGATTAATAGCAATGCACTCATCAACTAATTCTGCCCTGACCAGGCCCTCTGGTGTGTATGCAATCTCACCTCCAGTTGATCTTGCACATGCACATGGACGTGATTCTAATAAGCAGTTGCCTGAACAATCTGCGCAGCAATCCTCATCACCAATCCGTGCAAGTGAGGTGTTGACATAAGCACTTTGAAAAATGAGATTCTTTCTTATGTAATAGAACAATGGCGGACAACTATCACTGCCAAATTCGTTTACAATAGGTATTCTAACTCTTTCTTCTCCCTTTGTTATGTCAGCCACATCATGGAGTGGCCTTTGCTTAAAAAGTGCATCCTGAGGTTGATAAGCAACTACCCAATTTTGAAAGCTAGGTTCCAAGGATGATCCTACGGCAGCATTACCATTCCCATCAACAGCATGCTTACAAGCAATTGGCTTCACAAAGGGAGCATAGGTGTCCAAAGCCTCTTCTTGCAAGCTGCCACCATTGTTTTGAGCTTCAGAATGCACACCACGTGACTCTGCAACATATTGGCATATCTCATTCATCAGCTTGCCAATAGAAAAATCAGGAGGTAGGGTCTTGTATGAGCGAAGACATTTATCCTCAACTATTTTGAAGACCTTGTCCAAACTAATGCAGACCTCTGAAGGGTCAAACTTGCATTTCAATGACACCTTCACCTCACCCAGAGTGGATGAAGCTACATCAAATTCAACAAAAGATGCCTGGTGAGTCTTTTGAACAGTAGGCTCTACCCCATCCTTGACTGCATGCTGTCTGCTGTCCGGATTTTGATCGTGGTTAACTATGCTAGCTCTAGCATCAGAACCACAAGTCAGCATCTCCCTTGTTTTACAATGTTTAATTAGCATGTTCTCCCCACCTATTATTTATTTTTATTTTGAAAATACAGTAGATCCAATCAGAACAAGAATATTGCCGACAGAAACTCATCACGAATTGAGAATGATCAAAGCAACTGCTACAATTGCACAGCCATCAAAAAAGAAGGAAACAAAGCAACCAAATAAATGCTAAAATAAACCACATACATGTGCACTGGAAACCATCTAAGGACTTAAAATAATTGTGCACTGGAAACCGTCTAAGGACTTAAAACAATTTGTTAGTATCATACGGAAAGAGTTCAGTTTGATTTTCAGAGCATACAAACATCAGTATGAACTACTCGCTCCGTCCCAAATTAAGTGTCTTAAGCTTAGTACAATTTTATACTAAAACTAGTACAAAGTTGAGACAGTTATTTTGGGACAGGGGGAGTATAATTGTTAGACAAATATGTGCACTTGTGTAACGTTCCTTGTAAGTAGGATCTGGGAAGACCACATCGGCCACTAGCCACTTGTATAGGACGTGGATCTCTCCCTCATATATACCCTTGTAATCCTTTATATCATTTGTCAAGGAATCAATCTATCCAACTTGGTATCAGATACCAGGCGCCCATGGCTGACGACGCCTCCTCCCACTCCTCCACTGCCCTCAGCTCCGGCGTCCCGCCGGCCCCTGCGTCCTCCCCGGCGACTGCCGCAGCTCATGCGTCCTCTGCCACCTCGGCTTCTCCCCCTCCGCCGTTCATCTTCCACGACACTTCCCCCGCTTCCGGATCACAGTTTGCCCCCCTCTTCTCATCCGCCTCGCCGGCGTCCGCGCCGCCACCACCCACACCCCGCCACCCCATCTTTTCGGATCACATCACCAACCACATCAAGTTCCTTCTCAACCACGCGGACCACAATTACCACAAGTGGAAGTCCTTCCTCATGGTCCTCGTTCGCTACGGCGTCCTCTACCTCATCGAGCACCCCCCGCCTCCCAATGCCGATGCGGCCTACCTCGAGCTCGACGCTCATGTCGCTCTCTGGCTCTACGCCACCCTCGCCGATCCCATGATTGATCACGTCGTCGGCGCCACCACCTCCTACGCCATCTGGAAGAAAATCAAAGATTTCTTCCTCGCCAATCGAGCTGCCCGGTTCATGATCCTCAACCGGCAGTATCGTAATCTGAAGCAGGGCGATCTCTCCGTCTCCGAATATGCCCGCCGCATGAAACTCCTCACAGACGGTCTCGCCGACATCGACCATACCGTCACCGAGAACGACCTCACCACTCAGTTTCTCCATGGCCTCGACAAGGACACCATCCGTGTCGTCCTCGGCGACCAGGAGCTACCGTTCGACACCGTCCTCTCCCGGGTTGTCCTCGTCGAGTAATCGCAGGCGCAACGTGCCGCCGAGGAGAGAGCCTCAGCCTTCGCCCTCTCCGGTGGTGATCGCGGCCAAAGCAGCGGCTCCTCCGATCACCCCGTCTCCGACCACGCCGAGGGTAACCCGCATCCTCAACAACCACCCTCTCGACGTGGCCGCGGTGACCGATCCGGCGATGGTGACCGTGGTCGTGGACGCGGCGACTCCTCTGGACGTGGCCACACTCCACAGCCGGCGTTCTCGCCATTCCCCGGCTACTTCGCACCATATGGCATGGCCCTTCCGTCCCCGCGCCCCGGCTGGATCCCTCCCAACGCTGCTGGTGAATTGGGCCCCCGCCCCGGCGCCCACGCACAGGCCTACCCAATGTACCAACCAGCACCGCCGCCTCCGTCGTACCCATCCGGACCGCCATCATGGAAGCACCTCGCCATGCTCAACGCCGCCTTCCACAACTCCGGCATCAACACCCCCACTACCCCCGAGTGGTACTTGGACAGTGGCGCTTCCTCGCACATGACGGGCACCCAAGGTAACGTGACCTCGTCTAGTCATTCATTACGGCATGTTCCCTCGAGCATTCTTGTTGGCAATGGACACCACATCCCCGTCACCACCACCGGATCCACAACCCTTCCCCCACACAACTTTCGCCTCACGGACGCGTTGGTCTCCCCCTCTGTCATTACTAGTCTTATATCCGTCCGCAAATTTACCACCGATAACTCATGCTCTATTGAATTTTTTCCATGTGGTTTTCTTGTGAAGGATCTTCGCACTCGACAGGTTCTCATGATCTATACCCCTTCATCGGCAACAAACCAGCTCGGGCGTACGCTTTGCTCGCCACCACCTCGGATCTATGGCACCGTCGTCTCGGCCACCCCAGCACAACTACCCTTTCTTCTATTTCTCGCGACTTTCTTAGTGATTGTAATAAAGCTCCCCACTCTCCATGTAGTGCTTGCCAACTAGGGCATCAGCCACACCTCCCCTTTTCTTCTTCCTCTAGCAAAACATATGTTGCATTCGATTTAATACATTGTGATTTATGGACATCCCTTTTGTAAGTTTCTCCGGCTTTCAATACTATCTGGTTATCCTCGAAGATTACACCCATTACTCCTGGACATTTCCCTTGCGCAACAAACACGAGACCTCTACCGTTCTCCAACGCTTCTTCACTTTTGTCCACACCCAATTTCATGTCGTCATCAAAAGCATGCAATGTGACAACGGCGGAGAATTTATCAACACCTCTCTCCGCTCCTTCTCCAGCGGCATAGCCTATCGGTTTTCATGCCCTCACACCTCACCTCAAAACGGCAAAGCAGAACGTCTCATCCGAACCACCAACGACATTTTGCGCACACTTCTTCTCCAAGCCCACCTCACTCCTCCCTTTTGGGTTGAGGCACTACACACTGCTACCTATCTTCTCAACCGGCGACCCTCTCGTGCCATCACACCTTACACACCCTACTACCTCCTCCATGGCGTGCAACCTGAATATTCTCACCTCCGCGTATTTGGCTGTCTTAGCTTTCCAAACCTTTATGCAACCATGGACAACAAACTCTCCCCGCGTTCTTCCCCTTGTGTCTTTCTCGGTTATCCACTGGAACACAAAGGGTACCGCTGCTACGACCTTACCACACGCCGGGTCATCGTCTCACGCCACGTTGTTTTCGACGAACAGATTTTTTCCATACCAGCCCCACACGCCGGTCCACACGCCCTCTACGTCCACAGAAAATCGCCATGCAGCCACCCCCCACCAGCCAAATCTCTCGGATCCCGCACTACCAGATTCGTACGGGCCCCACAACCCACCTACACCCACTTCCGCCCGCAGCGCTCCGCCCCCCGCTGCCGCGTGTCCCCCCACAGCTGGCTCTCCCGCGTCGCCCACACGCTCCACCTCGTTCCACCCGCCCGGGACACCTGGTCGCACCGGAACGCCCAATGATTCGCCTCCACCACCCGCCTCGCCTGCCTCACCTGCCACGACCAGTTCCTCTGCCTCCTCCTCGGAGTCTTCGCCCGATTCTCCTACACCCCGCCCAGCTGGCCCCACCCGATCCTCCTCGCGTTCCGCTCCAACCACTCCACCGGCGCCACCTCTTCCTGCCCATGCAATACCGATACAACCACCCCACAATGCACACCGTATGTCCACCCGTGCCAAGACAGGCTATCTTATGCCCAAACGTTTGTTCCTCGCGGATGCTCTGTCCACCACCATTTCACCAATCCCACCCACTTACAAATCAGCCCTCAAAGGCCCCCATTGGCGCCAAGCTATGCTCGAAGAATATCATGCTCTAATGGATAACTTCACTTGGTCTTTGGTGCCTAACCCTGCAGGTGTCAACATCGTCACGGGCAAATGGATATTTCGTCACAAGTTCAACCCCGACGGCTCCTTGGCGCGCTACAAAGCTAGATGGGTTGTCCATGGTTTTACTCAGCGAGAAGGTGTGGACTACGGTCAAACTTTCAATCCGGTCGTCAAGCCATCCACCATTCGCGTGGTGCTCAACGTTGCTACATCACAGTCATGGCCCATCCACCAACTTGATGTCAAGAATGCTTTCCTCCACGGCGACCTGCCTGAGACAGTTTATTGTTCACAACCGACGGGATTTGTTGATCCAACTCGCCCCGACCATGTCTGCCTCCTCCGCAAATCCTTATATGGACTCAAGCAAGCTCCACGCACATGGTTTCTCAGGTTCCAAGCTTTTCTCCTGTCATTGGGGTTTCGCGCCTCCAAATGCGATTCCTCTCTGTTCATCATGCATCGCGGCACCTCTGTTGCTTACTTGTTGGTCTACGTAGATGACATAATTCTTACAGCAAGCCCTTCTGCCATCCTCACATCAGTCATCAACTCTCTCAAAGCCTCCCTCCATCACTTCTTGGGTGTCAATGTTACCACCAACTCTTCCGGCCTTTTTCTATGCCAACAGCAATATACCCTCGAGATTCTCGAGCGTGCCAAGATGCTCAACTGTAAGCCTGTTTCCACGCCCATCGACACCAGCTCCAAGACCTCCTCTCATGACGGGCAACTTCTCACCAATCCTACAAAATATCGCAGCTTGGCCGGCGCCCTACAGTACCTCACTCTCACCAGACTAGATATTGCCTGTGCCGTTCAACAAGTTTGCTTGTTTATGCATGCACCTCGAGACACACACATGCAACTTGTGAAACTCATCCTACCCTACCTCCAGGGCACCTCTCACTATGGTCTACAGCTCTATGGATCCTCCTCCAAGGATCTTATCGCTTACACTGATGCGGATTGGGCAGGATGTCCGGATACTCGCAAGTCTACATCTGGATTTTGTGTTTTTCTGGGATCCAACCTGGTCTCTTGGTCCTCCAAGCGCCAGCCTACCATCTCGCGATCCAGTGCAGAAGCGGAGTACCGAGGCGTGGCAAATTGCGTGGCCGAATCGTGTTGGCTGCGGCAACTTCTTCATGAGCTTCACCTTCCTCCGACACGAGCCACTGTGGTGTATTGTGACAACATAAGTGCATCCTATCTTGCTTCCAATCCAGTGCAACATCAACGCACCAAGCACATTAAGATCGACTTACACTTCGTACGCGACCGTGTGGCACTTGGTGAAGTCCGCGTTCTACACGTGCCGTCGAGCTCTCAATTTGCTGATGTCTTCACCAAGGGACTTCCATCTCAAGTGTTCACAGATTTCCGGTACAGCCTGAACATCCTGCCACACGGTGTTCCGGCTGAGGGGGGGTGTTAGACAAATATGTGCACTTGTGTAACGTTCCTTGTAAGTAGGATTTGGGAAGACCACGTCGGCCACTAGCCACTTGTATAGGACGTGGATCTCTCCCTCAAATATACCCTTGTAATCCTTTGTATCATTTGTCAAGGAATCAATCTATCCAACTATAATCTTTACTCCTTTAAAAGAGCCAGTTGGTGTTGATGGTCCGTCTGCCCACTTCGGTGAGATGATAATAAAAAATACATGGAGTGACAAGAGTTGAACCGCTACCCTGCCTATCCTTTGCGTGAAAGACTCCTGAAGCGCTGCTAGCACCGGCCATTCTCCCCAATCTATGCGTCTCGTCTCTCCCCCTCCTACTCTCACAGCCTCCCCCAATCCAGTCTCTCTTGCCGCCTCTGTACTCCAATCCCAGTCGCCGGCCTTGAGATCCAACCCCTCCCTTCAAAATTTAAACTGCGACGCCGCACCGCCCGATTACTCCCGAGGTTCCCATCCCTTTCACCAGATTCAGTTTTTGCCGCCCTATTCGCTCCTTGTCGCAAGTACTGCATGAAGTTCATACGCACTGCCAAGTCGCTCGCTCACCCGCACGGGAACGAGGAAGCCGCAAACCCGTGCTCGCTCGCCGTGCCAGGATTGCGTGGAGGACGCTATCCTGCCCGTACGCTCGCTCGCCGTCGTTGAGCCTCTTGGAGCTCGCATCCCCTGCGGGCGAGCTCGGCCAGGGACTGCAGCGCCGTCTCACCTTCTCAGCGCGGCGCTCCGTCCACGAGCAAGCAGACAGTTCGTCTTGGTCTAAGCTGCCTTTTCCCCTTCCATCCGAGCATATCAGCCTCTTCGGACACTCACTTCCTGTACGTCTCCACAAGGTACATCATGTTTATTCTGAATCAGTTGGTGTATAGCTTAGTATTAGTAAAGTTTAGTTTCTGAAAGAGGGTGGGCGGGAATATGACATGGACGGTGCCCGCGCGGTGCCGGAGGTCCGTGAACTGGCGTAAACCCAGTGCACCCTTGACGCAGCTGCAGGTGGATTGACAACTGATATACTACTGCAGTTTTTTGTCTGTTTGACATTGCCCAGGATTTTTGGTTTGTTAGGAAATACGCTTAGTTCTGAAGAGTTTGAGAGAAGAACAGTAGTGCAGTTTCAGAGGTAGACCCAGAATTGCTATTACTTCGAATGGGTTCAGAAGCACCTGCCAAGCAACCCTGTCTATTGATCGAGCTGCTTTCTTTTTCAAATTAATGAATGCGAGTATCATTGGATGGAAAATGAGCAGAAAACCTCATCCGGATTGCCCTACATTGTAGGGAAAAACCTGCATTCTATATGCATGGGTTTACATAGGCAGTTCAGAGACAATGGAAAACAACAAAAGAGGAGTAACAAATCATGGAATGTAGGCAAAGAGAACGAACAAAATACAGTCCGAGTAAACTTATAAAAAATACTGACAGAAAACAATATAATCCTTGTGGTTACCAATCAAATTATTTTGGTTACACTTGTCGTGCTTTCCATGGTAATTTATAAACAGAACATGTGTGTAGCCATTTGGAGTAGGACCACGAATATTCATATGGTTGAACAGCTCTAGAGCACGGGCTCAGATGCTCTCGCTCACGAAAAAAATAAAAATAAATACTAGAAAAAATAATAAAAAATCAATTTTTTTGTGTGGTAGATAATTTCATGCGTGAGGTCCGCTCCAAATTTCATCTTCTTTGAACATCTGAGCAGCTCTCAGCAAAAAAGACAAATCGGCTCAGAAAATTCGTGAACAATCAACCTTTTTTCACAGACCCAGATTTTGTCTTTTTTTCTGAGCTGCTCATATGTCCAAATAAGATGCAATTTGGAGCGAAGCTCACGCATCAAATTGTCTACCACCCAAAAAACATTTGGAGTTTTTTGAATTTTTCTAATATTTGTTTCGATTTTTTTTGTGAGGAGGGGTGGAGCTGAGCCCAGGTGCTGAAACGCCCTACTCCTTTTACATTGCTAACTTTATAACTTCTCGTAGACGAAGATTCATTTGCAAAATGCCTCAATGTCCAAGCCAACGGTCTACTAAAGGAAAAGAAGGTTATTATCCTGTCCCTTAACGTTTGTCTTTAGTATTAAACCTAAACATTGATAGCTCACATTGCAGTATTTGTAACAGTGGTGGAGAAACATAACAATAGAAAGAGGTCTCGTCGTAATATTGCAGCGAGCGCTCCAACACAATTGGTAATACATGAGCCGTCCAACTCAAGAACATCGAGTGGAACATCCTCTGATGGTGAAGATGTTCAGAACGAGTTAGCTGCAAGTTTTCCTACTCGCAGCATCCTCACATCAATCAAAGGCTTTGAACAAGGAGAGAGCTCGAAGGGTAATGTGCTCTTAGTGCATATTTTTACATGTCCTGCATGATGAGTTTATTGCAATATCTTATGGGATTATTTATGTAGGACGGAAGCGTTCCCGTGAATCTACTCGCTATGCTAACCTTACACCAGAACAAAAGCAAGCAAGGCGTGATCGTGAGAGAGTGCGCCGTCAATGTTTAGCGCCTGAGGTTAGGGAAGAGATCAATGCTCGCAGGAGAGCGCGTAGGAAGAGTTTAACACATGAAGAAAGGAATGCACGCCAACAAGCACGTAGGCAAAGTTTGACAGCAGAGCAGAGGGAAGTGATGAATGCACGTACAAGAAAACATAGGCAAAGCATAACACCTGAAGAGAGGCAGGCACTGCTTACTAAACGCAGGATGAGCTATGCAGCTAGGCGGGACACACCATGTGATGAATCCATTGCAGTGCGATGCCCTGAGGCACGTGGTGCTTCACGAGCGGAAAACCCATCCTCATACACTCCCACACTCACCATTGGAACCGAGGGTAAGGTTCTCACCCCTACTCACTTTTGTTGCCTCGAGGGGTGTTTCATTAGCTACTGTCTAATGCCAAAATGATAGGTGATCTACAATCATTCGTGAGTAACTTCATGGACGAGGATACCATCCTTAACGAGATTATGGATGAGGAGTACTACATTTTTTCGGGTGAAGGTAGTTATACCAAAAAAATCTGAATTATTTTTTTATAGTATTGATGCTTTAATGCACTTGATATTGACACGTGCAGCCGAGCAAGTTGGTGAGGATGTAAATTTTGATGAAGCACAAGATGCCTCGGTCGTAGGCTCAAGTGTATTTGATCCATATGAGATAGTATACTCAAACATCCCTAATAGCACGCACACACTTAAGCATGTTGCAAACTGCAAGCACTGTGACGCCAAGAAATTCGAGTATGAGACAAAGTCCTTCTGCTGTCAGAATGGTAAAATCAAGCTAGCAAACCCAGAAGCCCATTCCAGAACTAATGAGGCTCTGGTCAAGTGCAGATGCAGATGCGAGATATTTTCGTGATAACATTAGGTTCTTTAACTCACACTTCTCCTTCACCACCCTTGGTGTCAATCTTGACAACAACTACACAAATATGCGATCAGGCGTGTACACATTTCGTGCGCATGGCCAGATTTACCACAATATCCATTCATTTGGGTTGAGGGATTCAGGCCCAGACCATCTGCAATTGTATTTCTATGATGATGATCCCAGTCTACAACATCGCTTTCGGCACTCCCCAGGACTCGACCAGGACATCATTAGAAAGTTGGTCAACATCCTTAGGGACAACCCCTATTCTCAGACATTCAGGAGTCTTGGACAGGTTGAGGAACTTGAGGAGTGCCGAATATCCTTAAACACTGACCAGAGGTTGGACCAACGGACGTATAATGTGCCAGTGTCATCGGAGGTGGCTGCAGTGTGGGTTGAGGGCAATGACCTGATTAGGAAGTTTGATCGCAGCATTATCTTATATGGGAACAACAACAGCAAGTACGCTATACAAACATATTATGGTTGCTACGACCCCCTCTCATACCCTCTTTTCTTTCCTAGAGGGGAACTTGCTTGGCATCCAAAGATCCCAAAGGTTGGTGTATCCTTGGATGCGGTATTACAGTCTAATGAAAATGAAGATGATGAATCAGGTTAGTCTTTTGCTATAATTTTGTGTTTTCCCTTAGATCTATACTTGTGATAGCCTAACTTTTCCTCTTCGCTTTTATGTAGAAATGAGTGCTCGATTGTGCGTCTCTGTTAGACAGTACTACTGTTATAGGTTACAAACACGCCCTGCGATATTCAACCCAATATTACATGGCAAGCGCCTATTTCAGCAGTTTGCAGTCGATATGTATATCAAGGTCGAGGGCACTAGACTAGACTGGGTTAGGAATCACCAGAAAGAGATTTGGAGGATATTTGGTTTCAACCTTAGTGAGATCTCGCCATCAGTGATGCAATTACAGCTTCATCTCCCAAACATGCACATGGTCTCATTTGCTGCAAATCAGGACTTAAATGATGTTATATCCCGAGAGGGAATATCTAGAACAATGCTCACTGCATATTTTGAAGCTAATAGAACTGTCCCAGATGCCCGAGGATTGTTGTACAAGGATTTCCCAGAAAAGTTCAGATGGAACCCAGGCACAAAGAAGTGGACAAAAAGAAAGCAACGGTTTCAAGTTGGCAGAATTGTGTCAGCACATCCAGCTGAGGGGGAACGATACTATCTAAGGGTGCTGCTAAACCATGTGGCGGATGCGACATCCTTTGAAGATCTAAGGACGGTGAATGGTGTTGTTTTTTCGAGCTTTCGGGAAGCAGCCGAAAGAAGGGGTCTTATCAAGGCTGACAACACACTCAAGGAGTGTCTTACAGAGGCCGAGCTATTCCAGATGCCATCCTCCCTCCGAAGGCTTTTTGCAACTATCTTGGTCTTCTGTGAGCCAAGCGGCGTGCGTGAGCTATGGGACAGTCACTTAGAGGCAATGTCAGATGACTATCGACGTTCTCACGCGTGCCCGCACATGGTGGAACAAATGGTGTTGTTGGATATCAGGAACATGTTGCATTCGATGGGGAAAGACATATCATCATTCCCTCTTCCCAACATTCAGGAGTCTCATGACATCATCGGGGGTGAGGCTATAGAGGTCATTGAGGAGTCCACGGTCGAGGTTGACCCTGAGCATTTGTCTATGGTATCCTCTCTCAACCACGAGCAAAGGTCCGCCTACGATGAGATATTGTCCTCTGTTGACAGTGGCAATGGAGGCGTCTTTTTCGTTGACGGCCCAGGAGGAACCGGGAAGACTTTCCTCTACAAAGCGCTCCTCGCAAAGGTTCGCAGTGAGGGAAAGATAGCCGTAGCAACCGCGACTTCAGGGGTTGCTGCATCCATCATGCCCGGAGGTAGGACCGCCCATTCGAGATTCAAGATCCCGCTGAGCATCGAAGATGGTGCAACGTGCAGCTTCTCAAAGCAAAGTGGGACAGCCAAGCTCCTTCGGATGGCATCCCTCATTATATGGGATGAGGCCTCTATGACAAAACGACAAGCAATTGAGGCGCTAGACAATAGTATGAGAGACATAATGGGTCGACATGACATGCCATTTGAGGGGAAGACTATTGTGTTTGCCAGTTGTCCGAAAGGGGACTAGGCCACAAATAACCGATGCGACTCTACGGAGGTCCTACCTATGGGAAAGCATGTGGCAACTAAGACTGGTCCATAATATGAGGGCTCAAAGTGATCAATGGTTCACTGATTTTCTATTACGAGTTGGGAATGGAATCGAAGAGGTTGATGAGAATGGTAACATACATCTTCCAGATGAAATTTGTGTACCATCTACTGGAAACGACACTGACCTTGATAGGTTGACAGAGCATGTCTTCCCCGGTCTAGGTGAGAACCTCACTGACCCAAATTACATCACGTCTCGGGCCATCCTGTCGACCAAGAATGATAATGTTGACATGATAAACATGAGGATGATAGAACGTTTCCAAGGTCAGGAGATGATATATTATAGCTTTGATCGTGCTGAGGACGACCCCCACAACTACTATCCTCCCGAATTTCTCAACTCACTTACTCCCAACGGGCTTCCTCCGCATGTCTTGAAGCTAAAGATTAATTGCCCTGTTATATTGCTGCGAAATATCGACCCTGCTAACGGACTATGTAATGGAACGAGACTTGTGGTTCGGGGGTTCCAAAGAAATGCTATTGACGCCGAGATTGTTCTTGGACAGCACGCCGGAAAGAGAGTCTTCTTGCCTCGGATACCCCTATGCCCCTCGGATGATGAAATGTTCCCTCTTCGCTTTAAAAGGAAGCAATTCCCAATCAGACTTAGTTTTGCCATGACAATCAACAAGGCACAAGGGCAAACCATTCCTAATGTTGGTGTGTATCTACCTGATCCGGTTTTCTCGCATGGTCAACTATACGTGGCATTATCTAGAGCAACTGCAAAGAGCAACATCAAAATTCTTGCTGTCGCGGGTAATGACGAGAATGGGAGGTCCAAATCTTCCAAACAACAAGGGACAACCACGCGGAACATTGTCTACAAGGAAGTCCTCAGCATGTAGAAATTTGAGTTGATGGTAAAAGCTCAGCATGTAGAAGCAAACGTGCAATGCTTGCTAAATAATTACTACCGTGTACCAAGGAACATAGTTGAAATTGATCAAGCTATGTATTATTTGTTCTAGATGGAGCAACTATTTGTCTGGTTCAATGGTTTGGGGATGCAAAGATATGCCAATTTTGTTTTTTCTCTCTCGCATAGTATTCTCATGTGAGTTAGTCTATGAATTTGGTACATATAATATTTTCATATATATGGGTGCAAAATCACTTAATGTCATTTCCTTCCATGAATCGTACCTACCCGCTATGTTACATTTTATAAGACATTTTTAGAGTCATTTATCCGAGAATGTAAACTAATATATGACATTTTAGATCACTAGCTGTACGTTCTCTACAGACTAATATAAGATTCTTAAGAGCTTAAGCTATACGTTCTCTACAGACTATTTCTTTCAGCTCTCACTAATTTTGTTTCGGACAGTTTTTCTCGCGTTTCACTCCATTTGTTTTAAGTGCTATGGAATTTATGCTGCAATCAATCAACCTATCACTAAAGCAGACCCCACTGCACCACGACATGGACTATAATTTACTACCTGAAATGAGCCCCCTACATGCAGGATTTATTTAATAACTTTGTCCTTCCCCTTCCCGATGCAATGGTATGCACAGACCCTTGACTTGTCTTGGTACTCTTCCCCTCACATGCCTGTAATGCACCCTTCGAATATTTTAATAATACTTACCTTTTCCCTTCCCAGTGAATGGAGTACTGCGCAGCCCATCATTGCCTCTTCTCTCTCACTTGGCTATTATATTGTACCATCTCTCCGAACAGCTAACTCCGGATTCCAAGGGCAAGTAATCGATTCAAGCCTCTGAATCGATGAGACAATACCAAAGGATTGAGCAGATCTCCTCCCAGACCAGGAACTATCCGGATGGATCTCTCTCTCCCTCCTTCTCTCTCCCCCTCTCCCTCTCCCTCTCCCCCTCTCTCTCTCTCTCTCTGACATGTGCTCCTTCCCAATCCAATCGCAGATGGATTTTCAGACCAGAGGCTTGCTTTGTGTGGGAGTGGATCGAATCCTGACCCGTGCAACTCCATATCGGCACCCCTGCTTACTCCTCTCTATATATAGGTGTTGGTGTGTTGTTTGGCACGCCATTCTCAAGCAAGCCAGCTGAAGATTGCTTCGAGAAATTTGGTATGTTCTACCACTTAATTATTTTGCCTCTTTGTTCTTTGCTATGATTTGTGAATATGCTGCTATAATCATATGCATGCAATCCTTGTTGAATTGTGAGTGCTAAGTTAAAACCGTTGGTTGTTCTTTTGCTAAGTTAAAACTGCTTAATCATATGGTTCTGTGGTACCTTTATTCACAGTTCTTCTTCCAGGACAAGATGAGGCCACTGAAGCGTAAGAGAGTTGAAGCGCCACGCATCCCAACACTCGAAGATGTGCATCTGTACACTAGGTGGAATCTGTGTGTCCGAGTGTACCACAAGTTCCATGTGGAGAGGTTGTCTCCTGGTAGAAAGCGGCTTAACATGGTATTATTGGATGAGAAGGTAGTCCTCATGTGCACATTTAGTTTCAATTGTAATAAATAATATTAGTCTAAAAACATTGGATTGTCACAATCTATTTATGTATTTATTAATAGGGCAAGAAAATGGCTGCTGTCGTATATGATGAAGATGTCGATCGATTTGATCCTTTACTCGTAGAGGGGCGGGTATATTATGTGTGGCAGATGCTCGCAGAACCAATTGTCAGAGATGGGGACTATTTGTTTGCAGATAGTCACTTTGTGTGTCGTTTCAGCTCAGTGACAATAATCAATGAGATAAGAAATGTCAATGAGCAGCTGATCCCATTGTTCCCTCCATTTATGCCTTTTGACAAAGTTTGGGAGTTCACCCTTGATAATAATACATATGTTGGTAAGGTAATTAGTTTCCTTTTATACATTCTAAATGTTCTCTTGTAACACACCATCAACTATAATGTTTTTCCATTCAAATGCTAGATGTCAGTGGCATGGTTTTGTTTGTAAGTTCTATGGGACACAAGGACAGTTTCTACAACCGAAGGATCCCAGTGAGAAATATCGTTCTGCTAGATGAGAAATATCTATCTTATGGTTTAGAATTATTTGAATAATTCAAAGATTTTATGTTTTTCTTCTAATATTACTTGATTTTGTAGCTACAATATTGTCAAGTTAGTTGTATGGGACAAGTTAGTGACTGATAATCTAAGTACATGGGAAAAACTGGCCGAGGAGCGTGCTATTGTCGTGGCAACAATGCTACGTGCAAACCGCATTGGTAAGTTGAGTTCATGCATTGTTCTATGGACATAGTACCAACAAAAAAAAATTGCTAATAGATTTATGATTTGTCTTTAATTAACTAGACCGTGGCCTGCATACTACGGACTATAGTAGGATGCACTTTGACCCGAACATCATAGCCGCACATAAACTGAGGCAAAGGTAATTGTAAATTTAGTTGAAGTTATTTTTTTATATGGTATACTAAAAAATCAGAATCATTTTTGTGTAGGATCAATAATGATGTGTCTGGACCAGTATCTCCATGAATCAAAAGAAGATGGAGAATGGAGTCATGAAGCAAAATTGGAGAATAGGAGAATGTGTTGCATAAGCTAGACTGAGCTGCTTTTGGATTGTGTTAATCGGCTTTTGCTTAAATTTGGGTGTATGAGTCGTTAAAAATCTGTTCGGTGCTTTTGTAATTGTTGATGTAACTGAAACTGAGTTTCACCTACAACGTGAAATCTTATGATGGTGTAATGCCAAGACAACTTCGTCTGAGAAATCAAGTTGTTGTGTTTTCTAGGCAAATGAGAAATGTAACCTTCAATGCATGACGCATTTGAAAATAGTTGCGCACATGCATATAACTGCTATTTTTTATGTGGCTAAAGCCTAACCATATCTTAACAAAAATGCAGTACTACATTGATTTATACTTTTGTTGTTCCATTTCATTTTATGTGATTCCGTAGCGTAGCACGGGCATCTTACTAGTTTCAGCTAAAACTAACGCAAAGCATGAACAGCTCTAGCCTGGTCATCAGAAGAGGGGAAGAAACGAACATCTCTAGCCTTGAAAGTAGTTGTGGTGAGATAATGCAAGAAGCCGCATACCTGAAGACCCAATATTGAGGCCGTTGGTAAGAGGAGCAGCTGGAACATCAATTTCAGGTTCAGGCTTGGGCTCTTGTAAGAAGAGAGCATCTTGGGAATTTTCATTGACACCCATGGGTCTGTTGATGAGGGAGGTTTCATTATCAGTGTCATACCGAGCAGCGGAAGGGTGTTGGTCATCTGGATCTGGTGTGGCCGACGTTGAGTTGTGAGGTTCGGACTCTTGGCCCGTCATCTGATGTGAAACAGCAATTGGGAAGGCTGAGCATCAAGTGGTAATTATCACTAGTAGTAAAGAAACAGAAAGTAGAGTAGTAGCATTTGTACATGACGGGCAGCGGCAGGCATTGGTTGATTGTTTTGGGCATCCAGGATGGTGTCAGCAAGGATGCGGTAGCTCTCGTCCTCGATGGGCGCCCAGTTTTTGTCAAAGAGGTGGTAGAGGTGCCTGAGGACCGGCTCAACCTGCTTCTTGGAGAAGCCGAGACGCCCCATGGCCACATAGGCCTTTTGAGTCTTGTCCTTGTGGGAAACCATGGCCTTCCTATGATGAAATGTCCCACTGCTACTTGACTTGTGCTGCAGAGAAGGTTTCTATTTGCACTATCAATCAAACCCTCCTCCTAAGACAAAGACGAAAAATAAATAGACAAATTCGTTTATGAAACCCTAGGAGAAATGAGGAATGCGCGAATTTGCATCGAATAACGGCTGGATAAGAAGAAACCCCAATCTTGAAAGGGCGTCAGGTTGTACCAAGAAACATCCATCAGTAGAGGGAGATGGAGGGAGAGGGAGAGGGAGAGAAGGGGGAATGCACCCACCTAGGGCACAAGAAGAAAAGAAATCGAAACTTTGGAGCCTGCTAGAAGAAAGGATCGATGGTCACAGACCTGCACGTCGCAAGGCAAAGTGGGCGAGTCAGGGGTTCTGGGGCGGGGCGGGTGCGAGTTGGAGGCTGGCTGGGGTTTCGAGGCGCAGGAGTCCGGAGGAAGACGACGAGGCCAAGGGAGACTGCCTGCTGCTGCTGCTGACTGACTGACTGACACTAATACCGTCGCCTTTTGGGCCTGCCCTTCTCACGGGCCTCTTTAGTGATGATAATAATAAGCCCATAAAAGGCCTCGCAAGTCCAGTCCAGTCCAGTCCAATAAAAAGGAGTCGTCCTCTTGCTGGAATAGAAACCCTAATCGAATCAATCCCTTCCATCCAGTCCAGATCAAAACAAGGGAGAGGGCATGGCGTCGTCCTCTGCTGTGAGCAAGCGCGGCGACGCGGGCGGCGTCCTGGCTGCGATCTCGCGGTCTTCGGTGGCGGCGCACGGCCGCGAGGCCGCGGCGGTGGCGGGGAAGCTGCTGCGGAGTACGGGGAAGGCGGCGTGGATCGCGGGGACCACCTTCCTGGTGCTCGTCGTGCCGCTCATCATCGAGATGGACCGCGAGCAGCAGATGGTCGACCTCGACCTCCAGCAGCAGGCTCTTCTGGGCTCGCCGCCGACCCTCGCCAAATAAATCTCTCCTCTTGTTCGCTTCCGTCCTTCACATTTCATTTTGCCTGGTATCATAAGTTGTCGACAATTTTATCACTAGTGTGTCTGTGTCTGTTATCGGAGAGAAAGATCATGCCTTGTTGTTGTGACTGTGACTGCTCCTTCTCCTGCTCGGTACAATTATCGCAATATCACCAGCTTGTCTTGAACTCGGTCCTGTGTTTGTTTATGATTGCCTATTTAGATACGTACACTACATACATACATATCATTCCTTGGGGACGATTCTGACTTCTGATTGTAACAATGGCCCATAACCAGAACTCGGTCCTGTGTTTGTTTATGATTGCCTATTTAGTATCTTTCTTTACTCATACGATCCACCATGAATGGATCAGATTCCACTATCAAAAGGATAACAGAAGAGAACATAAAAACAGCGTCTTGGCGCAAAGCAAAGCAGGTAAACTAAAGTAAGGTTATCCCAGCCGCAACTCTCCTGCTGCATGCAACCCTAACAGGGTAGAGGGGGGAGCCAAGGCGAAGCAAAACAGATCTCAAAAGAGCTTGGGAAGGTATCCATCAGCACACACTGGTGCAAAATCATTGTTTGAACCATCATCTCCCATGATCATCAGGGAAGCATTTCCTCGCTCCCTCCTGCCATCCTCAACAGCCTGTGCACACAAACATCAGTATGAACTATAATTTCAGCTAAAACTAACGCAGAGCATGAACAGCTCTAGCCTGGTCATCAGAAGAGGGGAAGAAACGAACATCTATAGCCTTGAAAGTAGTGGTGGTGAGATAATGCAAGAAGACGTATACCTGAAGACCCAGTATTTGAGGTCGTTGGTAACAGGAACAGCTGATGTTTTTGAGCTTCCAAATAGCCCAACAGGGCCAATATTTTGAGGTCGTTGGTAACAGGAGCAGCTGATGTTTTCGAGCTTCCAAATAGCCCAACATAGGGCCGCCAGGCCAATAACTTTAGATTCCTACTTCGAGGTAGGAATTTGGGAATGCACGAGAAGTATTGGGAAAAAGCATCCAGGTCTATCCCAAGCGCCAATAGTTTTTCTCACTATACTGCACACATATTTCGCAGCAGAACACTGCAAAGGTGATGAATATTTTAATTCTCATGGCAGAATCCGGCAGTATCGCCGCCACGCGCCCCGCTGTTCATTGCCCGCCAGCCGCAAGTCGTAGCTGATCCAAGCTCCACTCCACCGAGGCGGCCGGTGACCAGGAGGAAGACGCTCGCGGGTGTCTCAGGCTTCAATCTGACCAGGTGCAGCCTGTTAAAATTAATTACAGATTGTAATTATATTAAAGGAAACCCTTGTCCAGTACCGGCGTACCGTTGCGAAGGAAACAGACACATCTGTCCCTCCCGTTCTGAACCGATGGATCCCCAAGATCAACAGGGAAACGAGAGTGGTGGAGCGAGACTCGCCGGTGAGAGAGCAAGATCAACACGGAAACGAGAGTGGTGGAGCGAGACTCGCCGGTGAGAGAGCAAGATCAACACAGAAACGAGAGTGGTGGAGCGAGACTCGCCTGTGAGAGAGCAAGATCAATACAGAAACGAGAGTGGTGGAACGAGACTCGGCGGTCAGATGCATGGCCTCGTGTCCTTCCTCCTCCTCCTCCGCCAAATCCGTGAGGACAATTTTCACGGCCAGTTTTTCGGGATATAAAATTCCTAGCAAATGACCCTTGTGCTCATCAGCCCTAATATTATTGTTAGCCGGTGGACACTTTCTTGGTACAAAATTTTTAAGCAAATACGTCAAATCCGTGAGGACAGTTGTCAGGGTGAGTTTTTCGGGATATAAAATTCCTAGCAAATGACCCTTGTGCTCATCAGCCCTCATATTATTGTTAGCCGGTGTACACTTTCTTGATACAAAATTTTTAAGCAAATACGCCAAATCCGTGAGGACATTTGTCAGGGCCAGTTTTTCGGGATATAAAATTCCTACCAAATGATCCTTGTGCTCATCAGCCCTAATATTATTGTTAGCCGGTGGACACTTTCTTGGTACAAAATTTTTAAGCAAATACGTCAAATCCGTGAGGACATTTGTCAAGGCCAGTTTTTCGGGATATAAAATTCCTAGCAAATGACCCTTGTGCTCATCAGCCCTAATATTATTGTTAGCCGGTGGACACTTTCTTGGTACAAAAATTTTAAGCAAATACGCCAAATCCGCGAGGACAGTTGTCAGGACCAGTTTTTCGGGATATAAAATTCCTAGCAAATGACCCTTGTGCTCATCAGCCCTAATATTATTGTTAGCCGGTGGACACTTTCTGGGTACAAAATTTTTAAGCAAATACGTCAAATCCGTGAGGACATTTGTCAGGGCCAGTTTTTCGGGATATAAAATTCCTAGCAAATGACCCTTGTGCTCATCAGCCCTAATATTATTGTTAGCCGGTGGACACTTTCTTGGTACAAAATTTTTAAGCAAATACGCCAAATCCGTGAGGACAGTTGTGAGGGCCAGTTTTTCGGGATATAAAATTCCTAGCAAATGACCCTTGTGCTCATCAGCCCTAATATATTTATTAGCCGGTGGACACTTTCTTGGTACAAAATTTTTAAGCAAATACGCCAAATCCGTAAGGACAGTTGTCAGGGCCAGTTTTTCGGGATATAAAATTCCTAGCAAATGACCCTTGTGCTCATCAGCCCTAATATTATTATTAGCCGGTGGACACTTTCTTGGTACAAAATTTTTAAGCAAATACATAACTTAGGGTTCAAGACCGTGATGGTTCATAGAGTACAACAAAGATTTCTAGTGGCTGATGGCGAAAGCGGTTCGTGAATCTTCAACGTCTAAGGGACTCAACTCCCATAGCAACGGGACTCAATTCCCGTAGCAACATATGACCTGGATAACTCTTATCTCGCGTGGTTGCCATTTTCGATGCCTAGGTTGGAGGTGGCCGTCATCGTGCTCCTATTCTGATACACGATCTGGCCAAGACAATAGCCAATGAGAAGTCAGTGAGTATGTTTAATTGTACTCCGCAAAACAGCAAGAAAATAGATATAATAAAGAAAGTGAATTGCATGCATTAAATTTTTAATGATATTTAATTTGTTATAAGAAAAATTCATGAATGCAAGTTCGTAGTTGGTTTAGTGATTGCTAAGGCGTGAGGCCATCGCACGTTCGTAGTCGGATCATAAAAGTCTAATTCCATCAAAAACGATAGTCACATCTCATCGAAAGACGAGGCACCTTAGCCTCTATCAGGCGTGGCTAGGCGCGATCTTGGGAAGGGCGGAGCGCGGGCATGTACTACTAGGGAAAAGCTTATAGGTAGAATTTTAGCGATAGCGCCGGTTGTGAGCTCGAAGCTACTACTGATTAGTAGTAGCGCGAGTGGGGACAAGCATCAAACAGGCGCTACTACTAATCGGTCCGACCGCGACATGTAGGGGCGACCTATGGTAGTAGCATTCGTCAGGAAGAAACGCTACTGCTAAAGACATAGCAGTAGCACCCTTTTCTGACCCGCGCTACTGCTAAGAAGGGTGTGGACTTATCGTCTTCGTTCGCACACGCTGACGGGGATATAGCTTTAGGGTAGGGTCATAGGCCTGACCTATACGTCCTACCCAAGGGCACCTCATTATTAATTTAAGGACTACAAGGGAAAATCCGACTGGATCGCGACAACATCTAATTCACTCGGTACGGATGCACTCGGACAAGTACATTCCATCTACTCGAATGACACTCAACCGCTCGACCGTATGACTCACTCGGGTATGCAAATACCAACAATCGGCAAGGAAGTCGAAGCATAGAGGAGGTTCTGTAGTGGGCTGACATTGTGACATCAATGCCCCATCTTGTAACATAAGAGGTGAGGGGTGGCGCACTCTATATAAGCCACCCCTCCACATAGCTAGGGACCAACTTCTTCCCATGCGGGCTCATTCTTTCCCTAGTGTTAGGGCATTTTTATGCCTAAGGAATTTTAGTGATTGATGACAGTACCTTCAAAGACTAATTGTGTGTATTAAGCTTTCAGATAATACATAACAACGACACAAGACGATTCGGCACCCTTCGTGGAACAGAAGCACGATGTCCTCTACGATTCTCTTTGGTGGTTTTTGAGTCGTAGGAACACCGTACTATTAAAAGGGGATCCGTAGTGGAAAGGTTTGGGTGGAATCAATTTTGCACGCACACACTTTATCTCCATCCTCTTTCCCTGCAACTTTGGAGTTGTTCCCATCTCTGGTTTATCTCATCTTGCAAAAAGGTCTCCTAGCGGTAGTACCGCTGTCCCTAGCAGTAGTACCGCTGGGCCTAGCGGTAGTACCGCTAGAGCTGGCGGTAGTACCGCTGGGCCGAGCGGTGCTAGAGCTGGCGGTAGTACCGCAGGGCTAGCGGTAGTACCGCTCCTGGTCAACGGTAGTACCGCTCCAGGACTTTAGTACCGCCTTCTTTGCGGCTGTACTTCGTCGGACTTTTTGTGAAGACTTTCTTGGCGGTGGTTGGCCCGGTAGTGTCTGTGCACTACCATGGGCTCAACGGTAGTACCGCTGAAGTGCTAGCGGTAGTACAGCTGCAGCCAGCGATAGTACCGCTGGAGTGGCAGCGGTAGTACCACTGGGCTCGTGTTGTGAGTGGGAAAACGGTTGGATTTTTTCCCCCACTATATAAAGGGTTCTCCTTGCTCAAGAACCCTACCTTTGACCCTTCCAAGCTCTATTGTTGCTCCCTAAGCTCAAAAGTGCCCGATCTCTCTCCCTAGCCAATCAAACTTGTTGATTTCCTAGGGATTGGTTGAGAAGGCCTAGATGTACACTTCCACCAAGAGAAAATTGATTCCCCCACTAATCCCTTGCGGATCTTGTTACTCTTGGGTGTTTGAGCACCCTAGACGGTTGAGGTCACCTCGGAGCCACATTCCATTGTGGTGAAGCTCCGTGGTCTTGTTGGGAGCCTCCAAGCTTTGTGTGGAGTTTGCCCCATCCTTGTTTGTAAAGGTTCGGTCGCCGCCTTCAAGGGCACCTATAGTGGAATCACAGCACCTTGCATTGTGTGAGGGCGTGAGGAGAATACGGTGGCCCTAGTGGCTTATTGGGGAGAATTGTGCCTCCACACCTCTCCAACGGAGACGTACTTCCTGTCAAAGGGAAGGAACTTCGGTAACACATCCTCGTCTTCATTGGTTCCACTTGCGGTTATCTCTAATCTTTACATTGTGTATGCTTTTGTTGTTGACTATCTCTTACTTGCCTTAGTGCTTATAGTTGGTAGCATCATATAGGTTCACCTCCTTGTTGTCATTTTAGAGAACCTTTATGTTGCTAACCCTAACTTGTTAAGATAAATTAAAAAGTGGTTGTTGTCTATTCACCCCCCCCCCCTCTAGTCAACCATATCGATCCTTTCAATTGGTATCAGAGCCACGTCTCTTTATTAAGGGTTTCGCCACCCGAAGAGTATGGAAGATGATGAGGGAGTTCCCCGTGGGCAACCCGAGGTCATGGCCTTGACTTCGGTCACAAGGGATGACTTGAATACGACTATGGCCACCCTCAAGACGTCCTTGACGGACGAAGTCAAGACCATGCTTAAAGAGTTAATTGAGGGAATTAAAGGTTCACCCGAACCGGCGTTGGTGGTTAAACCCGCCAACACCGATTCAGAGGCCAATTCCTCTAAGGAAATGGCTAAAGGTATGCAACCTTCTCCCCCTCTCAAAAATGATGGGACTGGAACCTATGCCTTAGTTCCACCTCCCATGGTCTATGGAGGACCTGTTCCCACACCGCGTCTTAACCCTGTTGGTCCTCCTCCTAAGCTTGTAAAGGGTGATTTTGCTAACTGGGTATTTTCTATTAAGTCTCATTTGAATCACAGCTCAACAAATTTATGAAGAATCATCGAGCAAGGCTACTATCCTCATGATCCAAGCAACCTCACTCCAAGAGAAGAAGCGGACAATCAATATAATCACTCCGCATTGTTTATTCTACAGTCCGCGGTACCTCCTGAAGATCTTCCTCACTTGCGCCCTTTCACTCTGGCTAAGGACTATTAGGAGCACATTATGGTGCTGTACAAGGGAAGCTCAAGCATTCAACGGTCCAACTATGAAGTGGTACTTGAGCCGATGAGTTTCTGATGAAGGAAGATGAGGACCCTCGTGATCTCTATCGAAGGGTGACTGCTATTGTTGTTGCTCTCAAGGATCATGGGAGCAAGGATGTGGATGACAGATGGATCAAGCGCAAGTTTCTCAAGGCCATCATGCCTTTCAACAAAGCCATGTCATCAGTCATTCGCCAACAACCAGATTTCCACTCCTTGTCTTCCAGTGAGGTTTTGGATGAATTCATTGCAATGTGAATCATGAACGAGACCGCTGACAATGCACTTGCTCGAGTTCGGTCAGAAACAGCTTCACCCAGCCTTGCGTTAAAGGCAAAGGCTGCTTCTGAAGAAGAAGAAGAAGAGGATGAGGAAGAGGAGAGCTGCCGTGAAGACACTAAGTATGCTTATCACGAGCACGTGGCTCTTGCGTCAAGGCAATTCTGGGGCAACAAGAGGAACTCAAGACCCAACTTCACCAAGAACAACTCAAGTGGGTTCAAATCCAAGCAACGAGTGAGGACATGCTATAACTACGGTATTGTGAGTCACTTCGTGGCAGAATGTACATATGAGAAGAGGGAAGACAACGGGGGCAAGCTCATTCGCAAAGACAAAACCAAGTCATTCCCAAACAAGAACAATGTTGTCAAGAAACCCCACCCAAAGGGTATGGTGGCACTTGAAGAGTACCCCTCCGATGATGATGACGATGACGATATGGTGGCAACTGCGACTGTCGCCATTGCCACCCCTTCTCCCAAGAACGTGTCTCTCTTCAACGCCCCCAACGATAACCACATCGCCAAGTGCCTCATGGCCAAAGGTATGGATCAGGTAACACCCAGCATTAAGACCAACATCACTACTGCTCCTTCATTGTTGAATTGTGTTGATGATAGTGATGTTGTGGAACTTAATGAGCATGATCTTGACAAATTTCTATGCACGGTCAAAGGAGAACCCAAGAAGCACTTTGTTGCTCTTTTGGAACAACTGGGTGCGACTAATGACCTCATCGAGTCTCATGAGGAGACCATCTCCGAGCTGCAAGGACATAGTCGTGACTATACCGATGAGATTGTTGAACTATCTATTGCACTAGAAAAGGAGCGCACTCTTCGTTTGGATCTTGAGGAGTCATACAACGATGACTGCGCTAAATTGCAAAAGGAACTAGATCATGCTATTGTTCTTACTCGTATGCTTAAGTCTGGAAAGGATGCTCTTGGGGTTGGCAATGACAGACTCAAAGTGGAGTTTGACACACTTGACAAGGCTCACAAAGTCTTGAAAGGTGCCCATTTCTCCCTGAAAGAGTCTCATGATCAACTCCAAGCAAAACTTACCAAGGAGATCTCTACTTGTCCTCCTTTCGTTTTAATTGATAATGCTTGTACAACTAACTCTTGTTGTGAGCATGTACATCTTGTGGTAGGAAAGGAGGGACTTGGACTTACATCTAAGTCAAAAAGAAAAAGGAAGAACAGGAACAAACGATCCCCTACCCTCATGGACATCTTTGTCAAAGAGGGCGAAGGGACTCAGGAGGTGAACAGGAACAAGGTGGAGAATGGTAGCGTCAAGAAAAGCAAAACCATTCCTACCAACACAGCCCGCAAACTCAATCCTTCCTATGTTTTATGTCGTGTTGGTGATAGGCATGTTTATGCCAGATTTGTTGGTTCTTACTATGAGTTCATTGAATGGGCTATTTGGGTTCTTAAGACCCTTGTCTCTAACATTACAAGACCCATTCAAAAATGGGTACCTAAAACCAAGCCTTGATCTATTGCAGGAGTTTGCTTCCGATGGGGTGTCATGGTTGCTCGATAGTGGAGCAACAAATCATATGACCGGAAGGAAGGACTTAGTGGTGGATGTGCATCCTTCCCCATCTATGCCCACCCATGTCCAATTCGCCGATGCATCATCGTCAAAGGTATTGGGATTTGGTAAGGTGGTCATCTCTCAAGAGTTATCTATTGAGAAGGTCATGCTTGTTGAATCCCTTGCTTACAATTTACTTTTGGTTCGTCAACTTGCAATTATGGGCTTCTCCACATTCTTTAATCTTGATACTGTGGTCCTTTTGTGGAGCAAGACTCTTAAAGTAGCCTATGTTGGATATGTCGAAAATGGTCTCTGTGTGGTGAACTTTTCAAAGCGACCCACTAAGACTGCGACTTGTCTAATGGCTAAAGTTGATGTGGGCTGGCTTTGGCATCACCGACTAGCTCATGTCAATATGAGATCTTTGCAAAGTCTCCTCAAAGGGGACCATATTCATGGACTAACGAATGTGAGTTTTGCTAGAGATCGTGCTTGCAGTGCCTGCATTGAAGGAAAGATTCATGAAACTGCTCATCGTCCAACGACTCTCATTTACACTAAGAGGCCGTTGGAGCTCCTTCATATGGATCTATTCGGTCCTCCATCATTTGATAGTCTTGGGGGCAGAAAGTACTGCTTGGTGATTGTTGATGACTACTCAAGATACATCTGGTATCAGATTTCTCAGGCTCGATCATGTTCACCCCGTCACCGCCGCTTCTTGTCGCCCTCACCTCGGAGGAGATCGCGGGAGCAATCCGCGATCTCACCACCGCCGTCCAAGGGATCTGCCTCTTCCTGGCCGGTCCCTACGGACCGCCACCGGCCGCGCCATCAGTCGCCGCCTACGGGCCGACACGGCTGCCGTGGCAGCCGTCGCACCAGGCGGCCTCCGCTGCGATCGCCGGGCCGCGACAGCCGACGATGTTGTTGTCGTCGCCGCCACTCGACGCCAGGCTGCTGCAGCCGCCGCTGCCGCTCCCCGTCTCCGGGCCGATCTATACGGCGGCCTGGGCGCCGCCGCACATCCAGTCGCCACCGGCGCCACCCCAATAGTACGGCGGGCCCTCCCGCTTCGCCGGTCCCGATAGTGCGCCATTCCACGAGGGGTCCTCCATGGTCACAGCACCGGCGCCGACCCCTGCACGGCCGCCACCACCGCCCTCGGCTGCGACCACGACGCCGGTCATCACGTTCCAACATGGGATGCCCTACGACGCGACTGCGACGACCTCGTTTCCAGCAGCGCCACCGCCGTCCCAGGACAATCCCATCCAACAAATCAAGCTCCAGCCGTCGCCGGCACCGCTTCCGACTTGGATCGCTACCCACCACGTGTCGGCGGCAGTGAGGCTGCATGTTGCTGCACGCGACCTCCTAGCGCGTCGGCATGTGCGGGAGATGCGTGATTTGCAGCTGCAGCTCCTCCAAGTTGCACTTCTCGGTGCAACGGACCTCGATCTCGTCCGCTGCGTGGGGGATCTTGGGCATGCAGTTTCCCCCACGGGCGACGGGCATGCTGTTTTCCCCACGGGCGATGACCTCCAAGTCTGCGACATCGACAGTCAGCCGGCGGGGAGAAGACATGGTGTCACCGACAGGAGCGCACCGCGTAGCACCACTGCATTCCGCCGCCGGCTGCCGCGAGGGCTCCCTTGGTCCCGATGGTGTCCTTAGGATCCAGGGGGCTGCAAACGCACAAGTTCGGCGCGCGGAGGATTCTCGCCTTAACGTTCGGAGTCAAAAGTAAAGATTCGGAGTCTCATTCGGGTTAGCTTATTTCAGGTCAATACAATAGGCCGAGATGTAAAAGGCTTGTTTTTTAGGCGTTAGGGTTGTGTGGGGTCGAATCGCCATTAGGTTGCAGCTCGAGGGCGAGTTGCATGTCCAGGTGGGGTGTACTGTTAGAGCACGTGATGGGCCTGGGCCCGTTAGTCTTAGGGTTTGCTTAGGGTTCAAGTAAGCCTTACTTGGGAGTCAAGTAAACCTCTCTATATATGGAGAGGAGATGTATCAATCTAATCAGGCAAGAATTAAGAAGGAAAACCCTTTTCCCTCTTGCCCGACCGTGGGAAAGGACCTCTACGGCCGGCTCTCTCGCGCCCTCGCAGCTCTCTCTCTCCCGCTCAAACCCTAGCAATCATAACAGAGACTCAACAAACTGTCATCAACTTTGCTAATGAAGCTCAACGTCAACATGAAGCAAAGATTTTGATGATTAGAAGTGACAACGACACCGAGTTCAAGAACTACACCTTGGATGAGTTTCTAGGTGATGAGGGAATAAAACATCAATATTCAGCACTATATACCCCTCAACAAAATGGTGTGGAGGAAAGGAAGAACCGGACGTTGATGGACGCTGCAAGAACAATGATGGCGGAATTCAAATCTCCATATAACTTTTGGGCCGAAGCCATCAACACAGCATGTCATGCGTCCAATCGGCTCTATATCCGCAAAGGCTTGAACAAGACCCCATATGAGATTCTCACCGGAAACAAACCCAATCTCAAGTACTTCCGGGTATTTGGGTGTAAGTGTTTCATTCTCAAGAAAGGTGGACGTTTAGCTAAATTTGATTCTAGAGCACAAGAGGGCATCTTTGTTGGTTATGCTACAAACTCTCATGCTTACCGTGTCCTCAACAAGTCCACCGGGCTCATTGAGGAGACGTGTAACATGGAGTTTGATGAAAATAATGGCTCCCAAGTGGAGCAAAGTGGTCTACGTGATGTAGGTGATGAAATTCCTCCCCAAGCCAGAAGAAGAATGGGGATTGGTCAAATACTCCCCATTGAGGAACCCCTTGTGGCTGAAGGAGAAGGACAATGCTCTACTCAAGTGGAGCCATCATCCTCACAAGCCCTACACGCTTCTGATGAACAAAGAGAAGACCCTCAACCAGTTGGACAAGCTCAAGGACAAGATCAATTGCTCAAAGATGGTGATGTGTCCCATGATGTACAAGCGCTTACACAAGGTTTCGAATCTGCTCAAGATCAAGATCAGGTGCAACTACAAGATCCAGACCAAATAGAAGCACAAGATCAAGATCAAGAGCAACCACAAGAACAAGGACAAACGAGTGAACCTGCTCAAGTCGAAAGTCAAGTTGATCAGGATGATGTCTCTCAATTCCCTTCTGCGGCGCCTAAGAGGGCTACTGGTGCCAAGGGAGGATCAGAATGCAAGGGCAAGCAAAGTAATCAAGTTGATGCTCCCCAGTTATCCAATGTAGAACTCTTGGAGCGTCGCGCAACCAAGATTGCGAACAAGCTGAGAGTCAAGTCACATCTTATGAAGAATCTGCTTGGCAGTTTGAAAAGGGGAGTATCCACTCGTCAACAAATTTGGAATTATTGTGAGCATCACGTGTTTGTTTCATATTGTGAACCTCAACAGGTACAGGAAGCGCTCGATGATGAGGATTGGCTTATGGCCATGCATGAAGAACTCAACAACTTCGAGCGTAATCAAGTCTGCAATTTAGTGCCAAGACCAAAGGAGGAACATAATGCCATCGGGACCAAATAGATCTTCAAAAACAAGCAAGATGCCAATGGGATTGTGATTCGAAACAAGGCAAGATTGGTGGCTCAAGGCTACTCCCAAGTCGAGGGTATCGACTACGGTGAAACCTTTGCCCCTGTTGCTCGTCTAGAATCTATTCGCATGCTGCTTGCATTTGCTTCTCATCATAATTTCAGATTACAACAAATGGATGTGAAAAGTGCTTTTCTTAATGGTCCTTTAAATGAGTTGGTCTATGTCAAACAACCCCCGGGGTTCGAACATCCCAAGCTCCCCAATCATGTGTACAAACTTAATAAGGCACTCTATGGCCTTAAACAAGCCCCACGTGCGTGGTATGAGTACCTTACAGAGTTGTTACAAGATCGTGGGTTTGAAATTGGGAAGATAGATCCCACTCTTTTTACTAAGAGGGTCAAAGGGGATTTGTTCATATGCCAACTATATGTTGATGATATCATTTTTGGTTCACCTAACGAATCTTTCAATGAAGAATTTGCTGCACTAATGACCGAGAAATTTGAGATGTCTATGATGGGTGAGTTGAAGTTCTTCCTCGGATTCGAGATTAAACAAGGCTTAGAAGGGACCTTCATCAAACAAGCCAAGTACACCCAAGACATGCTCAAGAGATTCGAGCTAGAGGATGTCAAGCCGGTCAATTTTCCCATGCCAACAAGATGCAAGCTTGACAGTGATCCCAATGGTAAAGCAGTTGATCAAAAGGTATATCACTCCATGATTGGATCCCTTCTTTACCTTTGTGCATCTAGACCAGATATTATGTTGAGTGTAGGTATTTGTGCACGGTTTCAATCTGCACCAAAAGAAAGCCATTTTATGGCTGTTAAGCGAATCTTTCGATATTTGGCTCATACCCCAAACTTTGGTCTATGGTATCCCAAAGGAGCGAACTTCAACCTAGTGGGCTATTCTCACTCATATTGGGCAGGAGACTGTCTGGAGAGGAAGTCAACTTCTGGAGGATGCCAAATCCTTGGTCGTTCACTGGTAAGTTGGTCTTCAAAGAAGCATAATTGTGTCTCACTATCTTCCACCAAAGCTGAGTATGTGGCTGCTACAAGTTGTTGTGCACAGTTGCTATGGATGAGGCAAACTTTAAAGGATTACGGTGTCACTTGTGACAAAGTGCCTCTTCTATGTGACAATCAAAGTGCTATCAAGATTTCCCTCAATCCGGTGCAACATAGCAAGATCAAGCATATTGATATTGTTGGTGAACGTCGCACGAGAAACAAAAATTTTCCTACGCGCACGAAAACCTATCATGGTGATGTCCATCTATGAGAGGGGATTTCCGATCTACGTACCCTTGTAGATCGCACAGCAGAAGCGTTAAGAAACGTGGTTGATGTAGTGGAATGTCCTCACGTCCCTCGATCCGCCCCGCGAACCGTCCCACGAACCGTCCCGCGATCCGTCCCACGATCCGCTCCGATCTAGTGCCGAACGGACGGCACCTCCGCGTTCAGCACACGTACAGCTCGATGATGATCTCAACCTTCTTGATCCAGCAAGAGAGACGAAGAGGTAGATGAGTTATCCGGCAGCGTGACGGCGCTCCGGAGGTTGGTGGTGATCTAATCTCAGCAGGGCTCCGCCCGAGCTCCGCAGAAACGCGATCTAGAGGTAAAACTGTGGAGGTATGTGGTCGGGCTGCCGTGGCAAAAGTTGTCCCAAATCAGCCCTAATAGCTCCATATATATAGGAGGAGGGGAGGGGAGGCTTGCCTTGAGGCTCAAGGAGCCCCAAGTGCTGCGCCACCAAGGGAGGAGGAGTCCTCCTCCAATCCTAGTCCAACTAGGATTGGAAGGTGGAGTCCTTCTCTCCTTTCCCACCTCCTTTTTTTCTTTTCTCTTTGATTTTCTATCTATGGCGCATAGGGCCTTCTTGGGCTGTCCCACCAGCCCACCAAGGGCTGGTGCGCCACCCCCAAGGACTATGGGCTTCCCCGGGGTGAGCTACCCCCCCCCCTCCGGTGAACACCCGGAACCCATTCGTCATTCCTGGTACATTCCCGGTAACTCCGAAAACTTTCCGGTAATCAAATGAGGTCATCCTATATATCAATCTTCGTTTCCGGACCATTCCGGAAACCCTCGTGACGTCCGTGATCTCATACGGGACTCGGAACAACATTCGGTAACCAACCATATAACTCAAATACACATAAAACAACGCCGAACCTTAAGTGTGCACACCCTGCGGGTTCGAGAACTATGTAGACATGACCCGAGTGACTCCTCGGTCAATATCCAATAGCGGGACCTGGATGCCCATATTGGATCCCACATATTCTACGAAGATCTTATCGTTTGAACCTCAGTGCCAAGGATTCATATAATCCCGTATGTCATTCCCTTTGTCCTTCGGTATGTTACTTGCCCGAGATTCGATCGTCAGTATCCGCATACCTATTTTCAATCTCGTTTACCGGCAAGTCTCTTTACTCGTTCCATAATACAAGATCCCGCAACTTACACTAAGTCACATTGCTTGCAAGGCTTGTGTGTGATGTTGTATTACCGAGTGGGCCCCGAGATACCTCTCCGTCACACGGAGTGACAAATCCCAGTCTCGATCCATACTAACTCAACGAACACCTTCGGAGATACCTGTAGAGCATCTTTATAGTCACCCAGTTACGTTGCGGCGTTTGATACACACAAAGCATTCCTCCGGTGTCAGTGAGTTATATGATCTCATGGTCATAGGAACAAATACTTGACATGCAGAAAACAGTAGCAACAAAATGACACGATCAACATGCTATGTCTATTAGTTTGGGTCTAGTCCATCACATGATTCTCCTAATGGTGTGATCCCGTTATCAAGTGACAATACTTGCCTATGGTCAGGAAACCTTGACCATCTTTGATCAACGAGCTAGTCAACTAGAGGCTTACTAGGGACAGTGTTTTGTCTATGTATCCACACATGCACTGTGTTTCCAATCAATACAATTATAGCATGGATAATAAATGATTATCATGAACTAAGAAATATAATAATAACTAATTTATTATTGCCTCTAGGGCATATTTCCAACAGTCTCCCACTTGCACTAGAGTCAATAATCTAGTTCACATCACCATGTGATTCCAACGAATCCAACACCCATATAGTTATGGGGTCTGATCACGTCTTGCTCGTGAGAGAGGTTTTAGTCAACGGTTCTGAAACTTTTAGATCCATGTGTTCTTTACAAATCTTTATGTCATCTTATAGATGCTGCTACTATGTGCCATTCGGAAATACTCCAAATATCTACTCTACTATACGAATCCGTTTTACTACTCATAGTTATTCGGATTAGTGTCAAGGCTTGCATCGACGTAACCCTTTACGACGAACTCTTCAACCACCTCCATAATCGAGAAAAATTCCTTAGTCCATCAGTTACTAAGGATAAATGTTGACCGCTGCTAGTGATTCAATCATGGATCACTCTCTGTACCTCTCAATAGACTTTGAGTCAAGGCACACATCAGGTGCAGTACCCAGCATGGCATACTTCAGATTCTACGGCCAAGGCATAGAATACGACCTTCGTCTATTCTCTTTATTCTGTCGGGGTCGGGTTTTGAGTCTTACTCAAATTCACACCTCACAACGCAACCAAGAACTCCTTCTTTGCTGATCTATTTTGAACTCCTTCAAAAACTTGTCAAGGCATGCATCTTGTTGAAACTTCTAGTAAGTGCTTTCGATCTATCTTCATAGATCTTTGATGCTCAACGTTCAAGTAGCGCAATCCAGGTATTCCTTTGAAAACTCCTTTCAAACAACCTTGCATGCTTTACAGAAATTCTACATTACTTCTGCTCCACAATATGTCAACCACATATACTTATCAGAAATTCTATAGTGCTCCCACTCACTTCTTTGGAAATACAAGTTTCTCATAAACCTTGTACAAACCTAAAATCTTTGATCATCTCATCAAAGTGTATATTCCAACTCTGAGATGCTTGCACCGGTCCATTGAAGGATCGCTGGAGCTTGCATACTTGCTAGTATCTTTAGGATCGACAAAACCTCCTGGTTGTATCACATACAATGTTTGCTCAAGGAAACCGTTGAGGAAACAATGTTTTGACATCCTATGTGCAATATTTCATAAATAATGCAGAAACTACTAACATAATTCGAACAGACTTTCAGCATCGCTACGAGTGAGAAAGTCTCATCATAGTCAACTGTTTGATCTTGTCGGAAACATCTTTGCGACAAGTCGAGCTTTTCTTAATAGTGACTTATCACCATCATCGTTTGTCTTCCTTTTAAAGATCCATTTTTACTCAATAGTCCTATGACCATCAAGTAGTTCTTCCAAAGTCTACACTTTGTTTTCATACATGGATCCTCTCTCGGATTTCATGGCTTCCAGCCATTTGTCGGAATCCGGGCCCACCATTGCTTTCTCCATAACTCGTAGGTTCACTGTTGCTCAACAACATGACCTCCAAGACAGGGTTACCGTACCACTCTGCAGTAGTACGCGACCTTGTCAACCTACGAGTTTTGTAGTAACTTGATCTGATGCTTGATGATCACCATCATCAGCTTTCACTTCAATTGGTGTAGGCGCCACAGGAATAACTTCCTGCGCCCTGCTACACACTGGTTGAACTGATGGTTCAATAACCTCATTAAGTTCTACCACCCTCCCACTCAATTCTTTCGAGAGAAACCTTTCCTCGAGAAAGGATCCGTTTCTAGAAACAAACACTTTGCTTTCGGATTTGAGATAGGAGATGTACCCAACTGTTTTGGATATCCTATGAAGATACATTTATCCGCTTTAGGTTTGAGCTTATTCGACTGAAACTTTTTCACACAAGTGTCGAAGCCCCAAACTTTCAAGAAACGACAGTTTAGATTTCTCTAAACCTCAGTCTATACTGTGTCATCTCAACGGAAATACGCGGTGCCCTATTTAAAGTGAATGCGGTTGTTTCTAATGCATAACCCATAAACGATAGTGGTAATTCGATAAGAGACATCATAGCATGCACCATACCAAGTAGTGCGTGGCTATGACGTTCAGACACATCATCACACTATGATGTTCCAGGTGGCATGAACTGCGAAACAATTTCCACATTGTCTTAACTGCGTACCAAAACTCATAACTCAGATATTCATTTCTATGATCATATCGTAGACAGTTTATCCTCTTGTTACGACGAACTTCACTCCTGAAACAGAATTGAACCTTTCAATATTTCAGACTTGTGATTCATTAAGTAAATACTCTTGTATCTGCTCAAATCGTCATTGAAGTAAGAACATAATGATATCCACTGCGTGCCTCAGCACCCATTGGACTGCATACATCAAAATGTATCACTTCCAACAAGTTACTATCTTGTTTCATCTCAATGAAAACAAGGCCTTGCTCATGTGGTATGATTTGCATGTCACTAGTGATTCAAAATCAGGTGAGTATAAAGATCCATCATCATGGAGCCTCTTCATGCAATTTATACCAACATGACTCAAGCGGCAGTGCCACAAGTAAGTGGTACTATCATCATTACCTCATATCTTTTGGCACCAATATCATGAACATGTGTAACACTACAATCGAGATTCAATAAACCATTGAAGGTGATTATTCAAGCAAATAGAGTAACCATTATTCTCTTTAAATGAATAATCGTATTGCAATAAACACGATCCAATCATGTTCATGATTAACGAAGCACCAAATAACAATTATTTAGGTTTAACACCAATCCCGATGGTAGAGGGAGCGTGCGACGTTTGATCATATCAACCTTGGAAACACTTCCAACACGTATCGTCACCTTGCCTTTAGCTAGTCTCCATCTATGCCGTAGCTTTCATTTCGTGTTACTAATCACTTAGCTACCGAACCGGTATCCAATACCCTCGTGCTACTAGGAGTACTAGTAAAGTACACATCAACATCATGTATATCAAATATACTTCTTTCGACTTTTGCCAGCCTTCTTATCTACCAAGTATCTAGAATTGCTCCGCCTCAGTGACTGTTCCCCTCATTACAGAAGCACTTAGTTTCGGGTTTGGGTTTAATCTTGGGTCTCTTCATTAGTGCAGCAACTGTTTTGCCGTTTCATGAAGTATCCCTTCTAGCCCTTGCCTTTCTTGAAACTTAGTGGTTTTACTAACCATCAACTATTGATGCCCCTTCTTGATTTCTACTTTCGCAGTGTCAAACATCACGAATCGCTCAAGGATCATTGTATCTATCCTTGATATGTTATAGTTCATCACGAAGCTCTCACATCTTGGTGGCAGTGACTTTGGAGAATCATCACTATCTCATCTGGAAGATTAACTCCCACTTGATTCGAGCGATTCTCGTACTCAGACAATCTAAGCACACGCTCAACGATTGAGCTTTTCTCCTTTACTTTGTGGACAATGAATCTTGTCGGAAGTCTCGTACCTATTAACAAGGGACAAGCATGAAATCACAATTTCATCTCTTTAGAACATCACTTATGTTCCGTGACATTTCAAAACGTCTTCGGCGCCTTGCTTCTAAGCCATTAAGTATTTTGCACTGAACTATCGTGTAGTCATCAGAAACGTGTATGTCGGATGTTCACAGCATCCACAAACGACGCTCGAGGTGCAGCACACCGAGTGGTGCATTAAGGACATAAGCCTTCTGCGCAGCAACGAGGACAATCCTCTGCGAAGTTTGCTACTATCAACTTTCAACTAAATTTCCCTAGGAACATATAAAAACAGTAGAGCTATAGCGCAAGCTACATCGTAATTCGCAAAGACCATTAGACTATGTTCATGACAATTAGTTCAATTAATCATATTACTTAAGAACTCCCACTCAAAAAGTACATCTCTCTAGTCATTTGAGTGGTACATGATCCAAATCCACTATCTCAAGTCCGATCATCACGTGAGTCGAGAATAGTTTCAGTGGTAAGCATCTGTATGCTAATCATATCAACTATACGATTCATGCTCGACCTTTCGGTCTCATGTGTTCTGAGGCCATGTCTGCACATGCTAGGCTCGTCAAGCTTAACCTGAGTGTTCCGCGTGTGCAACTGTTTTGCACCCGTTGTATGTGAGCGTTGAGTCTATCACACCCGATCATCGCGTGGTGTCTCGAAACGAAGAACTGTCGCAACGGTGCACAGTTGGGGAGAACACAATTTCGTCTTGAAATTTTAGTGAGAGATCACCTCATAATGCTACCGTCGTTCTAAGCAAGATAAGGTGCATAAAGGATTAACATCACATGCAATTCATAAGTGACATGATATGGCCATCATCATGTGCTTCTTGATCTCCATCACCAAAGCACCGGCATGATCTTCTTGTCACCGGCATCACACCATGATCTCCATCAACGTGTCGCCACCGGGGTTGTCATGCTACTCATGCTATTACTACTAAAGCTACGTCCTAGCAATATAGTAAACGCATCTGCAAGCACAAATGTTAGTTTAAAGACAACCCTATGGCTCCTGCCGGTTGCCGTACCATCGACGTGCAAGTCGATATTAACTATTACAACATGATCATCTCATACAGCCAATGTATCACATCACATCGTTGGCCATATCACATCACAAGCATACCCTGCAAAAACAAGTTAGACATCCTCTAATTGTTGTTGCATGTTTTACGTGGTGACCATGGGTATCTAGTAGGATCGCATCTTACTTACGCAAACACCACAACGGAGATGTATGAATTGCTATTTAACCTCATCCAAGGACCTCCTCGGTCAAATCCGATTCAACTAAAGTTGGAGAAACCGACACCCGCCAGTCATCTTTGAGCAATGGAGTTACTCGTAGTGATGAAACCAGTCTCTCGTAAGCGTACGAGTAATGTCGGTCCGAGCCGCTTCGATCCAACAATACCGCGGAATCAAGAAAAGAGTAAGGAGGGCAGAAAGACGCACATCACCGCCCACAAAAACTTTTGTGTTCTACTCGAGATTACATCTACGCATGAACCTAGCTCTGATACCACTGTTGGTGAACGTCGCATGGGAAACAAAAATTTTCCTACGCGCACGAAGACCTATCATGGTGATGTCCATCTACGAGAGGGGATTTCCGATCTACGTACCCTTGTAGATCGCACAGCAGAAGCGTTAAGAAACGCGGTTGATGTAGTGGAACGTCCTCACGTCCCTCGATCCGCCCCGCGAACCGTCCCACGAACCGTCCCGCGATCCGTCCCACGATCCGCTCCGGTCTAGTGCCGAACGGACGGCACCTCCGCATTCAGCACATGTACAGCTCGACGATGATCTCGGCCTTCTTGATCCAGCAAGAGAGACGGAGAGGTAGATGAGTTCTCCGGCAACGTGACGGCGCTCCAGAGGTTGGTGGTGATCTAATCTCAGCAGGGCTCCGCCCGAGCTCTGTAGAAACGCGATCTAGAGGTAAAACCGTGGAGGTATGTGGTCGGGCTGCCGTGGCAAAAGTTGTCCCAAATCAGCCCTAATAGCTCCATATATATAGGAGGAGGGGAGGGGAGGCTTGCCTTGAGGCTCAAGGAGCCCCAAGGGCTGCGCCACCAAGGGCTGCGCCGTGGCAAAAGGAGCTCCAAACAACATTCGGTAACCAACCATATAACTCAAATACGCATAAAACAACGTCGAACCTTAAGTGTGCAGACCCTGCGGGTTCGAGAACTATGTAGACATGACCCGAGTGACTCCTCGGTCAATATCCAATAGCGGGACGTGGATGCCCATATTGGATCCTACATATTCTACGAAGATCTTATCGTTTGAACCTCAGTGCCAAGGATTCGAGATTCGATCGTCAGTATCCGCATACCTATTTTCAATCTCGTTTACCCGCAAGTCTCTTTACTCGTTCCGTAATACAAGATCCCGCAAGTTACACTAAGTCACATTGCTTGCAAGGCTTGTGTGTGATGTTGTATTACCGAGTGGGCCCCGAGATACCTCTCCGTCACACGGAGTGACAAATCCTAGTCTTGATCCATACTAACTCAACGAACACCTTCGGAGATACCTGTAGAGCATCTTTATAGTTATCCAGTTACGTTGCGACGTTTGATACACACAAAGCATTCCTCCGGTGTCAGTGAGTTATATGATCTCATGGTCATAGGAACAAATACTTGACACGCAGAAAACAGTAGCAACAAAATGACACGATCAACATGCTACGTCTATTAGTTTGGGTCTAGTCCATCACATGATTCTCCTAATGATGTGATCCCGTTATCAAGTGACAACACTTGCCTATGGTCAGGAAACCTTGACCATCTTTGACCAACGAGCTAGTCAACTAGAGGCTTACTAGGGACAGTGTTTTGTCTATGTATCGACACATGCACTGTGTTTCCAATAAATACAATTATAGCATGGATAATAAACGATTATCATGAACTAAGAAATATAATAATAACTAATTTATTATTGCCTCTAGGGCATATTTCCAACAAATATTCACATCACTACATTCGTGAACATATCAAGCAAGGTGATATTGAGGTTCACTTCATCAACACTGAAGAGCAACTTGCAGATATTTTCACTAAGCCCCTAGATGAAGCAAGGTTCCGGGAGTTAAGGCATGAGCTAAATATCATTGATTCAAGTAATGTGGATTGAAACTAGGCACTTTGCACCTCACTCTGCATTACATCTTGTTCTAGGTGTAGGCATTGACATAGGGGGAGTGTTGTTCTCTCAATGAACTTTCCGTCCCCCCATTATGCATAAATCGATCAAGTCTTTCACTTTGGCCATTATTAAATGGCACTTGTGCTTCAAAGACGAGCATTGGTCATGAACCCAAGGATAATTCTTCACGGTATCATACCTTTGTCTCAAACATAGGTGGCCTCGGCCACCGCCCCCACCTTTCTCTCGTATTGAAGAAAGGATACAAAATGACTAGTTAGTATATCTTGCTGGTGTTATCTTTTTGTTACACTGACTAGTCGTTGCCCATATCATTTCCACAAAATCCTATGTCTCGTTGTGTCTTTTTGAGCGGTACTACCGCCAGGACCCCAACGGTACTACAGCCAGGGGTAGCGGCACTACCGCCAGGACCCTAGCCTATCACGACTTGACTAGGGCTTTTTAGGCTGTCTCAAGGGGAGCGGTACTACCGCCAGAATGGCGGTACTACCGCTAGGACCCCAGCGGTACTACCGCCAGGGCGGCGGTACTACCGCTAGGACCCGAGCGGTACCACCGCTGGGCCCGTACCCCTTGGACTATATAAAGGAGGGGAGCCCGTTTTTCTTGCCCTGCTTCTTGTTCCTCGTGGCTCTCTCTTCCTCTACACCGAACTCCCCCCATTTAGATCTTTCTCTGCGGAGCCCCTCCTCTCCTTTGAGTTGGAGGGTTTGCTCCCCTCCTCCTTCCTCCGTGGTGTGTTTTGTGTGTTTGGTTCTAGGGTTGGGAGCTTGGTGATTCGGATCCATGGATATGATTTGTGCTTAGTTTTTGGATGAAACGAGGGAGATATCTTAGGGGAGTTTAGGTCTTATGTTCTTCATTGCAATAAGTTTGACATGCCCTAGTTCTCCATGTTTTAAATCTAGTAGCTCTTATCATACTTCTCATGGATTTGATCTAAAACTTGGATCCCTTTGACTAGGCTTGTCTCCATCTAGATGATCTCGAGTTCCACATGTGTCAGGGCTATGATGATTCTTGTAGTGAGTTTATTTATTAGCCGTGGACCTCTTGAAACGAATCTAGTAGTTTTTGTGGGTTCATATATTTTCAGATCTGAAAGTCAACCTCCTAGCGGTACTACCGCCAGGACCCCCGGCGGTACTACCGCCAGGACCCCAGCGGTACTACCGCCACGGGTAGCGGTACTACCGCCAGGAGGATATTTTATTATTATTATTTCTTGTTTATTTGATTTCTCTTGGCAATATGTGTTTTTTCTTATGATTCTTTTGACCATTGCCATGACTCCTTTTGTCACTCTTTTTGGTGTGTGTATGTCTTGTGTGTCACACGTGGTGCTCGCCGCTCGAATCCCGCATGTACCACCCAACCTAAGCAGTATCGCACTCCAGAGGCTCCAAAAGGTTCCGCCACTTCCAGTCTGAATCCTAAGAAGAGGTCCTTCAAGAAGACTGCTACCAAGAACAAAGGGATCAACGTTCGCACTATGGCCCCTAAGGATTTTCTGGCACTCCGCACCCGCAATCCCTATGTTGAAGACAAGGTTGAGCTTAAGAACATCGATCATGTTTGATCACGGGAGCAGTGCATGATCTATCGTGACATCATCAAGCCCTTCAAGAAGATCTTTGTCCCAGTGCAGTGGATAGACCTTGCTCACCTTCAGCGGAATCCGGACTACTTTGGCGAGTTCTCTCCTTGATTGAAAAGCTTGGCCTTACAGATATCATCACCTTCACATAGGACTTTGATCGAGATATTGTGGCCCAGTTCTATGTCACTATTCACTGTCAACCTGATGACGTGCGCACCATGACCTGGATGACCGGTAATCAGAAGCTGTCTGGTTCCTGGACGGAGTTCATGCAGTTCCTCAAAGTCGACTTTCAGGGGGAAGAAACTATTCTTGGGATGCGTCCTCATGCTCCTTCTTCGTCTTCTGCCACCCCCAAGGACAGGTTGCAACAACATTTCATCAAGAAAGGTGTGCTCCCCTCGCATCTGGATATCATGCATCGGGTCTTCCGCAACTCTCTCTTTCCTCGTATTGGCAACAAGGACGAGGTGCATGGTCATCTAGCTGAGATGCTTCTGCTGTGTGAGGAGGCAAGGACTAAGGATACTGCGCCTCTCGACATTGCCCATGTGATGTTCAATGAGCTCTGGAACTGCATCATGAACCGTAAGGTTCCCATCTACGGGCCTTACGTGTTTGCCTATATTCAGAAGAGGTGGCATGATATCTATGTGATAGATCCCTTCCCTATTCAGGCTGACTATTTTGTGCATGATCCTATCAAGCTCCATATCAAGGACAAATGGGCCAATCCATCAACTTCTTCTCAGCCCATGGATACAGACACATAGACTGCTACTGGAGGAGGACCTGCTTCACATACCCGCTCTTCTACTATGCCATCTTGGGTCGTGAAACTGAAGGATCAAATGAAGACTCTCTTTTGTATGCAGGCCAAAGGACAATATCAATCTCATGTGGCCCAGAAGGAGAACCGTCAAAGGCACAAGCGTGTATTAAGGACCCTTGATGTGGCTATCTCAAGCGGCTTAGAGGACGACATCACTCCAGAGTCTAAGTGGATGAGGGCTCAAGGTTACCAGTGGACTGGGTCTGATGCTTAGGATGAGGCTTCTTAGGAGGACATTGAGGAAGAGCAGGACCCGGATGCCATGGATGCGTCTGGGGATGAGGAGGATGTGGAGTGACCACGTGTGTCTTAGGTGTGCCCCCTTTTTGGTGTCTTGTGCCAAAGGGGGAGAGAGTCTAGGAGCTGGATTTGCGCTTTGCTTTAGCTTTGCTTATCTTTATCGTGTTTGCTTTGAACTTGGTTTGATCGTATTTGCTATCTTTGCTACGTGTGATGTGAGACTTGGTTTTCTTGTGAGACTTATTTCTTTATCATATGCTGTGAGTCATATGCTCTTTAATTATCTCTATTATTTATCTTTATGTTCACATGCTTTCTACTGTGCAAATTCGGTATTGTCATCAATCCACCAAAAAGGGGGAGATTGTCAGGGCATATTTATGCCTAAGTAATTTTGGTGATTGATGAAAGTACCTTAAAGGACTAATCGTGTGCATTAAGCTTTCAGATAATACATAACAACGACACAAGACGATTCGGCACCCTCCATGGAACAGAAGCACGGTGTCCTCTACGATTCTCTTTGGTGGTTTTTGAGTCGTAGGAACGCCGTACTATTAAGAGGGGATCCGTAGTGGAAAGGTTTGCGTGGAATCAATTTTGCACGCACACACTTCATATCCATCCTCTTTCCCTGCAACTTTGGAGTTGTTCCCATCTCTGGTTTATCTCATCTTGCAAAAAGGTCTCCTAGCGGTAGTACCGCTGTCCCTAGCAGTAGTACTGCTAGGCCTAGCGGTAGTACCGCCCCTGGTCAACGGTAGTACCGCTCCAGGACTTTAGTACCGCCTTTCTTGCGGCTGTACTTCGTCGGACTTTTTGCGAAGACTTTCTTGGCGATGGCTGGCCCCGTAGTGTCTGTTCAGTACCATGGGCTCAACGGTAGTACCACTGCAGCCAGTGGTAGTACCGCTGGAGTGGCAGCGGTAGTACCGCTGCATCCAGCGGTAGTACCACTGGGCTCGTGCTGTGAGTGGGAAAACGGTTGGATTTCCCCCCCCACTATATAAAGGGTTCTCCTTGCTCAAGAACCCTACCTTTGACCCTCCCAAGCTCCATTGTTGCTCCCTAAGCTCAAAAGTGCCTGATCTCTCTCCTTAGCCAATCAAACTTGTTGATTTCCTAGGGATTGGTTGAGAAGGCCTATATCTACACTTCCACCAAGAGAAAATTGATTCCCCCCACTAATCCCTTGCGGATCTTGTTACTCTTGGGTGTTTGAGCACCCTAGACGGTTGAGGTCACCTGAGAGCCACATTCCATTGTGGTGAAGCTCCGTGGTCTTGTTGGGAGCCTCCAAGCTTTGTGTGGAGTTTGCCCCATCCTTGTTTGTAAAGGTTCGGTCGCCTCCTTCAAGGGCACCTATAGTGGAATCACGACCCCTTGCATTTTGTGAGGACATGAGGAGAATACAGTGGCCCTAGTGGCTTATTGGGGAGCATTGTGCCTCCACACCGCTCCAACGGAGACGTACTTCCTGTCAAAGGGAAGGAACTTCGGTAACACATCCTCATCTTCATTGATTCCACTTGCGGTTATCTCTAATCTTTACATTGTGTATGCTTTTGTTGTTGACTATCTCTTACTTGCCTTAGTGCTTATAGTTGGTGGCATCATATAGGTTCACCTCCTTGTTGTCATTTTCGAGAACCTTTATGTTGCTAACCCTAACTTGTTAAGATAAATTAAAAAGTGGTCGTTGCCTATTCACCCCCCCTCTAGTCAACCATATCGACCATTTCACCTAGATCTCTGGCTCTCTCTCTATACCATGTAACTCATGTCCATGACAGATAAAACAAAGCCTATCCGGAGCACGAGACGTAGGGTTGTTATCTTCATTGTGAGAGGCCCGAACTCGCTAAAACCACCATGTCACCCATGTGCATCTCGCTAGATCATGTTCCGTTATCCTACCCCCTTTCTATTGTCGGAATCGTTACCACGACAGTTGGCGCCCACCTTGGGGCATAGCGTCTATTGAGCCATGATGCATATGGTTATTTCTTTAACCACCAGCGGCAGATCGATTTCTGGCCGGCGGCGGCGTCCGCTTCATCGTCGCCACGCGCGGCCTCAAGCACCAGCCACTTCATCGTCGCCACGCGCGGCTGTGGCACCTCCCGCTTCGTTATCGCCACGCACGACCTCCAGTGTCGGCCGCTTCATCGTCGCCACGTGCGGCCTCTTCATCGTCGCCACGCGCGGCTCTGACACCGCCCGCTTTGTCATCGCCACGCGCGGCCTCCGGCACCGACCGCTTCATATTCGCCACGCGCGGCTCTGGCACCGCCCGCTTCGTCGTTACCACATGCGGCCTCCGGCGCCGTCCGCCTCATCGTCTTCTCCAACTTCGTTGTTGTTGAGCACACACAAGGCCGTCAATGCCGTTCGTCTCGTCGTCGACTCCGGCCTCGTGTTATCAGCTGCTCGAAGATGACCTTCGCGGTTGAGGCTCAGGGCCGACGCGACGCAGGCACGCAACGCTCCTTCCTCCTTCACCGGTCGTCGTCAAGGGTCTCCTCAGTCGAGGCGCGTTGTGATAACAACCTACGAATCAACCTTGACATGTAACGGGTGGCCGTTCAATGCCTCGTAAGTACATGCATTACATGGGTCTTTTACTTGATTAATTAACCGCATGCAGGAAAAATGGTAACGGAACGACGTGGCCGTTCAATGCCTCGTAATGGCCTCATTAAATGGCTCATAAGGTGAGGTATGGTCGCTTCAATTTCGTAATTGCTGCATGCAAAACTTTCATCACACTGTTCTCACAAATGGTTAATATTGCATGAATGCAAGTATAACCATCCGTGATCTTTATTCCTTGCAATTTAACATTTATACATAACACTTAATCCAACCAAAAATATTCATAGCTATGCTTGCTACTAACTTGCAGGGTCACTCGTCTGTCATCGTCTTCGAATAATAGTTTACTCGGTCGGACATTCCTTCAAGCTACAAACACGATGACATGCAAATAAAATTTGCGTTCAGACGATCAACATGCAGATCACTCACAGCACTACGCATCATCACTCGACCGGACGCTCCATCGTCACTCGGCCGCCTCGCGCGCCGTCACTCTACTCGACGCGTCGTCATCACTCGCCTGCTCCGCGCATTGCCACTCGGCGAGACACGTCTTCGTCAGTTGGTAGCTCCGCGCATCACCATTCATCCGAACGCTCCATCATCACTCGGCCACCCCGTGCACTGTCACTCTACCGTGCGCGTCGTCATCAATCGGCAGCTCTGCGCATCGCTGTTGGGTAACGTAGCACAAATTCAAAATTTTCCTATGCCATATTCAGATCTTCCTAGGGAGAGACCAGCAACGAGAGAGGGGAGAGTACATCTTCATACCCTTGAAGATCGCTAAGTGGAAGCGTTGCTAGAACGTGGTTGATGGAGTTGTACTCGCGGCGATTCAAATCGCGGTGTGATTCCGAGCTAGTGCCGAATCACGGCACCTCCCCGTTCAACACACGTGAAGCCCGGTGACGTCTCATGCACCTTGATCCAGCAAGGAGGAGGGAGAGGTTGGGGAAGATCTCCGGCAGCACGACGACGTGGTGTCGATGGAGCGATGAGGTCTCCTCGCACGGCTTCGCCAAGCACCGTGGGAGAGGAGGAAGAAGAGAGACAGGGCTGCGCCGAGAGAGATGGAAAACCGTGTCTCCAATGGCCAAAACCACCGCTATATATAGGGGAAGGGAGGGGTGGCGCCCCCTTTAGGGTTTCCCCCTTGAGGGGGAGCGGCAGCCCTAGATGAGAGAGGGGGCGGCGACCAGGGAAGGAGAGGGGTGGCGCACCCCTTGGTGGGCCTTAGGCCCACCAGCGCCTAGGGTTCCCCCTTCCTCTCTGGTGCGCCATGGGCTGGGTGTGGGGGCCGCACCAGCCCACCAGGGGCTGGTTCCCTCCCACACTTGGACCATGTAGCCTTCCGGGGCTTGTGGCCCCTCCCGGTGGGCCTCCGGTACCCTTCCGGTGGTCCCGACACTTTGTCGGTGATGCCCGAAACATTTCCGGCGTCCAAACCCATCCATCCTATATTTCAATCTTTACCTCCGGACCATTCCAGAGCTCCTCATGACGTCCGGGATCTCATCCGGGACTCCGAACAACCTTCGGTATCCTCGTATAACAATTCCCTATAACCCTAGCATCATCAAACCTTAAGTCTGTAGACCCTATGGGTTTGGGAGGCATGCAGACATGACCGAGACACTCTCCGACCCATAACCATCAGCAGGATCTGGATACCCATGGTGGCTACCACATGTTCCACGATGATCTCATCGGATGAACCACGATGTCAAGGATTTAATCAATCTCGTATACAATTCCCTTTGTCTGTCGTATAGAACTTGCTCGAGATTCGATCATCGGTATACCCATACCTTGTTCAATCTCGTTACCGGTAAGTCTCTTTACTCGTTCCGTAGCACATCATCCTGTGACTAACTCCTTAGTCACATTGAGCTCATGATGATGTTCTACCGAGTGGGCCCAGAGATACGTCTCCGTCACACGGAGTGACAAATCCCGATGTCGATTCGTACCAACCCAACAGACACTTTCGGAGATACCCGTAGTCCACCTTTATAGTCACCCAGTTACGTTGTGACGTTTGATACACCCAAAGCACTCCTACGTTATCCAGGAGTTGCACAATCTCACAGTCGAAGGAAAAGACACTTGACATTAGAAAAGCTTTAGCATACGAACAACACGATCTAGTGCTATGCTTAGGATTGGGTCTTGTCCATCACATCATTCTCCCAATGATGTGATCCCGTTATCAATGACATCCAATGTCCATGATCAGGAAACCATGATCATCTATTGATCAACGAGCTAGCCAACTAGAGGCTTGCGAGGGACACATATTGATCTATTTATTCACACATGTATTACTGTTTCATGTTAATACAATTATAGCATGAACAATAGATGATTATCATAAACAAGGAAATATGATAATAACCATTTTATTATTGCCTCTAGGGCATATTTCCAACAGTCTCCCACTTGCACTAGAGTCAATAATCTAGTTACATTGTGATGTATAGAACACCCATAGCAGTGTGGTGTTGATCATGTTTTGCTCGAGGAAGAGGTTTAGTCAACGGGTCTGCAATATTCAGATCCGTGTGTACTTTACAAATATCTATTACTCCTCTCTGGACCTAGTCCTGGATGGAGTTGCAGCGGCGTTGGATGTGCCTGGTCTTCCGGTGAAATCTGGGCTCCTTGGTTATGGCAATGGCTCCAGTGTTATCACAGAAGAGTGTCATCGGACCCGACACGCTTGGAACCACTCCAAGGTCGGTGATGAGCTCCTTCATCCAAATCCCTTCATGAGCTGCTTCTCAAGCAGCTATGTACTCCACTTCACATGTAGATGCTGCCACGACGTCTTGCTTGCTACTGCACCAGCTCACTGCCCCGCCATTCAAAACATACACATATCCGGTCTGTGACTTAGAGTCATCCAGATCTGTGTCGAAGCTAGCATTGGCGTAACCCTTTACGACGAGCTCTTCGTCACCTCCATAAACGGGAAACATCTCCTTAGTCCTTTTCGGGTACTTAAGGATATTCTTGACCGCTGTCCAGTGTTCCATACCGGGATCACTTTGGTACCTCCCTACCAAACTTATGGCAAGGTTTATATCAGGTCTGATACACAGCATGACATACATTAGAGAGCCCACGACTGAAGCGTAGGGGACATTACTCATCTTTTCTCTATCTGCTGTCGTGGTCGGTGATTGAGTCTTACTCAATGTCATACCTTGCAAAACTGGCAAGAACCCCTTCTTTGAGTTTTCCATATTGAACTTCTTCAATACCTTATCATGGTATGTACTTTGCGAAAGACCTATGAGGCGTCTCGATCTATCTCTATAGATCTTGATGCCTAATATGTATGCAGCTTCTCCAAGGTCCTTCATTGAAAAACTCTTGTTCAAGTAGGCCTTTATGCTCTCCAACAACTCTATGTTATTCCCCATCAATAATATGTCATCCACATATAGTATGAGGAAAGCTACACAGCTCCCACTCACTTTCTTGTACAGACATGCTTCTCCATAAACATGTATGAACCCAAACGCTTTAATCACCTCATTAAAGCGAATGTTCCAACTACGAGATGCTTGCACTAGCCCATAGATGGAGCGCTGGAGCTTGCATACCTTGTTAGCATTCTTAGGACCGACAAAACCTTCTGGTTGCATCATATACAACTCTTCCTTAAGATACCCGTTAAGGAACGCTGTCTTGACGTCCATTTGCCATATTTCATAATCATGAAAAGCGGCAATTACTAACATGATTCGGACTGACTTCAGCTTCGCTACGGGAGAGAAAGTCTCATCGTAGTCAACTCCTTGAATTTGTCGAAAACCCTTTGCGACAAGTCGAGCTTTGTAAACGGTCACATTACCGTTTGCGCCAGTCTTCTTCTTGAAGATCCATTTATTTTCTATGGCTCGCCGATCATCGGGCAAGTCCACCAAAGCCCATACTTTGTTCTGATACATGGATCATATCTCGAATTTCATAGCCTCAAGCCATTTGTTGGAATCTAGGCCTGATACGTCTCAAACGTATCTATAATTTTTGATGGTTTCACGTTGTTATGTTGTCTTCTTTGGATGTTTTATGTACCTTTTATATCTTTTTTGGGACTAACTTATTAATTCAGTGCCAAGTGCCAGTTCCTGTTTTTTCTGTGTTTTTGACTCTTTCCAGATCTGATTTTGGAACGGAGTCCAAACGGAATAAAAACCCCGAAATGATTTTTTCCCGAACGGAAGAAGATCAGGGGGCCTCTGGGCCAAGCCAGGTGGGCTCCAGGGAGCCCACAAGCTCCCACTCCGCCACCAGGGGGGAGGCGGAGGTGTCAGGGCTTGTGGCCTCCCTGGCCGCCCACTGACCTAGATCTTTGGCCTATAAATTCCCAAAAATATAGCAAAAAATTAGGGGAGCCTCGAAAATACTTTTCCGCCGCCGCAAGCTTCCGTTTCCGCAAGATTTCATCTGGAGACCCTTCCCGGCGCCCTGCCGGAGGGGACTTTGGAGTTGGAGGGCTTCTTCATCATCATCGTCGCCCCTCCAATGACTCGTGAGTAGTTCACTTCAGACCTACGGGTCCGTAGTTAGTAGCTAGATGGCTTCTTCTCTCTCTTGGATCTTCAATACAAAGTTCTCCATGATCTTCATTGAGATCTATCCGATGTAATCTTCTTTGGCGGTGTGTTTGTCGAGATCCGATGAATTGTGGATTTGAGATCAGATTATCTATGATATATATTTGAGTCTTTTCTGATTTCTTATATCCATGATTTGATATCCTTGTAAGTCTCTCCGAGTCTTGGGTTTTGTTTAGCCAACTAGATCTATGATTCTTGCAATGGGAGAAGTGCTTGGTTTTGGGTTCTACCATGTGGTGACCTTTCCCAGTGACAGTAGGGGCAGCAAGGCACACATTAAGTAGTTGCCATCAAGGGTAAAAAGATGGGGTTTTCATCATTGGTTTGAGATTATCCCTCTACATCATGTCATCTTGCTTAAGGCGTTACTCTGTTCTTTTGGACTTAATACACTAGATGCATGCTGGATAGCGGTCGACGTGTGGAGTAATAGTAGTAGATGCTGAAAGTATCGGTCTACTTGTTTTGGACGTGATGCCTATAGATATAATCATTGCCATAGATATCGTCATGACTTTGTGCAGTTCTATCAATTGCTCGACAGTAATTTGTTCACCCACCGTCTACTTGCTTTCATGAGAGAAGCCACTAGTAAACACTACGGCCCCCGGGTCTATTCACATCCATCGTTTACACCTCCGCTTTTACTTTGCTTTGTTACTTTGTTGCTTTCAGTTCTCACTTGGCAAACAATCTATAAGGGATTGACAACCCCTTCATAGCGCTGGGAGCAAGCTTTTTGTGTTTGTGCACGCTCTTGTGATACTCCTCCACTGGATTGATACCTTGGTTCTCAAACTGAGGGAAATACTTGCCACCGCTATGCTACATCACCCGTTCCGCTTCGAGGGAACACCAACGCAAGGTCCAAGGCCACGGGGGAAATCCTTTGCATACTTGCCTAGGATGTCCCTTAAGGCGTAGCCGTAGCAGAAGGATCAAATCAAGTATTCTCCCGTCAACATGCCTATTTCTGGCGCCATTGGAAGGTCCTTTGTTGCAGTAGCAGAAGTATTTCTGGCGCCGTTGCCAGGGAGGAGAAATCAAGATCTAACAAAGTAGGTCTCACAACCTCTTCTCTTGCATTTACTTTTGTTGCCAGTTGCCTCTCGTTTTCCTCTCCCCCACTTCACATTTGTCGTTTCCATTTGCCTTTCTCCTTCGCCGTTTTCTTTTGCCTTTGCCGTTTCCCTTTGCCGGTTTTCTCGCTTGCTTGTGTGCTTGTTTGTTTGTTGAAGTCATCATGGCTGAAAACACCAAACTTTGCGACTTCTCAAGCACTAACAATAATGATTTTATTAGTACTCTGATTGCTCCCGCCACTAGTGCGGAATCGTATGAAATCAACGCAGCTTTGCTCAATCTTGTTATGAAAGAGCAATTCTCTAGCCTTCCTAGTGAAGATGCCGCATCCCATCTCAACACCTTCATTGAGCTTTGTGACGTGCAAAAGAAAAGAGATGTGGATAATGACGTGATTAAGTTGAAACTTTTTCCTTTCTCGTTGCGAGATCGCGCAAAAACTTGGTTTTCTTCTTTTCCTAAAAATAGTATCGGTTCTTGGGATAAGTGCAAATATGCTTACATATCCAAGTATTTTCCGCCGGCTAAGATCATCTCCTTACGTAACCATATCATCAATTTCAAGCAACTTGATCATGAACACGTTGCACAATCTTGGGAGAGGATGAAGCTTATGATTAGAAATTGTCCCACTCATGGCTTGAGTTTGTGGATGATTATACAAATCTTTTACACTGGCTTGAATTTCGCTTCTCGCAATATCTTGGACTCCGCCTCAGGTGGAACGTTCATGGAAATCACGTTAGGAGATGCTACAAAACTCCTAGACAATATTATGACCAACTACTCTCAGTGGCACACTGAAAGGTCGCCTGCTAGCAAAAAGGTGCATGCTGTAGAAGAAATTAACTCGCTTAGTGCTAAGATGGACGAGTTGATGAATTTGGTTGCTAGTAGAAACGCTACCGTAGATCCTAATGACATGCCACTATCTTCTTTGATTGAGAGTAGCAACGCTAGTTTGGACGTGAATTTTATTGGTAGGAACAATTTTGGCAACAACAATGCTTTTAGAGGAAACTATGTTCCTAGGCCTTTTCCTAGTAACTCCTCTAACAATTATGGCAATTCCTACAACAACACTTATGGAAATCACAACAAATTACCCTCTAATTTAGAGAGTAATATCAAAGAGTTCATCAACTCTCAAAAGATTTTCAATACGTCCATAGAGGAAAAACTACTCAAAATAGACGATTTGGCTAAAAGCGTTGATAGGATGTCTTGTGATATTGATGCTTTCAAAGTTAGATGTGCTCCTCCCAAGTTCAACTTGGATGAAACTTTGAAAGCTATGCGTATCTCCATGAATGAGAGCAAAGAAAGAACCGCCCAAATTCGCGCTAGACATGAATGGTTTAAAAGGGTGCATTCTAGTGATGCAAATCACGAAGATCTTAAAGTGCTTGGTGGGTCTCCTCTTCCATCTTTGTTTTCGTGTGTCAAACCTACTTATGGAGGGGCTGGATATTAATCCACTTTGGTTGAAAAACGCCCCAATGATTCGGAGTCCACCTATCTTGATGATAAAAGTGTGGAGAGTGGAGTAGAAGAAGTCAAAATTTTGGGTAGTAATGAAACTCCCACTTTGGATTTCAAGGAGTTCAATTATGATAATTGCTCCTTGTTTGAATGCATTTCTTTGATGCAATCCATTTCAAACTCTCCACATGCTTATAGCCAAAGCAAAGCCTTTACCGCGCATATCGTAGATGCTATGATCAAATCTCTTCAAGAGAAACTCAAACTAGAAGTCTCTATACCTAGAAAACTTCATGATGAGTGGGAACCTACTATCAAAATCAAAATCAAAAACTATGAGTGCAATGCTTTGTGTGATTTGGGTGCTAGTGTTTCCGCGATTCCAAAGTCTTTATGTGATATTCTTGTTATTCATGAGATTGAAGAGTGTTCTCTTAATTTGCATCTTGCGGATTCTACTATCAAGAAACCCATGGGAAGGATCGATGATGTTCTTATTGTTGCAAATAAGAACTATGTACCCGTGGATTTCATTGTACTTGACATAGATTGCAATCCTTCATGTCCCATTATTCTTGGTAGACCTTTCCTAAGGACTATTGGTGCTATCATCGATATGAAGGAAGGGAATATTAGATTTCAATTTCCTTTAAAGAAGGGCATGGAGCACTTTCCTAAGAAGAAAATAAGATTGCCTTATGAATCTATGATGAGGGCTACCTATGGTTTGAGCACCAAAGATGACTATACGTGATTTCATCACCTTTCGCCTAGCTAAGGGCGTTAAACAAAAGCGCTTGTTGGGAGAAAACCCAACGAATCTATCCTTTTTCTTTCTATTTTCTGTTTTCCACACTTTCATAATTCTGTTATGCTTGTGTTTTTTGTGTTTCTTTTTGCGTTTGTGCCAAGCAAAACCGTTATGATTAGTCTTGGGGATGATCGTTTGGTCATGCTGGAAAAGACAGAAACTTTCTGCTCACGAAAAGAATTTCATTTTTTTTGTAAGAGATTTTGAGTTGATTCTTTTTTCTGCTGATTTCTACGCAAATTCTTCAAACTATCAAAAAATTTCAGAATTTTTGAAGTACCAGAGGTATACGAAATATACAGATTGCTACAGACTGGTCTGCTGTTAACAGATTCTGTTTTTGTTGTGTTGGTTGCTTATTTTGATGAAACTATGGATAGTATCGGGGGGTATTAGCCATGGAAGATTGAAAGTACAGTAACCCAACATCAGCACAAGTAGAATTTAAGTTTGCTACAGTACCTAAGGAAGTGGTGGTTTTCTTTCTTGTACTAATGTTATCACGAGTTTCTGTTTAAGTTTCGTGTTGTGAAGTTTTCAAGTTTTGGGTGAAGTTCTTATGGACAAAGAGATAAAGAGTGGCAAGAGCTCAAGCTTCGGGATGCCCAAGGCACCCCAAGAGATTCAAGGATGCCGTAAAAGCCTAAGCTTGGGGATGCCCCGGGAAGGCATCCCCTGTCTCGTCTTCAATCCATCGGTAACGTTACTTGGGGCTATATTTTTATTCACCACCTGTTATGTGTTTTTGCTTGGAGCGTCTTGTATCGTAGGAGTATTTTATTTTTGTTGTGTCACAATCATCCTTGCTGCACACCTAGAGAGAGATACATGCACACACCGTGATTTTGTCGAGCTTCACTTATATCTTTTGGTAGACAATTCAGCTCACATGTGCTTCACTTATATCTTTTGAGCTAGATACTTTTGCTCTATGTGCTTCACTTATATCTTTTAAAGCGCAGCGGTGCGTGGCTTGGTAGTTGATCTATGCTTTGAAAGTAGTCTCAAAAGGGGTAGTTATCCAAAGGGATACGAAAACTTCCACCTTCATGTGCATTGAATAGTTAGAGAAGTTTGATTCATCTCAATTAGTTTTGAGTTGTGGTTATGGTAATATTGAAGTCATGCTAGTAAGGTGTTGTGGATCTAGAAATACTTGTGTTGAAGTTAGTGATTCCCGTAGCATGCACGTATGGTGAACCTCTATGTGATGAAATCTGAGCATGATTAGTCTATTGATTGTCATCCTTTGCGTGGCGGTCGGGATCGCGCGATGGTTTATACCTACCAACCCTTCCCCTAGGAGTATGCGTTGAATGCTTTGTTTCGATCACTAATAAAACTTTTGCAACAATTATATGAGTTCTTCATGACTAATGTTGAATCCATGGTTTAGATGCACTTTCACATACCACCATCACTATCTTCTTAGTGCCGTGCAACTTTCACCGGTGCACAAAACCCACCATTAGCCTCCCTCAAAACAGCCACCATACCTACCTACTATGGCCTTTTCAAAGTCATTCCGAGATATATTGCCATGCAACTACCACCATGACATGTGCCACCACGTCTATATTGCCATTGCATGATCGTAAGATAGCTAGCATGATGTTTCCATTGATGTCTATGCCATGCTTGATCATTGCCACGGTACACTACCGAAGGCATTCCATATAGAGTCATAGTTGCTCTAAGTTTTGAGTTGAAAGTGTGATGATCATCATTAATGGAGCATTGTCCCATGTGAGGAAATAAAAGAGGCCAAAGAAGCCCACCAAAAAAAGAGGCCAAAGAGCCCACCAAAAAAATGAGAGAAAAATAGAGAAGGGACAATGCTACCACTTTTTCCACACTTGTGCATTTTAAGCACCATGATATTCATGATTGAGAGTCTCTCATTTTGTCACCACCATATAGCTAGTGGGAAATTTTTATTATATAACTTGGCTTGTATATTCCAATGATAGGCTTCCTCAAAATTGCCTTAGGTCTTCGTGAGCAAGCAAGCTGGATGCACACCCACTAGTTTTCTTTAAGAGCTTTCACATACTCGTAGCTCTAGTGCATCATTTGTATGGCAATGCCTACTCATTCACATTGATATCTATTGATGAGCATCTCCACAGCTCATTGATATGCCTACTTAATGTGTCTATCTTCTCCTTTTTTGTCTTGCAACCTCCACCACATTCCACACCATTTATAGTGCTATAACCATGGTTCACGCTCATGTATTGCGTGAGAGTTGAAAAGGTTTGAGAAAGTAAAGGTGTGAAACAATTACTTGGCCAATACCGGGGTTGTGCATGATTTAAATTCGTTGTGCAATGATGATAGAGCATAGCCAGACTATATGCTTTTGTAGGGATAACTTTCTTTTGGCCTTGTTATTTTGAAAGTTCATGATTACCTTGCTAGTTTGCTTGAATTATTATTATTTCCACGTCAATAGCAAACTATTGTTTTGAATCTAATGGATCTGAACATTCACGTCACATAAGAGGAATTACAAAGGACACCTATGCTAGGTAGCATGAAAGCATCAAAAATTCATTCTTTATCACTTTCGTACTCGAGGACGAGCAGAAGTTAAGTTTGGGGATGCTTGATACGTCTCAAACGTATCTATAATTTTTGATGGTTTCACGCTGTTATCTTGTCTTCTTTGGATGTTTTATGTACATTTTATATCTTTTTTGGGACTAACTTATTAATTCACTGCCAAGTGCTAGTTCCTGTTTTTTCTGTGTTTTTGACTCTTTTCAGATCTGATTTTGGAACGGAGTCCAAATGGAATAAAAACCCCAAAATGATTTTTTCCCGAATGGAAGAAGATCAGGGGGGCTCTGGGCCAAGCCAGGTGGGCTCCAGGGAGCCCACAAACTCCCACTCCGCCACCAGGGGGGAGGCGGAGGTGTCAGGGCTTGTGGCCTCCCTGGCCGCCCACTGACCTAGATCTTTGGCCTATAAATTCCCAAAATATAGCAAAAAATTAGGGGAGCCTCGAAAATACTTTTCCGCCGCTGCAAGCTTCCGTTTCCGCGAGATCTCATCTGGAGACCCTTCCCGGCACCCTGCCGGAGGGGACTTTGGAGTTGGAGGGCTTCTTCATCATCATCATCGCCCGTCCAATGACTCGTGAGTAGTTCACTTCAGACCTACGGGTCCGTAGTTAGTAGCTAGATGGCTTCTTCTCTCTCTTGGATCTTCAATACAAAGTTCTCCATGATCTTCTTGGAGATCTATCCGATGTAATCTTCTTTGGCGGTGTGTTTGTCGAGATCCAATGAATTGTGTATTTGTGATCAGATTATCTATGATATATATTTGAGTCTTTGATGATTTCTTATATGCATGATTTGATATCCTTGTAAGTCTTTCCGAGTCTTGGATTTTGTTTGGCCAACTAGATCTATGACTCTTGCAATGGGAGAAGTGCTTGGTTTTGGGTTCTACCATGTGGTGACCTTTCCCAGTGACAGTAGGGGCAGCAAGGCACACATTAAGTAGTTGCCATCAAGGGTAAAAAGATGGGGTTTTCATCATTGGTTTGAGATTATCCCTCTACATCATGTCATCTTGCTTAAGGCGTTACTCTGTTCTTTTGGACTTAATACACTAGATGCATGCTGGATAGCGGTCGACATGTGGAGTAATAGTAGTAGATGCAGAAAGTATCGGTCTACTTGTTTTGGACGTGATGCCTATAGATATAATCATTGCCATAGATATCGTCACGACTTTGCGCGGTTCTGTCAATTGCTCGACAGTAATTTGTTCACCCACCGTCCACTTGCTTTCATGAGAGAAGCCACTAGTAAACACTACGCCCCCCCGGGTCTATTCACATCCATCGTTTACACCTCCGCTTTTACTTTTCTTTGTTACTTTGTTGCTTTCAGTTCTCACTTGGCAAACAATCTATAAGGGATTGACAACCCCTTCATAGCGCTGGGAGCAAGCTTTTTGTGTTTGTGCACGCTCTTGTGATACTCCTCCACTGGATTGATACCTTGGTTCTCAAACTGAGGGAAATACTTACCACTGCTACGCTACATCACCCTTTCTGCTTCGAGGGAACACCAACGCAAGGCTCCAAGGGCACGTGGGAAATCCTTTGCATACTTGCCTAGGAAGTCCCTTAAGGCGTAGCCGCAGCAGAAGGATCAAATCAAGTATTCTTTCATCAACGTGCATATTTCTGGAGCCATTGGAAGGTCTTTTGTTGCAGTAGCAGGGCTCGCCATTGCTTCTTCATAGTTCGAAGGTTCACCATTGTCTAACAACATGATTTCCATCACAGGGTTGCCGAACCACTCCGGTGCGGAGCGTACCCTTGTGGACCTTCGCCGTTCAGTGGCAACTTGATCTCAAGATTCATGATCATTATCATTAACTTCCTCTCCAGTTGGCGTAGGCGCCACAGGAACAATTTCCCGCGATGTGCTACTCTCCGGTTCGAGAGGGGGTGTAATTACCTCATCAAGTTCTACTTTCCTCGCACTTACTTCTTTCGAGAGGAACTCTTTCTCTAGAAAGGATCCGTTCTTGGCAACAAAGGTTTTACCTACGGATCTAAGATAGAAGGTATACCCAATAGTTTCCTTAGGGTATCCTATGAATACGCATTTCTCTGCTTTGGGTTCTTTTTTGGTTGAAGTTTCTTCACATAAGCATCGCATCCCCAAACTTTTAGAAACGACAGCTTAGGTTTCTTGCCAAACCATATTTCATACGGTGTCGTCTCAACGGATTTAGACGGTGCCCTATTTAAAGTGAATGCTACAGTTTCCAATGCGTATCCCCAAAATGATAGCGGTAAGTCGGTAAGAGACATCATAGAGCGTACCATATCCAATAAAGTGCGATTACGACATTCAGACACTCCGTTACGTTGCGGTGTGCCAGGCGGCGTTAGTTGTGAAACAATTCCACATTTCCTTAGGTGTGTGCCAAACTCGTGACTCAAATATTCTCCTCCATGATCAGATCATAGACACATTATTTTTCTGTCACGTTGATTCTCAACCTCACTCTGAAATTCCTTGAACTTTTCAAACGTCTCAGATTTGTGCTTCATCAAGTAGATATACCCATACCTACTCAAATCATCGGTGAGAGTGAGAACATAACGATAGCCACCACGAGCTTCAACGTTCATTGGACCACACACATCAGTATGTATTATTTCCAATAAGTCGGTTGCTCTCTCCATTATTCCTGAGAATGGAGTCTTAGTCATCTTGCCCATGAGGCACGGTTCGCATGTGTCAAATGATTCAAAGTCAAGAGACTCTAATAGTCCATCAGTATGGAGCTTCTTCATGCGCTTAACACCGATATGACCAAGGCGGTAGTGCCACAAGTATGTGGGACTATCATTATCAACTTTACATCTTTTGGTACTCACACTATGAATATGTGTAACATCATGATCGAGATTCATCAAGAATAAACCATTCACGAGCGGAGCATGACCATAAAACGTATCACTCATATAAATAGAACAACCATTATTCTCTAACTTAAATGAGTAGCCGTCTCGCATTAAGCAAGACCCTGATACAATATTCATGCTCAAAGCTGGTACTAAATAACAATTATTAAGGTTTAAAACTAACCCCGACGGTAGATGTAGAGGCAGCGTGCCGACGGCGATCACATCGACCATGGAGCCATTCCCGACGCGCATCGTCACCTCGTCCTTGGCCAGCCTCCGCTTATTCCACAGTTCCTGCTTTGAGTTGCAATTGTGAGCAACAACACCGGTATCAAATACCTAGGAGCTACTACGAGCGCTGGTAAGGTATACATCAATAACATGTATATCACATATACCTTCTTGCATGTGATGTTTATCATGTTTTTCATCTTATTGCTTAGAATTCTCCTTCAAGTGACCTTTTCCCTTGCAATAGAAGCACTCCGTCTCAGGCTTGGGTCCATTTTTTCTTCTTCTTCCCGGTATCTGGCTTACCGGGCGCGGCAACGGCTTTGTCGTCTTTCTTGAAGTTCTTCTTACCCTTGCCCTTCTAGAAACTGGTGGTCTTATTGACCATCAACACTTGATGCTCTTTCTTGATTTCTACTTCTACACACTTCAGCATCGAGTACAACTCGGGAATGGTCTTTTCCATCCCTTGCATGTTGTAGTTCAGCACAAAACCTTTGTAGCTTGGTGGGAGAGACTAGAGGATTTTGTCAATTACTGCGTCATCCGGAAGTTCAACTCCAAGCGAAGTCAGACGACCGTGTAACCCAGACATTTTGAGTATATGCTCACTAACAGAACTGTTCTCCTCCATCCTACAGCTAAAGAACTTGTGGGAGACTTCATATCTCTCGACACGAGCATGAGCTTGAAAAACTAGTTTCAGCTCCTGGAACATCTCATATCCTCCATGATGCTCAAAACGCCTTTGGAGCCCCGTTGCCAAACTTTATAACATGCCACACCTAACGAGAGAGTAGTCATCACTCCGCGTCTGCCAGACGTTCTGAATGTCTTGGGCTGCCGCGGGAGGAGGAAGGTCACCTAGCCCCGCATCAAGGGCATAAGCCTTTTTAGCTGCTTCGAGGATGAGCTTCAAGTTGCGGACCGAGTCCGCATAGTTGCTACCATCATCTTTCAGCTTGTTTTTCTCTAGGAATGCGTTGAAATTGAGGTTGACAGGTGCGTTGGCCATTGGATCTACAATGTTTGTAAAGACAACTTTTAGACTAAGTTCATGACAATTAAGTTCATTTAATCAAATTAAGTATGAACTCCCACTTAAAACGACATCCCTCTAGTCATCTAAGTGATACATGATCCATGTCGACTAACCCGTGTCCGATCATCACGTGAGACGGACTAATCGTCATGGTGAGCAACTTCATGCTGATCGAATTCAACCATACGACTCATGTTCGACCTTTCTGTCTCTTGTATTCGAGGTCATGTCTGTACATGCTAAGCTCGTCGAGTCAACCTAAGTGTTTCGTGTGTGTAAATCTGGCTTACACCAGTTGTTTGCGAACGTTAGAATCTATCACACCCGATCATCACGTGGTGCTTCGAGACAACGATCCTTCGCAACGGTGCACACTTAGGGGAATACGTTCTCGAAATTTTATGAGGGATCATCTTATTATGCTACCGTCATTCTAAGCAATAAGATGAAAAACATGATAAACATCACATGCAATCAAATAGTGACATGACATGGCCATTATAATCTTTGCTCTTTCGATCTCCATCTTCGGGCATCGCATGATCATCATTGTCACCGGCGTGACACCATGATCTCCATCATCGTGTCTCCGTGAAGTCGTCACGCCAACTACTACTACTACTACTACTATAGCTAACCGTTAGCAATGAAGTAAAAGTAGTAAACACATGGCGTTGCATCTCATACAATAAATTAAGACAACTCCTATGGCTCCTTGATGTCTACTACTCAACCTTCTCCTTGTAGACGTTGTTGGGCCTCCAAGTGCACAGGGTTGTAGGACAGTAGCAGTTTTCCCTCAAGTGGGTGACCTAAGGTTTATCAATCCGCGGGAGGCGTAGGATGAAGATGGTCTCTCTCAAGCAACCCTGCAACCAAATAACAAAGAGTCTCTTGTGTCCCCAACACACCCAATACAATGGTAAGTTGTATAGGTGCACTAGTTCGGCGAAGAGATGGTGAAACAAGTGCAATATGGATGGTAGATATACGTTTTTGTAATCTGAAATTACAAAAACAGCAAGGTAACAAATGGTAAAAGTGAGCACGAACTGTATTGCAATGCATGGAAACAAGGCCTAGGGTTCATACTTTCACTAGTGAAGTTCTCTCAACAATGATAACATAATTGGATCATATAACTAGCCCTCAACATGCAACAAAGAGTCACTCCAAAGTAACTAATAGCGGAGAACAAACGAAGAGATTATTGTCGGGTACGAAACCACCACAAAGTTATTCTTTCTGATCGATCTATTCAAGAGTTCATACTAGAATAACACCTTAAGATACATATCAACCAAGACCCTAATGTCACCTAGATACTCCATTGTCACCTCAAGTATCCGTGGGCATGATTATACGATATGCATCACATAATCTCAGAATCATCTATTCAACCAACACATAGAACTTCAAAGAGTGCCCCAAAGTTTCTACCAGAGAGTCAAAACGTGTGCCAACCCCTGTGCATAGGTTCCCAATGTCACGAACCCGCAAGTTGATCACCAAAACATATATCAAGTACTCACATGAATCCACGTGTGCCAACCCATATGCATAGGTTCCCAATTGTCACAAACCCACAAGTTGATCACAGCAGATAGACACGTGCAAGACATACATCAAGTGTTCTCAAAGACTCAATCCGATAAGATAACTCCAAAGGGGAAACTCAATTCATTACAAGAAGGGAGAGGGGAAGAACATCGCCGGGATATCGTCGGGATGATGAAGATGGCCACCGAAGATGGATTCCCCCTCCGACAGGGTGCCGGAACGGGCTCCAGATTGGTTTTTGGTGGCTACAGAGTTTTGCGGCGGCGGAACTCCCGATCTAGGTTTCTTTCTGGGGGTTTCTGAATTTATAGGAATTTATGGTGGTGGAATTGCGTCAGTTGGGCCCACGAGGAGGTCACAAGCCTGCCCTGCGCCACCTAGGGGGGTGGTGGCGGCGTCAGGGCTTGTGACTCCCTCGTGGCTCTTCTGGCCTTCTTCCAAAGCTTCGGGGGTCTCATTTGGTCCAAAAAAATCATCGTAAATTTCATTCCATTTGGACTCCGTCTGAAAATGGGCCAAAAACACGGAAAAAACAGAAACTGGCACTTGGCACTGAGTTAATAGGTTAGTCCCAAAAATATATAAAATAGCATATTCATGCATAAAAAACATCCATAGTTGACAAGATAATAGCATGGAACCATCAAAAATTATAGATACGTTGGAGACGTACCACTCCTGCCGGTTTTCATACTCAATGACATGCAAGTCGTGATTCCTATTACAATAACTTGATCATCTCATACATCACACATGTAACATCACAACTTTGGCCATATCACATCACATGTCAAACCGTGCAAAAACAAGTTAGACGTCCTCTAATTGTTGTTGCAAGTTTTACGTGGCTGATTTGGGTTTCTAGTAAGAACGCCTTCTTACCTACGTGACGGCCACAACGGTGATATGCCAAAACTATTTACCCTTCATAAGGACCCTTTTCATCAAATCCAATCCGACTAGAATGGGAGAGACAGACACCCACTAGCCACCTTTATGCACGGTGTGCATGTCGGCCGGAGGAACCTCTCACGTAAGCGTACGTGTAAGGTCGGTCTGGGCCGCTTCATCCCACAATACCGCCGGAAAAGAATAAGACTAGTAGCGGCAAGCAATTGACAAATCAGCGCCCACAACCTTTTGTGTTCTACTCGGGCATGGAATCTACGCATAGAAAACCTGGCTCGAATGCCATTGTTGGGTAACGTAGCATAAATTCAAAATTTTCCTACGCCATATTCAGATCATCCTAGGGAGAGACCAGCAATGAGAGAGGGGAGAGTGCATCTTCATACCCTTGAAGATTGCTAAGCGGAAGCGTTGCTAGAACGCAGTTGATGGAGTCGTACTCGCGGCAATTCAGATCGTGGTGTGATTCCGATCTAGTGCCGAATCACGACACCTCCGCGTTCAACACACGTGCAGCCCGGTGACGTCTCCCGCACCTTGATCCAGCAAGGAGGAGGGAGTGGTTGGGGAAGATCTTTGGCAGCATGACGACGTGGTGTCGATGGAGAGACGAGGTCTCCTGGCAAGGCTTCGCCAAGCACCGTGGGAGAGGAGGAAGAAGAGAGACAGGGTTGTGTCGAGAGAGATGGAAAATCGTGTCTCCAATGGCCAAAACGCCCGCTATATATAGGGGGAAGTGAGGGGTGGCGCCCCCTTTAGGGTTTCCCCCTTGAGGGGGGCAACCCTAGATGAGAGAGGGGGGCGGCGGCCAGGGCAGGAGAGGGGTGTGATACGTCCATTTTGCATCATGCTTTCATGTTGATATTTATCGCTTTTTGGGCTGTTATTACACTTCACGGTACAATACTTATGCCTTTTCTCTCTTATTTTGCAAGGTTTACATAAAGAGGGAGAATGCCGGCAGCTGGAATTCTAGCCTAAAAAAGGAGCAAGTTTGAGATACCTATTCTGCGCAACTCCAAAAGCCGTGAAAATCAACGATTTTTTTAGGATTTATAAAAAATACTGGGACGAAGAAGTACTAGAGGGGTGATAACCCACAAGTATAGGGGATCACAACAGTTTTCGAGGGTAGAGTATTCAACCCAAATTTATTAATTCGACTCAAGGGGAAGCCAAAGAATATTCTCAAGTATTAGCAGTTGAGTTGTCAATTCAACCACACCTGAAAGATTTAGTGTCTGCAACAAAGTATCAGTAGCAAGGTGGTATGATAGTAGCAGTAGCAACAGTAACCAGTAGCAGCAAAGTGACAGCAGTAGCAACAGAGTAACAACAATAGTAGTAACAGCAGTAGCGGCAAAGTAACATAGCAAGGACCAGTAGGAAAAGACTCGTAGGCATTGCATCGGTGATGGATGATTATGCCGGATGCTATTCATCATGTAATAGTTATAACACGGAGAGATATGTAACTAGCTCCAGTTCGTCAATCTAATGTAGGCATGTATTCCGTATGTAGTCATACGTGCTTAGGGAAAAGAACTTGCATGACATCTGTTGTCCATCCCTACCGTGGCAGTGGGGTCCTAATGGAAACTATGGGATATTAAGGTTCTCCTTTTAATAAAGAACCGGACCAACACATTAACACTTGGTGAATACATGAACTCCTCATACTATGGTCATCTACGGGAGTGGTTCCGGCTATTGTGATTCCAGGGTTGCCGGGTCATAACACATAGTAGGTGACTACAACTTGCAAGATAGGATCTAAAACACACATATATTGGCGACAACATAATAGGTTCAGATCTGAAATCATGACACTCGGGCCCTAGTGACCAGCATTAAGCATGGCAAAGTAGTAGCAACATTAATCTCAGAACATAGTGGATACTAGGGATCAATCCCCGTCAAAACTAACTCGATTACATGATAGATCTCATCCAACTCATCACCGTCCAGCAAGCCTACGATGAGATTACTCACGAACGGTGAAGATCATCATGGAATTGGCGATGAAGGAAGGTTGATGATGACGATGGCGATGATCTCCCCTCTCCGGAGCCCAAAACGGACTCCAGATCTGCCCTCCAGAGGAAGAACAGGAGGTGGCGGCGCCTCCGTATCGTAAAACGCGATGAACTCTTCTCCTTGATTTTCTTCCGGACGAAAGAGGATATATAGAGCTGGAATTGGGGGCGGCGGAGCTCCGAGGGGCTCATAAGCCTGCGAGGCCCGACCAGGGGGGGGGGAGGACTGGTGGGCTTGTGAGCTCCTGACTCTGTCCCTCCAGTGGATTCTTGCGCCAATATTTTTTATATATTCCACAAAAAATCCTTGTAGATTTCCAGGTCATTCCGAGAACTTTCATTTCTGCGCAAAAACAACACCATGGCAATTCTGCTGACAACTACGTCAGTCCGGGTTAGTTCCATTCAAATCATGCAAATTAGAGTCCAAAACAAGGGCAAAAGAGTTTGGAGAAGTAGATACGACGGAGACGTATCAACTCCCCCAAGCTTAAAGCCTTGCTTGTCCTCAAGCAATTCAGTTGACAAACTGAAAGAGACAAAAGAAAAACTTTTACGAACTCTGTTTGATCTTGTTGTTGCAATTATGTCTAACTCATATCCAGAAGTTCAGCAAGATCACAAGCAAACCACATAAGAAAATGACATCTAGGTCTCACGGTAAACTCATATCAATGGCATAATCAACTAGCGAGCAAATAATAATAAGTCTCAAACGTCAACACTTCAATCAAAACAATCATGAAGCAACACGAATAGATGGTATCTCGCTAGCTCTTTGTGAGACCGCAAAACATAAATGCAGAGCACCTTCAAAGACCAAGGGCTGACTAAACATTGTAATTCATGGCAAAGAAGATCCAGTCACAGTCATACTCAACACAGTTAAAAGCAAAGCATAAAAATGACAGAGGTGCTCTCTAATTGGTGCTTTTTCAAGAGGAGGATGACTCAACAGGAAAATAAATAGACAGGCCCTTCGCAGAGGGAAGCATTGATTTGCAGAGGTGCCAGAGCTCAAGCTTTGAAAACAGAGATAATAATTTTGGGTGGCATGCTTTCATTGTCAACGCAATGACTAAGAGTTCTCACCATCTTCCACGCTACACATGCTATAGGCGGTTCCCAAACAGAAAAGTAAAGTTTTGACTCCCAATCACACTCCACGACTAGCCGAATACTCGGGTGCCGTCCATACCAACATCAATCTAGGGGGAGTTTTGTTTGCAATTATCTTTTCGATTTGAGCATGAAACTGGGCATTCCAATTACCGTCCCCTTTCTCGTGAATGATAGTGAATAAACACATATCGAGGATAACACGCCTAGCATGGAAGATACTGATAGCCCCGTGTCACCACATGAGCGGTTCGGGCATGCAAAACAGATTATTTCTTGAAGATTTAGAGAGTGGCACATGCAAATTTACTTGGAATGGCAGGTAGATACCTCATATAGGTAGGTATGGTGGACTCATATGGAACAACTTTGGGTTTAGGGAAGTGGATGCACGAGTAGTATTCCCGCTTAGTACAAGTGAAGGCTAGCAAAAGACTAGGAAGCGACCAACTAGAGAGCGACAACAATCATCAAAATGCAATGAGATTAACTAACATTGAGTGCAAGAATGAGTAGGACATAAATCACCATGAACATGAATATCATAGAGGTTATGTTGATTTTGTTTCAACTACATACGTGAACATGCGCCAAGTCAAGCCACTTGAATCATTCAAAGGAGGATACCATCCTATCATACTACATCACAGTCATCTCAAAATTCATGTGGGCATCCAAGACAAACCATTATAAGCTCCTATCTAAGTAAGCATGGCATCAACAACTATGATCTCTAAGTTGTCATTGCAAACATGTTTCTCTCACAACAAAGCTGAATCAGGAACCATGAGCTAGTTATATTTACAAAAACAAAATAGATTGAGTCCATACCAGCTTTTCCTGGCTCAGTCACTTCATCATACATCGTCATTATTGCCTTTCACTTGCACGACCGAACGATGTGAACAATAATAAGAGTGCTCGTGCATTGGACTATGCTGGAATCTGCAGGCAAACACAAAGGAGAAGACAAAATAATAGGGCTCTTTGACAGATAAACAGATATGCATGCGAGAGCCACTAAACATTGTAACCATGGTCTTCTACCTTGACCCAAAGAAAAAGAAAACTATGCACACGGTAAAGCTCCCAACAAGCAAAAGAAGAACAAGAAAATCTTTTTGGGTTTTCTCCAACTAGACAGACACACGAAAAGAAAACGAGAAAAAGAAAATAAACTAGCATGGATGATACAGTGGCAAAGTGTGAACACCGACGAACAAAGTGAAAGCATAAGCAAGAATGTAAAGTTGGTGAGAAACACGTACTCTCCCAAGCTTAGGCTTTTGGCCTAAGTTGGTCTACTCCCATGGAGGGAAATAACAAGCTCCAGGGTACTCCAAAGCTGTTGTGTGAGCTCCTCTGTCTCCCACTGATGAACTGGTGTGTGGTACTCGACTGGTGGCTCGGGCACGGGCACGTGTGGTTGGGCTAGGCCCCAATATGCGTAGATGTCTGAGGGCATAATAATGTACCTGCCTGCATGAAGATTGAACAAAGAAGGAGCAGGCAAAGTAATAGTCTCACGAGTACCCTGACTAAACACTAGGTTATAAATCATCCTTCTATTTATATCTCTATCAAGAAAGTCATGGAGAACCATGCTATCGTAATCTATATATCTCTCGGGAAGAAGAATCTCTTCTTCCTCTTCCAATCTAATAGGTATCTCAAAGTGTCTAGCAAGACGAGTAGCATAGGTACCTCCATAGACAATGCCTTTGGAACGGTTTGTGTTCAACCGTTGAGCTACTATAGCGCCCAAGCTATAAGTTTTATCATTATAAAGAGCTTCGCGCAAGACCGCAAGATCTGGGGAACTAAGTGACCCAGCTTTCCCATGACCAATCAAACATTTTCCCACAAATAATGAGAAGTACCGAAGCACGGGAAAATGAATGCTAGCAGCACTAGCACAAGACACTCCTCTCTCCTCTCCTACAACAATAGTATCGATGAAAGCTTCCAAGTCCATTGGACGAGGTTCATGAATATCCCCAACGTAAGGTAATTTGCAAACATTGCAAAAATCCTGGAGTGACATGCACTTGGGGATATCATAAAGTTTGAACTCAACCATAGGAGGATTCTTCCTCGGATAGAAGTTAAAGCTTTGTACGAAGATATTTGTGAGGAGGAGGTATTGCAGACACTTATCTTCAACGAAAGCGGTAAGGCCTGCGTTCTCCACCAAGTAGTAAAAGTCCTCATAAAGTCCGGCGGCGCGTAAGAACACATCGCTTGGCTACTCGCACGCTCGAACTTTTGCAACTCGAGGGACCAGATACTTGGGCTTCTTCTCACTTCCATCATCCTTGGGGTCACGGCTTGAAGAGCCTCTTAAGAACCTCCTCATCTTTTCCCTTTTCCATCTCTGAAAATTTCTAAATTTTTTAGTGATTCTAAGGAAAAGTGAACAAGGCTCAACAAAACTCGTAGAAACTACTCCCACAAGTGCCTAGAGGCCATATTACGCATCAAAGCTACTTGGGACCAGCTAAAATTAGCATGCAAAGCTCAAGAACATGGTCACCAAGGCAGCAAAAATACGCGAAGTATAAGGCACTAGAGCAAAAACTAATTGGACCAATGGAGGAGTCACTTACCAAGGAGTAACTTCCCCAAAACAGTTCGGAGAATGGTGCTTTGACCAAGGAGATCAAAAATCGCACCAAGAGGAGCAAGAACACGGGTTTGAGCTGCGAAATGAATTTTTCTGGAGGTAGGAGAAGTGGATGAGAGCTAGAATGTGGGCCCCACAAGCCTGCCAGGCCCGACCAGGGGGGTGGCCAAGCCTCCTGGGCTTGTGACCCACTGGCGCATCCCCCAGACTAGCTCTTCGTCTTAGTATTTTTCAAAAATTTCAGAAAAATCATACTTGATTTTCAGGACGTTCGGAGAACTTCTATTTTTGGGGTACTTTTCTACGGGACGCTAAAACAGAAAACAGGGAAAACTAAACTAAATCTATCATTTTTCTTCTAAGCAACCGAAGGTGAAAGCTTGGAACAGAGGTTTGTGACTCCTCGATTCATCCATCTCATGGTCATCGAAAGAAATCAGTCAATGAGGTTGATCAAGTCTCCCTGACAAACTTTTTCAAATCGCAAAAGAGAACGGAGAATTTTCGAATAGTCACCAGGTAACCTCAATAGGGATGTGTATCTCCCCAACAAGCAAATCATACTTCATCTTAACAGGAGGTATAGGGCATTCAAAGCTCCGAATAAGAATCGATGAAGTTTTTTTGATAGCATTGATGCAATGTACTCGATACTGTTTCTTCGGAAAGTGCACCGTATGCTCATTACCGTTGACATGGAAAGTGACGTTGGCTTTGTTGCAATCTATAATAGCCCCTACAGTGTTTGAAAAGGGTCTTCCGATGATGACCACCATGGCATCGTCCTCAGGAATATCCAAGATAACAAAGTCAGTTAAGATAGTGACATTAGCAACCACAACAGGCACATCCTCGCAAATGCCGATAGGGAAAGCAGTTGATTTGGCGGCCATGTGCAGAGAGATTTCAGTGGGTGTCAACTTATCCAGCTCAAGTCTACGATAAAGAGAGAGAGGCATAACACTAACACCGGCTCCAAGGTCGCATAAAGCAGTTCTGACGTAGTTACCTTTAATGGAGCAAGGTATAGTGGGCACTCCGGGATCACCTAGTTTCTTAGGAGTTTCACCCTTGAAGGTATAGTTAGCAAGCATGGTGGAAATCTCAACCTCAGGTATCCTCCTCTTATTAGTCACAATATCCTTCATGTACTTAGCATACGGAGATATTTTGAGCATATCTATCAAACGCATTTGCAGAAAGACAGGTCTGATCATTTCAACAAATCGCTCAAAATCCTCATCATCCTTTTTCTTGGATGGTTTGGGAGGAAAGGGCATAGGTTTCTGAACCCATGGTTCCCTTTCTTTACCATGCTTCCTAGCAGCAAAGTCATTCTTATTGTATCTTCTATTCTTAGGCTGTGGGTTATCAAGATCAATAGGTTCAATCTCCACATCCTTATCATTGCTAGGTTGAGCATCAACATGAACATCACTATTGATATTATCATTAGGCTCATGTTCATCGCCAGATTGTGTCTCAGCATCAGAGATAGAGACATCGTTTGGATTCTCAGGTGTATCAGCATCTAGGTTGCTAGCGTGCAGGTTCCTATCATCTCTCTTCTTCTTTATAGGATGACTAAGTGCATCAGTGCTAACTCCTTGAGAATCTTGTTCAATTCTCTTTGGATGACCCTCAGGATACAAAGGTTCCTCTGTCATTCTACCGCCTCTAGTGAAGACCCTGAAAGAATTGTCATTCAACTCATTGAGCAAGTCATTATGAGCTATAAGTACTTGTTCTACTTGAGTAGTAACCATAGAGGCATGTTTACTCAGAAGCTTAAGAGCATTGACATTTCTGTCCACACAAGCACTTAAATGACTAAGCATACGAGCATTCTGTTCCAATTTTCTGTTAACATAATCATTGAAACTTTGTTTTTTGGCAACAAATTATCAAATTCATCCAGGCATAAGCTAGCGGGTTTATCAAAAGTAATATCACTCTCATCAAACCTACGCAGAGAATTTACTTCTACTACGTGTATCGGGTTATCGAGACCATGGATCTCTTCGATAGGTGGTAGATTTTTGACATCTTCAGATTTAATGCCTTTCTCTCGCATAGATTTCTTAGCTTCTTGCATATCTTCGGAGTTGGCTTAGGAGGTGGTTCGGGAATAGTCCAAGCATTCTCATTGCACAAGATGTTGTTCAGTAGAATCTCAGCTTGTTCTACGGTTCGTTCCCTAAAAACACAACCAGCACAACTATCTAGGTTGTCTCTAGAAGCATCGGTAAGTCCATTATAGAAGATATCAAGTATTTCATTCTTCTCAAGAGGGTGATCAGGCAAAGCATTCAATAGCTGGACGAGCCTCCCCCAAGCTTGTGGGAGACTCTCTTCTTCGGCTTGAGCAAAGTTGTATATTTCCTGCAAGGTAGCTTGCTTCTTATGGGCAGGGAAATATTTTTCAGAGAAGTAGTAGACCATATCCTAGGGGCTACGCACACAACCAGGAGCAAGAGAAGTGAACCAAGTCTTAGCATCATCCTTTAGCGAGAAAGGAAACAGTCTGAGGATATAGTAGTGAGGATCTTTTCCTCACTAGTGAATAGGGTGGCTATATCGTGCAGTTTGGTAAGATGGGATACAACCGTTTCAGACTCATAACCGTGAAAAGGATCAGATTTGACCAGAGTGATTAACTCAGGGTCGACAAAGAATTCATAATCCTTATCGGTCACAAAGATAGGCGAAGTAGCAAACTTCGGGTCGTATTTCATCCTAGCGTTCAAAGATTTTTCTTTCCACTTGAGCAGTAATTTCTCAACATCATAGATATCCTTACACGCAAGAATATCATCAGCTATCTCTCCCTTCATAACATAATGCTCAGGCATATCACACAATTCAAGTCTAGGAGAGCTAGTTCTAGCAGGCAAAATAGCAGGTTCTACTTCAATAGTATCAGCAGTTTCAGAAGTAACATCACATCTAGCAGAAACTCTAGCAATTTGTGCATCAAGGAATGCACCTAGTGGCAAAGCAGTATCAAGCATATCATCATCAGGCAGAGCAATATCAAGCATAGCATCACCATAAGCATCATGGGAAGCAGAAGTAGCATCATCAAGCACATGCGACATATCAAGATTTCTAGCAGGAGGTGATGTCGCAAACTTACTCATAACTGAAGGTGAATCAAGTGCAGAGCTAGATGGCAGTTCCTTACCTGTCCTCATAGTGGATGGCAAGACTTTATTTCTTGGATCTATCGGATTCCTCATAGTGACCAGCAGACGTAAATCCCAAGTGAATCAGAGAATATAGCTGTGCTTCCCCGACAACGGCGCCAGAAAAAGGTCTTGATAACCCACAGGTATAGGGGATCGCAACAGTTTTCGAGGGTAGAGTATTCAACCCAAATTTATTGATTCGACTCAAGGGGAAGCCAAAGAATATTCTCAAGTATTAGCAGTTGAGTTGTCAATTCAACCACACCTGAAAGATTTAGTGTCTGCAGCAAAGTATCAATAGCAAGGTGGTATGATAACAGCAGTAGCAACAGTAACCAGTAGCAGCAAAGTGACACCAGTAGCAACAGAGTAACAACAGTAGCGACAAAGTAACATAGCAAGGACCGGTAGGAAAAGACTCGTAGGCATTGGATCGGTGATGGATGATTATGTCGGATGCTATTCATCATGTAACAGTTATAACACGGAGAGATATGTAACTAGCTCCAGTTCGTCAATCTAATGTAGGCATGTATTCCGTATGTAGTCATACGTGCTTAGGGAAAAGAACTTGCATGACATCTATTGTCCATCCTTCCCGTGGCAGCGGGGTCCTAATGGAAACTACGGGATATTAAGGTTCTCCTTTTAATAAAGAACCGGACCAACGCATTAACACTTGGTGAATACATGAACTCCTCGTACTATGGTCATCTCCGGGAGTGGTTCCGCTATGGTCACTCCGGGATTGCTGGATCATAACACATAGTAGGTGACTACAACTTGCTAGATAAGATCTAAAACATACATATATTGGCGACAACATAATAGGTTCAGATCTGAAATCATGGCACTCGGACCCTAGTGACAAGCATTAAGCATGGCAAAGTAGTAGCAACATTAATCTCAGAACATAGTGGATACTAGGGATCAATCCCCGTCAAAACTAACTCGATTACATGATAGATCTCATCCAACTCATCACCGTCCAGCAAGCCTACGATGAGATTACTCACGAACGGTGAAGATCATCATGGAATTGGCGATGAAGGAAGGTTGATGATGACGATGGCGACGATCTCCCCTCTCCGGAGCCCAAAACGGACTCCAGATCTGCCCTCCACAGGAAGAACAGGAGGTGGCGGCGCCTCCGTATCGTAAAACACGATGAACTCTTCTCCTTGATATTTTTCCGGACGAAAGAACATATGTAGAGCTGGAATTGGGGGCGGCGGAGCTCAGAGGGGCTCACAAGCCTGCTAGGCCCGGCCAAGGGGGGGGGGGCCTGGTGGGCTTGTGAGCTCCTGGCTCCGTCCCTCCAGTTGATTCTTGCGCCAATATTTTTTATATATTCCACAATAAATCCTCGTAGATTTCCAGGTCATTCCGAGAACTTCCATTTCTGCGCAAAAACAACACCATGGCAATTCTGCTGAAAACATCGTCACTCCGGGTTAGTTCCATTCAAATCATGCAAATTAGAGTCCAAAACAAGGGCAAAAGAGTTTGGAAAAGTAGATACGACAGAGACGTATCAAGGGGCGCCAGCAGGAGGCCACAAGCCTGCTAGGCGCGGCCTCCCCCTGGCCGCGCCTAGGGGGCTTGTGGGCTCCCAGCTGGCCCTCTGGCCCCCCTCTTTTGCTAAAGAAGGGTTTCGTTCCAGAAAAAAAATCAAGAGGAGGCTTTTTGGAGGATTCGCCGCCACGAGGCGCAACTTGAGCAGAACCAATCTAGAGCTCTGGCAGGACGATCCTGCTAGGGAAACTTCCCTCCCGGATGGGGAAATCGTCGCCATCGTCATCAGCAACACTCCTCTCATCGGAGGGGACTCATCACCATCAACATCTTCATCAGCACCATCTCATCTCCAAACCCTAGTTCATCTCTTGTAACCAATCTCCGGCTCGCGACTCCGATTGGTACTTGTAAAGTTGCTAGTAGTGTTAATTACTATTTGTAGTTGATGCTAGTTGGATTACTTGGTGGAAGATTATATGTTCAGATCTTTGCTGCTACTCATTACCTCTCTGGTCATGAATATGATTATGCTTGGTGAGTAGTTAATTTTGTTCCTGAGGACATGGGATAAGTCATGCTATAAGTAGTCATGTGAATTTGGTATTCGTTCGATATTTTGATGTGTTCTATGTTGTTTTTCCTCTAGTGGTGTTATGTGAACGTCGACTACATAACACTTCACCATTATTTGGGCCTAGAGGAAGGCATTGGGAAGTAGTAAGTAGATGATGGGTTGCTAGAGTGGCAGAAGCTTAAACCCTAGTTTATGCGTTGCTTCGTAAGGGGCTGATTTGGATCCGCTAGTTTAATGCTATGGTTAGACTTTGTCTTAATTCTTCTTTTGTAGTTGCGGATGCTAGCGAGAGGGGTTAATCATAAGTGGGATGCTTGTACAAGTAAGGGTAGTACCCAAGCGCCGGTCCACCCACATATCAAACTATCAAAGTAGCGAACGCGAATCATATGAACATGATGAAAACTAGCTTGACAGAAATTCCCATGTGTCCTCAGGAGCGTTTTACCTCCTTTAAGACTTTGTCCAGGCTTGTCCCTTGCTACAAAAGGGATTGGGCCACTTTGCTGCACCATTGTTAATTTTGCTACTTGCTACTTGTTACGAATCATCTTGTCACACAACTACTTGTTACCGATAATTTTAGTGCTTGCACAGATTACCTTGCTGAAAATCACTTGTCAGATCCTTCTGCTCCTCGTTGGGTTCGACACTCTTACTTATCGAAAGGACTACGATAGACCCCTTATACTTGTGGGTCATCAAGACTCTTTTCTGGCGCCGTTGCCGGGGAGTGAAGCGCCTTTGGTAAGTGGAAATTGGTAAGGAAACATTTATATAATGTGCTGAAATTTATTGTCACTTGTCACTATGGAAACTAATCCTTTGAGGGGCTTGTTCGGGGTATCTTCACCTCGAACGGAAGCACAAAGAGTTTCTCCTCAACCTGCTGCACCTACTGAAAATATTTTCTATGAATTTCCTTCGGGTATGCTTGAGAAACTGCTGGCTAATCCTTTTACAGGAGATGGAACATCACATCCAGACTTGCATCTAATCTATATAGATGAAGTTTGTGGTTTATTTAAGTTTGCAGGTTTTCCCAAGGATGAGGTCAAGAAGAAGGTCTTTCCCTTATCATTGAGGGATAAGGCGTTGACATGGTATAGGCTATGTGATGATACTCGATCATGGAACTACAATCGGTTTAAATTGGAATTTCATCAAAAGTTTTATCCTATGAATCTAGTACATCGGGATCGGAATTATATTTATAATTTTTGGCCTCATGACAATAAAGCATCACTCAAGCTTGGGGTACACTTAAATCAATGTTACATTCATGCCCCAACCATGAGCTCTCGAGAGAAATTATCATTCAGAACTTCTATGCTCGGCTTTCTCATGATGATCGCACCATGCTTGACACTTCTTGTACCGGTTCTTTTATTAAGAGAGATATTGACTTTAAATGGAATTTATTGGAAAGAATTAAACGCAACTCTGAAGATTGGGATCTTGATGAAGGTAAGGAGTCAGGTATGAATTTCAAGTTTGATTGCGTTAAATCCTTTGTTGAAACAAATACTTTTGTGATTTTAGCGCTAAGTATGGACTTGACTCTGAGATAGTAGCTTCATTGTGTGAAACATTTGCTGCTCATATTGATCTCCCCAAGGAGAAGTGGTTTAAATATCGTCCTCCCTTATAAGTCAATGTAGTTAAACCCAATCCAGTTGAAGAGAGAGTCATTGCCTATAACGATCCTGTTGTTACCAGTGCTTACATTGAGAAACCACCTTTCCCTGTTAGGATAAAGGATCATTCCAAAGCTTCAACTATGATACGTAGGGGCCACATTAGAACACCTACACCCCCTGAGCAAATTAGAGTTGAACCTAGCATTGCTATTATCAAAGATCTCCTGTCCGACAATGTTGATGGCCATGATATTCACTTCTGTGAAGATGCTGCTAGAATTGCTAAGCCACGTGCTAGAGACAAACATAGGCCTATTGTTTCTGGTAAGATAGGAGATCATTGTTATCATGGTTTATGTGATGTGGGTGCTATTTTTAGTGCAATACCTTGATCCTTATATGATGAAACCAAAGACGAGATTGCACCTGTCGAGATAGAACCCATTGATGTCACTATTCAGTTTTCCAATATAGATACTATCTTCCTTGTGGGAATTGTTAGAGATCTTGAAGTCTTGTGTGGTAAAATGAAGTATCCTGCTGATTTCCTCGTTCTTGCTACCACACAAGATAGCTTTTGTCCCATCATATTTGGCAGACCTTTTCTCAATACTGTCAATTCTCATATTGACTGTGAGAAGCAAACTGTCACTGTTGGCTTTGAAGGTGTGTCACATGAGTTCAATTTCTCCAAGTTTGGCAGACAACCTCATGAAAAAGAGTTGCCTAGTAAGGATGAAACTATTGCCCTAGCTTCTATTGTTGTGCCTCCTACTGATCCTTTAGAGCAATACTTGCTTGAGCATGAAAATGATATGCATATGGATGAAAGAGATGAGATAGATAGAGTTGTCTTAGAACAATATCCTATCCTTAAGAATAATTTGCGTGTTGAACTGCTTGGAGATCCATCCCCACCAAAGGGTGATCCTGTGTTTGAACTTAAGCAGTTACCTGATACTCTTAAGTATGCTTATCTCGATGAAAAAAGACATATCCTGTTATTATTAGTGCTAGCCTCTCAAAGCATGAAGAAAACAAGTTACTAAAAACTCCGAGGAAGCACCGTGCTGCTATTGGATATACTCTTGATGATCTTAAGGGCATTAGTCCCACTCTATGCCAGCACAAGATTAAAACCGATCCTAATTCCAAACCAGTCGCTGATCATCAACGGAGATTAAATCCTAAGATGAAAGAGGTAGTAAGAAAAGAAATACTAAAGCTCCTGGAAGCAGGTATTATCTATCCTGTTGCTCATAGTGATTGGGTGAGTCCGGTGCATTGCGTCCCTAAGAAGGGAGGTATTACCATTGTTCCTAATGATAAGGATGAATTGATCCCACAGAGGATTATTACTGGCTATAGGATGATGATCGATTTTAGGAAACTGAATAAAGCCACTGGGAAAGATCATTACCCTTTGCCTTTTATCGACCAAATGCTAGAAACACTGTCTAAACACACACACTTCTGCTTTCTAGATGGTTATTCTGGTTTCTCCCAAATACCTGTTGCACAATCTGATCAGGAGAAAACCACTTTCACCTGCCCTTTCGGTACCTTTGCTTATAGACGTATGCCTTTTGGCTTATGTAATGCACCTGCCACCTTTCAAAGATGTATGATGGCTATATTCTCTAACTTTTGTGAAAAGATTGTTGAGGTTTTCATGGATGACTTCTCCGTTTACGGGTCTTGTTTTGATGATTGCCTCAGCAACCTTGATCGAGTCTTGCACATATGTAAAGACACCAATCTTGTCTTGAATTGGGAGAAGTGCCACTTTATGGTTAATGAAGGCATCGTCTTAGGACATAAATTTTTTGAAAGAGGTATTGAAGTCGATAAGGCTAAGATTGATGCAATCGAGAAAATGCCATACCCCACAGATATCAAAGGTATAAGAAGTTTCCTTGGTCATGCTGGTTTCTATAGGAGGTTCATTAAAGACTTCTCTAAGATTTCTAGGCCTCTTACCAATCTCTTGCAAAAGGATATTCCTTTTGTTTTTGACGCTGATTGTGAGGAAGCCTTCGAAATACTTAAGAAGGCCTTGATAACCGCGCCTATTGTTCAACCACCTGATTGGAACTTACCTTTTGAAATCATGTGTGATGCTAGCGAGTATGTTGTTGGTGCTGTCCTAGGGCAAAGGGTCGATAAGAAGTTGAATGTTATTCACTATGCTAGTAAAACTCTAGACAGTACCCAAAGAAACTATGCTACTACGAAAAAGGAATTTTTAGCAGTCGTGTTTGCATGTAAAAGTTTAGATCTTGCATAGTTGATTCCAAAGTCACTATTCACATTGATCACGCTGATATTAAGTACCTAATGGAGAAGAAAGACGCTAAACCTAGACTTATCAAATGTGTTCTCTTGCTACAAGAATATGATTTGCATGTTGTCGTTAGGAAGGGTGCTGATAACCCAGTAGCAGATAACTTTTCTAGGTTGGAGAATGTTCTTGATGACCCACAACCTATTGATGGTAGCTTTCCTGATGAGCAATTGAGTGTCATCAATACTTCATGTAGTGCACCGTGGTATGCTAATTATGCAAACTATATCGTTGCCAAATATATACCACCTAGTTTCACATACCAGCAAAAGAAGAAATTGTTCTTTGATTTAAGACATTACTTCTGGGATGATCCTCACCTTTATAAGGAAGGAGTAGATGGTGTTATTAGACGTTGTGTACCTGAACATGAACAGGGACAGATCCTACAGAAGTGTCACTCCGAGGCCTACGGAGGACACCATGCGGGAGATAGAACTGGACACAAGGTATTGCAATCAGGTTTCTATTGGCCCACTCTCTTCAAGGATGCCCGTAAGTTTGTCTTGTCTTGTGACGAATGTCAAAGAATAGGTAATATCGATAAACGTCAGGAGATGCCTATGAATTATTCACTTGTCATTGAACCATTTGATGTTTGGGGCTTTGATTATATGGGACCTTTTCAAAAATCCAACGGGTATACTCATATCCTAGTTGCTGTTGATTACATTACTAAGTGGGTAGAAGCTATCCCGACTAGTAGTGCTGATCACAAGAACTCTATCAGGATGCTTATAGAAGTTATTTTCCCTAGATTTGGAGTCCCTAGATATCTAATGACCGACGGTGGTTCACATTTCATTCATGGTGCTTTCCGTAAAACGCTTGCTAAGTACGATGTCAACCATAGAATTGCGTCTCCCTATCATCCTCAGTCCAGTGGTCAAGTAGAGCTAAGCAATAGAGAGATTAAACTAATTCTGCAAAAGACTGTCAATAGGTGTAGAAAGAATTGGTATAAAAAGCTCGATGATGCACTGTGGGCTTATAGAACTGCCTATAAGAATCCCATGGGCATGTCTCTGTACAAAATGGTGTACGGTAAAGCATGTCATTTACCTCTTCAGCTAGAGCATAAGGCTTATTGGGCACTCAAAGAGCTCAACTTTGATTTCAAACTTGCTGGTGAGAAGAGGTTATTTGATATTAGCTCACTTGATGAATGGAGAACTCAGGCATATGAAAATGCCAAGTTGTTCAAAGAAAAGGTTAAGAGGTGGCATGATAAAAGGATACAAAAGTGTGAGTTCAATGTAGGTGATTATGTCTTGCTATATAATTCTCGTTTAAGAATTTTTGCAGGCAAGCTTCTCTCCAAGTGGGAAGGTCCTTACATTGTTGAGGAAGTATATCGTTCCGGTGCCATCAAGATCAATAACACGGAAGGTAATTTTTCGAGAGTGGTAAATGGGCAGAGAATCAAGCATTATATCTCAGGTACTCCCATAAATGTTGAAAGCAATGTTATCAATACGAAAACTCTGGAGGAGTACATAAGGGATATTTATCAGCCTCTTTCAGACTCCGAAAACGAAGAGGTATGTGATTCGGTAAGTTAACAGACTCCAAAACTTTTCTAGTAGGAAATTTTCTCCGTTTTGGAATTTTTGAAAAAATAGAAAATTTTGAAGTAGTCCGGAAAGCGCACGAGGAGGCGACAAGCCTGCCAGGTGCGGGCCACCCCCCTGGCCGCACCTGGGGGGCTTGTGGCCACCTCGTGTGCCTCCCGGACTCTGTTTTCTTGCGGAGTACTCCTTCTGGTGTGGAAAAAATCATTATTTATTCTCCCGAAAGGTCAGACCCTCGTATCACGCAAATTTCCTCTGTTTTCATTTCGAGCCTGTTTTCTGCCGTAGATTTAGAGCAAGGATGTCGTCTCAAGAATCTGTCGGGGAGAACAATTTCCCTCAAGTCTATGAAGAAGTAGATGCTGATGTGAAAAGAGTGGAAGTCATGGAACCCAAGGCCAAAACTAAGGAGAAGAATCAGGCGTGGGACGAAGTACAATCTGTGTTCAACAAGGAAGAAGTTGAAGAAGTGGATTTCCTCCAACCCTACCTCCACCTACTATATCCATCCTTGATTGAACTCTTGAGGTTTTGTGAAACAACTCGTGCTCGCAATACTTATCTCACTCGTGAAGTTGTTTTGCTGGAGAAACATATCACAGATCTCCAAGATATAAATCAAAGATTGATGGCCCTCTTGGAATCAAAGGACAAAACGACTCCATCACTATCACCTCCAAAGGAAGACAACTAAGCATGGGTATGGGCAATCTCCTTGGCCTGTGCCAAGCTTGGGGGAGTTGTCCCGGTATCGTATCACCATCACATCTTTTGCCTTTACCTTTGTTTTAGTTTGTTCCTTTCTGGTTTTATCTTTCTCTAGTAGATTAAAGGTCTTAGTGTTTTGGGCTTGAGTTTTTCTTTGTGTCACCCCCAATGTATTCAAGCTCGTGAGCCATATAACAAACACTACTGGTATCAGAGATTTTGCCGTCTGCCTATTCTTTGTTGTCAGCTAGCTGACGGCAAAGACACTCTTTGCCATTAGCTTCAGCAAAACTGACGGCAAAGAACACGCTGATGGCAAAGAAGGTCTTTGCCAGCAGTCAGCTCTTTGCCGTCCGCGGCAGACGGCAAAGAAGGCGCCAGCAGACGGCAAAGAAGCTCATCTGGCCGGGGGAACCTTAGGTCAACCTACTCCCTTCTTTGCCGTCTGCTGGCGCCTTCTTTGCCGTCTGCCAGCAGACGGCAAAGAGTATAGACCCCTTTGCCGTGTGCCAGCAGACGGCAAAGATCTTGAATCTAGTAATGGCTGTCCCGCCCCCACCGCGGCCCTCTCTCTCTCTCAAACGGCCCCTCCCTCTCTCTCTCCTCCCCCAACGCCCAACGCCGCCAGCACTGTCGCCCGACCACCCCCGGCGCCGCCCCGAAGCCCCACAACCCCCCCGGCGCCCCTGGTGCCGCCCCTCAAGCCCCACCGCCGGCGCCCCGTGGTGCCCCTGGTGCGCCCCCGCTGCCCCACCCCCGGCGCCCCTGGTGTCGCCGCCGCAGCCCGACCACCGGCGCCGCCGGCCCAACCACTGCCCCGCAGGCCTCGGTGCCGCCCCCGCAGCCCCACTGCTGGTAAGCCCATCCACCCCCGCCCCCTTGATTTTTTATTTTTTGGTATTTAGTTCTTTGGAATTAGATTATAACTACCGGCATGATTTTTTATTGTTGTTGTAGTAGTTGTTCTTGTTCTTGTAGTTTTTGTTGTTATTGTAGTTGTTGTGGCATATATAGTTTAGTTGGTAGGTTAGTTAATTAGTAGTTTTAGTGGTAGTTTAGTTAGTTGGTAGATTTAGTTAGTTAATTAGTAGATTTAGTTGGTAGTTTAGTGGTAGATTTTGTTTTGTTATTTAGTGGTAGCTAGATTATTTTTTAGTTACTTAGTGGTAGATTCTGTTTTTATTATTTTTTTGCTGTTTAGTGCTATCTAGGTTTAGCGATAGGTTTAGTTAGCTTCGTTAGTTAGGTTAGTTAGTTAGTTAGCTTACTAGAAAGAATAGGAAGAAGAAGAAGAGGAGGAGGAGGAGAAGAGGAGAAGAGGAGGAGGAGGAGGAGAAGAAGAAGAAGAAGAAGAAGAATAGGAGGAGGAGAAGAAGAGGAGAAGGAGGAGGAGAAGAGGAGAAGAAGAATAGGAAGAAGAAGAAGAGGAGGAGGAGGAGAATAGGAGAAGAGGAGGAGGAGGAGGAGGAGAAGAAGAAGAAAAATAGGAAGAAGAAGAAGAAGAATAGGAGGAGGAGAAGACAAAAAGAAGATCACATGTTTGGTATTTAGTTTTTTGGAATTAATTAGTCCATTTAGCTCCAAAATACCATAATAAGCTCAAAATGGCATAAGAACCTTAGTTAGCTCATTAATATTATATACTTAGCTCATTAAGTGCCGCCACATGTCAGACCACCTCTCCCAAATGAACAGGATTATGAACCTCACATTAACCCAGACACATATGATGGAGAATTCTTCCAAGAAGCACATCTTTCCAAGAAACGTTTCAAGAACCGCCATGCTTCATCCAAGAACATGGAAGTAGACAGCGACAATGAATCCGACTCCAGCCCTGAGCCGGAACCAGAAGACCTAGAACTCGTAGAGGTTACTGATGCGGATGACCTGTCAATGCTTCAACGATTAAAGGAAGGCCTTTCACAACTTCACGCCGTTGAACCCGATGAGCACGTCATTCATGAAGACATGCGTGATAGTGATGATGATGATGCATTTATTGATGATGATTATTAGTTTGTAAGATTCACAACTTAAATTATATATATTTTAATCTTTATTATTCATGTACATATTATTATTCATCTCAGTCATTCAATTTTTTATGTTGTACTAATTTCTTTTAATATTTATCATGGCAGGTGTTGAAAGATGGTGGGCGCGGGTCGAGAGCGCTCGACGGGTTCTTCCCAGGCGCCCCGCACGAGGGGTGGTACTTCCCTTCCACCCCTATCTCTCCGTAGAGCCTTGACAGACAGTCTTTCGACACCAGCCGAGGGTTCTTCTTCGTCGGCGGCATTGCCCACTGGGAGAGGTGCTGGTCGGGTAGGGAGGAAGGGGAAGGGTACAGGGAGAGGTGGTGGCTGCGGAAGATCCAGGAGGACTGTTGAGCCATCCTCGCCACCACCACCAGCTCATTCACCCGAGCATAGGACTAGTATGGTCGACCCGTTTGCGGAGGAGGCTACGGGGACGCCGGTCCAGGAGCCTGGTGTTCACGGGCATTCGTCCCATGAGACTCCGGTCCAGGAGCAGCCTCGGGTCGAGGTGCATTCGGCCCAGGAGCAGCCAGAGGAGACTACGGTTTCGGAGGCTTCACCCGACGTGGAGAGGGCCGGATGAGAGCCTTGGCCGGATCGTACCGAGTTGCCAGATTGGACCGAGGGTCCGGGTGGCTCAGGGGGCGGGGATGGCGGGGATGAGCTTACGGATAGTGAGGGAGATGTGCAGGTCGACGGGGCCACCGTGTACAAGCGTGGTAGTACATGTCTCCCGGTCGCCCCGGCTACCCGCGAGCAGAGGCCGGTGATTAAACCTGAAGGAGATAGGTAAGTACATTTACCCTTTTTTAGCTTTTGCCTTCAAGTTTGTTCAAATATCTAATGCGCTGACCTTATCATACTGCAGGGAATGGGTACACCCTCTTGGAGTCCGCAGGCCGAACTCCGTCCTTGGTGTGCTTTGCCGGACAAATTTCCCGGGGTTTGTCACGTTGCCTGGTAAGGGTCAGGTTCCTACACTAGGATTTACCTGAGAGCACTACCAGGCTGCACAGGCCCCGCCGGAGGAGATTATAGATGGTGTCTTGTGCCACACGAGGGCCGAGATGGTGATCAGGAGCTTTTGGGTAAATTATCCTTTTACAGAATCTAAAATTAACAATATACCTAATTATTGTACTAACCGGTGTTTTCACGTTTGATTGCAGACCTTCTATAGGTGTGAGGATGGATATGAGGAGGAGGCGGCCAGGGTTCTCGAGGTCGAGTGTAGGCGGTTACTACAGAACTTGCGCCACGAGGCTCGGCCGCAGGCTATTCAAGATTACTACGCCACGTGTGGTATTAAGAAGGAGAAGAAGGATTGCCGCGGAAAGTTTCTGAAGAAGGAGCAATACATGAAGGTAATTACCTATTCTTAAGTCCTTCTACGTAGTTTTCTTGATTTCATTCATAGGCGTAGCGCTGAAAATTCTTTCTAATAACTTACAGGTGCCCCCGAGATGGTGTGCGGATAAGATGGATTGTTGGGAGGCGTTGGTTGATGAGTGGTGCACAGGCAGCTGTCGAGCCGTCCACGAGAATGCGAAGGATCGGCGTAGCCAAATGGTTGGTGTGCCACACCATCAAGGCAGCGCCAACTTACTTCAGTTTGGACGAAACTGGGTATGTGATCTGCTTCATGATTCATGCAATTCATTCTTGATGCTAATATTTTGTTCCTCTCTTTTAGGCGCATCACAATAAGACTGAGATGCCACACTTGTACGACCTTTATGGCATGACCCATACTGCCTCGTACAAGAAGGCGAAGGCATTCTCTGAGTCTGACCTGGATGATCCCAGTAACTTCACCAACATATCATCCACCAGAAGCTCGTGGCATACAGGGACGCGGGGAAGGCTACGAAAGGGGATGACTTTAACCCTAGCCAGGAACCTTTGGATCCAGAGCTGGTGATGATATCTGGTGGCGGGAGGCCCCATGGCTCGATAGCCATTGGAGATGGGATAATACGTTGTCCACTCACTCTTCCGGAGGTCAAGGCGCGCCAGTCGAGCAGATGTCGTGAGATAACGCCTCGTCCACGGCCAGTCGAACTTGCCTTCGAGGTTAGTTGTACGGACTAAGAACACTTTCATCCATTTCATTATGTGTGTCACCATAGATCATTACTGTGGTAACGAGGAATGGTTTTTCAGGCTGCTCTTCAGAAAGAGAGAGCGGCAAACCAGGCTGCTCTTGAGAAAGAGAGATTGGCAAGCCAGGCTGCTCTTCAGGCTGCTCTTGATGAGAGGGACCAGACCACGACACGATTGCTTGAGGAGGAGAGGGCCCGGAATGAGGCGGGTCAACGGGCCCTGTACGAGCTTTTTGTGGTATGTTTTTTTTTCACATTAGCCAAATCATGTGTGTAATGTCTGTTTCAATACTAACTAATACGACCCACTCTTCAGGGTCTGTGCGAGAAGAGCGGTCAAGTCCCTCCGCCGATGCCCATCTTCTCTTCGATTGGCACGGTGAGAATTATTATAAACTAGTATTAATAATTGAGTGTCATCATGCTAACTGAGACATTGCAAAATATCTTTTCTGCAGAATAACTCCCGAGCGGCATCACACGACCCTTCTCCAGGGCAACCGTCTCCAAACGAAGCCGGCGCGAGCAACCGTGGTGTTTCTCCTCCTTGATGACCACTACAGTAAGTTTTTCCTCCAAACTTAGCTTGTTTTCCTCTAAAATGAGATAATTAGCCCATTTAGCTCGAAGAAGACATAATTAGGTAATTTAGCTCCAACAAGAGAAGAAGAAATAGGAAAAATGAAAAGAAAGAAGAAGAAGAAGAAGGAGGAGGAGGAGGAGGAGGAGGAGGAGAAGGCCAGAAGGTCCTTGGCCTTCTCCTCCTCCTCCTCCTCCTTCTTCTTGATTTCTTCTTCTTCTCCTCCTCCTCCTCCTCTTTCTTCTCCTCTTTCATATTATCCTTGCTTTAATGAACCCAACAATGACATAATTAGCCCATTTAGCTCCAAAATACCATAATAAGCTCAAAATGGCACAAGAACCTTGGTTAGCTCATGAATATTATATACTTAGCTTGTTTTCCTCTAAAATGACATAATTGGAACATTTAGCTCAAAAAGACATAATTAGGTAATTTAGCTCCAACAAGAGGAGAAGAGGAGAAGAAATAGGCAAAATGAAAAGATAGAAGAAGAAGAAGAAGAGAAGAAGAAGAAGAGAAGAAGGAGAAGGAGAAGGAGGAGGAGGAGGAGGAGGAGGATGAGAAGGCCAAGGACCTTCTAGTCCTTCTCCTCCCCCTCCTCCTTGATTTCTTCTTCTTCTCCTCCTCCTCCTCTTTCTTCTCCTCTTTCATATTATCCTTGCAATTCCTTTAATTTCCCCAACAATGACATAATTAGTCCATTTAGCTCCAAAATACCATAATAAGCTCAAAATGGCATAAGAACCTTGGTTAGCTCATTAATATTATATACTTAGCTTGTTTTCCTCTAAAATGGGATAATTAGCCCATTTAGCTCAAAAAAGACATAATTAGGTAATTTAGCTCCAACAAGAGGAGAAGAGGAGAAGAAATAGGCAAAATGAAAAGAAAGAAGAAGAAGAAGAAGAAGAAGAGAAGAAGGAGAAGGAGGAGGAGGAGGAGGAGGAGGAGGAGGAGGAGACGGCCAAGGACCTTATATCCTTCTCCTCCTCCTCCTCCTTCTTCTTGATTTCTTCTTCTTCTCCTCCTCCTCCTCCTCCTCTTTCTTCTCCTCTTTCATATTATCCTTGCTTTAATTAACCCAACAATGACATAATTAGCCCATTTAGCTCCAAAATACCATAATAAGCTCAAAATGGCACAAGAACCTTGGTTAGCTCATGAATATTATATACCTAGCTTGTTTTCCTCTAAAATGACATAATTGGAATATTTAGCTCAAAAAGAAGGAGAAGGAAGAAGAATAAGAAGAAGAAGAGAAGGAGACGGAGAAGAAGAAGAAGGAGGAGGAGAAGAAGAGAAGAAGAAGGAGAAGGAGGAGAAGAAGAAGGAGAAGGAGCCCTCCTTCTTCTCCTTCTTCTCCTCTCCTTCTTCTCCTCCTTCTTCTCCTTCTTCTTCTTTTCTTTTTTCTTCTTCTCCTCCTCCTTCTCCTTCTCCTTCCCCTTCCCCTCCTCCTCCTCCTCCTCCTTCTTGTTTTTCTTCTCCTTGTTCTCTTCTTGCTTCTTCTCTTTCTTCTTCAATTTAGCTTATTTGTCATATATATGTTGTTGTTCTTCTTCTTCTGACTTTCTTATTCCCATTTTGCAGATTGGATGTACTACATGCATGGAAGCTGGCGTTGGAGTGCTTTAGTTTCCATTTTTATTTGAGTTGATGAACAATGTGTTGGTTCTTTGTATGTGTTGATGAACAATATATGTGCAACTATATGTATGTATAGATGGATGAAACTTTGTATGTGTTGGTTCTTTTGACATATGGGATGTACGTTGATGAACAAATGGCATTGATGAGCTTTATATGTATATCATATATGTGTTGTGATCTATTTATGATATATGTGCTATGAATTATATGTATATGTGCTATGAAATAGAAAAAATAAATAAATATGTGACAACATAGGCTCTTTGCCGTCTGCCAGCTGATGGCAAAGGCCTTTGCCGTCAGCCAGCCGACGGCAAAGGCGCCACGTGGCGCCCAGCTGTGCAACCTAGGCAGTAGCAGCTGGCCATATAGTCTCTTTGCCGTCTTCTTCCTGGGGGGCAGACGACAAAGAAGAGGGCACAGAGGAGGAGGCCGACGACAAAGAGTGGAGAGAGGGGGGAGGGGAGGACCCAGCAGACGGCAAAGATTGTCCTGGAGGCAGACGGCAAAGATGGAGGGGAGGGGAGGGGAGGAGAAGGCAGACGGCAAAGATTCACGGGGAGGCACACGGCAAAGGCTCCGTTAACCCCTAACGGAGGCAACGCCTGTCGGCTGCCGTCTCGAAGGCTTTGCCGACTGCTCCTAAGGAAAGTTGACGGCAAAGCTCTTTTCCATCCGCTTTGGGGGGCAGACGGCAAAGAAGGTCCTATGTCGTCGTAGGCTGACGCAGAAATTTTGCCGGCCGTGACAATCTTTGCCGTCTGTGGTATTGTCTTTGCCGTCAGGGATGGCAGACGGCAAAGAAGGTGATTCCTGTAGTGAAAGAGAGTTTTAGTTAAGAGCATTGCCTCATGCCATGATCAAAAGAATGAGAAAAGAACAAAAGCATGAAAGATCATGTAATGATCTTATGGGAAGTGATGGCTTCACATATAAAAAGAATGTTGATTGAAACTTGTTGAGGGTAGACAAACGTAGACCTTGGTCATTGTTGCAATTAATAGGCAGTGATAAAGAAGGAGAGGTTCACATATAAATATATCATATTTGACACCATCTATGATTGTGAACACTCACTAAACTATTGCATGCTTAGAAGTAGACGTTGGGCAAGGAAGACAACATAATGAATTGTGTTTGCTTGGTTCCGAACAATGTTATATGACTAGAGATCCCTTAGCATGTGACGATTGCTTCCATCACATATTAGCCAAACCTCCCGCACCAAGTAGAGATACTACTTGTGCATCCATAAACCTTCAACCCAGTTTTGCCATGAGAGTCACCATACCTACTTATATATTGGATAAGATCCCTCAAGTAAGTTGTCATCGGTGCAAGCAATAAAAATTGCTTCCTAGTATGTATGATCTATTAGTGTGTGGAAAATAAGCTTTGTACGAACCTGTGATGAGGAAGACATAAAAGCGACAGACTGCATAATAAAGTTCTTTATCACAGGAGGCAATATAAAGTGATGTTCCCCCGCACTAAGAGGACACACATCCAAACCTCAAAAGCGCATGACAAGCTCTGCTTCCCTCTGCATAATAAAGTTCTTTATCACAGGAGGCTCTTGATCCATAATTTACTTTGTGAAGGAATTATCACTTTAGCATGAGAGATTATATGTTGGTATTGATGTTCTGAGTATGATCATGATGCCTGCATGTCCGTATCTTGTTTTGTCGACACCTCTCTCTCTAAACTTGTGGGCATATTTATTGATCTCGGCTTTCGCTTGAGGACAAGCGAGGTCTAAGCTTGGGGGAGTTGATACGCCCATTTTGCATCATGCTTTCATGTTGATATTTATCGCTTTTTGGGCTGTTATTACACTTCATGGTACAATACTTATGCCTTTTCTCTCTTATTTTGCAAGGTTTACATAAAGAGGGAGAGTGCCGACAGCTGGAATTCTGGCCTGAAAAAGGAGCAAGTTTGAGATACCTATTCTGCGAAACTCCAAATGCCGTGAAAATCAACGAGGATTTTTTTTGGGATTTATAAAAAATACTGGGCCGAAGAAGTACGAGAGGGGCGCCAGCAAGAGCCCACAAGCCTTATAGGCGCGGCCTCCCCCCTGGCCGCGCCTAGGGGGCTTGTGGGCTCCCAGCTGGCCCTCTGGCCCCCCTCTTTTTCTACAAGAAGGGTTTTGTTTCATAAAAAATCAAGAGGAGGCTTTTCGGAGGATTCGCCGCCTCCACGAGGTGGAACTTGAGCAGAACCAATCTAGAGCTCCGGCAGGACGATCCTGCCAGGGAAACTTCCCTCCCGGAGGGGGAAATCGTCGCCATCGTCATCACCAACAATCCTCTCATCGGAGGGGACAAATCACCATCAACATCTTCATCAGCACCATCTCATCTCCAAACCCTAGTTCATCTCTTGTAACCAATCTCCGTCTCGCGACTCCGATTGGTACTTGTAAGGTTGCTAGTAGTGTTAATTACTCTTTGTAGTTGATACTAGTTGGATTACTTGGTGGAAGATTATATGTTCAGATCTTTGATAGTACTCATTACCTCTCTGGTCATGAATATGATTATGCTTTGTGAGTAGTTACTTTTGTTCCTGAGGACATGGGATAAGTCATGCTATAAGTAGTCATGTGAATTTGGTATTCGTTCGATATTTTGATGTGTTGTATGTTGTTTTTCCTCTAGTGGTGTTATGTGAACGTCAACTACATAACACTTCACCATTATTTGGGCCTAGAGGAAGGCATTGGGAAGTAGTAAGTAGATGATGGGTTGCTAGAGTGACAGAAGCTTAAACCCTAGTTTATGCGTTGCTTCGTAAGGGGCTGATTTGGATCCACTAGTTCAATGCTATGGTTAGACTTTGTCTTAATTCTTCTTTCATAGTTGCGATGCTTGCGAGAGGGGTTAATCATAAGTGGGATGCTTGTCCAAGTAAGGGCAGTACCCAAGCGCCGGTCCACCCACATATCAAACTATCAAAGTAGCGAACACGAATCATATGAACATGATGAAAACTAGCTTGACAGAAATTCCCATGTGTCCTCGGGAGCGTTTTACCTCCTATAAGACTTTGTCCAGGCTTGTCCCTTTCTACAAAAGGGATTGGGCCCCTTGGCTTCACCATTGTTACTTTTGCTACTTGCTACTTGCTATGAATCATCTTGTCACACAACTACTTGTTACCGATAATTTCAGTGCTTGCACAGATTACCTTGCTGAAAACCACTTGTCAGATCCTTATGCTCCTCGTTGGGTTCGACACTCTTACTTATCGAAAGGACCATGATAGATCCCCTATACTTGTGGGTCATCAAGGTGGCGCACCCCCTGGTGGGCCTTAGGCCCACCAGCGCCTAGGGTTCCCCCCTTCCTCTCTGGTGCGCCATGGGCTGGGTGTGGGGGCGCACCAGCCCACCCAGGGGCTGGTTCCCTCCCACACTTGGCCCATGTAGCCTTCCGGGGCTTGTGGCCCCTCCCGGTGGTCCCGACACTTTCCTCACACGAATCATTTCAACAAACATTACATTATTTCGAGAATTGTTTATGATAGCTTGTGTTATATTACATACACAGGCTAGCTCGACGCCTGTGTGCGTCATTCTCAACGACATGCTAGACTCGATCGTTCCGCGCGCCGTCACTTGGTCGGGCGCCTCCACGACAACATTCTCGACTCGGCTGCCCCGCGCGCCGTAACTTGGCCTCTCCGCGCACCATCACTCGGGGAGACGCTCCTTCGCGCCATCACTCGGCAAGAGGCTCCTTCGCCACTCGGTCGCCCCGTGCTCCGTCACTCAATTGGACACCCCTTTGTCACTCGGCAGCTCTGCGCCATCGCTCAACTGGACACTCCTTCGTCACTTAGTCGCCCCGCGCGCCGTCACTCAACTAGACGCCCCTCCGTCACTCGGCAGCTCCGCGCCTTCGCTCAACCGGATGCTCCTTCGACACTCGTTTGCCCCGCACGCCGTCACTCGACCGGACGCTCCTTCGTCACTCGATCGCTCTGCGCCGTTACTCAACTGGACGCTCCTTCATCACTCGGCCGCTCCACGCACCGTTACTCAGTTGGACGCTCCTTCGTCACTTGGCCACTCGTGCGCCATCAGACAACTAAGTCATTTTTCATACGCTACATTCAATTAAATGGTTGTTTCCGCATCACCGAGTGTCGAGGAAGTCGTGGTAACGATTCCGACAATAGAAGGGGGGGGGGGTAGGATAACGGAGCATGATCTATCGAGATGCACCTGGGCTACACGGTGGTTTTAGCGAGTTCGGGCCTCTCACAGTGGAGATAACAACCCTACGTCTCGTGCTCCGGAGAGGCTTTGTTTTATCTATCATGGACATGAGTTAGATGGTATAGAGAGAGAGCCAGAGCTCTAGGGAAAGAATGAGCCTGCATGGGCAGAAGAAGTTGATCCCTAGCTATGTGGAGGGGGTGTCTTATATAGAGTGTGCCACCCCTCACCTCTTATGTTACAAGATGGGGCATCGATGCCACAATGTCAGCCCACTACAGAACCTCCTCTATGGTTCGACTGCCTTCCCGACTATTGGTATTTCCATACCCAAGTGACTTATATGGTCGAGTGGTCGACTGTCATCCGAGTGGATGAAATGTACTTGTCCGAGTGGATCCGTACCGAGTGGATTAGATGTTGTCGCGATGCAGTCAGATTTTCCCTTCAGTACTTAAACTAATAATGAGGTGCCCTTGGATAGGATGTATAGGTGAGGCCTATGACCCTACCCTAAGGCTATATCCCAGTCATTAGCCCCCGAATGGATTAGGGTCCGAGTGGTGAAGGTGTCGATGTAAATCTTATAGCAGCAGACCGAACTTGAACGTGCTTCAGGCCTTGCAGAGTTGTGTGCCGATTGAAGTCTTCATCATTGGCCCTGATCGATTCCGCTAAGTAGTACGTCCGAGTGAACTTGAGAATTGAACTAGATCCGAGTGACCAACAGGATCTTGAGACTCTGAGTGATTGCTGGTATTCGGTTGGAATCTGTTGAATCTGTTGAACTTGAATGTTGTTGTTGGACCTGACCAAGCCGAATGCTTCTTTTTTGTATTTCTCTTCTAGTGGGGGCACACTCAGTGCACCCACTCGGTGTAGTCCCCGAGCCTTTGTCGGACTAGATGAGTCCGGCAGAGGGTTTAAGTCTTCTAGTGCTCGTCATGTTGAATCTGCATTATATGATTTCTGGATCAAAGTCAAGTCTGTGAGTGTATTTTTTAACTTAGGCGATACGGGGTCGCAGCTAAGTCCCTGAGTGTGGAGCGTGTCCGTACTCGGAGTATTTTTTAACTTTAGGCGATAGGGAGTCATAGCTAAGTCCCCGAGTGTGGAGCGTGTCCATACTCGGAGTAGTTTTTAACTTTAGGCGATACAGAGTCGCAGCTAAGCTCCCGAGTGTGGAGCGTGTCCATACTCGGAGTAGTTTTTAACTTAGGCGATACGGAGTCACAGCTAAGCCCCCGAGTGTGGAGCTTGTCCATACTCGGAGTAGTTTTTAACTTAGGCGATAAGGAGTCGCAGCTAAGCCCCCGAGTGTGGAGCGAGTCCATGCTCGGAGTAGTTTTTAACTTAGGCGATACCGAGTCGCAGCTAAGTCCCCGAGTGTGGAGCATGTCCGTACTCAGAGTTGTTTTTAACTTAGGCGATACAGAGTCGCAGCTAGGTTCCAAAGTGTGGAGCGTGTCCGTACTCGGAGTAGTTTTAACTTAGGCGATACGGAGTCACAGCTAAGTTCCCGAGTGTGGAGCGTGTCCGTACTCGGAGTAGTTTTAACTTAGGCGATACAGAGTCGCAGCTAAGTTCCCGAGTGTGGAGCGTGTCCGTACTCGGAGTAGTTTTTAACTTAGGCGATACGGAGTCGCAGCTAAGCTCACGAGTGTGGAGCATATCCGTACTCGGAGTAGTTTTTAACTTAGGCGATACGGAATCGCAGCTAAGCCAAGCGGTGCCGCGCGGGGCGGCCGAGTGATGAAGACGTGCCACACAGAGTGGCGATGCGCGGGGCATCTGAGTGAGGTAGACGAGTCCGGCTGAGTGGCAACGCGCGGGGCGGCCAAGTGATGAAGATGTGCCACACGGAGTGGCAATGCGCGGGGCATCCGAGTGAGGTAGACGAGTCCGACTAAGTGGTAACGCGCGGGGCGGTCAAGTGATGTATGTCGAGGAGGCGTCCGACCCACTGACGACACACGGGGCAGCCATGTCTACTACGTCACCGAAGGGGCTTCCAAACACGTAAAAATGCATGGATGATCGTTGCGGCGACTGATCCTGAGTAGCGACGAGGATGCCGCACGGATGCGTCAAGTGATTGCGTAACATGTGTATGACAAATAGCACAAGCCAGCATAAAAATTTATCAAAGTAATTTGACCTTTTCTAAAATAGTTTGTGTAAATAACACCCGTAGACACCGAGTGGGTGTGCCAGGTACTTGTACTTGTGCAGGATCCGACTGTACTTATGCAAGTGAAGGATCCGACTGAGCTCGTTTGAGTACTGGACCCAAACGAAGCGGAAGTGAAGTGTTCCTGCATAAAAATAAACAACCAAGCGCAGAGGTACACTCGGAGGCGTGGCCTCCGAGTGAACGTCATGTGCGACTTCCTCGACACTCGATGATGCGGAAACAACCATTTAATTAAATGTAGAGTATGAAGAATGACTTAGCTGCCTGATGGCGCACGAGTGGCAAGTGACGAAGGAGCGTCCAACTGAGTAACGGTGCGCGAAGCGGCCGAATGACGAAGGAGCGTTGAGTTGACTGACGGCGCGCGGAGCGATCGAGTGACGAAGGAGTGTCCGGTCGAGTGACGGCGTGCGGGGCGACCGAGTGTCGAAGGAGCATCCGGTCGAGTGACGGCGCGCGGGGCGACTGAGTGTCGAAGGAGCGCCCAGTCGAGCGATGACGCGGAGCTGCCGAGTGACGAAGGGGCGTCCAGTTGACTGACGACGCGCGTGGCGACTGAGTGACGAAGGAGCGTCGAGTTGAGGGACAGCGCGGTGCTGCCGAGTGACAAAGGAGCGTCCAGTTGAGTGACAGCGTGTGATACGTCTCAAACGTATCTATAATTTTTGATGGTTTCACGTTGTTATCCTGTCAACTTTGGATGTTCTATATGCCTTTTATATCTTTTTTGGGACTAACTTATTAATACAGTGCCAAGTGCCAGTTCCTGTTTTTTCTGTGTTTTTGACTCTTTTCAGATCTGATTTTGGAACGGAGTCCAAATGGAATAAAATCCCCGAAATTTTTCCAAAACAGAAGAAGATCGGGGGACTTGAGGGCCAAGGCAGGGCCCCCACAGGGAGCCCACAAGCTCTGTTGCCGCGGCCAGGGGGGCCCGCAGCAACCAGGCTTGTGGCCTCCGTGGTGCTGCCCTGCCCTAGCTCTTTGGCCTATAAATTCCCTAAAATCGCAGAAAAAATCAGGGCATCCACGAAAACACTTTTCCGCCGTCGCAAGCTTCCGTTTCCACAAGATCTCATCTGGATACCCTTCCCGGTGCCCTGTCGGAGGGGACTTTGGAGTTGGAGGGCTTCTACATGAACATCATCGCCTCCCAATGACTCGTGAGTAGTCCACTTCAGAACTACGGGTCCGTAGTTAGTAGCTAGATGGCTTCTTCTCTCTCTTGGATCTTCAATACAAAGTTCTCCATGATCTTCATGGAGATCTATCCGATGTAATCCTCTTTGGCGGTGTGTTTGTCGAGATCCGATGAATTGTGGATTTGTGATCAGATTATCTATGGTTTATATTTGAGTCTTTGTTGATTTCTTATATGGATGATTTGATATGCTTGTAAGTCTCTCCGAGTCTTGGGTTTTGTTTGGCCAACTAGATCTATGATTCTTGCAATGGGAGAAGTGCTTGGTTTTGGGTTCATACCGTGTGGTGACCTTTCCCAGTGACAGAAGGGGCAGCAAGGCACGCATCGTGTTGTTGCCATCAAGTGTACCAAGATGGGCTTTCATCATAGATATGAGATTGTCCATCTACATCATGTCATCTTGCTTAAGGCATTACTCTGTCCTTTTGAACTTAATACACTAGATGCATGCTGGATAGCGATCGACGTGTGGAGTAATAGTAGTAAATGCAGAAAGTATCGGTCTACTTGGTTTGGACGTGATGCCTATAGATATAATCATTACCATAGATAACGTCACGACTTTGCGCGGTTCTATCAATTGCTCGACAGTAATTCGTTCACCCACCATCTACTTGCTTTCATGAGAGAAGCCACTAGTGAACACTACGGCCCCCGGGTCTATTCACAACTATAGTCTCCACTTTCACTTTTACTTTGCTATGTTTACTCTTTGCTTTCAGTTCTCACTTTGCAAACAATCTATAAGGGATTGACAACCCCTTCATAGCATTGGGTGCAAGTTCTTTGTGTTTGTGCAGGTAATTGTGACTTGACGTGATCCTCCCACTGGATCGATACCTTGGTTCTCAAACTGAGGGAAATACTTACCGCCGCTGTGCTACATCACCCTTTCCTCTTCAAGGGAACACCAACACAAGGCTCCAAGGCCGCGGGGAAATCCTTTGCATATTTGCCAAGGAAGTCCCTATAGGCGTAGCCCGTAGCAGCAGGATTCCTGGTGCCATTCTCAGGGAAGGTCTGTTGTCGCGGTAGCACAAGGATTTGTGGCGCCGTTGCCGGGGAGGAGAGATCAATCAAGATCTATCCAAGTAGGTGTCACAAACTCATCTCTTGCATTTACCTTTTTTGCGAGTTGCCTCTCGTTTTCCTCTCCCCCACTTCACATTTGCCGTTTTCATTTGCCTTTCTCCCTTGCCGTTTTCATTTGCCTTTTTGCCTTTCTCCTTTGCCGTTTTATTTTGCCTTTTTGCCGTTCTCTTTTGCCCGTTTCACTCGCTTACTTCCTGCTCGTTTGTGTGTGGGATAGTCCATCAATGGCTAGACCCACTACTCCAAACGATACCCCTGAGAACGGAGTCCTGAATTTCAAGCAAATTGAGGAAGAAAATTTAAAGGACGCTTGGTACAGGATTTCCAATGCTCAAAGTATATCTACTCGTAAGCAATCCACTACCGTTCTTCTTCGCAATTTTTATGTTGGAATCTCTCCTTGGAATAGGTATATTCTTGATACCATCATAGGTGGGAATTTTTTGGGGAGCCATACTTTTGACTCCTATGGAGCTATCATGAATTTGGTAGGCTCACCCCCACTCATGGTTAATGGAACTACCTTGACCTTGGAACACGTGATGCAAAGGCTTGACGCCATTGAAAGAAAAATTGCCACAATTGAACTTATTGAGGGTTTGGATAGAAAGATCCACAATCAAATTACTCAGTATGGATCTAAAGTGGGAATGGTTTTAAAAAATTTAAGGGAGAAGGAACCTATAGTTAATGATTCCTCTAGAATTGGCAAACTAGAAGATGTCATAACCAATTTGGGTTCCGCTTTTGCCGTTGTGCAAAATACTCCAAATCTCACTCTCAAAAAGACCGTAAAGTATGTTTTTGTTCCTAAAGCTAGTGGTGAGTCATCCAATAAAGATGAAGATCTTAAGATGATAAATGATCATGCTACTTATGGTTTGAGCACCAAAGATGACTATACGTGATTCCGTCACCTTTTGCCTAGCTAAGGGCGTTAAACAATAGCGCTTGTTGGGAGGCAACCCAATGAATCTATCCTTTTTCTTTCTGTTTTGTGTTTTCCACACTTTCATAATTCTGTGATGATTGTGCTTTTTGTGTTTCTTTGGCATTTGTGCCAAGTAAAATCGTTATGATTAGTCTTGGGGATGATCGTTTGGTCATGCTGGAAAAGACAGAAACTTTCTGCTCATGAAAAGAATTGTCATTTTTTTCTGTAAGAGATTTTGAGTTGATTTTTTTTGCTGCTGATTGCTACGAAAATTATTCAGACTGTCCTAATTTGTCAGATTTTGTGAAGAACCAGAAATATACGAAGTATAAAGATTGCTACAGACTGGTCTGCTGTTAACAGATTCTGTTTTTGTTGAGTTGGTTGCTTATTTTGATGAAACTATGGATAGTATCGGGGTGTATTAGCCATGGAAGATTGAAAATACAGTAACCCAACATCAACATAAGTAGAATTTAAGTTTGCTACAGTACCTAAGGAAGTGGTGGTTTGCTTTCTTATACTAATGTTATCACGAGTTTCTGTTTAAGTTTCGTGTTGTGAAGTTTTCAAGTTTTGGGTGAAGTTCTTATGGACAAAGAGATAAAGAGTGGCAAGAGCTCAAGCTTGGGGATGCCCAAGGCACCCCAAGTTGATTCAAGGATATCATAAAAGCCTAAGCTTGGGGATGCCCCGGGAAGGCATCCCCTCTTTCGTCTTCGATCCATCGGTAACGTTACTTGGGGCTCTATTTTTATTCACCACATGTTATGTGTTTTTGCTTGGAGCGTCTTGTATCGTAGGAGTCTTTTATTTTCGTTGTGTCACAATCTTCCTTGTTGCACACCTAGAGAGAGTAACATGCACTCACCGTGATTTTGTCGAGCTTCACTTATATCTTTTGGTTAGACAATTCAGCTCACATGTGCTTCACTTATATCATTTGAGCTAGTTGATTTTGCTATATGTGCTTCACTTATATCTTTTAGAGCACATCGGTGCGTGGCTTTGTAGTTGATCCATGCTTTGAAAGTAGTCTCAAAAAGGGGTAGTTATCCAAAGGGATATGAAAACTTCCACCTTCATGTGCATTGAATAGTTAGAGAAGTTTGATTCATCTCAATTAGTTTTGAGTTGTGGTTGTGGTAATATTGAAGTTATATTAGTAAGGTGTTGTGGATCTAGAAATACTTGTGTTGAAGTTAGTGATTCCCGTAGTATGCACGTATGGTGAACCGCTATGTGATGAAGTCTGAGCATGATTAGTATATTGATTATCATCCTTTGTGTGGCGGTCAGGATCGTGCGATGGTTTATACCTACCAACCCTTCCCCTAGGAGTATGCGTTGAATGCTTTGTTTCGATTACTACTAAAACTTTTGCAACAAGTATATGAGTTCTTCATGACTAATGTTGAGTTCATGGTTTAGATGCACTTTCACCTCCCACCATCACTATCTTCTCTAGTGCCGTGCAACTTTCGCCGGTGCACAAAACCCACCATTAGCCTCCCTCAAAACAGCCACCATACCTACCTACTATGGCTTTTTCAAAGCCATTCCGAGGTATATTACCATGCAACTACCACCATGACATGTGCCACCGCTTCTACATTGCCATTGCATGATCATAAGATAGCTAGCATGATGTTCCCATTGATGTCTATGCCATGCTAGATCATTGTCACGGTACACTACCGAAGGCATTCCATATAGAGTCATCATTGCTCTAAGTTTTGAGTTGTAAGTGTGATGATCATCATTGATGGAGCATTGTCCCATGTAGGAAATAAAAGAGGCCAAAGATGCCCACCAAAAAAAAGGGGGCCAAAGAGCCCACAAAAAAAAACGAGAGAAAAAGAGAGAAGGGACAATGCTACTATCTTTCCACACTTGTGCATATTAAGCACCATGATCTTCATGATTGAGAGTCTCTCGTTTTGTCACCACCATATAGCTAGTGGGAAAGTTTCATTATATAACTTGGCTTGTATATTCCAATGATAGGCTTCCTCAAAATTGCCTTAGGTCTTCGTGAGCAAGCAAGTTGGATGCACACCCACTAGTTTTCCTTAAGAGCTTTCACATACTCTTAGCTCTAGTGCATCATTTGTATGGCAATCCCTACTCATTCACGTTGATATCTATTGATGAGCATCTCCATAGCTCATTGATATGCCTAGTCAATGTGACCATCTTCTCCTTGTTTGTCTTGCAACCTCCACTACACTCCACACCACTTATAGTGCTAAAACAATGGCTCACGCTCATGTATTGCGTGAGAGTTGAAAAAGTTTGAGAAAGTAAAGGTGTGAAAACAATTACTTGGCCAATCCCGGGGTTGTGCATGGTTTCACGCTGTTATCTTGTCAACTTTGGATGTTTTATATACCTTTTATATTTTTTTGGGACTAACTTATTAATTTAGTGCCAAGTGCCAGTTCCTGATTTTTCTGTATTTTTGACTCTTTTCAGATCTGATTTTGGAACGGAGTCCAAACGGAATAAAATCCCCGAAATAAATTTTTCGAGAACAGAAGAAGATCGGGGGACTTGAGGGCCAAGGCAGGGGCCCACAGGGAGCCCACAAGCCTTGTTGCCGCGGCCAGGGGGGGTCGCGGCAACCAGGCTTGTGGCCTCCCTAACGCTCCCCTGCCCTAGCTCTTTGGCCTATAAATTCCCTAAAATCGCAGAACAAATCAGGGCATCGACGAAAACACTTTTCCGCCGCCGCAAGCTTCCGTTTCCGCAAGATCTCATCTAGAGACCCTTCCCGGTGCCCTGTCGGAGGGGACTTTGAAGTTGGAGGACTTCTACATCAACATCATCGCCTCTCCAATGACTCGTGAGTAGTCCACTTTAGACCTACGGGTCCGTAGTTAGTAGCTAGATGGCTTCTTCTCTCTCTTGGATCTTCAATACAAAGTTCTCCATGATCTTCATGGAGATCTGTTTGATGTAATCCTCTTTGGCGGTGTGTTTGTCGAGATCCGATGAATTGTGGATTTGTGATCAGATTATCTATGATTTATATTTGAGTCTTTGTTGATTTATTATATGCATGATTTGATATCCTTGTAAGTCTCTCCGAGTCTTGGGTTTTGTTTGGCCAACTAGATCTATGATTCTTGCAATGGGAGAAGTGCTCGGTTTTGGGTTCATACTGTGTGGTGACCTTTCCCAGTGACAGAAGGGGCAGCAAGGCACACATCGTGTTGTTTCCATCAAGGGTAACAAGATGGGATTTCATCATAGATATGAGATTGTCCATCTACATCATGTCATCTTGCTTAAGGCGTTACTCTGTTCTTTTGAACTTAATACACTAGATGCATGCTGGATAGCGGTCGACGTGTGGAGTAATAGTAGTAGATGTAGAAAGTATCGGTCTACTTGTTTTGTACTTGATGCCTATAGATATAATCATTGCCATAGATAACGTCACGACTTTGCGCAGTTCTATCAGTTGCTCGACAGTAATTCGTTCACCCACCGTCTACTTGCTTTCATGAGAGAAGCCACTAGTGAACACTACAGCCCCCGTGTCTATTCACAACTATCGTCTCCACTTTCACTTTTACTTTGCTTTGTTTACTCTTTGCTTCCAGTTCTCACTTTGCAAACAATCTATAAGGGATTGACAACCCCTTCATAGCGTTGGGTGCAAGCTCTTTGTGTTTGTGCAGGTACTTGTGACTTGACGCGATCCTCCCACAGGATCGATACCTTGGTTCTCAAACTGAGGGAAATACTTACCGCCGCTGTGCTACATCACCCTTTCCTCTTTAAAGGAATACCAACGCAAGGCTCCAAGGCCGCGGGGAAATCCTTTGCATATTTGCCAAGGAAGTCCCTATAGGCGTAGCCCGTAGCAGCAGGATTCCTGGCGCCGTTGTCAGGGAAGGTCTGTTGTCGCAGTAGCAGCGCGCGGGGCGACCAAGTGGCGAAAGAGCTTCTCGCCGAGTGATGGTGCGTGGGGCGGCCAAGTAACTACGCGCGGGGCAGCCGAGTCGAAAATGTTGTCGTTGAGGCGCCCGACCAAGTGACGGCACACGAAACGATTGATTCTAGCATGTCATCGAGAATGATGCACAGAGGCGTCCAGGTGACTTGTGTATGAAATATAACACAATCCATGATAAAAAATTCTCGAAGTAATCTAATGTTTGTTGAAATGATTCGTGTAAATTGCACCCATAGACGCCCACTTGGTGTCATAGACAACCGCTGGTTGTGCCAGGTGCTTGTTGGTCAAAACCAGCAAGAATCTAAAGGGTGAAGGATCCGACTGAACTTGTGAAAGTGAAGGATCCGACATGAAGATAAAGAACCGAGCACAGAAGTACATCCAGAGGTGTGGCCTCCCAATGAACATCATATGCGACTTACTTGACACTCGGTAATGCCTAAATAATTATTTAAATGAATGCAGTGTGCGAAGAATGACTTAGCTGGCTAACGACGCGCGGGGCGTTCGAGTGACGACGGAGCATCCAGTTGAGCGACGGCGCGCAGAGCGATCGAGTGACGATGGGGTGTCTCGTGGAGTGGTGATGCACGGAGCTGTCGAGTGATGACGACGCGTCCAACATAGTAGTCGGGGCGGCCGAGTGGCGATGGAGCACCCGACTGAGTGGCGATGCGTGGGGCGACCAAGTGACGAAGACGTGCCTCACCGAGTGGCGATGCGCGGAGCTGCCAAGTGATGACGACGCGTACAATAGAGTGACGGCGCGCGGGGCGGCCGAGTGATGATGGAGCGTCCAGCTGAGTGACGATGCGTGGAGCTACCAAGTGACGAAGGACTGTCTCGCCGAATGGCAATGCGCGGAGCTGCCGAGCGATGACGACGCGTCCAGTAGAGTAACGACGCGCGGGGCGGCCGAGTGACGATGGAGCGTCCAGCCGAGTGATGATGCATGGTGCTGCTGAGTGATCTGCATGTTGATCGTGTAAACGCAAATTTTATCTGCATGTCATCGTGTTTGTAGCTTGAACGGAATGTCTGTCCGAGTAAACTGTTATTCGGAGACGACCACGAATGAGTGACCCTGCAAATTAGTAGCAAGCATAGTTCCCAATATTTTTGGGTGGTACAGATGTTAAATTACAAGGAATAAAGCATTCGTGAGAACAGTGTGATGGAAGTTTTGCATGCAGCAATTCCGGAATTGATGCGATCATACCCCACCTTATGAGCCATTTAATGAGGCCTTTACGAGGCATTGAACGGCCACGTCATTCCGTTACCATTTTTCCTGCATGCGGTTAATTAATCAAGTAAAAGACCCACGTAATGGATGCACTTACGAGGCACTGAACGACCACCCGTTACAGGACAAGGCTGATTCGTAGGTTGTCATCACAGCACGCCTCGATTGAGGAGACCCTTGCTGATGACCGGTGAAGGAGGAAGGAGTGTTGCGTGCGTGCGCCGCGTCGGCCATGAGCCTCAACTGCGAAGGTCGCCGCCGAGCAGCCGATAACACAAGGTCGGAGTCGACGACGAGACGAACGACATTGACGGCTGTGTGTGTGCTCAACAACAACAACAACGAGCCGATAACAAAGACGATGAGGCTGACGGCGTCGGAGGCCGCGCCCGGTAACGACGAAGCGGGCGGTGCCAGAGCCGCGCGTGGCGACGATGAAGCGGCCGACGCCGGAGGCCGCGCGTGGCAACGACGAAGCGAGCGGTGCCAGAGCCGCGTGTGACGACGATGAAGCGGCCGACACCGGAGGCCACGCATGGCGACGACGAAGCGGGCTGTTCTAGAGCCGCGCGTGGCGACGATGAAGTGGTTGGCGCCAGAGGCCGCGTGTGGCGACGATGAAGCGGCCGACGTCGGAGGCCGCTCGTGGAGACGACGAAGCGGGCGGTGCCAGAGCCGCGCGTGGCGACGATGAAGCGGCCGACGTCGGAGGCCGCGCGTGACGACGATGAAGCGGACACCGTCGGCGGCCAGAAATCGATCTGCCGCTCGTGGTTGAAGAAATAACCATATGCATCATGGCTCAATATACGCTATGTCCCATGGTGGGCGCCAACTGTCGTGATAACGATTTCGACAATAGAAAGGGGGTAGGATAACGGAGCCTGATCTATCGAGATGCACATGGGTGACATGATGGTTTTAGCGACTTCGGGCCTCTCACAGTAGAGATAACAACCCTACGTCTCGTGCTCCGGAGAGGCTTTGTTTTATCTGTCATGGACATGAGTTACATGGTATAGAGAGAGAGAGCCAGAGCTCTAGGGAAAGAATGAGTCCGCATGGGGAGAAGAAGTTGGTCCCTAGCTATGTGGAGGGGGTGGCTTAAAAAGAGTGTGCCACCCCTCACCTCTTATGTTACAAGATGGGGCATTGATACCGCAGTGTCAGCCCACTATAAAACCTCCTCTATCCTTCGACTGCCTTGCCGACTGTTGGTATTTGCATACCTGAGTGAGTCATACAGTCGAGTGGTTGATTGTCATCTGAGTGTATGCAATGTACTTGTCCGAGTGGATCCGTACCGAGTGGATTAGATGTTGTCACGATCCAGTCGGATTTTTCCTTGTAGTCCTTAAACTAATAATGATGTGTCTTTGGGTAGGACGTATATGTCAGGCCTATGACCCTATCCTAAGGCTATATCCCCGTCACTGGATAAACGGTGCTATTGTTAAAAGTTAGGTGTAGCGTCGTAGCAATAGCGCGGGCCTCTACTGATAGTTTAAAAACCTGCGCTACTGCTAGGGTTTTCCCTAATAGTGATGGGAGTGTGGGACTAGGATGCAGGCTAGCCGTGGTGCGCGCGAGCTTGGGCGACGATGCTGCACAACATCTACGGCGAGGGGAGGAAGGGGAGAATGTACGTGAGAGGAGCCGATGTCTAGGAAAAGAAGGAGCGGTTCACAACAAAATGGTGTTAGGGATCTGTATCACATTTCGGATGCAAGTTTGAAAGATTGCTCTGGTATGACCGCAACACCAATGAGTGGCAAGGTGTGCGTGTGCACGGTGCATAACAAGATCATCTCGACGCTCCCTTTCACCTCCTCTAGCTCCTTGCTCGCTTTTCCCACCATCCCCGATGAGGTGTGTGCTTTACGTGTACTTCCTCCGTCCGGTGAAGAGTGTATATTTGACTTTAAAATTTCTCTAAAAAAATGTACTTTTATCTTTCCAATGCATTTTAAAGTAGAAAAAATGCTTCTCTTTCATCATACGGTAATCAAGACCAATAACATTTTATACATAGTCTTTATAATTTTTACATGCACTTAACTCATTGGAGTTGAATAATTAAAGACGAGAGAGATGGTGGCTTCCACCTTTTTAATACATTTTTTATTCCACTTCATAATTTATTTTAAAATATCTATATATACACTCTTCACCGGACGGAGGAAGTAGTCATTAACTCTTAATCATCATGTGAGTGAGACAACCAAACACGCTTTTGGGATGCCAAGACCCCATATGCATGCAATCAAACAAAATGCAAACAACGTATTTTACCCTAAATTTCCTCAACCCGGCCCTCCTCAGCGACTCGTATTTTTCCTCTCAACTAGGCTGTGCTCACAAAGTGACCAAACGCACCCTTTGTCGTTTCTGCTGCGTATTATAGCCCAAGGACTATGTGGTAATAAATACTCATGTTACATCATGACATGTGATTTTGTGGTATTTAATCGAGTACTGCGTGTGCTAGTTAGGCTGTTCATAGTGGGAAGTAACATATAGTAAATATCATGCATATGTTACTATTATACTCCATCCGTTCCTAAATATAAGACCTTTTAGAGATTACACTATGAACTATATACGGATGTATATAGACATATTTTAAAGTACAGATTCACTCATTTTGCTCCGTATGTAGTCTATAGTGTAATCTCTAGAAGGTCTTATATTTAGAAACGGAGAAAGTATGATACTACCTTCATAGTGCATAGTATCATAAAATAGTATCATAGGTGATCTCATTTATTGACATGCATGACACATACTAGCATATCATTTAACATGATACGGTATCTACCTATGTTACTCCAACCCTCTCTCTTTTCTTTAATTATTTGCCACATCACCATATTTGTCAGTCCCAAGACTATGTTACTAGCTATGATACCCCCATTATGGCCAGCCTTACTGTTCTAGGAATAGCATAAAAGGACACGAGATTCAGATCCTTATCAGAACGAGATCGTAATCATAATCACACAACTACAATCTAATCGATACATAGCTCTAATTTGTTCACCAGGCTTGCGATATAATCTAATCGATGCTACTTTGGAAGTTATGGACCCAATATGTTTATCTTGTTGTTTCAACCTCAATCCAACATTTTAATTTTTGTTTACAGTCACAATCTTTAAATCATTGCAATCAATAATTTCTTCCATACGTTACATTATTCCTTGTAACTAGTAAGGCGAGCCAGCTTGACAACCTCGAAAAACACTTCTTTATAGTAGTCTGATGTGAAGCATTCATCAGACCCATCGTAAGTCATCGATTTGTTTTTTGATCTCGCGGCTGCGAGGTACTCTCAAATCATGCGCTAGAACAAAGCATCCGTTTTTTCTAGCCCAAGTCCCATAATTATCTCCCTAATTAATCACCGCGAACTAACCCTCCTTATCATCTCGTATGTCCGTCTGTGCTATGTGCCGAGCCCAGCATGCCTCTTCCCCCTAGCAACCTCCGCCTCACCTCGCCGTTGCGCCATCCTGTTCGGTGGCTGTGCAGGGGTTGTGGGGCTGGCCCACCACCTTCCCACCGGAGAGCTTGTGACCTTCCTCGTCGTCGTGCATAACTTCCTCCGGATCAGCTGTGCTTTACCTGCAGCACTGGTCTCGGTTGGGGAACGAGGCTAGCATGAGTGGATGCAACAGGATTCCCAATCCCATCATCATCCGATCTAGGGTCAGTTGATTCCTAGAATAATTTTGTTCCGGGATTTCTTTTATATCTCCTCTATATAATGTTTTAGATGTAGAGGACGGAGGTCATTCTCCTTTTCTAAAAAAAATATATAATGTTTTGGTTTATCCCGATACAACTTCATTCTGATCTTTGTGTTTCTTTTGAGCTAGAAAATTGCTTCCATTGGGCAACCGAAAATCAGGTAATGTTGTATGTATGGGACACGAAAACATGCATCCTTTTGTTGGCCACCACCTTAGTATGTTTTGCATTATAAATGTTTTATCTTCCAATAAAAAATAGTAATATTGAGCTGCCATGTTTTCACGCTTCTTAGAAATTGTCATATTTTGCTTAACGTCGATGAATTTGCTTCCATTCGATTGAAATTGTAATTTATTCATGAAACACAATTACTAGCCTCTATCCTGGTGCCAATATGTTTTTATGCCTCTAGTTTTTCTTTTATATATGTTGTGAGAAAATGAAGATATTGCTTCCTACCAACAATGCTTCATCTAGTTTCTTGGATATGATTCTATGGTGATTTTTTTTGCTTCCACCATTGCAAGCGTGTGCTACTTTCTTGTCCAAACATTTTGCAACAACAATTATTATCCGATTTTAGTGTATGTTTCAACCACCGCTATTGTCCGCTTCAACCAATACCAGTGTTGCTTTTGTTCATGAATTTTATTATAAAACCATTTTCCTTTTTTCGTGGATTTTTGTATCAACCACTAAATTTTGTGCTTCCTTCTTTCTCACTGAATTTTCAGTTGTATAGATTCCAAATGATGATGTAATGTCTCGACTGCTAGTCCAACCGGGCTCTAAGGTGTCGGTTCTACAGCGAGCAACGTAGAGCTCGTGGCACACACAAATATTATCACAAACAGATTGCCGGTCACCGCTATGTCGACTACGACAATATGAAAATAAAATTGTAACAGTAATTTACTTTTGTAGTAAAATGAATTTGTAGTTTGTGTTCACATTGTATTAGTTTGTTTCAATGCACCAGTATACATGTGGAGCGCTCCCACATAATTTCTTTGTGAAGCAAAAAAACTTTTAATACAAAAAATATCATTTTGTTTGCAATTTTATTACTACATTGGTTGGAAGAAAATTTATAGTTGATGGAAGCAAGAGATTGATGCTTTTGAAACAAGTGCAAATATTTTTCCTATTTAGGGAAACAAATCACTGTTTTGTTGAATGAATTCCCTACAATGGAATAATGCTTTCGACACAGAATATTTTCTACTCAGATATAGTTTTATTTTATATGGATGCAAACATTACAAACGAAGCTGGAAGCAAATATTGATGTGCAGAAGATACCCACTGTCATACATAGTGCGTCCTTAATCGATGAAAATCTGTTATGCACTAGCAGTAAATTTTCCTATTATCTAGTGGCCAGTTTAAAAAATTGTAAAATATAAAAAAGTATACGAAGCATTAGAAGTTCTGAATGAAGCAGCTAATTTATAGTATACCAAAAAATGTGTCCACAAAACATAGTTTTTCTGGGTAGAAAACAATTATTTTAAAAATATTGGATTGAATCAAATTTCCATCACAAAGGAAGCAAATTATTATATCCATGGCAGCATTGTTTTTTATGGAACTATGGAAAAATACTTTGTTGTACTGGAAGAAAAATAATGAAGTTGGAAGCATGGACATGGATGGATGACGCAGTGTACAATATATCAATCGTTTGTTAGGGGTACACGGTATATCACACGTTGATTAACGGAAGCGTAGATTCATGTATCATGCATGTAAGCTAACTATCATCCTACGTGACATCAAGCCCAAGTACTATACTCACATATAGAAAGCAAGAAGTCCGATGGATGCGGGAACCATTATGACGAAGCACTCAATTACCGCGGAACAAATTAGCGGCCTGACTACTAGTACATCGGACGTCCACGATGCTTTGGCTCGAAGGGTCAAGTACTAGTCTGATTACGAGCAAAATATCAGTAGTCTGATGCATAGCGTTGTCCGACAACCTCACTCGTTACGTTGGAGATCAAGAAAGTTCTTTAACTCTCTATCGACACCAATCATTAGGTGTAGATCAAGTGGTCTTGTTGGTTCGCTAAATACTCATGAAGGAAAATACAAGCTTTTAAAAAAAACATCATCAACTTTATTAATTTTAAACAATTGTTACATCGTATATAAGAATAGATATAATATTTTTGAGAGGCTCCTCAATCCACTCTATCGTATCATAACTTTTTGCTAGTCTCGGGAGCTCATGAGTTACCTTGCTCGTTTCTCTATCGCAATGCTCAAAACTAGTAAACGAAAAATCACAAGCCATAAAAAAACAATCCTCGAAGATTGCAGCCGCTGCTCTTGCAGAGCATCTGTAACAGTCCGAGACCGACGCTCTAGAAGATTCTCCTTTTATTCCGCTGTCGCCGGGTTAATTATTGTTTGTCGCACTCATCATCGCATCATTCACATCATCAGCATTGCATCGGCACTCCGTTGCCGCGAGTTTTCGAAACCTGCATCCGTTATTAGTTGGTAGTTCTCTTCGTGTTCGTCGTTGTCCGTTTTGAGCCCCGCCACACACGCACGCGCCCGCGGCACCGTTAAAAGTATTGTTTTGAAAAGTGTGTATAAAATATCCTCGGACTGAGTTGTAACTTGGCGTGCGACCTTATTTTAATGTAGGTAGACAGCCTGCCAAATTTCGTCCCAATCGGAGTTTGTTTGATACCCGAACGGTTGACCGTAGCGGCATCGTCATCGGTTTGTCATCGGACTTTTTTGGTGTTTAAAAATCTTGCGCCGGGCTGCAAACCTCCCCCTCATCTCGTCCCAACACCCTTCTACACAACCACTAAGCCCTAACCTAGCCCCTACCCGCAACCGAGGCCGTCTGATAGCGATTTCCTAGTCGAAACCGGCGCTAAAAACAACAAACCCTAGACTGTTTTCTATAAATAGGGAGCCAAACCCTAATCCTCCTCGTTTCCCGTGCCACCACCACGCCTCCTCCCTCTCCCTTCTTCTTCCTTCCTTCTTCTCCCCCTCACAGGTTCTCTCCCTCTATGCACGCAGGTGCTTTGCTATGGAGGCTCGCCGAGCTCACGACGTGCCTCGTCGCGTGGTATCGGCCGGATGCGTCCGCCCTCGGCCCGCGCCATGGCCCGCTGCCTTCGCCGGAGTAGGTGCCTCGCGAGAGCCGCGAGATTCGTGTCGCCGCCTCGTCCGGTGCGGGAGACGAGCGACAGTCTCGCCCGCGTTGACCGCGCCGCCGCACTCCTGGGCCGGCTCACGCGCTTGGGCCGCGCCGCCCAGGCCGGCCTCCTCAGCCCCGGCCCAGCTCGAGCCCATCACCAGCCGGCCCGAAGGCCCTCGGTGAGCTGCCCACCCCCAACCCCCCGGGCCCTATCCTTTGCCTAAGCGTTATTTAGCTATTGTGCGCGCGCCTGTTGAGCCCAATATCATCAGATTCGGCCCGTGGGCGATTTCCTAATTAACCGAAGATTTAATTAATTTTAGGAAAGCTGCATATTTCCTTTCGCCCATAGTTTTTAATCGGTGCGATCGGATCTAGAGAGTTAGATATGTAGAATGTCTTGAATTTTGCGTAGATTAATATTTTCCAACTCTCATGCATATTTAGAACTATTAGACGTGTTGTTTGCATTGTTTGCGTGTCGACGTGATAGAAATGGTTTAGGTCGTAGTTAATTAACCATAGCTCCGTTGGAGATGAGCCATATATGTAAATGGACTAGAACGATGAGTAGAATCACGCGAACCACTTTGTTTTGCCGTTTAATAAACATAAAATGTGATTAGGACAAATCTGGACAGAACTAGAATGCAACGCATGGGGTCATTTCGGAGATGCTATATGTCGTTTCGGGCCTCATTTAAAATGACAAGATAAGTAGATTATCTGGTGCTTCACCCCATGCCATGACTAACAACATTTAATATTGTCATGTACCTAACGGGAGTGAACTAAATAATTAAACGTGGAGTCTCGTCAATATGCAACTCGTTGCATATTGAGCTTCACTTAATGTGCAACGTTTGACTGTGTGAATTGCAACGCCATGCCTTGCATAATTTAAATTCGTCATGCATCATATCGTGCATGTGCCGTGGTGAATATCGTGTGTTAATTCTTGTTTCCGGTTTGCTTCGTCTCGATAGAGTTCCGCAAGCATGTCGGAATGTGAGGATCCATTTGACTACGTTGGTTCGTGTGCTTCACGAAGTCGTTCTTCTTCCAAGCAGGATCTCAGGCAAGATGATCATTTCCCAGATATCATTACTATCATTGCCATGCTAGTTGTCTCGTTTCTTTCGTTATGTCTCGCTGCCTACCACCTCTTAAATATCAGCCTTCCAACATTACCATGAAAATCTCTAATCTTTCCACCACCCAGCTGTAATGCCCAAGATGCGGTCCTATACTAATTTTGGCGCGAGGGCCTCGACATGGATAGAAATGCATCTCGTCGTTTTGCAAGAATGAATATCGTTACAAGTACATGTACTGAAAAGATGAGTATAAGGAGTTGGCTTACACTCACCACAAGCTACATCAGAGTCACATCAGTACAATAGATACAATCATCAATAAGCAGAGCACGGTCCGTCTACGGACGAAAAAACGATAAAATAACGACGTCCATCCTTGCTATCCCACGCTACCGGCCTGGAACCCATCCTAGATCGATGAAGAAGAAGAAGAAGAAACTCCAAGTGCACAATCATCGCGCTCACATCGAGTAACCTTTACCTGTACCTGCAAGTGGTGTTGTAGTAATCTATGAGCCACAGGGGACTCAACAATCTCATTTCCAAAGGTATTAAGACTAGCAAAGCTTAATGGGTGAGGTATGGTTAAGTGATGAGGCTGCAACAAGCGACTAAGCATTTATTTGAGGTGGCTAACTTACGAGTACAATGATAAAAGAGGGGGATGATCTACGCATAGCGAACATGAACTACTGATGATCAAATGAATGATCCTGAACACCTACTTACGTCAGACATAACCCCACCCTGTCCTCGATTAGAGAAGGAGCTATCAAAAGAGACAGTCATGGTTACGCACTCAATTGGCAAGCTTTAATTAAGTTTAGTGCAAATTATCTAGAACCGGATGTTAACAAAGTTTCCACGTTGTCACATAACCGCGGGCACGATTTTTCGAAAGACTTAACCCTGCAGGGGTGCTCCAACTGGTCCATCACAAATTACCACAAGCCGCATAGAAATCGTCGATCACGAAACTCGCGATCTTGTTGGACTCCTTAGTGGAAAACCTCAACTCTGAGATTACCCAAAGTTTCACCGGAATCCCGATGCACAAGATATTTCGTAAAAGGGAAAACTAATCTAGCAAGGCCGCTCGGCGTGCCGACAGTCCCGATAGGAGCTGTGTATCTTGTTCTCAGGGCACGATCGGTCGAGCTAGACGCCGGGTTGGCTATACCCCGGGTGACCAGGGGGCACCGGACATTGCTCAGTTTGGACCTACACTCATGAGGAGCATTGGACCGAGGGTTGATTAATTATCCGCGGGTGCCGGCGGGTCCCTATGCTATTTATTAGGTTATTAGGAAAATGTAGTATCAAAGTTGGGCCTTGCTAGACCAGTTTTAATCTAAGTCGAATTATCAAGGGGGTCCCCATAACAAACCCGATCGTGTTATGAGCGGTCAATTATGGAATATAACACTGGTAGCCAAAACTAGGACGACAAAGATGGAACAAAACACGAGGCTAGAAAGCCGAGCCTTCTACCTTTTACCAAGTATATAGGTGCATTAATTTAATTAGCAATTATAAGGTGATGTAACAAGGAACCCATGTTATCACATGAAAGCAACTTCACCTGCAACTAGCAAAGCTAACACATGGTTAAGCCAGCGGTAACATAGCCAATCAGTGGTTTGCTAGGTTGTGAACAGGTTGAAGGTTTTCATGGCAATATTGGGAGGCTGATATTTAACAGGTGATAGTCAGCGAGACATAGCAGTAGAAATGACATAACTAGCATGGCAATGATAGTAATGGTATCTAGGGAAATGATCATCTTGCCTGAGATCCCGCTTGGAAGAAGACGACTCCGTGAAGCAGATGAACTGACGTAGTCGAACGGATCCTCACATTCTGACATGTTTGCGGAACTCTATCGAGACGAAGCAAACGAAAACAGGAATCAACACACGATATTCACCACAGCACATGCATGACATGATGCACAACACATATGATGCATGATCAGTTTGAAATATGCAAAGCATGGCATGGCAATTCACAAAATCAAACGCTACACATTAAGTGAAGCTCAATATCCAACGAGTTGCATATTGACGAAACTCCACGTTTAATTATTTAGTTCACCCCCATTTATTTCCACAACAATATTAAATGTTGTTTAAAATGGCAAGGGTGAAGTACAAATAATCTACCTATCTAGGCATTTTAAATGAGTCCGGAAATGACATATAGCAACTCCGAAACGACCCCGTGTGTTACTTCTAAATTCTGTCGAGATTTGTCCTAATCACATTTTATGTTTGTTAAACGGCAAAACAAAGTGGTTCACGTGATTCTACTCTTCGTTCTGGTCCATTTACATATATGGCTCATATCCAACGGAGCTACTGCTAATTAACTATGACCTAAACCATTTTTATCACGTCGTCACGCAAATCGATGTAAACGGCATGCTAAACAGCTTTAAATATGCATGAAAGTTGGGAAACATTTATCTAAGCAAAATACTACAAGTTCTACATATACAATTTATTCCGATCCGACGCACAGACTAAAAGATACGGGAATTTGAAAATCATGCTTTTTTCTGAAATTCATCGTAAATGGAAAAAAAAATCCCAGGACGGGAAAAAAACTAAACGGGCCTGAACCTGGCAGGCGCAATATAACATGGTAGCGCCTAGGGCGAGGGATAAGGAGCGGCTGCTCACCTCGGTCCTTGTCTCGGTCGGAGAGGAGGCCAAGCTGGGCCGGCTCAAGCAGCGGCTGGGGCAGGCCGGGGACAGGGCCGACTGGGCCGGATCTGGCACCGCTGGAGGTGGGCCGCCTGGAGCGGCGGTGGCGCGACCGACCAGAGGCGGTCAACGGGCCCGGCAGGATCCTGATCCAGATCCCGCATCTGGCGGTGGCGCTCAGCACGACGGGAGGAGGGAGAGCAGGGACGGTAGGGCCGGCCCGAGGCTCGGCTCAAGGAGGAGTGAGCGGGCGCAGCCTACGCGCTCGAGCGCTCCTCTCCCTGCGCATGGCCATGGCACGATGCGGCCGGGTCCTAGGCGAGGCGAGCGAGGTGCAACCAACGCGCTGGACACCAGGCACAGAGCCCGTGGATGGGGACGAGGTCAACGACGGGCTGGGCAGGAGGAGACCCTCGAGGTTGCTCGGCTGCACGAGGTTCACGATGGGGATGGGTTGTGAGCCGCTTCTGTGATCCAGGTTGGATCGAGGAGGAGTGTGGAAGTTTCGGCAAGGACTAGGCTTAGGTTAGGATTGTACTAGTTTCACGTATAAATAGCCACTATTTTCAAAAGGGGGTCTAATTGGCCCTCCGATCTAAATCATACGATCGCGCTAAAAAATAGGTTAAGGGGGCCTATTGAAAAACTGAAGACGGTTTAGGGTATTACGAGGTTGATCCGGACCCAACGGTCACAACTGTATGTTTCGAGTTCTGGGAGGTTTTCGGGCTAGGTTGCGCGCACGTTGGTGCATTTGTAGAGGGGCTAGGCGGAGACGAGAGGGGAAACGGGCAGCCTGGTGATTGTGTTAAAATACTGAAACGTCCGAAAGTTGACCGGTTATAGTGCGGCTACAGGTTTAACGGTTCGGACATCAAACGAGCTCCGATTGCGATGAAAATTCACAGGCGGTCTACCTACACTATATTAAGACCGCACGCCGAGTTTCAACCCAATCCGAGAATATTTTCCGAACCCTTTTAAAAACAATATTTTATAGATGACGCGAACGTGTGCGTGTGAGGTCAGGCTCAAAACGGACAACGACGAACATGGAGAGAACCGATAACTAATAATGGATGCATGTTTTGAAACTAGCGGCAATGGAGTGCCCAAGCAATGCTGATGATGCGAATGATGCGATGATCAGTGCGACAAACAATAATTAACCCGACGACAGTGGAATAAAAGGGGAGTCTTGTGGAGCGTCGGTCTGGGGCTGTCACAACTCTCCTACACTAACAAGAGATCTCGCCTCGACATCTAAGAATGAAGGGGGGAGAGGAAGAGAAGAGGAAGAGGTAAAACTTAGTTGTTTCTTTGACAAACGAGTGAAACCAATGAATCTTGAAGGTTGCAAAGAGTTGAGGAATGATATGAGAAACAAGCAAGTATTCAAACAAAATATCGGCAGCACTTCGGTAGGAAAATGAGGACAAAAAGTTGATAAGATGGAAATAAATTGAAAAGAAAACACAACAAACCAACCAAATTGAATAAACAAGGAGAGAACATGATCTTGATAGAACAAGATGATAGATTGAAGAGAGCAACATCACCACAACTCCGGAACAAGTTAATAGAAACTAGATCCTTGGAAAGAAAAGAACGGATAAGAAAATGGCAACTTCTATCACAATTGAATTTGGCAAGCATCCTTGCAAGAAGAATTGAACGGAGTTGTTGGCAAACCAACAACGGAAAGAACGAGCTTGTAGTGGACTTATGGAAACCATCCCAAAAGAATGAGGTGACAACCATCCACTAACAAAAACAAGGATTTATTGGATGCAACAAGGAAGGCAAAACTTCTTACACCAAGAGGATACATTGATATCTTTGATCAATGATAATCACCATAATAGCTGCAATCCTTAGGGAAAAGCTTTAGGTGAAATCTAATCCTAGATATCTCAATGAAGAAACCATGGGTTGAAAATATCTCATGATCATAGAATTGGTGGATTTAAATATCTCATTCTTGAAACAAACTCTCTTCGAGACTCCTCCACTAAAAATAATGCTATAACACCACCTCAAAGGATAAAGGAAAAGAAAAGATGGAGGAGTTGGGAAAATAGTTGATATCATGAGCCACTCCGGAAGAAGAATTGAAATCACTATGAAACAAGAATAATAATTATGTTATGCTTATCCTTCATCAAGTTAAATTGATGACAAGAAATGTACTTAGCATACCACTTATTCTTCTTGAAAGGATTGAGGAGAGATAGGAGCACAAACTTGAAGAGTCTTGAAGGAGACACCGGTAAGAATTGGAATGAATGGGGATAACAAGAATGAATGGAGATACATGAGAATGAAGAGATCACGAGCCACCTAAAATAAAATCTTGAACAAGGCAGCAAAATAATTGAGAGACGAACGAAGAGACAACAATTGAGAAGAATTTGAGAATGAAAGCTGATAAGAACGAAGAAATCTTCTGAAATGATGACCTTCGGAGGATCGAGAATGAAAACAAATCTGAAATGCACGGGATAGCAAGAAAGGGATTACTCATGATTGAGAACAATTCAAGATGATAACACAAAGCTGAAATGACGATTCTTCAAAAGAATGGAGAAATTTTGAGAGAAACACTCATTCGGTCTTCCAAGCTGCAAATGATGAGGAGAACACCACCAAGAATAACTAAGACACAACGGAATAAGAATATGAAAAGTTGAGTCAATGATGAAATAATTCAGATTGGCCTTGAGGAAGGAATGTGACTGATGGAATTCATTCTTACGTCATACTTAAAAAGAATTAGAGATCTCGAGGAAAAGATTAGAAGAGCTAGATAAGATCCTGGGAAAGAACATGTGGGTTATGGGCCCACTAAAAGAAAACATCATTGAAACAATTGATTAGAAAAGAGAGATTGCACCGGCACAAATGAAAATTTGATGAGGTGAGACCCTCAAAATAATTGAAAGGATTGAAAACAAGAAACTTGTGAGATATCTTCAGCACACCGGATAGAATAGATAGAGATGACAACAAGAAAGACTCGCTAAGAATTTTCAACATGGGCAAGAATGTAAAGGACGAAAAGGATATGATGAATAGGGAGAGCTTGAATTGAATTCACCGGAAAAGAGAACAAGAATTCATTGGAAAAGGAATCACCGGTTACGAAACAGGAGGGGAAATAGCGGAAGCAACAATGAATTGAAATGCACTTGGATTATAACTAAAACATTAAAGAAAAAGGGAGGGCGGGCGGGGAAAACAAAGACAACTTGGGACAAATGAAATGATCTCCGGAAGAAACGAGAGATTGATCTTGCAAAAAAATGGAGAGGATTGAATTCACTTGAACAGAAGCACAACGGTTGAAGAGTTGATATGACGACTCCGGTTGAAAGAATTGATAAGACAATTGATTGAGAAAAAGAATTTGCATTAACATAGAAATATGAGAAGACCTCTTGGAAAGATATGAATTCACCACTTGACATCGAATCAACTCAAATTACCATGCCAGAACAAAACTAAGGTTGATGATAACGAAACAACCCGAAACAAATTCATGACAGAGATTTCGTCCGATATTTTCGTGGATAGGATCGCACGGGCTCTATCCTACATTCGCCATCATGTACAAGGCAGTGCACACGACATACGAAGCATCCCCGAGTCGTAGCAAGCTACAAGGACTCTTCAAGACACAACAAGAACCGTTGTAAGATGACTGTGAACAAATGGATCCTCTAGATGTCGAACCCCAACCTCACATCATGCATCTATTGGAAGATTGTCCTATAAGTAACTACTTGAATTCCCACCTAAGAACTCCTAAAATTTTCTGGTCACGCTATCGGGTCCACGGATACAAGAAGTAAAATCCATCACTCAACTCCTAGCAATAACACTACCTGTCCAGTGTATCACATCCGTCAACACATAACCAGAGATTTCGGAAACTCATCTACCTCAGATCCTTAAAAACACAACGATAGTAAGTATGGCAGTACCCCCGAACTCTCTGCACCAGTACTGGGGATGTCGGGGTTATCTCGCCACTACTAGTATTGAAGCAATTTCGAACATCCTCCATCCCGAGATACTAAGAAATCTGATTGATACCGATGTGCTCAAGAATCCCGTGGAGCTCTACCCCCGGAATAAAATCAACACAACAGGAGGCACCAAGACAGAACTCCATCACATCGGCATCATATAGATTCCAAAAATATCCGCGTGATCCTAAATTATTTTTTGAGTTAGAAGAGGAGTAGAATTAAAATTATTACGTCAAGATTCCTCACGAGAGCATACAAGAGGATAAAAAAGAATCCTACTCTCTAATATATAACTAGACTGGAAACAATTTTTTTACTAGACTTGACTCGCCCAAGTTCGATCAATCAAAGGGGCTCCTAGGTTGTTACAGCTCTGATACCAACTTATAACGCCCAAGATGCGGTCCTATCCTTATTTTGGCGCGAGGGCCTCAACAGGGATAGAAACACATCTCATCATTTCGCAAGAATGGATATTGTTACAAGTACATGTACTGAAAAGATGAGGATAAGGAGTTGGCTTACACTCGCCATAATCTACATCAGAGTCACATCAGTACAATACATACAATCATCATGAAGAAGAGCAGGGTCCGTCTACGGACGACAACAAACGATAAAATAACGACGTCCATCCTTGCTATCCCAGACTGCCAGCCTCGAAACCATCCTAGATCGATGAAGAAGAAGAAGCAGAAACTCCAAATGCACAATCATCACGCTCACGTCGAGTAACCTTTACCTATACCTGAAACTGGTGTTGTAGTAATCTGTGAGCCACAGGGGACTCAACAATCTCATTTCCAAAGGTATCAAGACTAGCAAAGCTTAATGGGTGAGGTATGGTTAAGTGGTGAGCTGTAGCAAACGACTAATCATTTATTTGAGGTGGCTAACTTACGAGTACAAGAATAAAAGAGGGGGATGATCTACGGATAGCGGACGTGAACTACTAATGATCAAATGAATGATCCTGAACACCTACTTACGTCAGACATAACCCCACCATGTCCTCGAGAGAAGGACCTCACGAAAGAGACAGTCACAGTTACACACTCAATTGGCAAGCTTTAATTAAGTTTCCTTCAAGTTATCTATAACCGGATGTTAAACAAAGTTTCCACATTGCCACATAACTGCGGGCACGGCTTTCCGAAAGATTTAACCCTGGAGGGGTGCTCCAACTGGTCCATTACAAATTACCACAAGCCGCATAGAAATCGTCGATCACGAAACTCGCAATCTCGTCGGACTCCTTAGTGGAAAACCTCAACTCTAAGATTACCCAAAGTTTCACCGGAATCTCTATGCACAAGATATTTCGTAAAAGGTAAAACTAATCCAGCAAGGCCGCCTGGTTTGCCGACAGTACCGATAGGAGCCGCATATATCGTTCTCAGGGAACGACCGGATGATATAGACGTCAGGTTGGCTAAACCCCGGGTGACCAGGGGGCACCGGACATCGCTTAGTTTGGACCAACACTCATGAGGAGCACTTGCCCGGGGGTTGATTAATTATCCGCGGGTGCCGGTGGGTCCCTATGCTATTTATTAGGTTATTAGGCAAATGTAGTACCAAAGTTTCGCCTTGCCAGACCAGTTTTAATCTAAGACAAATTATCAAGGGGGTCCCCATAACAACCCCAATCGTGTTAGGAGCACTCAATTATGGAATATAACACTCGTAGCCGAAACTAAGGGGAGAAAGATGGAACAAAACACCAGGCTAGAAAGCCTAGCCTTCCACCTTTTACCAAGTATATAGGTGCATTAATTTAATTAGCAATTATAAGGTGATATAATAAGGAACCCATGTTATCACATGGAAGTAACTGCACCTGCAACTAGCAACACTAACACATGGTTAAGCAAGCGGTAACATAGCCAAACAGTGGTTTGCTAGGTTGTGAACAGGTTGAAGGTTTTCATGGCAATGTTGGGAGGTTGATATTTAACAGGTGGTAGGCAGCGAGACATAACGGTAGAAACGACATAACTAGAATGGCAATGATAGTTATGGTATCTAGGGAAATGATCATTTTTCTTGAGATCCCGCTTGGAAGAAGACGACTTCGTGACGCAGACGAACCGACGTTGTCGAACGGATCCTCACATTCCGACACGCTTGTGGAACTCTACCGATACGAAGCAAACGGAAATAGGAATCAACACATGATATTCACCACAGCACATGCACGATATGATGCACAACACATCTTATGCATGATCAGTTTCAAATATGCAAGGCATGGCATGGCAATTCACACAATCAAATGGTACACATTAAGTGAAGCTCAATATGGAACGAGTTGCATATTGATGAAACTCCACGTTTAATTATTTAGTTCACTCCCGTTTATTTCCATGACAATATTAAATGTTGTTAAACATGGCAAGGGGTGAAGTAAAATAATCTACCTATCTAGGCATTTCAAATGAGGCCAGAAACGACATATATCATCTCCAAAATGACCCCAAGTGTTACTTCTAAATTCTGTCCATATTTGTCCTAATCACATTTTATGTTTGTTAAAGGGCAATACAAAGTGGTTCACGTGATTCTACTCGTTGTTCTGGTCCATTTCAATATATGGATCATCTCCAACAGAGCTACGGTTAATTAACTACGACCTAAACCGTTTTTATCACGTCGTCACGCAAACCGATGCAAACAGCAAGCTAAACACCTTTAAATATGCATGAGAGCTGGAAAATATTAATCTACGCAAACTTCTAAACGTTCTACATATACAACTTATTTCGATCTGACACACGGATTAAAAGATATGGGCATTTGAAAATCATGTTTTTTTTTCTTGTGAAATTCGCCGTAAATAGAAAAAAAATCACACGACGGGAAAGAAACTAAACATGCCTGAATCTGGCGGGCACAATATAACATGGTAGCGCCTAGGGCGAGGGATAAGGAGTGGATGCTCACCTCGGGCCTTGGCCCGGTCGGAGAGGAGGTCTAGCTGGGCCGGCTCAAGCAGCAGCTAGGGCAGGCCGGGGACGGGGCCAACTGGGCCGGATCTGGCAGCGCTGGAGCTGGGCCGCATGGAGCGGCGGTGGCACGGCCCACCGGGGGCGGTCAATGGGTCTGGCAGGTTCCCGATCCAGATCCCGCATCTGGCGTTGGCGCTCAGCGCGACAGGAGGAGGGAGAGCAGGGACGGTAGGGCCGACCCGAGGCGAAGGTGGAGGAGGAGCGAGCGGGCGCAGCCTACGCGCTGGAGCACTCCTCTCCCTGCGCATGGCCATGGCACGAGGCGACCGAGTCCTAGGCGAGGCGAGCGAGGTGCAGCCAACACGCTGGACACTAGGCATAGAGCCCGTGGATGGGGACGAGGTCAACGGCGGGCTGGGAAGGAGAAGACCCTCGATGCTGCTCGGCTGTAGGAGGTTCACGATGAGGATGGGTTGGGAGCTGCTTCCGTGATCCAAATTGGATCAAGGAGGAGCGTGGAAGTTTGGGCAGGGACTAAGGTTAGGTTAGGATTGGACTAGTTTCGCATATAAATACACACTATTTTCAAAAGGGGATCTAATTGGCCCTACGATCTAAATCGTACGGTCACGGTAAAAAAATAGGTTAGGGGGGCCTCTTGAAAAACCAAAGACAGTTTAGGGTATTACCAGGTTAATCCAGACCCAACGGTCACATCCGTGTGTTTCCGGTTACGGGAGGTTTTCGGGCTAGGTTGCGCGTAGGTTGGTGCATTGTGTAGAGGGGCTCGGCGAAGACGAGAGGGAAAACGAGCAGCCCAGTGACAGTGCTAAAATACCGAAATGTCTGACATTTGACCGGTTATAGTGCCGCTATAGGTTTAACGGTTCAGACATCAAACGAGCTCCGATTGCGATGAAAATTGACACACGGTCTACATACACTATATTAAGACCGCACATCAAGTTTCAACCCAATCCGAAAATATTTCCCAAACACTTTACAAAATATATTTTATCGATGCCGCGGGACCGTGCGTGTGTGGTCAGGCTCAAAACGGACAACGACCAACACGGAGAGAACCGACAACTAATAACAGATGCAGGTTTTGAAACTGGTAGCAATGGAGTGCCCAAGCAATGCTGATGATGCGAATGATGCGATGTTGAGTGCGACAAACAATAACTAACCCGGCGACAGCGGAATAAAAGGGGAATATTTTGGAGCATCGGTCTCGGGTTGTCACACGAGTAAACCATTGTTTGGCTATGTTACTGCTTGCTCAGCCTTTTGGATAGCATTGCTTGTTGCAGGTGCAATTGCTTCCATGTGAAAACATGGGTTCCTTGTTATATCCCCTATTATTGCTAATTAATTTAATGCACCTATATACTTTGTAAAAGGTGGAAGGCTTGGCCTTTCTAGCCTGGTGTTTTGTTCCACCTTTGCCGCCTTAATTTCGGCTACCCGTGTTATGTTCCAGAAATGAGTGCTCCTAACATGCTTCAGGTTGTTATGGGGACCCCCTAGATTCTCGTTTTGGGATAAAGCTCGTCTAGCAAGGCCCAATATTGGTACTATATTTCCCCAACATAATAATCCTGATAATACTGTAAAACATATGGCGTCATGAACCTGAGGAGTAATTCAACATAATACAGGGAGGGCCAGTGCTGATGGTGTTGGTCCAAAACAGAGCACTGTACGGGGCAAACCAAGGGGAACTTGGGTGATTTCTATCCGGCCACCGTACGCTTGACTTATCCGTCGTGTCCTGAGAACGAGATACGCGGCTCCTATCGGGATCGTCGACACGTCGGGCGGCCTTGCTGGACTTGTTTTAGCTTTCTCGAGTGTCTTGTGCAAGGGATTCCGAGGACACTTTGGGCTATCTAGAGGTAGAGGTTTTCCAATAGGAAGCCGAGGAGATCATGGTTTTTCCCTCCTCGAGGTCATTCCGTCGCAGCGTGTGGTAGTTTGTGATTGACTAGTTGGAGCACCCCTACAAGGTTAAATCTTTCAAAAACTTGTGCCCGCGGTTATGTGGCAACGTGGAAACTTTGTTTAACATCCGGTTCTATAAAACTTGAAGTAAACTTAATTAAAACTTGTCAACTGAGTGCGTAACCATGACTGTCTCTTTCGTGAGCTCCTTCTCCGATCGAGGACACAGTTGGGTTATGTGTGACGTAAGTAGGTGTTCAGGATCATTCATTTGATCATTATTAGTCCACGTCTGTTTAGACGTAGATCATCGCCCTCTTTTATTCTTGTACTCGTAAGTTAGCCACCTCAAATAAATGCTTAGTCGCTTGCTGCAGCCTCACCACTTAACCATACCTCACCCATTAAGCTTTGCTAGTCTTGATACCTTTGAAAACGAGATTGCTGAGTCCCCTGTGGCTCACAGATTACTACAACACAAGTTGCAGGTGCAGGTAAAGAGTTACTATGACATGAGCGCGTTGATTGTTCATTTGGAGTTTCTTCTTCTTCGTCGTCGATCTAGGATGGGTTCTGCTACGGCGACATAAATCTTTCTGTCACCCCTTGAGCTTGTGTTGGTTTTTTCCCTTGAAGAGGAAAGGGCGATGCAGCACAGGAGCAGTAAGTATTTCCCTCAGTTTGAGAACCAAGGTATCAATCCAATAGGAGAATCTTGTCAAGTCTAGAGTACCTGCGCAAACACAAAAGAGCTTGCACCCAACGCTATAAAGGGGTTGTCAATCCCTTCAAGATTGATTGCAAAGTGATATCTGAAGGCGGAAAGTGCAATGAAGTAAAAGAGTTAGGCTGAAAATATGGTGTGGAGTAGACCCGGGGGCCATAGTGTTCACTAGAGGCTTCTCTCAAAATAGCAAGTATTACGGTGGGTGAACAAATTACTGTCGAGCAATTGATAGAACCGCGCAAAGTCATGACGATATCTAAGGCAATGATCATACATATAGGCATCACGTCCGAGACAAGTAGACCAATACTTTCTGCATCTACTATTATTACTTCACACATTGACCGCTATCCAGCATGCATCTAGTGTATTGAGTTCATGACGAACAGAGTAACGCCTTAAGAAAGATGACATGATGTAGAGGGATAATCTCAAACCAATGATGAAAACCCCATCCTTTTACCCTTGATGGCAACAACACGATGCGTGCCTCGCTACCCCTTCTGTCACTGGGTGAGGTCCCTGCACGGTATGGACCCAAAACCAAGCACTTCTCCCATTGCAAGAATCATAGATCAAGCTGGCCAAACAAAACCCACAACTCGAAGAGAATTACAAGGATATGAAATCATGCATAAGAGAGATCAGAAGAAACTCAAATAAGATTCATAGATAATCTGATCATAAATCCACAATTCATCGGATCTCGACAAACACACCGCAAAAGAAGATTACATCGGATAGATCTCCATGAAGATCATGGAGAACTTTGTATTGAAGATCCAAGAGAGAGAAGAAGCCATCTAGCTACTAACTATGGACCCGTAGGTCTATGGTGAACTACTCACGCATCATCGGAGAGGTCATCGTGTTGATGAAGAAGCCCTCCGTATCCGAATCCCCCTCCGGCAGGGCACCACAACATGCCCCAGATGGGATCTTGCGGAGATAGAAGCTTGCGGCGGCGGAAAAGTACTTTCGATGATCTCCTGATTTTTCTGGGATTTTAGGGAATATATAGGCGAAAGACCTAGGGCAGAGGTGTCCCAGGGAGCCCACAAGCCTGGGAGGCGCGCCCCTGGCCGCGGCTAGGGGGCTTGTGGGGTCCCTGGTGGCCCCCTTCCCTGGTTCTCAGGTTCCCCGATCTTCTTCTGTTTCGGAAAAAATCTTTTTGGATGTTTCGTTCCGTTTGGACAACGTTTAAAATCCTCCTCTGAAAAGGGTCAAAAACACGGAAAAAACAGGAACTGGCACTTGGCACCGAGTTAATAAGTTAGTCCCAAAAAAGATATAAAAGGCATACAACACATCCAAAGTTTGACAAGATAATAGCATGAAACCATCAAAAATTATAGATACGTTTATGACGTATCAAGCATCCCCAAGCTTAGGTCCTGCTCGTCCTCGAGTAGGGAAGTGATAAAGACTTGATTTTTGATGTGGAATGCTACCTAGCATAGTTGTCCTTTGCAACTTCTTTCATTTGACATGAATGTTCAGATCCGTAAGATTCAAAACAATAGTTTGCTATTGACATGAAAACAATAATACTTCAAGCAAACTAGCAAGGTAATCATGAACTTTCAAAATAACAAGGCCAAGGAAAGTTATCCCTACAAAATCATATAGTCTGGCTATGCTCCATCATCCTCACACAACTAATGTAAATCATGCACAACCCTGGTATTGGCCAAGTAATTGTTTTCGCACTCTTACTTTCTCAAACTTTTTATAACTATCACGCAATACATGAGCGTGAGCCATGGATATATCACTATAGGTGGAATAGAGTGTGGTGGTGGTTGTGAGACAAAAAAGAGGAGATGGTCACATTGACTCAGCGTATCAAAGGGCTATGGAGATGCCCATTAATAGATATCAATGTGAATGAGTAGGGATTGCCATACAAAGGATGCACTAGAGCTATAAGTATGTGAAAGCTCAAAAGGAGAACTAGTGGGTGTGCATCCAACTTGCTTGCCCACGAAGACCAAGGGCAATTTGAGGAAGCCCATCATTGGAATATACAAGCCAAGTTATATAATAAAGATTCCCACTAGCATATGGTGGTGAAGAAATGAGAGGCTCTCAAACATGAAGAACATGGTGCTGTTATGAAGCACAAGTGTGGAAAAAGATAGTAGCATTGTCCCTTCTCTCTTTTTCTTTTTTTTGTTTGGGCTCTTGGGCCTATTGTTTTTCTCTTTTTTTTATTTGGGCTCTTTGGCCTCTTTTTTTCCTCACACGGGACAATGCTCTAATAATGATGATCATCACACTTTTATTTACTCACAGCTCAAAAGCTCAGAATGATGATGACTCTATAGAAAATGCCTCTGACAGTGTACCAGGATGTGCAACGATCAAGCTTGGCGTATGACGTTGAAACATCTCGCTTTCTATCTTACGATCATGCATGGCAATATGAGAGTGATGTCACAAGTCATGAGATTGAACGGTGGGAGTTGCATGGCAATATATCTCGGAATGGCTATGAAAAATGCCATAGTAGGTAGGTATGGTGGTTGTTTTGAGGAAGACATATGGTGGGTTTGTGTGCCGGTGAAAGTTGTGCGGCACTAGGGAGGCTAGCAATGGTGGAAGGTGAAGGTGCATCTATACCATGGACTCACATTAGTCATGAAGAACTCACATACTTGTTGCGGAAGTTTTTATTAGTAATTGAAACAAAGTGTTAAACGCATACTCCTAGGGGAAGGGTTGGTAGGTGTTAACCATCGCGCGATCCCGACCTCAACACAAAGGATTACAATCAATAGATCAATTATCCTCCGACTTCCTAACATAGCGGTTGACCATACGTGCATGCTACGGGAATCACTAAATTCAACACAAGTATTTCTAGATTCACAACACCCTACTAACATAACTCTTAATATTACCAAATCCACGTCTCAAAACTAATTGAGAGGAATCAAAACTTCTCTTTATACTCAATGCACATGAAGATGGAGGTTTTTGTATCCCCTTTGGGTACCTATCACCTTTGGGACTACTTTCATAGCATAAGCCAACTACCAAGTCACGCACCGCCGTGCTCTAAAAGATCTAAGTGAAGCACAAAGAGCAAAAATATCTAGCTCAAAAGATATAAGTGAAGCACGATGAGAATTCTAGAAAAATAACGATGAGTGCATGTGTCTATCAAAAGGTGTGCAGCAAGGATGATTGCGACACAACAAAAAGAAAAGACTGCTACGATACAAGACGCTCGAAGCAAAACACATATCATGTGGTGAATAAAAATATAGCTCCAAGTAATGTTACCGATAGATTGAAGACGAAAGAGGGGATGCCTTCCCGGGGCATCCCCAAGCTTAGGCTTTTTGGTGTCCTTGAATTTAGCTTGGGATGCCTTGCGCATCTCCAAGCTTGAGCTCTTTCCACTCCTTATCTGTTTGTCCATGAGAACATCACCCAAAACTTGAAAACTTCACAACACAAAACTTAAACAGAAACTCATGATATCATTAGCACAAGAAAACAATCTACCACCTCTTTAGGTACTGTAGCAATCTTGATTTCTATTTATATTGGTGTTAGGTTACTCTATTCTAACTTTTCCATGGCTAGTACCCCCCGATACTATCCATAGTTTTATCAAAACAAGCAACCAACTCAACAAAAATAGAATCTATCAAAAACAGACCAGTGTGTAGCAATATGTATACTTCGTATACTTCTGGTACCTCAAAAATTCTGAACAATTACGACTGCCTGGGCAAAAGGCATATCAACCAGAAGAAAAAAGAATCAACTCAAAATCTATTTCTGAATAAAAATTAAAAATCATCTCATGAGCGACAAGTTTCTGTCTTTTTCCAACAGGATCAAACAACCATCACCAAGACTAGTCATAAAGGTTTTGCTTGGCTCAAACACAAAAGAAACACAAAAAACACAAACATAACACAATTATGATGGTGTTGACGCAACAAAACAGAAAGAAAAATATAAATTCATTGGGTTGCCTCCCAACAAGCGCTATTGTTTAACGCCCTTAGCTAGGCATAAGGCGATAGAATCATGTATCCTCGTCTTTGGTGCTCAAACCATAAGTAGCCCTCATCATGGATTCATAAGGCAATCTGATTTTATTTCTGGGAAAGTGCTCCATGCCCTTCTTTAAAGGAAATTGAAATCTAATATTCCCTTCCTTCATATCGATGATAGCACCGATAGGAAAGGTCTACCAAGAATGATAGGGCATGTGGGATTGCAATCAATGTCAAGCACAATGAAATCCACGGGTACATAGTTCCTATTTGCAATAATAAGAACTTCATTGATCCTTCCCATGTGTTTCTTGATAGTAGAATCCGCAAGATGCAAATTAAGAGAACACTCTTCAATCTCATTAAAACCCAGAACATCACATAAAGACTTTGGAATCGCGGAAACACTAGCACCCAAATCACACAAAGCATTGCATTCATAGTTTTTGATTTTTATTTTGATGGTAGGTTCCCACTCATCATGAAGCTTTCTCAGGATATAGACTTCCAATTAAAGTTTCTCTTCAAGAGATTTTATCATAGCTTCGACGATATGATCGGTAAAGGCCTTGTTTTGCCTATAAGCATGTGGAGAGTTTAGCATGGATTGCATCAAGGAAATGCATTCAATTAAGGAGAAACTATCATAATTGAATTCCTTGAAATCCAAAGTAGTAATTTCATTACTACTCAAAGTTTTAATATCTTCTACTCCACTTTCAATTCTTTTAGCATCAAGATAGATGGACTCCGAATCATTGGGGCGTTTTTCAACCAAAGTGGTTTCATATCCAGCCCCATCATCATTAGGTTTGACACAAGAAAACAAAGATTCAATGGGAGTCACACCAAGCACTTTAAGATCTTCATGATTCTTATCACGAGAACATGCCTTTTTAAGCCATTCATGTCTAGCACGAATTTGGGCGGTTCTTTCTTTGCTCTCACTCATGGAAACACGCATAGCTTTCAAAGTTTCATCCATATTGATCTTGGGAGGAGCACGTCTAACTTTCAAAGCATCAATATAACTAGACATTCTATCAACGCTCTTAGCCAAGTCGTCAATTTTGAGTAGTTTTTCCTCTATGGACGCATTGAAAATCTTTTGCGAGTTGATAAACTCTTTGATATTACTCTCTAGATCAGAGGGTAATCTATTGTAATTTCCATGAGTATTGTTGTAGGAGTTGCCAAAGTTATTAGAGGAGTTACTAGGAAAAGGCCTAGGAACATAGTTTCCTCTAAAAGCTTTGTTGTTGCCAAAATTATTCCTACCAACAAAATTAACATCCAAGCTAGCGTTGCTACTCTCAATCAAGGAAGACAAGGGCATATCATTAGGATCTAAAGGAGCACTTCTACTAGCAACCAAATTCATTAACTCATCCATCTTAGCACTCAACGAGTTAATTTCTTCTATAGCTTGTACCTTCTTACTAGTAGGTGACCTTTCAGTGTGCCACTGAGAGTAGTTCGTCATGATATTGTCTAGGAGTTTTGTGGCTTCTCCTAACGTGATTTCCATGAACGTTCCACCCGAGGCAGAGTCCAAGATGTTTCTAGAAGCGAAATTCAATCTAGCGTGGAAGATTTGTATAATCATCCAAAGACTCAAGCCATGAGCGGGACAATTTCTAATCATCAATTTCATTCTCCCCCAAGATTGTGCAACATGTTCATGATCAAGTTGCTTAAAATTCATGATATCATTATGGAGAGAGATAATCTTAGCCGGCGGAAAATACTTGGATATATAAGCATCTTTGCACTTATCCCAAGAATCGATACTATTTTTGGGCAAAGACGAAAACCAAGTTTTTGCTCGATCTCACAACGAGAAAGGAAAAAGCTTCAATTTAATCACATCATTATCCACATCTTTCTTTTTTTGTATATCACAAAGCTCAATGAAGGTATTAAGATGGGATGCGACATCTTCACTAGGAAGGCCGGAGAATTGCTCTTTCATAACAAGATTTAGCAAAGCGGCATTGATTTCGTATGACTCCGCACTAGTGGCGGGAGCAATCGGAGTACTAATAAAATCATTATTATTAGTATTCGAGAAGTCACAAAGTTTGGTGTTTTCTGTCATGGTGACTTCAGCAAGCAAGCAAGCACACAAGCGAAGAAAAGGGCGAAGGAAAAAGGCAAACGAAAAAGACAAACGAAGAAAAGGGCAAATATTTTTGAAAATTGTTGTTTTTCAGAAGTGGGGGAGAGGAAACGAGAGGCAAAAAAAGTAAATGCAAGAGATGAGTTTGCAACACTTACTTGGATGAGTTCTTGACTTGATCCTCCCCGGCAACGACGCCAGAAACTCTTCTGCTACGGCGACGTAACTCTTTCTATCACCCATTGAGCTTGCGTTGGTTTTTCCCTTGAAGAGGAAAGGGCGATGCAGCACAGGAGTAGTAAGTATTTCCCTCAGTTTGAGAACCAAGGTATCAATCCAGTAGGAGAATCTCGTCAAGTCCAGAGTACCTGCGCAAACACAAAAGAGCTTGCACCCAACGCTATAAAGGAGTTGTCAATCCCTTCAAGATTGATTGCAAAGTGAGATCTGAAGGTGGAAAGTACAACGAAGTAAAAGAGTAAGGCTGAAAATATGGTGTGGAGTAGACCCAGGGGCCATAGTACTCACTAGAGGCTTCTCTCAAAATAGCAAGTATTACGGTGGGTGAACAAATTACTGTCGAGCAATTGATAGAACCGCGCAAAGTCATGATGACATCTAAGGAAATGATCATACATATAGGCATCACGTCCGAGACAAGTAGACCGATACTTTCTGCATCTACTACTATTATTCCACACATCGACCGCTATCTAGCATGCATCTAGTGTATTGAGTTCATGACGAACAGAGTAACGCCTTAAGCAAGATGACATGATGTAGAGGGATAATCTCAAACCAATGATGAAACCCCCATCTTTTCACCCTTGATGGCAACAACATGATGCGTGCCTCGCTACCCCTTCTGTCATTGGGTCAGGTCACCGCATGGTATGAACCCAAAACCAAGCACTTCTCCCATTGCAAGAATCATAGATCAAGCTGGCCAAACAGAACCCACAACTCAAAGAGAATTACAAGGATATGAAATCATGCATAAGAGAGATCAGAAGAAACTCAAATAAGATTCATAGATAATCTGAACATAAATCCACAATTCATCAGATCACGACAAACGCACTGCAAAAGAAGATTACATCGGATAGATCTCCATGAAGATCATGGAGAACTTTGTATTGAAGATCCAAGAGAGAGAAGAAGCCATCTAGCTACTAGCTATGGACCCGTAGGTCTATGGTGAACTACTCGCGCATCATCGTAGAGGTCATGGTGTGGATGAAGAAATCCCTCCGTATCGAATCCACCCTCCGGTAGGGCACGAGAACGTGTCCCAGATGGGATCTTGCGGAGACAGAAGCTTGCGGCGGCGAATAAGTAGTTTCGATGATCTCCTGATTTTTTCTCGGATTTTAGGGCATATATAGGCGAAAGACCTAGGGCAGAGGTGGCCCAGGGAGCCCACAAGCCCGGGAGGCGCGGGCCCCCTGGCCGCGGCTAGGGGGCTTGTGGGGTCTGTGCTGGCCCCCTGCCCTGGTTCTCAGGTTCCCCGATCTTCTTCTATTCCGTTTGGACTCCGTTTAAAATCCTCCTCTGAAATGGGTCAAAAACACGAAAAAAACAGGAACTGGCACTTGGCACTGAGTTAATAAGTTAGTCCCAAAAAAGATATAAAAGGCATACAAAACATCCAAAGTTTGGCAAGATAATAGCATGAAACCATCAAAAATTATAGATACGTTGGAGACGTATCAGGTTCCAGGCTGGCAGCCTGGGATAGCAAGGATGGACGTTGTTCATTTGTCGTTTGTTTTCATCCGTAGGCGGACCCTGCTCTTCTTCATTGTGATTGTATGTATTGTACTGATGTGACTCTGATGCATCTTGTGGCGAGTGTAAGCCAACTCCTTATACTCATCTTTTCAGTACATGTACTTGTAATGATATCCATTCTCGCGAAACAACGAGATGCCTTTCTATCCCTGTCGAGGACCTGGCGCCAAAATAAGGATATGACCGCATCTTGGGCATTACAAGTTGGTATCAGAGCAGTACCGACCTAGGAGCCCCCTTGATTGATCGAACTTGGCCGAGTCGAGTGTAGTGAAAAACTACTTTGAGTCTAGTTATATATCGGAGAGTAGGATTACTTTTTCTCCTCTTCTTTGCTCTAGTGAGGATTCTCGACGCAATAATTTTAATTCTACTCCTCTTCTCACTCAATTTTTTTTAGGATCACGCAAATATTTTTGGAATCTATATGATGTTAATGTGACGGAGTTATCTCTTGGTGCCTCCTACTGTGTTGATTTTATTCCGGGGAGTTGAGGTCGAGGGGATTCTTGAGCACATCGTTATCATTTAGATTTCTTAGTATCTCAGGATGGAGGATGTTCGAAATTGCTTCAATACTAGTAGTGGGGAGATAACCCCGGCATCCCCAGTACTAGTGTAGAGAGTTTGGGGGTACTACCATACTTAGTATCATTGTGATTACGAGGATCTGAGATAGATGAAGTTCCGAGATTCCGGTTATGTGTGGACGGATGTGATACACTCGATGGGTAGATGCTAGAATTTGAGTGTTGAAATTTTCCTTGTATCCGTGGACCCGATTGCATGACCAGAAAATTTTGGGAGTTCTTAGGTGGGAATTCAAGTAATTACTTATAGGACAATCTTCCAACAGATGCATGATGTGAGGTTGGGGTTCAACATCTAGTGGATTCGTTTGTTAACGGTCATCTTACAGCGGTTCTTGTTGTGTCTTAAAGAGTACTTGTAGCTTGCTACGACTCGGGGACACTTCGTATGTTGTGTGCACTGCCTTGTACATGATGGATACTGTAGGATCGAGACCGTGCAATCCTATCCACCAATGTATCGGACGTAATCTCTGTCATGAATTTGTATTGGTTTGTTTCATAAGCCTCATCCTTTGTTTTGTTGGAGTATGGTAATTTAAGTTGCTTCGATGTCAAATGGTGATTTCATATCTTTTCCAGGAGCTGTTCTCATATTTTTATGGGAATGCAAATTCTTTTTTTCAATCAAGTTGTCTTTTCAATTCTTCTCAACCGGAGTCGTCATATCAATTCCTTTCAACCGGTGTGCTTCTCTTCACGTAATTCTATCCTCTCCAATTTTTGCAAGATCAATCTCTCATTTCTTTCCGGAGTTCATCTCATGTGTCCCAAGTTGGCTTTGTTTTCCCCGCCCTCCCTCCGTTTTTCTCCAATGATTCAATTATCATCCAAGTGCATTTCTTTTCATTGTTGCTTCCGCTATCCTCTCTTCCGTGTCGTATCCGGTGATTCATTGTGAAGATTCTTAGGAGTTCTGAGTTCATAATTCTTCATTATTGTTCTCTTTTCCGGTGGATTCAATTCAAGATCTCATTTTCCTTCATATCCTTTTCATCCTTTTAATTATTTTCCATGTTGAAAATTCCTATCAAGTCTCTCTGCTGTCATCTCTCTCTATTCTATCTGGAGTGTTGAAGATATCTCAGAAGTTTCTTGTTTTCAGTCCTTCAGTTATTTCGAGGTTCCCAACCTCATCTAGTTTTCAGTTAAACCGGTGTAGCATCTCTATTTCTAAGCAATCAATTCAATGGTGTTTTCTTTTAGTGGGCCCATAAGCCACAAGTTCTTTCCCAGGATCTTATATGGCTCTTGTAATCTTTCCTAAGATCTTTAATTCTTTTCAATAGGACACAAGAATGATTTCCATCAGTCATATCCCTTCTCCAAGATCTATTCAAACTTATTTCTCATCATTGGCTCAACTTTTCCTTGTTCATTTCTTCCGGAGTGTCTCAACAATTTTTGGTGGTGTCTCTTGCAATCGTTCTCAGTCTATGAAGACCAAAGGAGTGTTTCTCTTAATCTTGGTCCATTCTCTTGAAGATTGTCATCTCAGCTTCGTGTTATCTTCTCAACTGGTTCCAATCATGAGTAATCCCTTTTCTTGCTATCCGGTGCATTTCATATTTGTTTTCATTCTTGATTATTCGAAGGCCATCATTTCAGAAGATTTCTTTGTTCTCAGCTTTCAGCTTTCATTCTCAAATTCTTCTCAATTGTTGTCTCTTTGTTCCTATCTCAATTATTCTGGTGCCTTGTTGAAGTTTTCTGTTAGGTGATTCATGATCTCGTCATTCTCAAGGTGTTCTTCAAGATTCTGTGGTAGTACCTCAAGTATTCTTTATCTTGCATTTAAAAATGCAATTCTTCATCCGTTATCCTTGAGGTGGTATTATAGAATTCTTGTTAGTGGAGGAGTCTCGCAGAAAAGTTGTTTCAAGAATGAAATATTTAAACCCATCGATTCTATGATCATGAGATATTTTCAAACCCATGGTTTCTTCGTTGAGCTATCTTGATTTAGATTTCACCTAAAGCTTTTTCTAAGGGTTTTTGCTATTATGGTGATTATCATTGATCCAAGTCCTCTATGTTCCCTCTTGGTGTAAGAAGTTTTGCCTTTCTTGTTGCATCCAATCAATCCTTGTTTCTGTTAGTGGTTGGTTGTCACCTCATTATTGAGATGGTTTCCATAAGCCCACAACAAGCTTGTTCTTTTCGTTGTTGTTTTTCCAACAACCCCGTTCAATTCTTCTTGTCTGGAGGCTCTTCAATTGAATTGTGATAGTATTTGTCGTTTTTTCTTGTCCATTCCTTCTTCTAAATGATCTAGTTCCTATTCTCTTGTTTCGGAGTTGTGGTGATGCTGCTCTCTTCAATGGATCATCTTGTTCTATCAAGATCATGTTCTCTCCTTGCTTGTTCAATTTAGTTAGTTTGTTGTGAATCTTGTCAAGATATTTCCGTTTTATCAAATTTTTGTCCTTTTTCCTACCGAAGTGCTGCCGAAATTTTGTTTGAATTCTTGGTTGTTCTCTCATCATTCTCCATCTCTTTGTAACCTTCCAAGAGTCATTGGTTTCACTCGTTTGTCAAGAAGCAACTAAGTTTTACCTCTTATTTCTCATCCTCTCCCCCTTTCATTCCTAGATCTCGGGGCGAGATCTCTTGTTAGTGTAGGAGAGTTGTGACAGCCCGAGACCAATGCTCAAGAAGATTCCCCTTTTATTTCGTTGTCGCCGGGTTAATTATTGTTTGTCGCACTCATCATCGCATCATTCGAATGATCAGCAATGCATCGACACTCCGTAGCCGCCAGTTTTCTAAACCTGCATCCGTTATTAGTTGGCGGTTCTCTCCATGTTCATCGTTGTCCGTTTTGAGCCCGACCACACGCGCACGCGCCCGCGACACCGTTAAAAATACTGTTTTTAAAAGTGTGTATAAAATATTCTCGGATTAGGTTGAAACTTGGCATGCGGCCTTATTTTAATGTAGGTAGGCCGCCTGCCAAATTTTGTCCCAATCGGAGTCCGTTTGATACCCCAACGGTCGACCGTAGCGGCACCGTCATCGGTTTGTCATCAGACGTTTTTTGGTGTTTAAAAATCCCGCTCCGGGCCGCAAACCTCCCTCTCATCTCAGTCCAACACCCCTCTACACAACCACTAAGCCATAACCTAGCCCCTACCCACAACCGAGGCCGTCTGATAGCGATCGCGTGGTCGAAACCGGAGCTAAAAACAACAAACCCTAGCTGTTTTCTACAAATAGGCAGCCAAACCCTAATACCCCTCGTTTCCCGTGCCTAACCCTATCTCTAGCCGCCACCACGCCTCCTCCCCCTACCTTCTTCTTCCTTCCTTATTCTCCCCCTTACAGGTTCTCTCCCTCTATGCCCGTAGGTGCTCTGTCATGGAGGCTCGCCGAGCTCGCGTCGCGCCTCGTCGCCGGGAATCGGCCGGATCCGGCGACCCTCGGCCCGTGCAATGGCCCTTCGCCTTTGCTCGAGTAGGTGCCTCGCCGGAGCCCCGGGATTCACGCCGCCGCGTCATCCGGTGCGGGAGACGAGCGCCAGCCGCGCCCGGGTTGACCGCACCGCCTTGCTCCTGGGCGGCTCGCGCGCTTGGGCCGCGCCGCCCAGGCCGTCCTCCTCCAAGAGCCTCCTCGATGATTTCCTAATTAACCGGAGATTTAGTTAATTTTAGGAAAGATGCATATTTTCTTTCGCCCGTAGTTTTTAATCCGTGCATTAGATCGCAGAGAGTTAGGTATGTAGAACATGTAGAATTTTGCGTAGATTAATATTTTCCAAGTCTCATGCATATTTATAACTATTAGACATGCTGTTTGCATCAGTTTGCATGTCGACATGATAGAAACGGTTTAGGTCGTAGTTAATAAAACCATAGCTCCGTTGGAGATGAGACTTATATCTAAATGGGCTAGAACGAGGAGTAGAATCACGTGAACCACATTTTTCCGTTTAATAAACATAAAATGTGATTAGGAAAAATTTGGACAGAACTAGAATTTAACGCATGGGGTCATTTCGGAGATGTTATATGTCGTTTCCGGCCTCAGTTAAAATGACTAGATAGGTAGATTATTTGGTGCTTCACCCCGTGCCATGTCTAACAACATTTAATATTGTCGCGTACCTAACGGGAGTGAACTAAATAATTAAACATGAAGTTTCGTCAATATGCAACTTGTTGCATATTGAGCTTCACTTAATGTGTAGCATTTGAGTGCGTGAATTGCCATGCCATGCCTTGCATAATTTAAACTCATCATGCATCATATGTTTTGCATCATAACGTGCATGTACTGTGGTGAATATTGTGTGTTGATTCATGTTTCCTATTTGCTTCGTCTCGATAGAGTTCCGCAAGCGTGTCCAAATGTGAGAATCCGTTCGACTACATTGGTTCGTTTGCTTCACGGAGTCATTCTTCTTCGAAGCAAGATCTCATGCAAGATGATTATTTCCCTAGATATCATTACTAACATTGACATGCTAGTTGTCTCGTTTCTTTTGCTATATCACGCTGCCTACCACCTGTTAAATATCTGCCTCCCAACATTGCCATGAAAACCTCTAATCTTTCCACTACCCAGCAAACCATTGTTTGGCTATGTTACTGCTTCCTTAGCCTTTTGGATAGCGTATCTAGTTGCAGGTGCAGTTGCTTCCATGTGAAAACATGGGTTCCTTGTTATATCACCCTATTATTGATAATTAAGTTAATGCACCTATATACTTGGTAAAAGGTGGAAGGCTCGACCTTTCTACCCTGGTGTTTTGTTCCACCTTTGCCGCCATAGTTTCGGCTACCGGTGTTATGTTCCACAAATGAGCGCTTGATACGTCTCCATCGTATCTACTTTTCCAAACTCTTTTGCCCTTGTTTTGGACTCTAATTTGCATGATTTGAATGGAACTAACCGAGACTAACGCAGTTTTCAGCAGAATTGCCATGGTGTTGTTTTTGCGCAGAAATAGAAGTTCTCAGAATGAACTGGAAATTTACGGGATTTTTTGTGGAATATATAAAAAATACTAGCGCAAGAATCAACCGAAGAAGTGGAGCATGGAGCCCACAAGCCCACCAGGCGCGCCCCCCTGGCCGCGCCTGGCAGGCTTGTGGGGCCCACGTTGCTCCACCGCCTCCAATTCCAGCTCTATTTAGTCCCTTTCGTCCGAAAAAAATCGAGGAGAAGAGTTGATTGCGTTTTACGATACGGAGGCACCGCCACCTCCTATTCTTCCTCTAGAGGGCAGACCTGGAGTCCGTTCTAGGCTCCGGAGAGGGGATATCGTCGCCATCGTCATCACCAACCTTCCTTCATCGCCAATTCCATATGCTCTTCGTCGTTCGTGAGTAATCTCATCGTAGGCTTGCTGGACGGTGATGGGTTGGATGAGATCTATCATGTAATCGAGTTAGTTTTGTCGGGGATCGATCCCTAGTATCCACTATGTTCTGAGATTGATGTTGCTACTACTTTGCCATGCTTAATGCTTGTCACTAGGGCCCGAGTGCCATGATTTCAGATCTGAACCTATTATGTTGTCTCCAATATATGTGTGTTTTTGATCCTATCTTGCAAGTTGTAGTCACCTACCATGTGTTATGACCCGGCAACCCTGGAGTGACAATAGCCGGAACCACTCCCGGAGATGACCATCGTATGAGGAGTTCATGTATTCACTAAGTGTTAATGCATTGGTTTGGTTCTTTATTAAAAGGAGAACCTTAATATCCCGTAGTTTCCATTAGGACCCCGCTGCCACGGGAGGGATGGACTATAGATGTCATGCAAGTTCTTTTCCCTAAGAACGTATGACTACATACGGAATACATGCCTACATTACATTGACGAACTGGAGCTAGTTACATATCTCTCCGTGTTATAACTGTTGCATGATGAATAGCATCTGACATAATCATCCATCACCGATCCAACGCCTACGAGTTTTTCCTACTGGTCCTTGCTACGTTACTCTGTCGCTATAGCTGTCACTGCTGCTACTGTTACTTTATCACTACTGCTGTCACTGCTGCTACTGTTACTCTGTTACTATTGGTGTCACTATTGCTATTGGTTACCGTTGCTACTCTTGCTATCACACTACTCTGCTACCGATACTTTTCTGCAGATACTAAGTCTTTCAGGTGTGGTTGAATTGACAACTCGACTGCTAATACTTGAGAATATTCTTTGGCTTCCCCTTGTGTCGAATCAACAAATTTGGGTTGAATACTCTACCTTCAAAAATTGTTGCGATCCGTATACTTGTGGGTTATCAAGACCTTTTTCCGGCGCCGTTGCCGGGGAGGCATAGCTATATTCTCTGAGTCACTTGGGATTTACGCTGCTGATCACTACGAGGAATCCGAAAGATCCAAGAACTAAAGACTTTCTCTCAAGTACGAGGACAGGTAAGGAACCGCCATCTAGCTCTGCACTTGATTCACCTTCAGTTATGAGTAAGTTTGCAACACCACCTCCTGCTAGAAATCTTGATATGTCGCCTGTGCTTGATGATGCTACTTCTGCTGTCCATGATGCTTGTGATGATGCTATGCTTGATACTGCTTTGCCACTAGGTGCATTCCTTGATGCACAAATTTCTAGAGTTGCTGCTAGATGTGATGATACTTCTAAAACTGCTGAGATTATTGAAGTAGAACCTGCTATTTCGCCTGTTAGAACTAGCTCTCCTAGATATGAATTGCGTGATATGCCTGAGGGTTATGTTATGGAGGGAGAGATAGCTGAGGATTTTCTTTCTTGTAAGGATATCTATGATGTTGAGAAATTACTGCGCAAGTGGAAAGAAAAAACTTTGAACGCTAGGATGAAATACGACCCGAAGTTTGCTACTTCGCCTATCTTTTTTACCGATAAGGATTATGAATTCTCTTTTGACCCTGAGTTAATCACTCTGGTCGAATCTGATCCTTTTCACGGTTATGAGTCTGAAACGGTTGTAGCCCATCTTACCAAACTACACGATATAGCCACCCTATTCACGAGTGAGGAAAAGATCTACCACTACTATATCCTTAAGCTATTTCCTTTCTCGCTAAAGGATGATGCTAAGACCTGGTTCACTTCTCTTGCTCCTGGTTGTGTGCGTAGCCCCCAGGATATGATCTACTACTTCTCTGAGAAATATTTCCCTACCCATAAGAAGCAAGCTGCCTTGCAGGAAATATACAACTTTGCGCAAGTTGAAGAAGAGAATCTCCCACAAGCTTGCGGGAGGCTTGTCCAGCTGCTGAATGCTTTGCGTGATCACCCTCTTGAGAAGAATGAAATACTTAATATCTTCTATAATGGACTAACCGATGCTTCTAGAGACCACCTAGATAGTTGTGTCGGTTGTATTTTTAGGGAACAAACTGTAGAACAAGCTGAGATCCTATTGAATAATATTTTGTGCAATGAGAATGCTTGGACTATTCCCGAACCACCTCCTAAGCCAACTCCTAAGAAAAGAGGTATTCTATTCCTCAGTCCCGAAGATATGCAAGAAGCTAAGAAATCTATGAAAGAGAAAGGCATTAAATCTAAAGATGTCAAAAATCTACCACCTATCGAAGAGATTCATGGTCTTGATAACCCGATACAGGTAGTAGAGGTAAATTCTCTTCGTAGATTCAATGAGAGTGATATTCCTTTTGATAAACCTGCTAGCTTATGCCTGGATGAATTTGACAACTTTGTTGCCAAACAACAGAGTTTCAATGATTATGTTAGTAGACAATTGGAACATAATGCTCGTATGCTTAGTCATTTAAGTGCTTGTGTGGACAGAAACGTCAATGATCTTAAGCTCTTGAGTAAACATGCCTCTATGGTTACTACTCAGGTAGAACAAGTACTTAAGGCTCAGAATGACTTGCTCAATGAGTTGAATGACAATTCTGTTAGAGTCGTCACTAGAGGCGGTAGAATGACCCATGAACCTTTGTATCCTGAGGGTCATCCTAAGAGAATTGAACAAGATTCTCAAGGAGTTAGCACTGATGCACCTAGTCATCCTAGAAAGAAAAAGAAAGATGATAGGAACTTGCATCCTAGCAACCCTCTTGCTATTACACCTGAGAATCCAAACGATGTCTCTGTTTCTGATGCCGAAACACAATCTGGTGATGAACATGAGCCTAATGATAATATCGATAGTGGTGTTCATGATGATGCTCAACCTAGCAATGATAAGGATGTGGAGATTGAACCTGTTGATCTTGGTAACACACAACCTAAGAATAAGAGATACGATAAGAATGACTTCGCTGCTAGGAAGCATGGTAAAGAAAGGGAACCATGGGTTCAGAAACCCATGCCCTTTCCTCCCAAACCATCCAATAAAAAGGATGACGAGGATTTTGAGTGATTTGTTGAAATGATTAGACCTGTCTTTCTGCAAATGTGTTTGACAGATATGCTCAAAATGTCTCTGTATGCTAAGTACATGAAGGATATTGTGACTAATAAGAGGAGGATACCTGAGGTTGAGATTTCCACCATGCTCTCTAATGAAACCTTCAAGGGTGGAACTCCTAAGAAACTAGGTGATCCCGGAGTGCCCACTATACCTTGCTCCATTAAAGGCAACTACGTTAGAACTGCTTTATGCGACCTTGGAGCCGGTGTTAGTGTTATGCCTCTCTCTCTTTATAGTAGGCTTGAACTGGATAAGTTGACACCCACTGAAATCTCTCTGCAAATGGCCGACAAATCAACTTCTTTCCCTATCGGCATTTGCAAGGATGTACATGTTGTGGTTGCGAATGTTAATATCTTAACAGACTTTGTTATTCTGGATAATCCCGAGGACGATGCCATGGCGGTCATCCTCGGAAGACCCTTTCCAAACACCGCAGGGGCTGTTATTGATTGCAACAAAGGCAATGCCACTTTCCATGTCAACGGTAATGAGCATACGATGCACTTTCCAAAGAAACAATATCGAGTACATTGCATCAATGCTATCGAAAAAACTTCATCGATTCTTATTGGGAGCTTTGAATGCCCTATACCTACTGTCAAGATGAAGTATGATTTGTTTGTTGGGGATATGCACATCCACATTGAGGTAACCTAGTGACTATTTGAAAATTCTCCATTCTTTTTTATGCGATTCGAAAAAGTTTGTCAAGGAGACTTGATCAACCTCATTGACGGATTTCTTTCGATGACCATGAGATGGATGAATCGAGGAGTCACAAACCTCTGTTCCAAGCTTTCACCTTCGGTTGCTTAGAACAAAAATGATAGATTTAGTTTAGTTTTCCCTGTTTTCTGTTTTTGCGTCCCGTAGAAAAGTACCCCGAAAATAAAAGTTCTCCGAATGACGTGAAAATCAAGTATGATTTTTTCTGGAATTTTTGAAAAATTCTGAGACGGAGAGCTAGTCAGGGGCTGCACGAGTGGGCCACAATCCCTGGAGGCGCGGGCACCCCCCTAGCCGCGCCTACCAGGCTTGTGGGGCCCACATGTACCCCCTCCACTCATTCTAGATCCCATCTGCTTCTCCTACCTCCAGAAAAAATTGTTTCGCAGCTCAAACCCGTGTTCTTGCTCTTCTTGTTGCGATTTTTGATCTCCTTGTGCAAGGCACCATTCACCAAACTGTTTTGGGGAAAATGCTCCGTGGTATGTGACTCCTCCATTGGTCCAATTACTTTTTGCTCTAGTGCCTTATACGTCGCGTATTTTTGCTGCCTTGGTGACCCTATTCTTGAGCTTTGCATGCTAATTTTAGCTGGTCACAAGTAGTTTTGATGCGTGATATGGCTTCTAGGCACTTGTCGGAGTAATTGCTATGAGTTTTGTTGAGCCTTGTTCACTTTTCCTTAGAGTCACTAAAAATTTCAGAAATTTTCAGAGATAGAAAAAGGAAAAGATGACGAGGTTCTTAAGAGGCTCTTCAAGCCGTGACCCCAAGGATGATGGGAACGAGAAGAAGAAACCCAAGTATCCGGTCCCCCGAGTTGCAGAAGTTTGAGCGTGCGAGTGGCCAAGCGATGTGTTCTTACGCGCCGCCGGACTTTATGAGGACTTTTATTACTTGGTGGAGAACGTAGGCCTTACCGCCTTCCTGGAAGATAAGTGTCCGCAATACCTCCTCCTCACTAATATTTTTGTGCAAAGCTTTAACTTCTATCCAAGGAAGAATCCTCCTATGGTTGAGTTTAAGTTATATGATATCCCCCAGCGCATGTCACTTCAGGATTTTTGCAATGTTTGCAAATTACCTTATGTTGGGGATATTTATGAACCTCGTCCATGTGACTTGGAGGCTTTCATCGATACTATTGCTGTAGGAGAGGAGAGAGGAGTGTCTTGCGCTAGAGCTTCTAGCATACATTTTCCCGTGCTTCGGTACTTCTCATTATTCGTGGGAAAATGTTTGATTGGCCATGGGAAAGCTGGGGCCCTTAGCTCCCCAGATCTTGCGGTCTAGCGCGAAGCCGTTTATAATGATACTTATAGCTTGGGCGCTATAGTAGCTCAACGGTTGCACACGAACCGTTCTAAAGGCGTCGTTTATGGAGGTATCTATGCTACCCGTCTTGCCAGACATTTTGAATACCTATTAGACTGCACGAGGAAGAAGAGATTCTTCTTCCCGAGAGATATCTAGATTATGATAGCATGGTTCACCATGAATTTCTTGATAAAGATATAAATAAGAGGATGATTTATAACCTGGTATTTAGTCAGGGTACTCGTGAGACTATTACCCTGCCTGCTCCTTCTTTGTTCAGTCTTCATCTAGGCAGGTACATTATCATGCCCTCGGACATCTACGCATATTGGGTCATAGCACCACCACAGGCGCCCGTGCCCGAGCTACCAGTCGAGTACCAGACGCCAGTTTATTAGTGGGAGCCAGAGGAGCTCACACAGCAGTGGCACCCTCAGTCCACTCCGGAGTACCCGGAGACGGTTATTTCCCTCCTTGGGAGTAGACCAACTTAGGCCAAAAGCCTAAGCTTGGGGGAGTACGTGTTTCTCAGCGACTTTATATTCATGCTCACACTTTCACTTTGATAGTCGGTGTTCACACTTTGCCATTGTATCATCCATGCTAGTTTATTTCTTTTTCTCGCTTTCTTCTCGTGTGTTTGTCTAGTTTGAGAAAACCCAAAAAGATTTCTTATTTTTCTTTTGCTTGTTGGGAGCTTTCCCGTGTAAATAGTTTTCTTTTTCTTTGGGTCAAGGTAGAAGACCATGGTTACAATGTTTAGTGGCTCTCGCCTGCATATCTATTTATCTGTCAAAGAGCCATATTACTTTGTCTTCTCCTTTATGTTTGCTTGCAAATTCCAGCTTAGTCCAATGCACGAGCACGCTTATTATTGTTCGCATCATTTGGTCCTGCAAGTGAAAGGCAATAATGACGATATATGATGAAGTGACTGAGCCTGGAAAAGTTGGTATGAACTCGATCTATTTTGTTTTTGTAAATATGACTAGCTCATCGTTCCTGATTCAGCTTTTTTGTGAGAGAAACATGTTTGCAATGACAACTTAGAGATCATAGTTTCTGATGCCATGCTTAATTAGCTAGGATCTTATAATGGTTTTTCTTGGTTGCCAACATGAATCTCGAGATGATTATGATGTAGTATGATAGGATGGTATCCTCCTTTGAATGATTCAAGTGGCTTGACTTGGCGCATGTTTACACATGTAGTTCAAACAAAATCAACATAGCCTCTATGATATTCATGTTCATGGTGATTTATGTCCTACTCATGCTTGAACTCAATGTTGGTTAATCTCAATGCATTTTGTTGACTGTTGTCGCTCTCTAGTTGGTCGCTTGCCAGTCTTTTGCTAGCCTTCACTTGTACTAAGCGGGAATACTGCTTGTACATCCACTTCCATAAACCCAAAGTTGTTCCATATGAGTCCACCATACCTACCTATATGCGGTATCTACCTGCCGTCCCAAGTAAATTTGCATGTGCCACTCTCTAAACCTTCAAGAAATAATCTGTTTTGCATGCCCGAACCACTCATGTGGTGACAAGGGGCGATCAATATCTTCCATGCTAGGCGTGCTTTCCTCAATATGTGTTTATTCACTATCACTCACGATAAAGGGGCCGGTACTTGGAATGCCCAGTTCCATGCTCACCCCCTGGATTGATGTTGGTATGGACGACACCCGAGTATTCGGCTAGTCGTGGAGTGTGATTGATCCGTGGTGGGGGAGTCAAAACTTTACTTTTCTGTTTGGGAACCGCCTATAGCATGTGTAGCGTGGAAGATGGTGAAAACTCTTGGTCATTGCGTTGACAGTGAAAGCATGCCACCAAAAATTATTTATCTCTGTTTCAAAGCTTGAGCTCTGGCACCTCTGCAAATCAATACTTCCCTCTGCGAAGGGCCTGTCTATTTATGTTTCTGTTGAGTCATCCTCTTCTTATAAAAGCACCAATTAGAGAGCACCTCTGTCATTTTTATGCTTTGCTTTTGACTGATATTGAGTATGACTGTGACTGGATCTTCTTTGCCATGCATTACAATGTTTAGTCAACCCTTGGTCTTTGAAGGTGTTCTGCATTTATGTTTTGCGGTCTCAGAAAGAGCTAGCGAGATACCATCTGTTCGCACTGCTTCATGATTGTTTTGATTGAAGTGTTGACGTTTGAAACCTATTATTATTTCTCGCTAGTTGATTATCCCATTGATATGAGTTTACCATGAGACCTAGATGTCATTTTTTATGTGGTTAGCTTGTGATCTTGCTGAAAATCTGGATATGAGTTAGACATAGTTGCAACAACAAGATCAAACAGAGTTTGTAAAAGTTTTTCTTTTGTCTCTTTCAGTTTGTCAACTGAATTGCTTGAGGACAAGCAAGATTTTAAGCTTCGGGGAGTTGATACGTCTCCATTGTATCTACTTTTCCAAACTCTTTTGCCCTTGTTTTGGACTCTAATTTGCATGATTTGAATGGAACTAACCCGGACTAACGCTGTTTTTAGCAAAATTGCCATGGTGTTATTTTTGCGTAGAAATAAAAGTTCTCGGAATGACCTGGAAATTTACGGGGATTTTTTGTGGAATATATAAAAAATACTGGCGCAAGAATCAACTTAAGAAGTGGAGCGTGGAGCCCACAAGCCCAACAGGCGCGCCCCCCTGGCCGCGCCTGGCATGCTTGTGGCGCCCACGTTGCTCCACTTCCTCCAATTCCAGCTCTATTTAGTCCCTTTCGTTCGAAAAAAAATCGAGGAGAAGACTTCATCGCGTTTTACGATACGGAGGCGCCGCCACCTCCTGTTCTTCCTCTAGAGGGCAGATCTGGAGTCCGTTCTGGGCTCCGGAGAGGGGAGATCATCGCCATCGTCATCACCAACCTTCCTTCATCGCCAATTCAATGATGCTCTTCATCGTTCGTGAGTAATCTCATCGTAGGCTTGCTCAACGGTGATGGGTTGGATGAGATCTATCATGTAATCGAGTTAGTTTTGACGGGGATTGATCCCTAGTATCCACTATGTTGTGAGATTGATGTTGCTACTACTTTTCCATGCTTAATGCTTGTCACTAGGGCCCGAGTGCCATGATTTCAGATCTGAACCTATTGTGTTGTCGCCAATATATGTGTGTTCTTGATCCTATCTTGCAAGTTGTAGTCACCTACTATGTGTTATGACCTGGCAACCCCGGAGTGACAATAGCTGGAACCACTCCCGGAGATGACCATAGTATGAGGAGTTCATGTATTCACTAAGTGTTAATGCCTTGGTCCGTTTCTTTATTAAAAGGAGAACCTTAATATCCCGTAGTTCCCATGAGGACCCCGCTGCCACGGGAGGGATGGACAATAGTTGTCATGCAAGTTCTTTTCCCTAAGCACGTATGACTACATACAGAATACATGCCTACATTACATTGATGAACTGGAGCTAGTTACATATCTCTTCGTGTTATAACTGTTGCATGATGAATAACATCCGGAATAATCATCCATCACCGCTCCAATGCCTACGAGTTTTTCCTACTGATCCTTGCTACGTTACTCTGTGGTTACTGCTGTCACTGTTGCTACTGTTACTTTGTCGCTACCGCTGTCACTGCTACTACTGTTACTCTGTTACTACTACTGTCACTATTGCTACTGGTTACCGTTGCTACCGTTGCTTTCACACTACTCTCCTACTGATACTTTTCTGCAGATACTAAGTCTTTCAGGTGTTGTTGAATTGACAACTCAACTGCTAATACTTGAGAATATTCTTTGGCTTCCCCTTGTGTCGAATCAACAAATTTGGGTTGAATACTCTAGCCTCGAAAACTGTTGCGATCCCCTATACTTGTGGGTTATCAGCGCTCCAAACATGCTTGGGCTTGTTATGGGGATCCCCTAGATTCTCATTTTGTGATAAAGCTTGTCTGGCAAGGCCCAACATTGGTACTATATTTGCCCAACATAATAATCCTGATAATACTGAGAAACATAGGCCATCATGAACGCGAGGAGTAATTTAACATAATACAGGGCGAGCCAGTGCTGATGGTGCTGGTCCAAAACAGAGCATCGTGTGGGGCCAATCCAGGGCAACTTATGTGATTTCTACCAGGCCACCATGCGCGTTGCTTATCCATCGTGTCCTGAGAATGAAATGCGCGGCTCCTATCGGGATCGTCGACACGCCGGGCGGCCTTGCTAGACTTGTTTTACTTTTATCGAGCATTTTGTGAGAGGGATTCCGAGGAGACTTTGGACTATCTCGAGGTTGAGGTTTTCCAATAGGAACCCGAGGAGATCACGGGTTTTCCCTGATCGTGGTCATTCTGTCGCACCGTGTGTTAGTTTGTGATAGACTATTTGGAGCACCCCTGCAGGGTTAAGTCTTCCAGAAAGCCGTGCCCGCGGTTATGTGGCAACGTGGAAACTTTGTTTAACATCCAGTTCTAGAAAACTTGAAGTAAACTTAATTAAAACTTGCCAACTGAGTCCGTAACCGTGACTGTCTCTTTCGTGAGCTCCTTCTCCGATCAAGGACACGGTGGGGTTATGTCTGATGTAAGTAGGTGTTCAGGATCATTCATTTGATCATTATTAGTTCACGTCCGTTTATGCGTAGATCATCCCCCTCTTCTATTCTTTTACTCGTAAGTTAGCCACCTCAAATAAATGCTTAGTCGCTTGCTGCAGCCTCACCACTTAACCATACCTCACCCATTAAGCTTTGCTAGTCTTGGTACCTTTGGAAATGAGATTGTTGAGTCCCGTGTGGCTAACAGATTACTATAATACCAGTTGCAGGTGCAGGTAAAGATTTACTGTGACGTGAGTGTGTTGATTGTTCATTTGGAGTTTCTTCTTGTTCTTCGTCGGTCTAGGATGGGTTCGAGGCCGACAGCCTGGGATAGCAAGGATGGACGTTGTTGTTTTGTCGTTTGTCTTCGTTCGTAGGCGGACCCTGCTCTTCTTCATGGTGATTGTATGTATTGTACTGATGTGACTCTGATGCAGCTTGTGGCGAGTGTAAGCCAACTCCCGATACTCATCTTTTCACTACAGGTACTTGTAACGATATCCATTCTTGCGAAACGACGAGATGCGTTTCTATCCCTCTCGAGGCCCTCGCGCCAAAATAAAAATAGGACCGCATCTTCGACGTTACAGTATCCTCCGTTGTTCATTGTTTCAATTACTTCCATATTGTCAGAATTGATAATAAGCCGATTGCATGCTCCTCTTTGTGCCAAGAGAAGGCCAAACCTAAGTGCTAACGCTTCCGCAGCTAGGGCATACACACATAGTCAATCTTCCAGTTTGCTCCTACAATGAAGTTTCCTTTGTCATCCCTTATAACAACACTTGTTGTGCGCCTTACGTAATGCCCAAAATGCGATCCTATCCTTATTTTGGCTCGGGGGCCTCGACAGGGATAGAACCACATCTCGTCGTTTTGCAATAATTGATATTGTTACAAGTACATGTACTGAAGAGATGAGTATATGGAATTGGCTTACACTCGCCACAAGCTACATTAAGTTCCCATCAGTACAACAACATAATCAATCATCATGTAGTAGAGTAGGGCCCGACTATGGACGAAAACAAACGATAAAAGAACGACGTCCATCCTTGCTATCCCAGGCTGCCGACCTTGAACCCATCCTAGATCGATGCTGAAGAAGAAGAAGAAACTCCAAATAGAACAATCATCGCGCTCACGTCAAATACTGCTTTACCTGTACCTACAACTGTTGTTGTAGTAATCTGTGAGCCACAGGAACTCGGCAATCTTATTTCCAAAGGTATCAAGACTAGCAAAGCTTAATGGGTGAGGTATGGTTAAGTGGTGAGGATGCAACAAGCGACTAAGCATTTATTTGAGGTGGCTAACTTACGAGTACAAGAATAAAAGAGGGGATGATCTACACATATCGGACATGAACTAATAATGACCAAATGAATGATCTTGAACCCTACTTACATCGGACATAACCCCACCGTGTCCTCGATCGGAGAAGGATATCACGAAAGAGACAATCACGGTTACGCACTTAGTTGGCACATTTAATTAAGTTTACTTCAAGTTATCTAGAACCGGATGTTAAACAAAGTTCCCAAGTTTGCCACATAACCGCGGGCACGACTTTCTGAAAGATTTAACCCTGCAGGAATGCTCCAACTAGTCCATCACAAATTACCACAAGCCGCATAGAAAGCCTCTATAGTGAAACTCGTGATCTCCTTGGATTTCTTAGTGGAAAACCTCAACTTTGAGATAGCCCAAAGCATCACCGGAATCCGGGTGCACAAGATATTTCGTAAAACATAAAACAAGTCCAGAAAGGCCACCAGGTGAGCTCGATCCACATCTAGAGCCGCACGCTCTCTATCTAGGAGCATCAACTGTCTATGCAAAGTGCATGATAGCCAGACGCCTCGAGTTGCCCCAAGGTGGCACCGCCTACTGCTAGGTGGGTGGACCAACACTCATGAGGAGCACTGGCCCGGGTTCTTGATTGAGTTTCCTCGGGTTAATTACTCCCTATGTGGTTCATTAGTTATTAGGAAAATAGTACCAAAGTTGGGACTTGCCAGACCAGTCTTAAACTAAAACGAATTATCAAGGGGGTCCCCATAACAACCCCGAGTGTGTTAGGAGCGCTCAATTATGGAATATAACACCAATAGCCAAAACTAAGGCAGCAAAGGTGGAACAAAACAGCAGGCTAGAAAGGCCGATCCTTCCACCTTTTACCAAGTATATAGGTGCATTAAATTAAATAGCAATTATTATGGTGATATAACAAGGAACCCATGTAATCACATGGAAGCAACTGCACCTGCAACTAGCAATGCTATCGAAAGGCTGAGCAAGCGGTAACATAGCCAAACAATGGTTTGCTCGGTTCTGGAAAGATTAGAGATTTTCATGTCAATGTTGTGAGGCTGTCATTTAATAGGTGGTAGGCAGCAAGACATAGCGAAAGAAATGAACAAATAGCATGGCATTGATAGTAATGGTATCTAGGGAAATGGTCATCTTGCCTATGATCCTTCATGGAAGAAGAACGACTCCGTGAAGCAGGCGAACCAACATAGTCGAACGAATCCTCACATTCCGCCACGCTTGCGGAACTCTAACGAGAAGAAGCAAACCGGAAACAAGAATCAACACACGATATTCACCACGGCACATGCACAATATTAAGCACAGCCAAATATGATGCATGTCCATTTCAATTATGCAAGGCATGGCAATTCACAACAATCAAACACTACACATTAAGTGAAGCTAAATATGCAACGAGTTGTATATTGACCAAACTCCACATTTGAATTACTTATTTCAGTCCCATTTAGGTACTGTCAATATTAAATGTCCTTAAACATGGCAGGAGGTGAAGCATAATTAAACTACCTACCTGGGCATTTTAAATGAGGTCGGAAACAACATATAGCACCTCCGAAATGAACACATATGTTAATTTAGAAATCTGTCCAAATCTGAACTAACATGTTTTAATATTTGTTAAACAGAACAGTAAAGAGGTTCACGTGAATCTACACATCATTCTAGTCGATTTACATATATGGATCATCTCCAATGGCCACCGCAAGATATGATGCCATGAATGCAATATGTATGCAAATGACAGCCGCAAGCACTCCAAACCATGAAGGCAGGAAGACATTATGAAACTACACGAGATTCTAAGCAAGATCCATATATGACACGTTCAAAATGGAGTAACGGTTCAACAATTACAAGCAAAACAAGAAATAGCTACAATTTGCCAAAAACAGCAACATGACATTTTCTACACCCTAAAACAACAAGCTACGTAATTCTGAAATGCTTCAACAAGACATGAGGCAGTAGTGGTCAGGGTGCACAACAACACCCTACTAAATACAACTAGCATGGAAGAATGGATCACTAGGAAAATAACTCACAAAATGGCAAGTTGCACACAGTTTCAGACTTAGTGAAACTAACAGGTTTGATAGTGCACTTTTCAACCAGAAGGCATATTGGCAGCAGTAAAACTATATCCAACAGGGCATAGAATGGCATGAAAATTTGTAGCTTGCTATAGAATCTTAAGCACCACAAATAAATACATTGCACCAACAACAAAGGGGCTGCAGATCACTAGCAAATCTCATGGCAAGACAACACCAAAATATTATAGATTCCAGACTTAGAAATATTTCAGCATCTCAAAACAACACTATTTTCTAGCATGTTGGCAACAAGCAAACAACACCTAAACATGTATTTCTATAGCAAAAAAATATCAGGGCAAGAATACATGTCCAAGGGCACATTTCAAGTTCACAAGTAATTCATATCTTGGACGGAATAAATCAGGCAAAATAAACAAAAAGGACAACATGACAAAATATCATGCACGCTAACTTGCTCAAAACACAAAGCTAAATGCGCAGTTAAATTCTATGTATTTTTTACCCAAAAACATAAATGATATGTGGGATTTGACTTAAAACTAATTTGACCACATATATGCGAGATTATGACCTAAACCGACATAGCAAATTATTTATGCCACCTACATGAAAACAACACGACAACTATTTTTACCATGCATGGAAATACATTGCAAACAACATGAACATTTTGCATACTAGGTTTGACCAACTCGGATGCACGCATAAATATGGTACAGAATAAACAACTTAATATAACAGCACCCAAATCCATGCAAATGGCACGTCAAACAGTTTTAAATATGCATGCAAGTTGGAAAATATTAATCTGAACGAAATTCTGCATGTTTTGCATATCTAACTTATCTCGATCTGACGCACGGTTTAAAAGTTACAGGCGTGTTAAAATCATGCAATTTTCTAAAATCTAAATAAATTCGCAGCAGAATGAAATACATCTCGGGCCAAATCTCGCTAATGGGCCGGATCTAACCATGACGCTTCTCAGCTATACAGCACACACAGAGAGGAATAGACGGGTCTGCCGGGGCTCACCTCGGGCCCATCGGAGTTGGGCTGGCTCGGGAGGCGGCCGGGGCTGGGCCACCTGCTGCAGCTACTCGGCTTGCAGGTCTGGTTGGGCTAGGGTCGAGGCGATGGGGCGGCTTGGCTGGGCGCAGCCCACGTCGGGTCAACACGGGGCGAGCAAATCAAGCCTCCTGCTCGATCTCCCGATGGAGGCAGCGACCACGACGGCGCTAGCTGATCTCCGGTGACGACAGTGTTCTGAGGCGGGATCCGGCGGAGCTGGGCACAGGACGACAGCGATGCCCGACCACTGGCTAGGCCGTCGGTGTGAGGAAGGCCGGAGAGGCTTGGGGACGGCGACGATTACTACAACATGGAGGCGAGGGGATGGTCGGCCATGGCGGCTCAGTGCGGCGCTGGTCGGCGAGCAGGGCGATGGGAGTGCGGCGGCCGGAGCTCTGGGGCACGGGAACCTCGGGGGATGGAGGCTCTGGCTGACTGGGCATCGTGGCACTCCTTGACCGCGAGGAGGCGAGGTGAGCGGGAGGCGCTCGAGGACGGGGCGGCTGCGGGGTTGAAGTGCAGCACGCGGGCGAGCGGCGGAGCCCTTCGGGCCCGGGAGGGCCTGGCTCGGGCCTGGCTCGGGCCTGGCGGGCCTTGAGCGCGAGGTGGGAGGTTGTGGCGGCTGCGGGGATTGGGGAGCATGGGAAACAAGGTGGAGGCTAGGGTTTCCTAGTTAGAAGGGATTGCCCTTCCTTTTATAGTAGGGATTTAGGGTTGTCGGCGTTCTCGGAACGGGGATACCCAGACTCGCCTGTCTGCGGCCTAGGGCTGGCCCACCCCATCGGCCAAGCATCGGAAGGCTCGACAAGGCCCTCGTGAGGGGCCAGGCCTCACGAGGAGGAACAGCATCAAGACCCATAGGAGGTCTCCTCAGGACCCCTCCGGAGCGGCGAACATTCCGAGGCAAGGCCCAGCCTCAGGAGTCAAGGGTGACGCTAGGAAGGGATAGGCGAGCAGCAGATGGTAGACCGGGGCAGTTCCCCCTTTTTGTGCAAAGAGGGCAGGAGCGTACAAGGGTCCCAAAGGCATCTTCCAAAGGTTTCCCTTCTGGTGCAATGAAGCCGACGCCGCCCGTCAGTAGGGCAAACGTCACCACGGGCCCGTCTCTGCAGCGCGGACAATTAATTTGTAGGCGAGGACCACCTTTGGGTAGGGGAGCATGTTCCCCTGTTCCCCTTCGAAATTGACCGCTGTGGGATCCCTTCCCGCCTAAGCTATGTGGGAAGAGAACCCGGACCACCACTATAAATAGAGAAGGTAGGATACATGAGAGAGGGGAGATTCATTCAGACAGTAGAACAAGACACCTGGCCACTTAGCCTCCGGAGGCCCAAGAGCATTGTACTAATTCCACCACCTCCGTGAGAGGCAATCCACCAAAAGAAGGAGTAGGGTTTTACGCTTCGCAGCGGCCCGAACCTGGGTAAACTACCGTGTTTTTGATCTCTCTCACCATCGTGTGAGTTCTTAGCCTTGCCCATCGAGCAACAAGCCTAGAAGATCCAATCTGTTGAGTGGCCTCTGTGCTCACCCTTGAGTTCGAGCCCTTAGGATTTTGCGGAGACCGAAATCCAACATTTGGCGCACCAGGTAGGGGGCGCGTGTCAGAGCCTCCACGCCAATAGCCGGAACCATGTCTAGACTCAGCAGCACCATGGCAAGCGCAACCATTGACGACCACCGGTCCGCGGCGGTGGACGTCGTCCGAGCAAGCAGGGCCGTCCCCGTGGTCGCGTGCATTCTCGATGGATCGCAGGTGCCACCCTCCAGCCTCCACGTCAAGCGTTTCGTGCAGTGCGGGGGGACGGCTTGCCTAAGGCCCGAGCCGTCGGAACATCGTGTGTGGCCAGAGGTCGACATCACCTTCGGCCACGACGACCACCCTAAAGCCACGACGGCTGCCAGGGCGCTTCCCATGATGTGCACATCGACCATCTCCGGCGTGGCTATCTCCAAGACCCTCATCGATGGCGGCGCGGGCCTCAACGTCATCTCAGTGGAGGCCTTCGACGCGCTGTGGTTATCTGAGAGCAGCTCGCGCCCTCGAAGCCCTTTTCTGGGGTTGTGGCGGGGTCCGTCGTTCCAGTCGGACGGATCCGTCTCCCTATCACGTTCGGCACCCGCTCCAACTTCCGCACCGAGCAGATCGACTTCGACGTCGCTCACATCCACCTTCCGTACAATGCTATACTCGGCTACCCCGCCCTCGCACAGTTCATGGCGGCGACGCACCCGGGCTACAACGTCGTCAAGATGCCAGGGAGCGGCGGTGTGCTTACGTCGTGGGAGACATCAAGGGCGCCTCATGGGTGCTCGGGCTATCTCATAAGGCCGCGGCCGCAGCGCATGCCGACTCCGTGGGCGAGGCGCGCGCTGACGAGGACCCGGGAAACGTCCACGACATCGCGCCCATGAGGAAGAAGCAGTTGTTTTCCCAGGACCGGGCGGAGACGAAGGAAGTGCCGGTGGACGAAGGTAGCCAGGCCCCCACCTTTACCATCGGCCTGAATCTCCCCCAAGACCAAGAGAAGGCATCGGTAAATTTCCTCAAGGCGAATAAGAGCGCGTTCGCCTGGAGCACCTCCGACCTTGTGAGGGTCTCGAGGGACGTCATAGAGCACCACCTCATGGTGTGCCCAAATGAGCGTCCGGTGAAGGAGAGGGCAAGGAGGCAGGCTCCGGAGAAGCATGCCTTGATTGCTCAGGAGGTGCGTAAGCTGAAGGAAGCAAGGGTCATAAGGGAGGTGCGCTACCCGGAGTGGGTGGCCAACCTGGTGGTTGTCTCGAAGAAGGGTGGGAAGGAGCGCATATGCGCTGACTTCACGAACCTCAACAAGGCCTGCCCTCAGGACCCGTTCCCGCTACCATGCATCGACCAGATCGTGGACTCCACTGCAAAGTGCGACATTCTGTGCTTCTTGGATGCCTTATCGGGCTACCACAAGATAAAAATGTGGTGGATGACGTTGAGAAGACAACCTTCCTCTCTGTGTGCGGGGTGTACTGCTACGAGTGTATGCCTTTCGGGCTGCGGAACGCCGGGGCAACCTTCCAGCACATTGCCTTGGGGCCGTAGCTCGGAAGGAATGCGGAGGCCTATGTCGACAACATCATGGTCAAGTCAAGGCAAGCCAAAACCCTGGTGGAGGACCTGTAGGAGACCTTTGCCAGCCCGCGGGAGGTGAACCTGAAGCTCAACCCCGAGAAGTGCGTCTTTGGGGTCCCATTAGGCAAGCTGCTCGGTTTCCTGGTGTCGCACCGTGAGATCGAGGCTAACCCAGTAAAGCTCAATGCCATAAACAAGACGAGCGCTCCCACAACCCTCAAGGAAATGCAGAAGCTGGCAGGGTGTGTCACCTCCATGGGTCGCTTCATCTCCAAGCTGGAGGAGCGGGCCCTGCCATTCTTCAAAATCATCAAGAGGAAGGAGCCCTTCGAGTGGACCCCGGAGGCCGACGCTGCCTTCGACGAGCTTAAGCTTTACCTCACGAGCCCGCCGATCATGGTGGAGCCTCGCCCTCGGGAGCCCCTGCTACTATACCTTGCTGCCACCCCGCACTCCGCCAGCGCCGCATTGGTGGCGGTAAGGGAGGAGCAAACCTGCAAGGGCGCTACTTCGGGAAGCCCCAATGGTCCCTCGCATGATGCGCCCGAGGGCTCGTGTTGGTGCACTAAAGACTAGGGTCTCCAGTGCCCCAGACTAGTGCGCGGACATCGGCATCCCCTTTACAGCGGCAAGGCCCGTTGCTGGAGCCTAGGGCAGAAGCGAATCTCGAAAGCCCGCCAAGTACAGATTGCAAGCCCCTATCAAGCACTCGCTTGGTGGGAGTGAAGAAGAGACCCCGACAGTAGCACCTTGTCGGGGGGGGGGGTGGACAATACCAAGGCGAGACCCTCCCGCGAAGGAAGGAGGACTGAGCCCCGACAAGCCATTCTTGCCGGGAAGATTGACAAGGCCTCGGAGGCCATCGCCTCCCTGCCGAGAGGAACAAGAAGAGCCCCGGCGAGGTAACCATTGCCGGGGAAGAAGAGAAGGCTCGAGGAGAGGCGCGTGCCTAGGGAACCTTCACGTCCTATGAACGCCTCCACCGACGAACACAGCACCACCGATGCATGGACCACGCGTCCACCCGCATGCCAGCGCAACACCCCGAAGTTGCCATGTGTGGGTACGTGTCCAACCCCCCTGACGAGGTCAACGAAGTCTGTCGAAGCATTTAATGCACCACAGTAACACTGTGGCGGTTGGTCGGCGATGTTCCACTCGTGAACCACCGTTCACCCACTCAGCCACTCTTGTGACCCCTTTGCCTATAAAAGGAGGCCCAAGGCTTAGTAGTAGGCGCTTTTGGCTTTTTGACCAATCAAAAGGCTGTAAGAGGGACAAATTGACAGTAAACTAAAACAAATAACTAAACAGATGCAGGAGTATGGTTCTACGCACAATGTGGCCCGAACCTAGGTAAAAACAACCTTGTCGGGCCCTGACTGTTGGTTCTGCTCTTGCCGCGACCCCTTTCCCCTCCAAACCAACAAAAGGGGACCGTGGAGGCCCCCATAGGTGTCAATCCTTTCGCCAACATATTTGGCGCGCCAGGTAGGGGGAAGAGGGTCGCGTCGATCTGATCTAGTGGTCAATGACTGGATTTCTTCATCCGCACCACCGCCATGGATCCCAAGAGGAGGAGCGCGATGGCGGCCGAGACACCCGCGCTCAGTGCACCTGCCACAGCGCAGGCAGGAGGGGGCACGGGCGCAGGAGAGGAAGGTGGAGCCTCGGAACTCCCATAGCATTCCGGGAATCAGAAGCGGGCGAGCGGGATCGTCCTTGGTGTAGGCGACCCCACGCGCGCCGAAACATCAAAGGACGGAGCTGCGCAGCCAACATGCGGCGTGGCTACCTCTAAGGAGACTGGAGGACCCGCGGCGACGCCTACGCCGCGGCCTTCCCTGGCCACGCACGATGGACGGCCCCGGGATAGCGATCCTTCGCCACCGCGACGACGAACCCCTGGTCCACAAACCCAGTACACTCACGGGAGACAGACGCGCACCGCGACGGGGAAGGGCGGCGCAAGCTCGCGTGGCCAAGGAGGGGCCCCCTTCTGGCACTGCCATGACCAAGATCCCCTCGCATTCCACCAACATGTCACCTCCCCCCTCACGGGCGGAAGCGCTAAAGCGCGTGCAACTGCTCCTAGATTTTCCTCCGACGGCGGACAAGCTCAAGGAATGGAGGGCCACCATTTAGAGCCTCATCGCCTTCGCCAACGGAGACGGACCAGAGCAGCCGGAGATGTCGAAATGAACCTCCAACAGGCCCGCCCACGACCACGCGGAGGAGGGCGGGGATGCTGCCGCCACGGTTTATTCCCCGCCAAGGCGGAGGCAACAGGTCGTCGTCTCCGGCGACTCCACAGGATCCTCCGACCCATGCACCCGTCACGACCAGCGTCACGTCCTGCGAGGGAGACGCAAAGAAGATGCTAGGACTCTCATCAAGCGGTGGCGGGAGACGCGCCGCTAGTCAGACAAGCGAGCTAAGACTGTCGCGGATGCGCCGTCCTCGGGATACCCCGGTGCCCTACCCTATGAGGTGGGTTGCCCGACTTCACCCCCAAGCTCCGACGAGTCCAGTGGTCCAGCTCCCGTACTTTCAAGCCGGAGATACCTGAGAAGTACGATGGCAAGACTCACCCGTCCGAGTTCCTCAGCATCTATACCATCGCAGTTCAGGCTACTAGGGGCTGGGACGACAAGATACTCGCCAACTACTTCCCATTGGTGCTTAAGCCCAACATGAGGTCTTGGTTGATGCACCTGCCCAAGAACTCCATATATTCTTGGAAGGACCTGTGCCAGGATTTCTTCGGCGCCTTTACTGGTGGCCACCGAGCCCCTGGCCAAGAGAGCGACTTGCACATCATCCCCTAGAAGGAGGGGGAAACTCTATGCAAGTACATCCATAGATTTAGCCGCATTCAGCACAACATCCTAGATTTTCACCCAGCCGCTGTCATCAACGCGTTCCATCAGAACGTGTGCAATAGGAAGATGCAGGAGGAACTGGCAATGAACAAGGTCCGTGACGTCGCCGAGCTCTATGCTTTGGCCGACAAGTGCGCGTGGGCAGAGGAAGGGAGGAGGCTTCCTGGCAAAGGCGCCAGTGCAGAAGCCGACTCCAAAGACAATGACGCTGACCCTCCATCGAGGAAGGGGAAGAAGCGCAACAAGAAGAGGAAGAGCAAGGCCATGTTTGCCATCGAGAGTTCCAGCGACGTCGATGCAGCCAAGAAGGCTAAGGCGGAGACCCCCGGTAAAGGCTCTACCGGGTGCAACTCCTGCCATGCCTTGGCGGCCGCTGACAAGTCGGACGGCTCCGGCAAATAGTACTGCAAGATCCACCGTATCAAGGGCCACGACCTCGAGGACTGCCGCCAAGTTGAGGAACTCGCCGAAAAGCAAAAGGCTGAATACGAGCGGCGCGACAAGGAGAAGGCCTGGGACGGTGCGGAGGGGTCCGGCAGGAAAAGGATGGCCGTGGAGGATGCCCCGGCAAGGCTCGAAACAAGCGGGAGGCGCCCGCGCGACGGCGAGACAAGGAGGAACAGGAGGACGAAGATGGTCCAGAGGACGACTCCAACGACCATGAGTTTCAGAGGGCCACTGATATGATGTGCCTCAACGGAGGCGCGTCGCTGCACTCCTCCACCGTCAACTGAAAAAGTGGGCAAGAGAAGTGAGCGCGGCCGAGCCCTCCGTCAGGGTCTATAAGCCACTGAAATGGTCAAACACGCCCATCATCTTCGACTCTGAGGATCACCCTGACCGAGTTACTGCGGTCGGTTGTATGTCATTGTTGGTTTCGCCAATGATTCACAACCTCAAGGTGATGAAGATGTTGGTCGATGGCGGGTCCGTCCTGAACCTCATCTCCCCTGATGTCATCCGGAGGCTGCAAATCCCAGACGAGGATCTCGAGGAAACGTGAGCGTTTCAAGGGATCAACCCTGGGAAGATCCAGCCAAAGGGGAAGATCACGCTGCCTGTAACCTTCGGCAGCGACCAGAACTACCGAACAAAGAAGGTCGTCTTCGACATCGCCGACAACCCGTTCTCCTATAATGGGATCCTCGGTCACCCTGCATTGGCCAAGTTCATGGCGGCATCACACTTGGCCTACAATACGTTGAAGATGCCCGGTCCTATCGGCATCATCAACGTTAACGCCGACAAGAAGGACGCGCTTGTTTGCACCAACCACCTCTATCGAGAAGCCGTCACGGCATCCGCCGGCAAGGCGCCCACTCCCGCCGCCTCGGCTCTGGGCAGTAGGAAGAGGAAGACTAGCAAGGAGGCCCGTCAAGATGGCCTTGGCAAACAACCTCCTCAGAGTACTACGTTGCCGGAGCATAGGTGCCAGAGAGCTCCGCCTGCAAGGACAAGAAGTCAAAGATTGCCCCGCCTGAGACCAAGAAGGTGTCCGCCAAGGAGGATAGTACGGGTGGGACTTTCACCATAAGTTCCACCCTCGACAACAAATAGGAAAGCGCGCTCATCGTCTTCCTATAGGCGAATCTTGATGTGTTTGCCTGGCAACCATCAGATATCCCCGGCGTTCCCAGGAAGGTGATTGAGCACCACCTAGCTGTCTGCCCTCACGAGCGGCCAGTCAAGCAGAAGGTGAGGGAACAAGCTCTGGAGCGGAAAGAGTTCATTGCCGAGGATATCAAGAAGCTAAAAGCAGCAGGCCTAGTTAGGGGAGTCATCCATCCTACGTGGTTGGCCAATCTAGTCGTGGTGCACAAGGCGAACGGGAAGTGGCGGCTATGTATCGATTTCACCGATGTCAATAAAGCTTACCCGAAAGACCCGTTCCCCTTGCCACGCATCGACCAGATTCTGGACTCCACTGCTGGCTGTAATCTGCTGTCCTTCCGCGATGCCTACTTGGAGTATCACCAGATTTTCATGGCCGAGGAAGATGAAGAGAAGACCGCGTTCATTATCCCGTGCGGCACACACTGCTTCGTGCGTATGCCTTTCGGGTTGAAGAATGCCGGATCCATGTTCGCGAGGGTGATCCAGATTGGTTTCGAGCCCCAGCTCCATAGAAACTTGGAAGCCTATATGGATGACATAGTGGTCCAAACGAAGGACACGGCGACGCTCATACAGGATTTGGAGGAGACGTTCGCCAACCTACACAAGATCAACCTCAAGCTCAACCCTGAAAAGTGCATCTTTGGTGTCCCATCCGGTAAGCTCCTCGGGTTCTTCGTGTCCCAGCGTGGAATCGAAGCTAATCCCTACAAGATGAAGGCCATCGAACAGATCGAGGCACCGAAACACGTCAAGGATGTACAACGCCTATCCAGCTGCATCACCGCCTTGAGCAGATTCATCTCCAAGTCCACTGAGCGTGCCTTGCCTTTTTAAAATCTTGAAAAAGGCAGGGCCCATGTTGTGGACCCCAGAGGCAGAAGCGGTGTTGCAAGACCTGAAGAAGTATCTTTCCACTACACCAACCATGGTCGCACCTAGGCCATAGGAGCCACTGTTCCTGTACCTGGCCGCAACCAACCAAGTGGTTAGCGCCGATTTGGTGGCGCAGAGGAAAGAGGTTGAAGCTACGCTGGCAGAAACTACATCGTCAGGCGGAGCAAGACCGGCTCGTGAGCCAAGATCCCCAATAGAGGAGGGGACCGACGATGCCAGACCGCCGCCATCCGATAAGCCAACGCAGAAGAAGAAAGTGGTGTAGCACCCCATATATTTTGTCAGCTCCCTCCTACAGGGGGCACGGTCGAGATAATCGGGGGTGCAAAAATTGCTCTTCGGCCTCCTCATGGCCTCGAGGAAGCCGCGCCATTACTTCCAAGCGCATGAGGTCACCGTCGTCACTCGTTTCCCGCTATAGAGGGTTCTGCGGAACCTTGATGCCACTGGCAGGATAGTAGAATGGGTGTTGGAGCTATCCAGCTTTGGCTTAAAGTTCGAGAGCACATCAGCTATCCAGAGCAGAGCGCTGACATAGTTTATTGCTGAGTGGACTCCAACACCCGACGACGAGGTTCAAGAATCAGCCCTCCTGGGCAAGGAAGCAATCCAAGAGTGGACCATGTACTTTGACGATGCGTTCTCGCTCCAAGGGGCATGGGCCGACGTGCTGCTTGGTGCCCCCACTGGAGAACACCTCAAGTACGTGGTGCAGATGTACTTCCCCCGGGAACAGTCGACCAACAATACTGCCGAGTACGAGGGGCTCCTCGCCGGTCTCAGAATCACGGTAGACCTCGAAATCAGAAAGTTGGTCCTTCGGCAAGTCAACGAGGACTACCAGAGCCCGCTGATGGAGGCATATGTCAAAGAAGTGAGGAAGCTGGAAGAGCGCTTCGATGGTCTACAAGCAGAGCACATCCCCCATGCTGAAAATACCATTGTCGATGACGTGTCGAAGCGTGCAGCCCTTAAGTTGCCCGTGGAACCAGGGACTTTCGTTCACCGTCTCACTCAACCATCCATGACGACATCAGCCTGGCAAGAAAATAGAAGGAAGTTGGACTCCAGCGAATACTTCTGTAACAACCCAGATGTTTTCTTTCCCTATTTGTAACCCTTCCCTCTTGTGGCACATTGTTGAACCTATGTATGGAAGTTATGAGGAGGTTATCATTTCATGTGGCCATCATTCCATGTCATCATATTGCATCATGGCATTCTTCTGCATTCTTTGCACTCCCTTTCTTGTGTTGCCATTGTTTGGTCCATCATGGAAGTGCTAGTGCTCATATAAGTGTTTGGTTTGAGTGTGGTGTTTTCAAACCTTGCAAAACACTGATCCCATTATTTATACTAACTTGTGTTTAAAACTTTGCTTGAACCTGTTATAAAAATATTAATGCTTTAGAGGATTTAATTGTGAGTGTAGGAGTTGATCTCATTGTTGTTTTGGACTTTGGTTTAATGAGGGTTTTAAATCAAAACAACATCTATTTACTGTTTTAGGTGTCAATTATATTGTCCTAAAGATCTGATTATTATTTTTGTTAAATAGGGCATAATTCCCTCATGGCCTGTCTATTTTTTTACTTTTTACCAAATCCTTTTGCTTGCCTCTGTTCGAATTGAGATGTGAAACCATATGTCAAAAGAAAAAACCTTTTCTTTTCTGCTAGTTTTCCTGTGCATGAGGGGTCTATGGGCTTGGCCCACGGCCTCGAGCCCAAAGAGACACCGCGTCTCCTTCCCCTTTCCAGCGAGGCGCTAAGGCCCCACTCGCCAGTGGCTCTCCTTCCCGCTACCTTTTTCCTCCCGCACGTCCCTCCTCCTCTGCTCGTGCGTGCACATGGGCATCGGATGCCGTTCCTCCCTCCTCCTCCTTTATAACCCACATTGGCATCTGTGCCTAGGGTTCCTCCCTTGCATCGCCACCCTCTCCTCCTTCTCCTTCATTTCTTCCCCCAGGTAAGCTCCTGTAGGTAGATCAGAGAGTAGCTCCAAGAGAGAGAGGAAGGTCGCTGTCGTTTGCACCGCATCGTTGTCGTCCCCGGCGTCGGCGAGGATGTCTAGGAGCTCGGGGTTGTTCCCCGCGTTCCATTCCCGGCGTTAGGACCCCCGGGGAACCACCACGTCAACGGACCCTTCCCCATCTATGTTCCCGTCATTCTGCTTCACGTGGGCCGCTCTACTTCAACGCCGGCTGCTTCTCCGACCTCTTCTTCCCTTGCGTTGATTCGTTGACCTCCAGGGTGAGCGTCGCCTGCTCCTTCCCCTCTCCCTTCTCCCGTAGGCTCGACGTAGGGTGCTCACCGTGCTGTTGTCGCTGCCGTAGTAGGTAGTTGCCGTGTCGCCACGCTGCCGTTGCGGGCTCCCTCCCATAGTTCCAAGCGTGGGAATGGAAGCCCTAGTGATCCCGCGTCCCGCGCCGTGGCTTGCCGTGTCGAATAGATCGCGGGAGTGTCGCCGGAGACGTCCCCTGTTTCGGTCGCCTGAGTAGTAGTTAGAGCAGAGGGGTCTTGTCAAAAGAGCAACAACCCCCTCTATGTTAAGCTCCGAATCGATAGCGCAGTGGTGTGTGCGTTTGGGTGACGACCAGTAGGTCGTGGGTTCGACTCCCTCACCCCTTTTTTTTACTTTTTTTGTTTTAATTGCTACCAGGGCTTTTCTTGAAGATTTTCTCTCCTGTTTGCACTAGGGTTTTATAGCTTGTGTGTGTGTTGAGAGTTTAGGTGTGTGGAGTGTATGTGTGCATATGTTTATGCACATCTACATTTGGGCAAGTAGGCATATTTATACATATGTGTATATATACATATGGCGTGGTGTGTGTATCTACTATGTGTGTGTGTGTGTGTGTGAGTAGATTCTTGTATGTGAAGTGCATGTGTAGATGTAGGTGTGTTTGTGTGTGTGTGAGACCACATAAACATGTGCATGTGTGAGAACATATGCCTTGGGCATGTGTGTGTGCTCATGTGTGTGTGTGTGTGTGGATGAACACATCTCCCAATGTAAGTTTATCCTTGTTTGTGATGCTATGCCATGCATAGGTAGTTTAATGGGTGTCTAGTCCTTTTCTAGCATGTGTCCAAAAGTGGACATGCCAAATATGGTAGCTTCCATATATGGCAATAAGTAACTTGTAGCTTATGGGAATCCATGTGTTAATTTTTCGTGCATTGATGATTCATGCAGGTACATAGGTATGAATATGAGTTTTGGGGTAGAATCATCCCAGGAATCCATTGCTGCAATCAGATTTCACTTTAGAGCAACTTCATAAAACTGCTATTTTCTGTTGCGATGCCCTTTTGTCCATTATCTATGCATGTTTAAAACTTGCTGTCAACATGAAAGTGTTAGATAAACTTGTTGTGAATGTCCTGGTATTTTTCTTTCTTTTGCTAAGTCCACACATGAGTGGAAAACCTTGCTCTAAACTTGCTATGATATCTGTTTTCTGCATGCTCTAAATTTCACCAAGTGTTGCACTTGTTATTCTCATGCCCTGTTTAGTGATTTATATCAGGTGGTGCTTTAACCCTTTGTGAATAATTCCTTGATGGAATGGTAGTGGGTGAACCCCTCTATAGCATGGGGCATTTATTTTGTTCTTAGGTTTTTGTATGTACCTATTGCACCTTGTCAAAGTGGGCACTTGACTAAATCTGCCAGATTTGTGAAACCCTAGAATTTCACTAAGTCTGGGAATCTGGAGTTATTTTCTTCCCCTGTTGTCTTGTGTGTATTTGCTCGTGTGTTGGGAATTAACCCAAGAAACAAACTTATGTTTGTCAGCTGTTATGTTTGTATAGATCCCCGTATAGTTTCATGCTTAGGCACCTCTTGTAGATATCATTTTGGAGGCTGCCAAAATGCTTTAGAGCATAAGCACCTCGTGAAAATCTGTAATTTTCACTAAGTCCCAATTTGTGATATTTGGTCCAAGTTAGAGGATGTAGATCTGCTCATGGGTGATTCCTTTGCCTTAGCTTTTTGTCAAGAGTTGTAATGCTTTTGGATGGCTTCAGTTGCATGTCTTGCTGGATTTAATTAGAGGGATGTAGCTATTGTAGATCTTGTAGTCAAAGTGCCATGTTGCTGTTAAAAATAGATTGTATTCTTATATGTTTTTAGAGCTTGTGTGAGCATTGGTTGATGGTGTGGTGTGTTATTAGGCATCATTCCACTTGTATTGTGGTGCTTGATCACTTGGTATCATGGTTACACCAGTGAGTGCCCATTTAGTTGTGTTTGTGGCTGTTTTGAACCTTTAGGCCTTTGTAACTTGTTTCGTAGTTTCCGGTTGATCCGAGACTCCGTTCACTATGTTCTTTATATGTTTTTGCTTCGTTTTCTCGTGATGCACATGATTATGCCATGTTCATGCATGTCAATATAAATTAACATGAGGTTCTGTCCAGCATTGAATTAACTCAACTTATGCATGTGAAAGTGACTAGATTAGTGATGCATGATCTCTTCATCACCCATGCATCATGTAGGTTGTTGCATTGTGTTTTGCTGGTGTTTATTTGCTGTTATCTTGTCTTGGGTAGCATCGGGAACGGAGAGCGAGTACGTGCAGGAAGAACAAGACAGTTCCAGGCTGAAGAAATCATAGGCAAGATGACCGTGACCTTGACACTGTTTCTAGTTTGTTATGCTAAGAGATACATTTCCTTTGTTACATGCTCGCTACCTACCACATGATATAAATGCCATGTGTGTTTGCCATGAACCCCAAACACTTCCCTGTCCTAGCAAAATAATGTTTGGCTAAGTAGGCATGCTCAACCTCTAATGGATAGCTTTGCTAGTTGCAGGTGCCAGGGGCAACTCTGTGATTGGCCTACCGGAAGTTTGGACAATCTGTCGTGTCCTGAGAACGAGATATGCGGCTCCTATCGAGATCGTCGACACGTCAGGAGGACTTGCCAGATTTGTCTTACCTTATCGATATATCTTGCGCATTGGAATTCCGGTGAAACTTTGGGTTTCCTCAAAGTTGAGGTTTTCCTCTTAGGAATCCGACGAGATCACGAGTTTCATGATAGAGGATTACTATACGGCTTGTGGTAATTTGTAATGGACTAGTTGGAGCACCCCTGTAGGGTTTAATCTTTCCGAAAGCCACCCGCGGTTATGTGGCAAATATGGATATTTTTTTAACATCCGGTTCTAACAACTTAAAATAATTCTAATAAAACTGCCAACTGAGTGCGTAATCGCGACTGTCTCTTTCAGAGATCGTTCTCCAATCGAGAACATGGTGGGGTTATGTCTAACGTAAGTAGGTGTTCAGGATCACTTAGTGATCAATCTAGTGTTCGACCAACTTGCGTAGACCACCATATGTGTACTCTGATCATCGTAAGGTAGCCACCATATATGCTTAGGTTGCTGCAAACCCATATACTTAACTTTCCTCACCCATTAACTCAGCTAGATTTGATACCAAGGTCATTCGATTGCTGAGTCCTCGTGGCTCACGGTTTACTACAAACACCCCCAGGTACAGGTACGCCTGATGCAGGAGATCCTGATGACAGCCAACTGAAGTGGGAGTTCGATGAGGACTCTGGTAGATTGTACGTGACTTACCCGGAGGACTAGTGGCCGTGGTCGTGAACGTGGGGCCAGCACGCGGGATTTCATAGCTTTATATGTTTTCATGTTGTCCATAGCTGGACTAAACTATGCTCTGAATAATGTGTGCATGTAAGCTTTACGCTATACTCTTATGAGATGGCAAGTGTATGTCCTACTTGTGACTCTTTCAGTTATTTAATGGTATGATTATGTCGCTTGCGAAATGTTTAGATGCGACCCTTTCCCTTTTGAGGCCTCACCCCCAAACAAGGAAAGGGCCGCATCTTAGTCGTTACAAGTTAGTAATTAGAGCCTTACGACCATAGGAGCCTTTGTGTGATCGAACTTGGCCGAGTCGAGTCTAGTAAAACTATTTGAGTTTTAGTTATACCAGAGAGTTGGTTTCTTTTCTCCTCTTCTATGCTTTGGTGATGTTCACGACTTAGGGAATCTTTATTCTACCCCTCTTCCCACTCAATTTTTTTGTAGGATCACGTGGATATTTTGGAATCTATATGTTCTCGATGTGACGGAGTTCTGTCTTGGTGCCTCCTTTCTGACTTGATATCTTCCAGGGAGTTGAGCTCTAGGGGATTCTTGAGCACATCGCTATCATTCAGATCTCTTAGTATCTCAGGACGGAGGATGTTCGTAATTGCTTCAATACTAGTAGTGACGAGAGGAGTCCAGCTTCCCCAGTACTGGTGCAGAGAGTTCCGGATGTATCGCCACACTTTGTATTGTTGTGATCACGAGGGTCTGTGTTAGATGAAGTTCTGAGATTCTGGTTATGTTTTGACGGATGTGATACACTGGACAGGTTAGTATAGGAGTTGTGTGACATATTACTCCTTGTATCCGTGGACCAGATTGCCTGACGAGATATTTCGGGAATTCATAGGTGGGATATCAGGTAGTGACTTATAGGGCAATCTTCCTACAGATGCATGATGTGAGGTTGGGATTCGACATTCACTGGTTATGTTTTTTCACGGTCATTTTACATCGGTTCTTGTTGTGTCTTATGAGTCCTTGTAGCTTGCTACGACTCGGGGACGCTTCGTATGTCGTGTGCACTGCCTTGCACATGCTGGCTACTGTAAGCTCGAGCCTGTGCGATCATATCCACGAAGATATCAGATGGAATCTCTATCATGCGTTTGTTCAGAGCAGTTCTAGCTCATACTTGGTTTGTGAGTGGTCTTTAATCAGATGTTGTCGGCAGTCACTTTGAGGAAGCATTCTTACTATTTTCTTCAAATGAAATTGCTAAATATTCTTGTTCAGATATTTCTGCCTATTGATTCAGTTTTACCTTGAATGTTATTCTCTGGGCTAATGTGTTGTCCATCTTCAGGATGGCTCCACCAACTCGCCAGAATCCGGGTCGCGAGGGTACTGATGCTCCCCCACCGCCTCCGCAACCTCCTCCTTCGCATCCTCCTCCTCCGGCAGAGGCATGCCAAGTGGCGATGGCTGCAACAAATGCTAACACCAAGATGTTAATTCAGCTGTTGCAAGAGAGGAACAATCAACAGCAAGGCAATTTCAACCATGGTGCTCATCAGTTTGCATCTCTGAATCAATTCCTAGCAAACCAGCCGAAGTCCTTCACGTCTTGTGATCAACCATTCGACGCTGAGGACTGGATTCGGGACATGATTAAACACTTTGAGTGGAGCAATGTCCGTCCAGAGGACTTCGTCAAGTTTGCAACATTTCAGCTCAAGGGGCAGGCAACAGTTTGGTGGCAGCAGTTAAAGGACTCCACGAGAGGCAGAATGATCAGTTGAGACGATTTCTGCAAAGATTTCAGGTCTCACTATATCCCTTCTAGCTTTGTGGAAGAGATGCGTGAGAATTTTAGACACTTGAAGCAAGGAGGATCCTCTATGTACAAGTACAACGTCGAGTTCCACGAGCTGGCTCGATATGCTTTGCAGGACATTCCAGATCAGAAGAGCAAGATCTATCAGTTTAGATATGGTCTGAGGCAGGACTTGCAACTGGCCCTTTCCTTGCACCATCTCGATGAGTTTGATAAGTTCTATAACTTGGCTCTCAGGGTTGAGATAGCTTTGCTCGGAGTGGAGAATTCGAGGAAGTGTTTCAGAGATTCCAATTCATCGCCCTCAACTCAGGTGGTCCAGAAGCAGTAGAAATATTGGGTTTCTCCTCCTCCTCGGCAGACTCAGCAGTTCAAGCAATCAGGTGGTCGTAGTTCTTCCCACCCACCCAACCCAGCTTTCCAGCAGAGGTTTCAACAGCAGAAGCAAGGGAATCCTCAAGTGCAATTCCATCCGTTGTCATATGTCACTTGTCACAAGTGTGGGCAAAAGGGTCACTATTCAAACAAGTGCACCTCTCAGCAACGTCTTCCGCCCCCTCCTCTAGGGAAGCCTCCAGGCAATGCTATGGTGAAGTTCAATCCCAAGTATGCAAGAGTCAATATGGTGAATGCAGCTGTAGCGGAAAACTCCACAGACGTGATTATGGGTAATCTCTCAGTTAATGATATTCCTGCAAAGGTATTATTTGATTCTGGTGCATCGCATTCTTTCATCTCAATGCCTTTCGTTACAAAGCATGAGCTGTGTTGTGAAGAGTTGCCTAGATCTTTAACTGTGGTTTCACTGGGGTTGCAAATGAATTCTCGCTTCATAGTTCCGGATGTCTCTGTCAAGATGGGTGATTATGCCTTTCTGGCTTCTCCTATTGTCCTTGGCAACTCTGATATTGATTTGATGCTTGGGATGGATTGGTTGGCTATGAACAAGGCGTCTATTAATTGTGAAGCTAAAGAAGTGAAGTTAACTCATTCTTCGGAGGACGTGATTATCTTCGCGACGCGCGATGACACGGTCCGTCTGTTTTCCTTGAACGAGAAGGGTGAGATCTCTCCAATTTCTCAAGTCCCAGTGGTCTATGAGTAAGAAGATGTTTTTCCGGAAGAACTACCACGAATGCCTCCGCACCGAGCAGTTGAGTTCGTAATTGAGCTTGAACCGGGTACTGAACCAGTGTGCAAGCGGCCGTACAAAATGGGTCCAGAAGAGCTGAACGAGTTGAAGAAACAACTTGATGAGCAAGAGCGTCTGGGTCTGATCAAACCAAGTTCATCTCCTTGGGGTTGTGGAGTTCTTTTCGTCAAGAAGAAGGATGGCATAGACCGACTCTGTGTCGATTACCGTCCATTGAATAAGAAGACGATAAAAAATAAGTATCCACTTCCCAACATCAATGAGTTGTTTGAGCAATTGAAAGGGGCTAAGATCTTCTCGAAGCTTGATCTCAGGATGGGTTATCATCAGATTCGCATTCGCGAAGAGGACATTCCCAAGACTGCTTTCAGGACAAGCTTTGGCTCGTATGAGTACACGGTGATGTCTTTCGGTCCGGCCAATGCTCCACCGACCTTCTGACGGATGATGAATTATATCTTCTCACCATTCAAGAATGAATTTGTCTTGTTGTATCTTGATGACATTCTGGTCTTCTCGGAAACTGAGGAAGAGCATGAAGAACATATCAGGCTTGTGCTTGATAAGCTAAGAGAGCATAAGTTCTATGCTAAGTTTTCCAAATGTGAGTTCTGGTTGAAGGAAGTTGTGTACCTTGGGCACATCATCTCTGCGGAGGCTATCAAAGTTGGTCCATCAAAGGTGCAGGCCATTGTTGAGTGGGAACCTCCGCAGAATGTGAAGGAGCTTCGAAGCTTTCTCGGGCTTGCAAGCTATTGCAGAAGATTCGTTGAGAATTTCTCCAAGATTGCTAAGCCTCTCTCAAAGTATTCTTCAGAAGGGTGTGAAGTATGTCTGGTCTCCAGAGTGTCAGTTGGCCTTCGACACACTCAAAGAGAAGCTCACTTCTACTCGAGTCTTCATTCCTCCTGATGATTCCAAACCTTATCAAGTGTTCTGCAATGCCTCTCTTCAAGGTCTTGGTGCAGTCCTGATGCAAGATAAGAAAGTGGTAGCTTATACCTCGAGGCAGTTGCAGCCAAGTGACAAGAATTACCCCACTCGTGATCTTGAGTTTGGCGACAGTGGTATATGCTCTAATGACTTGGAGACATCTCTTGTTGGGCACACGAGTTGAGGTCTACACCGATCACAAGAGTCTCAAATACATCTTCACCCAGCCTAACCTCAATCTTTGGCAAACTCGTTGGGTGGAAATGCTCCAAGATTACAATCGGAGTGTCGACTACACTCCAGGCAAAGCTAATTTCATTGCATATGCTTTGAGCAGAAAGGCTTACTGCAACAGTCTCATTCTGAAGCCTCTCCAGCCTGATCTTTGTGATTCTTTCAGAAAGCTCAACCTTCAGTTAGTACCTCAGAGATTTCTTGCTAATCTCCAGATTTCTCCTACCTTGGAAGACCAAGTCCGGCAAGCTCAACTTCTTGATGCTATGGTGAAGAAAGTTAAGATTGGCTTGGCAAAGAGCATTCCCAAATATAAGTGCTTCAGTGTTGATGACAAAGATACATTGTTCTTTGAGGATCGCCTTGTCGTTCCGAAAGGGGATCTCAGGAAGTTTATCATGGAAGAAGCTCATAATTCTCTTCTCTCGATACATCCAGGAAGTTCCAAGATGTATCAGGATCTGAAACGGACCTTCTGATGGACTCGCATGAAGCGTGAAATTGCTCAGTTCGTAAATGAATGTGATGTCTGTCGAAGAGTGAAAGCAGAGCATCAACGCCCAGCAGGTCTTTTGCATCCCTTGCCCATTCCCGAGTGGAAATTCGACCATGTTGAGATGGATTTCGTCACCGGGTTTCCGAAGTCCAAGAAAGGCAACGATGACATCTTCGTCGTCATCAACAAGTTGAGCAAAGTTGCTCATTTCCTTCAATTCATGGAGTCTATCTCGGCAGCTCAGCTCGCACAGCTGTATATGTCAAGGATAGTCTCATTGCATGTTATTACAATGCTGATATCTTCGGATCGAGGAAGAATATTTACTTGCAAGTTCTGGGATTCATTTCAGTCTGTGATGGGTACTAAGATTCGATTCAGTACAACCTTCCATCCTCAGACTAGTGGGCAAGTTGAGAGAGTCAATCAGGTCCTCGAGGATATGTTAAGAGCCTGTGTGATTTCCTTTGGCATGAACTGGGAAGACTGCCTACCTTTTGTTGAGTTTTCATACAACAACAGTTATCAGGCAAGCTCAGGCAAGGCTCCGTTCGAGATTCTTTATGGCAGGAAGTGCCATACCCCGCTCAATTGGTCCGAGACTGGTGAGCGTCAGATTCTTGGGAATGACATGATTGCTGAAGCAGAAGAAATGTGCCGTGTCATTCGGGATAATATCAAAGCAGTGCAGTCCCGTCATAAGAGCTACTACGATAGCAAGCATCGTGACATTACTTTTCAGCTCGATGATTTTGTCTCTCAAAGTGTCTCCCATGAAGGGCACTCGGCGCTTCGGCATCAAACGAAAGCTTGCTCCTTGTTTTGTTGGGCCTTTCAGAATTGTTGGCAAGAGAGACGACATTGCATATCAGTTAGATCTCCCTTCCAACTTCTCAAATGTGCATGACGTGTTTCATGTCTCTCAGCTCCAGAGATGCTTCAAGACGCCCGAGCGCACAATTAATCTTTAGGATATCGATCTCCAACCCGACCTGTCATACTGTGAGCATCCAGTTGAAGTTCTAGAAGTGACAGAGCGCAAGACCCGCAATAAGTCAATCAAGTTTATCAAAGTGTAGTTTTCACATCATTTCGACAAAGAGGCCACTTGGGAGCGCGAGGATCACCTCCGTTCCGATTTTCCAGAGTTCTTCCAGTCCTAGATCTCGGGTCGAGATCCTCTTGTAGTGTGGGAGAGTTGTAACAGCCTAGATGTTTTCTTTCCCTATTTGTAACCCTTCCCTCTTGTGGCACATTGTTGAACCTATGTATGGAATTTATGAGGAGGTTATCATTTCATGTGGCCATCATTCCATGTCATCATCTTGCATCAGGGCATTCTTTTGAATTCTTTGCACCCCTTACTTGTGTTGCCATTGTTTGGTCCATCATGGAAGTGCTAGTGCTCATAGAAGTGTTTGGGTTGAGTGTGGTGTTTTTGAACCTTGCAAAAAACTCATCCCATTATTTATTCTAACTTGTGTTTTAAACTTTGCTTGAACCTGTTATAAAAATGTTAATGCTTTAGAGGATTTAATTGTGAGTATAGGAGTTGATCTCATTGTTGTTTTGGACTTTGGTTTAATGAGGGTTTTAAAACAAAACAACATCTAATTACTTTTTTAGGTGTGAATTATCTTGTCCTAAAGATCTGTTAATTATTTTTGTTAAATAGGGCATAATTCCCTCATGGCGTGTCTATTTTTTACTTTTTACCAAATCCTTTTGCCCGCCTCTGTTTGAATTTAGATGTAAAACCATATTTCAGAAGAAAACACCTTTTCTTTCCTTCTAGTTTTGTTGTGCATGAGGGGTCTGTGGGCTTGGCCCATGTCCTTGAGCCGAGGGAGACACCGCGTCTCCTTCCCCTTTCCAGCGAGGCGCCGAGGACCCACTCGCCAGTGGCTCTCGTCCCCGCCACCTTTTTCCTCCCGTGCGTCCCTCCTCCTCTGCTCGTGCGTGCACATGGGCACCAGACGCCGTTCCTCCCTCCTCCTCCTTTATAACCCACCTTGGCGTCCGTGCCTAGGGTTCCTCCCTCGCGCCGCCACCCTCTCCTCCTTCTCCTCCATTTCTTCCCCAGGTAAGTTCCTGTAGGTAGATCAGAGAGCAGCTCCGAGAGAGAGAGAGGAAGGTTTCCGTCGTCTACACCGCGTCGCCGTCGTCCCCGATGCCGGCGAGGATGTCCAGGAGCTCGGGGTTGTTCCCCGTGTTCCATTCCCGGCGTTAGGAGCCCCGGGGAACCACCATGTCGACGGGCCCTTCCCCGTCTACGTCGCCGTCGTTTTGCTCCGCATGGGCCGCTCTGCCTCAACGCCGGCAGCTTCTCCGACCTCTTCTTCCCCTGCGTTGATTCTGTTGACCTCCAGGGTGAGCGTCGCCGGCTCCTTCCCCTCTCCCTTCTCCCGTAGGCTCGACGTAGGGTGCTCGCTGTGCTACTGTCATCGCTGTAGCAGGTAGTTGCCGTGCCGCCAGACTGCTGTTGCGGGCTCCCTCCCATAGTTCCTAGCATGGGAATGGAACCCCTAGCGATCCCGCGTCCCGCGCCGTCGTTTGCGTGTCGAATAGATCGCCGGAGTGTCGCCGGAGACGTCCCCTGTTTCGGTCGCTTGAGTAGTAGTTAAATCAGAGGGGTGTGTTCAAAAGAGCAACAACCCCCTCTCTGTTATGCTCCGAATCGATAGCGCAGTGGTGTGTGCAATTGGGTGACGACCAGCAGGTCGTGGGTTCGACTCCCTCACCCCTTTTTTTCCTTTTTTTGTTTTAATTGCTGCCAGGTCTTTTCTTGATGATTTTCTCTCCTGTTTGCACTAGGGTTTTATAGCTTGTGTGTGTGTTGAGACTGTAGGTGTGTGGAGTGTATGTGTGCATATGTTTATGCACATCTACATTTGGGAAAGTAGGCATATTTATACATATGTGTATATATACATATGGTGTGGTGTGTGTATCTACTATGTGTGTGTGTGTGTGAGTGAGTAGATTCTTGTATGGGAAGTGCATGTGTAGATGTAGGTGTGTTTGTGTGTGTGTGTGAGACCACATAAACATGTGCATGTGTGAGCCCTTATGCCTTGGGCATGTGTGTGTGCTCATGTGTGTGTGTGTGTGGATGAACACATCTCCCCATGTAAGTTTATCCTTGTTTGTGATGCTATGCCATGCCTAGGTAGTTTAATGGGTGTCTAGTCCTTTCCTAGCAGGTGTCCAAAAGTGGACATGCCAAATATGGTAGCTTCCATATATGGCAATAAGTAACTTGTAGCTTATAGGAATCCACGTGTTAATTTTTCGAGCTCGCTTTGTGCATTGATGATTCATGCAAGTACATAGTTATGAATATGAGTTTTGGGGTAGAATCATCCAAGGAATCCATTGGTGCAATCAGATTTCACTTTAGAGCAACTTCATAAAACTGTTACTTTCTGTTGTGATGCCGTTTTGTCCATTTTCCATGATTTTATCTATGCATGTTTAAGACTTGCTGTCAACATGAAAGTGTTAGATAAACTTGTTGTGAATGTCTTGGTATTTTTCTTTCTTTTTCTAAGGCCACATATTAGTGGAAATCCTTGCTCTAAACTTGCTATGATATCTATTTTCTGCATGCTTTAATTTCACTAAGTGCTGCACTTGTTATTCTCATGCCCTGTTTAGAGCTTTATATCAGGTGGTGCTTTAAGCCTTTGTGAATAATTCCTTGATGGAATGGTAGTGGGTGAACCCCTCTACAGCATGGGGCATTTATTTTGTTCTTAGGTTTTTGTATGTACCTATTGCACCTTGTCAAAGTGGGCACTTGACTGAATCTGCCAGATTTGTGAAACCCTGAGAATTTCACTAAGTCTGGGAATCTGGAGTTATTTTCTTCCCCTATTGTCTTGTGTGTATTTGCTCCTGTGTTGGGAATTAGCCCAAGCAATAAACTAATGTTTGTTAGGTGTTATGTTTGTCTAGCTCCCTGTAAAGTTTCATTCTTAGACATCTCTTGTAGATATCATTATGGAGGCTGCCAAAATGCTTCAGAGCATAAGCAGCTGGCGAAAATCTATAATTTTCACAAAGTCCCAATCTGTGATATTTTGTCCAAGTTGGAGGCTGTAGATCTGCTCATGGGTGATTCCTTTGCCATATCTTTTTGTCAAGAGTTGTAATGATTTTGGATGGCTTCAGTTGCATGTCTTGTTGGATTTAATTAGAGGGTTGTAGCTGCTGTAGATCTTGTAGTCAAAGTGCCATGTTGGTGTTAAAAATAGAGTGTATGCTTGTATGGTTTTAGAGCTTGTGTGAGCATTGGTTGATGGTGTGGTGTGTTCTTAGGCATCATTCCACTTGTATTGTGGTGCTTGATCACTTGGCATCCTGGTTACACCAGTGAGTGCCCATTTAGTTGTGTTTGTGGCTGTTTTCAACCCGTAGGCCTTTGTAACTTGTTTCGTAGTTTCCGGTTGATCCGAGACTCTGTTCACTACGTTCTTTATATGTTTTTGCTTTGTTTTCTCGTGATGCACATGATTATGCCATGTTCATGCATGTCAATATAACTTAACATGACGTTCTGTCCAACATTGAATTAACTCAACTAATGCATGTGAAAGTGACTAGATTAGTGATGGATGATCTCTTCATCACCCATGCATCATGTTGGTTGTTGCATTGTGTTTTGCTGGTGTTTATTTGCTGTTATATTGTCTTGGGTAGCATCGGGAATGGAGAGTGAGTACGTGGATTCAGGAGAGTACGTGCAGGAAGAACAAGAGCAGTTCTAGGCTGAACAAATCACAAGCAAGATGACCGTGACCTTGACACAGTTTCCAGCTTTGTTATGCTTAGAGATACGTTTCCTTCGTTACATGCTCGCTGCCTACCACATGATATAAATGCCACATATCTTTGCCGTGAGCCCCAAACACTTCCCTGTCCTAGCAAAATAATGTTTGGCTAAGTAGGCGTGCTCAACCTCTAATGGATAGCTTTGCTAGTTGCAGGTGCCAGTTGGCTCATGTGATAGCATGGGCATTTTGATATCATTATGTTTAAACTGCTATTTAAGTAATGCACCTATATACCTAGTAAATAACGGAAGGCCTAGCCTTTTCCCGGGTGATTTGTTCCGTTGTTGTCGCCTTAATTTCGGCTAGCGGTGTTTTATTCCATAACTGAGCGCTCCTAACACGTTCGAGGTTGTTTTGGGGACCCCCTTGATAAATCGTGTAGTGTTAAGGCTTGTCTGGCAGGACCCAACTTTGGTTTTAATCTGCTAATAACTTAATAATTAAATGCATAGGGAATAGCTACCCCGAGGATTTAATTAACAACCCGGGCCAGTGCTCCACATGAGTGTTGCTCCAACCTGTCAACCGTCGGTGGCTACCAGGGGCAACTATGTGATTGGCCTACCAGAAGTTTGGACAATCCGTCGTGTCCTGACAACGAGATACGCGGCTCCTATCGGGATCGTCGACACGTCGGGAGGTCTTCCAGATTTGTCTTACCTTATCGATATATCTTGTGCATTGGAATTCCGGTGAAAATTTGGGTCTCCTCAAAGTTGAGGCTTTCCTCTTAGGAATCCGACGAGATCACGAGTTTCATGATAGAGGATTACTATGCGGCCTGTGGTAATTTGTAATGGACTAGTTGGAGCACCCCTGGAGGGTTTAATCTTTCGGAAAGCCGTGCCCGCGGTTATGTGGCAAATACGGATATTTTGTTAACATCTGGTTCTAGACAACTTAAAGTAATTCTAATAAAACTGCCAACTAAGTGCGTAATCATGACTCTCTCTTTCGGAGATCGTTCTCCAATCGAGAACACGGTGGGGTTATGTCTGACGTAAGTAGGTGTTCAGGATCACTTAGTGATCAATCTAGTGTTTGACCTACTTATGTAGACCACCATATGTTTACTCTGATCATCGTAAGGTAGCCAACATATATGCTTAGGTTGCTGCAAACCCATATACTTAACCTTCCTCACCCATTAACTCGGCTAGATTCGATACCAAGGTCATTCGATTGCTGAGTCCTCGCGGCTCACGGTTTACTACAAACACCCACAGGTACAGGTACGTCTGATGCAGGAGATCCTGATGACAGCCGGTTGAAGTCGGAGTTCGATAAGGACTTTGGCAGGTGATACGTCTCCAACGTATCTATAATTATTGATGGTTCCATGCTATTATATTGTCTTCTTTGGATGTTTTATATGCATGAATATGCTATTTTATATCTTTTTTGGGACTAACCTATTAACTAAGTGCCAAGAGCCAATTTCTGTTTTTTCCGTGTTTTTGACCCTTTTTCAGGCGGAGTCCAAACGGAATAAATCTTTTGCGATATTTTCTGATGGAAAATATCAAAAATACCGAAATAAAAATATACCGGAGAAGAGTCCCGAGGAAGCCACAATCCTGGGGGGCGCCCCCACCCCCCTGGCCGGGCCCCAAGGGCTTGTGACTCCCTCGTGGGTCCCCCTGACTTGTTCACGACGCCATCTGGTCTTAAAAATATGGAAACCTCCAGAAAAAACCTAGATCGGGAGTTCCGCCGTCGTAAGCCTCTATAGCCACCAAAAACCAATCTGGAGCCTCTTCCGGCACCCTACCGGAGGGGGAATCCATCCCTGGTGGCCATCTTCATCATCCCGGCGATCTCCATGACGAGGAGGGAGTAGTTCTCCCTCGGGGCTGAGGATATGTACCAGTAGCTATGTGTTTGATCTCTCTCTCTCTCATGTTCTTGAGATGTCTTGATCTCAACGTACCGTGGGCTTTGCTACTATAGTTGGATCTTATGATGTTCTTCCCCCTCTCCCTTTTTGTAATGAATTGAGTTTCCCCTTTGAAGTTATCTTATCGGATTGAGTCTTTGAGAACACTTGATGTATGTCTTGCACGTGTCTATCTGCTGTGATCAACTTGCAGGTTTGTGACAATTGGGAACCTATGCATATGGGGTGGCAAACGTGGATTCATGTGAGTACTCGATGTATGTTTTGGTGATCAACTTGCGGGTTCGTGACATTGGGAACCTATGCATAGGGTTTGGCACACATTTTGATTCACCGGTATAAACTTTGGGGCACTCTTTGAAGTTCTATGTGTTGGTTGAATAGATGATTCTGAGATTGTGTGATGCATATCGTATAATCATGCCCACGGATACTTGAGGTGACAATGGAGTATCTAGGTGACATTAGGGTCTTGGTTGATATGTGTCTTAAGGTGTTATTCTAGTACGAACTCTTGAATAGATCGATCAGAAAGAATAACTTTATGGTGGTTTCGTACCCGACAATAATCTCTTTGTTTGTTCTCCGCTATTAGTGACTTTGGAGTGACTCTTTGTTGCATGTTGAAGGCTAGTTATATGATCCAATTATGCTATCTTTGTTGAGAGAACTTCACTTGTGAAAGTATGAACCCTAGGCCTTGTTTCCACGCATTGCCATACTGTTCGTGCTCACTTTTACCATTTGTTACCTTGCTGTTTTTGTAATTTCAGATTACAAAAACCTATATCTACCATCCATATTGCACTTGTATCACCATCTCTTTGCCGAACTAGTGCACCTATGCAACTTACCATTGTATTGGGTTTGTTGGGGACACAAGAGACTCTTAGTTATTTGGTTGCAGGGTTGCTTGAGAGATACCATCTTCATCCTACGCCTCCCGTGAATTGATAAACCTTAGGTCACCCACTTGAGGGAAAATTGCTACTGTCCTACAAACCTCTGCACTTGGAGGCCCAACAACGTCTACAAGAAGAAGGTTGCGTAGTAGACATCAGCAGGTTGTACGTGACTTACCGGAGGACTAGAGGCCGTGGTCGTGATCGTGGGGCCAGCATGCAGGATTTCATAGCTTTATCGGTTTTCATGCGTAAGAAGAAGGTTGCGTAGTAGACATCAAGCATTTTTTTGGCGCCGTTGCCGTGGAGGTTAGCGCTTCAAGGTATATCTTTAGATCTTGCAATCGAATCTTTTTGTTTCATGTTCTTTCGCTTGAAAACTACTAAAAAATGGAATTGAGGATGCCTCATATGCTCCATCTTTTCAATGTCTTTCGTGAGCATGATGGGAAGGAAAATTGTGCTCAAGTGCTGAAAGAAGAATTACATAGAATGCTTGACATAGAATATGTGAATGATGAGCATGATTGCAATGTTGTTAGCACAAATTCGTTGAATACCCATGATGCTAATGATATGCAAAGCCAGAAGCTTGGGGATGCTATATTTGATGAGGATGATCTTTTTAGTTCTTCCACTTTGAATGATCAAAATCATTTTGATGAAAGCATGCCCCCTATCTATGATGATTATTGTGAGGATACTTATGATTTGAAGAAGAGGATGATAAAACTTGGCATACTTTCGAATACCCCTTTGCTAAACCTTGTTTTTTCACTGTGGACGCAATTTGTAGTGCTCAAGTCTTTCACGATACTCCCACTACTATTCTTGAGAATAGATTTCCTTATGTGGAGAGTAGTAAAATTCCTATGCTTGTAGATCATGAAAAGAAAGCCTTAGGTGCTGGTTATATTGTTGAATTCATTCATGATGCTACTGAAAATTACTAGGAGAGAGGATCATATGCTTCTACTTATTGCAATAGTATCAAGCTTCCTCTCCATGTGTTGAATTTTTTGAGGCTATGCTTGTTTTGCCTTCCTATGCTAGTTGATTCTTGCTCCAATAAATTGTTTGATCACAAAATACCTATGCATAGGAAGTCGGTTAGACTTACATGTGCTATCCATATTCTCCATGATGCTCTCGTTGTGTTTCAATCCTGACATTTTATGTGAGCATCATTGAAATTAATGCCTAGCTAAGGGCGTTAAACAATAGCGCTTGTTGGGAGGCAACCCAATGAATTTATTTTTTGCTTTTTGATTTCTGTTTTTCTTTTTCCAAACCATCATAATTCTGTTGTGATTGTGTTTTTTGTGTTTCTTTTTGTGTTTGTGCCAAGTAAAGCCTTTATGATAGCTTGGGTGATAGTTGTTTGATCATGCTGGAAAAAGACAGAAACTTTCTGCTCACGAAATTATTTTTAATTTCTATCCAGAAAGAGCTTTTGAGTTGATTCTTTTTCCTGCCGATTGATATGCAAATTTCCCTAATTTTCATAATTATGCAGAATTTTTGGAGGTGCAGAAGTATGGTGATCATTCAGATCATTACGGACTGTTCTGATTCTGACAGATTCTGTTTTCAATGCATAGTTTGCTTGTTTTGGTGTTTCCATAGATTATTTTGAGTAATATAAATTGTGGAAATGATAAGATACAGTAGGCATTGTGTGAAAATAACTATGAGTCTTGTTTTAACAGTACCCAAGTGATTGATTTTCTCGTTATCATACTAACCCATCTCACGAAGTTCCGTTAAGTTTTGTGTTGTGAAGTTTTCAAGTTTTGGGTAGAGTTTCGATGGACTATTGAACAAGGAGTGTCAAGAGCCTAAGCTTGGGGACGCCCAAGACATCGCAAGCCATATTCAAGGATACCAAAAAGCCTATGCTTGGGAATGCCCCGGGAAGGCATCCCCTCTTTCGTCTTCAATCCATCGGTAACTTTACTTGGGACTATATTTTTATTCAGTACATGATATGTGTTTTGCTTGGAGCGTCTTGTATCTTAGGAGTCTTTTTTTTGTCACAATAATCCTTGCTGCACACCTTTTTGAGAGAGAGAGACATGCACTCATCGTGATTTTGTTAGAATGCTCATGGTGCTTCACTTATATCTTTTGAGCTAGTCACTTTTGCTCTTGTGCTTCACTTATATCTTTAGAGCCCGGCGGTGAGTGATTTGGTAGTTGGCTTATGCTATGAAAGTAGTCTCAAATGTGATAGGTACCCAAAGAGGATACAAAAACCTCCATCTTCATGTGCATTGAATAGAAAGAGAAGTTTTGATTCCTCTCATTTAGTTTTGAGACGTGGATTCGGTAATATTAAGAGTTATGTTAGTAGGGTGTTGTGAATATAGAAATACTTGTGTTGAAGTTGGTGATTCCTGAAGCATGCACGTATGGTGAACCGCTATGTTAGGAAGTCGGAGCATAATTGATCTATTGATTGTCATCCTTTGTGTTGAGGTCGGGATCGCGCGATGGTTAACACCTACCAACCCTTCCCCTCGGAGTATGCGTTTAGCACTTTGTTTCGATTACTAATAAATACTTTCGCAACAAGTATGTGAGTTCTTTATGACTAATGTTGAGTCCATGGATTATACGCACTTTCACCCTTCCAACATTGCTAACTTCTCTAGTACCGCGCAAATCTCGCCGTGCACAAAACCACCATATGCCTCCCTCAAAACAGCCACCATACCTACCTATTATGACATTTTCATAGCCATTCCGACATATATTGTCATGCAACTTTCACCGTTCCGTCTCATGACTTGTGCCATCATTTTCATTTTTCTTTGCATGATCATAAGATAGCTAGCATGATGTTTTTATGTCTTGTCCGTTTTTTTGATGTCATTGTTATGCTAGATCATTGCACGAGGCATTTCCTATGGAGTCATCATCATTGTGATCTTTGAGCTGTGAGTAAATAAAAGTGTGATGATCATCATTATTAGAGCATTGTCCCATGTGAGGAAAAAAAGAGCCCAAAGAGCCCAAAAACAAAAAAAGAGAAAAGAAAAAAGAGGCCTAAGAGCCCAAATGAAAAAAGGGAGAGAAAAAGAGAGAAGGGACAATGCTACTATCTTTTTCCACACTTGTGCTTCATGATAGCACCATGTTCTTCATGATTGAGAGCTTCTTGCTTTGTCACTACCATATGCTAGTGGGAATCTTCATTATATAACTTGGCTTGTATATTCCAATGACGGGTTTCTTCAAAATTGCCCTAGGTCTTCGTGAGCAAGCAAGTTGGATGCACACCCACTAGTTTTCCTTCTGAGCTTTCACGTACTTATAGCTCTAGTGCTTCTCTTGTATGGCAATCCCTACTCATTCACATTGATATCTATTAATGGGCATCTCCATAGCCTATTGATACGCCGAGTCAATGTGACCATCTCCTCCTTTTTGTCTCACAACCACCACCACACTCTATTCGACCTATAGTGCTATATCCATGGCTCGCGCTCATGTATTGCGTGCTAGTTATAAAAAGTTTGAGAAAGTAAGAGTGCAAAAACAATTACTTGGCCAATTCTGGGGTTGTGCATGATTTAAATTAGTTGTGTGGGGATGATGGAGCATAGCCAGACTATATGATTTTGTAGGGATAACTTTCTTTGGCCTTGTTATTTCAAAAGTTTATTATTACCTTGCTAGTTTGCTTGAAGTATTATTGTTTTAATGTCAATAGCAAACTAATGCTTTGAATCTTACGGATCTGAACATTCATGTCACGTGAGAGAATTTACAAGGACAACTATGTTAGGTAGCATGCAACATCAAAAATTTGTTCTTTATCACTTCCCTACTCGAGGACGAGCAGGATTTAAGCTTGGGGATGCTTGATACGTCTCCAACGTATCTATAATTTTTGATGGTTCCATGCTATTATATTGTCTTCTTTGGATGTTTCATATGCTTGAATATGCTATTTTATATCTTTTTTGGGACTAACCTATTAACTCAGTGCCAAGTGCCAGTTTCTGTTTTTTCCGTGTTTTTGACCCTTTTTCTTGCGGAGTCCAAACGGAATAAATCTTTCACGATGATTTTTTATGGAAAATATCAAAAATACCGGAAGAAAAAGATACCGGAGAAGAGTCGCGAGGAAGCCACAAGCCTGGGGGGCGCCCCACCCCCCTGGCCGCGCCGGAAGGGCTTGTGACTCCCTCGTGGGTCCCCCTGACTTGTTCTCGATGGCCATCTGGTTTATAAATATGGAAACCTCCAGAAAGAAACCTAGATCGGGAGTTCCGCTGCCGCAAGCCTCTGTAGCCAGCAAAAACCAATCTGGAGCCCGTTCCGGCACCCTGCCGGACGGGGAATCCATCTCCGATGGCCATCTTCATCATCCCAGCGATCTCCATGACGAGGAGGGAGTAGTTCTCCCTCGGGGCTGAGGGTATGTACCAGTAGCTATGTGTTTGATCTCTCTCTATTATGTTCTTGAGATGTCTTGATCTCGATGTACCGTGGGCTTTGCTACTATAGTTGGATCTTATGATGTTCTTCCCCCTCTTCCTTCTTGTAATGAATTGAGTTTCCCCTTTGAAGTTATCTTATCAGATTGAGTCTTTGAGAACACTTGTTGTATGTCTTGCACGTGTCTATCTGCTGTGATCAACTTGCGGGTTTGTGACAATTGGGAACCTATGCATATGGGTTGGCACACGTGGATTCATGTGAGTACTCAATGTATGTTTTGGTGATGAACTTGCGGGTTCGTGACATTGGGAACCTATGCATAGGGTTTGGCACACATTTTGATTCACCGGTATAAACTTTGGGGCACTCTTTGAAGTTCTATGTGTTGGTTGAATAGATGATTCTGAGATTGTGTGATGCATATCGTATAATCATGCCCACGGATACTTGAGGTGACAATGGAGTATCTAGGTGACATTAGGGTCTTGGTTGATATGTATCTTAAGGTGTTATTCTAGTACGAACTCTTGAATAGATCGATCAGAAAGAATAACTTTATGGTGGTTTCGTACTCGACAATAATCTGTTCGTTTGTTCTCCGCTATTAGTGACTTTGAAGTGACTCTTTGTTGCATGTTGAGGGCTAGTTATATGATCCAATTATGTTATCTTTGTTGAGAGAACTTCACTAGTGAAAGTATGAACCCTAGGCCTTGTTTCCACGCATTGCAATACTGTCCATGCTCACTTTTACCATTTTTTACCTTGCTGTTTTTGTAATTTCAGATTACAAAAACCTCTATCTACCATCCATATTGCACCTGTATCACCATCTCTTCGCCGAACTAGTGCACCTATACAACTTACCATTGTATTGGGTTTGTTGGGGACACAAGAGACTCTTAGTTATTTGGTTGCAGGGTTGCTTGAGAGATACCATCTTCATCCTATGCCTCCCGTGAATTGATAAACCTTAGGTCACCCACTTGAGGGAAAATTGCTACTGTCCTACAAACCTCTGCACTTGGAGGCCCAACAACGTCTACAAGAAGAAGGTTGCGTAGTAGACATCAGCAGGTTGTACGTGACTTACCCGGAGGACTAGAGGCCGTGGTCGTGATCGTGGGGCCAGCATGCAGGATTTCATAGCTTTATCGGTTTTCATGTTGTCCGTAGGTGGACCAAACTAAGCTCTGAATAATGTGTGCCTGTAAGCTTTACGCTACACTCTTATCAGATGGCAACTGTATGTCCTACTTGTCACTCTTTCAGTTATGTAATGTTATGATTATCTCGCTTGCGAAACGTTTAGATGCGCCCCTTTCCCTTTTGAGGACTCACCCCCAAACAAGGAAAGGGCCGCACCTTAGTCGTTACAACTTCCCAGCAGACCTACCGGGAAATTCTGGCAAGTGTTCTACTAGGGGAGAGATTGTCGGGGAAGACCTCTAGCCTGCCAGGGGGATACCACCCTGGCGGAAGACATGCCTTTGGTCCTTGCCGTCGAGCCACGCGCTCTGACATGGGCACAACAAATCGTCCAGTACCTTCAGACTGGGGACCTGCCCGAAGAGCAGGAAGAAGCACAGAGAGTAGCCCGTTGGTCCAACATGTATCAGTTCATCGACGCCACTCTATATAGAAGATTACTGAACGAGGTGAAATTGAAATGCATCCCCCAAGACAAAGGCCTGGAGTTGTTGGCCGAGATACACGGAGGCATATGTGGCTCCCACATAGGATCAAGAGCGCTTGACAGCAAAGCATTCCGGCAAGGTTTCTTTTGGCCCACAACTCTAGAGGATGCAACGACACTAGTAACCAGGTGTGAAGTGTGTCAGTTCCATTCGAAGAAAGCTCATCAACCAGCTCAAGCACTCAAGACAATCCCTCTCTCCTGTCCATTTTCGGTCTGGGGGCTCGATATACTCGACCCCTTTCCCCGCGCTAACGGGGGCTTTGAGTACTTGTACGTAGCAATCGACAAGTTCACAAAGTGGCCGAAAGTGGAACCAGTGAGGAAGGTGACTGTGCAGTCAGCCATTAAGTTCTTCAAATGGGTAGTTTGCCGTTTTGGTGTCCCAAACAGAATCATCATGGACAACGACACCCAATTCACAAGCCGCACCTTCATGCAGTACGCTCAAGATCTCGGAAGACGAATATGCTTTGCTTCCGTTGCCCACCGAAGGAGCAACGGCCAAGCGGAAAGGGCAAATGCTGAAGTGCTGCAAGGACCGAAAACAAGAACTTTTGACAAGCTACGCAAACATGGAAGGAGCTGGATTGACGAGCTACCGGCGGTTCTTTGGTCGATCAGAATGACGCCAAATCGAGCCACCGGACAGACACCCTTCTCCCTGGTCTACGGGGTGGAGGTAGTTCTTCCCACAGAACTCATTTACGGATCGCCTTGGGTGCTCGGTCGTGATGAGCTCGAGCAAGAGCAACAACGCCAAGATGACGCCGTGCTCCTGGAGGAAAGCCGTCTTTTGGTAGCTGTGCGAGCCTCTCGCTACCAGCAAGCCCTGCGCCGCTACCACAGCTGCAAGGTGCGAGCCCGAAGTCTTGAGGAAGGCGACCTTGTACTTTGGCACGTTCAGTCGGCCAAGAAATCAAACAAGTTGACGCCAAAGTGGGAAGGCCCATATCGGGTAGTGCGAGTCACCAGGCGTGGCGTAGTCCGACTGGAGACAGAGGATGGAATTCTGGTGAGCAACTCCTGGAACATCGAACATCTTCGCAAGTTCTACCCGTAGGGAGAGGCCACGGGGAACACCGGCGACCACCTTTTGTAGAAGTCTTGCCGATGTTGCATGTAATCCTTTGTACAAAGCCAGGAGAAGACCTAAGCGTAGTCAAATAAAGTTTAGAGTCATGTATCATCTAGATTTCTCATGATTAAGATCATGCATGCATATAATATAGGGTTCGATGTAGCGCATAAACTGACAAGCACCAAGATATCTATATCTATTTCCTCTTCTTTCTTACCGTGAATAATTGGTCTTCCTCCACGCACAAGTTTGTCGAGGGGGAGGAGAAGAGGAGGAAGCATACAACGTGCAGAATAGGAACGAGCCCGGAGTCAAAAGGAGAGTCGCGGTCCAAGTGATAGGTGACAAAAGCTCCGAATGAACTCCTGGCTCAAGGTATAGCTCCTTAGCAGCGCCTTGAAAACTCTTATATGGAAAACTTGTGCGCCGAAGAGCCTAGCCGTGGATACCCTGAATACTATCTAGAAGCGCACCTGTCGACTAGCAGCATCTGATGGCCGCCTCGTTGAAAAGGGGCATGCTTGATAGTGCGAAGGCAAAACGCAGAGGCGGCAAGGCACCTCGCCGGTGGTGACGACCCCGACAAGGAGGCCATGGCCTATCTCCTGTGGCATCCCTGCCAAGATGTGTCGGCGGAAATACAACACAAGGATAAACCATACAAAGAAAAGGCAGCTGAAAGGAGATCACACACAATCGAGAAAAAGAACCAGTATATTACAAATGATGATAAGTGCATTTTAAGCTTAAATGTGCCCATGTGTTTGAGATCACACAGACAGGGGAACACGAAGCCGTTTATCCCGGCGGGAGCCTTGCACCCTCTTGACTCGTTCCACCTTGCTGACGATGGGCATGGCGAGCTCTTCGAGCACCTTGAGGTCCACGCCCTCTGGTATGCTCCCGAGGGTAAAGCTCATGCCGGGGTTTCGGTAGGCTAGTTTGGTGAGCACCTTCAAGAGAACACCTCGACAGATCCCGCGGGACTCGTCGGCCAGGCGCGCTGACTCACCGGCATGGCGCTGCTTCAAAGCATCCTCCACGCCTTCAAAGAACAAGGTCAAGCGGGCGCTATGGGACACCGTCGGGCTCTTTGGCACTCTCCTCCATTGAGTCTTGGGCGGTCTGGTCCCGCACCTCCGTTGCGCTCTCCCCGACAGTAACCTTGTCGGCCTCGGCCGCAGCGTCTAGTGCTATCTCCTCGATGACGAGGTCGACATCTGCCTTGCCCAAACAAAAAGAGAAGAGTAAAGAGCCCGAGGTCCGGGAAGAAGAAGAAGAAGAAGAAGGGAAGAAAGGGAAGGGAAGCGCAGGTGTCCCTAGAAAAGATACTCACCTTCGTCCAACAGGGGTGGGGTAGCTTCCCTCTCCCCGCCAACGTCGGCAGCCGACACGAGGTCCTCGGCCTCCAATCCTATCGGGCCCTCCTTGGCGGGACTTACCCCAGCAGGGGGGTCGTCCTCGTCTGGCATGGCCCTCGTAGATTCTTCCTGCTGCTGGGCCTTCCCTGCACGACGAGTAATGTCAGCGGTGAAGACAGCATCGCTGGTACTCGGCAAGGGGAAACAGATGGTGGACCCACGCTGGGGGCTCTGCTAGGGGCTCACTGAAGTCGACTCCGGCGCCCTGAGGATGCTAGCCGAGGGTTTGTCGCTTGCCGACACTTTTTCCCTCTTGGCCATCCTCCGCGCCAACATCTCCATTTCCCTGCAAGAGGCCAGGGTAAAGACAAGCGTCATGAGAGATAACATGAATGGAAGGATGAAGGCACGAATACTAACTCTTCTTCCTCCTCCGAGATGAAGGCCGAGAAGTCGAAGTTCCGATCCTCCTCGCCGCCGGCGGGAGGCGATGGGCCCCTTGAGCGCTTGGCGGGGACAGAGACCAGAGTTTCCCACACCGGGAGCCCGTTGTCGGCACGTCGAAAGACCTGTTTGGGCCTCCGGCCTTCTCCTCCTCCTCCTCCGCCTCTTCAGGCACATGGACAATGGAGGGGTCGTGGGAGGAGCTGCCGGCTTCCCGGGCAAGCGCGTCCGCTGCCGCCGTCAACTCCCCTTCGTATTCTTCTTCGTCGAAGGACCTGACCTCCCCCGCCGCTGCGGCGAGGGCCCTCTCCTGAAGCCGGCTGGCTATGAATTCCACCTCCTCTTCGATGGTGGGACAGATGAGCACGACCTCCTCTCCCATGGCGACCTTCTCTGACAAGTGGTCAAAAAAGGATGAGATGTCCTCATCCGACGGCTGAGCCCAGGTCGAAATGACACTATGGGCGTTGCATTCCGGCATCATTGCCGTGAGCGCGCTCAGGGCCGAGATGATGATCAGAGGGATAACGCCCGCCGGAAGCCGGAGTTTGGGGTCGAACTTGAACAGCTTGCCGCAAACGAAGGCGCGCTGCAGGACGGTCAGGTTGTTATACAACCCCGGCCGCAGGCGCATTATGTCTGCCGCGTTTGAGTACGCCGATGCTAGCCTCCCCCTCTGTGCTGAAGAGGGGCGATCCGCATTCGGCTGAAGCCACCATTTCCATCGTCAGTGTCACGCCCAAGATGCGACCCTATCCTCAATTTGGCGCGAGGGCCTTGTCAGGGATAGAAGCGCATCTCGTCGTGTCGCAAGAATGGATATCGTTACAAGTACATGTACTGAAAAGAAGAGATATATAGAATTGGCTTACACTCGCCACAAGCTACTTCAGAGTCACATCAGTACATTACATATTCATCAAGAGTAAGAGCAGGGTCCGACTACGGACGAAAAGAAACGAAAAAAGAAGAACGACGTCCATCCTTGCTATCCCTGGCTGCCGGCCTGGAACCCATCTTAGATCGATGAAGAAGCAGAAGAAGAAGAAGCAACTCCAAATGAACAATCAACGCGCTCGCGTCAAGTAACCTTTACCTGTACCTGCAACTGGTGTTGTAGTAATCTGTGAGCCTCAGGGGATTCAGCAATCTCATTTCCAAAGGTATCAAGACTAGCAAAGCTTAATGGGTGAGGTATGGTTAGGTGGTGAGGTTGCAGCAGCGGCTAAGAATATATTTGGTGGCTAAACTTACGAGTACAAGAATAAGAGGGGGAAGATCTACGCATAACGGACGTGGACTACTGATGATCAAATGAATGATCCTGAACACCTACCTACGTCAGACATAACCCCACCGTGTCCTCGATCGGAGAAAGAACTCACGAAAGAGACAGTCACGGTTACGCACACAGTTGGCATATTTTAATTAAATTAACTTCAAGTTATCTGGAACCAGTGTTAAACAAAGTTTCCATGTTGCCACATAACCGCGGGCACGGCTTTCCGAAATATTTAACCCTGCAGGGGTGCTCCAACTAGTCCATCACAAATTACCACAAGCCGCATAGAAATCCTCAATCACGAAGCTCGCGATCTCGTCGGATTCCCTAGTGGAAAACCTCAACTCTGAGATTACCCAAAGCATCACCGGAATCCCGATGCACAAGATATCTCGTTAAAGGTAAAACTAATCCAGCAAGGCCGCCCCGCGTGTCGACGATCCCGATAGGAGCCGCGTATCTCGTTCTCAGGACACGATGGATGGAACTAGCTACGGGTGCCAAACCTCGAGTTTCCCCGTGGTGGCCCCGCAGGCAGACTGTTTGGGACCAACACCATCAACACTGGCCCCCCTGTTTATGTAAAATTACTCCTCGGGTTCATGACGCCCTATGCATTTCAGTGTTAACAGAATTATTATGTTGGGCAAATGTAGAACCAATGTTGGGCCTTGCCAGACCAGCTTTAATCTAAAACGAATTATCAAGGGGGTCCCCATAACAACCCCGATCGTGTTAGGAGCGCTCGTTTATGGAACATAACACCGGTAGCCGAAAACTAAGGGTGCAAAGGTGGAACAAAACACCAGGCTAGAAAGGCCGAGCCTTCCACCTTTTACCAAGTATATAGGTGCATTAAAATAAATAGCATTTAATTATGGTGATATGACAAGGAACCCATGTTATCACATGGAAGAAACTGCACCTGCAACTAGCAACACTAACAATAGGGATAAGCAAGCGGTAACATAGCCAATCAGTGGTTTGCTAGGTCGTACATGTTGAAGGTGATCGTGGCATTGTTGAGAGGCTGATATTTAACATGTGGTAGGCAACGAGACATGAACGATAGCAACGGAAAAACTAGCATGGCAATGATAGTAATGGTATCTAGGGAAATGATCATCTTGCCTGAGATCCCGCTTGGAAGAAGAATGCCTCCGTGAAGCAGACGAACTGACGTAGTCGAACGGGTCCTCACATTCCGACACGCTTGCGGAACTCTATCGAGACGAAGCAAACCGGAAACACAAATCAACACACGGAATTCACCACACGATGCACAACACAAATGATGCATGAACAGCTGAATACATGCAAGTCACGGCATGACAATTTCAGACAATCAAAACTACACATTAAGTGAGGTTCAATATGCAACTAGTTGCATATTGACGAAACTCCACATATGAATTATTTAGTTCACTCCTGGTTATTTACACGGCAATATTAATGTTGTCAAACATGCAAGAGGTGAAGCGGAAATTAACCTACCTATCTAGACCTTTTAAATGAGGTCGAAAATGACATATCGCATCTTCGAGACGACCTCACATGTTAATTTACAATTCTGTCCAGATCTGAACTAATGCATTTAATTAGTTGTTAAACAGCAAAACAAATAGGTTCACGTGATTCTACGCGTCAAGGCAAGCAATCTACACATAAAGAACAACTCCAATGGAGCTACAGAACAAAAGTTACAAGCACCGCAAGATATGATGGCATGAATGCAATATGTGTGCAACGACGGTCATGAGAACTTCAAAACATACAAACAGCAAGAGAAAAAGAAACTACACAATATTCTAAGCAAGTTTCATATAGGACACGATCGAATCGGAGCTACGGTTCACAAACTACGAGCAAAACAAGAAATCCCTACAATCTGCCAAAATCAGCCACATAGCATTTTCTACACCCCACAACTACGGCTACACAACTCCGATATGCACAATCAAGGCATGACACGGAATAGGGCAATAAGCACTACTACAAACAACTAACAACAACTAGCATGGCAGCAAGGAACACTAGGGAAAGAAGTCACAAAATGGCTTCCCACACACTATTTCAGACTTAGTGAAAATAACACCTCATGAAAGTGCAGTTTTCAGCCTGAAGGCATATTGACAGCAGCAAAACCATAAGCTACAAGGCTCCAAAAGGCATGAAAATTTACAGCATGCTAGAGAAACACAAGGGGTACAACTAACTCCATTGGACCAACCTCAAAAGAGCTACAGATCACAAGATGTAAGCAAGACAAGACATCAACAAAATATAACAGATTCCAGACTTAGAAATATTTCAGCACGTCCAAAACAGCACTATCTCTAGCAACTTGAGGGCAATCAAAACGCACCTAAACATGCATTTCTATTGCAACTAAAAATACCAGGGGCTAGTCTAAACATCCAGGATCAACTCTCTAGTTGACAACTAATTCAAACGAGGCACGCAATAAATCCTACGAATTAATCAAAAGGGCAACAGAGCAAAATATCGCGCGAACTAACTTGCTCAAAAGCTAAAACTAACTGCACAGAAAAATCCAATGGATTTTTCTACCCCGAAAACATATAACATAAGTGGGGGTGCACAACAAAATAATGCCACACGAATATGCGGGATAATAACCTATACACGGGAAAATAATCTACCGGCAAACCCTACACGCAAAAATAAAAATGACCGCTCTAAAAAGCATGGAATAATGATCCCTAAAACATAGGCATTTAAACTAAGGCATTCGGACAAACCGGACATGCGCGAAAAATAAATTACGGGCATAACACATTAGGACAGCATGCTAAACTAGGCATTCGGCACGCTAAACTACATCAAACAAAAATGCAAGTTGTAAATACGTATTCTACGCGCGAAAGTACCACAAAACCATATAAAATTCGCCTCGTTCCGACTTACGGAATAAAATCTACGGGCAATCTAATATCGTCTAAATACTGGAATTAATTAAATTCCTAAAATTCCTAAATGGGCCGAACAGGTGGGCGCGAGGTAACAAGTCGGTGCATGGGCGTAGAATAGTGGCTTGGGGGGAGGGGGTGCTCACCTTGGTGGGCTCAGCCTGGTCGGGCGCTGGAGCTGGGCCAGCTTGCTGCTGCTCCTACTGGGCCGGAGCGAGGCGAGGTCGCGGCCCAGCGCGAGGCGGCGTGAGGAGGCCGGCCCATGCGCCAGCGTGGGTCAACGCGGGGCAGGAACCGTCGTCGTTCTCCTCGCTCCCGCATGAACAGGGGAGGAGCGCCATGGCGAGGGGCTTCGGCGGCGGCGTGTCCAGGCAGGGGGGGGGGGCGAGAGAATCCGGGGACGAGCGGATCCGGCCAAGATCCTGGGGATCTGGCCTTCGCAGCAGCAGCAACTCGGGGCTCCGGGCTGCTCGTGGGCAGGCGGGAGCAGGCTAGCGGCGGGGCGAAGCGAGGCTCTCCGGCAACCGGCGGCAACTGGCGGGCGGCTCCGGTGAGCAGGGGCTCCCGCCGGAGGGTGCCAGGGCTCGGGGCAAGGCTGCAGGAGGGTTCGGCGGCCAGAGGCTGGAGGCGAGGTGGCGGCGCGCTACAGGCGGCGGGGATGGCTCGGGAGGAGGAGAGTTGCAGGGAGCTCGGACCCAGATGGGCTCGGGCGGGCCCAACGCGGGCTCCGCGGGCCCGACGGCTGGTGGTGGGAGGAGAGAGCAGGTGGGAGGCGGCTAGGGTTTCGAGGGTTGCACGAATTTCGAGGGGGGGAGAGAGTGGCTGCCTATTTATAGACGTAGGGGCTAGGTTTATCCGAATCCGGCCCCGTTTTCGCCCACGCGATCGTGATCGAGCGGCCACGGATGCGGCAATGTCCAGGTGTCTGTGTAGAGTAGGCTAGCCGGGGAAGAGAGGGAAACGGGCGGCACGGCAACGAGTTTTAAAACACCGGAACGCGTCCGACGGTAGCCCGAATACGGTGGCGCTACGGTCGACCGTTCGGGTACCAGACGGACTCCGATCGCGACGAAACTTGACAGGCGGCCTACCTATATTAAAATAATACCGCACGACAAATTCCAGCTCAATCAGAGAAAGTTTTATACATGCTTTAAAAACAGAGTTACGACGGTGCCGCGGGCGCGTGCGTGTGCGGTCAGGCTCGGAACGAACAACGACGTTAACCGACAACTAACAACGGATGCAACATTTGAAAACTGGCGGCAACGGAGATGCCGATGCAATGCAGATGATGCGAATGATGCGATGATGATGCGACAAAATAAAACAGACACACGACGAAAATGGAAAGGAAAGGGAATCTTCTGGAACGTCGGCACCGGGCTGTCACAGTCAGCCCTGCGCCTCTCAGACGCAGGATCCTGGTGACGGGGATGGCCAATTTCTCATCGTCTGGATCAAGGCTACTCCAGTCATCGCCTCGGGCCTCAATCTTGGCGGTCCTCGGCTTGCAGAAGGGCAGAAACCCCTTTTACCGAATCCAGCACCACTTCCCTCGCCACTCCTCCCACTTCTCCCGAAGAGTCCCTTCCAAATATGCCTCCTGGCACCCGGTCCGCAGAATCCAGGTAATGGATCCAGAAAGGGCATCTCCTCTTTGGATACGAGGGATGAAATAGTGGTAGAAGAGGGCGGTGTTGGGGACGATGCCGACGAAGTTTTCGCAGAGATGTGTGAATATCGACATCCACGTCACGACATTCGGCATAAAATCCAAAAGTCGAAAGCTGTAGGTCTGCATAAAATCAACAAAGAACTCCGAGAATGGCGGGCAGAGCCCGCAATAGAAGAAATCGGCGAAGAACGAATACTTATCCGGTTCTGGGCCCAATTCCCCGACATTCACGATGGTGGCCGGATGCGCCGTCGTCTTCACCGCCCACATTAAGAGGTAGCGGTTCGACAAGGCACGTGCCTCAATCCCCGGGGGGAAGAAGGCGAGGTCCTACTGCTTCTTCGCCATCTCCTTCTTCGTGTTGGCTGGATTCCCCTTCTTGGCTCTGCACCCCTTCAGCGGCATGTCGACGGCGGAATGGGCTGCTACTGGGAGAAGCGGTTTCGAGAAGGAGAAGAGGGGAAACAGAGGGTCAGTCTCAAGGAGGAAGATGACGGCGGCGACGAGACTGAAGGAACACAAAAGTAAGGAAGCAATCGCGCCCCTCGTTCTTTTCTTTTATGTGGAACACATGCCGATCCTTGGTTGCCCAACTGACAGCCCCACGCGCACACGGCTTCCTTGGCCATTGCACACGCCGCTCACCCTCCCACTTTGCGCGTTCAATGCGCGATGTGGGGAAAGAAAGCCTGTAACGGCTCGATTCCGATAAGCATGGCACCTGCGAGTCCGCGCACCTCTTTGGGCCTGGCCCAACAACGCCTCGCATGCGTGTGTGGCCCAGGCCCGGGGCTCCTGTCGGTACACTAAAGACTAGGGTCTCCAGTGCCCCAGACTAGTGCACGGACACCGGCAGCCCCTTTGCAGCGGCAAGGCGTGTCACTAGAGCCTAGGGCAGAAGCAAAACTCCGAAGCCTGCCTAGTACAGATTGCAAGCCCCCGGCAACCACTCGCTTGCTGGGAATGAAAAAGAGACCTCGACAGGAGCCCCCTGCCGGGGGGAGATAGACAATACCAAGGCGAGACCCTTCCGCCAGGGAAGGAGGACTGAGCCCCGGCAAGCCATTCTTGCCAGGAAGATTCACAAGGCCTCGGCAGGCCATCGCCTCCCTACCGAGAGGAACAAGAAGAGCCCCGACGAGGTAACCCTTGCCGGGGAAGAAGAGAAGGCCCGAGGAGAGGCGCGGGCCTAGGGCGCCTTCGCGTCCTGTGAACACCTCCACCGACGAACACACCACCGCCGATGCATGGACCACGCGTCCACCCGCATGCCAGTGCAACACCTCGAAGTTGCCACCTGTGGGTACATGTCCAACCCCCCTGACAAGGTCAAGGAAGTCTGTCGAAGCATTTAATGCACAACAGTAACACTGTGGCGGTCGGTCGACGCTGTTCAACTCGTGAACCACCGTTCACCCACTGAGCCACTGTGGTGACCCCTTCGCCTATAAAAGTAGGACCGAAGCTCAGTAGTAGGGGCTTTTGGCTTTTTGACCAATCAAAAGGCTATAAGAGGGACATATTTACAGTAAACTGAAACGAATAACTAAACACATGCAGGAGTAGGGTTTTACGCACAACGCGGGCCAAACCTGGGTAAAAACGACCTTGTCGGGCCCTAACTGTTGGTTCTGCTCTTACCGCGACCCCTCTCCCCGCCAAACCAGCAATAGGGGACCGTTGAGGCCCCCATAGGTGTCGATCCTTTCGCCCGACAGCTCGCGCGACTCAGAAACTCCGACTCCCCTGTGGGTGGAGGGACCTGAGGCCCTGACGGGGGGATAACCCCGGGGTAGGCTCATCGAGCCTACTCTTTTGCCTTCTACCTTGAAGACAGCGGCATGAATCATTCTACAAGACCCAAGTATCCCTCGCCGGCTAGGAAGCACCTACCGACTAAGGGCGAGATGACCAAATCTCTCTGGCCGGCCAAGAAGCTCTTTCCGGCTAGAGGCGAGACAACTATCTCCCTCTGGTCGTCTAGGCCATGCTGGCCGGCTAGAGGGGAGGTGGTCCTTCCTAGGCCGGCTAGTTAAGCAACTAGCCGGCTAAGGAGCTCAAGTCACATCAGACTGTAGGTCATGACGAGACCCTACAGTTAAAGGTGGCTACGCATCACCCAAAGCAGTGGACTGGAGTGTACGGCAGGTACAGCGTCGGCAGCCACGCCGCTGACTTACTCCGGCTCCGATCCATCATCCTGTATAGTGTCGGCCTGTCAAACTCCCACTCCATTACTGCACTCAGCGTGGGAACAGTGGAGACGACTGTACTGGCATCCCATGACGAATCTCGCATGATGACGCCCGACGTACTACACGTGTCCTACGTCGATCTTACGCGAGAGCCTTACTGGCTAGCCGACGGGCCCCACAGCCAGATGGGACCTTGCAGCCGACGGGCCCCTCCAACGACAAGACCAGACCCCCGTGGCCCCCTGGCCAGCCGGCGAGACTGTCAGCTGGGTCCCACTCATATACTTTTATCCTTATTGTAGGTCGGTGGGTTCGTCCATAAAACCCCGAGATCCCCCTCCATGCAGAGGGTCGGTCAACTCAGCACATACACACCATAGAGGAGAGGTAGACACGAGCCGGCTGCTCTTTCTTCCTCCTCCGCAAAACAGCTCTAGGAGCACATTGTAGCCTCATTGATACATTATACACTCTGGTAGGATTAGGGGTGTTATCTCTATGGAGAGCCCTAAGCCTGGGTACATCGTGTGTTTCATGCTTGTAACAACCTCATCCCCAGCGCCCACTGGTGTCACTTCGGTTCCCACCATATTTAGCCTACCCATGGCTTATGTTGTGAGTAAACACCGACATTTGGCACCCACCATGGGGCCGTCCGCGGCATCGGCTGGATTTATGCGCTAGGCGGGGCCCCGCGCTTACACCGCCGGATGCATCACGTCCAGACCGATCGACATGCCCGTGGAGCCTACTCTTGAGGAGGCTTCTCCGATGTTGATCGACGTACCAGTCCGTCATGCGGATTCTGATGGGGAGTCTGATGACGAGTCACTCCCCAACATCGTCATCGCTGCTGTTGTGAACCTGAGTGTTCTCTTCAGCGACTTGCGCCTCGACGATGGCCCTCGCTATCTTGGCAAGGACACCGGCATCGACGCGTTGTGCGCCAGCTTTAGTAGGCTCTCCCTCGTAGAGATGCCTGCACTTGATGAGTACCCCAGCGAAGTCCTCATCTTCGACGGTCCACCGTCATCTGCGGGGTGCCTTGCCCTGTATTAGTCGCCGTCGTCTCCAACGTCATGCAGGTAATGGTCATTGGTGCCGGCAGCAGCAAGGCTCACGGCAAGGCGTCATCCATCGCTGCTGATCCCGCTGCGGTATCAGCCGACACGCTTCATGCTGCCCTTGCCGGCTTGAAGACACCCATCGCCACTTCAACAAACCCCACCGATGCCTGAGCCTCACTGGAGGAGGCTCACACGCAGATCTTGGAGGAGGGCATTGCCATCGCCGTGGCAAAACACCGGATGGAGGTTGCGCATCACGAGTATAACTCCGCTTACGGCCTCACTCCGGTTGCTGAGGGTCCTAGTCGGCTCGACAGGGTCCGCGACCGCGGCCGGGTCATTGTCGAAATCCTAGGCGACATGCAGCCCATCTACGAGACCTCTACGACCAACTTGCGGGCTCCTCAGGCGGCTATGGCAGAAATGCCAGATTTGGAGGGCGAGGAGCGCGTCCTTCAGGAGAAGCGGGTCAAGGATCTCCTTGACGCCGCAAATAAGCAGCAGACACTGCTTGACTTTGGTCAGGCACAGTCAGAGTCTCCGGGACCCAACCCCGGAGCGCGCCGTAACCCCAGCGGTCGCCATCAAGGCGAGGGATCTTCCTCGCATCGCACTTCCGGCCGGAAGGGCGAGGGCAGCCAATACAGGGTTCTCAGCGCCAGAGCGAGCAACTTCAAGCCGGCGCGCAGAGAAAGTAGCGATGTGAGTGATCTGGTGTATGAGGTTTCTCGTCCGGGGAGGGCCCATGCTACTGGCTCACAAGACACCCTTCCGATCACGGCTCGGATCGGCCCTCGTGTCCCACACAGCGACAACGATGCTAGCAGGCGCCTGAACACCCTGGCGCAGCCGGCTCTCCTGGAAGAGGACGGCCCCATTGTTCCGGCGTGCTTGGGCCCCCGGATCCGAGGGGAGCCGTTTCCCCGAGGCTTCACTCTCCCTCGGGACACTCTGAAGTACAACGGCACCGCCAAGCGAGCAGATTGGTTGATCGACTACACCACCACCCTTGGCATCGCTCGGGGCAACAAGCGCGTAGCCGTCCGCTACGTGCCCCTCATGCTGGCCGGCTCGGCTAGAACATTGCTTAACAGCCTTCCAGCCGGCAGTTCAACTCATGGGTTGACTTCGAAGAGGCGTTCGTCCGCAACTTCACTGGCGCCTACAAACGCCCTGGCCGGCCTCGTGAGTTGGCCATGTGCGTCTAGAGGCCCAACGAACCCCTTCGCGACTACGTCACGCGTTGGACCGAGCTATGCAACTCATGCGAGGGAGTGCATGAGGTAGAGGCCATCCAATACTTCATTGACGGCTACCGAGACGGCACTCTCTTCAAGCACAAGCTCATGTGCTCCGAGCCCACCTCTCTTGCGGTGCTCATGGCCAAGGCGGGCAAGTACGCCACGGCCGACTCCGTGATGCAGGTCAAGGTGACCGCCTCAGACAATATTGTCCCCACGCCGATGATACGTCTCAAACGTATCTATAATTTTTGATGGTTTCATGCTGTCATCTTGTCATCTTTGGATGTTTTATGTACCTTTTATATCTTTTTTGGGACTAACTTATTAATTCAGTGCCAAGTGCCAGTTCCTGTTTTTTCTGTGTTTTTGGCTCTTTTCAGATCTGATTTTGGAACAGAGTCCAAACAGAATAAAATCCCCGAAATGATTTTTTTCCGAACGAAAGAAGATCAGGGGACTTGTGGGCCAAGCCAGGAGGGCTACAGGGAGCCCACAAGCCCCCACTCCGCCACCAGGGGGCGGTGGTGGGCAGGCTTGTGGCCTCCCTGGCGCCCCCTAACCTAGATCTTGCACCTATATATTCCCTAAAAATCAGAAAAAAAAATCAAGGGATCCAAGAAAATACTTTTCCGCCGCCGCAAGCTTCTGTTTCCGCGTGATCTCATCTGGAGACCCTTCCTGGTGCCCTGCCGGAGGGGACTTTGGAGTTGGAGGGCTTCTTCATCATCATCATCGCCCCTCCAATGACTCGTGAGTAGTTCACTACAGACCTACGGGTACGTAGTTAGTAGCTAGATGGCTTCTTCTCTCTCTTGGATCTTCAATACAAAGTTCTCCATGATCTTCATGGAGATCTATCCGATGTAATCTTCTTTGGCGGTGTGTTTGTCGAGATCCGATGAATTGTGGATTCGTGATAAGATTATCTATGATATATATTTGAGTCTTTGCTGATTCCTTATATGCATGATTTGATATCCTTGTAAGTCTCTCCGAGTCTTGGGTTATGTTTGGCCAACTAGATCTATGATTCTTGCAATGGGAGAAGTGCTTGGTTTTGGGTTCTTACTGTGTGGTGACCTTTCCCAGTGACAGTAGGGGCAGCAAGGCACACATCGTGTAGTTGCCATCCACGGTAACAAGGTGGGATGTGTCGTAGATATGAGATTGTCCATCTACATCATGTCATCTTGCTTAAGGCGTTACTCTGTTCTTTTGGACTTAATACACTAGATGCATGTTGGATAACGGTCGACGTGTGGAGTAATAGTAGTAGATGCAGAAAGTATCGATCTACTTGTTTCGGACGTGATGCCTATAGATATAATCATTGCCATAGATGACATCACAACTTTGTGCGGTTCTATCAATTGGTCGGCAGTAATTTGTTCACCCACCGTCTACTTGCTTTCATGACAGAAGCCAGTAGTAAACACTATGGCCCCCGGGTCTATTCACATCTATCGTTTCCACTTTTGCTTTTACTTTGCTTTGTTACTTTGTTGCTTTCAGTTCTCACTTGGAGAACAATCTATAAGGGATTGACAACCCCTTCATAGCGTTGGGAGCAAGCTTTTTGTGTTTGTGCAGGCTCTTGTGATACTCCTTCACTGGATCGATACCTTGGTTCTCAAACTGAGGGAAATACTTACCACCGCTGTGCTACATCACCGTTTCTGCTTCGAGGGAACACCAACGCAAGGCTCCAAGGCCACGGGGGAAATCCTTTGCATATTTTCCTAGGAAGTCCCTTAAGGCATAGCCGTAGCACAAGGATTCGTGGTGCCGTCGACACACCTATTTCTGGCACCGCTGGAAGGTCTTTTGTTGCAGTAGCAGCCGACTACTCCCAAGCCGGCTGGCGACAATCGAGGCGGCCAGAACAACAATAAGCGCAAGGCGGATCAACTTGATTCATGCTCCAACAACAAGCTGATAGCTAACGTGGTAGGAGATGCGCCGGCTACTCAAGCCGACTCTCAACGAAGGCGGACTGACAAGAACGACTGGCAACCCAAGCTCACCTTTGAGCAAATGCTCGACGCGCCCTGCAAGATGCACACTAGGGCGAAGTCCGCTACCCATACCCTTTGACAGTGCAGCTTGGCACGACGACTGTCACAAGGAGAGGGCCTGTCGGCTCCCCCAGGTGCAGCTGCAGCGCCTCATGCTCCGGCTCCTGGGCCGGCTCCGGCTCCACCACCGCTGCATCACAACGAGGGCCATCTCCACGACAACTACCCCCATCAAGACGGAGCATATGTTGTCTTCACCAGCGAGGGTGATGACAAGCACAGCCAGCGACAACGCCGGCATGAGGTGAACGCCACGGTCCCCCCGGTTCCCCAATACATTCATTGGTCTGAAAAGCCCATTACATGGAGCCGGGTTGACCATCCCGCAGCAGTGCCAAATCCTAGCTCATACACGCTCGTCCTTGACCCCACTTTCGCCTCCCCGAGGCTCACCTGTCGGTTCTCCCGGGTGTTGGTCGACAGCGGCAGCAGCATCAACATCGTCTACCTCGACACCTTGCTCAAGTTTGGGCTCAAGGAGAAGGACCTCCAGCCGACCAGCACAGTCTTCCACGACATTGTGTCGGGACAGTCCTGCTCGCTGATCGGCAAAATACAGCTAGACGTCCTTTTCTGTGACAAGGCGCACTTCCACCAAGAGTCAATATATTTAGAGGTGGTGGATCTCAACAGCCCGTATCACGCGCTGTTGGGTCGGCTGGCTCTAGCCAAATTCATGGCCATCCCCCATTACTCCTTGCTACCTCTTGAGCTTGCATTGGTTTTCCCCTTGAAGAGGAAAGGGTGATACAGCATAGTAGCAGTAAGTATTTCCCTCAGTTTGAGAACCAAGGTATCAAACCAATAGGAGCATCAAGACAAGTCTCCAAAGTACGTGCGCAAAACAAACAAACTTGCACCCAACGCTATAAAGGGGTTGTCAATCCCTTCATGATTAATTGCAAGGTGAGATCTGAAGGTGGAAAGTGAAACAAAGTAAAATTGTAGAGCTGAAAATATGATGTGAAGTAGACCCGGGGGCCATAGTGTTCACTAGAGGCTTCTCTCATGATAGCAAGTATTACGGTGGGTGAACGAATTACTGTCGAGCAATTGATAGAACCGCGCAAAGTCATGATGATATCTAAGGCAATGATCATACATATAGGCATCACGTCCGAGACAAGTAGACCGATACTTTCTGCATCTACTACTATTACTCCACACATCGACCGCTATCCAGCATGCATCTAGTGTATTGAGTTCATAACAAACAGAGTAACGTCTTAAGCAAGATGACATGATATATAGGGATAAATTCATGCATTATATATAAACCCCATCTTTTTACCCTTGATGGCAACAACACGATGCGTGCCTCGCTACCCCTTCTATCACTGGGTGAGGACACCGCACGGTATGAACCCAAAACCAAACACTTCTCCCATTGCAAGAATTATAGATCAAGTTGGCCAAACAAAACCCACAACTCGAAGAGAATTACAATGATATGAAATCATGCATATAAGAGATTAGAGGAGACTCAAATAATAATCATAGATAATCTGATCATAAATCCACAATTCATCGGATCTCGACAAACACACCGCAAAAGAAGATTACATCGGATAGATCTCCATGAAGATCATGGATAACTTTATATTGAAGATCAAAGATAGAGAAGAAGCCATCTAGCTACTAGCTATGGACCCGAAGGTCCGTGGAGAACTACTCACGCATCATCGGAGAGGCAATGGTGTTGATGAAGAAACCCTCCGTGTCCGAACCCCCCTCCGGCAGGGCACCGGAACGGTCCCCAGATGGGATCTCGCGGAGACAGAAGCTTGCGGCGGCGAAAAAGTATTTTCGTGGCTCTCTTTGGCAGTTTCATATTTTTGGAGAATTTATAGGTGAAAGAAGTAGGGCAAAGGAGCCACGGGGGGCCCACAAGCCTGCTAGGCGCGGCCCCACGAGGCCGCGCCTAGGGGGCTTGTAATTCCCCCGGGGTCCTTTGCCTTGGTTCTCAAGTTCCCTGCGTATCTTCTGTTATGGAAAAAATCATTCCGCAAGTTTTATTCCGTTTGGACTCCGTTTAATATTCTCCTGTGAAAAAGGTCAAAAACCCGAAAAAGCAGGAACTGGTACTTGGCACTGAGTTAATAGGTTAGTCCCAAAAAAGATATAAAATAGCATATTCATGCAAACAAAACATCCAAAGTTGACAAGATAATAGCATGGAACCATCAAAAATTATAGATACGTTGGAGACGTATCAAGCATCCCCAAGCTTAGCTCCTGCTCGTCCTCGAGTAGGGAAGTGATAAAGACTGAATTTTTGATGTGGAATGCTACCTATCATATTGTCCTTTGTAACTTATTTCTTGTGACACGAATGTTCTGATCCGTAAGATTCAAAACAGTAGTTTACTATTGACATGAAAACAATAATACTTCAAGCAAACTAGCAAAGTGATCATGAACTTTCGAAATAACAAGGGCAAAGATAGTTATTCCTACAAAATCATATAGTTTGGCCATGCTCCATCATCCCCACACAACGAATTTAAATCATGCACAACCCCGATATTGGCCAAGTAATTGTTTTCGCACTCCTACTTTCTCAAACTTTTTCAACTCTCACGCAATACATGAGCGTGAGCCATGGATATAGCACTATAGGTGGAATAGAGTGTGGTGGAGGTTGTGAGGCAAAAAGGAGGAGATGGTCACATCGACTCGGCATATCAAAGGGCTATGGAGATGCCCATCAATAGATATCAATGTGAATGAGTAGGGATTACCATGCTACAGATCCACTTAGAGCTATAAGTGTGTGAAAGCTCACAAGGTAAACTAGTGGGTGTGCACCCAACTTGCTTGCTCACGAAGACCTAGGGCAATTTTGAGGAAGCCCATCATTGGAATATACAAGCCAAGTTATATAATGAAGATTCCCACTAGTATATGGAAGTGTCAAAACGAGAGACTCTCTATCATGAAGAACATGGTGCTATTGTGAAGCACAAGTGTGGAAAAAGATAGTAGCATTGTCCCTTCTCTCTTTTTCTCTCTCTCTTTTTTGGATGGTATCTTCGGCCTCTTTTCATTCATTTTTTTGGTGGGCATATTTGGCCTCTTTTTTTTATTTCCTCACATGGGACAATGCTCTAATAATGATGATCATCACACTTTTATTTACTCACAGCTCAATACTTAGAGCAATGATGACTTTAATGGAAATGCCTCCGGCAGTGTACTGGGATATGCAACGATCTAGCTTGGCGTATGACGTTGAAACATCTCGCTAGCTATCTTACGATCATGCAATGGCAATATGTAAGTGATGGCACAAGTCATGAGACAGAACGATGGGAGTTGCATGGCAATATATCTCGGAATGGCTATGAAAATGCCATAATAGGTAGGTATGGTGGCTGTTTTCAGGAAGGTATATGGTGGGTTTGTGCACCGGCGAAAGTTGCGCGGTACTAGAGAGGCTAGCAATGGTGGAATGTGAAAGTGCATATATACCATGGACTCACATTAGTCATGAAGAACTCATATACTTATTGCGAAAGTTTTATTAGTAATCGAAACGAAGTGCTGAACGCATACTCCTAGGGGAAGGGTTGATAGGTGTTAACCATCGTGCGATCCCGACCACAACACAAAGGATGACAATCAATAAATCAATTATGCTCCGACTTCCTAACATAGCGGTTCACCATACGTGCATGCTAAGGGAATCACTAACTTCCACACAAGTATTTCTAGATTCACAACACCCTACTAACATAACTCTAATATCACCAAATCCATGTCTAAAACTAATTGAGAGGAATCAAACTTCTCTTTACTAATCGATGCACATGAATATGGAAGTTTTTATTATATGCTCTTTGGATGCCTATCATCTTTAGGACTACTTTCATAGCACAAGCCAACTACCAAGTTACTCAGAGAGAGCACTCTCAAAAAGATATAAGTGAAGATCGAGAGTTATTAATTCTCCAAAATATGACACCGCCATGCTCTAAAAAGATCTAAGTGAAGCACTAGAGCAAAGTTATCTAGCTCAAAATATATAAGTGAAGCACATGCGAGCTAAATTGCCTAACTCAAAAGATATAAGTGAAGCTCAATGAGTATTCTAGAAAATTCATGATGAGTGCATGTCTCTCTCAAAAAGGTGTGCAGCAAGGATGATTGTGACACAACAAAAAGAAAAGACTCCTATAATACACGATGTTCCAAGCAAAACACATATCATGTGGTGAATAAAAATATAGCTCCAAGTAACGTTACCGATGGATTGAAGACGAAAGAGGGGATGCCTTCCCAGGGCATCCCCAAGCTTTGGCTTTTCGGTGTCCTTGAATTTGTCTTGGGATGTCTTGGGCATCCCCAAGCTTGAGCTCTTTCCACTCTTTATTCCATTGTCCATGAGAACATCACCCAATACTTGAAAACTTCACAACACATAACTTAAACAGAAACTCGTGATATCATTAGCACAAGAAAACAAACCACCACCTCTTTAGGTACTGTAGCAAACTTGATTTCTATTTATATTGGTGTTATATTACTGCACTCTCACTTTTACATGGCTAGTACCCCCCGATACTATCCATAGTTTCATCAAAATAAGCAATCAACACAACAAAAACAGAATCTGTCAAAAACAGACCAGTCTGCGGCAATCTGTATACTTAGTATTTTTCTGCGATCTCAAAAATTATGAAAACTTATGAAAATTAGGGAAATTGTCATATCAACCATAAAAAAAAAGAATCAACTCGAAATCTCTTTCTGGATAGGAATTAAAAATAATTTCGTGTGTGCAAAGTTTCTGTCTTTTTCAGCAAGATCAAACAACCATCACCAAAACTAGTCATAAAGGTTTTACTTGGCACAAACACAAAAAGAAACACAAAAACACAATCATAACAGAATTATGATGGTGTGTATACACAAAAAACAGAAAAAAAGCAAAGATAAATTCATTGGGTTGCCTCCCAACAAGCACTATTGTTTAACGCCCTTAGCTAGGCATAAGGCGATAGAATCAAGTATCGTCGTCTTTTGTGCTCAAACCATAAGTAGCCCTCATCATGGATTCATAAGGCAATCTTATTTTCTTTCTAGGAAACTGTTCCATGCCCTTATTTAATGGAAATTAAAATCTAATATTCCCTTCCTTCATATCGATGATAGCACCAATAGTCATAAGGAAAGGTCTACCAAGAATGATGGGACATGTCGGATTGCAATCAATATCAAGAACAATGAAATATACGGGTACATAGTTCCTATTTGCAATAATAAGAACATCATTGATCCTTCCCATAGGTTTCTTAACAGTATAATCCGCAACATGCAAATTAAGAGAGCACTCAAAGAGTTAATTTCTTCTATAGCATGCACTTTTTTACTAGTAGGTCACCTTTCAGTGTGCCATTGAGAATAGTTTGTCATGATATTGTATAGGAGTTTTGTAGCTTCTCCTAATGTGATTTCCGTGAAAGTTCCACCCGAGGCGGAATCCAAGATATTTCTAGAAGCAAAATTCAAACCAGCATAGAAGATTTGTATAATCATCCAAAGACTCAAGCCATGAGCAGGACAATTTCTAATCATCAATTTCATCCTCTCCCAAGATTGTGCAACATGTTCATGATCTAGTTGATTAAAATTCATGATATCAGTATGCAGAGAGATAATCTTAGCCGGTGGAAAATACTTGGATATATAAGCATCTTTACACTTGTTCCAAGAATCAATACTATTTTTGGGCAAAGATGAAAACCAAGTTTTTGATCGATCTCGCAATGAGAACGGAAATAGCTTCCATTTAATCACATCATTATCCACATCTTTCTTCTTTTGCATATCACATAACTCAATGAAGGTATTAAGATGGGATGCGGCATCTTCACTAGGAAGGCCAGAAAATTGCTCTTTCATAACAAGATTCAACAAAGCAACATTGATTTCATATGATTCCCCACTAGTGGTGGGAGCAATCGGAGTACTAATAAAATCATTATTAGTAGTATTCGAGAAGTCACACAATTTGGTGTTTTTAGTCATGGTGACTCAGCAAGCAGACAAGCACACAAGCAAACAGAAAGCAGGCGAAAGAAAAGGGCGAACGAAAAAGGCAAATATTTTTGTAAATTTTTGTTTTTCGGAAGTGGGGGAAAGGAAAACGAGAGGCAAAAGGCAAAAAAAAGTAAATGCAAGAGATGAGTTTGCGATATTTACTTGGATAAGCTTCTCTTAAAATAGTCCCCGGTGCTAGAAATTGAGACGTTGAAGGGAGACTATTCTTGACTTGATACTCCCCGGCAACGGCGCCACAAATTCTTCTTGCAACCTCTTGAGCTTGCGTTGGTTTTTCCCTTGAAGAGGAAAGGGTGATGCAACACATTAGCAGTAAGTATTTCCCTCAGTTTGAGAACCAAGGTATTAATCCAGTAGGAGTATCAAGACAAGTCTGCAAAGTACCTGCGCAAAAACAAACAAACTTGCACCCAACGCTATAAAGGGGTTGTCAATCCCTTCACGGTTAATTGCCAGGTCAGATCTGAAGGTGGAAAGTGCAACGAAGTAAAAGTGTAGAGCTGAAAATATGATGCGAAGTAGACCCTGGGGCCATAGTGTTCACTAGAGGCTTCTCTCATGATAGCATGTATTACGGTGGGTGAACGAATTACTGTCGAGCAATTGATAGAACCGCGCAAAGTCATGATGATATCTAAGGTAATGATCATACATATAGGCATCACGTCCAAGATAAGTAGACCGATACTTTCTGCATCTACTACTATTACTCCACACATCGACCGCTATCCAACATGCATCTAGTGTATTGAGTTCATAACAAACGGAGTAACGCCTTAAGCAAGATGACATGATGTAGAGGGATAAATTCATGCAATAGATACAAACCCCATCCTTTTACCGTTGATGGCAACAACATGATGCGTGCCTCGCTACCCCTTCTGTCACTGGGTGAGGACACCGCACGGTATGAACCCAAAACCAAGCACTTCTCCCATTGCAAGAATTGTAGATCAAGTTGGCCAAACAAAACCCACAACTCAAAGAGAATTACAAGGATACGAAATCATGCATATAAGAGATCAGAGGAGACTCAAATAATAATCATAGATAATATGATCATAAATCCACAATTCATCGGATCTCGACAAACACACCACAAAAGAAGACTACATCGGATAGATCTCCATGAAGATCATGGAGAACTTTGTATTGAAGACCCAAGAGAGAGAAGAAGCCATCTAGCTACTAGCTATGGACCCGAAGGTGTGTGGTGAACTACTCACGCATCATCGGAGAGGCAATGGTGTTGATGAAGAATCCCTCCGTGTCCGAACCCCCCTCAGGCAGGGCACCAGAACGGTCCCCAGATGGGATATTGCGGAGATAGAAGCTTGCGGCGGCGGAAAAGTATTTTCGTGGCTCTCTCTAGTAGTTTCAGATTTTTGGAGAATTTATAGGCGGAAGAAGTAGGGCAAAGGAGCCACGGGGGGCCCACAAGCCTGCTAGGCGCGCCCCCAGGCCGCGCCTAGGGGGCTTGTGACCTCCCCCGGGGTCCTTTGCCTTGGTTTTCAAGTTCCGTGTGTATCTTCTGTTATAGAAAAAATCATTCCGCAGGTTTTATTCCGTTTGGACTCAGTTTAATATTCTCCTCTGAAAAAGGTCAAAAACATGGAAAAAACAGGAACTGACACTTGGCACTAAGTTAATAGGTTAGTCCCCAAAAAGATATAAAATAGCATATTCATGCAAACAAAACATCCAAAGTTGACAAGATAATAGCATGGAACCATCAAAAATTATAGATACGTTGGAGACGTATCACGCCTACCTCAAGATGAAGATGAGGGGTCCAAAGGGCATCATCACCATTGCTGGCGACTACAAGTCGCTCAAGTGTGCACAGGATAACAACCATCTGGCTGACGCCATGATGATTGCTGAGGAGAAAAGGCAGATCGACCGCCTCGTGGCTCAGGCTACCGAGCAGCTGGCGATCCCTACTTCACCATCACAGTCGGCCGGCGAAGGCTCATTCAAGACGGCCAAAGAAACCAAGCAGGTGACACTCGACCCTACGAACCCCAAGCAGTGCGTCACCATCGGGGCTAACCTCAGCCCCAAATAGGAAGGCGAGCTCGTCGACTTCCTCCATGTGAATCGGGACATCTTTGCATGGTCTCCAAAAGACATGCCGAGGGTTCCGAGGAAGTATGTCGAGCACAAACTTCACGTGCATCCGGATGCAAAGCGAGTGAAACAACCTTTGTGCCGCTTTGCCGAGGGGAAGTGGCGCACAATTGGAGAAGAGATTGCCCGGTTGCTCGCAGCCGGCTTCATCATGGAGGTTTTCCACCCGGACTGGTTAGCCAATCCAGTCCTGGTGCTGAAGAAGAACAACACATGGCGAATGTGTATTGACTACACGAGCCTGAATAAGGCGTGCCCAAAAGACCCTTTCGCTTTGCCCAGAATAGATCAAGTGATCGACTCCACAGCCGGCTGCGAACTGCTGTCATTTCTCGACGCTTATTTAGGCTACCATCAAATCAAGTTGGATCCAGCAGATCGCCTGAAGACCTCCTTCATCACGCCCTTCGGGGCCTACTGCTACACCACCATGACGTTCGGTATGAAGAATGTTGGTGCTACATTTCAGCGCTGCATGCACCAGTGCCTCCTGCCACAGATTGGCAGAAACATCCACGTCTATGTGGATGACATCGTCGTCAAGAGCAAGCAGCACTTTAGTCTCCTTGTCGACCTGCGGGAGACGTTCGCCAACCTGCGCGAGTACAAGATCTGGCTCAACCCAGAGAAGTGCGTCTTTGGAGTTCCAGGCGGCAAGCTCTTGGTGTTCTTCAAGTCCGCTCTTGGCATCGAAGCAAACCCTGAGAAGATCGAAACCATCAAGCGGATGATGAAGCCGGTTCGAATCCTCGACGTCCAGAAGTACACCGGCTGCCTGGCGTCCCTCGGCCGGTTCATCAGCTGGCTTGGCGAGAAGGCGCTTCCACTCTACCAACTCATGAAGAAAACAACCAAGTTCGAGTGGAAAGACCAGGCGGACGAAGCCTTCCGCGAGCTCAAGCGCGTCATCTCAAGCCTGCCAATCTTGGCAGCGCCGGCTAAAAGGGAACGCATTCTCATATAGATTGCTGCGACCCTCGCGTGGTTAGTGTGGTCCTGGTAGTAGAACGCAAGAAGGAGGGCAAGGTACTGTTAGTGCAACACCCTATCTATTACCTCAGCGAGGTCTTGTCCGCCTCCAAGAAAAACTACCCCCACTATCAAAAAATGTGTTATGGTGTTTACCTTGCCGCAAAGAAGTTGAAGCAATACTTCCAAGAGCATGCCATCACTATGGTGAGCATTGTTCCACTTTCAGAAATCATGGGTAACCGTGATGCAACTGGCCGGATTGCCAAATGGTCCGTCTCCATGGCCGACCACGACACCCTCTACGAGTCGCGCACTGCCATCAAAAGTCCCAGGTGGTGGCCGACTTCATTGTCGATTGGTCCGAAACCCAATTCGATCCACCGCCACCGGACTCCACTCATTGGCGGATGCACTTCAACGGCTCGAAGACGTGAACTGGTCTGGGAGTCGGCATCGTCTTGACGTCACCAAAAGGAGACCAGCAGAAGTATGGTCTACAGATACACTTCGCCGCCTCCAACAACATCGCCGAGTATGAAGCGCTCACTCATGGCCTCCGGCTTGCCAGAGAGATCGGCATCTGACGGCTCCTTTGCTTCGGCGACTCGGATCTCGTGGTGCAACAAGTCTCTGGCGAATGGGACGCCAGGGACACCAACATGGCGAGCTAGCTTCGTCATCCAACAGCTCAGCGGCCCTTTCGAGGGTTTTGAGTTTCATCATGTTCCTAGGGGGGACAACGAGGCAGCTGATACATTGGCCAAGATCGGCTGTACAAGACAAGCAGTTCCAGCCGACGTCTCCCTCGAGCAACTGGACAAGCCATCCATCAAGCCATCTCCGGAGTCGGTGTCAATTTTTGTGCCTGTAGATCCCTTAGTATCAGCGCCAGCTGTGCCGGCTACAGCTCCTCTGCCGGCTACACTGGCTCTGCCGACTCCAATTGTTGTGCCGGCTACAAGTATTTCATTGGCAACGACGACTTCGCAGGCTACAACAACAAATCCGGCTATGCCAAGTCTCGAGTCCTGTCGTCTCAACACCCAATGGGTGGACGTCATGGAGATAGACGACATGCCCCCACTGATTCAAGAGCAGAAAAAGAAAAAAAATGCCAAACCAAGGCAAAAGACAGAAGACTCATCCTGGTTCGCTCCTAAAGGCGTTTCAGGTAGCACCTGGCCACCCTGGCCGCCTACCGCACCTTGTCACGATTGCTGGCGAACATCGCCACCAGCTCCGGGACACTGCTGAGCTCGGTGCCTGGGGGCAATGCTGTGCGTTCAACATTGGCCACGCGCCAAGTCCTCATGGGCCGGCTCCCGGCGTTGGGGCCGACTCCTGGGACGAGCGTGCGGCGGCTGGTCACAACAAGGGTGCCATCTCGAGGTGGTGGGCTGGTGGCTAGCTCCTTCGAGATTCCGGTTGGCGCCGTCTTCGTATCCGAGGGTGGATCGGCCGTCTCCGACGCATCCATGGTCACCTCCGGCGCCTACATGGTCATCTCCGGTGCGCCGTCTATATCAGCTTTCGGCGTGTCGGGATCACCTCGAGGTCCACTGGCGTGGAGGCGGCCAACTCGGCGGCCTTGGTTGCATCGGCCCCTTGGGCACGCTTCGGAGCCGCATCACTAGCTGGCTCCTCCACGCGCGCTCGCTTGGCGGGGTCATGCTGGGTGTTTGACCGTTTCTCCTTGGCGGGCGGCGTCTCAGCCTGGCTGGGCTTGGATTGGCCCGCGACCGTCTTGTTCGCCGCCACTGCCCAGCGTAGGGCGGGCTCGTCTTCCAACGCCTTCTTGGAAGCGTCTGCTGCTGCCCAGCCGGCTCGTTCGGCGGCGGAGGCGGTTTCTTCCTCTACGTCTTCTGCCTCCCCGTCAAGGACTATTTTGAGGACCCTATCCTCACACAACAAATCAAAAAGAGATAACAAAGGACTCTTACCGCACCACGACGGGCACCCGCTTCCTGCCGATGCCGACGCGGTGTTTTTTGGCGCCGCCTCCGTGTCCTCCGGCTGGGGGTCCCATTGCGGCACGCTTGGGGGCTGGCTTGGATGTAGCAGACCCCTTGCCTTTGTTCCTGTCCGTCTCACCAGGCACTGCCGTCTCACCAACCTTCCGGCGACCCCGCGTCAATGGAGTGCTGGTGACCTCATCCAGATCCTATGGATCCTCCCCGAAGGCTGCATTAGGTGGATTAGGTGGCGTCGCGTCATCATCCGTCCAGTCAAGAAGGGAGGGCTTAAGGTTCTCACCAGGCGGCTTAGAGCCGTCCAACTCGAGCGCTTCCTCCGAACCTTCGGAGGCGGCGATTTGTGGCTCGATCACCCCCTCATCCTCGATTTCCGAGGGGTCCGACGTCTCCATGTCGGCAGCTGGAGGGGCGAGCACTTGCATGCTCTCGAACAACTAAGAAGGGAGTCGGTAGCCGGTTCAAAAGATAGAACAGCAGTTCAAAGAAAAACAAAGCAAGATTTGGGAAGGCGCTTATCACCGGGGCCGAATAGGCTCGGTCGTAAGGGCGCATTCCCCATTCTGAGTCTCCACCTTCGTCCATATTGGCGGAGAAGATCAAGTTCACGTTCCGGGACACCGTGCCAGCCTGGAAGTTCTTGGTGGAGAGCCGGCAAGGATCGTGCAGACCACCCATCTGATAGATCAGATGAGGCCGCCTCTGCGTAGGCAGGATCCAACGGGTCATCATGGTCGTGAGCAGGTCGCGGCCCAGGAGGTCGCGAGTCTTCATGATCTCGAGGTAGGCGCATATCTGCCCTACCTCGGCGATCGGCTTCGGATACGAAGCCTTCCAGTTCCTCCTCGCGGTCGGAGGAGCGATGATGATGGGTGGTAGATTGAGGCCGTCGTGGAGGGGGTCAACATTCTTCACATAGAAGAACCCCCTCTGCCACAACTTGATGGAGTCCTGGAGCGGCATCAGAGGGAAGCCGCACGTCGTCCGGTGATGCACCAGTGCCGCGCCGCACGGGGTCATCGGACGGGGGCGCGTGAGCTTCTCCGCCTCGGTCTTGTCCATCTTTATGGACTACTGCTTGATGAAGAACAACTTTTGCCAGAGGTTGAGGCGTGGCTTGATGCCTAAGAAATCCCTCGCATAGGACGACGTATGCAGCAAGTTGAAGAATGGCGTTAAGCGCCAGATGGTGCAGCTGCAGGCTAAAGAAGATAAGAAAGTTGGAGAAGAAGTTGCTCGCCGGGAGCATGAAGCCTGAAGCCTCGGTAGAAGTGTTCATCGAACATGACTACCTCCCCCTCCCTTGGCGTCAGGGAGTTTTCGGGTCCTGGCACCTGCGCCGCCACAACAGATGCGAGAGGCAAAATGCGGCGTTCGCGGACCGCCTCGATATGGCCGTCGCAGATGTCGCTGCCGAGCCAAGCACCGTTGTGTTGTCCCTTGTTGGAGGCGCTACTAGACATGGTTGCGGGCGGTGAAGGCTCGAGGTGGTTGGCGGCGACGTTCTGTGCGACGACAAAGATGAAGCGAAGCTCTTTCTCTCTCTGGGCTCAGGGAGGGAATGGGCGCAAGTGCGGGGCGAGAAGGGGGCGAATGGCCTCCTCGATACCCCCGCACCCCATTTATACCCCATATTGATCAAGTGCGCATTGGGCCCACCTCCTTCGATTATTATGGGACCATTAACATTTCCCGAAACCCAACCGTCGTGGAGTAAATCCGTAGAGGATCCTCCGCACGGGGGCTGAGGGGGCGGCGTGGCGGGTCCCAGGGCTCAGGCCCAGTCCCCTCATTTCAGAAAACTGTCATCACATCAGGCCAGGGCCTAGCACGTGGCGTAATCTGTGCAACTTACGACGAAGCCGAGGCATCTCTTGAAAGCCAGCCGGCTTCCGAGACGGCGTCTCCTGCTGCCGGCGGTGGAAGGAGCTCAAACAGCAAATAACTGAAGCCGGTGAGGCCACCCGCTCCAAGGCGGCGGACCTTCCCTGCTTCGGGGACTACTGACGGGGGGATAACCCCGGGTAGGCTAATCGAGCCTACTCCTTTGCCTTCTACCTTGAAGGCAGTGGCATGAATCATTCTGCAAGACCCAAGTCTCCCTAGCCGGCTAGGAAGCACCTCCCGGCTGGGGGCGAGATGGCCAACTCTCTTTGGCCGGCCAGGAAGCTCCTGCCGGCTAGAGACGAGACGGCTACCTTCCTCTTGCCGTCTGGGCCATGCCGGCCAGCTAGAGGGTAGGCGGTCGTGCCCGGGCCGGCAAGTTAAGCAACTAGCCGGCTAGGGAGCTCAAGTCACATCAGACCGTAGGTCATGACGAGACCCTACGGTTAAAGGTGGCTACACGTCAGCCAAGGTACTGGATTGGAGTGCACGACAGGTACAGCATCGACAGACATGCCGCTGACCTACTCCGGTCCGATCCATCATCCTGTACAGTGTTGGCCCGTCAAACTCCCACTCCATTACTGCACTCGGCGTGGGAACAGTGGAGATGGCCGTACTAGCATCCCATGACGAATCTCGCATGACGACGCCGGATGTACTACACGTGTCTTGCGTCAGTCTTACGCGAGAGCCTTACTGGCTAGCCAGCGGGCCCCACAGCCAGATAGGACCTCACAGCCGGCGGGCCCCTCTAGCAACAAGACAAGATCCCCGTGGGCCCCCTGGCCAGCCGGCGAGGCTGCCAGCCGGGTCCCACTCATGTACTTTTATCCATATTGTAGGTCGGTGGGGTCGTCAATAAAACCCCCTGATCCCCCTCCATGTAGAGGGTCGATCAACTCAGCACACACACACCATACAGGAGAGGTAGACACGAGCCGCTACTCCTTCTTCCTCCTCCGCAGAACAGCTCCAGGAGCACATTGTAGGCTCATTGATACATTATACACTCCGGCAGGATTAGGGGTGTTATCCCTATGGAGAGCCCTGAACCTGGGTACATCGTGCGTTCCATGCTTGTACCAACCTCGCCCCCAGCGCCCACCGGTGTCACTTCGATTCCCACCATCTTTAGGGTACACATGGCTTATGTTGTGAGTAAACACCGACAGGCCCAGACCGGCGAATCATGCCATGAAGAGCCTTGTCCTCCCAAGTCCTAGGCTTGTCCTCCGGATGATGCAACACCCCGACCCCCTGAAGCCCCCAAGGAGCATGACGCCCCGGCCGAGCGCGCCCTCGTCGAGCACCCAGTGTACTTCGTCAGCATGGTACTACGGGACGCACGCTCGCGCTACCCCATGTAGCAGAAACTCCTTCGAGAACTCCTCATCGCCTCGCGCAAGCTGCGGCAGTACTTCCAAGGACACCTGATCAGGATCGTCTCTACCTACCCTTTGGAGAAGATCCTGCACAACCCAAACGCAGCAAGAAGAGTTGTCGAGTGGAACATCGAGCTTGAGGCCTTCAACATCGAATTCAGCACGACCTGGGTCATCAAGGGAGCAACCATGACCGACTTTGTGGCAGAATGGATGGATGCATCGGACCGGGGGTTGGAAGGGAGCCAATCCCTTGCCCCCGGAGCTGAGGTGCCCGAGGGTTGGACGATGCACTTCGATGGAGCCTTCGCACGGACGGATGCGGAGGTTGGTGTCCTGCTCACTTACCTGATGGGGGACAGGCTTTGCTACGCTGTGCAACTCTGCTTCCAACCAACGGAGAAGGTCTCCAACAACATAGCGGAGTATGAGGGCCTCATCGCCGTCCTCAAGGCAACGTTGACCTTGGGGATCCGGCGCCTCACCGTGATGGGTGACTCTCAGCTCCTTGTCAACTTCTCCAACAAGGAGTACACACCCAAGGACGAGCATATGGAGGCATATCTACAAGTGGTACGTAAGATTGAGAAACGTTTTCAGGGCCTGGAGCTGCAGCACGTCCCGTGAGGCAAAAACAAGGAAGCGGACGACATCGCCAAAAGGGCTTCGCATCGCGAGGCTCAGGAGCCAGGCGTTTTTGAAGAGAGACTCTTCAAGCCTTCTGCAACACCGTCACCTAAGGACCCAACACCGCGCGGAGAGGAGCTCCCCAGAACCGCCCTCGGGGGCTCCGAACTGTGGCCAGGCCTCGGGGGATCGACTGCTCCTGGCCCTGAAGGCTCAGGACGATGACTAGATGCAGGAACTGAGGGCATATCTGCTCCATGGCACGTCGTAGGAGAAGGAAGAGGACATAGAGCGCGTCATACGACAAGCCTCAACTTACTGCGTGCGAGACGATGCCTTGTACCGCAGGCGCCCGAACGACGTCGAGCTCTGTTGCATTTCCAGGGAGCAGGGGCACGAGCTGCTGGCCGACATCCACGGAGGGGACTGCGGACATCACTCTTCCTCGCGCACGCTCGCAGGTAAGGCATTCAGGTCAGGTTTTTACTGGCCTATAGCTCTGGACGACGCCATCGAGCTGGTCAGGTCTTGCGAGGCCTGCCAGTTCCATGCCAAGCAGATCCATCAGCCCATGGAGGGCCTCTATACCATCCCGCTCTCCTGGCCTTTCGCGGTGTGGGGGCTGGACATATTGGGGCCCTTCCGGCGGGCCGCCGGGGGTTTCCGCTACCTCTACGTCGCCATCGACAAATTCATCAAGTGGGCGGAGGTGGATCCCGTACGCACCATCTCGGACGGGTCTGTGATCAAGTTCATCAAGGGCCTCGTGAGCCGCTTTGGCGTCCCCAACCTGATCATCAGTCATAACGGTTCGCACTTCACCAGTCAGCTCTTCAAGATTTACTGTGCTAACCTCGGTACGCACATATGCTATGCATCAGTAGCCCACCCGCGGAGCAACGGCCAGGCAGAGAGCGCCAACGCAGAGGTCCTGCGGGGTCTCAAAGTGAGGAGCTCCAATAAGAATCTTGAAGCTTGCGGCCGAGGTTGGGTCGATGAGCTCCCGTCGGTGCTGTGGTCCATCCACACCACTCCAACCAAACTCACCGACAAAACCCCGTTCTAACTCGTCTACGGAGCAGAGGCGATTCTTCCCCACAAAATTAAGAACCGCTCCTCGAGGGTCTTGCAGTTCGATGAGGGGCGTCACGAGGCTGCGGGGGGACGAACCTCATACTTGGAGAGCAGGTGCGCCGCCGGTCTCCCTCCGAGCCGCGACGTACCAGGAGGCCTTGCGGCGCTACCACTGCTGCAACATCCACTCCAGGACCCTCGAAGTCGGCGATCTCGTCCTGAGGCGGGTCCAATCTAGGGAAGGCTTGCATAAGCTTTCGCCCATGTGTGAAGGACCATTCAAGGTCGTCCACGTCTCCAGTCCTGGCTCCGTGCGTCTGAAGACTCAAGGTGGACTCCCCATCCAGAATGCCTGGAACATCCACCACCTCCGCAAGTTCTACCCATGACGACTCTGCATCGACCCTGCATCGTCCTTCAATTCTTCCGGAACCTACTTCTTCCCGTGACACTCTCACGTAATAATGAGCCAAGGCTGTATACGCCCAGGTCCCCCCGAGGACGCGGAAGGGGTCCATCCCACGCCTAGTGGGGAAGACGAAGGAAATCAACAAGTCCAACAATGACTTCCGGAATCGGGCGCCTAATGCCTTGGGGGTAGGGACACTCGCGAGGCCAAAGCATCCTCGCGACCTCCCAGAGACACACCCACCAAGACATTCTCACGTAATAATGAGCCGAGGATATATATGCCCAGGGCCCTCCGAGGACGCGGAAGGGATCCACCCCACGCCTAGTGGAAGCCCTATGCTCAACGCTCGGGGGCGATGGAGGCGGATAATAGATTAGGTGCCGGACGCGGCTTGCATTTCCGTTTTCTGGCTTGGATTTACTGGTATTTATGAGATCAAAACTCGGGGCCTTTCCAAATGAAGCTTTGTGCAAAAACTTATTTTCCCTGCGACTCTTCGCAGCACGCTCTTTTCCCCTGAGTCGAGCATCCGTCTGCCCTCACCTACTCGTACCCCGTGAGCAGGGGCTGGGGGCACGGTGCAGGCACCTCGCCAAGGCGTTAGCGCCCGAATCCACGTGTGGTACTCACTGACGAGTCGGCGGACTCATGCCAACTAGTACTTGCTCAAGAGGTCTATTCGCGGCTCAGTAAACCGTCCCGGAGAGGGAACAACATTTGGTTTTTCCTCACAACAGTTGTTTATCTTGGGACGGTTTGAGCGCCTAAGAGGGCTCCTGAACATAACGCCTCAGGAGCCTCATCGGTTACAAAACCGGGTGCCGGGGACTGGCCCTGTAAGGAACCACCTTGGTAAGGGTTGCGCCTCACGACGACGGGGAAATGTGCGGGACTCGGACCTACCGACGCACATCTTCCTGAATGCAGATTAGGGACCTCAAAAAACAGAACTCGCGAGGGCCTCTTGAATGTTTAAGGGGGCTCATGAGCATCGCGCCTCAAGAACCTTACCGGCCGCAAAGCCACCTTGTACTCGGGTGCTAGGGCCTTGTTCCACGGGGGGCAACCTTGACAAGTTGCGCCTCGCGACAGGGAAATGTGCGGGGCTTGGACCTGTCCATGTAGAGCCGCTACAATGTATAAGGGGGCTCCTGAGCACAGCGCCTCAGGAGCCTTACCGGTCACAAAAGCCACCTGGCACCCCGGTGCCAGGGCTTTGCCTCGTGAGAAACGACCTTGGTAACGGGTCGCACTCCACAGCGACAGGGAGATGTGCGGGACCGGGGCCAGCTGACATAGAGCATCGACCCACTTCACCTGCAGCAAGGAAAAGACCAACCGACCAACAAGGCCCCTCCCGAGCACCACAGTCATGCATCACAACAAAGGAGTTCCCGCAAGCATACTAAGCTAAATATCTAAACCAGCAGAGAAACAACATCACTAACAAAAGGGGGCGGCTGCCCAAATCCATTACATGTTCGAAGGGTGATGCCAGGAAGGGACAGGCGAGCAGCAGATGGCAGAGCAGGGCAGTTCCCCCTTTTGGTGCAAAGAGGATAGGAGCGTGCAAGGGTCCCAAAGGCATCTTCCAAAGGTTTCCCTTCTGGTGCAATGAAGCCGCCGCCGCCCGTTAGTAGGGCAAACGTCACCACGGGCCCGTCTCCGCAACACGGACAATTACTTTGCAGGCGAAGACCACCTTTGGACAGGGGAGCATGTTCCCCTGTTCCCCTTCGAAGTTGGCCGCTGTGGGATCCCTTCCCATCTAAGCTATATGGGAAGAGGACCCGGGCCACCGCTATAAATAGAGAGGGTAGGATACATGAGAGAGGGGACGTTTATTCAGACAGTAGAACAAGACACCTAGCCACTTAGCCTTCAGAGGCTCAAGAGAACTCTACTAATTCCACCACCTCCGTGAGAGGCAATCCACCAAAAGCTGGAGTAGGGTTTTACGCTTCGCAGCGGCCTGAATCTGGGTAAACTACCGTGTATCTGATCTCTCTCACCGTCGCGGGAGTTCTTAGCCTTGCCCATCGAGCGACAAGCCTAGAAGATCCAATATGTTGAGTGGCCTCCGTGCGCGTCCTTGAGTTTGAATCCTTAGGGTTTTGCGGAGCCTGAAATACGACAAGGGTTAGCGGATTTGAACCGGTTCGGGCCGTCGGATCTCGATCGGAAAGTGTGAAACGGAAGGGTGGGCTAGGTAGGTGGTGTTGGGTTGTGTAGTTGGGCTATGTAGGATGAGAGGGAAATGGTGCGGTCCGTGACATTTATAAAATAGCGAAACGTTGAACAATTGAACCAGCTATAGTGCCGCTATATGCTTAACGGTACAGGTATCAAATGAACTCCGATTGCGACGAAATTTGGCACACGGTCTACCTACATTAAAATAAGACCGCACGCCAAGTTTCAACCCAATTCGAGAATATTTTATACACCCCTTTAAAAACAATATTTTATCAATGTCGCGGGCGTGGGCGTGTGTGGTTGGTCTCGAAACGGTCAACGACGAAAACGGAGAGAACTGGCAACTACGAACGGATGCAAGTTTTGAAAAATGACGGCAACGGAGTGCCGATGCAATGCGGATGATGCGAATGATGCGATAACAAATGCGACAAACAATCTAATCACACGGCAGTAGGGGAATAAAAGTGTCGGTCCCGGGTTGTTACAACTCTCCTACACTAACAAGAAATCTCGCCCCGAGATCTAAGAATGAAAAGGGGAAGAGGAAGATAAAGAGCAATAGGAAAAACTTAGTCGCTTCTTTGACAAACGAGTGAAGCAATGACTCTTAGAGGTTGTGTTGGGACCCCGATCCTAAGCCATAGGAATCCAGCTTGTAACACATCGCATCTCTTTGCGGTCTCACGCACGGTTATCCCCACGGCTGCAGCCTTACCTTAGCTGGGACCGTTTGCGCCTTTTGACTCGCGTATGCAATTGTGTCGCTAGCAATCCAATGACAGAGAACCCGGATCGACATGCCTAGTCATAAACCAAAGTGGCAGTTCCGCACAGGGACATACATACATGACCCAACAAAGCAAGTGTCGGTCACCAGCGAATGTAGACGAGTCGTAGCAAGCTACAAGGACTCCATTACATCGCGTGACATTTCCCCAACGGGGACAGACACAGAAGCTAAGAAGGACACATGCCGGTCAACCAATGTGTCCGGAGCAGTAGCGAACTACCATGGCTCGTTGGATCACAAAGGGGCATTTCCCTGTAAGGGATGCAACTAAAGCCTACGGCTAGGTAATCGAACCCCATACATATCAAGTACAACACACGTACGCATGGCATACCGATATGTATAGATACATCGATGGCATCACAACATAACCATAAACATACAAGCTTTATTTAAAAGGCTCGGAAGAGCCTCACACATAATATTACACAGTAGGGGTCTCACGACCCATCATAACAGTCATTCAAGTTACAAGCCAGCGGAAGTAATTAAACTGTCTCAGTGCAGACAAATGAAACTAGAAGGCACATGGCCTGACTATACTACAAACCCACCCTAGGGCCAGATCGTAGCTGGGATACCAGCTACTCGTCGTCGTCGATGTCTAGGTAGAACCCTCCATTAGGGTCATTAACAACCTCTGCAACAAATTATTAAGAAAACGTGAGTACGTGGGTACTCAGAAAGAGTTTAGGATAACTATCTACTCATGCAATGCATCAATAAGGAATTGTGGGGTTTCATGGGGAAAGCCAGCATTTGACTCGTGGCTAGACAACTTGCATATTTTAAATAATTTTTGACAACTTGATTTCTCGCACACGAGTCCACTAACACCACAACAATACTCCATCGTGGAATCATTCCGTCTCCATACGGAAATGCCGTCCACGACACTCACGCTTATCTTGACAATTTTATGAGTAGCAATTAAAGTTATCTATGAACAACATATGTCTCCAAGTAGTCCATATCCGCGGACGCGGCTATTCGAATAGATCATAACCCTGCAGGGGTGTACTTCTTCACACACGCTCTCGCCACTTATCGCCATGTGCACGTCATGCACCTCGGCAACCTTCAAGCGGAAGCCCAGCGAGGGAATCGGCCACGACCATTAACCACGCTAATACTTAGTCCAGGTCTATCGCCTATCTGAGGGTAACCTGCACGGAAGTCCGGCCAAGGTTTCGGCCACGGCCCCAAACGATGTGCGCAGGGTTCCCCAGCCCACCATCCGGGTGCCACTTGGTACACCGTGCCACTACCTACCGCATCACATCCCACCTCTCAGGTCAACGCTATGCACGACCTCCAGCATGACTATAAATACCAGAAACTACTTGCAACTCCTGGACCGAGTACTAAGCGATTAATAAGTCGAGAGCGTCAATTAAATATCCCAACGTGTGGTAGTATCTAGTCTTGGATTAGATACACGGAACTCAGTTCCTAAGGACGGTTCCCATGAAACAACCCGCCATGTACTCCTACATAGCCTTTCACCGGTACCTTTACCAAATCAGGTTCAACACACAACCTTTACTTACTGAACACATTCTCACAATTCTGTTCATCACCCAGATGACAGACCTTACACAACTCTAAGCATAGCATGCATAGCAGGATAAGGCACATCATGGCTCAAGCATCTACCACGTATGCTAGGTTGCAAGGTTCAGCTATTTACTGTGACAAGGACAGGTCATGCAAAGGAAGTGGGTTCAACTAACGTGGCAAAAGCATTTGAAGCATTTGATCCTAATGCAATAAGTAAGTGCAGGAGCGAGAACATGGGATTTATCGGGATGATCAAAATGGTTGCTTGCCTTGTTGCTCAGTAGAGGGACAATATCCGTCAGTCGGATATTCTGTGGAATCCGGAGGACTGGAGCCTACCGATAAAAATGACATCAATCAATAACAATCATATGCAACAAAATGATGCATGAGTATGGCATGAAGATGCAAGGTGGTATGCTAATGTAGCTACCATTATTAGGTTGAAGTGGATTTGAATCAGATTCAAATATCACTTCAAACGAGGTATTCCCGAATACCATTTTAATTGATTCGACCTGATGCTCATATCAACTTGTTTTAACATGCATGGGAATGATATGTTAAGTTGCTGGTTGCGATTGAGTATTGTTTGGTCATGTCATTTGAAGTGGAATTCAAATGATTTTCGAATTCCAAATATATATTACTTAATATGGTTATCCTAATCATCATTTATTCTGTTTGGTGATGTTAACATTTTCGAACATGTTTGAAAATGACATATTCAGATTCCTTGGATTTTTCTGATACTTTTTCATATATAAATTATTTTCATTGGAGTTACAGATTATTTTCTATTATTTTTAGCAATTTTTGGCATTTTTTGGAATTCTTTTAAATCAGAAACTCTTTACTGCATCAGCATGACATCACCAGGTCCAACTCGCCGTTGAAAGTCAAACCTGACCAATGGGACCCACTGGTTAGTGACTCTGGCCAGTTTTAGATTAAATTTAAACTTAATTAGCTAATTAGCAGAACTGGACCCACATGTCAATGACTTATTAGTTTAATTATTTTTATTTTTATTAAACCTAATCATCCAGATGCTGGCCCCACGTGTCAGTGGCTCAGGCCAGCTGAGATCCACCGGCGACGAGGTGGTTCTCGCCGGCGGTGAGCCTCCCGCAACCACCGAGACGGTGGAGGGGCTTGGAAACGGCGCACACGCAGCCAAACTCTGCGCTGAGTCCACGAGAAGAATGCCACGACTCGCGTAGGTCCATTTCTGCACTCAGGCGAGGATGATCTGGCCGGAGAAGGCACCGGCGACGAGCTTGGCGGCGGCCAAAGCTCGGGCATCATCGGGCTAGTCGAATCCGAAGGGGAAAGGCATGGGACTAAGCACCTACGGCATCTACTCGACGGCCTGAAGCTGCTAGTGGCCTCAGAAGGACGAGCCGTTCACCAGAAAGCTACCGGCGACGAGCTCCCACGGCGGATCTCGTTGGGCTCTGGTGAAACCAGAGCTAGAGGAAGGGATCAATGGGGAAAAGTGAGGGGAAAGCTGCGCAAGCTCACGGGGAGTGCAGGGGTAGCGCTAGTTTTCTCGGGGGTGGCCTGTAGAGAGAGAACGCCAGCGACGAACTTCGGTGACCCGAGGAAGAAGACGACTACGTCTTGTCGATTTACTGTGTCTCGGCGTCAGGCTCGTGGCTACGAAGCTTCAGGGAGCTGCGGCGGATCTATTGAGTGGCTCAGGAGGGAAGGAGGTAGGCTAGAACGACGGCGAGCTCGAGCTCTGCTCGGACTCCAATGGCGGCAGTGGGGAACGAAGCAGTGGGGGAGAATGAGGAGAGGATGAGCTCGGGCATGCCTCGGCAGGGTTATCCCCTCGCGTGGCAGCGCGAAGCGGCGGCCAGGCGGGCAGGGAACTGCGTGGAGGCGCCGGACGTCGCGGCGGCCACCTCCGGCTGCCCACTTGCGAGGAGGAAGACGACGCGGGGAAGCTGGGCCTTTGGCTGAGGTGAGCGACAGGTAAGCCTTTCTTCATTTTTTTCTGTTTTGTTTTTTGGTTTGCTAACTAATTGATTTGCTATTTATTTCAGCTCCAAAATATATTATAAAAATATTTTGAACATACCAGAATAGTAGTTGGAATATTTCCAACCATTTTTGAAATTTTCAACATTTATGAAAACTTGAAAGTTTTTGAATTCAAATTTAAACTTGAATTCAGTGGCTTTTTGCATTTAAACAAAATGCCAAATCTGTTTTAAAAATAGCTTTCTTCCCTGATTATTTGTTTTCATGAATTATCAGAAAAGTTGAACTTTTCTTGAGGCCATTTTGGGTTCATTGATTTTAACAAGTTTGGAATTTCTTTGAATTTGAGTAGTGGCTAGGGTTTTTGAGTTTTGCTTCACCACTTGCTTTGATCCTGTTGCAATTTCTCGGATGCAATGCAATCAAGATATGAGCACAATGCTAAACCTTGGTTAGGGTTCCAGGGATGTGACATGTTGCAAGGAGATGATGAATGACATGAGAAACAAGACAGAAATCACAAGAAATTTCGGCAGCACTTCGGTAGGAAATTGAGACAAAATTTGATAATATTGAAAGATCTTGACAAGATCCACAACAAACCAAGTAAATTGATAAGAAAGCAAAGTGTCGGATTTTGGGCTCCGCAAAACCCTCAAGGTTCGAAGACAGGGGCGTGTAGGAAGATATCTCTTGGCTCTACCTCAATCAGCTCGCTACTCGACGGACATCACCGAAAACTTACTCGATGGTGAGGGGGACACAGAACACATCAGTTTACCCAGGTTCGGGCCGCTGTGAAGCGTAAAACCCTACTCCTGCTTTGATGGATTGCCTCTCACAGAGGTTGGTGGATGAACTAGTACAGTGCTTAGGCGCCTCCTAAGGCTGGGTGAACTTGCATGGTGCTAGCGGGCGGATGAATGGTTCTCCTCCCTCTAAGAAGAAACCTATCATCTCTATATAGTGGTGGCCCGGGTTCTCTTCCCTTATCATTTTGGCGGGAAGGCATCCCACAACAGCCAATTCTGAAGGGGAAGAGGGGAACATGCTCCCTCTGCCCAAAGGTGGTCTTCGCTTGCAAAGTGGCTGCCGGCTCTGCAGGGCCAGGCCCGGGGGTGACGTTTGTCCTCCTGGCGGGCGGCAACGGCCTTGTTGCACCAGAAGGGAAACCTTTGGAAGATGCCTTGGGAACCCAGTGCGTCCTTTGCCCCCTTTGCACTAAAGGGGAAACTGCACCGCCCTGCTACCTGCTCCTCGTGTGTCCTTCGTTTGCGTCACCCTTGACTCCTGAGGCCGGGCCTCGCCTCGGAATATCCGCCGGTCCGGAGGGGTCCTGACCCACCCCCACCCCCCCACGTGGGTCTTGACGCATATCCTCCTCACGAGGCTTGGCCCCTCGCGAGGGCCTTGTCCTAAGTGGTGTCAAGCCCGTTCGTTTGCTCGATGAAGTGGGCCGGCCCTGGGCCATATGCGGGCAGGTCTAGGTACCCCCATTCCCAAAACGCCGATAGTAGCCCCGGGGCCATGGCACGCTCGGGTTGGTTTCTAGGCGAAGCCTTGGGGCGACCTGAGATGTCGTGGGCCCTAGATGCCTGTGGGCCAGGCCGATGTGTGTCATGCTGCGAGCATTGAGTCTCCCTTGGTTTCTATATCTGCCCGAGTTATTAGGAGCCTTGCCTGCTAGGTCAGCGCATTATTGCTTTCCTTCTACCTTACTCGCTCTGCCTCCTTAGTCTTCAACTCCAACCAGCATCCCCCAGATCAAGCATTGTGACGCTCCCTCGCCATTCCAGCAATGGCGTCCGCCGACAAGCAGAATCGAGAGGCGCAAGGCCCAGCCCCGGCTCCTCCGCTCTTGGAGTGCGCCCTTTCCAAGGATGTGGACCTCGCCCCCGTGCTTCCATGGAATGCGGCCGAGTCCAACGAGCACGGATGGACCCCGATGTGGCCCGGCTCCACAGAGGATCGGCCCGCGTCTGAGGCAGTGTACCCCTTCTTCCTCCACAGCATCTTCGCCGGGGTGGTGCCGCCTTTCTCCCTGTTCTTCACCGCCATCCAGGCTCTTCACCTGCAGCCAAACTATGTCTCGCTCCTGTCCGTCTTCGCTTTCTACTGCGAGGCTTTCGTAGGTGTCCAGCCTTCAGTGGCCCTCTTCTGCCACTTCTTCAGCCTGCGCCTCCACGACGACGCCCATTTGTCGGCATGCGTCTCCATCGTGGCGGTCGAGAGCGGCAACCTGCTCCTGAAGGCCGGGAAGAAGGTGGAAAACTTCACGCAGCGTTGGGTTCTCATGAGCCTCAAGGACGCCAACCCTCAGCTGGAAGAGTTGAAGGGGTTGCCGGAGAAGACTTCCATGTGGAGCTCGGCGAAGCTTTCCGACCCCCGGGCCACGCCCGTCCTGGAGCGCTTCTCCCGTGATATCAGCGCCAAGAGGCTGACCGGTGGGATGATAATGAAGGAGTTCTTTGCACAACGCCTGGCGCCCCTTTAGGCCCACTCCAGGCCCTTGTGGGACTACTGTGCTGGCGATGACGAGCTCAAGCTCTGGTCCCTGGACCTTCCTACTAATGAGATGAGCACGGTCGTGGCGATCTTGCTGGGCGGCGACCCTGGTGACCTTCCTGCGGCTCTGGGTCCGCTGTACCGCCTTGATGACCTGGCCGACAAGATCGCAGGGCTGTCTGTCTTTGATGAGTGTGGGCTCCTCCGAGCCGCAGGCTCCAGTCTGGTGGAGGTGTCATCTGGCGATTCCTTCAGTAAGGGGGACTCGGAGAAGAACGTCGACGACTGCCCGGCGAGCACGCCCCACCCGTCATGGGCCGTCCTTCTACGGGGGCTAACTGATGATGATGTCGCCGATGAGGTCTCCGTGGGGGTCCCCTCGCGCCCGACCAGGTCCTCCAGGGGGGCCGGATCGATCCTGCGCGCTACACGGTCTGCGTGCGGGCCCGCCCCCCAGAGGTGCGAGGGTGGGTCATCCTTGGCGTATCCTGCCTCCGCCGGTGGAAAATCTGAGGCGCCGAGCTCGCCCCCCTCCATGGGGGGTCCCCTTGCTCCCGCTGGCGTGGGGGCGGCGAAGAGGCAGAGGTGGATCGACCCCAAAGAGTGACTTGCTTGTCTTGGCATGTTGTATGTGTCTGAAGTCCTCGCTTGGCTGATTCCATATTTTGCTTGATGTCCAGGGACGTCGTCTCACTGAGGGCGAGGAGGAAGAAGTCGGGCGTCAAGCTAAAGGCGAACCCCGACGCACCGCCAACTTCCTCCAACGCATCACCGCCTGCCGATGGAGAGGTGGTGGCTCGTAAGGCAACCTCCCACGCCTTAATCATCGCGCCCCCGAGCCCCCGAAGCGCCCTGAGCCGGCCGTGGTGACGTTGTCACCCGGGGGGCAGGTTCTCGAGGGCCTTCTGCCTCCTGATGCACCAATGCCTTCAACCTCGGGGCAGCCTCCGAAGCCCATTATTCCTCGCAAAGCTGCCTCCCCGACGTCACTGCGTGTCGTAGCGTCGGAGGCTCTTCAGGAGGATATCCAGGGATCCTGAGTATTCGCCCAGCGGGTCCTGAACACAACCTGCACTGCCCTAGGCGATGTCACAGTCGAGATGGGGAAGGTCGAGAGGGAGGCCAAGGCCGCCCGCGCTACGTGTCAAGAGGTCCTGAAGGAACCCAAGGCGGCTGCCAAGCACTGCGAAGAGGTGGAGGCCCGCCTATAGGCCCTCCAAGGGGAACATGCCGAGCTAGCCGAGCAGCGTCCTCTACAGGAGGAGGTACTTGAGGCCCGCGAGGCCAAGCTTGCCGCCCGGGAGGGAGAGCTGTCCCAGGAGGAGAATCGCCTGGGCGTGAAGCAGGCGCGCTTGGGAAAGCAGGAAAAGGAGTCTGCCTTGAGGAAGGCCCTCCTTGATGCCCAGGGGGAAGCCCTCACCGATGCTGGGAAGTAGAAGGCGGAGCTGGCCTGCTTCCTTGACGTTGAGCTCAAGCTTCACACGGCGCTCCTCTCCCTCTGACGGGATGGGTTTGACGAGCCTCTGTCCATCCCGGAGGACGGCTTTGTCGCGCTCGCGAAGGGGCTCGCCATGGCGCTGGAGGGCGCCGTTGTGCAGGTGAACAAGATCTTGGACAGCGAGTGTCGTGACCTCTTCTTCACGTCAGTGCCCGTGTCTTCAACCACCTTCATCTTCGCGAACCGGGATTTGACCTCAGCTCGTGATCGTGCTGGTCCCTGCCGAGGCCCGCGACCGTGCCACAGAGGCGGTGAAGTGCCCCGTGGAGGCGTTGGTCAGGAGGTCCTTTGTCTCCTAATGCCGCCGAAGTCGACGACGGGGAAGACGACGCTTCTGACATCGATGACCAGCCCACTATAGAGGGGACGAACGGCGGCGGCTCCTCCAGATTTCTTCTTCCTGTCTTTTTCCTGCAATGCACATCGTGCCTCGTCGAGGCGTCAAACTTATTTGCGTTTTTTTGGACTTGTCATGGCTTGTAATAACTGGATGCTCGAATGTTTTCTTCGCCTCGTTCCTGTCATGTTTGCGGTGTTACTCTGCATCGGCAGAGCCCGCCACACGCGTACCTCCCCGCGATTGGACCGACCGGAAACCAAGGACGATCCAAAGGGGGTAGGGGCAACGAGCGCAGTTAGGCCCCTGAGTCGTGATGCTGAGGGGTCCCCCTTGACGCCCGAGCTGCCCTCATGAGGAGAACGCGACGAGGATTTTAAAGCTTCGGAACACTTTCGGCACTCTGCGTCAGCAGGGCCCGCCCCACACGTACCTCCCCGCGATTGAACCGACTGGAAACCAAGGACGGCACAAAAGGGGAAGGGCCTATGAGCACAGTTCAGGCTCCTGAGTCGTGATGCTCTGGAGTCCTCCTTGACGTACGAGCGACTCCCATGTCCTTCCTAAGAAGCTGGACGTTTGAGGCTACTGAACTCCTTCAGCACACTACGTCTGCAGGGCCCGCCCCATGCGTACCTCCCCGTGATTGAACCGACCGGAAACCAAGGACGACCCAAAAGGGGAAGGGGCTAAGGGCGCAGTTCAGTATCCTGAGTCGTGATGCTCAGGAGTCCCCTTGACATATGAGTGACTCCGGTGTTCTCCCCAAGAGATTTGGAATGGTTGGGCGAGTGCACCAAGCTTTGCGTTTGCAGGGCCCGCCCCGTGTGTGCCACCCCCCCCCCCCCCCCCCCCCGCGATTGGACCGACCGGAAACCAAGGACGACCCAAAGGGGGAAGGGGCTACGGGCGCAGTTAGGCCCCTGAGTCGCGATGCTCAGGGGTCCCCCTTAATGTACTAGCGGCTCCGTACCTTCGGTTGTTTGTCCCACGCACTGGGCGTGGTCGTGGTCGTGGGCGGACTATATTGATATGCTTGCCAGCTGCGGGCGTAGCTATTGGCGGTCTGCATTGATTTTCTGGCCAGTTGTGGGCTTAGTCATTGGTGGACTATGTTTATTGCCCCCATCGGTACCCAGCGCGGAGCATAGGTCTTCCACTAGGCGTGTGGGTGGACCCCTCCGTGTCCTTGGGGGGCCTTGGCGTATACAGCCTTGGCTCATTATTACATGAGAGTGTCAGGTGGGGGTCTATCTGGGAGGTCGCGAGGACGCTTTTGCCTCACGAGTGTCCCTACCCCCGAGTCATTGGTGGACTGGGCTTCTCCCAAGCATGGAGCATAGGGCTGCCACTATGCGTGGGATGGACCCCTCCACATCCTCAGGGGTAGGGGGCGTGGGCGTATACAGCCTTGGCTCGTTATTACGTGAGAGTGTCACGGTGGCGGTGCATCTGGGAGGTCACGAGGACGCTTTGGCATCGTGAGTGTCCCTACCCCCGAGTCATTGGTGGACTGAGCTCCTTTTGGGTCATTGGTAAACCCTGTTGACTTCCTCTTTGCGAGTGAGATTGGGTGTCTGATGCCTTGGGTGTCCTGCAAAGGTAAGCTTCGATCGGAGCCCCCAAGCAGGGGTCGACCGCCCAAAGATGCAAGCAACGTGGAATGTTAGGGTTCAAAGCAGGTGAGGTAGAAACAATTGGAAGATTATCAAATGAAAGTAGCGGCTAGGAGTGCCCTCAGCTCGTGGAGGCCGCACGGCCCTGTGGGCGCCCTTGATCAGGGTAAACCAAAAAGTTACCTGGCAGTAGTCAACAAAAATTCACCTAGCGGCCATGTCGCTGAAATGCCGAAAGCGCCTTCTCCGCCCTAACTCCTGCTTCCACGGCCGTGACCCTCACGGGTCTGCCATCTCCTGAGGCCCGGGTCCTTCGCTCTACCCGAGCATTTCCTCTTCTTCCTCGCCCTGCCCTAGTAGGACAGGCATGAGCATGGCCCGCTGTAACCGCTTGTAAGTGGCAGCCGCATTCCCCAGCCCGAGGGTTATGAGGGTGCCGGCGCGCGATTACACCCACCGATGGTCGGCCACTGCGGGCCAGAAAGGACCTTGAGCCGCGGCTCTGTCGGTTGCAAGCACGTTGATGCAGATGCAGGGCCGATCTACCGTTCCGACAACAGCGACTGTGATTGGTGGTGCAGGGTAGCCCCCGCCTCGCACGGCTTGGGCCTCTCGAAGTTGTTGGATTGCTCTGATGACGGACTCATGGGGGCTCAGCGGACGCGTGCTCGAGCCCACCCTGGGTTGTGCTCGAACGCCACCCTCGCCTCACTCGTCAGGCCAGGGACCTCCCCGGTGGGAGCCCCCAGCCCTGACCCAAGGGCGGCGCCGGGCGCGCCTTCCAATGCGATGAGTGGCATGGCACCGTGCACGGGCACGGGGCCCGAGGCTCTAGGGCGCTCCGTGGGGAGGAGTTCCTTCTTCTTGCGTGGGTCCTCGCGAGGCAATTTGTCTTCTTCACCATACGAGCGCTCCGTTACAGCCGTGCGGTAGGCGCGCTCGAGGGTGCAGACGACATCCTTCTCGTCCTATGCAATGGTGATGACACAGCCGCTCCCCGGCATCTTGAGGACATTGTATCCTTGGTGGGTCACCGCCGTGAACTTAGCGAGAGTCGGGTACCCGAGGATCGCATTGTATGGTAGATGGATGTGCGCGACGTCAAAGACGATGGTCTTAGTGTGGTAGTTCTTGCGCTTGCCGAAGGTGACCGGCAGATGCACCTGCCCGGTGGGCACGATGGGCCCCTCTGTTACTCCTGAGAAGGGCATGGTCCGCAGGAGCTCCGCATACGACAGTTCGAGTTTCTCGAAGGTCTCGACCGAGAGGACGTTGAGCCCTGCTCCGCTGTCGATGAGGGTTTTGGTGACGAGGACGTTGCTGATGGTCGGGGTGCACATCATGGGGAGCTTGCCGGCCATGAACGAGCACCTGAGCTGATTACTTGGGTCGAAGGTGATGGTGGTCTGGGACCAGTTGAGGGGGGGCATCGCTTTCGGCTTTGGGAGAGCGACATTCACCTCCCGTGCGAACTGCTTGAAGGCGCGGTTGGAGGACGGGGTCTCGGCGCCGCCCAAGATGGAGGCCACCGCCCTGACCTCCTGGAAGCCCCCATCTGCATCATCCTGCCTGTCTTCATCTGTCCTCCTGGGTGGCGGAGGCAGAGGAGGTAGTCCAGCCTCACGAGGGCGGACCTCATGAGGCTGACCGCGTCGTTGCCCCTCGTGAGGGTCGTCGCGCCAGTGATCCTCCTCGGGCTGGCCATGCCACCGGGCTTCATGAGGCTGCTCGTGCCACCCCTTACGCGACTCTCGGTCGTCCCAGCGGCCTCCACCATGGGCGGGGCTTCTATCTCCTCGTCCAGGGCGCCTGCTGAAATTCTCGGCACGAGCCAGTCGGAGCTCTTGGCACTCGGAGGTATCATGGACGCTGGTGCCATGGAAGATGCACATTGGCCCCCCTATTGACGGACGCTCTCCTCCTCGGCCGTACTTCGCCTCAGGCTCGGCTGCAAGCACCACAGGAGCCTTGCGCTTCACCTCCTTGGCCCTGGGCTTCTTCTCTTCTGGTTCCGCCGGCTGGGGCCCGTGGAGAGACATGCGACCTTCCTCAGCCCCGGCGCACTTGTTCGCCAGGTTGAACATCTCCACCGCGGTGCTCATCTCATCACTCATGGCGAGCTCTTCCTTCATCTTGAGGTCGGTGACTCCATCGGAGAAGGCCGAGATGACGTCCTCGTCCGACGCCTTGGGGATCTTGAGGCGCATGACCGTGAAGCGTTGTATGAACTTGTGCACGGTCTCCCCCTCCTGCTGGTTGATGCGCCGTAGGTCGTTCACGGTGGGGGCGCGGTCGCGGGTGCCGTGGAAGTTGGCGACGAAGCGCTCGCGCAGGCTGTCCCACGAGGTGATGGACGCCTTCAAGAGGTTGAGGAGCCAAGAGAGTGCGCCACCCTTGAGTGCCATGAAGAACCAGCATGCCATGACCTTGTCGCCTCCTCCTGCCGCCCTGATGCTCCGCGTGTAAAGTTGTAGGAACTCTGCCGGCTACAAGGTGTCGTCGTAGCGCGGGGGTAGGTCGGGCTTGAACTTGCAGTTCCACGTAGTTGGGTAGAGTTCGGGGGCGATGGCGAGGCATCCCACCGGTCCGACGGGCGTAGCGTGTGCGGGGCGACCGGGGCCTGTTGCTCTAACTGGTCTGCTTCGGGCGGGTCGCGCTCGCGGTCCGGGACTAGCAGCGTCGGGAGCGCGTGCGTGTCGGCGCGTAGTCGGGGAACCACCTGACAACTCGCTTCGTCATCTGGCCTCGCCCTGAGCTGACGAGGTTGGTCGCGGGGACGCGCCTCCTGTCTAGGCTCGGGATGCACGTCTCGCAACGGTGGGGGGGGTGGCGCATCCTGTTCCTCGTCGTTTTCCTGGGACGGTTGGGGCCGGAATAAACACGAGAGCGCTTCGGAGTCGCCGGCGGCGGCAACGAGCTCCTCGATGCACTAGAGCGAGTCGTGGTGGCGATCAGGGGCGGGCCGGTAGCAAAGCATCTCGGTGGCCATGACAAGCACGCGCCGGCCGTGTGGCATCTCCGGCCTGGCGTGTGAGGTCGCCCCGGAGGCCCGGACGAGCGACAGAGTGGCGGTGCGGCCATCACTGTGCTCGGTAGCCGGTTGGGAGGATCCCTGTTGTTGTTGAACTTCTGGGCCCATGGCGGAGTTCACCACGGGCGATGGTGACCGGTGCGCGCCGGCGGGGCATGCGGGTGTTGTCTGAGCGAGGCGGGCGGTGCGGTGTTTGGCGCAATCCCGGCGAGCGTAAGCCAATGGAGCAGCGAAGCTTGGTGGAGGCGGAGCTTGGAGGAAACCTTGACACGCCCCCTACCTGGCGCGCCAAATGTCGGATTTCGGGCTCCGCAAAACCCTCAAGGTTCGAACACATGGGCATGTAGGAAGATCTCTCTCAGCTTTACCTCACTCAGCTCGCTACTCGATGGACAACACAGGAAACTCACTCGATGGTGAAGGAGACACAAAACACATCAGTTTACCCAGGTTCGGGCCGATGTGAAGCTTAACACCCTACTCCTGCTTTGATGGATTGCCTCTCGCGGAGGTTTGTGGATGAATTAGTACAATGCTTAGGCGCCTCCTGAGGCTGGGTGACCTTGCGTGGTGCTAGCGGGTGAATGAATGGTTCTCCTCCCTCTAAGAAGCAACATACCCTCCATATATAGTGGTCGCCCGGGTCCTCTTCCCTTATCTTTTTGGCAGGAAGGGATCCCACAACGGCAATTTTGAAGGCGAACAGGGGAACATGCTCCCTCTGCCCAAAGGTGGTCTTCGCCTACAAAGTGGCTGCTCGCGCTGCAGGGCCGGACCCGGGGGTGACGTCTGTCCTGCTGGCGGGCGGCGATGACCTTGTTGCACCACCTTTGGAAGATGCTTTGGGAACCCCGGTGCGTCCTTGCCCCCTTTGCACTCAAGGGGAAACTGCACTACCCTGCTTCCTGCTTCTCGTCTGTCCTTCCCTTGGGTCACCCTTGACTCTTGAGGTCGGGCCTAGCCTCGGAATATCCGCCGCTCCGGAGGGGTCCTGTGCCCCCCACTCGCACGGGTCTTGACGCAACTCCTCCTCACGAGGCTTGCCCCCTCGCGAGGGCCTTGTCCTGATTGGTCCCGAGCCCGTTGGTTCGCTTAGTGAAGTGGGTCGGCCCTGGGCCACATGCGGGCATGTCTGGGTACCCCATTCCCAGAACGCCGACAGAAAGAACATGATCTTAACTACCCGAGATGATTGATATAAAAAGAGCAACATCACTACATCTCCGGAACAAGAGAATAGAAACTGGAGCATTGGAACAAGGCATGTAGAAGAAGATGACAATTCTACCACAATTAAATTTGAAGAACACCCTTCCAAAGGAGGATAGAACGGAGTTATTGGAATAATCAACAACGACTAGAAGAAGCTTGTAGTGGACTTATGAAAACCCATCTCAAATAATGAGTTGACAACCGGCCACTAACAAATCCAGAAATTTCTTAGGAGCAACAAGATATGCAACACTTCTTACACCAAGAGGAAACGTTGAAAACTTGGATTAATGGCAACACCATAATAGCAACAATCCTTAGACAAGGCTTTAGGTGAAGTCTAAACCAAGATAGCTGAATGAAGAAATCATGGGTTGAAATATCTCATGATTGAAGGAATTGGTGGGTTTAGTCATCTCATTCTTGAAACAAATTATCTTCAAGAGTCCTCCACTAACAAGAATGATATAACACCACCTCAAAGGATAAAGAAGGGAGAATTGCACTTGGAATGCAAAACACATGACATTTGAGCCTCTCCAACAAGAATGTTGAAGAACACTTCGAGAAAGAATTGAAACCTTGATGAATCACCATCAAGAGCCACTTGGAGAACACCGGGATGAAAGTATGATATAAAGAGTTGAATGTTGAAAAGAATAAGGTTGAAGCCTTGTAAAGATTTAGATGAAGCTTCGCAAAGAGATAATAGATAGAAAACGTATTACTCGCAAAGAGATAAAGATTTAGATGAAGCACTTGGGATAAAGAATTGATATCATGAACCACTCTGGGAGAAGAATTGAAATCACCTTGATGAAATAAGAATAAGAATTATGTTATGACTATCCTTCACCAAGTGAAATTGATGACAAGCAAAAGATTTAGCATAGCACTTATTCTTCTCAAAAAGATTGGATATAGAGAGAAAGAGTACAAACTTGAAGAACTCTTGAAAGAACCACCGGTAAGAATTCATAAATGAATAATGATACCAAGAAAGAATGGAGATAGAAGATAGCGAAGAGATCATGTTCCACCTGAGAGAAACTTGAACAAGGCACCGGAATAACTAAGATACGAACGAAGAGACAACAATTGAGAAGAATTTCAGAACGAAAGCTGAAAGCTGAGAATGGAGAAATCTTCTGAAATGATGGCATTCGAAGGATCAAGAAATGAAAACAACAATGAAATGCACCAGATAGATATGTATAGAATTACTCATGATTGAAAACAATTGAAATGATAGCAATAAGCTGAATTAAGACATCTTCAAAAGAATGGACCAAGATTTGAGGGAGACACTCCTTCGGTCTTCCAAGCTGAAAATGATGAGGAGAACACCACAAAGAATAACTAAGACACTCCGGAATAAGAACGTGAAAAGCTGAGCTGATGATGAAATAATTCAGATTGATCTTGAAGAAGGAATATGACTGATGGAAATCATACTTACGCCTCGTAAAAGCATGTGGGTTATGGGCCCACTCAAAAGAGAAACCATTGAAAAGATTTCCCGGAAAGAGATATATTGCACTGGTATAACTGAAAAGTTGATGAGGTTGGGAACCTCGAAATAATTGAAAGAACTGAAAAACAAGGAACTTCTAATATATCTTCAAAACCTTGTATAGAATAGAGAGGATGAAAAACAAGAAAGATTTGATAAGAGTTTTCAACACGGGAAAGAATTTAAAGGATGAAAAGGATATGATGAACACGGATAGCTTGAATTAAATTCATCGAAAAAGAGAACAAGAATGAAAAATGATGAACTCAGAACTCCTGAGAATCTTCACAATGAATCACCGGATAAGAGAGAAAAGAAAAGATAGGGGAAGCAATAATGGAATGAAATACACTTGGATGATAATTGAAACATTGAAGAAAATGTGCGGGAGGGCGGGGAAAAACAAAGACAACTTGGAACAGATGAGTCGAACTCCGAAAGAAATGAGAGATTGATCTTCCAAATATTGGAGAGGATTGAATTAATTGAAGAGAAGCACATCGGTTGAAAAGGAATTGACATGACGACTCGAGGTGACAAGAATAGAAAACACAACTTGATTGAGCAAAAGAATTTGCATTCCCATAAAAATATGAGAACACCTCTTGGAAAGTTATGAATTCACCACTTGACATCGAGGCAACTCTAATTACCATACTCTGACAATACAAATGATGAGGCTTGCAAATTAGCTAGAAGAAACATATGACAGAGATTCCGCTCGATATTTTTGTGGACAGGATCGCACGGGCTCGATCGTACATTGGATTGTCATATTGAAATGACGCTCAAGTATGCTCCCCAGAAGTAGCAAACTACAAGGCTTGTCAAAGCATACTGATGACATATATTGAGACTGACCTTTGTAAAAACGACCTTGAACAAACGAATCCACTAGATGTTGAACCCCAACCTCAGATCATGCATCTCTTAAATGATTGTGCTATAAGTAATTACTGGAATTCCTGTTGACGAGATGATGTATATACTTGTTGTACCTCATTGGTTACCCCAAGTGGAAGGTAGAGATGTAGTCAGCAACAAGTTTTCCCTTACACGGAGACTGTAAGGTTTATCGAACTAGGAGAACTCCTAGGCTCAACAAGTAGGTGTCTCCCACCCTAGCGCTAGCAGAAGATGTGGACCTGCACACACAACAAATAACTTTGCTCCCAAAGAATACAGGGAGGTTGTCAATCTCTCCGGCCTTGTAGTTTGCAAAGGATCAAAACGCAAGCGGGAAAGTACTAGTGATTGCAATAGAAAAGTAAATGAAAGCGGTAAATGATGGAGTTGTAAACAGTGGTGATATGGACCGGAGTCACATGATGTTCACTGGTGATGTCTTTCTCCCAAAATACGATAAACAATTATGCTTGGGTAAACAAATTACAGTTGGGAATTGACAAAATTATAAACGCATCGCAATGCTAATTATGCTACTTGATAGTTAGAGGTTCAATTGTAATGGGCAGTATGCCAAGATAAGTAGACCGTTTATTCATAAGCATCTACTTACTAATCATACACCTTGAGATATCTATCCAGAACATCTCGCTCGTATTAAGTTGCAAGCCACACCCAAAGTGTAAACTCAAAGCAATGGACAACTGCATTAAGGAACTATGCGTAAGGTAAACAATCCTTGCAACCGTGGTCACAAGCACCACTATTTTCTCGCTGGTGGAAACAACACATCCCCTAGTCTCATGTTTCTGTCACTCAAGCAAGAAATCGAGCGGCATGAACCCACAATCATGCATAACGCTCCCTCTTGGAGTTACAATCTATTACTCGGCCAAAGCAATAAATAGCAACGGAGAACATGCATGAATCACTAAGGAACATAATATAAAAGGATAATCAAATATATAACTCATAGCAATCGGAACATAATCTCATAATCCATCGGATCCCAACAAACCGAGCATAGCAATAGCAAGACAATTACATAGATGCCTTGATCATGTAGGGCAGCTCACAAGGACTAACCATTGAAGCACAAGATTGGAGAGAAGACATCACATAGATACTGGTCATGGACCAATGGTCCAAGGAGGACTACTCACGGCAGGTTTGGGAAGCGTCCATGGCGGTGGAGAAGCCCCCAGAGGTAAATCCTCCCTCCGGCAGGGTGCTGGGAAGAGGTCTCTTGACGCTCCCGATCTCAGAAGCGCTGGAGCGGCGGAACGATGGAGAAATTTGCGATTTTGTATGTGATGGAAGGGTTTTCTCTCGGAGGAGTAAATATAGACCAAAGGAGGTGGGAGCCACCTAGGCGGCCTCTTGGCGCGACCAAGGGGCAGGCCGCGCCCATAGGTCGCCTGGGCGGCCCCTGACCTCCTCTGGCCCATCTTCAGTGATCTGGAATCTTCCGTTACACTGATTTTTTATATATTTTTCTTGGGATTATTCAGGCTTCGGAAAATTGGGTAAAAGTCCCTGCAAAATAGACATCAGCACGCAGAAACTGGCATTGGGTGCACTGAGTTAGTAGGTTGGTCCAAATATGTGTAAAATGATATAAAAGTGTAGCAAAACATATAACAATGCCACCCAAAAGATCATGGAACCAGTAGAAATTGTATGTACGTTTTGGACGTATCAACATCCCCAAGCTTAATTTATGCTCGTCCTCGAGTAGATAAATGATAACACAATAATTTATGTGGTGACAAGCTAACACACATATAAGAACTTCAAAGTAAAGCAAGTGAGATATGCAATTCAAGTCAAGACAATAACAAGCAAGAGTCTATATCTAGTATTGAATTTAGCAAAGTAAGAACATATAGGTGCAAGAGCTCTCGCTGTCCGTGACTTGAATGTCTCCAAATGGTGTTTGCATGCAAGAAGTGGGAGATGGGTTGAGATCATAATTTTTTAATTGAGAACTCAATGTACTAAACCTCACACTTGATCTCCTTCAGAATCTTATTTTGACTCATCCCCAGACCACTAGTCAGGCACAAGTCAAAATGATCCTCTCCCTTTCGACTTTGAGCACTCATGCAATGGATGAGCGTAAGCAAGATATGTTGGCACTTAGGATGGCAAATAGAATAATGATGTGGAAGGAAGACAAAAAGGTGTGAAAGGCTCACATTAATGAGGACAACCATAGGCGAGAGAAAGCCAAATGATAGATATGATGTGAGGAGTAGGGATTGCCATGTAACAGATGCATATATGAGCTAAGGTAAGCTCTCCAATGGAACTAGTGGAGGTGCATCCAACTTGTTTGCTCTTGAAGACCTAGAGCTCATTTGAGGAGGCTCATCATTCGAATATGCAAACCAAGTTCTATAGTGTAAGGTGTTGGGGAACGTCGCATGGGAAACAAAATTTTTCCTACGCGCACAAAGACCTATCATGGTGATGTCCATCTACGAGAGGGGATGAGTGATCTACGTACCCTTGTAGATCGTATAGCAGAAGCGTTAGTGAACGCGGTTGATGTAGTGGAACGTCCTCACGTCCCTCGATCCGCCCCGCGAACAATCCCGCGATCAGTCCCACGATCTAGTACCGAACGGACGGCACCTCCGCGTTCAGCACACGTACAGCTCGACGATGATCTCGGCCTTCTTGATACAGCAAGAGAGACGGAGAGGTAGAAGAGTTCTCCGGCAGCGTGACGGCGCTCCGGAGGTTGGTGATGACCTTGTCTCAGCAGGGCTCCGCCCGAGCTCCGCAGAAACGCGATCTAGAGGAAAAACCGTGGAGGTATGTGGTCGGGCTGCCGTGGAAAAGTCGTCTCAAATCAGCCCTAAAACCTCCGTTTATATAGGTGGGAGGGAGGGGAGGAGGCAGCCTCAAAACCTAAAGGTTTGGCCGAAATTGGAGGTGGAGGAGTCCTACTCCAATCCTACTTGGAGTAGGATTCCACCTTCCCACTTGGAAACTCTTTCCACCTTGTGTTTTTTCCTTCTCAAACCTTATGGGCCTTAGTGGGAACTTATTCCAGCCCACTAGGGGCTGGTTTATCTCTTCCCATAGCCCATGAGACCCCTTGGGGCGTGACACCCCTCCCGATGGTCCCCGGCACCCCTCCCGGCACTCCCGGTACACTACCGATGAGCCCGAAATTTTTCCGGTAATGCACGAAAACCTTCCGGTAACCAAATGAGGTCATCCTATATATCAATCTTCATTTCTGGACCATTCCGGAAACCCTCGTGACGTCCGTGATCTCATCCGGGACTCCGAACAACATTCGGTAACCAACCATATAACTCAAATACGCATAAAACAACGTCGAACCTTAAGTGTGCAGACCCTGCGGGTTCGAGAACTATGTAGACATGACCCGAGAGACTCCTCGGTCAATATCCAATAGCGGGACCTGGATGGCCATATTGGATCCTACATATTCTATGAAGATCTTATCGTTTGAACCTCAGTGCCAAGGATTCGTATAATCCCGTATGTCATTCCCTTTGTCCTTCGGTATGTTACTTGCCCGAGATTCGATCGTCGGTATCCGCATACCTATTTCAATCTCGTTTACCGGCAAGTCTCTTTACTCGTTCCGTAATACAAGATCCCGCAACTTACATTAAGTTACATTGCTTGCAAGGCTTGTGTGTGATGTTGTATTACCGAGTGGGCCCCGAGATACCTCTCCGTCACACGGAGTGACAAATCCCAGTCTCGATCTATACTAACTCAACGAACACCTTCGGAGATACCTGTAGAGCATCTTTATAGTCACCCAGTTACGTTGCGACGTTTGATACACACAAAGCATTCCTCCGGTGTCCGTGAGTTATATGATCTCATGGTCATAGGAACAAATACTTGACACGCAGAAAACAGTAGCAACAAAATGACACGATCAACATGCTACGTCTATTAGTTTGGGTCTAGTCCATCACATGATTCTCCTAATGATGTGATCCCGTTATCAAGTGACAACACTTGCCTATGGCCAGGAAACCTTAACCATCTTTGATCAACGAGCTAGTCAACTAGAGGCTTACTAGGGACAGTGTTTTGTCTATGTATCCACACAAGTATTGTGTTTCCAATCAATACAATTATAGCATGGATAATAAACGATTATCATGAACTAAGAAATATAATAATAACTAATTTACTATTGCCTCTAGGGCATATTTCCAACAGTCTCCCACTTGCACTAGAGTCAATAATCTAGTTCACATCACCATGTGATTCCAACGAATCCAACACCCATATAGTTATGGGGTCTGATCACGTCTTGCTCGTGAGAGAGGTTTTAGTCAACGGTTCTGAAACTTTCAGATTCGTGCGTTCTTTACAAATCTTTATGTCATCTTATAGATGCTGCTACTACGTGCTATTCGGAAATGCTCCAAATATCTACTCTACTATACGAATCCGTTTCACTACTCATAGTTATCCGGATTAGTGTCAAAGCTTGCATTGACGTAACCCTTTACGACAAACTCTTTAACCACCTCCATAATCGAGAAAAATTCCTTAGTCCATTAGTTACTAAGGATAAATTTCGACCGCTGCTAGTGATTCAATCATGGATCACTCTCTGTACCTCTCAATATACTTTGAGTCAAGGCACACATTAGGTGCGGTACACAGCATGGCATACTTTAGATTCTACGGCTAAGGCATAGAAGACGACCTTCGTCTATTCTCTTTATTCTGCCGTGGTCGGGTTTTGAGTCTTACTCAAATTCACACCTCACAACGCAACCAAGAACTCTTTCTTCGCTGATCTATTTTGAACTCCTTCAAAAACTTGTCAAGGCATGCATCTTATTGAAACTTTCATTAAGCGCTTTTGATCTATCTCCATAGATCTTTGATGCTCAACGTTCAAGTAGCGCAATCCAGGTATTCCTTTGAAAACTCCTTTCAAACAACCTTATATGCTTTACAGAAATTCTACATCACTTCTGATCCACAATATGTCCACCACATATACTTATCAGTAATTCTATAGTGCTCCCACTCACTTCTTTGGAAATACAAGTTTCTCATAAACCTTGTACAAACCAAAAATCTTTGATCATCTCATCAAAGTGTATATTCCAACTCCGAGATGCTTGCACTAGTCCATTGAAGGATCACTGGAGCTTGCATACTTGCTAGTATCTTTAGGATCGACAAAACCTTCTGGTTGTATCACATACAATGTTTGCTCAAGGAAACCGTCGAGAAAACAATGTTTTGACATCCTACGTGCAATATTTCATAAATAATGCATCAACAACTAACATAATTCTAACAGACCTTTAGCATCGCTACGAGTGAGAAAGTCTCATCATAGTCAACTGTTTGATCTTGTCGAAAACATCTTTGTGACAAGTCGAGCTTTTCTTAATAGTGACTTATCACCATCATCGTCTGTCTTCTTTTAAAGATCCACCTTTACTCAATAGTCTTATGACCATCAAGTAGTTCTTTCAAAGTCTACACTTTGTTTTATACATGGATCCTCTCTCGGATTTCATGGCTTCCAGCCATTTGTCGGAATCTGGGCCCACCATCGCTTTCTCCATAACTCGTAGGTTCACTGTTGCTCAACAACATGACCTCCAAGACAGGGTTACCGTACCACTCTATAGTAGTATGCGACCTTGTCAACCTACGAGGCTTGTAGTAACTTGATCCGGTGCTTGATGATCACCATCATCAGCTTCCACTTCAATTGGTGTAGGCGCCACAGGAACAACTTCCTGCGCCCTGCTACACACTGGTTGAAGTGATGGTTCAATAACCTCATCAAGTTCTACTACCCTCCCACTCAATTCTTTCGAGAGAAACCTTTCCTCGAGAAAGGATCCGTTTCTAGAAACAAACACTTTGCTTTCGGATCTGAGATAGGAGATGTACCCAACTATTTTGGATATCCTATGAAGATGCATTTATCCGCTTTGGGTTCGAGCTTATCAGACTGAAACTTTTTCACATAAGTGTCGAAGCCCCAAACTTTCAAGAAACGACAGTTTAGATTTCTCTAAACCTCAGTCTATACTGTGTCATCTCAACGGAAATACGCGGTGCCCTATTTAAAGTGAGTGCGGTTGTCTCTAATGCATAACCCATAAACGATAGTGGTAATTCGATAAGAGACATCATAGTATGCACCATACCAAATAGTGCGTGGCTATGACGTTCAGACACATCATCACACTATGATGTTCCAGGTGGCATGAACTGCGAAACAATTTCCACATTGTCTTAACTGCGTACCAAAACTTGTAACTCAGATATTCATTTCCATGATCATATCGTAGACAGTTTATCCTCTTGCTACGACGAACTTCACTCTGAAACGGAATTGAACTTTTCAACATTTCAGACTTGTGATTCATTAAGTAAATACTCCTGTATCTACTCAAATCGTTAGTGAAGTAAGAACATAATGATATCCACTACGTGCCTCAGCACCCATTGGACTGCATACATCAAAATGTATCACTTCCAACAAGTTACTATCTTATTTCATCTCAATGAAAACAAGGCCTTGCTTATGTGGTATGATTTGCATGTCACTAGTGATTCGAAATCAGGTGAGTACAAAGATCCATCAGTATGGAGCCTCTTCATGCAATTTATACTAACATGACTCAAGCGGCAGTGCCACAAGTAAGTGGTACTATCATCATTAACTCGTATCTTTTGGCACCAATATCATGAACATGTGTAACACTACGATCGAGATTCAATAAACCATTGAAGGTGATTATTCAAGAAAACACAGTAACCATTATTCTCTTTAAATGAATAATCGTATTGCAATAAACACGATCCAATCATGTTCATGCTTAACGCAAGCACCAAACAACAATTATTTAGGTTTGACACCAATCCCGATGGTAGAGGGAGCGTGCGACGTTTGATTATATCAACCTTGGAAACACTTCCAACACGTATCGTCACCTCGCCTTTAGCTAGTCTCCGTTTATGCCGTAGCTTTCATTTCGCGTCACTAATCACTTAGCAACCGAACCAGTATCCAATACCCTCGTGCTACTAGGAATACTAGTAAAGTACACATCAACATCATGTATATCAAATACACTTCTTTCGACTTTTGCCAGCCTTCTTATCTACCAAGTATCTTGAGTTGCTCCGCCTCAGTGATTGTTCCCCTCATTACAGAAGCACTTAGTCTCGGGTTTGGGTTTAATCTTGGGTCTCTTCATTAGCGCAACAACTGTTTTGCCGTTTCACGAAGTATCCCTTCTAGCCCTTGCCTTTCTTGAAACTTAGTGGTTTTACAAACCATCAACTATTGATGCTCCTTCTTGATTTCTACTTTCGCAGTGTCAAACATCGCGAATCGCTCAAGGATCATTGTATGTATCCTTGATATGTTATAGTTCATCACGAAGCTCTCACAGCTTGGTGGCAGTGACTTTGGAGAACTATCACTATCTCATCTGGAAGATTAACTCCCACTTGATTCAAGCGATTGTCGTACTCAGACAATCTGAGCACGTGCTCAACGATTGAGCCTTTCTCCTTTACTTTGTGGACAAAGAATCTTGTCGGAGGTCTCGTACCTCTTAACAAGGGCACAAGCATGAAATCATAATTTCATCTCTTTAGAACATCACTTATGTTCCGTGATGTTTTACAACGTTTTCGGCGCCTTGCTTCTAAGCCATTAAGTATTTTTGTACTGAACTATCGTGTAGTCATCAGAAACGTGTATGTCGGATGTTCACAGCATCCATAGACGACGCTCGAGGTGCAGCACACCGAGTGGTGCATTAAGGACATAAGCCTTCTGTGCAGCAACGAGGACAATCCTCGGTTTTACAGACTCAGTCTGCAAAGTTTGCTACTATCATCTTTCAACTAAATTTTCTCTAGGAACATATAAAAACAGTAGAGCTATAGCGCAAGCTACATCATAATTCGCAAAGACCATTAGACTATGTTCATGACAATTAGTTCAATTAATCATATTACTTAAGAACTCCCACTCAAAAAGTACATCTCTCTAGTCATTTGAGTGGTACATGATCCAAATCCACTATCTCAAGTCCGATCATCACGTGAGTCGAGAATAGTTTCAGTGGTAAGCATCTCTATGCTAATCATATCAACTATACGATTCATGCTCGACCTTTTGGTCTCATGTGTTCCGAGGCCATGTCTGCACATGCTAGGCTCGTCAAGCTTAACCCGAGTGTTCCGCGTGCGCAACTGTTTTGCACCCGTTGTATGTGAACGTTGAGTCTATCACACCCGATCATCACGTGGTGTCTCGAAACGACGAACTGTAGCAACGGTGCACAGTCGGGGAGAACACAATTTCGTCTTGAAATTTTAGTGAGAGATCACCTCATAATGCTACCGTCGTTCTAAGCAAAATAAGGTGCATAAAAGGATTAACATCACATGCAATTCATAAGTGACATGATATGGCCATCATCACGTGCTTCTTGATCTCCATCACCAAAGCACCGGCACGATCTTCTTGTCACCGGAGTCACACCATGATCTCCATCATCATGATCTCCATCAACGTGTCGCCATCAGGGTTGTCGTGCTACTCATGCTATTACTACAAAAGCTACGTCCTAGCAAAATAGTAAACGCATCTGCAAGCACAAACGTTAGTATAAAGACAACCCTATGGCTCCTGCCGGTTGTCGTACCATCGACGTGCAAGTCGATATTTCTATTACAACATGATCATCTCATACATCCAATATATCACATCACATCATTGGCCATATCACATCACAAGCATAACCTGCAAAAACAAGTTAGACGTCCTCTAATTTTGTTGTTGCAAGTTTTACGTGGTGACCAAGGGTATCTAGTAGGATCGCATCTTACTTACGCAAACACCACAACGGAGATATATGAGTTGCTATTTAACCTCATCCAAGGACCTCCTCGGTCAAATCCGATTCAACTAAAGTTGCAGAAACTGTCACTTGCCAGTCATCTTTGAGCAAAGGGGGTTACTCGTAACGATGAAACCAGTCTCTCGTAAGCGTACGAGTAATGTCGGTCCAAGCCGCTTCAATCCAACAATACCGCGGAATCAAGAAAAGACTAAGGAGGGCAGCAAAACGCACATCACAGCCCACAAAAACTTTTGTGTTCTACTCGAGAAGACATCTACGCATGAACCTAGCTCTGATACCACTGTTGGGGAACGTCGCATGGGAAACAAAATTTTTCCTACGCGCACAAAGACCTATCATGGTGATGTCCATCTACGAGAGGGGATGAGTGATCTATGTACCCTTGTAGATCGTACAGCAGAAGCGTTAGTGAACGCGGTTGATGTAGTGGAACGTCCTCACGTCCCTCGATCCGCCCCGCGAACAATCCCGCGATCAGTCCCACGATCTAGTACCGAACGGACGGCACCTCCGCGTTCAACACACGTACAGCTCGACGATGATCTCGGCCTTCTTGATACAGCAAGAGAGACGGAGAGGTAGAAGAGTTCTCCGGCAGCATGACGGCGCTCCGGAGGTTGGTGATGACCTTGTCTCAGCAGGGCTCCGCCCGAGCTCCGCAGAAACGCGATCTAGAGGAAAAACCGTGGAGGTATGTGGTCGGGCTGCCGTGGAAAAGTCGTCTCAAATCAGCCCTAAAACCTCCGTATATATAGGTGGGAGGGAGGGGAGGAGGCAGCCTCAAAACCTAAAGGTTTGGCCGAAATTGGAGGTGGAGGAGTCCTACTCCAATCCTACTTGGAGTAGGATTCCACCTTCCCACTTGGAAACTCTTTCCACCTTGTGTTTTTTCCTTCTCAAACCTTATGGGCCTTAGTGGGAACTTATTCCAGCCCACTAGGGGCTGGTTTATCTCTTCCCATAGCCCATGAGACCCCTTGGGGCGTGACACCCCTCCCGATGGTCCCCGGCACCCCTCCCGGCACTCCCGGTACACTACCGATGAGCCCGAAATTTTTCCGGTAATGCACGAAAACCTTCCGGTAACCAAATGAGGTCATCCTATATATCAATCTTCATTTCTGGACCATTCCGGAAACCCTCGTGACGTCCGTGATCTCATCCGGGACTCCGAACAACATTCGGTAACCAACCATATAACTCAAATACGCATAAAACAACGTCGAACCTTAAGTGTGCAGACCCTGCGGGTTCGAGAACTATGTAGACATGACCCGAGAGACTCCTCGGTCAATATCCAATAGCGGGACCTGGATGCCCATATTGGATCCTACATATTCTATGAAGATCTTATCGTTTGAACCTCAGTGCCAAGGATTCGTATAATCCCGTATGTCATTCCCTTTGTCCTTCGGTATGTTACTTGCCCGAGATTCGATCGTCGGTATCCGCATACCTATTTCAATCTCGTTTACCGGCAAGTCTCTTTACTCGTTCCGTAGTACAAGATCCCGCAACTTACATTAAGTTACATTGCTTGCAAGGCTTGTGTGTGATGTTGTATTACCGAGTGGGCCCCGAGATACCTCTCCGTCACACGGAGTGACAAATCCCAGTCTCGATCTATACTAACTCAACGAACACCTTCGGAGATACCTGTAGAGCATCTTTATAGTCACCCAGTTACGTTGCGACGTTTGATACACACAAAGCATTCCTCCGGTGTCCGTGAGTTATATGATCTCATGGTCATAGGAACAAATACTTGACACGCAGAAAACAGTAGCAACAAAATGACACGATCAACATGCTACGTCTATTAGTTTGGGTCTAGTCCATCACATGATTCTCCTAATGATGTGATCCCGTTATCAAGTGACAACACTTGCCTATGGCCAGGAAACCTTAACCATCTTTGATCAACGAGCTAGTCAACTAGAGGCTTACTAGGGACAGTGTTTTGTCTATGTATCCACACAAGTATTGTGTTTCCAATCAATACAATTATAGCATGGATAATAAACGATTATCATGAACTAAGAAATATAATAATAACTAATTTACTATTGCCTCTAGGGCATATTTCCAACATAAGGGTCCCCACGTAGTTCTGCATGAACGATAATCTCTATATAGTACCAATATAGCAATGGAGTACGAGTGTGGATCTTTCAAAAGGAATAGTTGTTTTGCCCGCTTCTCTCTTTTTATTTCTCTTTTTTCCCTTTTTTGTGGCCTTTTGGCTCTTTATTTTTATTTCTCATTTGTCCTCTTTGGGATATTTTGTTTTATCCTCTTTGGGATCTTTTCCTCACTTAAGGGCAACACTCTATGTTTTACATGAATAAAAAGAAGATCATCACACTTTATAATAAGTACTCAACATAAAGACAAGTGATAACTATCATGATGTATGCAAATGTATGCCTCTCCAAGTGTAGCAGGATATGCATTGATACTAGTGCGTCATGTATCAATAATTTGGGCAAGGACCAACTATCATGCGGCTCTACGATCAAGAAAAATCAGGTATGACATGAAGATCAAGTCATGAGATGGTGGATGTTGCATGTCAATGTATCTCGGAAAGGCTATGGAAATGCCTTAATAGCTAGGTATGGTGGCTGTTTTGAGGAAAGATATAATAAGGCTTATGTTTGACAGAGCGTATCATGTCATGGATTTGGATGCACCGATGGAGTTTGCACCAACTCTCAATGTGAGAAAGGGCAATGCACGGTACCGAAGAGGCTAGCAAAATCTGGATGGTGGAAGTGCCAACAATCGAATACTCACATTAGTTCGAAGAACTCATACACTTATTATCGGTAACTCGCTATCTAGGTAGGAAATTCACAAATAGACAAGTACCCCGAGGAGGAGTGTTTGGGGGTTTGGTTATCCTTGCGCATCCTCGACTCATGGTAACGTCAGGGTACTCTATATATTCCAACCCCTCCAGAGGTTAGCGATCAATTTAGTAGCTAGAGTTCTCAACTAATTTTTAGTTTAAAAAAAACACATGGATTTCCCAAAATATGGCACCTATCACTAATAGGCTCAAGCTCTTGGCACCAATATTCTAAACATTACTCAAATCAATACCTCAAAATTATTGCAAGTTACTATGATACTTAAATAGCAACCTCAATTACCTGCTCACGCAAGACACATAATTCAGTGCAACGAGCCAATTATCTAAACAAGATAAGCATGATAACTCTAGAGAGTTCCAAAAGCAACCTAAATAAAATATCTTAAAAAGATAAGCATGAAAACTAAGAGCTAAGCATGACAATAGCTAAGGAAAGATAGAGAACACACAAAAAATTATAAGCATGGAAACCTATGTTGTGTTCTAGAGTGGAATGGAGCGTGTTTCTCTCCCAAAAAAGGTAGGCTAGGTTCCGACTTGTTATGAACAGCAAACAAAACTAAAACAAACTAAAAAGTAAAGAGAGGGACGCGCCAAGCATAGCACATAACATATGAAGTGATAAAAATATAGCATGGAGGTGGACGAACCGATGATTCTTGATAGAGAAGGGGTTGCATGGGGGCATCCTGAAGCTTAGACGCTTGAGTCTCCTTGAATATTTCTTGGGGTGCATGGGGGCATCCCCAATCTTGAGCGCTTGACACTCCTGTATCTTCTTTCATCATCTCCCATCGCATACTTGAAAACTCCCTTCATATGAAACTCATCATAAGCTGATTAGAATGGTTAGTACCCTTAATAGAATAATTCATTACCTACTGGAATTAATGATTTTCATGAAAACCTACTATTTCTAATGATTTCCGAAAGGTTTTTGCAAAGGAAAAGCAAGCTTAAGATTTGCAAAATGATGAAAATGCAAAACATGGCAGAATCTGTGAAAAACAGAACAACACGTAGTAATTAATTTATTCGGGGCACTTATGCAACCAAAATCAGAAAACTCAGAAGAGATGCCATAAAGGAAATTATGTAGAGCATGCTATCAAATTAATTCAGATCAAAAAGATGATCTGGTGAACTTTGGCGAATTTTTCTGTCAAGCAGACTGAATCTGTTTCTGGACAACATGTCACAATTTTTGAACTTTCTTGCAATCGGAGGCTATAACTTGGCACAAAGCTTGAAAATAAATATACAATAACATTGCTACAGTAGTAACACACATCAAGACCACTAAAAACTAAAAGTAAAAACTTAAAGTAAAGATAACAAGGGTTGTCTCCCTAGAGCTCTTTCTTTATAGCTATAAAGATAGGATTAAGATTTTAATGATGCTCTCATAGGAATAAGAGTTGTAGAACAAAACAGAGCATCAAGAAGCAAATACCAAACACATTTAAGTCTAACATGATTCCTATTCATAGAAATATTGCAATATAATAATTTATTGAAGCACAAAGCAATAAGCATAGGAAGGCAAAACAAGTCCAGCTTCAAAACCTTCAACATAAAGAGAGGGAACTTGATATTATTGAAATATCTATAAGCATATGTTCCCTTCTCATAATAATTTTCAGTGGGATCATGAATAAACTCAACAATATAAGTATCACATAAAGCATTGTTACCATGATCCACATGGACTTCATGAAGAGGATAAAACATGGAGTAAAAGAGAGACTGAATCTCATCCCAATCCCATAGGTGAGAATCATCTAGTAGCCTATACCATTCCAATGTTTTTCCTTTCAGTGACAAGGAAAATAATTTCCTCATGAATCCATATCTTCTCAAACCTGAAATATTAAAAAACTCACAAAGTTCTGTAAGTTTCAATAAATGAATACTAGGATTGACAGTTCCATCTCATGCATAACAATCATTCCCAATTATTTCAATTATTCCAAATGGTACTTTGAATGGGATACATTCACTAGGTGGAGGAGACTTCTCTACCACGGGTGTGGTAAAGTGGCCTTCCCCAAGAAGCAAACTAAGAGTGCAGTTTTCCATTAAGCATAACTAGAAAGCAAACTAACAAGACTAAAAGAAAAGGTAAAGGATAGTGTGCAACTCCCCTATCTTAAAGACTGGAGTCCCCGGCAATGGCGCCAGAAAACTTTTCTTGATGACGAGATGATGTATATACTTCTCGCACCTTCTTGGTTACCCCAAGTGGAATGTTGAGATGTAGTCAGTAGCAAATTTTCCCTTACACGGGGACTGTAAGGTTTATCGAACCAGGAGGACTCCTAGGCTCAACAAGTAGGTGTCTCCCACCCAGGCGCTAGTAGAAGACGTGGACCTGCACACACAACAAATAACTTTGCTCCCAACGAGTACAGAGAGGCTCCGGCCTTGTAGTTTGCAAAGGATCAAAACACAAGTGGGAAAAGAAATAGTGATTGCAATGGAAAAGTAAATGAAAGCGGTAAATGATGGAGGTGTAAACGATGATGGTGATATGGACTGGAGTCACATGATATTCACTAGTGATGTCTCTCTCCCAAAAGATGATAAACAACTATGCTTGGGTAAACAAATTACACTTGGGCAATTGACAGAATTATAAACGCACCGCAATGCTAATTATGCTACTTGATACTTAGAGGGTCAATAGTAATGTGCAGTACGCCAAGACAAGTAGACTGTTTATTCATCAGCATCTACTTACTAATAATCCACTATCAGATATCTATCCAGAACATCTTACTGGTATTAAGTTGCGAGCCCCACCCAAAGTGTAAACTCAAAGCAAGAGACAACTGCATTAACAAACTATGCGTAAGGTAAACAATCCTTGCAACCATGGTGACAAGCACCATTGTTTTCTCCCTCGTGGCAACAACACATCCCCTTGTCTCATGCTTCTGTCACTCAAGCAAGACATCGAGGGGCATGAACCCACAATCATGCATAAAGCTCCCTCTTGGAGTTACAATCTACTACTCGGAGAAAGCAACAAATAGCAACGGAGAACATGCATGCATCACTGAGGAACATAATATAAAAGGATTATCAAATATATAACTCATAACAATCTGAACATAATCTCATAATCCATCGGATGCCAACAAATCGAGTATAACAATAGCAAGAGAATTACATATATGCCTTGATCATGTAGGGCAGCTCACAAGGACTAACCATTGAAGCACAAGATTGGAGAGAGGACATCACATAGCTACTGGTCAAGGACCCATGGTCCAAGAAGGACTACTCACGGAAGGGCCGGGAAGCATCCATGGCGGTGGAGAAGCTCCCGGAGGTCAATCCTCCCTCCGTCAGGGTGCCGGGAAGAGGCCTCCTAACGCTCCCGATCTCAGAAGCGCTGCGGCGTCGGAACGATGGAGAAATTCGCGATTCTAGATGTGATGGAAGAGTTTTCTCTTGGAGGAGTAAATATAGGCCAAAGGAGGGCACCGGAGGAGGTGGGACCCACCCAGGTGGCCTCTTGGCGCGGCCAGGGGGTAGGCCGCGCCCACAGGTCGCCTGGGCGGCCCCTGGCCCCCCTCTGGCCCATCTTCAGTGATCTGGAAGCTTCCGTTACGCTGATTTTTGATATATTTTTCTCGGGATTTTTCAGGCTTCAGAAAATTGGGTAAAAGGAGCTACAAAATAGACATCACCAGACAGAAACTAGCACTAGGTGCACCGAGTTAGTAGGTTAGTCCAAATATGTGTAAAATGATAAAAAAGTGTAGCAAAACATATAACAATGTCACCCAAAATGTCACCACCCTGTTTTTACTATCACTTATCTGTATTGTGAAAATCTGAGCTTGTTAAAACTTTTTCAAGACAAATGTTGTGAGTGCCATGATTGACATTGTATGCTTGTGTGCTTGATCATGTGAGGATAAAACCCTATTCATAACATTTATTTCCAAAAACCTTTACCTATTTCAGATCATGGTAAAACCCTACCTTGAGTTGCACTACATGCCCTTGATACGAAGTAGTTCTTGTACTCAAAGTTGGTGATCTGATTTTAACCTATCTTTATATTTCAAAACCACTAAGATAATTATTTTTTTAATTATTTTCCTAATTAAATAACATGTCCATTTCTCAGACCAAAATCTAAATTTGGAGATGATCAGAAGGACATATATTTTCCATACATAGGATTTTAAACCCTATTTTATATTATAATTATTGAATAAAACCATGAAAGCTATTTCTGTCCATTTTGACCTTTTGAAATATTTCGAAAGGAAATATTCTCAATAAATTCCTAGAAAATTCGAGTTATATCCCTAAGCCATATTTGGTGTCCACATAAAGTTTCACCTTGACGAAAGGTGATTAAGGACGCCAAATAACCCACAAACCCTTTCTATAGAAAATCAAGTTAGAGCAACTCTACATAGCAAAGTTTATCCAATGGTGCTGAAACTTTGCAGCATTGCCTAATACCTCAAATGAGGGTTCCACACCGAAAATGGGATTTGTGGGACTTAGTTTGTCCACACTCCCTTTGGGAGGGACAGGTCTGGTCATATTGGAGTGTTTTCAAGTTTACAAAGCTAAACTTGCCCAATGGAGCTCAAACTTGGTGAAAGACCATGATTTACCACAAAACCAACCTGTTAAGTTGCAGCACCAGTGGTGGGGTACAACCCCCTCAAAATACTGTCGAGCACCTTCTAACAGATAGGGAAAAGCCACCTTAGCCACAGCTAAACCCAAACCCTTTGCTCCAAACTCATAGATTAGGTGGCCAGTATCTATGTCTAACCCCAGTCAACTGGCCCCTCACTGGTTCAAAGTGGAAAGGCCAAAACCCCCTATTTAGATTTCAGTTCAAGGCTGACAGCACAAGTATTTCTAGTCTCCCTTGACCAGCCGAAGCTCCCACAAGACCCAAACGGCTAGCCACACTCCCAGCGAGTGCCAGTACATGCTAGACACGTCCAAAGTAACTTAGAGCACACCAGCATGCCGTGGCATGCCAAAACTGCGCTCTGTGCGCGCTACAGGAAGCCACTGATGTGGGGGCGACGCTCTTGGCAAGTTCCAGCCTCCCCCGAGGTGTCCAACCTCTTCCCTGACAATCCCTCTACGCCGAGCAAGCCTCAGGGCCCCTCCTCTCCCGCGCTAGAGCTCATGCGACGCGTGCCCGTGTGCACCAGCACCGGCCAAGGTTGCGTGGCCACGAATGCGCGACTTCTTGTTGGAAATATGCCCTAGAGGCAATAATAAAATGGTTATTATCATATTTCCTTGTTCATGATAATCTTCTATTGTTCATGCTATAATTGTATTAACAGGAAACAGTAATACATGTGTGAATAAATAGATCACAATGTGTGCCTAGCAAACCTCTAGTTGGCTAGCTCGTTAATCAATAGATGATCATGGTTTCCAGATCATGGGCATTAGATTTCATTGATAACGGGATCACATTATTGGGAGAATGATGTGATGGACAAGACCCAATCCTAAGCATAGCGCTAGATCGTATTGTTCGTATGCTAAAGCTTTTCTAATGTCAAGTGTCTTTTCCTTCGACCGTGAGATTGTGCAACTCCCGGATACCGTAGGAGTGCTTTGGGTGTATCAAACGTCACAACATAACTGGGTGACTATAAAGGTGCACTACGGGTACCTCTGATAGTGTCTATTGGGTTGGTACGAATCAAGATCGGGATTTGTCACTCCGTATGACGGAGAGGTATCTCTGGGCCCACTCGGTAGAACATCATCATGATCTCAATGTGACTAAGGAGTTAGTCACAGGATGACGGGCTACGGAACGAGTAAAGAGACTTATCGGTAACGAGATTGAACAAGGTATAGGTATACCGATGATCGAAACTCGGGCAAGTTCTATACCGACAAACAAAGGGAATTGTATACGGGATTGATTGAATCCTTGACATCGTGGTTCATCCGATGAGATCTTCGTGGAATGTGTGGGAGCGACCATGCGTATCCAGATCCTGCTGATTGTTATTGGTCGGAGAGCGTCTCGGTCATGTCTGCATGCTTCCCGAACCCGTAGGGTCTACACACTTAAGGTTGGATGACGCTAGGGTTATAGGGAAATGTTATACGACGTTACCGAATGTTGTCCGGAGTCCCGGATGAGATCCTAGACATCACGAGGAGCTCCGGAATGGTCCGGAGGTAAAGATTGATATATAGGATGGATGGTTTTGGACACCGGAAATGTTTCGGGCGTCACCAGTAGCGTACCGGGACCACCGGAAATGGTCCCGGGGGTCTACCGGGAGGGGCCACCAGCCCCAAGAGGTAGCATGGGCCAAAAGGGGGAGGGCAACCAGCCCAAAGTGGGCTGGTGCGCCTCAAACAAAGGGGCCCAAGGCGCAGGAGGTGGGGAGGGGGGGAAACCCTAGGCGCTGGTGGGCCTAAGGCCCACCTAGGGTGCGCCACCCCCTTCCCCCGCCCTGGCCGCCGCACCTCCCATCTAGGGGGGGCTGCCACACCACCTAGGGTGGGAACCCTAGGGGTGGCACCCCCTCCCCTCCTCCTGTATATAGTGAGGGGTTTGGGGCTGTTTTGCACACCGTTTCTTCTCTCCCTCAGCGCAGCCCTGCTCCCCTCCTTCCTCCTCCTCCCACGGTGCTTGGCGAATCCCTGCCGGGAAACCTCGTCTCTCCATCGACACCACGCCGTCGTGCTACCGGAGATCTTCCCCAACCTCTCCCTCCTCCTTGCTGGATCAAGGTGTAGGAGACGTCACCGGGCTGCACGTGTGTTGAACGCGGAGGTGCCGTGGTTCTGCACTAGATCGGAATCACACCACGATCTGAATCGCCGCGAATACGACTCCATCAACCGCGTTATAGCAACGCTTCTGCTTAGTGATCTTCGAAGGTATGAAGATGCACTCACCCCTCTCTCGTTGCTGGTCTCTCCATAGGAAGATCTGAATATGGCGTAGGAAAATTTTGAATTTATGCTACGTTACCCTACAGTGGCATGCGAGCTAGGTTTTCTATGCGTAGATTCTATGCACGAGTAGAACACAAAAGGTTGTGGGCGATGATTTGTCAATTGCTTGCCGCTACTAGTCTTATTATTTTCCGGTGGTATTGTGGGATGAAGCGGCCCGGACCGACCTTACACCTACGCTTACGTGAGACTGGTTCCACCGACAGACATGCACACCATGCATAAAGGTGGCTAGCAGGTGTCTGTCTCTCCCACTCTAGTCGGATTGGATTTGATGAAAAGGGTCCTTATGAAGGGTAAATAGCTTTGGCATATCATCGTTGTGGCTGTCACGTAGGTAAGAAGGCGTTCTTGCTAGAAACCCAAATCAGCCACGTAAAACATGCAACAACAATTAGAGGACGTCTAACTTGTTTTTTGAGGGTTTGACATGTGATGTGATACGGCCAAAGTTGTGATGTTGCATGTATGATGTATGAGATGATCATGTTATTGTAATAGGTTTCACGACTTGCATGTCGATGAGTATGACAACCTGAAGGATCCATAGGAGTTGTCTTAATTTATTGTATGAGATGCAACGCCGTGTGCTTACTACTTTTACTTCATTGCTAACGATTAGCTATAGTAGTAGTGGTAGTAGTAGTTAGCGTGATGACTTCACGGAGACACGATGATGGAGATCATGATGATGGAGATCATGGTTTCACGCTGGTGACAATGATGATCATGCGATGCCTGAAGATGGAGATCGAAAGAGCAAAGATGATAATGGCCATATCATGTCACTATATGATTGCATTGTGATGTTTATCATGTTTTTCATCTTATTGCTTAGAACGACGGTAGCATAATAAGATGATCCCTCTTAAAAAATTCAAGAATGTATTCCCCTAAGTGTGCACCGTTGCGAAGGATCATTGTCTCGAAGCACCAAGTGCTGATCGGGTGTGATAGATTCTAACGTTCGCATACAACGGGTGTAAGCCCGATTTACACGTGCGAAACACCTAGGTTGACTCGATAAGCTTAGCACATACAGACATGACCTCGAATACAAGAGACTGAAATGTCGAACATGAGTCGTATGGTTGAATACGATTAGCATGAAGTTGCTCACCATGATGACTAGTCCGTCTCACGTGATGATCGGACACGGGTTAGTCAACATGGATCATGTATCACTTAGATGACTAGAGGGATGTCGATTTAAGTGGGAGTTCATACTTAATTTTATTAAATGAACTTAATTGTCATGAACTTAGTCTAAAAGTTGTCTTTATAAATATTGTAGATGGCCAACTTCAACCTCAATTTCAACGCATTCCTAGAGAAAAACAAGTTGAAATATGATGGTAGCAACTATGCGGACTGGGTCCGCTACTTGAAGCTCATCCTTGAAGCAGCTAAAAAGGCTTATGTCCTTGATGCGCCGCTAGGTGACCCTCCCGCTCCCGTAGCATCCCAGGACATTCTGAACGTCTAGCAAACGCGGACTCATGACTACTCTCTGGTTAGGTGTGGCATGTTATACAGTTTGGAAACGGGGCTCCAAAGGCGTTTTGAGCAACACGGTGCATATGAGATGTTCCAAGAGCTGAAACTAGTTTTTCAAGCTCACGCCCGTGTTGAGAGATATGAATTCTCCGACAAGTTCTTTAGCTGTAAGATGGAGGAGAACAGTTCTGTCAGTGAGCACGTACTCAAAATGTCTGGGTTACACGGTCGTCTGACTTCACTTGGAGTCGAACTTCCGGATGATGCTATAATTGACAGAATCCTCCAGTCTCTCCCACCAAGCTACAAAGGTTTAGTGCTGAACTACAACATGCAAGGGATGGAGAAGACCATTCCCGAGTTGTACTCGATGCTCAAGTCTGCAGAAGTAGAAATCAAGAAAGAGCATCAAGTGTTGATGGTCAACAAGACCACCAGTTTCAAGAAGGGCAAGGGTAAGAAGAACTTCAAGAAATACGGAAAAGCCGTTGCCGCGCCCGGTAAGCCAGATGCTGGGAAGAAGAAAAAGAATGGACCCAAGCCTGAGACTGAGTGCTTCTATTGCAAGGGAAAAGGTCACTGGAAGCGGAACTGCCCCAAGTACTTAGCAGACAAGAAGGCCGGCAACGTCAAAGGTATATGTGATATACATGTTATTGATGTGTACCTTACCAACGCTCGTAGTAGCTCCTAGGTATTTGATACCGGTGTTGTTGCCCACATTTGCAACTCAAAGCAGGAACTGCGGAATAAGCGGAGACTAGCCAAGGACGAGGTGACGATGCGCGTCGGGAATGGCTCCAAGGTCGATGTGATCGCCGTCGGCACGCTACCTCTACATCTACCGTCGAGATTAGTTTTAAACCTTAATAATTGTTATTTAGTACCATCTTTGAGCATGAATATTGTATCAGGGTCTTGCTTAATGCGAGAAGGTTACTCATTTAAGTCAGAGAATAATGGTTGTTCTATTTATATGAGTGATATGTTTTATATTCATGCTCCGCTGGTGAATGGTTTATTCTTGATGAATCTCGATCGTGATGTTACACATATTCATAGTGTGAGTACCAAAAGATGTAAAGTTGATAATGATAGCCCCACATACTTGTGGCACTGCCGCCTTGGTCATATCGGTGTTAAGCGCATGAAGAAGCTCCATACTGATGGACTATTAGAGTCTCTTGACTTTGAATCATTTGACACATGCGAACCGTGCCTCATGGGCAAGATGACTAAGACTCCATTCTCAGGAATAATGGAGAGAGCGACCGACTTATTGGAAATAATACATACTGATGTGTGTGGTCTAATGAACGTTGAAGCTCGCGGTGTCTACCGTTATGTTCTCAATCTCACCGATGGTTTGAGTAGGTATGGGTATATCTACTTGACGAAGCACAAATCTAAGACATTTGAAGAGTTCAAGGAGTTTCAGAGTAAGGTTGAGAATCAACGTAATAGAAAAATTAAGTGTCTACGATCTGATCGTGGAGGAGAATATTTGAGTCACGAGTTTGGCACACACCTAGGGAAGTGTAGAATCATTTCACAACTGGCGCCGCGTGGCACACCACAACACAACAGAGTGTCTGAACATCGTAATCGCACCTTATTAGATATGGTATGATCTATGATGTCTCTTACCGACTTACTATCATTTTGGGGATACGCATTAGAAACTGCAGCATTCACTTTAAATAGGGCACCGTCTAAATCCGTTGAGACGACACCGTATGAACTATGGTTTGGCAAGAAACCTAAGTTGTCGTTTCTTACAGTTTGGAGCTGCGATGCTTATGTGAAGAAACTTCAACCAGAGAAGCTCGAACCCAAAGCGGAGATATGTGTATTCATAGGATACCCTAAGGAAACTATTGGGTATACCTTCTATCTTAGATCCGAAGGTAAAACCTTTGTTGCCAAGAACGGATCCTTTCTATAAAAATAGTTTCTCTCGAAAGAAGTAAGTGGGAGGAAAGTAGAACTTGATGATGTAATTACACCCCCTCTCGGACCGGAAAGTAGCGCAGCGCGGGAAATTGTTCTTGTGGCGCCTACACCAACTGAAGAGGAAGCTAATGATGATGATCATGAAGCTTCGGATCAAGTTACTACTGAACCGCGAAGGTCCACAAGGGTACGCTCCGCACCAGAGTGGTACGGCAACCCTGTGATGGCAATCATGTTGTTGGACAACGGTGAACCTTCGAACTATGAAGAAGCAATAGCGGGCCCGAATTCCAACAAATGGCTTGAGGCTATGAAATCCGAGATAGGATCCATGTATGAGAACAAAGTATGGACTTTGGTGGACTAGCCCGATGATCGGCGAGCCATAGAAAATAAATGGATCTTCAAGAAGAAGACTGATGCAAACGGTAATGTGACCGTTTATAAAGCTCGACTTGTCGCAAAGGGTTTTCGACAAATTCAAGGAGTTGACTATGAAGAGACTTTCTCTCCTGTGGCGAAGCTGAAGTCAGTCTGAATCATGTTAGAAATTGCCACTTTTCATGATTATGAAATTTGGCAAATGGACGTCAAAACAGTGTTCCTTAACGGGAATCATAAGGAAGAGTTGTATATGATGCAACCAGAAGGTTTTGTCGACCCTAAGGGTGCTAACAAAGTGTGCAAGCTCCAGCGCTCCATCTATGGGCTAGTGCAAGCATCTCGGAGTTGGAACATTTGCTTTAATGAGGTGATTAAAGCGTTTGGGTTCCTACAGGTTTATGGAGAAGCCTGCCTGTACAAGAAAGTGAGTGGGAGCTCTGTAGCTTTCCTCATACTATATGTGGATGACATATTATTGATGGGCAATAATATAGAGATGTTGGAGAGCATAAAGGCCTATTTGAACAATAGTTTTTCGATGAAGGACCTTGGAGAAGCTACATACATATTAGGCATCAAGATCTATAGAGATAGATCGAGACGCCTCATAGGTCTTTCGCAAAGTACATACCTTGACAAGATATTGAAGGACAAAGATAATGTATGCCATGTTGTGTACCAGACCTGATATAAACCTTGCCATAAGTTTGGTAGGGAGGTACCAAAGTGATCCTGATATGGAACACTGGACAGCAGTCAAGAATATCCTTAAGTACCGGAAGAGGACTAAGGAGATGTTTCTTGTTTATGGAGGTGACGAAGAGCTCGTCGTAAAGGGTTACGTCGATGCTAGCTTCGACACATATCCGGATGACTCTAAGTCACAGACCGGATACGTGTATGTTTTGAATCGTGGGGCAGTGAGCTGGTGCATCAGCAAGCAAGAAGTCGTGGCAGCATCTACATGTGAAGCGGAGTACATAGCTGCTTCAGAAGCGGCTCATGAAGGAATTTGGATGAAGGAGCTCATCACCGACCTTGGAGTGGTTCCAAGCGCGTCGCGTCCAATGTCACTCTTCTGTAATAACACTCGGGCCATTGCCATAGCCAAGGAGCCCAGGTTTCACCGGAAGAACAAGCACATCAAACGCCGCTACAACTCCATCCAGGATCATGTCCAGAGTGGAATAATAGATATTTGTAAAGTACACACGGATCTGAATTTTGCGGACCCGTTGACTAAACCTCTTCCTTGAGCAAAACATGATCAACACCATAATGCTATGGGTGTTCGATACATCACAATGTAACTAGATTATTGACTCTAGTGCAAGTGGGAGACTGTTCGAAATATGCCCTAGAGGCAATAATAAAAAGGTTATTATCATATTTCCTTGTTGATGATAATCGTCTATTGTTCATGCTGTAATTGTATTAACAGGAAACAGTAATACATGTGTGAATAAACATATCACAATGTGTCCCTAACAAGCCTCTAGTTGGCTAGCTCGTTAATCAATAGATGATCATGGTTTCCTGATCATGGGCATTAGATGTCATTGATAACGGGATCACATCATTGGGATAATGATGTGATGGACAAGACCCAATCCTAAGCATAGCGCTAGATCGTATTGTTCGGATGCTAAAGCTTTTCTAATGTCAAGTGTCTTTTCCTTCGACCGTGAGATTGTGCAACTCCCAGATACCGTAGGAGTGCTTTGGGTGTATCAAACGTCACAACGTAACTGGGTGACTATAAAGGTGCACTACGGGTACCTCTAAAAGTGTCTGTTGGGTTGGTACGAATCGAGATTGGGATTTGTCACTCCGTATGATGGAGAGGTGTCTCTGGGCCCACTCGGTAGAACATCATCATGAGCTCAATGTGACTAAGGAGTTAGTCATAGGATGACGTGCTACCGAACAAGTAAAGAGACTTACCGGTAACGAGATTGAACAAGGTATAGGTATACCGACGATCGAATCTCGGGCAAGTTCTATATCGACAGGCAAAGGGAATTATATACGGGATTGATTGAATCCTTGACATCGTGGTTCATCCCATGAGATCTTCGTCGAACGTGTGGGAGCCACCATGGGTATCCAGATCCCGCTGATGGTTATTGGCCGGAGAGCGTCTCGGTCATGTCTGCATGCTTCCCGAACCCGTAGGGTCAACACACTTAAGGTTCGATGATGCTAGGGTTATAGGGAAATGTTATACGAGGTTACCGAAAGTTGTTCGGAGTACCGGCTGAGATCTCGGACGTCACGAGGAGCTCCGGAATGGTCCGGAGGTAAAGATTGATATATAGGATGGATGGTTTTGGACACCGGAAATGTTTCGCGCGTCACCAGTAGCGTACCGGGACCACCGGAAATGGTCCCGGGGGTCCACCGGGAGGGGCCACCAGCCCCAAGAGGTAGCATGGGCCAAAAGGTGGAGGGAAACCAGCCCAAAGTGGGCTATGACGCCTCCCACAAAGGGGCCCAAGGCGCAGGAGGTGGAGAGGGGGGAACCCTAGGCGCTGGTGGGCCTAAGGCCCACCTAGGGGTGCGCCACCCCCTTCCCCTGCCCTGGCCACCGCACCTCCCATCTGGGGGGCTACCGCACCACCTAGGGTGGGAACCCTAGGGGTGGAACCCCTCTCCCCTCCTCCTATATATAGTGAGGGGTTTGGGGCTGTTTTGCACACCGTTTCTTCTCTCCCTCGGCGTAGCCCTGCTCCCCTCCATCCTCCTCCTCCCACGGTGCTTGGCGAAGCCCTACCGGGAGACCTCGTCTCTCCATCGACACCACGCCGTCGTGCTGCCGGATATCTACCCCATCCTCTCCCTCCTCCTTGCTGGATCAAGGTACAGGAGACGTCACCGGGCTGCACATGTGTTGAACGCAGAGGTGTCGTGGTTCAGCACAAGACCAGAATCACACCGCGATCTGAATCGCCGCGAGTACGACTCCATCAACCGCGTTCTAGCAACGCTTCCGCTTAGCAATATTCAAAGGTATGAAGATGAAATCACCCCTCTCTCGTTGCTGGTCTCGCCATAGGAATACCTTAATATGGCATAGAATTTTTTTGAATTCATGCTACGTTAACCTACACTTCTCCCTCTCGCCCTGTGCAACAGATGGCTCTGGTAGTCCAAAACCATGTCCTGAGATCGTGGTTTCGGCCCCAGCCTCTCCCTGCACCCCCATGCGTGCCACGGTAAGTCATCGGCGCTCCCGAATCGGCTCACCGTCGTAGGCCTATAAATAGCCCTCCCCCTCGCTCGAGCACCCCTCAGATAGCTTCGCCACGATCACTAGTACCTCCCTAGCCACCCCAGCAACCGAGCAGAGCCCCGGTGCTCGAGATCGACCGAGGCCCCTCCGCCTCGGAGCACCGGTCGATCTCCGGCTACATGACGGCTCCTGCGCCCCTCGACCCCCCCAAACTGATCCTCTCAACCCCAGGAAGCTTTCCCCCAACTCGCCCGAGCATTTCTGTGTCTCTAGCCACTTCCTCGACCACCTCCCGAAACCCCTCCACCACGGCCTCTTCGTCGCCGGCGAACCCCTGCCTCTCCGTCGTTGTTCCGAACACTAGCAGGTAGGCGACAACAAGGAGAACCCATTCCAGTCCTTGTTGGGGCTTGAGAGTGTCGGCAACCTTGCCAGCGTGCTCCTCCTCCACTCTGGCCAGAGGTATGAGACGACCCCGACAGGTGTGCCCCACCTATCGGTGGCCTAGCCTCCTCCCCCGTGCTGTCCACAGCCATTGACCGCAGGGGCCCGCTCGTCAGGTTCAAACCTGATGGCGCGCGTGCCTGGGCAGGCTGTCGGCAGGCCATGGGTCGGCCCAGCTCCAAGCCGAGTCAGGCCAGGAGTTTAGCCGATTTTCTTTTTATTTTTAAACCCTGGTTTCTAAGATTTTTATAAAAACATTTAACAAGTGTAAAAATATAATTTTTCCACTGTTATTATTCTACAAATATGTAGTATTTAATAATATGATTGGATAAATTTTTCTACAACTATTCTGTTTTACAATAATAAAAAAGACTAAATTGGAATAGTTTTGCTTCTGTTTGGTTAATTTCAAAAATGTTCCTTCAAGGGAAATTAAGGCAAATATTTATCAAAATGATAACTTAGATTTATCAGTAATAAAGAACATTTTAAAAAAATGACTTTGTGATATGTTTCTGTGTGAGTTATTTCTTATTTATTGTTTTATCGATGATAAAAAACCCGTGTGACAAGGGAAACGGAGCGGAAGACCTCGAAGACCCCGGATACCTAGCTGACCAAGGCAAGCAGCCCTTTGACCATGACTAAGCATATGTTACTTTGCATGATTAAAATAGCAAGTATTTCCATTGCATATGATCATAAGTGTCGGTAATCATTTGATATGATTTTACTGATGGCTCCCCGGAGCACATGCATTGAGCTTGATCCTACCCCTTGCGGGTCATGCTAATGTCATGTTGACAAGTAAAGATAGAAGTAGTATTATCATGAGCATGTTGATGACATAAAGCAAGAGTTTATGAAAACCCCGTCGAGTGCCACTAATGCCCGAGGGTGATGATGAATTAGGTGGTCACTTTTGGTGAAGTGATGCACCCGGTATTTGTGTGAATATGGTTTCGGAAGTGGGATTATATTTATGATGTGTCGACCATCCCAACCTTACCAGTACGACCACGTTACCCCTTATGGGATGGGGCTATGTTTAATACTTTGGTCGGTGCTAGCAAAGAGACACATTACTAGTGTCGGGAGTGATGTGTGGTCACTCTCGTGATGGGGTCGTGCCACGTAGGACGACTATGCCATTTTTATGAGTTCCAGTCACACCGTTGGTCACTGCATGGTTGGTATTGTCCAGAGTCGGTGCTCGTAAGACGTACAACATGTGGGCTGGGTACCAATCGAGTGGACCTCTTTGTCTAGTATCGTCAGGGGAAAGGCATTGATCGGGTACTTACCTCGGGTATGTTATATACCGCGAGTCGTGGATGACACGGAAGTATCCCGGATCTCGTGGGTCCAGCGTACTACCTCTGCGGAGTGTAAAACTATTCGAATAGCCATGTCCACGATCAAGGACAGTTGGGTAATCCTGCTTAAACTACGTCCAGCTATTTCCGCATAAACCAAGTGTGAGTGTGTGAGGTGATGAAAAAGGTGTTTTTATGAAGGTAATAATATGACCAAGTTTGGAGACTTGTCATATAGGGTGAGCCTGGATGGCTCAACCCTCGACAGATATATTGATATATGTAACTTGTTCTTCAAAAGTAATTCTTTAACTTGATGCATATTCATGATCATTCCACCAAGTTGAGTTACACCAAAGATGCATGATATTGTTATCCTTCACTTATTGTGCATATCATGGGCTTGCCACTGGTTATGTTATTGACCAGACATGGAAGCACCGGAGTTTGGAGATGAGTACGTCTTCGGAGACGCCCCTGCGAACTAGGACACTTCCGAGTCAGAATGCATGTCGGTGTAGGCTTGATGACATGGGCACCCGCTTAGCCCCTATGATTTCCGCTACTAATTATATCAGAGTGATTTGGCCTTAGGCCCTGCCTTGTGAACTTGACTATGTGGTCATGTGATGTAATAATCGGTACTTGGATGTAAGACTCTTTTATTCGGTTTCTGTGTTCGGTGGGCATTAATCCGTGGGATCACTGAGCACGGCGATCTCAACTCGTTAGTCGGGGTCCCCACAGAGCTAGTATGAGAGCCCTCCTGACTATAGGAAGCTTTAGGTAGCATGGATGATAGCCAAAACGATTGGTGCACATAGGGCTTAACCTGAGAACCTGCACCCACTAAAAACTTTCTAACCCTCTCCTCTACATCTTGTAGATGGCCGCCGTACCTGAGATGCTTCTGGAGACGGGCTTTCCTCTGCTTTTGAGTGATAGCCTCGAGAAGTGTCAAGTACGTCACACGCCCATCTTCCTCTACCACGAGCACTGGGTCAATGCCGACACCAAGGAATATCACGTGGACGTGATAGTAAAGGCTAACGACTCCCCGACTAGCTGGTTCTTGGAAGGACCACAAGGAGTATCTGATGTTGACCGTGGAGACTGCAGCACGAGAGACGCTCGTGCGACTCCGCGACACCCTTCCCGAGATGGTTGACGAGCCAGCTACTCGTCACCTACCTTTTGCCAAGGATGGGGTAGACAGGAGTTGAAAACTCAACCTATCTTCCGAGGACGGGACGCCACTAAGGTTTCATACCTACTTCAGTCTCTCCTCCGACACCTTGACGCGTCTTTTGATCAAGGAATCAACTAGGATCCGCCAAGAGCTGCACCAAGTCAAAGACCTGCTTTGCACGGAGAAGATGAAGAACCACAAGGTGAAGAAGGAAGGAGCACCCATAGGACCACCTGGTTTTGCTTTCCGAGGAGGAATACCACCGCTTCAGGCCACTCCTCTCCAGAGTCATCGCTTGACCGCGGAAGAGTTCACTGAACTCTTCGTTACCTCGCCAACCAAGAGACGTCCTGATGGTCCGCTTCCTTCCCCTACTCGTTCAGAGAAGGGAAGCACTAATGAAGATGAAGATGAAGACGAAGACGAAGATCCTGCAGAACCGGCTTATGAGACCGCGCAGTCGGCCGCTTAGCCTTAGCAACGTAGGCAATTAGGATGTATAGCGAGCGTAGGAGTTCTTGTATCCGTTTGTATGAACCCCGATGTTGTGTAAGCCTGTTGGATGCAAGTCGCATTCTGCCTTTGGCAGCTTGTGAGCGACTACATCGCTTGTTTCAAATTTAATGCAGTAGTTCTTTTCAAAACCATTGGCTTAAAAAAATTCTCTAAGCACGACACCAGACCCCCTCTTTACTAGAACATCATCCCTTATGATTTCAGCCAGTTCGACAAATTGACCTGTCTACTCCCCTGACATGATGGTGAATGCAACTCGCAATAGCACCTTCGGCAACCCCGGCTTTGCCTCTTCATGTCAGCAGCAGGGAACCGGAGGGGAAGCTCAAGCTAGAGATCACCACGAGCAGCAAGACGATGTTCCACCGCCACTGCCTCCTCCTGAAAGCTTGACCATGGCTGAGTTCCTTCAATCTCTTCGAGAGGAGCGTCAAGCCAACAATGTCGCTATTGAGCAGCTGGCTCAAACCTTGGTGAACAACCCACCACAGAACGGGAATGGCAATGGTCGCTCAACTGTATCTGAGTTTATGCGAACTACATAACCCATATTCACGGAGACGACTGAACCATTGGATGCCGATGACTGGATCCGTACTATCGAAGACCTCCTCGCGCTGGTCAAGTGCACTGATGAACATGAGAAAGTTCTCTATGCTTCTCACTGTCTCGGAGGCACAGCCAGAGCTTGGTGGGATGGATTTCAGATGATGCGAGCAGGGCCAGTCATCACTTGGGCTATGTATAAGGACGGATTCCGCGCTTCTCACATTCCTCCTGGAATGATGACCATTTAGGTAAGGCAGTGGATCTGTCAAGGAATATTTGCAGAAGTTCAACCTCCTGTCAAGATACGCACCTGAAGACGTCAGCACTGAGGCCGCCAAAGTGGAACGCTTTATGGAAGGACTGCAGCAATCACTCCAGTATCAGCCGGTCATTTGTGAATGTCGGACCTTCAGCGATCTGGTTAATAAGGCCCTTATGTTGGAAGACAAGCGTCGCGCCATGGACGACACCCATAAGCGCAAGCTAATAGGTAGTGGAGGACCGAGTAACTCGAAGCCACGACCATGGCAGTTAGCTCCAGCAAGACCCAACTATCAGCAGCAGCAGTACAAGTATCCGACATTTCGCCAGAATTACCAGCCTCAGCAGCAAGTCAACACCAAGCCAGCAAGCAATCCGCCGAACAACGGTGGGGTCAAGAGCAATCCTCCAACGCAAGTTACCTGTTTCGGATCTGGACAAACATGGCACTATTCCAGGCTGTGCGCCAACAATAAACCCGATGCTCCGCGCCCCAATGCGCCAAACCCAGGCCAAGGAGCACCAAGCAGGAATCAGGCTCCCCGCAATCAGCAGTACCATGGCAAGGTGCGGATTAATGATATTTCCGCAGAAGAGGCACATGAAGACCCGGACTGCATTTTGGGTATGTTCCTTGTCAACTCTACCCCAGCAACAATATTGTTTGATTGTGGTGCTTCGCATTCTTTTGTCACACAAAAGTTTGCAGAAAAATGTGGTTTAGAACCTACCTTGCTTCATGGGCATATGGCAATTCAAACCCTAGGAGCAGTTTTGAGTACCAACCTAGGGTGTAGGAAGGCCGGGATAGTTAGCAATGGGACGAGCTTCTCAGCGGATCTCATTGTGCTTAAGTCACAAGGCCTAGAAGTAATTCTCGGCATGGATTGGTTGGCCAAGCATCAAAGCATCTTGGACTGTGCCAACAGGGCCATTACCATGACAAGTGACCAAGGGGTCAAAGTCAAGTATGTCTCTGAGCCAGTACCCGCTCGAGTACCACAGGTTAACATCCTGTCAGAGCAAGAACTCGATCGAGTACCAATAGTCTGTGAATACCCGGACGTCTTTCCTCATGAGCTACCAGGGATACCTCCTGACCGAGACATCGAGTTCATCTTTGAGCTCATGCCCGGATCAAGGCCTATCTATAAGAAGCCTTACAGGATGGGATCCGAAGAGCTAGCGGAGTTGAAGAAACAATTGGATGAGCAACTCAGGAAAGGGTTTATTCGTCCGAGTGCGTCACCTTGGGGATCACCTGTTCTCTTCATGTTCAAGAAGGATGGGACTATCAGACTTTGCATCGATTACCGTTCTCTCAATGAAGTCACGATCAAGAACAAGTATCCACTCCCCAAGATTGAAGATTTGTTCGTTCAGCTAAATGGAGCTAAGGTATTCTCCAAGATCGACCTCGGATCTGGATATTACCAAATGAAGATCCGACCCATGGACATACCCAAGACTGCATTCGTGACCCGATACAGTCTGTATGAATGCACGGTCATGTCTTTTGGGTTGACTAATGCCCCAACTTACTTCATGCACCTCATGAATAAGGTCTTCATGGAATACCTGGACAAGTTTGTCGTCGTGTTCATTGATGAGATATTAATCTCTTCCAAGTCTGAAAAAGAGCATGAGCAACACTTGAGGTTAGTATTGGAGAAGGTTCAAGAGCACCAACTTTATGCCAAGTTCAGCAAGTGCCAATTTTGGCTAAACGAAATTGGATTCTTGGGTCATACCATGACAGCAAGTGGATTGGCAGTTGATCCCTCTAAGATTACAACGGTAACCAACTGGGAATCACCAATTGACGTGAAGGAAGTCAGGAGCTTCCTCGGACTCGCAGGATATTACCGCAAGTTTGTAGAAGGATTCTCCCGCATCGCTCGACCTATGACTCAGCTCTTGAAGAAAGGCAAGAAGTTTGAATGGACGCCGGAATGTCAAGAAAGCTTCCAAGAATTGAAGAAGAGACTAACCACCGCCCCGATATTGGACACTCCAGATATCAGCAAGGACTTTGTGATATATTGTGATGCCTCGAGGACCGGACTCGGTGGGGTTCTAATGCAGGATGGCAGAGTCATGGCGTACTTGTCATGGAAACTGCGCCCGCATGAGGAGAACTATGCCACCCATGATCTCGAGTTGGCAGTCGTAGTGCATGCTCTGAAGACATGGCGACATTACCTTCTGGGGAAGCGATGTGAAATATACACTAACCACAAAAGTCTGAAGTATATCTTCACCCAAAGGGAATTGAATATGAGGCAATGAAGATGGTTAGAGTTAATCAAAGACTATGACCTCAACATTCAACATCACCCCGGTAAGGCCAATGTAGTGGCTAATGCCTTAAGCCGGAAGACCAGCACCTTGAACGTCATGCTCAAGGAAAGGCAACCCGCCTTATATGAAGAATTGGCGAACTTCTGGTTGGAATTAGTGGAATCAGGATTCCTAGATAACCTCGAAGTCAAACCAATGCTGGTAGACGACATCAAGGAGGGCCAGATGGGTCATAAGATCATTGAAGGCATCAGGAAGAAGATTCAAGAAGGCAAGGCCCCAGGACTCTCGGTGGATGAACAAGGAGTGGTGTGGTTTGGGAAACGTTTATGCGTACCCAACAAGGCTGAACTCAAGGACTTAATCCTACAGGAAGCACATGATACACCCTACTCTATTAACCCCGGTGGTACCAAGATGTATCAACACCTCCGAGAAAGATTCTGGTGGCATGGCATGAAGAGGGAAATAACGTCTTATGTTGCCAAGTGCGACGTGTGCCAACAAGTCAAGGATGAGGATCAGCGACTGATACGTCCCTTTTCCATCATGCTTTCATGTTGATATTTATTGCTTTTTTGGCTGTTATTACACTTCAAGGTACAATACTTATGCCTTTTCTCTCTTATTTTGCAAGGTTTACATGAAGAGGGAGAATGCCGATAGCTGGAATTCTGGCATGAAAAAGGAGCAAGTTTGAGATGCCTATTCTGCGCAACTCCAAAAGCCATGAAAATCAACGTGGATTTTTTTGGGGATTTATAAAAAATATTGGGCCAAAGAAGAGCCAGAGGGGCGCCAGCAGGTGGCCACAAGCCTGCTAGGCGCGGCCACCCCCCTGGCCACGCCTAGGGGGCTTGTGGGCTCCCTGCTGGCCCACTTACTCCTCTCTTTTTCTACAAGAAGGGATTCGTCCTGAAAAAAATCAGGAGGAGGCTTTTCGGAGGATTCGCCGCCGCCATGAGGCGGAACTTGAGCAGAACCAATCTAGAGCTCCGGCAGGACGATCCTGCCGGGGAAACTTCCCTCCCGGGGGGGGGGGGGAATCGTCGCCATCGTCATCACCAACACTCCTCTCATCGGAGGGGACTCATCACCATCAACATCTTCATCAGCACCATCTTATCTCCAAACCCTAGTTCATCACTTGTAACCAATCTCCGTCTCGCGACTCCGATTGGTACTTGTAAGGTTGCTAGTAGTGTTAATTACTCCTTGTAGTTGATGCTAGTTGGATTACTTGGTGGAAGAGTTTATGTTCAGATCTTTGATGCTACTCATTACCTCTCTGGTCATGAATATGATTATGCTTTGTGAGTAGTTACTTTTGTTCCTGAGGACATGGGATAAGTCATGCTATAAATAGTCATGTGAATTTGGTATTCATTCGATATTTTGATGTGTTGTATGTTGTTTTTCCTCTAGTGGTGTTATGTGAACGTCGACTACATAACACTTCACCATTATTTGGGCCTAGAGGAAGGCATTGCAAAGTAGTAAGTAGATGATGGGTTGCTAGAGTGACATAAGCTTAAACCCTAGTTTATGTGTTGCTTCATGAGGGGCTGATTTCGATCCACTAGTTTAATGTTGTGGTTAGACTTTGTCTTAATTCTTCTTTCGTAGTTGCGGATGCTTGCGAGAGGGGTTAATCATAAGTGGGATGCTTGTCCAAGTAAGGGCAGTACCCAAGCGCCCATCCACCCACATATCAAACTATCAAAGTAACAAACGCGAATCATATGAACATGATGAAAACTAGCATGACAGAAATTCCCGTGTGTCCTCGGGAGCATTTTTCCTCGTATAAGACTTTGTCCAGGCTTGTCCCTTGCTACAAAAGGGATTGGGACACTTTGCTGCACCGTTTTTACTTTTTTTACTTGCTACTTGCTACGAATCATCTCACCACACAACTACTTGTTACAGATAATTTCAGTGCTTGCAGATTTTACCTTGCTGAAAACCACTTGTCAGATCCTTCGCTGAAAATCACTTGTCAGATCCTTCTGCTCCTTGTTGGGTTCGACACTCTTACTTATCAAAAGGACTATGATAGATCCCTTATACTTGTGGGTCATCAAGACTCTTTTCTGGCGCCGATGCCGGGGAGTGAAGCGCCTTTGGTAAGTGGAACTTGGTATGGAAATATTCATATAGTGTGCTGAAATTTATTGTCACTTGTCACTATGGAAACTAATCCTTTGAGGGGCTTTTTTGGGGTATCTTCACCTCGAACGGAAGCACAAAGCATTTCTCCTCAACCTGCTGCACCTACTGAAAATATTTGCTTTGAATTTCCTTCGGGCATGCTTGAGAAACTGCTGGCTAATCCTTTTACAGGAGATGGAACATCACATCCACACTTGCATCTAATCTATGTAGATGAAGTTTGTGGTTTATTTAAGCTTGCAGGTTTTCCCGAGGATGAGGTCAAGAAGAAGGTCTTTCCTTTATCTTTGAAAGATAAGGCATTGACATGGTATAGGCTATGCGATGATACTGGATCATGGAACTACAATCGGTTGAAATTGGAATTTCATCAAAAGTTCTATCCTATGCATTTAGTGCATCGTTATAGGAGTTATATTTATAATTTTTGGCCTCGTGACAGAGAAATCATCGCTCAAGCTTGGGGGAGGCTTAAATCACTGTTATATTCATGCCCCAATCATGAGCTCTCGAGAGAAATTATCATTCAGAACTTCTATGCTCGGCTTTCTCATGATGATCGCACCATGCTTGACACTTCTTGTATCGATTCTTTTATGAAGAGAGATATTGATTTAAAATGGAATTTATTGGAGAGAATTAAACGCAACTCTAAAGATTGGGAGCTTTAAGACGGTAAGGAGTCAGGTATGAATTTCAAGTTTGATTGCGTTAAATCCTTTGTTGAAACAAATACTTTTTGTGACTTTTGCGCTAAGTATGGACTTGACTCTGAGATAGTAGCTTCATTGTGTGAATCCTTTGCTGCTCATATTGATCTCCCCAAAGAGAAGTGGTTTAAATATCATCCTCCTTTAGAAGTCAATGTAGTTAAACCCAATCCACTTGAAAAGAAAGTCATTGCCTATAATGATCCTATTGTTCCCAGTGCTTACATTGAGAAACCACCTTTCCCTGTTAGGATGAAGGATCATTCTAAAGCTTCAACTGTGATACATAGAGGCTGCATTAGAACACCGACACCCCCTGAGCAAATTAGAGTTGAACCTAGCATTTCTATTATCAAAGATCTCCTCTCCGACGATGTTGAGGGACATAATATTCACTTCTGTGAAGATGCTGCTAGAATTGCTAAACCTCACGCTAGAGACAAACATAGGCCTGTTGTTGGCATGCCTGTTGTTTCTGTTAAGATAGGAGATCATTGTTACCATGGTTTATGTGATGTGGGTGCAAGTGTTAGTGCAATACCTCAATCCTTATATGATGAAATCGAAGACGAGATTGCACCTATTGAGATAGAACCTATTGATGTCACTATTCAGCTTGCCAATAGAGATACTACATGCCATGTGGGAATTGTTAGGGATGTTGAAGTCTTGTGTGGTAAAACGAAGTATCCTGCTGATTTCCTCGTTCTTGCTACCACTCAAGATAGCTTTTGTCCCATCATATTTGGCAGACCTTTTCTCAATATTGTCAATGCTCATATTGACTGTGAGAAGCAAACTATCACTGTTGGCTTTGAAGGTGTGTCACATGAGTTCAATTTCTCCAAGTTTGGTAGACAACATCATGAAAAAGAGTTGCCTAGTAAGGATGAAACTATTGCCTTAGCTTCTATTGCCATGCCTCCTACTGATCCTTTAGAGCAATACTTGCTTGAGTATGAAAATGATATGCATGAAAGGGATGAAATAGATAGAGTTGTCTTAGAACAATATCCTATCCTTAAGAATAATCTGCCTGTTGAACTGCTTGGGGATCCACCCCCACCAAAGGGTGATCCTGTGTTCGAGCTTAAACAGTTTCCTGATACTCTTAAGTATGCTTATCTTGATGAAAAAGAGATATATCCTGTTATAATTAGTGCCAGCCTCTCAGAGCATGAAGAGAAGAAGTTACTAAAACTCTGAGGAAGCACCGTGCAGCTATTGGATATACTCTTGATGATATCAAAGGCATTAGTCCCACTCTATGCCAGCACAAGATTAATATCCTGATTTTAAACCAGTTGTTGATCATCAACGGAGATTGAATCCTAAGATGAAAGAGGTAGTAAGAACAGAAATACTAAAGCTCCTGGAAGCGGGTATTATCTATCATGTTGCTCATAGTGATTGGGTGATCCGGTGCATTGCGTCCCTAAGAAGGGAGGTATTACCGTTGTCCCTAATGATAAGGATGAATTGATCCCACAGAGGATTATTACTGGCTATAGGATGGTGATCGATTTTAGGAAATTGAATAAAGCCACTAGGAAAGATCATTACCCTTTGCCTTTTATCGACCAAATGCTAGAAAGACTGTCTAAACACACACACTTCTGCTTTCTAGACGGTTATTCTAGTTTCTCTCAAATACCAGTTGCACAATCTGATCAGGAGAAAACCACTTTCACCTGCCTTTTGGTACCTTTGCTTATAGACGTATGCCTTTTGGCTTATGTAATGCACCTGCCACCTTTCAAAGATGTATGATGGCTATATTCTCTGACTTTTGTGAAAATATTGTCGAGGTTTTCATGGATGACTTCTCCGTTTATGGGTCTTCTTTTGATGATTGCCTCAGCAACCTTGATCGGGTCTTGCAGAGACGTAAAGACACCAATCTTGTCTTGAATTGGGAGAAGTGCCACTTTATGGTTAATGAAGGCATCGTCTTAGGACATAAAATTTCCGAAAGAGGTGTTGAAGTCGATAAGGCTAAGGTTGATGCAATCGAGAAAATGCCATACCCCACAGATATCAAAGGTATAAGAAGTTTCCTTGGTCATGCTGGTTTCTATAGAAGGTTCATTAAAGACTTCTCTAAGATTTCTAGGCCTCTTACCAATCTCTTGCAAAAGGATATTCCTTTTGTTTTTGATGATGATTGTGAGGAAGCCTTCGAAATACTTAAGAAGGCCTTGATAACTGCACCTATTGTTCAACCACCTGATTGGAACTTACCTTTTGAAATCATGTGTGATGCTAGTGATTATGTTGTTGGTGCTGTCCTAGGGCAAAGAGTTGATAAGTTGAATGTTATTCACTATGCTAGTAAAACTCTAGACAGTGCCCAAAGAAACTATGCTACTACGGAAAATGAGTTTTTAGCAGTCGTGTTTGCATGTGAAAAGTTCAGGTCTTACATAGTTGATTCCAAAGTCACTATTCACACTGATCACGCTGCTATTAAGTACCTCATGGAGAAGAAAGACGCTAAACCTAGACTTATCAGATGGGCTCTCTTGCTACAAGAATTTGATTTGCACGTTGTCGACGGGAAGGGTGCTAATAACCCCGTAGCAGATAACTTGTCTAGGTTGGAGGACGTTCTTGATGACCCAGAACCTATTGATGATAGCTTTCCCGATGAGCAATTGAATGCTTCATGTAGTGCACCGTGGTATGCTGATTATGCAAACTATATTGTTGCCAAATATATATACCACCTAGTTTCACATACCAGCAAAAGAAAAAATTCTTCTTTGACTTGAGACGTTACTTCTGGGATGATCCTCACCTTTATAAGGAAGGAGTAGATGGTGTTATTAGACGTTGTGTACCTGAACATGAACAGGGACAGATCCTACTGAAGTGTCACTCCGAGGCCTACGGAGGACACCATGCGGGAGATAGAACTGCACACAAGGTATTGCAATCAGGTTTCTACTGGCCCACTCTCTTCAAGGATGCCCGTAAGTTTGTCTTGTCTTGTGCCAAATGTCAAAGAATAGGTAATATCAGTAAACGTCAGGAAATGCCTATGAACTATTCACTTGTCATTGAACCATTTGATGTCTGGGGCTTTGATTATATGGCCTTTTCCAAAATCCAATGGGTATACTCATATCCTAGTTGTTGTTGCTTATGTCACGACATGGGTAGAAGCTATCCCCACTAGTAGTGTTGATCACAACACCTCTATCAGGATGCTTAAAGAAGTTATTTTCCCTAGATTTGGAGTCCCTAGATATCTAATGTCTGACGGTGGTTCACATTTCATTCATGGTGCTTTCCGTAAGACGCTTGCTAAGTATGATGTCAACCATTGAATTGCGTCTCCATATCACCCTCAGTCCAGTGGTCAAGTAGAGCTAAGCAACAGAGAGATTAAACTGATTCTGCAAAAGAGTGTCAACGGGTCTAGAAAGAATTGGTCTAAGAAGCTCGATGATGCACCGTGGGCTTATAGAACTGCCTATAAGAATCCCATGGGCATGTCTCCGTACAAAATGGTGTACGGCAAAGCATGTCATTTACCTCTTGAGCTAGAGCATAAAGCTTATTGGGCAATCAAAGAGCTCAACTTTGATTTCAAACTTGCTGGTGAGAAGAGGTTATTTGACATTAGCTCGCTTGATGAGTGGAGAACTCAGGCATTTGAAAATGCCAAGTTGTTCAAAGAAAAGGTTAATAGGTGGCATGATAAGAGGATACAAAAGCGTGAGTTCAATGTACGTGATTATGTCTTGCTATATAATTCTCGTTTATGATTTTTTGCAGGCAAGCTTCTCTCTAAATGGGAAGGTCCCTATATTGTTGAGGAAGTATATCGTTCCGGTGCTATCAAGATCAACAACACGGAAGGTAATTGTCCAAGAGTTGTAAATGGGCAGAGAATCAAGCATTATATCTCACGTACTCCTATAAATGTTGAAAGCAATATTACCAATACTATAACTCCGGAAGAATACCTAAGGGATATTTATCAGCCTGTTTCAGACTCCGAAAACAAAGAGGTATGTGATTCGGTAAGAAAACAGACTCCAAAACTTTTCCAGTAGGAATTTTTCTCCGCTTTGGAATATTTGAAAAAATAGAAAAATTGGAAGTAGTTCGGAAAGCGCGCGAGGAGGCGACAAGCCTGCCAGGCGTGCGCCCACCCCCTGGCCGTGCCTGGGGGGCTTGTGGCCACCTCGTGCGCCTCCCGGACTCCGTTTTCGTGCGGAGTACTCCTTCTGGTCTAGAAAAAATCATTATATATTTTCCGTAAGGTCTGACCCTTGTATCACGCAAATTTCCTCTGTTTTCGTTTCGAGCCTGTTTTATGCCGCAAATTTAGAGCAAGATGTCGTCTCAAGAATCTGTGGGGGAGAACAATCTCCCTCAAGTCTATGGAGAAGTATATGTTGATCTGAAAAGAATGGAGGTCATGGAGGCCAAGGAAAGGCTACCTAAAGAAACCAGGGGCAAAACTAAGGAGGAGAATCAGGCGTGGGTCGAAGTACAATCTGTGTTCAACAAGGAAGAAGTTGAAGAAGTGGATTTCCTCCAACCCTACCTCCACCTATTGTCTCCATCCTTGATTGAACTCTTGAGGTTTTGTGAAAAACTCGTGCTCGCAATACTGATCTCACTCATGAAGTTGTTTTGCTGGAGAAACATATCACAGATCTCCAAGGTATAAATCAAATATTAATGGCCCTCTTGGAATCAAAGATTGCAACAACTCCATCACCATCACCTCCAATGGAAGACAACTGAGCATGGGTATGGGCAATCCCCTTGGCTTGTGCCAAGCTTGGGGGAGTTGCCCCGGTATCGTATCACCATCACATCTTTTGCCTTTGCCTTTGTTTTAGTTTGTTACTTTTTCAGTTTTATTTTTCTCTAGTAGAATAAAGGTCTTAGTGTTTTAGGCTTGAGTTTTGATTTGTGTCACCCTCGATGTATTCGAGCTCGTGAGCCATATAACAAAGAGTATCTTAGTTGAAGGTCCTTTCCTCTTGCCATGATCAAAAGATTGAGAAAAGAACAAAAGCATGAAAGATCATGTAATGATCTTATGGGAAGTGATGGCTTCACATATAAAAAGAATGATGATTGAACCTTGTTGAGGGTAGACAAACGTAGACCTTGGTCATTGTTGCAATTAATAGGAAGTGATAAAAAAGGAGAGGTTCACATATAAATATATCATCTTTGACACCATCTATGATTGTGAACACTCTCTAAACTATTGCATGGTTAGAAGTAGATGTTGGACAAGGAAGACAACATAATGAATTGTGTCTTCTTGGTTCCGAACAATGTTATATGATTAGAGATCCCTTTGCATGTGCCGATTGCTTCAACCTCATATTAGCCAAAACTTCCCGCACCAAGTAGAGATACTACTTGTGCATCCACAAACCTTCAACCTAGTTTTGCCATGAGAGTCCACCATACCTACGTATGGATTGAATAAGATCCCCCAAGTAAGTTGTCATCGGTGCAAGCAATAAAAAATTGCTCCCTAAATATGTATGATCTATTAGTGTGTGGAAAATAAGCTTTGTACGAACCTGTGATGAGGAAGACATAAAAGCGATAGACTGCATAATAAAGTTCCTTATCACATGAGGCAATATGAAGTGACGTTCCTCCGCACTAAGAGGACACGCATCCAAACCTGAAAAGCGCATGACAACCTCTGCTTCCCTCTGCGAAGGGCCTATCTTGTACCTTTACTTTTTGCCCTTGAAAGAGTCATGGTGATCTTCAACAATTCCCTATTTCGCATTTATCTTGGCTAACGTCGTATGCTAGGGAAAGATCTATATTCATATGTCAACTTGGAGGTAAGTATTCATGAATTATTATTGTTGACATTACCCTTGAGATAAGCAGCTGGGAGGCGGAACTATAAGCCCCTATCTTTCTCTTTGTCCAGGTTAAACTTTGATCTCATGAGTACCACGTGAGTTGTAGCAATTGTAGAGAACGAAAAGATGATTGAGTATGTGGATTTGCTTTACAAGCTCTTATTTGACTCTTTCTGATGTTGTGATAAATTGCAATTGCTTCAATGACTGAAGGCTATCGGTTGTTAATTCTCGGTAAGGTTATTGATCCATGCTTTACTTTGTGAAGGAATTGTCACTTTAAGATGAGATATTATATGTTGGTATTGTTGTTCTGATCATGATCATGATGCCTGCATGTTCGTATCTTGTTTTGTCGACACCTCTCTCCCTAAACATCTTGTCATGTTTATTGATCTAGGCTTTCGCTTGAGGACAAGCGAGGTCTAAGCTTGGGGGAGTTGATACGTCCATTTTGCATCATGCTTTCATGTTGATATTTATTGCTTTTTGGGCTGTTATTACACTTCAAGGTACAATACTTATGCCTTTTCTCTCTTATTTTGCAAGGTTTACATGAAGAGGGAGAATGCCGACAGCTGGAATTCTGGCCTGAAAAAGGAGCAAGTTTGAGATGCCTATTCTGCGCAACTCCAAAAGCCATGAAAATCAATGTGGATTTTTTTGGGGATTTATAAAAAATACTAGGCTGAAGAAGTGCTAGAGGGGCGCCAGCAGGTGGCCAGAAGTCTGCTAGGCGCGGCCACCCCCCTGGCCGCGCCTAGGGGGCTTGTGGGCTCCCTGCTGGCCCACTTGCTCCCCTCTTTTGCTACAAGAAGGGTTTGGTCCTGAAAAAAATCAGGAGGAGGCTTTTCGGAGGATTCGCCGCCGCCACGAGGCGGAACTTGAGCAGAACCAATCTAGAGCTCCGGTAGGACGATCCTGCCGGGGAAACTTCCCTCTCGGATGGGGAAATCACCGCCATCGTCATCACCAACACTCCTCTCATCGGAGGGGACTAATCACCATCAACATCTTCATCAGCACCATCTCATCTCCAAACACTAGTTCATCACTTGTAACCAATCTCCGTCTCGCGACTCCGATTGGTACTTGTAAGGTTGCTAGTAGTGTTAATTACTCCTTGTAGTTGATGCTAGTTGGATTACTTGGTGGAAAAGTTTATGTTCAGATCTTTGATGCTACTCATTACCTCTCTGGTCATGAATATGATTATGCTTTGTGAGTAGTTACTTTTGTTCCTGGGGACATGGGATAAGTCATGCTATAAATAGTCATGTGAATTTGGTATTCGTTCGATATTTTGATGTGTTGTATGTTGTTTTTCCTCTAGTGGTATTATGTGAACGTTGACTACATAACACTTCACCATTATTTGGGCCTAGAGGAAGGCATTGGGAAGTAGTAAGTGATGGGTTGCTAGAGTGAGAGAAGCTTAAACCCTAGTTTATGCGTTGCTTCGTGAGGGGCTGATTTGGATCCAGTAGTTTAATGCTATGGTTAGACTTTCTCTTAATTCTTCTTTCGTAGTTGCGGATGCTTGCGAGAGGGGTTAATCATAAGTGGGATGCTTGTCCAAGTAAGGGCCGTACCCAAGCACCGGTCCACCGACATATCAAACTATCAAAGTAACGAACGCGAATCATATGAACATGATGAAAACTAGCATGACAGAAATTCCCATGTGTCCTCGGGAGCGTTTTTCCTCCTATAAGACTTTGTCAACGCTTGTCCCTTGCTACAATAGGTATTGGGCCACTTTGTTGCACCGTTGTTACATTTGTTACTTGCTACTTGCTACGAATCATCTCATCACACAACTACTTGTTACCGATAATTTCAGTGCTTGCAAACTTTACCTTGCTGAAAACCACTTGTCACATCCTTTTGCTCCTCGTTGGGTTCTACACTCTTACTTATCGAAAGGACTATGATAGATCCCCTATACTTGTGGGTCATCAGCGACCCGCGGGACTGCTACAACCTCTCAAGGTGCCAGAATGGAAGTGGGACAAGATAGGCATGGACTTTGTTACCGGCTTACCAAGGTCTAGCAGGGGCCATGACTCTATATGGATTATTGTCGACCATTTGACCAAAGTGGCCCATTTTATCCTTGTCAGCACCACTTATGATGGGAACAAGTTGTCTAGTCTCTATATTGAGCGTATAGTAAGCCTTCATGGAGTTCCCAAGGAGATTGTATCTGACTGAGGCACGCAGTTCACCTTAAGGTTTGGGAAAAAGTTCCAAAAAGCCCTCGGAACCAAGCTCTCCTTCAGCACCGCTTTCCTCCCGCAAACAGGCAGACAAACGGAAAGAGTGAATCAAATACTCGAAGATATGGTCCGCGCATGCGTCTTGGCGCATGGAGCCAAATGGGAAGACTGTGTTCCGTTTGCTGTGTTTTCATACAACAACAGCTACCAGTCCAATCTCTAGATGGCCCCGTTCAAAGTATTGTACGGACGGAAGTGTCGCACCACGCTCAACTGGTCTGAAACCGGTGAAGGGCTGATTTTCGGGCCGGAAATTTTGTACAAGGCAGAAGAGAAGGTGCAACTGGTCCGAGAAAATCTAAAAGCAGCCAAGTCACGACAGAAGAGTTATGCGGATTCTCGCCGCACGGATGTGGAGTTCATTCCCGGAGACCTGGTGTACCTCCGTGTCACACCTCTCAAGGGAACCAAGCGTTTCCACGTTAAAGGGAAACTCGCTCCAAGGTTTATTGGACCTTTTAAGATCACGGCAAGGCGTGGAGAAGTTGCTTATCACTTGGAGCTACCTCCGGAACTTTCGGGTGTGCACAACGTCTTCCACGTTTCACAACTTCGGAAGTGTCTTCAAGCGCCAAGTCGTTCCGATCTTTACAAGGACATTGACTACCAGGCCATTGACCTTCAGCCTGATCTCACCTACCGCGAGAGGGCGATCCGCATTCTGGACGAAGTAGAGCGTTGCACCAGAAGCCGCACCATCAAGTATTTCAAGGTTCAATGGAGCAACCACACCGAAGCCGAAGCTACATGGGAGCGTGAAGACTGTCTCCGTTCTGAGTTCCCACACCTTTTTAGCACTTAGCTTAGGAATCTCAGGTAAGATATTCTTGTAAGGGGGATAGGTCTGTCACACCCTGTTTTTACTATCACTTATCTGTATTGTGAAAATCTAAGCTTGTTAAAACTTTTTCAAGACAAATGTTGTGAGTGCCATGATTGACATTGTATGCATGTGTGCTTGATCATGTGAGGATAAAACCCGATTTCATAACATTTATTTCCAAAAAACCTTTACTTATTTATGATGAAGGTAAAACCCTACCTTGAGTTGCACTACATGCCCTTGATAGCAAGCAGTGCTTCTACTCAAAGTTGGTGATCTGATTTTAACCTATCTTTATATTTCAAAACCACTAAGATAATTATTTTTGTAATTATTTTCCTAATTAAATAACATGTCCATTTCTGAGGCCAGAATTGGTATTCCTACATGGAAAAATACTTTTCCGCCTTAGAAAAATCTGATTAAATTTGGAGATGATCAGAAGGACATATATTTTCCATACATGGGATTTTAAACCCTATTTTATATTATTATTATTGAATAAAACCATGAAAGCTATTTCTGTCTGTTTTGACCTTTTGAAATATTTCCAAAGGAAATATTCTCAATAAATTCCTAGAAAATTCCATTGATATCCCTAAGCCATATTTGGTGTCCACATAAAGTTTCACCTTGATCAAAGGTGATTAAGGACCCCAAATTACCCAAAAACCCTTTCTGTCTCGAAGGGACAGATCTGATCATATTGGAGTGTTTTCAAGTTTACAAAGCTAAACTTGGCCAATGGTGCTCAAGCTTGGTGAAACCCCATGATTAACCACCAAACCCAAACCTGTTAAGTTGCGGCACGAGTGGTGGGGTACAACCCCCTCAAACCACTATCGAGCACCTTCTGACAGATAGGGAAAAGCCACCTTAGCCACAGCTAAACCCAACACCTTTACTCCAAACTTATAGATTAGGTGGCCAGTATGTGTGTCTAACCCCAGTCAACTGGCCCCTCACTGGTTCAAAGTGGAAAGGCCAAAAACCCCAATTTAGATTTCAGTTCAAGGCTGACAGCACCAGTATTTCTTGTCTCCCTTGACCAGCCAAAGCTCCCACAAGACCCAAACGGCTAGCCATACTCCCAACCAGTGCCAGGACATGCTAAACACGTCCAAAGTGCCTTAGAGCACACGAGCATACCGTGGCATGCCAAAACTGCACTTTGGGCGTGCTACAGGAAGCCACCGACGTGGGGGCGACGCTCTCGGCCAGTTCCAGCCTCCCCCGAGGTGTCCAACCTCTTCCCCGACTACCCCTCTGCGTCGAGCAATCCTCAGGGCCCCTCCTCTCCCATGCTAGAGCTCGTGCGACGCGTGCCCGCGCGCACCAGAACCGACCAAGGTTGCGTGGCCATGGATGCGCGACTTCTCCCTCTCTCCCTCTGCAGCAGATGGCTCTGGTAGTGCAAAACCATGTCCTGAGACCGTGGTTTCGGCCCGAGCCTCTCCCTGCACCCCCATGCGCGCCACGGTGAGTCACTGGCACTCCCGAATCGGCTCAATGTCGCAGGCCTATAAATAGCCCTCCCCCTCGCTCTAGCACCCCTCAGATTGCTTCACCATGATCACTAGTACCTCCCTAGCCACCCCTGCAACCCAGTAGAGCCCCGGTGCTGGAGATCGACCGAGGCCCCTCCGCCTCGGAGCTCCCGTCGATCTCCGGCTACATGACGTCTCCTGCGCCCCTCGACCCCCCCCCAAACTGATCCTCTCAACCCCAGGAAACTTTCCCCCAACTCGCCCGAGCATTTCCTTGTCTCAAGCCAGTTCCTCGAGCACCTCCCGAAACCCCTCCGCCACGGCCTCCTCGTCACCAGCGAACCCCTGCCTCTCCATCGTTGTTACAACCACTAGAAGGTAGGCGACAACAAGGCGAACCCATTCCAGTCCTTGTTGGTGCTTGAGAGTGTCGACAACGTTGTCGGCGTGCTCCTTCTCCTCTCTGGCCAGAGGTAGGCGACGACCCCGACAGGTGTGCCCCACCTGTCAGTGGCCCAGCCTCCTCCCCCGCGCTGTCCATAGCCATTGACCGCAGGGCCGCGCTCGTCAGGTTCAAATCTGACGGCGCACGCGCCTAGGCAGGGTGTCGGCTGGCCATGGGCCGGCCCAGCTGACCAAGGCAAGCAGCCCTTTGACCATGACTAAGCATAGGTTACTTTGCACGATTAAAATAGCAAGTATTTCCGTTGCATATGATCATAAGTGATGGTAATCATTTGATATGATTTTATGGATGGCTCCCCGGAGCACATGCATTGAGCTTGATCCTACCCCTTGAGGGTCATGCTAATATCATGTTGACAAGTAAAGATAGAAGTAGTAATATCATGAGCATGTTGTTGACATAAATCAAGAGTTTATGAAAACCCCGTCGGGTTCCACTAATGACCGAGGGTGATGATGAATTAGGTGGTCACTTTTGGTGAAGTGAGGCACCCGGTATTTGTGTGAGTATGGTTTCGGTTATGGGATTAGATTTATGATGTGTCGACCGTCCCAACCTTACCAGTACGACCACGTTACCCCTTATGGGACGGGCTATGTTGAATACTTTGGTCGGTGCTAGCAAAGAGCCACATTACAAGTGGCGGGAGTGATGTGTGGTCACTCTCGTGATGGGGTCATGCCAGGTAGGATGAATATTCCATTTTTATGAGTTCCAGTCACACCGTTGGTCCCCGCATGGTTGGTATTGTCCATAGTCGGTGCTTGTAAAACGTACAACATGTGGGCTGGGTACCAATCGAGTGGACCTCTTTGTCTAGTATCGTCAGGGGAAAGGCATTGATCGGGTATGTTATATACCGCGAGTCGTGGATGACACGGAAGTTTCCCGGATCTCGTGGGTCCAGCGTACTACCTCTCCAGAGTGTAAAACTATTCGAATAGCCATGTCCATGGTCAAGGACAGTTGGGTAATCCTGCTTAAACTACGTCCAGCTATTTCCGCATAAACCAAGTGTGAGTGTGTGAGGTGATAAAAAAGGTGTTGTTATGAAGGTAATAATATGACCAAGTTTGGAGACTTTTCATATAGGGTGAGCCTGGATGGCTCAGCCCTCGACAGATATATTGATATCTATAACCTTTTCTTCAAAAGTAATTCTTTAACTTGATGCATATTCATGATCATACCACCAAGGTGAGTTACACCAAAGATGCATGATATTGTTATCCTTCACTTTCATTGTTCATATCATGGGCTGTTTGCGAGTACATTCAAAGTACTCATTGGCTTGCCACTGGTTATGTTATTGACTAGACATGGAAGGACCGGAGTTTGGCGATGAGTACGTCATCGGAGACGCCCGTGCGAACTAGGACGCTTTCGAGTCAGAATGCCTGTCGGTGTAGGCTTGATGGCATGGGCACCCGCTTAGCCCCTATGATTTCCGCTACTAGTTGTATCAGAGTGATTTGGCCTTAGGCCCTGCCTTGTGAACTTGACTATGTGGTCATGTGATGTAATAATTGGTACTTCGATGTAAGACTCTTTTATTCGGTTTCTCTGTTCGGTGAGCATTGATCCCTGGGATCACTGAGCACGGCGGTCTCGACTCGTGAGTCGGGGTCCCCATACAAAAGATCATGGAACAAGCAGACATTATAGATATGTTTTGGACATATCAATTCCCACCTAAGAACTCCTGAAATTTTCTGGTCATGCAATCGGGTCCATGGATACATGGAGTAAAATCCATCACTCAACTCCTAGCAATAACACTAACCCGTCGAGTGTATAATATCTGTCAACACATAACCAGAGATCTCAGAAACTCATCTACCTCAAATCCTCGAAACCACATTGATACTAAGTATGTCCGTATATTCGAACGCTCTTCACCGGTACTGGGGATGCGAGACTCCTGTCGCCACGACTAGTATTAAAGCAATTTCAAACATCCTCCTTCCTGAGATACTAAGAAATGTGAATGATAACGATGTGCTCAAGAATCCCGTAGAGCTCAACTCACCGGTATAAAATCAACACAGTAGGAGGCAACAAGTCAGAACTCCGTCACATCGACATCATATAGATTCCAAAAATATCTGCGTGATCCTAAAAAATATTTGAGTGAGAAGAGGAGTAGAATTAAAATTCTTACGTCAAGATTCTTCACCTGAGCATAGAAGAGGAGAAAAAAGAATCCTACTCTCCGATATAGTACTAGACTCAAAGAAGTTTGTCAGTGAACTAGAGACGGGGGTCCCTTTTGCCCCAGACTAGTGCACGGGCACCGACAACGCCCCTGGCAGCAGCGTGCGAGGAAGACAGCCAAGAAGTCAAACCAAGACCCACCGAGGCAACGCCCCCCCCCCCTCTCCGAGGGCGTAAAGTACAAGATCTCCAGATACAAGGCCCCGACAAACCCTCCTTGCTGGGAAGATTCGCAAGGCCCGGGAAGCCCTCCTTGCCGGCAAGACTCCCGAAGACTCGCAAGACCCCGGCAAGACCTCCTTGCTAGGAAGACTCGCAAAGACTGGCGAGGCCACGGCAAGCCCTCCTTGTCGGGAAGGTGTTCAAGCCCCCGGCAAGCCCTCCTTGCCGGGAAGATGATCAAGTCATCCAAAAGGGACGCTAGGCCAGCAAGCTCCTTTCGTTCGCCAGGTGTCCTCCCCTGTTTCTACCACAATCCAACCACTCCAACGCATCCTTCATGCGCCAGCGCAAGACCTAGGTGTAAATCCACCTGGGTACGTGTCGCGACCACCTCGCTGCAGGTTAGGGGTCAGACAAGGCATTTACTGCCCCTGACACCACCGTAGAAGAAGAACGGTGAACCTTGTTCACTATGCGACCCGTGAGCACACTGTTGGTGACCCCTTTGCCTATAAAAGAAGGCCCAAGGCTCATTCTCTAGGGGTTAGACTTTTTGGGATTTGAGACTCCCTAATCACCAGCTAAGTTACTGTAGCAAATCACCCTACATTAAGCCTCCAATACAAACTACGCAGGAGTAGTGTTTTACGCGCCAAGCGGCCCGAACCTGGGTAAACGACCTTGTCGGTGTTGATCGCTAGCTCCGCCCTCAACTCTCCACCTCTCTCCCTCCACCGAACGATCAAGGGACTCTTCGAGCTTCCCATAGGTGCGTCGAGTTCCCCGACATCTTTGGCGCGCCAGGTAGGGGGTGCGGCTGCTGAGAGATTTTTCGCGGATTCGAGCAAGTTCTGCACCAGATCTTGGGAAATTGAGCGCACGACTGTGGTCCCCCGGAGCAGGGCGCAGCGGTGGTCGCTCTACTTTGCCATGGCCTCCTAACGCCTGCGCGAGCGCCCCGCTGTGCGAGCGTGGGCCAGGGAGGCGGAGACCCCGAGCTCAAGGGCATCAGGTTGATGCGATGCTCCAAGGCAGTGCGCTGCCGTCGAGGGTGTGCCTGGGGGCTTCAGCGAGGCCTTTGACGCATCTTCTGGCCGCCGCACCTTCGGGGAGTGATGCATAGCCGTCGAGGATGCGCCAACAGCCCGCGGAGCCCAGTCACGCACTCTAGCGTAAAAACTTTCCCCCTTGGAAGCGTCGCATCGCCGCTAAAGATGAGCTCGGGGGTTCCGCCAACACGGCCTGGCAAAAGAGGAAAAGGAGTTATGCTCCGGCAACCCCCTTTCTATACGGGACTATCGGCAAGAACCTTGCCAGAGGGGACGTTGTCGGGAGAGTGTAACCTATTGCTTGTCGGGGATCTAATACCCCGACAAAATACCCAAACACCGCGGGGAGAAGTGTCGTGGCACGACAGATAAGTGAAGGATATTTTGGATGAAATTTCATAGTAGATAGGTTGTTTCCTCTCTGGAGATCCCTAACTTTGTGTGAGAAACTTGCGCATAGATGGAACCTTGTCAGGATCAGTGCACCTCGACTCTGTTTCGAACTAGTTCAACGACCCGAATGGCCACAGAGCGCCTTCACACTGTTCCGAACCTGTTCAACAGACCAAGCGGCTATGGAGCGCCTTATTTCGCCTTGAGCCGTGCTCGACGATCTAACGGTTGCACTGAGTGCAGCAAGGAGCCTTGCCGGTGACAACCCCTCCAGCGAACTGCTAATGGTCCGTTCCTCAAAGCACTAGCGGTAGGACCAGTCACGCCGGCAAGCTTTCAGAAAATGCAAAGGGTGTATCATGCAAAGGGAAGGATCAGACGCAAAGGAAACAACAATTCATTCATCTGTTTGAAACAAACTCAGACATATTACATGGATGAATTTTTACTACTCTAACCTATGATACTGTCTTTTGGCGAGGAACATGCTTGCCGAACAGAAGTTCAAGAAGACAAAAAGCGGGACGTCCCCCGGCACAACCGAGGCTGATTTCTCTTGGACCATGATACGTCTCCGTCGTATCTACTTTTCCGAACTCTTTTGCCCTTGTTTTGGACTCTAATTTGCATGATTTGAATGGAACTAACCCGGACTAACATTGTTTTCAGCAGAATTGCCATGGTGTTGTTTTTGTGCAGAAATAAAAGTTCTCGGAATGTCCTGAAAATTTACGGAGATTTTTTCTGGAATAAAAGAAAAATACATGCGCAAAGATCCACCGAAGGGGGCGTGCCAGTGGGCCACAAGCCCACAGGCCGCGGCCACCCCCCTAGGCCGCGCCGTGAGGGCTTGTGGGGCCCACGTGGCACCACCGCCCCCAAACTCAGCTCTATATCTTCCGTCTCGCCCGGAAAAAAAATCAGAGAGACGGTTTCATCGCGTTTTATGATACGGAGGCGCCGCCATATCCTGTTCTTCATGTGGGGGACAGATCTGGAGTCCGTTCGGGGCTCCGGAGAGGGGAAATTGTCGCCATCGTCATCATCAACCTTCCTCCATCGACAATTCCATGATGCTCTTCACTGTTCGTGAGTAATCTCATCGTAGGCCTGCTGGATGGTGATGAGTTGGATGAGATCTATCATGTAATCGAGTTAGTCTTGACGGGGATTGATCCCTAGTATCCACTATGTTCTAGATTGATGTTGCTACTACTTGGCTATTCTTAATGCTTGTCACTAGGGCCCGAGTGCCATGATTTCAGATCTGAACCTATTATGTTGTCGCCAATATATGTGTGTTTTAGATCCTATCTTACAAGTTGTAGTCACCTACTATGTGTTATGACCCGGCAACCCGGGAGTGACAATAGCCGGAACCACTCCCGGAGATGACCATAGTATGGGGAGTTCATGTATTCACCACGTGTTAATGCGTTTGTCCGGTTTTTATTAAAAGGAGAACCTTAATATCCCGTTGTTTCCATTAGGACTCCGCCGCCACGGGAGGGATGGACAATAGATGTCATCCAAGTTCTTTTCCCTAAGCACGTATGACTACATACGGAATACATGCCTACATTAGATTGACGAACGGGAGCTAGTTACATATCTCTCCGTGTTATAGCTGTTACATGATGAATCACATCCGTCATACTCATCCATCACCGATCCACTGCCTACGAGTCTTTTACTACTGGTCCTCGCTACGTTACTTTGTCTAGGCTTGTCCCTTGCTACAAAAGAGATTGGGCCACTTTGCTGCTATTGTTGCTACTGTTGTTACTTGATACTTTGCTACTGCTACTACTGTTGTTCCTTGCTACTTTGTTGTTACCTGTTGCAAGACTTTTCTGGAGCCGTTGATGGGAAGAATAGTTCCCCGTCAACGTGCTATTTACTGGCGCCATTGATACAACAGTTAGGAATAGTCTGCCCTCAACAGATTGTTTCTGGCACCGTTGCTATCATACTACTTTGCTACTGATACTTTGCTTGCAGACATTAATCTTTCAGGTGTGGTTGAATTTGACAAACTCAGCTGCTAATACTTGAGAATATTCTTTCGCTGCCCCTTGTGCCAACCAACAAATTTGGGTTGAATACTCTACCCTCAAAATTTTTTGCGATCCCCTATACTTGAGGGTCATCAAGACCTTTTTCTAGCGCCGTTGCCGGGGAAGCACAACTATATTCTCTGAGTCACTTGGGATTGATGTCTGCTGGTCACTATGAGGAATCCGAAAGATCCAAGAACTAAAATCTTGCCTTCCACTACGAGGAGAGGTAAGGAATTGCCATCTAGCTCTGCACTTGATTCACCTTGAGTTTTGAGTAAGTTTGCCACATCGCCTCCTGCTAGAAATCTTGATATGTCGCATGTGCTTGATGATGCTACTTCTGCTGCCCATGATACTATGCCTGATGATGCTATGCTTGATACTGCTTTGCCTGATGATGCTATGCTTGATACTATGCCTGATACTGCTTTGCCAATAGGTGCCCTTGATGCTCAAATTGCTAGAGTTGCTCCTAGACATGATGATACTTCTGAAATTGCTGATACTATTGAAGTAGAACCTGCTACTATGCCTGAATTGCCTGTTATGCCTAATTCGCGCTATGTTATGGAGGGAGAGATAGATGAGGAATTTCGTGCATGTAAGGATAGCTATGATGTTGAGAAACTACTGCGCAAGTGGAAAGAAAAATCTCTGAACGCTAGGATGAAATACAACCCGAAGTTTGCCACTTTGCCTATCTTTGTGACCGATAAGGATTATGAATTCTCTGTCGACCCTGAGTTAATCACTTTGGTCGAATCTGTTCCTTTTCACGGTTATGAGTCTGAAACGGTTGTAGCCCATCTTACCAAACTGCACGATATAGCCACCCTATTCACTAGTGAGGAAAAGATCCGCCACTACTACATGCTCAAGCTATTTCCTTTCTCGCTAAAGGATGATGCTAAGACTTGGTTCACTTCTCTTGCTCTTGGTTGTGTGTGTAGCCCCTAGGATATGGTCTATTACTTCTCTGAAAAATATTTCCCTGCCCATAAGAAGCAAGCTGCCTTGCAGGAAATATACAACTTTGCTCAAGCTGAAGAAGAGAGTCTCCCACAAGCTTGGGGGAGGCTCATCCAGCTACTGAATGATTTGCCTGATCACCCTCTTCAGAAGAACGAAATACTTGATATCTTCTATAATGGACTTACCGATGCTTCCAAAGACCACTTAGATAGTTGTGTCGGGAGTGTTTTTTGGGAACGAACCGTAGAACAAGCTGAGGTTCTACTGAATAACATCTTGTGCAATGAGAATGCTTGGACTATTCCCGAACCACCTCCTAAGCCAACTCCGAAGAAGAGAGGTATTCTATTCCTCAGTCCTGAAGATATGCAAGAAGCCAAGAAATCTATTAGAGAGACAGGCATTAAATCTCAAGATGTCAAAAATCTACCACCTATCGAAGAGATCCATGGTCTCGATAACCCGATACAGGTAGTAGAAGTAAATTCTCTGTGTAGGTTTGATGAGAGTGATATTCCTTTTGATAAACCTGCTAGCTTATGCATGGATGAATTTGATAACTTTGTTGCCAAACAACAAAGTTTCAATGATTATGTTAGCAGACAATTGGAACAAAATGCCCGTATGCTAAGTCATTTAAGTGCTTGTGTGGATAGAAATGTCAATGATCTTAAGCTTCTGAGTAAACATGCGTCTATGGTTACTACTCAGGTAGAACAAGTACTTAAAGCTCAAAATGACTTGCTCAATGATTTGAATGACAATTCCGTCAGAGTCATCACTAGAGGCGGTAGAATGGCCCAGGAACCTTTGTATCCTGAGGGTCATCCAAAGAGAATTGAACAAGATTCTCAAGGAGTTAGCACTGATGCACCTAGTCATCCTAGAAAGAAGAAGAAATATGATAGGAACCTGCACGTTAGCAACCCTGTTGCTGCTACACCTGAGAGTCCAAACGATGTCTCTATCTCTCATGTTGACACAAAATCTGGTGATGAACATGAGCCTAAGGATGATGTCAATAGTGATGTTCATGAAGATGCTCAACCTAGCAATGATACGGATGTGGAGATTGAACCTGTTGATCTTGATAACCCACAACCTAAGAATAAGAGATACGACAAGAATGACTTCGCTGCTAGGAAGCATGGTAAAGAAAGGGAACCATGGGTTCAAAAACCCATGCCCTTTCCTCCCAAACCATCCAAGAAAAAGGATGATGAGGATTTTGAGCGCTTCGTTGAGATGATCAGACCTGTCTTTCTACAAATGCGTTTGACGGATATGCTCATGATGTCTCCGTATGCTAAGTACATGAATGATATTGTGACTAATAAGAGGAGGATACCTGATCTTGAGATCTCCGGCATGCTTGCCAATTATACCTTAAAGGGTGGAACTCCTAAGAAACTAGGTGATCCCGGTGTGCCCACTATACCTTGCTCCATTAAAGGCAACTACGTTAGAACTGCTTTATGCGATCTTGGAGCCGGTGTTAGTGTTATGCCTCTCTCTCTTTATCGTAGACTTGAACTGGATAAGTTGAGACCCACTGAAATCTCTCTGCAAATGGCCGACAAATCAACTGCTTTCCCTATCAGCATTTGCGAGGATGTGCCTGTTGTGGTTGCTAACGTCACCATCTTAACAGACTTTGTTATCTTGGATATTCCCGAGGACGATGCCATGGCGGTCCTCCTTGGAAGACCCTTTTTAAACACTGCAGGGGCTATTATAGATTGCAACAAAGGCAATGTCAGTTTCCATGTCAACGGTAATGAGCATACATTGCACTTTTCGAAGAAACAATATCGAGTACATTGCATCATTGTTATCGAAAAAACTTCATCGATTCTTATTGGGAGCTTTGAATGCCCTATTCCTCGTGTCAAGATGAAGTATGATTTGCTTGTTGGGGAAATACACATACCCATTGAGGTGACCTAGTGACTATTCGAAAATTCTCTGTTCTCTTTTGCGATTCGAAAAGGTTTGTCAAAGAGGCTTGATCAACCTCACTGACGGATTTCTTTCGATGACCATGAGATGGATGAATCGAGGAGTCACAAACCTCTATTCCAAGCTTTCACCTTCGGTTTCTTAGAAGAAAAATGATAGATTTAGTTTAGTTTTCCCTGTTTTCTGTTTTAGCGTCCGGTGGAAAAGTACCACGAAAATAGAAGTTCTCCGAACGCTGTGAAAATCCAGTATGATTTTTTCCGGAATTTTTGAAAAAATCTAAGACAAAGAGCTTGTCTAGGGGCCACACCAGTGGGCCACAAGCCCTAGGGGCGCGGCCACCCCCGTGGCCGCGCCACCCAGGCTTGTGGGGCCCACAGGCACGCCCTCCACTACTTCTTGCTCTTATCTACTTCTCCTACCTCCAGAAAAAATCGTTTCACAGCTCAAAGCCATGTTCTTGCTCCTGTTGCTGGGATTTTCGATCTCTTTGCTCAAATCACCGTTCTCCGAACTGTTTTGGGGAAATTACTCCTTGGTAAGTGACTCCTCCATTGTTCCAATTAGTTTTTGCTCTAGTGCCTTATACTCCGCGTATTTTTGCTGCCTTGGTGACCAGGTTCTTGAGCTTTGCATGCTGATTTTAGCTGGTCCCAAGTAGTTTTTGATGCATAATATGGTCTCTAGGAACTTGTGGGAGTAGTTTCTACGAGTTTCTTGAGCCTTGTTCACTTTTCCTTAGAATCACTAAAAATTTCAGAAATTTTCAGAGATAGAAAAGGGAAAAGATGACGAGGTTCTTAAGAGGCTCTTCAAGCCGTGACCCCAAGGACGATGAGAGTGAGAAGAAGCCCAAATATCTGGTCCATCGAGTCGCAGAAGTTCGAGCTTGCGAGTGGCCAAGCAACATGTTCTTACGCGTTGCTGGAATTTATGAGGACTTTTATCACTTGGTGGAAAACGCAGGCCTTACCGCCTTCGTTGAAGATAAGTGTCTGCAATACCTCCTCCTCACTAATATCTTCGTACAAAGCTTTAACTTCTATCCGAGGAAGAATCCTCATATGGTTGAGTTCAAAGTTTATGATATCCCCCAGCGCATGTCACTCCAGGATTTTTGCAATGTTTGCAAATTACCTTACGTTGGGGATATTCATGAACCTCGTCCACGGGACTTGGAAGCTTTCATCGGTACAATTGTTGTAGGAGAGGAGAGAGGAGTGTCTTGCGCTAGAGCTGCTAGCATTCATTTTCCCGTGCTTCGGTACTTCTCATTATTTGTGGGAAAATGTTTGATTGGTCGTGGGAAAGCTGCGTCACTTAGTTCCCCAGATCTTGTGGTCTTTCGCGAAGCCCTTTATAATGATAAAACTTATAGCTTGGGCGCTACAGTAGCTCAACGGTTAAACCTGAACCATTCTAAAGGTGTTGTCTATGGAGGTATCTATGCTACCCATCTTTCCAGAAACTTTGAGATATCCATTAGACTGGAGGAAGAAGAAGAGGTCCTTCTTCCCGAGATATATCTAGATTACGATAGCATGGTTCGCCATGACTTTCTTAATAGAGATATAAGTAGAAGGATGATTTATAACTTGGTGTTTAGTCAGGGTACTCGTGATACTATTACCCTGCTCCTTCTTTGTTCAATCTTCATGTAGGCAGGTACATTATTATGCCCTCGGACATCTACGCATATTGGGGCTTAGCCCAACCACAGGTGCCCGTGCCCGAGCCGCCAGTTGAGTATGAGACATCGGTTTATCAGTGGGAGCCAGAAGAGCTCACACAGCAGTGGCATCCTCAGTCCACCCCGGAGTACCCCGGAGCTGGTTATTCCCCTCCTTGGGAGTATACCAAGTTAGGCCAAAAGCCTGAGCTTGGGGGAGTACGTGTTCTCACCGACTTTACATTCTTGCTTATGCTTTCACTTTGTTCGTCCGTGTTCACACTTTGCCATTGTATCATCCATGTTAGTTTATTTTCTTTTTCTCGTTTTCTTTTCGTGTGTCTGTCTAGTTTGAAGAAAAACCAAAAATATTTTCTTTTTCTTCTTTTGCTTGTTGGGAGCTTTCCCGTGTAAATAGTTTTCTTTTTCTTTGGGTCAAGGTAGAAGATATTGGTTACAATGTTTAGTGGCTCTTGCATGCATACCTGTTTAGCTTTCAAAGAGCCATATTACTTTGTCTTCTCCTTTGTGTCTGCCTGCAGATTCCAGTTTTAGTCCAATGCACGAGCACGCTTATTATTGTTCACATCGTTCGGCCGTGCAAGTGAAAGGCAATAATGACGATATATGATGAAGTGACTGAGCTTGGAAAAGCTGGTATGAACTCGATCTATTTTGTTTTTGTAAATATGACTAGCTCATCATGCCTGATTCAGCTTTGTTGTGAGAGAAACATGTTTGCAATGAAAACTTAGAGATCAAAGTTGCTTATGCCATGCTTACTTAGCTAGGAGCTTATAATGGTTTGTCTTGGTTGCCCACATGAATTTTGAGATGACTATGATGTAGTATGATAGGATGGTATCCTCCTTTGAATGTTTCAAGTGGCTTCACTTGGCGCATGTTCATGCATGTAGTTGAAACAAAATCAACATAGCCTGTATGATATTCATGTTCATGGTGATTTATGTCCTACTCATGCTTGCACTCAATGCTAGTTAATCTCAATGTATTTTGACGACTGTTGTCGCTCTCTAGTTGGTCGCTTCCCAGTCTTTTGCTAGCCTTCACTTGTACTAAGCGGGAATACTGCTTGTGCATCCACTCCCATAAACCCAAAGTTGTTCCATATGAGTCCACCATACCTACCTATGTGCGGTATCTACCTGCCGTTCCAAGTAAATTTGCATGCGCCACTCTCTAAACCTTCAAGAAATAATCTGTTTTGCATGCCCGAACCGCTCATGTGGTGATAGGGGGCTATTGGTATCTTCCATGCTAGGCGTGTTATCCTCGATATGTGTTTATTCACTATCATTCACGAGAAAGGGGTCGGTAATTGGAATTCCCAGTTCCATGCTCAAATCGAAAAGATAATTGCAATCAAAACTCCCCCAGGATTGATGTTTGTATGGATGGTACCCGAGGATTCGGCTAGCCGTGGAGTGTGATTGGTTGGTGGTGGGGGAGTCAAAACTTTACTTTTCTGTTTGGGAACCGCCTATAGCATGTGTAGCGTGGAAGATGTTGAGAACTCTTAGTCATTGCGTTGACAATGAAAGCATGCCACCCAAAATTATTATCTCTGTTTTCAAAGCTTGAGCTCTGGCACCTCTGCAAATCAATGCTTCCCTCTGCGTAGGGCCTGTCTATTTATGTTCCTGTTGAGTCATCCTCCTCTTACAAAAGCACCAATTAGAGAGCACCTCTGTCATTTTTATGCTTTGCTTTTAACTGTGTTGAGTATGACTGTGACTGGATCTTCATTGCCATGAATTACAATGTTTAGTCAGCCCTTGGTCTTTGAAGGTGCTCTACATTTATGTTTTGCGGTCTCAGAAAGAGCTAGCGAGATACCATCTATTCGTACTGCTTCATGTTGTTTTGATTGAAGTGTTGACATTTGAGGCTTATTATTATTTGCTCGCTAGTTGATTATGCCATTGATATGAGTTTACCGTGAGACCTATATGTCATTTGCTTATGTGGTTTGCTTGTGATCTTGCTGAAATTCTGGTTTTGAGTTAGACATAGTTGCAACAACAAGATCAAACAGAGTTCGTCAAAGTTTTTCTTTTGTCTCTCTCAGTTTGTCAACTGAGTTGCTTGAGGACAAGCAAGGCTATAAGCTTGGGGGAGTTGATACGTCTCCGTCGTATCTACTTTTCTGAACTCTATTGCCCTTGTTTTGGACTCTAATTTGCATGATTTGAATGGAACTAACCCGGACTAACGCTGTTTTCAGAAGAATTGCCATGCTGTTGTTTTTGTGCACACATAAAAGTTCTCGGAACGTCCTGAAAATTTACGGAGATTTTTTCTGGAATAAAAGAAAAATACCTGCACAAAGATCCACCGGAGGGGGCGTGCCAGTGGGCCACAAGCCCAGAGGCCGCGGCCACCCCCCTAGGCCGCACCATGAGGGCTTGTGGGGCCCACGTGGCACCAGCGCCCCCAAACTCAGCTCTATATCTTCTGTCTCGTCCGGAAAAAAATCAGAGAGAAGGTTTCATCGCGTTTTACGATACGGAGGCGTTGCCACATCCTGTTCTTCATCTGGAGGACAGATCTGGAGTCCGTTCGGGGCTCCGGAGAGGGGAAATCGTCGCCATCGTCATCATCAACCTTCCTCCATCGACAATTCCATGATGCTCTTCACCGTTCGTGAGTAATCTCATCGTAGGCTTGCTAGACGGTGATGAGTTGGATGAGATCTATCATGTAATTGAGTTAGTCTTGACGGGGATTGATCCCTAGTATCCACTATGTTCTAGATTGATGTTGCTACTACTTGGCTATTCTTAATGCTTGTCACTAGGGCCCGAGTGCCATGATTTCAGATCTGAACCTATTATGTTGTCGCCAACATATGTGTGTTTTAGATCCTATCTTGCAAGTTGTAGTCACCTACTATGTGTTATGACCCGGCAACCCCGGAGTGACAATAGCCGGAACCACTCCCGGAGATGACCATAGTATGAGGAGTTCATGTATTCACCACGTGTTAATGCATTGGTTCGGTTCTTTATTAAAAGGAGAACCTTAATATCCCGTAGTTTCCATTAGGACCCCGCTGTCATGGGAGGGATGGACAATAGATGGCATGCAAGTTCTTTTCCCTAAGCATGTATGACTACATATGGAATACATGCCTAGGTTAGATTGACGAATGGGAGCTAGTTACATATGTCTCCGTGTTATAGTTGTTACATGATGAATCACATCTGTCATACTCATCCATCACCGATCCATTGCCTACGAGTCTTTTACTACTGGTCCTCGCTACGTTACTTTGTCTAGGCTTGTCCCTGGCTACAAAAGGGATTGGGCCACTTTGCTGCTACTGTTGCTACTGCTATTACTTGTTACTTTGTTGCTGCTGCTACTGCTGTTCCTTGCTACTTTGCTGTTACCTATTGCAAGACTTTTCTGGAGCCGTTGCTGGGAAGAATAGTTCCCCGTCCACGTGCTATTTACTGGCGCCATTGATACAACAGTTAGGAATAGTCTGCCGTCAACAGATCGTTTCTGGCACCATTGCTATCATATTACTTTGCTAGTGATACTTTGCTTGCAAACACTAATCTTTCAGGTGTGGTTGAATTTGACAAACTCAGCTGCTAATACTTGTGAATATTCTTTTGCTTCCCCTTGTGCGAACCAACAAATTTTGGTTGAATACTCTACCCTCGAAAACGGTTGTGATCCCCTATACTTGAGGGTCATCAGACCAGCACTGCACAAAGGAGAAGGGGGCGGAGGACAGGGCGACCGGAAGGGCTGAATAAGCCGGAGCCCGCAATCACGCCTCCTCAAAGACGAGGCGTCGATGCCGGCTACGGCAAGGTAACCCCACCGGGAGGGGGAGAGGCATGAGCAGGCCTCGGCAGCATGGCCGGCAGTCAGCCGGAGCTCGGGGAGTCATTCTCCGACTTGACCCCTTGAGATCCTGACCTGTCAAGAGTGTCACTGCCACTGCTGTCCTCCTCCTCGCTATCGCTCGAGGAGGGACATACGGCGCCCCTTGAGCTCTCTTCACAGCAGCCGCGACGCACACCTGAGCACCCATAAAACTTGACGGATAGCATATTATCCTCCGCTAGCTTGAAGGGCAGGACATGCCCATCCTCGAGGCTGTGGGCGCGGGCGAAGGCTTTCCATCCCTGCCTGAGCAACATGGAGCGGTGTTTCGGGTACTCCACGTGCACCTGCATAGCACCGTGGGAGCAACCGTATGCCCGCAACCACAAGACGGGAGGCTTGGCGGCCTCCATCGCCTTAGCAAAAGGGCGAGGGAGGTGTAGATGGCCCCGAGGGACGCGGTGCAGTTCCACGACGAACTCTAGTGCCGTCCCGTCGGAGTGCCCGCCCCACGGAGGAGAATCCGGCACCGGGGGAGAAGACGGAGGTGCTGGAGTAGCACTCCGCCTTTCCCGGCCACGGCCTCCGAAGCGACTGCCACCCCTCGCCCCTCCGCCGCCTCGGGCGCTCGTGCCGCCCTCCGCAGCTGCAGCCCCTGAAGCTGTTGCATGATCTTAATGGGATCCCCTTGTCGTCCTGGCAGCCGATGGTGGCTGCCCTCATCCCCTAGCCATGGTTGGGGGCGAGCGCCACCTGGAACTAGAGAAGACTCCGCAGATGCAAGCCGGGGGTGCTGAATGTTTGGGGAGTTAGACGGATGAGCAAAACCCCCTCACAAACTTCCTAACTTATAGGGCAAGGCGCAGGGGCTAGCTCTCCTCACTCCAGAAAGCACCACCCCTCTCGCCCAATCACCCATGATCACGGGCGAACAGGGAACCGCCCTGCTACACCAATGCATGCGGGGGCGGGCCCTCCCACGACTACAGCCTTTGAGGCCACGAACTCCACTTGCCTGACCGTTACTGCGCATGCCTGCTTCGGGAGGTGGGGAGGCCACTTTGCGCACGCCTCCCCACTTCACGCGTTCAATGCGCGACGTGGGGAAAGGCCGTTTGCAACGGCTCCAAAGCTATAGAGTACCCTGTCAAGGAAGCCTGTGCACCACTTTGGGCCTGGCCCAGCAAAGCCCCGTGCGCGTGTGTGGCCCAGGCCCGGGGAGTCTTGTCGGTGCACTAGAGACTGGGGTCCCTTGTGCCCCAGGCTTGTGCACGTGCACCGGCAATGCCCCTCGTAGCATAGCACGAGGAAGACTCGTAGGAAGACAAACCAAGACCCACCGAGGCAACTCCCCGACATAAGGTACAAGAGCTCCAGATACAAGGCCCTGGCAAACCCTCCTTGCTGGGAAGATTCGCAAGGCCCCGGCAAGCCCTCCTTGCTAGGAAGACTCCCGAAGACTCGCAAGACCCCGGCAAGCCCTCCTTGCCGGGAAGACTCGCAATTACTGGCAAGGCCCCGGGAAGCCCTCCTTGCCGCGAAGGTGTTCAAGCCCCCGGCAAGCTCTCCTTGCCAGGACATAATCAAGTCATCCGACAGGGACGCCAGGCTAGCAAGCTCCTTTCTCTCATCATGTCCAACCACTCCTGCGCATCCTTCATGCGCCAGCGCAAGACCCAGGTATCGATCCACCTGGGTACGTGTCGTGACCATCTTGTTGCAGGTCAGGGGACAGACAAGGCATTTACTGCCCCTAACACCACCATAGAAGAAGAGCGGTGAACCATGTTCACTATACGACCCGTTTGCCTATAAAAGGAGACCCAAGGCTCATTCTCTAGGGGTTAGGCTTTTAGGGATTTGAGACTCCCTAATCACCAGCTAAGTTACTGTAGCAAATCACCATACAGTAAGCCCCCAATACAAACTAAGCAGGAGTAGGGTTTTACGCGCCAAGCGGCCCGAACCTAGGTAAACGACCTTGTCGGTGTTGATCGCTAGCTCCGCCCTCAGCTCGCCACCTCTCTCCCTCCGGCGAATGATCAAGGGACTCTTCGAGCTTACCATAGGTGTCGATTTCCCCGACATAGTTTTCCACTAGACTCGACTCGGGAAGTTCGATCAATCAAGGGGACTCCTAGGTCGGTACCGCTCTGATACCAACTTGTAACGCCCAAAGCGCGATCCTATCCTTATTTTGGCTCGAGGGCCATAACATGGATAGAAGCGCATATCGCTGTTTTGCAAGATTGATATTGTTATAAGTACGTGTACTGAAGAGATGAGTATATGGAATTGTCTTACACTCGCCACAAGCTACATCAAGTTCACATGAGTACAACAACATAATCGAGCATCATGTAGAAGATCAGGGTCCTACTATGGACGAAAACAAACGATAAAAGAACAACGTCCGTCCTTGCTATCCGAGGCTGCCGGCCTGGAACCCATCCTAGATCAATGCAGAAGAAGAAGAAGAAACTCCAAATAGAACAATCATCATGATCACGTCAAATACTGCTTTACATGTACCTCCAACTGTTGTTGTAGTAATCTGTGACCCACTCGGACTCAGCAATCTCATTTCCAAAGGTATCCAGACTAACAAAGCTTAATGGGTGAGGTATGGTTAAGTGGTGAGGATGCAACAAGCGACCAAGCATTTATTTGAGCTCGCTAACTTACAAGTACAAGAATAAAAGAGGGGATGATCTACGCATATCGGACGTGAACAAATAATCATCAAATGAATGATCCTGAACCCTACTTACGTCAGACATAACCCCACCGTGTCCTCGATCGGAGAAGGAGCTCGTGAAAGAGACAGTCATTGTTACACACTCAGTTGGCACATTTTAATTAAGCTTACTTCAAGTTATCTAGAAATGGATGTTAAACAAAGTTCCCAAGTCTGCCACGTAACCGCGGGCACGGCTTTTCAAAAGATTTAACCCTACAGGAGTGCTCCAACTAGTCCATCACAAACTACCACAATCCACATAAAAAGCCTCGATCACGAAACTCGTAATCTCCTCGGATTCCTTACTGGAAAACCTCAACTATAAGATAGCCCAAACCATCACCGGAATCCCGATGCACAAGATATTTCGTAAAATATAAAACAAGTCCAGCAAGGCTACCCGGTGAGCCAGATCTGCATCTAGAGCCGCACGCTCTCTGTCTATGGGCATCAACCGACTATGCAAAGTGGACGATAGCCACACGCCTCGAGTTGCCCCAAGGTGGCACCGCCGAGTGCTAGGTGGGTGGACAAACACACATGAGGAGCACTGACCTAGGTTGTTGAATAATTTTCCTCTGGTTAATTACTCCCTATGTGGTTCATTAGTTATTAGGCAAATAGTACCAAAGTTGGGCCTTTCCAGACGAGTTAGGAGCGCTCAGTTATGTAATATAACACAGATATGCAAAACTAAGGCAACAAAGGTAGAACAAAACACCAGGCTAGAAAGGTCGAGCCTTCCACCTTTTACCAAGTATATAGGTCTATTAAATTAAATAGCAATTAATACGGTGATATAACAAGGAACCTATGTTATCACATGGAAGCAACTGTACCTACAACTAGCAATGCTATCGAAAGGCTGAGCAAGCAGTAACATAGGCAAAAGGTGGTTTGCTGGGTTGTGGAAAGGTTAGAGGTTTTCATGTCAATGTTGGGAGGCTGACATTTAACAGGTGGTAGGCGGCGAGACATAGCGAACGATATGAGACAACTAGCATGGCATTGATAGTAATGATATCTAGGGAAATGATCATCTTGCCAGTGATCATTCTTGGAAGAAGAACAACTCCGTGAAGCAGGTGAACGAACGTAGTCGAACGGATCCTCGCATTGCGCCACGCTTGCGGAACTGTAACGAGAAGAAGCAAACCAGAAACAAGAATCAACACGCGATATTCACCACGGATCATGCACGATATGAAGCACAACCAAATATGATGCATGTCCATTTTAATTATGCAAGGCATGGCAATTCACAACAATCAAACACTACACATTAAGTGAAGCTCAATATGCAACGAGTTACATATTGACGAAACTACACATTTGAATTACTTAATTCATTCCCGTTTTGGTACACGTCAATATTAAATGTTGATAAACATGGTAGGAGGTGAAATATAATTAAAATACCTACCTAGGCATTTTAAGTGAGGTCAGAAACAATATATAGCATCTCCGAAATGACCCCATATGTTAATTTAGAAATCTGTCCAGACCTGAACTAACATGTTATAATATCTGTTAAACAGCAGAATAAAGAGATTCACGTGAATCTATGCGCCATTCTAGTCGATTTACATATATGGATCATCTCCAACGGAGTTACGGTTCAAAAGATATGGTCACCACAAGATATGATGCCATGAATGCAATATGTATGCAAATGACACCCACATGCATTCCAAACCATGAAGGCTGCAAGATATTATGAAACTACACGAGATTCTAAGCAAGTTTCATATACGACACGTTCGAAACGAAGCAACGGTTCAACAATTACAAGCAAAACAAGAAATAGCTACAATCTGCCAAAAACAGCAACATGGCATTTTGTACACCCTAATACGACAAGCTACATAATTCTAAAATTCTCAAACAAGACATGAGGCAGTATTGGTTAGGATGCACAACAACACCTTACTAAATACAACTAGCATGGAAGCATGGATCACTAGGAAAAGAACTCACAAAATGGCAAGTTGCACACAGTTTCACACTTAGTGAAACTAACAGTTTTCACAGTGCAGTTTTCAACCAGAAGGCATATTGGCAGAAGTAAAACTATTTGTTACATGGAATAAAATGGAATACAAATTTACAACATGCTAGAGACTCTTAAGAACTACAAATAACTCCATTGCACCAACCACAAAGGGGATGTAGATCACTAGCAAATCTCATTGTAAGACAGCAACAAAATATTACAGATTCCCGACTTAGAAATATTTCAACATCTCAAAACAACACTATTTTCTAGCAAGTTGGCAACAAGAAAACAACACCTAAACATGGATTTCTATAGCAAACAAAATTACCAGGGGCTAGCATACATGTCCAAGGGCATATCTCAAGTTCACAAGTAATCCATATCTTGCACGGAATAAATCACACAAAATAAGCAAAAGGGCAACATGGCAAAATATCATCCACGCTAACTTACTCAAAAGACAAAACTAAATGCACAGTTAAATTCTATGGATTTTTCTACCCTGGACACATATATAATATGTGGGGTTTGACATAAAACTAATGCCACCTCATATATGCGAGAATATGACCTAAACCAACATAGCAAACTATTTATGCCACCTACATGAAAATAGCAAGACTACTATTTTTACCATGCATGGAACCATGTTGCAAACAACATGAAATTTTTTCATACTATGTTTGACCAACTCGGATGCACGCATAAATATCTATGGAATAAACAACTAAACATAACAGCACCAAAATCCATCCAAAGAGCAGGTTAAAAAGTTTTAAGTATGCATGCAAGTTGGAAAACATTAGTGTACATGCAATGCTACATGTTTTACATATCTAACTTATCTCGATCTGACACACGGTTTAGAAGTTACAGGCGTGTTAAAATCATGCAATTTTCTGATAAATTCGCAGTAGAATAAAATACACCGCGGGCCGAATGTGGCTAATGGGCCGGATCTAACCACGACACTTCTCAGTTATACACCGCACAAGGCGAGGAATAGACGGGTCTGTCGGTGCTCACCTCGGGCCCATCGGAGTTGGGCCGGCTCTGGAGGAGGCCGGGGTTGGGCCACCTGTGGCAGTCGCTAGGCTTGCAGGTCCGACTGGGATGGGGTCCACGCGATGGGGCGGCCTCGCAAGGCGCGGCCCACGGTGGGTCAACGCGAGGCGAGCGGATCGAGCCTCTTGCTCGATCTCCCGATGGGGACAGCGACCATGGCAGCGCTGGCTGATCTCCGGTGACGACGGTGCTCTGAGGCGGGATCCGGCGGAGCCGAGCAAAGGACGACAGTGCAGCCCGAGCACTGGCTAGGCCGCCAGCGTGAGGGAAGCCGGAGAGGCTTGGGGACGGGGATGGGTGCCGCGACACGGAGGCGAGGAGCTAGTCGTCCATTTCGGTTCGGTGCGGCGCTGGCCGGCGAGTAGGGCCATGGGAGTGCGGTGGCCCGATCTCTGGGGCACGAGAACCTCGGGGGATGGTGGCTCCAGCTAAATGGGTGGCGCGGCTCTCCTTGAGCACGAGGAGGCTAGCTGTGCGGGAGGCGCAAGAGGACGGGGCGGCTGCGGGGCTGCAGCACGGCGAGCGGGCGAGCGGCGGCGCCCTTCGGGCCCGGGAGGGCGTGGCTCGGGCCTGGCGTGCCCTGAACGCTAGGTGGGAGGCTGTGGTGGTCACGGGGGTTGGGGAGCATGGGAAACGAGGTGGAGGCTAGGGTTTCCTAATTAGAAGGGATTGCCCTTCCTTTTATAGGAGGGATTTAGGGTTAGGGGATTTCAACCATTTTGGGGTCGTCGAATCTCGACCGAACGGTGTCACACGGAAGGGTAGGCTAGGTGGATGGTGTTGGCTTGTGTAGTTGGGCTATGTAGGGATGATAGGGAAACAGTGCGGCCCGTGACAAAGTTTTAAAACAGTGAAACGTTCCACAGTTGAACCGGCTATAGTGCCGCTATATGTTTAACGCTACGGGTATCACATGAACTCCGATTGCGACGAAATTTGGCACGCGGTCTACCTACATTAAAATAAGACCGCACGCCAAGTTTTAACCCAATTCGAGAATATTTTATACACACCTTTAAAAACAATATTTTATCAATGTCGCGGGTGTGTGCGTGTGTGGTTGGTCTCGAAACGGTCAACGACGAAAACGGAGAGAACTGGCAACTACGAACGGATGCAAGTTTTGAAAACTGATGGTAACGGAGTGCCGATGCAATGCAGATGATGCAAATGATGCGATGACGAATGCGACAAACAATCTAATCACACGGCGGTGGCGGAATAAAAGGGGAATCTTCTGGAGCGTCGGTCTCGGGCTGTTACACCTTAGTTGACCGTGATCAAAAGAAGCAACCCCTTTGGAGGTCTACTCCATCCTCCGCTCGTCATCTTCTCCTTTGGTAATTGGGAGTTTGTGTATTTTGCTATTATAGCGTGTATCCCCATCGAGGTTTGGGATGCCTCTTCTGACTTCCCCTCATGAACAAGCTTCCTTCTATTCCACCATAGATACCATGTGGTAATAGTCATCAACTCTCTTCCGTTCTGGCAACCCAACATATATAGATCTTGATCAGACATAAGTAGTAACACTTCAAGAGTTTCCTTTCCTGCACGGTCCACCATGTTGGCGTTTTTAATCATTTCATATAGCCCCAAACTTTCCCACATCTTTTTAGCCTTCTAACATAAAAACAAGACGTGTTTGGTATCCTCTGGCCCATTCACACATGATGGACAGACCGGTAAAGTTCTTATGTGTCAATTAGCGAGCGTAACCCGACACGGAAGAGTTCCATGAAGCGTACTGCAGATAATTTTTTTAACCGTCGCACGAAAAGCTAATTCCCAAATCTTGCCCCAAATAGGATTGGCCTTACTTCTTCCCATGCCATTTGAATATTCCAGTTTCCTCCGATGTTATTTGTTCCATTCCTCCATATAAGCTGATTTTAAAGTGAACACACTACAACAGGACCCCCCCCCCTCCTTATAGCAACGCATTTTTCCGTATCTAAAAGTCAATATATGCGTTGTTAGTGCCATTACCAACGGTTTGGGATCCGTAGCCTTATCCAGTGTTGCTAGCGCATTATGCAACGCATATACAGCCGTTGGTAAAAGGGATCTTTGCAAAACTGCAACACTTAAAAACGGACTTGTGCAACACTTCTATACATTGGTGATTAATGCACACGAACCAAAATAAGATTGCTTGCAATGGAGAATTTACAATGCTTCAAGTGTACATATATAATGTGAATATTATTTTTATTTTTATATATATTGCCAAAAATGAAATTAATTCCCAACGGTGTGGTGATAATAATATATTTCAAGTGAATAAAAAACAAGAGAATATACTCACAGGAGGAAGAAATCATATATCAAATAAAATTGTTGGATTACAATAGCAGATATTACACGAGGAACCTCATCCAAATGGGATGGATAATCTAATAATTTTCTTGACATTGAAACTATAACAAAAGGCATCCATCAATATCCCTACAACTTAACTGAAACTTAAGCGAGGAACATCATCTAACAGGAACATCATCCCTACAACTTAACTAAAACTGAAAGCATCCATCATTATCATTGCAGTATTCTTGCCATGCACCCATATCATCATTCATTTGTCTTTAAATCTACAAAAAAATATTAAATGAATCGTTAACACACCATTGACATGAGGCAAGTAGTGAGGCGGGATATTAATCACGTACAAATATTACTGGAATTGTAACCATGAAACAATTGCAAAATCTTAGTTTGTAAATATCTAATTTGCAATTTAAGTTCATATCGTCGTATAATGGAAATTCACAAGTATATAGTTTTTCGACAATGCAAGGATCATTCTCCCAACCTTTGCCACATAGCAGGCAGAATTTTCTTCAAACATTGCAAAAAAGGCCACTAAGGTCATTCTACTATGCTTATTGAAGTTCACACAATTCTATAGGAAATAAATAGTATTTCCGTTGAATTAGCATGATCAAGCCCTTGAAGAGTTACAAATATGTGCAGCTATCATATTATCAAGTTTAGTTCTAAGAGAAAATTGTGAATCTACTGGATGAGCCTAACTAAGTATGCAAATAAGCAAAAAATATTACATGACAAATAAGATTCTTTGCTGATAATATAGATAGTGGAGCACCGTAAACCTTAGTCAAACATACTATGACCTGAGACAAACATTGAAATTGCTATAAATAAGTGAAGATTTTTTTTAATAAATTAGATAACATATATCAGTTGTCAGCACACACATGTATCGTTTGTTTTTGCTTCATAAATGTGCATAAACACTGCGAATCTTAAAGAAAGGGCATTCATGGGGAGTTACAAACATAAATTACCTGCAGTTTTTACCTAAGTTATGCATATGTGACATCTTCCATGTATAATAGCAGCTTTCAAGTCACAATTACTAGCGTGCATACTTTAGAAGAACCACAAGGGTAGTGAAACTCTTCTAGCATGTATGTAGCATACTGCTTTGTTGCCCCAACTTTCCTTTTTTGATCAGACTCTGCAACACCTGTAAAATGATTAATGAGGAGTGGTAAGGAAGATATAAAATTCACTTGATCTTGTCAAAGAGATTCGATATGACGTACATACAACCAAAGCTCCATTTACTGTAGCATTGTAGTGATGAATAGGCCATGAACATAAATACAAATCTGGAGGTCGGTTAATATGTATGAAATTTACTATCTTACTTATACTTTGTTCTTGCCTATTTCGCTAAAGTACAGCATGCCGCACCATTTATATTAGAATATATGTGCAGAGGTAGCAAGTAGCGAGCTAAAAAACAATTAATATGAGTTGCAAAATATTGATCTGAAATACATATGAGAAGGCACTGCCTTCACACCGTTCATTCAAATATAGCTATATAAACTTATCAAACTACATTTAAACATAAGGATACTTTTATATTTTTGTGACACATAATATATATGTTGGACAATAGCCTTGAACGCATATTTTAATCCAGTAAAATGCCATCAACAAACATATATTAGAGAAGTATAAAAGTAGTGGCCTGAAGTTATAGCATACCTGACTATATGTAATATAGGCCATTGCTTAATCACATGTCAGCATCAATATACCTGAAATGGGAGCATGGAAAAAAGATAGGGGATACATGCAGCCTTCCAGTCAACTGCATCTTATGGCTATAAGCAAGCTTTGTAATAATACATAATTAGGTGAGAGGAGAGTTAGACCAACACTTCTCATTACATGTTAATCAGTAAGTTATTTACTCCTTCAGTTCCAAAAAAAGTGGTGTGGTTTTAGTTCAAGGGAGTACGATTTATTCCTTGACAACAAATGAAACTTGTTCCTTCGACAGAAGTTGATTATGATATAAATAATGAACCAATAAACCATGTACAAATATTATCTTTATTTAGAGGAACATAAATGCTTGTACTTTTATTGCATTTTAAACTAAAGTAGCAACATACATGAATAATCTATCACAAGTATATCAGTATCACAATTACCAAACCTTCTCCTAAAAAGGATACAACACTAAGAAGATGTTGTGAACCATTCATTTCTTAAGCAACGGTAGATCGGAATGTGCACTGTTGGTGCAACGACTCAAGGATATTCTACCCAAAGTAGGATGAACTTCACATGTGGGTACCTACAATGCTTGGAATCTAGTTAGTAGCAGGTGAAAAAAAATTAATGGACACCATGGGGTTTCAACATGTTCTCATTGGACTGCATAGGAAATAACATTCCGAAGATCCTCTTCCGATCACGGGCTCAGCTGCTCACGCTCACGAAAAAAATCAAAAGAAATACTAGAAAAATTCCAAAAATTCCAATTTTTTTGTGTGTGGTAGATACTTTCATGCGTGATGTTCGCTCCAAATTTCATCCTTTTGGACATCTGAGCAGCTCTCAGCGAAAAAGACAAATCGGGTCAGAAAATTCGTGAAGAGTCAACCTTTTTCACACCCAGATTTTGTATTTTTTGCTGAGAGATGCTCACATGTCCAACTAAGATGAAATTTGGAGCAAACCTTACGCATCAACTTCTCTGCCATATAAAAAATCGAATGTTTTGATTTTTTCTAGTATTTCTTTTGAATTTTTTTTTCATGAGCAGGGGTGCAGCTGAGCCCGGGTGTAGAAACGCCCTGTCCATAAAATTCTCAATATTTAATCTGGCCAGGAACATGGCACTCGACAACACAGTTGGTGTTGAGATGAAAATTAAGATTTGTATGCTTCAATGACTATCCGTTGAAATGAAACTTATGTTTTCTATTTGTGATTTATCTATTTGAAGTGGCCACCACATATTTTTCCAACAATGACAGACTTGATCTCTAATATAACATGTCCACTTTATCTAGGATACTACAAGTAAGCAATGTGTGGACACTGAATACTATGTAAATCTTGTACGAGTCTCCGATCTTTAAGTCATATACCAAATAGATATAGAACAAAAGGCACAAATCTTTAGCTTAACTAACTTCTTGGCATGCGTGCAAAAAAACTTACAGAAACTGACTTCATCAAACCTTGACCATGAACATAGGTGCAGAAACAACTACAGAATTGTCTCAAGCACAAACGGATCTTCTCAACTCAAGATTCAAGACCATCATGCAGGAACCCGAGATGAACAAATCAAACTGTGCATACCTAGGGCTTAGCAGGTTCATGGCCGTTTTTTGGGGGATGTGGTTGCGTGCGCTGGTGATGGAAAAAATAATCTCAAACTTGGTTAGCAGGCTTGAGCAGGGATGGTCGTACCTTTGGTTCGCTGCTGGTGTTTAAAAATAATCTCAAACTTGGTGGGCAGGCTTGAGCAGGGATGGCCGTACCTTTGATTCGCTGTTGGTGGCACGGGAGCGGTGACGAAGGGCGGCGCACCGGGATGCAGGTTCGCAGGGGAGTTGTGATGACGGAGAGCGTGCCGGGATGAAGGTTCGCACCTCGCAAGGGAGTGATGCGGGTGGCACATCTGGATGGAGGATCGCATGGGAGTGGTCAGGGGCGGCGCACCAGGATGCAGGTAGTAGTTACAATAGGTCGCAGACACGCAAAGGATGGAGACGACTGGCCCGCGGCCGGCGGCCGAGGTGGGAACATGTAGCTCGAGAGGAATAGGGGGCTGGGGATAGTTGATGGCCTAGATTAATCGTGAAAAACAGCTTGGGTCGGGCTAGAAAGAGGTTGGGTTAGTGCGTTGAGCCAGTTGCAAAATGGAGTTGTGGCCGGTTGCACTCTATGGTTTACAACGCATATGCTACGATGGTCTATATCCGTATCTATTCTTAATTTTGCAACATAAAGTCAAAATGTTGTAGAATGTGCGTTGCTTTATAAGGGGTATTGTTGTAGTGACAAACCATTCTTAGTAAAGCTTCAAGCAATGCAGTATTGCATATTATGCATAGTAATGGGAATTGCCAAGACTCTTCGGGCGTCGATTGGCCACAATATTTGTCTTAAAAGATCCCCATCCCAAAAGTTTGTAACTGGAACAATAAGGTCAGCCACTTCCATCAAAAGATTCCCCCTCCTAGGTGTAATAATTCTCGTATTCGCACAATTCGGGATCCACGTATCTCTTCATATATCAATGTTTTCTTCAGTTCCAACCCTCCATATGTAACCATTCCTGAGATTCCATTCCTCCCATAATACTTTGCCAAGTGAAAGAAACACCCTTTTTTAAGTTTGCACTCATCAAATCATCCCGGGAAAATACTTAGCTCTTAAAATGGTGGCACATAATGAACCAAGATTTCCCAATAAACGCCAGGCTTGTTAAGCTAGAAGGGCCAGATTAAAATAGTGTATATCCCGAAAGCCCATTCCACCTTGGTCTTTTGGGACACACATCTTCCACCACGCCATCCAATGCATCCTTTTCTGATTGTGCTCGTCACCCCACCAGAATTGCGGCATCGTGTCAATAATTCCTTTACAATTTTTCTAAGAAATTTTAAAGACAAACATGGCATATGTTGGGATATATTGAACAACAGATTTTAGTAAAATTTCCTTTCCACCAGCAGATAGCAACTTTTCTTTCCATCCACTAATTTTCATTATGATTCGATCAATCAAGAATTGAAAAAATCATTTTTATCTATCCCCACATTGGCAGGTAGTCCCAAATATTTATCATTAAGTGCCTCAGTCATGATATTCAAAATAGTACAAATTTGCGCTTTCATCTTCTACTTTTGTGTTGGGGCAAAATAATATACTTGATTTTTCGACACTCACCATTTCCCCAAAGTAGCACAATAAGTATCTAGAACTGCATTCAAGGCCTCCACATTTGTAATATTTGCTCGCATAAGAATGAGTGAATCATCTGGGAAAAGTAGGTTGGACACTAATGGTGCATCTCTACTGACCTTTATACTAGAAATATTGCCTATTTCCTCTGCCTTTGCTAATAGAGTACTCAGACCCTCCGTACACAACAAGAATAAATAAGGCAAAGGGGGTCCTTGTAATGACTAAGATGCGACAATTTCCTTATTTGGGGGCGATGCCTCAAAAGGGGAAATAGTCACATCTAAGCGTTTCGCAAGCCAGATAAACATTGCAATACATAATAGATGTAAGAGTAATAAGATTTGGCTTACACTCGCCACAAGCTAAATTACAGATCCACGTAGTCATTCATTATTCAAATAAAAATAGGGTCCGTCTACAGACAAGATAAACGACAAAAGCAAATATTATCCCACCTTGCTAGGCCCACGATCAAGACCAAGTGCCTCTAGTCCTAGGGGTACGTCACATACATCCTGCCATTGTCCTCGTCAAACTCCCACTTCAGCTGGGTATCCTCGGAAGCATCTGTATCTGGGGTACCTGTACGTGTGGGTGGTTGAAGTAATCTGTGAGCCACGAGGACTCAGTAATCTCATGACCATGGCAGCGAATCTAACTAAGTTGTTGGGGAAGGATGGGGTATGTGTTTGAGTTTGTACAAACCTAAGCTTTGATGGTGGCTAACTTACGTTGAACAAGAATTAAAGATATAGTGGACTACGCATGACGGTCGTGAACTAAGAATAATCACTAAGTGATCCTGAACACTGATACGTCTCCATCATATATACTTTTCCAAACTCTTTTGCCCTTGTTTTGGACTCTAATTTGCATGATTTGAATGGAACTAACCCGGACTAACATTGTTTTCAGCAGAATTGCCATGGTGTTGTTTTTGTGCAGAAATCAAAGTTCTCGAAATGACCTGGAAATTTACGAGGATTTTTTGTGGAATATATAAAAAATACTAGCGCAAGAATCAACCGGAGACGTGGAGCGAGGAGGCCACAAGCCCAGGAGGCGCGCCCCCCTGGCCGCGCCTGGCAGGCTTGTGGGGCCCTCAGGGCTCCGCCGCCTCCAACTCCAACTCTATTTAGTCCCTTTCACCTAGAAAAAAAATTCAAGGAGAAGAGTCATCGCGTTTTACAATACGGAGCCGCCGCCACCACCTGTTCTTCCTCTGGAGGGCGGATGTGGAATCCATTCTAGGCTCCGGAGAGGGGGAATCGACGCCTTCGTCATCACCAACCATCATTCATCGCCAATTCCATGATGCTCTTCATCGTTCGTGAGTAATCTCATCGTAAGCTTGCTGGACGGTGATGGGTTGGATGAGATCTATCATGTAATCGAGTTAGTTTTGATGGGGATTGATCCCTAGTATCCACTATGTTCTGAGATTGATGTTGCTACTACTTTGCTATGCTTAATGCTTGTCACTAGGGCCCGAGTGCCATGATTTCAGATCTGAACCCATTATGTTTTCATCAATATATGTGTCTTCTTTATCCTATCTTGCAAGTTGTAGTCACCTACTATGTGTTATGACCCGGCAACCCCGGAGTGACAATAGCCGGAACCACTCCCGGAGATGACCATAGTATGAGGAGTTCATGTATTCACTAAGTGCTAATGCTTTGTTCCGGTTCTCTATTAAAAGGAGAACCTTAATATCCCGTAATTTCCATTAGGACCCCGCTGCCACGGTAGGGATAGACAATAGATGTCATGCAAGTTCTTTTCATAAGCATGTATGACTATATACGGAATGCATGCCTACATTACATTAACGAACTAGAGCTAGTTACATATCTCCCCATGTAATAATTGTTACATGATGAATGTCATCCGGCATAATTATCCATCACCAAACCAATGCCTACAAGTCTTTTCCTACTGGTCCTTGCTACGTTCCTTTACCGCTACTGCTGTCACTTCTGCTACTGTTACCGTTCCTACTGTTGCTATCACACTACTTTGCTACTGAAACTTTGCTGCAGATACTAAGTCTTTCAGGTGTGGTTGAATTGTCAACTCAACTGCTAATACTCGACAATATTCTTTGGCATCCCCTTGTGTCGAATCAACAAATTTTGGTTGAATACTCTACCCTCGAAAACTGTTGCGACCCCCAACACTTGTGGGTTATCAAGACTATTTTGTGGCGCCGTTGCCGGGGAGGCATAGCACTATTCTCTGAGTCACTTGGGATTTACGTTTGTTGATCACTATGAGGAATTCGAGAGATCCAAAAACTAAAGTCTTGCCCTCAACTACGAGGACAGGTAAGGAACTGCCATCTAGCTCTGCACTTGATTCACCTTCAGTTATGATTAAGTTTGCGACACCACCACCTGCTAGAAATTCTGATATGTCGCATGTGCTTGATGATGCTACTTCTGCTATCCATGATGCTTGTGATGATGCTTTGCATGATACTGCTTTGCCACTAGGTGCATTCCTTGATGCACAAATTGCTAGAGTTGCTGCTGAATGTGACGATATTTCTGAAACTGTTGAGATTATTGAAGTAGAACCTGCTATTTCACCTGTTAGAACTAGCTCTCCTAGATATGAATTGCCTAATATACCTGAGGGTTATGTTATGGAGGGCGAGGTAGCTGAGGACTTTCTTGCTTGTAAGGATAGCTATGATTTTGAGAAATTACTACGTAAGTGGAAAGAAAAATCTCTGAACGCTGGAATGAAATACGATCCTAAGTTTGCTACTTCGCCTATCTTTGTGACCGATAAGGATTATGAATTCTCTGTCGATCCTGAGTTAATCACTTTGGTCGAATATGATCCTTTTCATGGTTATGAGTCTGAAACGGTTGTAGCTCATCTTACTAAGTTGCACGATATAGCCACCCTATTCATGAGTGAGGAAAAGATCCGCCACTACTATATCCTTAAATTGTTTCCTTTATCGCTAAAGGATGATGCTAAGACTTGGTTCACTTCTCTTGCTCCTGGTTGTGCGCGTAGTCCCCAGGATATGATCTACTACTTCTCTGAGAAATATTTTCCTTCCCATAAGAAACAAGCTGCCTTGAAGGACATATATAACTTTGTGCAAGTTGAAGAAGAGAGTCTTCCACAAGCTTGGGGGAGGCTTGTCCAGCTAGTCAATGCTTTGCCCGATCACCCTCTTGAGAAAAATGAAATACTTGATATCCTCTATAATGGACTAACCGATGCTTCTAGGGACCACCTAGATAGTTGTGCTGGTTGTGTTTTCAGGGAACGAAGTGTGGAACAAACTGAGATTCTATTGAATAATATCTTGTGCAATGATAATGCTTGGACTATTCCCGAACCACCTTCGAAGCCAACTCCGAAGAAAAGAGGTATCCTATTCCTCAGTTCTGAAGATATGCAAGAAGCTAAGAAATCTATTCAAGAGAAAGGCATTAAATCTGAAGATGTCAAGAATCTACCACCTATTTAAGAGATCCATGGTCTTGATAACCCAACACAGGTAGTAGAGGTAAATTCTCTTCGTAGATTCAATGAGAGTGATATTCCTTTTGATAAACCTGCTAGCTTATGCTTAGATGAATTTGATAACTTTGTTGCCAAACAACAAAGTTTCAATGATTATGTTAGCAGACAATTGGAACAGAATGCTCGTATGCTTAGTCATTTAAGTGCTTGTGTGGATAGAAATGTCAATGATCTTAAGCTTTTGAGTAAACATGCCTCTATAGTCACCACTCAAGTAGAACAAGCACTTAAGGTTCAAAATGAATTGCTCAATGAGTTAAATGACAATTATGTTAGAGTCGTCACTAGAGGTGGTAGAATGACCCAGGAACCTTTGTATCCTGAGGGTCATCCTAAGAGAACTGAACAAGATTCTCAAGGCGTTAGCACTGATGCACCTAGTCATCCTGGTTATAGGAAGAAAAAGAAATATGATAGGAACTTGCATGCTAGCCAAGCTGCTGCAGTTACACCTGAGAGTCCAAATGATGTCTCTGTTTCTGATTCCGAAACACAATCTGGTGATGAACATGAGCCTAGTGATAATACCGATAGTGGTGTTCATGATGATGCTCAACATAGTAATGATAAGGATGTGGGGATTGAACCTAGTGTTGATCTTGATAACCCACAATCTAAGAACAAGATATACGATAAGAACGACTTCATTGCTAGGAAGCATGGTAAAGAAAGGGAACCATGGGTTCAGAAACCCATGCCCTTTCCTCCCAAACCATCCAAGAAAAAGGATGATGAGGATTTTGAGCGATTTGTTGAAATGATTAGACCTGTCTTTCTGCAAATGCGTTTGACAAATATGCTCAAAATGTCTCCTTATGCTAAGTACATAAAGGATATTGTGACTAATAAGAGGAGGATACCTGAGGTTGAGATTTCCACCATGCTCGCTAAGTACACCTTCAAGGGTGGAACTCCTAAGAAACTAGGTGATTCCGGAGTGCCCACTATACCTTGCTCCATTAAAGGAAATTATGTTAGAACTGCTTTATGCGACCTTGGAGCCGGTGTTAGTGTTATGCCTCTCTCTCTTTATCGTAGACTTGAATTGGATAAGTTGACACCCACTGAAATATCCTTGCAAATGGCCGACAAATCAACTGCTTTTCCTATCGGCATTTGCGAGGATGTGCTTGTTGTGGTTGCTAACGTTACTATCTTAACGAACTTTGTTATTCTGGATATTCCCGAGGATGATGCCATGGTGGTCATCCTTGAAAGACCCTTTTTAAACACTACAGGGGTTGTTATTGATTGCAACAAAGGCAATGTCACTTTCCATGTTAACGGTAACGAGCACATGGTGCACTTTCTGAAGAAACAATATCGAGTACATTGCATCAATGCTATTGAAAAAACTTCATGAATTCTTATTGGGAGCTTTGAATGCCCTATACCTACTGTCGTGGTTTTGTCACGGCATATGTCCTCGTGAAAGGACTTAACACTGGAGCCATCGCACCTTGGTGGCGACTCAAAGGGGTTAAGCGGGAGAGACACGGCGATTTACCCAGGTTCGGCCCCTCGTGAGGAGGTAATAGCCTACGTCCTGCTTTTGTGTGTATTGATGTGGATTCGATTACAAGGGGGGCGTAATTCGCCAAACCTAGCACTCGATGATTTCTCACTTCCCCTCTCTTCCCCTGGGACTCGCATTTATATACAGGTCAAATCCCCTAGGGTTTACAAGGATACTTTCCTTCCTAGGAATCGTGCCCCGATGGTCTCTAAGTCGCTATCTTCCGAAGCTTGGAGACCTTCCCCGATTCACAAACCGACATACGACCTTGGCTTGACCAGGACAAGGCCCAAATACCTTCTCGGATGAATCGCCTAATGACTAACCCGGCCCAACTAGGGCGGGTCAGTCACAGGTAATACCCCCAACATTAGGCCCCAAATTGACTTGAACTTCTTTTTTCATGCCAATACATCTGCTTAGCTGAAGGCGATTCATCCCTCGTTTTCCTTCATATATCAGAAATTGTAACCCGCCATCGGGCACCGAAAACTCTTTAAGTCGCCAAACCATTTCTTGTTGGTCTCTTCTTATCCCTCGATTTCCGGGAAGATTGACACAACCCCAACGGATCTTAGCATATCGTTATCCCGAAGTCTTCGGCGCGCGTTTATAGCGAATCTTTTTATTCCCTGGCGGTTCCCGCTCACGGCGCCTCGATTCCAGCGCCGGCTCTGATAAATAGACAGGGGGGGACAGGACTGGTGCTCCCCACCTACTAGTCTCGTCAATATCTTCCACATTACTGCAGCGAGAAAACCCCATCGCTTTCCGAGGACTTCGGCGCCGCCGTCCTTCCCACCTTCACGTGAGAGGCTTTGGCGCCGCCCCTAGGCCTTCGCCGTCGTCCAGCTTCACGCCGCGGCCGATCTGTCCGCCGCCGTCGACCACCACATCGTTGCCGACCACCTTGCCGTCTGCTACGAACTCCGCCGCCGCCGAAGACCTCGTCGTCCGACGAAAACTCCGTGCTTCTCCAACAACCTTCGTCGTCGTCGGCCCTCTTCGTCTGAGAGCATCAGGTTAGGCCTTCGCCCCCTTTTTAGGAAAAGATCCAATCCCTGCTCAAAGTTCCGGCCATTGCCATGTTCCTTTATTTATCCATCTTTACCCGTAGATCTTTTAGTATAATGTTCCATGAAATGAGGGGCGTCGTCTTGCTCTGGTAAGAAATGGTCGCATCCAGTCGTTTTCCTCAGGTTTTTTTACCTGCCTGATAGATCCACTATTTACCTACTTTTTGCGGAAAGCTGTTTGTAGTCTTCATACTTAGACATTTCGGACGAAACGTCCCTGTCATCTCTAGAGCGCAGCTCTTGTAAATAGCTACCCCCCGTAAGTCGCCATAATAAACCGACTCGGCCCTTTGATATGGCGAGTCAAGTCCTTCCCTTAGTCTGTGGACAAAGTACTTGGCGATTTAAATGAACTTATTTCATCCCTTACAGTAGATGTTCGAGGCATGTAAGTTCACACCTTACTTCTTTGTAGCATGGGCGCCGTCTTCAAAAGTGGCTGGCTTCCTACTAAGGTTCACGATACCATATTGGCCTATTACGTGAAAACGGGCAACCTGGATCCCCAGAATGTTATCGGCTGGCGCACCGGGTTTGGAGAGGATCTTCGTAACCCCAGGGAAGGGGAAATAGTCGTCTTTGTTGAACACCTGGAGCGAGGTTTTAAGCCGCCTGGATCGAAGTTTCTTAGAGACGCCATGGCCTTCATGAACGTCCGCCTCCAGGATTTGGGACCCAATTCCATAAGCAACTTATGCCAATTCCAAGTTTTCTGTGAAGCTTATCTACGGATTGAGCCCTCTGTTCCTCTATTCTGGCACTTTTTTCATCTGAATCGCCAAACGGAATTCCACAACGGTCCCATCCTGGAACTCGGCGGTGTCAATGTTCAACGCCGCAGGGATAGCCCGTTTCCTTCACTCGCCATGCCCAGCCATCCCAAAGGTTGGGGCGAGTCTTGGTTGTACTGTCAAGAGACTTCTCCTGCAGGCGAAAACAAACTTCTGGGCTACCGGCCAACTCGCCTTCCAGCAAACTTCAAGCTCCCACACAAACTCACCGAGGAAGAAGAGTCGGAGTTCATCCCAGTATTGTCCGAATTAAGGTCCTTGACAAATAATGGCCTTACTGGAGTTGACCTAATCCGCTGCTGGGTCGAATGGCGTATCCTCCCTCTGAGTCGCTGGGACGGTCTGATGTGCGAATTTGATGGCACCCTAGATCATCCTCAATGTTATTTCCGTACGGCTTTAGCAGAAAAAGACATTGTCACCATTATCAAGAAACTGACTGGCGAGCCTGCGGGAAAATGCGGTCAAATCGGCCTCAAGCCTTTCTGCAAAATTAACCCGGCGCCCAAGGTGAACAAATCTAACCCGCTTTTGGTTTTTACTCCTTATGCTTCATTTGTATTGTGTTTTTGTAACATATACTATTTCAGAAAGGCGATAAGTTTTGGTCCCGAAAACCCAAAAGGCCAGCCATGAAAAATGTTAAGCCACCCTCAAAGAAAACCAAGGGTAAGGGCAAAGCTGCTGTGGCTGAACCATCCGAAGTCGATGAATCTCAAGTCGGCGATGCACTTTCAGAGGTAAAAATTCATCCTCTTTTCACTCGCCATCCACTACTGTTAATCTTTGTATTTACATCTTTCCCTTCCTTTGTAATAGAACGAAGACAATGAAAGCCAGGAGGACTCTGTTGAGGTAATTTCTGTTTCCTCCGATTCATCTCCTTCTCCACCTAAGCAGGCCAGGCGAGTTTGTGGGAAAGTTCCCTTCTCACACCCAAATGCTTGTTTGGACCCAAATTTCCTACTGAAGAAAGCACAACACACTTCAAATCGGAAGACGCGGAGTCATTCCGGTGATCTGGTGTCCGGCTTACCAGCAACAAACAAGAGGAAACCGAATGAGGTATTTTGTGAATGACAATTCTTCATGTTCTCCTTGAATCACGCCTGTAACCCGCCAATACTGTTGACGTATAATTCTTGCAGAACTCTCCTCCTACATCTGGCGACTCAGTGATGTCGACACTTCCACCAATGATTCGAGTTCCAGGGTAAAAATTTTTATAATCTTGTTTTGAATTCTGAAAGTAATGAGCCTTTCAATTCCTTAATACGCTTCTCCCTTCTTTTTAGGGCACATGCCAAGAAGAGGAAAACCAGCGGGTCAACTCCTGTCCCAACTTCAGAACCCATCAAAGACTCAGCACCGAATCAGGATGAACCGGATCAAGCCGAGCCTGAAAATCAGATGGATCTTCCTGAATCGCCAAAGGAAACAACGGATATCCCTAAGCCGCCAAGTCCATTGAGGACAACAGAAGACACATATGCTGTGATTATTACTGGTACTGGCTTCTCGAAACCGGCGCCGACGATTTTGTCAAAACATGTGGCATCCTCCTCCCAAGCCATTCCTGAATCGGGACTCTCCAAGGCCAAGCTTTCTGAGTATGAAAACCTGGAGTTCGGGGAACTCTGCTCTGGTTTTTCAAGTCGCCTCGAGGCGAGCTATGAGATGGAAAAGAGCATGCTGCGAATGTTAAAAAACAAACATGAGGTAAACTTGTTATATTGTATTACTCCCATTAACCCCCAAGGGCCGGGTCATCCAAAAAGATGAGCCGGGACTCAAGAAAATTTAGAAAAAACGTTGCGACCAGTTACCCCCAAGGGTCAGGTCATCAGTAAAAAGATGAGCCGGGTCTTGAAAAATTTAGAAAAACTTTGTGACCAGTAACCCCCAAGGGCCGGGTCATCAGTAAAAAGATGAGTCGGGTCTTGATATTGTATAATTTTATCTGAAAGAAAAAAAATTACATTAGCCCCCAAGTGTCAGGGATATTGCTTGCAATAGTTCTGAGACTTGCCCTTGTTTTGTACTTTCAACAGGAAACTCTTGCTCAAACTGAATCGGCGCTTGGCGATTTAAAGAAAAACTTATCTGGTCAGCAAGACGCCCAAGCCAAGTCGGAGGAGAAATACCAATTAGCCTTGGCTGAGCTGGAAAAACTCAAAGCCGAGTTGAAAAGGGCTCAAGCTGACCAAGATGCCGCCATAAAAAGAGCAGAAAAGGCTGAAGCCAGGCTGGCCACTGTGCAACAGGAATTATCCGGCTTGAAGCGTCATATCTCCAACATGACGCAAGCCGTCTTTGGTAAGTTTACTTCAACTTTTGATCTCCATTTATTTTATAAATAATTCTTATCATAAGTCGCCGATCATCATGACCCCTTACTCAGGTCCGAGAGCCGCCAACCTTCAAGAAGACTACGTGCTGATGCTGAAGGCGATTTACACGCTGACAGAGCAACTGTACACCGGCAGTGTCTTGACTGTTAAGGCCGTGATGGGTGCCAAAGAGCCTATCACTTCCATAAAGAAGGTGCTTGGCTTCTTATCCACACTTCCCCCTCAAATTGGCAAGCTAACTCGGTCAGCCGCTCGAAAGGGTGCTCTGACTGCCCTGAGTCGCTGCTTGGCGTATGCTCCAGAAATCAACCCGGAGGAGGTAGCAGCCGGCTTTCCTCAGCTTAAAGATGATGGGGCAGAATTTGTTGAAGAGGACTATCAACGTGTCGTCAAGGACTCCCGACTGGCCGCAACCCAGCTTGCAGCAAGCCTTGATTTATCAAAGTATCAGGCGGCTTATGATAAGAAAAACAAAAGGGTCAACCCGCCAGCCTTTGCGATGACCAGTTTAACTCCTCGGCGACCCAAGAACCCTTTTGACCTGGAAGCAGACCTGGCATCGATCCTGACTGATGACGATGACTTCGCAGCCTTGGCTAAGTGCAATTGGGTAATGGGCGACTTGCAAATCGAAGTTGGCCAAAGCTCACAGCAGGATGATCCTAAGGCGCTAATAGAATAAACCTTGCTGATTTTGGCCTCAGAGCCATGTAATAGGTTAAGTCGGTACTGTTTTGGTGATACCCTTTGCAAGAATCTTTATATCGCTCGTAAGGCGATTTTAAAATATTTGAGACTCCTTTAAGATGCTCAACTCGCCATGGACAAAGCAGTCCTGATCATTCACCTGTCTTTAGGCCTTGAAAACAGCATATATGAAAACCCAAAAAGTGACAACAAAAATTTCCAAGAGGGATCAGAAAGAAAGGTACAAAACCCTCAAGGCTATGCCAAAAAACAGCAATTTCGTCGGCTCATAAGGTCGCGACAGAATGAGGCGAGTCAGAAAACTCAAGCACGCACCCAAAAATGCAAGTTTCGTCGGCTCATAAGGTCGTGACAGGATGAGGTGAGTCAGAAAACACAAGCATGCACCCAAAAATGCAAGTTTCGTCGGCTCATAAGGTCGCGACAGGATGAGGCGAGTCAGAAAGCTCGTGCATGCACCCTAAATGCAGGTTTCGTCGGATCATAAGGTCGCGACAGGATGAGGCGAGTGAGAAAGCTCGAGCACACACCCTAAATGCAGGTTTCGTCGGCTCATAAGGTCACGACAGGATGAGGCGAGTCAGAAAGCTCGAGCACACACCCTAAATGCAGGTTTCGTCGGCTCATAAGGTCGCGACAGGATGAGGCAAGTCAGAAAGCTCGAGCACACACCCTAAATGCAGGTTTCGTCGGCTCATAAGGTCGCGACAGGATGAGGCAAGTCAGAAAGCTCGAGCACACACCCTAAATGCAGTTTCGTCGGCTCATAAGGTCGCGACAGGATGAGGCGAGTCAGAAAGCTCGAGCACACACCCTAAATGCAGGTTTCGTCGGCTCATAAGGACGCGACAGGATGAGGCGAGTCAGAAAGCTCGAGCACACACCCTAAATGCAGGTTTCGTCGGCTCATAAGGTCGCGACAGGATGAGGCGAGTCAGAAAGCTCGAGCACACACCCTAAATGCAGGTTTCGTCGGCTCATAAGGTCGCGACAGGATGAGGCGAGTCAGAAAGCTCGAGCACACACCCTAAATGCAGGTTTCGTCGGCTCATAAGGTCGCGAGAGGATGAGGCGAGTCAGAAAGCTCGAGCACACACCATAAATGCAGATTTCGTCGGCTCATAAGGTCGCGACAGGATGAGGCGAGTCCGAAAGCTCGAGCACACACCCTAAATGCAGATTCTGTCGGCTCATAAGGTCGCAACAGGATGACACAATTGCTTTTTAATAAAGAAGCCCCCAAGTCAGGGAGTATTTTATTACTTCATAGTTAAACTGAAAAACTTACATAGCGTAGAGCTTTAAGAGCTCAAGTGTAATAAGGCCGCAGATGGGCAATATTCCAGGGGCGAGTCGACTCAGCCTCCGTGGTCGGCCGATTAGGCCGGAGATCCACCAAATAATAAGAGCCATTGCGGAGGTTCTTGGTGACGACGAATGGCCCTTCCCAAGGTGGTGACAGCTTGTGCATGCCTGCTTGATCTTGTATCAGCTGAAGAACCAAGTCGCCTTCCTGAAAGGTCCGACTCTTAACCCGGCGACTATGATACCGCCGCAGATCCTGTTGGTAGATAGCCGAACGGGCCGCGGCCAGGTCACGCGCCTCCTCTAAGGCATCCAAAGAGTCTTGACGCGCCAGCTCATTGTCTTGTTCCACATATGCAGTGACTCTAAGCGAGTCATGCCTTATGTCAGTAGGGAGAACAACCTCTGCTCCGTAGACCAAAAAGAAAGGGGTGAATCCCGTGGATCGGTTCGGGGTAGTCCGAATACTCCACAGTACTGAAGGCAACTCTTCAACCCAACACCCTGGGGTTTTTTCCAGGGGAACCATGAGTCGGGGCTTAATCCCTCGCAAAACCTCCTGATTCGCCCGCTCTGCCTGGCCATTTGATTGTGGGTGAGCGACCGCAGAAACATCAAGTCAGATATGTTCTCGACGACAAAACTCCTGCATCGCCCCTTGGGACAAGTTAGTACCATTATCAGTGATGATACTATGCGGATATCCAAACCGGAAAATCAGCTTCTTCAGAAATTTGACCGATGTTTCCGCATCACAAGCCCCAACAGGTTCCGCCTCAACCCACTTGGTGAACTTATCAACCGCCACCAGCAGGTGGGTCTTCTTGTTGGAGGACATCTTAAAGGGGCCAACCATGTCCAGCCCCCAGACCGCAAAGGGCCAAGTAATGGGAATCATTCTTAATTCTTGAGCCGGTACATGAGCCTGTCTCCCATAACGCTGGCACCCCTCGCACCGATGAACTATGTCTTCTGCATCTGCATGAGCCGTCAGCCAAAAGAAACCATGACGAAAAGCCTTTGATACCAAAGAACGTGACCCGGCGTGATGCCCATAGTCTCCGGAATGAATGTCATTTAAGATTATGCATCATTCTTCAGGGGAAACACATCGCTGAAAAACTCCAGAGGCGCTCCGTTTATATAACTCGCCATTAATGATGACCATGGATTTGCTGCGCCGAATGATCTGGCGAGCCAAAACTTCGTCGGCCGGTAACTCGCCCCGAGCGAGATAAGCCAGATAAGGGAGAACCCGATCCGGAGTGACATGGAGAGCCGCCACGTGCTAAGACTCGGGATCTGGTATTGCCAATTCCTCCACTGACGATAGAATCACAGATGGTTTATGTAAGATATCCAGAAAACATTAGGGGGAACCGGCTTTCTCTAAGAGCCAAGTCGCGAGAGGGCATCAGCTGCTTCGTTGAGGCGCCGATCAATATGGTCCACCCGATAACCATGAAAATGACCCGCCACATCAGACACAGCTCGCCTGTAAGCCGCCATCATGGGGTCCAGAGAATCCCAGGTACCCGACACTTGTTGTGCCACGAAATCGGAGTCACCAAAACATCTGACTCATGTTAGGTTCATCTCCTTGGCGAGTCGCAAGCCGTGAAGCAAAGCCTCATACTCCGCCGCATTATTAGTGCATGGAAACATGAGTCGGAGAACGTAACAGAACTTATCTCCTTGAGGGGATACCAACACCACACCAGCCCCCGAGCCTTCCAGGTGTCTGGATCCATCAAAGTAAATAGTCCAGTAAGTGAGATCAGGCCGGTCTTCCGGAGCCTGTAGCTCTGTCCAGTCGTTAACGAAATCAACTAGTGCCTGAGACTTGATAGCTGTGCGAGGAGTGTATTTTATGTGATGAGGTCCAAGCTCTATTGCCCACTTGGCGATTCGCCCTGTTGCCTCCCGATTCTGGATGATATCCCCAAGGGGGGCAGAGCTAACCACTGTGATAGGGTGCTCCTGGAAATAATGCTTAAGTTTTCGACTTGCCATAAACACCCCATATACCAGCTTCTGCCAATGTGGGTACCGCTGCTTGAAAAGAGTTAGCACCTCGCTGATAAAATATACTGGGCGCTGCACTGGGTATTCCTTTCCTTCTTCCTTTCTCTCAACGACCACTGCCACACTTACTGCTTTGGAATTTGCCGCGATATACAGAAGCATGGGCTCCTTTTCAGTTGGGGCTGCCAGGACCGGCGGGTTAACCAATTGGTGTTTCAGGGCCTCGAGCGCGTCGTTTGCCTCATTTGTCCAAATAAATCGATCGGATTTCCTCAACAATTGATAAAGAGGGATCGCCTTCTCCCCGAGGCGACTCACAAATCGACTTAAGGCCGCAATGCGACCCGCCAGTCGTTGAACTTGATTAACGTTCGCCGGCTTTCCGAGGGAGGTAACCGCTTCGATCTTGTCCGGGTTAGCTTCGATGTCGCGCTCCGATACCAGGAAACCCAGCAACTTTCCTGCAGGCACACCAAAAACACACTTGGTAGGATTTAGTTTCATGTAGATTATCGAACGTTTCCCTGAGGTCTTCCAGTAATGTCTCCCCCTGGCGGGTCTTGATCACAATATCGTCGACATAGGCATGGACGTTGCGACCAATTTGGTTATGAAGACAATTCTGGATGCAGCGTTGATAAGTCGCCCCCGCACTCTTGAGTCTGAAGGGCATGGACACATAACAAAAGGCCCCAAAGGGGCTTATGAAGGCCGTTTTCTCTTGATCCTCCACGGCCATCTTGATCTGGTGATATCCTGAATAGGCGTCCAGAAAGCACAATCGTTCGCATCCTGCCACCGAGTCAATGATTTGGTCGATGCGGGGAAGAGCGAAGGTATCTTTTGGACAAGCTCTGTTGAGGTCTGTATAGTCAATACACATACGAAAAGTACCATTCTTCTTGAGTACTAAAACCGGGTTAGCCAGCCATTTGGGGTGAAAAACTTCCACTATGAATCCGGCGGCTAGGAGACGGGCGACTTCTTCCCCAATCGCCTTGCGTCGCTCCTCGTTGAATCTGCGAAGGTATTGCTGGACGGGCTTGCACTTTGGGTCAACATTAAGATGGTGCTCGGCGAATTCTCTCGACACACCAGGCATGTCAGAAGGTTTCCATGCAAAGATGCCCCGATTCTCACGGATGAATTCGATGAGCGCGCTTTCCTATTTGGGGTCCAGACCCGTCCCAATGGGGAACTGCTTGGATGAATCGCCAGGCACGAAATCGAGTGTCTTAGTGTCATCCATTGGTTTGAACTTGAGGGGAGACTCAGTGTCTGTAGTTGGCTTTTTCAGGGGTGACATGTCCGCCGGGTCAACATTGGCCCGATGATGTTTGAGCTCTTCCGCAGCACAGGCGACTTCCGCACAGGCCGCGTCCCCTTCTTCACATTCCTTTGCGATCCTTCTATCTCCATCAACTGTGATGGGTCCTTTGGGACCAGGCATTTTGAGCTTGAGGTAGACATAGCACGGGCGAGCCATGAAGCGGGCGTAAGCCGGTCGCCCAAACAGCGCATGGTAGGGGCTTTTCAATTTGACCACCTCGAAGATTAGAGACTCCGACCTATAATTCTGTGTAGTTCCAAATGCCACTGTGAGCCTGACCCGGCCTATGGGATAAGCCGACTTGCCTGGGACAATTCCGTGGAAAACTGTGGTTGAAGGCATCAGGTCTTTCTCCAATAGATTCATCCTTCGGAAGGTGTCGAAGTATAGGATATTGATGCTACTGCCACCATCCATTAGCACCTTTGATAGGGTGTAACCCCCCACTTGGGGAGCCACGACCAACGCCAGATCGCCCGGGTTATCTACTCTCGGCGGGTGATCCTCCCTGCTCCATGTTATGGTCTGCTCAGACCAATGGAGGTATCTAGGAATCGCCGGTTCAGATACACTGTACGCCCGGTGACTCACCTTCTTATCACGCATGCAAGCATTAGTGGTGAAAACGTGGTACTGCCCATTACTTAACTGTTTGGGGTTGCTGCGAAAGCCCCCATTATCATCCTGACCCTGCGGAGCCCCCTGTGGGGGTGGCTGCTGGAAGACTCCTGGCGGGTTGTACCGCTGCTGGTGGTGCACCGGGTATTGGCCGCCGCCTGGCTGCGGGCCTCCCTGAGCCCCCTGTTCGGGAAAACCGCCGACGGGGTTCTGTCTTTGGTTGGGCGCGGTGAATTGCTCTTGGCGTTGGTCCGGGTCTTCGCCTTGACTCTTCTTAATTGCCTCTGCCCGAAACTCTCGCATCACGAAGCAGTTTTCCCAAGAGTGACTCGCCGGGCCGTCAGCCGTGGCGTGGTGCGGGCAAGGGCCCTTGAGTAGCTCTTCATAGTTACGCGGCCTCTTCCCACTGAAACCTCGATTCTTCTTTTTGCCGTTATTAGCGTTGGTATTGGCGATTAAGTCCGAGGGCTCCTCCTGTGGTCGCCGCTTGCCATTGGTCCCTTGATTGTGACGGTTACGCCCCTAGAACTGGGTATGATTTTTGGATGATTCGCCCTTCTTAGGTGAATTAGCCTTACCATCTTCGCCGGGATCTTTGGTGTCATCGGCCTCGGCATATCTAGTAAGGGTGTCAATCAGCTCGCCCATGTCTTGGACCTTTCGTTTGAGTCGCCCCAATTTCTGCACCAAGGGTTCGTAATGACAATTGTGCTCGAGGATGAGCACAGCTTGAGCCGCTGTGATACCATGTGACGAATGAATAATTTCTGCAACCCGCCGTGACCAATGGTGGGCCGACTCATCCGGACGGTGAACACAGTGTTGTAGATCGATGATCGTCATCGGACGTTTGCAAGTTCCTCGAAAGTTTTGATGAAACGCTCTTTTAACTCGGCCCAGGACTGGATGGAATTGGGAGGCAAGTTTTTAAACCAAGTGCGTGCCGACCCCTCGAGCATCATTGTGAAGTATCTGGCGCAAACCGCCTCGTTTACGTCGAGCATGTCCATGGCGATTTCATAACTCTCGATCAATGACGTCGGCTCGAGGTCTGGTGTATAATTAGGCACTTTCCTTGGTCCCTTGAAGTCTTTGGGCATCCTTTCGTTCCGAAGGGCCGGGGACAAGTATGGTACCCTAACTCGCCCTCTGCCCCCGACGAGGGGGGCCGGGGCGTCTTGGATGTTCGGGAGATCTCGGCCCGGCGGGTTTCGTTCGGGCGCGTTGTCCTGTGGGAAGTGTCGCGGCCCGCTGTTTGCGGCGGGCTGGTCCTCTGGCCGGCTCCTAGTGTAACTTGCCTGGGGGTGGAATGCAACCTCTCGAGGCTATGTGAGAACTAGGCGTTTTGAACCACCGCCGTCTTCAGCATCTCGATGGCATTCCTTGCTTCTATCTCGGTAGGGGTGTTGCCGTGAATCGGAAGAGACTCCAAATGGCGAGTTGCGGCAAGCACGTTATCCACCGGGTTGGAAAAGTGGCCTTGAGGTGTCCGGAATCGGGGAACGTGATCCTCAATCAGGGAACGTGATCCTCAACCGGTTAGGCGGGCGGCCCGGTCCTCCCCCCAGGGCGACTCCCGCCCCAGGGGTTCGTGGAGTGTCGAACAGGCGGGTCGGGTTGAGATCATGGGGCAGGCGACCCTGGTGTGTCCGCTGATGGACGGCGTCGGACGTGCGCCGCTGTCTCTCGAGCCGCCAGTTGTCAGTGTTTAAACGCGTCCTTTCAGCCGTAATTTGGGCTTGTCGAGTCTCAATCCTTGCAGACTCCATCTCGGCGTCCTGATGAGCCTTTGCCACCGCCTCTCTGAGCTTCGCTAGCTCCGCGTTTATCTCTTCTTGGTTCTCTGGTGTGAGGGGAGTCGCCATTAGCCTCGCGATCTCCGCCGCTAAATCTACCAGGACTGCGGCCGGGCTCCTGGACGTCTCGCCGGTTCCATCGCCTCCAGTAGGGTTTTGTGTGGGTTGAGTCGCCCCAGCCATGTAGATGGCGATCTGGCAGCGGGCTCGGTCAAGGATTTCTGGATCCATGGCGAGCGACAAGCCCCCGAGACAATTCCCATGAAGAGACCGATGGAGTCCGAGTCGCCCATGGATGATTCATCATCAGAATTGACCGGGGTAGTCTCCTGAGTCGCCCAGCGCTCTGGCTCCTCCGATCCCTGCGTGAACCCCACAAAGATCGGGCGAGTCAGGTTTGGCGTTATGACTTGGCGGACGTACCTGGCCGGCTCGACGATGTCGGTGGAGATATCCGACTCAGGCGCGGATGACCCGATCATGCCGATGAAGATGTTGATCTTGCCAAATGGGACCCTGTAACCAGATTCAATCGAATAGGCTTCAGGTCCCCATTGCTGGTTGTCGATGTAGGTTATCCCGCGGCGGCTCCGAGTCATGAGGCCCGTCGCGTAACTCCCAAACCCTGGTAGGGCTCCCTTTGAGAACTCAACTCCACCGTGCGTAGGCCCCACGGTGGGCGCCAACTGTCGTGGTTTTGTCACGGCAGATGTCCTCGTGAAAGGACTTAACACTGGAGCCATCGCACCTTGGTGGCGACTCAAAGGGGTTAAGCGGGAGAGACACGGCGATTTACCCAGGTTCGGCCCCTTGTGAGGAGGCAATAGCCTACGTCCTGCTTTTGTGTGTATTGATGTGGATTCGATTACAAGGGGGGCGTAATTCGCCAAACCTAGCACTCGATGATTTCTCACCTCCCCTCTCTTCCCATGGGACTCGCCTTTATATACAGGTCAAATCCCCTAGGGTTTACAAGGATACTTTCCTTCCTACGAATCGTGACCCCGATGGTCTCTAAGTCGCTATCTTCCGAAGCTTGGAGACCTTCCCCGATTCCCAAACCGTCATATGACCTTGGCTTGACCAGGACAAGGCCCAAATACCTGCTCGGATGAATCGCCTAATGACTAACCCGGCCCAACTAGGGTGGGTTAGTCACAGGTAATATCCCCAACACCTACTGTCAAGATGAAGTATGATTTGCTTGTTGGGGATATGCACATCCCCATTGAGGTAACTTAGTGACTATTCAAAAAGTCTCAGGTTTTATGCGATTCAAAAAAAGTTTGTCAAGGTGACTTGATCAACCTCATTGAGGGATTTCTTTTGATGACCATGAGATGGATGAATCTAGGAGTCACAACCCTCTATTCCAAACTTTTACTTTCCATTGTTTAGAAGAAAAATGATAGATTTAGCTTTAGTTTTTCCTGTTTCCTTCTTTTTGCGTCCCTTAGAAAAGTGTCCACAATACCTCCTCCTCACTAATATTTTCGTGCAAAGCTTTAACTTCTGTCCAAGGAAGAGTCGTCCTATGGTTGAGTTCAAGTTATATGATATCCCCCAGCGCATGACACTTCAGGATTTTTGCAATGTTTGCAAATTACCTTATGTAGGGGATATTCATGAACCTCGTCCACGGGACTTGGAGGCTTTTATAGATACTATTGCTGTAGGAGAGGAGAGAGGAGTATCTTGCGCTAGAGTTGCTAGCATACATTTTCCCGTGCTTCAGTACTTCTCATTATTCGTGGGAAAATGTTTGATTGGCCGTGGGAAAGATGGAGCTCTCAGCTACCCATATCTTGTGGTTTTGCGTGAAGCCCTTTATAATGATAAAACTTATAGCTTGGGCGCTATAGTGGCTCAACGGTTGAACATGAACCGTACTAAAGGCGTTGTTTATGGAGGTATCTATGCTACCCGTCTTGCTAGACATTTTGAGATACATATTAGACTGCGCGAGGAAGAAGAGATGCTTCTTCCTGAGAGATATCTAGATTATGATAGCACGGTTCGCCATGACTTTCTTATAAAGATATAAATAAGAGGATGATTTATAACTTGGTATTTAGTCAGGGTACTCGTGAGACTATTACTTTGTCTGCTCCTTCTTTGTTCAATCTTCATCTAGGCAGGTACATTATTATGCCGTCGGACATCTACGCATATTGGGGCGTAGCGCCACCACGGGCGCCCGTGCCCGAGCTACCAGTAGAGTACCAGACTCCAGTTCATCAGTGGGAGCCAGAGGAGCTCACCCAGCAGTGGCGCCCTCAGTACACTTCGGAGTACCCCAGAGACGGTTACTTCCCACCTTTGGGAGTAGACCAACTTAGTCCAAAAGCCTAAGCTTGGGGGAGTACGTGTTTCTCACCGACTTTATATTCTTGCTTATACTTTCACTTTGATAGTCAGTTCTCACACCTTGCCATTGTATCATCCATGCTAGTTTATTTCTTTTTCTCGCTTTCTTCTCGTGTGTTTGTTTAGACTGAGAAAAACAAAAAAAACTAGTTGTAAATTTACTTTTCTGCTTGCTTAGTGGTGTTTTAAAAAAGAGAAACCCCAAAAATATTTCCCTTTCTTCTTTTGCTTGTTGGGAGCTTTCCCGTGTAAATAGTTTTCTTTTTCTTTGCGTCAAGGTAGAAGACCATGGTTACAATGTTTAGTGGCTCTCGCATGCATATCTGTTTTTCTGTCAAAGAGCCATATTACTTTGTCTTCTCCTTTGTGTTTGCTTGCAGATTCCAGCTTAGTCCTATGCACGAACACTCATTATGATTCACATCATTCGGTCGTGCAAGTGAAAGGCAATAATGACGATATATGATGAAGTGACTGAGCCTGGAAAAGCTGGTACGAACTCGACATATTTTGTTTTTGTAAATATGACTAGCTCATCGTTCCTAATTCAGCTTTGTTATGAGAGAAACATGTTTGCAATGACAACTTAGAGATCATAGTTTCTGATGCCATGCTTAATTAGCTAGGATCTTATAATGGTTTGTCTTGGATGCCAACATGAATTTCAGGATGATTATGATGTAGTATGATAGGATGGTATCTTCCTTTGAATGATTCAAGTGGATTGACTTGGCACATGTTCATGCATGTAGTTGAAACAAAATCAACATAGCCTCTATGATATTCATGTTCATGGTGATTTATATCCTACTCATGCTTGCACTCAATGTTGGTTAATTTAAATGCATATTGATGACTCTTGTCGCTCTCTAGTTGGTCACTTCCCAGTCTTTTGCTAGCCCTCACCTGTACTAAGCGGGAATACTGGTTGTGCATCCACTTCCATAAACCCAAAGTTGTTCCATATGAGTCCACCATACCTACCTATACGCGGTATCTAACTGCCGTTCCAAGTAAATTTGCATGTGCCACTCTCTAAATCTTCAAGTAATAATCTGTTTTGTATGCTCGAACCGCTCATGTGGTGACAAGGGGCGATCAGTATCTTCCGTGCTAGGCGTGTTATCCTTGATACGTGTTTATTCACTATCACTCACGAGAAAGGGGCCGGTAATTGGAATGCCCAGTTCCATGCTCAAATCGAAAAGATAATTGCAAACAAAACTCCCCCTGGATTGTTGTTGGTATGGACGGTACCCGAGGATTCGGCTAGCCGTGGAGTGTGATTGATCGGTGGTGGGGGAGTCAAAACTTTACTTTTCTGTTTGGGAACCGCCTATAGTATGTGTAGCATGGAATATGGTGAAAACTCTTGGTCATCGCGTTGACAATGAAAGAATGCCACCCAAAATTATTTATCTCTGTCTTAAAAGCTTGAGCTCTGGCACCTCTACAAATCAATGCTTCCGTCTCCGAAGGGTCTATCTATTTACATTTATGCTGAGTCATCCTCTTCTTATAAAAGGCACCAATTAGAGAGCACCTCCGTCATTTTATGCTTTTCTTTTAATTGTTATTGAGTATGACTGTGACTGGATCTTCTTTGCCATTAATTACAATGTTCAGTCAGCCCTTGGTCTTTGACGGTGCTGTGCATTTATGTTTTGCGGTCTCAGAAAGAGCTAGCGAGATACCACCTGCTCATATTGCTTCATGATTGTTTTGATTGAAGTGTTGACGTTTGAAACTTAATATTATTGCTCGCAAGTTGATTATGCTATTGATATGAGTACATCATGAGACCTAAATGTCACTGCTTATGTGGTTAGCTTATGATCTTGCTGAAAATCTGAATATGAGTTAGACATAATTACAACAACAAGATCAAACAGAGTTCGTCAAAGTTTTTCTTTGGTCTCTTTCAGTTTGTCAACTGAATTGCTTGAGGACAAGCAAGGCTTTAAGCTTGGGGGAGTAGATACGTCTCCATCGTATCTACTTTTCCAAACTCTTTTGCCCTTGTTTTGGACTCTAATTTTCATGATTTGAATGGAACTAACCCGGACTGACGCTGTTTTCAGAAGAATTGTCATGGTGTTGTTTTTGCGCAGAAATAAAAGTTCTGGAATGACGTGGAAATTTACGAGGATTTTTTGTGGAATATATAAAAAATACTGGCGCAAGAATCTACCGGAGACATGGAGCGAGGAGCCCACAAGCCTAGGAGGTGCGGGCCCACCCCCCGGACGTGCTTGGCAAGCTTGTGGGGCCCTCGAGGCTCCGCCGCCTCCAACTCCAGCTCTATTTAGTCCCTTTCTCCCAGAAAAATATCAAGGAGAAGAGCTCATCGCGTTTTACGATACGGAGCCGCCGCCACCACATGTTCTTCCTCTGGAGGGCAGATCTGGAGTCCGTTCTGGACTCCGGAGAGGGGGAATCGACGCCTTCGTCATCACCAACCATCCTTCATTGCCAATTCCATCATGCCCTTCATCGTTCATGAGTAATCTCATTGTAGGCTTGCTAGACGGTGATGGATTGGATGAGATCTATCATGTAATCGAGTTAGTTTTGATGGGGATTGATCCCTATTATCCATTATGTTCGGAGATTGCTGTTGCTACTACTTTGCGATGCTTCATGCTTGTCACTAGGGCCCGAGTGCCATGATTTCAGATCTGAACCCATTATGTTTTCATCAATATATGTGTGTTCTTGATCCTATCTTGCAAGTTGTAGTCACCTACTATGTGTTATGACCCAGCAACCCCGGAGTGACAATAGCCGGAACCACTCCCGGAGATGACCATAGTATGAGGAGTTCATGTATTCACTAAGTGCTAATGCTTTGTTCTGGTTCTCTATTAAAAGGAGAACCTTAATATCTCGTAGTTTCCATTAGGACCCCGCTGCCACGGTAAGGATGGACAATAGATGTCATGCAAGTTCTTTTCATAAGCATGTATGACTATATACGGAATGCATGCCTACATTACATTAACAAACTAGAGCTAGTTACATATCTCCCCATGTTATAATTGTTACATGATTAGTGTCATACGGCATAATTATCCATCACTGATCCAATGCCTACGAGTCTTTTCCTACTTGTCCTTGCTACGTTACTTTGCCGCTACTGCTGTCACTGCTGCTACTGTTACCGTTGCTAATGTTGCTATCACACTACTTTGCTACTGAAACTTTGTTACAGATACTAAGTCTTTCAGGTGTGGTTGAATTGACAACTCAACTTCTAATACCCGAGAATATTCTTTGGCTTCCCCTTGTGTCGAATCAACAAATTTGGGTTGAATACTCTACCCTCGAAAACTGTTGCGATCCCCTATACTTGTGGGTTACCAAACACCTACTTACGTCATTCATAACCCCACCGTGTTCTCGATTAGAGAAGGAACCCTAAAGGAAACAGTCACGGTTACGCACACAGTTGGCAGGTTTTAATTAAGTTACTTCAAGTTATCTAGAACCGGATATTAACAAAGTATCCATGATTGCCACATAACCGTGGGCATGGCTTTCCGAAAGATTTAACCCAGCAGGGGTGCTCCAACTAATCCATCACAAATTACTACAGGGCGCATTGAAATCCTCGATCACGAAACTCACGAACTCGTCGGATTCCTTAGTGGAAAGCCTCAACCCTAAGAAGACCCAAAGTCTCACCGGAATCCCAATGCACAAGATATATGAATAAGGTAATACAAGTCAAGCAAGACAGCCCGACGTGTCGACAAACCCGATAGGAGACGGGTATCTCTTTCTCAGGACATGACGGATGAGTCACACTACGAGTTAAACCAAACCTCGAGTTGCCCCGCGGTGGCCCCATAGTCTGCCCGCTTTGGACCAACACTCATGAGGAGCACTGGCCCGGGATTTATTACGTTCCTCGGGGTAGCTATTCCCTCTACTTTTCATTAAGTTGTTAGCAAATTAACACCAAAGTTGGGTCTTCCCAGACAAGCCTTAACACTAAACGATTTACCAAGTGGGTCCCTGATGAAGAGTTGATGAATATACTTCTAGCCCCTCATTGGTTACCCCAAGTGGAAGGTGGAGATGTAGTCAGCAGCAAGTTTTCCCTTACACGGAGACTGTAAGGTTTATCGAACCAGGAGGACTCCGAGGATCAACAAGTAGGTGTCCCCTGCCCTGGCACAAGCAGAAGACGTGGACCTGCACACACACAAATAACTTTGCTCCCAACGAGTACAAAGAGGTTATCAATCTCTCCGGCCTTGTAGTTTGCAAAGGATCAAAACACAAGCGGGAATAGTGAGGTGATTGCAACGAAAAAGTAAATGAAAGAAGTAAATGATGGAGGTGTAAGCAATGGTGGTGATATGGACCGGAGCCACATGATGTTCACTAGTGATGTCTCTCTCCCAAAAGACGATAAACAACTATGCTTGGGTAAACAAATTACAGTTGGGCAATTCACAAAATTATAAACGCACCGCAATGCTAATTATGCTACTTGAAAGTTGCAGGCTCAATAGTAATGGGCAATACGCCAAGACAAGTAGACCGTTTATTCATCAGCATCTACTTAGTAATCATCCACATCGAGATATCTGTCTAGCACATCTCGCTGGTATTAAGTTGCGAGCCCCACCCAAATTGTAAACTCAAAGCAACGGACAACTGCACTAACGAACTATGCGTAAGGTAAACAATCCTTGCAACCGTGGTCACGAGGACCGTTGTTTTCTCCCTGGTGGCAATAGCACATCCCCTAGTCTCATGTCTCTGTCACTCAAGCTAGACATCTGGGGGCATGAACCCACAATCATGCATAATGCTCCCTCTTGGAGTTACAATCTACTACTCGGCCAAAGCAATACAAAGCAACGGAGAACATGCTTGAATCACTAAAGAACATAATATAAAAGGATAATCAAATATATAACTCATAACAATCTAAACATAATCTCATAATCCATCGGATCCCAACAAACCGAGCATAGCAATAACATGAAAATTACATAGAAGCCTTGATCATGTAGGGCAGCTCACAAGGGCTAATCATTGAAGCACAAGATTGGAGAGAAGACATCACATAACTACTGGTCATGGACTCAGGTTCCAAGGAGGACTACTCACAGCACGTCCGGGAATCGTCCATGGTGGTGGAGAAGCTCCCGGAGGTCAATCCTCCCTCCGGCAGGGTGCCGGGAAGAGGTCTCCTGACGCTCCTGATCTCGGAAGCGCTATGGCGGCGGAACGATGGAGAAATTCGCGATTCTGGATGTGATGGAAGGGTTTCCGCTCGGAGGAGTAAATATAGGCCAAAGGGGGCGTCAGAAGAGGTGGGGCCCAACCAGGCGGCCTGTGGGCGGGGCCAGGCCACGCGGGGTGATCGCGTGTGCAGCCCCTGGCTCCCATATGGCCCATCTTCGGTGATCTGGAAGCTTCCATTATGCTGATTTTTATATTATTTTCTTGGGATTTTTGGGGCTCTGGATAATTGGGTAAAAGCCCGTGCAAAAAAGACATCAGCGGATAGAAACTGGCACTGGGTGCAGTGAGTTACTGGGTTAGTCCAAATATGTGTAAAAAGATATAAAAGTGTAGCAAAACATATAACAATGTCACCCAAAAGATCATGGAACAAGCAGAAATTATAGATACGTTTGGGACGTATCAACATCCCCAAGCTTAATTCCTGCTCGTCCTCGAGTAGGTAAATGATAACACAACAATTTCTATGGTGACATGCTAACACACATATAAGAATTTCAAAGTAAAGTAAGTAAGATATGCAATTCAAGTCAAGACAATAACAAGCAAAAGTCTATATTTAGTATTGAGTTTAGCAAAGTAAGAACATAAAGGTGCAAGATCTCTTGCTGTCCATGACTCGAATGTCTCCAAATGGTGTTTGCGTGCAAGAAGTGGGAGATGGTTTTAGAGAATAAAATATATATTTTTAATTGAGAACTCAATCTACTAAACCTCACACTTGGTCTCCTTCAGAATCTTATTTTGACTCATCTCCAGACCACTAGTCAGGCACAAGTCAAAATGATCCTCTCCCTTTCAATTTTGAGCACTCATGCAATGGATGAGCGCAAGCAAGATATGTTGGCACTTAGGATGGCAAATAGAATAATTATGGGGAAGCAAGACAAAAAGGGTGTGAAAGGCTCACATCAATGAGGACAACCATAGGCGAGAGAAAGCCAAATGATAGATATGATGTGAGGAGTAGGGATTGCCATTCAATGGATGCACATATGAGCTAAGGTAAGCTCTCCAATGGAACCATAGGCGAGAGAAAGCCAAATGATAAATGAGGACAACCAACTTGGTTGCTCATGAAGACCTAGAGCTCATTTGAGGAGGCTCATCATTGTAATATGCAAGCCAAGTTCTATAGTGTAAGGGTCCCCACATAGTTATGCATGAATGATAATCTCTATGTAGTACAAATATAGCAATGGTGTACGAGTGTGGATCTTTCAAAAGGAATAGTAGTGTTGCCCCCTTCTCTCTTTTTATTTCTTTTTTTTATTTTTTGTGTGGCCTCTTTGGTTCTTTTTTTTATCTCTCATTTGTCCTCTTTGGGATCTTTTCATTTGTCCTCTTTGGGATCTTTTCCTCATTTAAGGTGCAACACTCTACGTTTTGCAAGAACAAAAATAAGATCATCACACTTTATAAGAAGTACTTACATAAATACAAGTGAAAGCTATCATGATGTATGAAAATGTATGCCTCTGCCAGTGTAGCGGGATATGCAATGAAACTAGCGCGTCATGTAGAAATAATAAGGGCAAGGCCCAACTAGCATGCAGCTCCTTGATCAAGCAAAAGCATGTATGACGTGAAGATCAAGTCATGAGATGGTGGATTTTGCATGGAAATGTATCTCGGAAAGGCTATGGACATGCCTTAATACGTAGGTATGGTGGCTGTTTTGAGGAAAGATATAATGAGGCTTATGATGACAGAGCATATCATGCCAAGGGTTTGGATGCACCGGTGAAGTTTGCACCAACTCTCAAGATGAGAAAGGGCAATGCATGGTACCTAAGAGGCTAGCAAAATATGGATGGTGGAAGTGCCAACGATCGAATACTCACATTAGTTTGAAGAACACATACACTTATTATCGGTAACTCTCTATCTACTTAGGAGATTCACAAAGATAAAAGTATCCTGAGGAGGAGTGTTTGGGGGTTTGGTTATCCTTGCGCATCCTCGGCCCATAGTAACGTGAGGGTACTCTATATATTCCAACCCCTCTAGAGGTTAGCGATCAATCTAGTAGCTAGAGTTCTCAACTAATTTTTAGTTTTTGAAAAACATACGTATTTCCCAAAATACTACACTTATCACTAATAGGCTCGAGCTCTTGTCACCAATAGTCCAAACATTACTCAAATCAATACCTCAAAACTATTGCAAGTTACTACTATACTTGAATAGCAACCTCAATTACCTACTCATGCAAGACACACAACTCAGTGCTACAAGCCAACTCTGTAAACAAGATAAGCATGATAACTCAAGAGACTTCCATAAGCAATCTAAATAAAATCTCTTAAAAAGATATAGCATGAAAAATAAGAGCTAAGCATGACAGTAGCTATGTAAAGATAGAGAACGCAGAAAAAAGGATAAGCATGAAAAACTATGTTGTGTTCTTGAGTGGAATGCAGTGTGTTTATCTCCCAAATGAGAAGGTACGCTGGGTTCTGACTTGTTATGCACAGCAAGAAAAACTAAAATAAACTAAAAAGTAAAGAGCGGGAGGCTCCAAGCATAGCACATAACATATGAAGTGATAAAAATATAGCATGGAGATGGACGAACTGATGATTGTTGATAGAGAAGGGGATGCACGGGGGCATCCCCAAGCTTAGACGCTTGAGTCTCCTTGAATATTTCTTGGGGGTGCATGGGGGCATCCCCAAGCCTGAGCGCGTGACACTCCAGGATCTTCTTTCATCATCTTCCATCGCATACTTGAAAACTCCCTTCATACGAAACTCATCATAAGTTGATTAGAGTGGTTAGTACCCATGATAAAATAATTCACTACCTACTAGAAATAAAGATTTTCATCAAAATCTATTGTTTCTTATGAATGCCAAAAGGTTTTTGCAAAGGAAAAGCAAGCTTAAGATTTGCAAATTGATGAAAACGCAAAACGTGGCAGAATCTGTGAAAAACAGAATAACATGTAGTAAATAATTTTTTTGGGGCAATTCTGCAACTCAAATCAACAAACTCAGAACAGATTCCAGAAAGAAAATTATATAGAGCATGCTGCCAAAAAATTTCAGATCAAAAATATGATCTAGTGATTTTTGGCGAATTATCCGTCAAGCAGACAGAATCTATTTCTGGACAGCATGTCACAACTTTTGCAATTTCTTGCAATCGGAGGCTAAAACTTGGCACAAAGGTTGAAAATAAAGATACAATGATGTTGCTACAGTAGTAACAAGCATCAAGACCACTAAAACTGAAAGTAAAAACAAACTCGGTTGCCTCCCAACAAGCGCTTTCTTTTATGCCTTTGAGCTAGGCATGATGCAAAAATATCAAGTATTATCAACTTCATAAGAATAAGTTGCCCGAATAACAGAATCATAAGGTATCTTAATCTTCTTTCTAAGGAAGTGTTCCATTCCCTATTCAAAGGGAAATTGGAAACAAATGGTCCCTTCTTTCATGTCAATGATAGCACCAACGGTGCAGAGAAAAGGATGTCCAAAAATAATTGGACATGAGGGATCGCACTCAGTGTCCATAATAAGAAAATCAACAGGCACATAATTATCATTGACAACAATAAGAACATCATCAATTCTCCCGGAAGGTTTCTTTATGGAAGAATCAACAAGGCGAACACCAAAAGAACATTGATCATAAGGTTTCAAATCAAGCATATCATACATTATTTTGGGCATAACGGAGGCACTAGCTCCAACATCACATAAAGCAAAGCAAGAGATATTATTCAATTTAATCTTGACCATAGGACCCCAACCATCTTCTAGTTTTCTAGGGATAGAAGCCTCTAGCATGAGCTTCTCCTCCCTAGCTTTGATAAGAGCATTGGTAATATGCTCGGTGAAGGCAATATTGAGTGTACTAGTGTGGGGGTCTTTAGCCATTCTTTAAAAAAAAGTGATCACTTCAGAAAGACTACAATTATAAAAATCAAGATTACTACCATTAGTTAAAGTGGTGGTAATGTCATCTAAGCTCATTCTTTTGGTAGTCTCTAAATTTAAAGGAGCTTCTTGTCCTATAGTTGACGTGTTAGCATCACCATTAATAGGTATATTGGGACTAGGATGTGATGGGTGCTAAAAGTTTTGAGATCCTCAATAACTTGTATAGTAGCAATGGTAGTATGTGTAGGAAGGCTCTTAATTCTATCTTCCTCTTCTTTTTCTCTAGCCCATCTATCTTTAAGTTTGGTTAGCATTCTTATATTCTCATTAATTTGGACTTGGATACCATTCGTAGGTGTGGTGTTCCTTTCCTCAAGGGGGAAGTTCTAATTTTTAGCATCTCTACATCATGAGCTATGTTGTCCACCTTCAAAGAGAGACTATCTATTTTTTCTAATTTATCTTATACACTCTTGTTGAAGGCTTTTTGAGAAGTGATAAAGTCTTTAAGAATGCTCTCTAATTCAAAAGTGGAGTTTTTGGTGCTAGGATAAATGTTGTTGTTTCCATAGTTGTTGGATGGGAACGGTCTAGGATTGCTACCAAAATTACTCCTATAAGCATTATTATTAAAGTTGGTCCTAGAGATAAAATTAACATCAACTTTCTCTATTTCTTGAGCAACCAAAGAATTTAAAGGAACATCATGAGGATCAATAGGAGCTTGCTTATTGAGTAAAGTCATGATCATGTCAACCTTATCATTAAGGGATGAGATCTCCTCAACAGAGTTTACCTTCCTACCTGTTGGAGCTCTCTCGGTGTGCCATTGAGAATAATTTTTCATCATCTCATCTAATAGCTTTGTGGCAGCACCAAGTGTAGTTGACATAAAGGTTCCTCCCACAGCCGAGTCCAACAAATTTCGCGAGGTAAATTTCAGCCCTGCATAGAAAGTTTGGATAACCATCCAAGTAGTCAAACCATGTGTAGGGCAATTCTTAACAAAAGATTTCATACGTTCCCAAGCTTGAGCAACGTGTTCATTATCCAGTTGCCTAAAATTCATAGTGTTACTTCTTAACTGGATAAACTTAGAAGGCGGGTAATACTTCCCAATAAAAGCATCTTTGCACTTATTCCAAGAATCTATGCTATTCCTAGGCAAAGATTGAAGCCATACTTTAGCTCCTCCTCTCAAGGAAAAAGGAAAAAGATTAAGTTTAACACATCTACTTCTTTATATTTTTGCATATCACAAAGCTCAACAAAATTGTTCAAGTCCAAAGCAGCATTATCTCCAGCACCAGAGAATTGATCTTTCATAACAAGGTTCAGTAAAGCAGGTTTAATCTCATGGGACGTAGCCCGAGTGGCGGGAGCAGCAATAGGAGTGCAGATAAAGTCATTGTTGTTGTGACTAGTGAAGTGACACAACTTGGTGCTCTCAGTGGAACCCATAGCAGCAACAACAAGCAAGAACAAAGGAACTAATTTTTTTGTGGTTTTTGGTATAAGACTCTAAAGCAAAAACTAAAAAGCAAACTAACAAGACTAAAAAGAAAATGTAAAGGATAGCGTGCAACTCCCCTATCTTGAAGACTGGAGTCCCCGGCAACAACGCCACAAAATTGCTTGATGACGAGTTGATGAATATACTTCTCGCCCCTCATTGGTTACCCCAAGTGGAAGGTGGAGATATAGTCAGCTGCGAGTTTTTCCTTACACAAAGACTGTAAGGTTTATTGAACCAGGAGGACTCCGAGGATCAACAAGTAGGTGTCCCCTGCCCTGGTGCAAGGAGAAGATGTGGACCTACACACACACAAATAACTTTGCTCCCAACGAGTACAGAGAGGTTGTCAATCTCTCTGGCCTTGTAGTTTGCAAAGGATCAAAACACAAGCGGGGCTAGTGATGGTGATTGCAATGGAAAAGTATATGAAAACAATAAGTGATGGAGGTGTAAGCATTGGTGCTCATATGGACCAGAGTCACATGATGTTCACTAGTGATTTGTCTCTCCCAAAAGACGATAAACAACTCTGCTTGGGTAAACAAATCACAGCTGCGCAATTGACAGAATTATAAACGCACTGCAATGCTAATTATGCTACTTGAAAGTTAGAGGCTCAATAGTAATGGGCAGTATGCCAAGACAAGTAGACCGTTTATTCATCAGCATCTACTTAGTAATCATCCACATTGAGATATCTGTCCAGAACATCTCCCTGGTATTAAGTTGCGAGCCCCACCCAAAGTGTAAACTCAAAGCAACGGACAACTGCATTAACGAACTATGCGTAAGGTAAACAATCCTTGCAACCGTGGTCACGAGCACTGTTGTTTTCTCCCTGGTGGCAACAGCACATCCCCTAGTCTCATGTTTCTGTCACTCAACCTAGACATCAGGGGGCATGAACCCACAATCATGCATAACGCTCTCTCTTGGAGTTACAATTTACTATGCGGCCGAACCAATACAGAGCAACGGAGAACATGCATGACTTACTAAAGAACATAATATAAAAGTATAATCAAATATATAACTCATAACAATCTGAACATAATATCATAATCTATCCGATCCCAGCAAACCGAGCATAGCAATAGCAGGAAAATTACATAGATGCCTTGATTGGAGATGTAGGGCAGCTCACAAGGGCTAATCATTAAAGCACAAGATTGCAGAGAAGACATCACATAGCTACTGGTCATGGACTCATGGTCCAAGGAGGACTACTCACGGCACGTTCGGGAAGCGTCCATGGCGGTGGAGAAGCTCCCGAGGTCAATCCTCCCTCCGGCAGGGTGCCAGGAAGAGGTTCCTGACGCTCCCGATCTCGGAAGCGCTGCGGCCGCGGGACGATGGAGAAATTCACGATTCTGGATGTGATGGAAGGATTTCCTCACGGAAGAGTAAATATAGGCCAAAAGAGGGCATCATAAAAGGTGGGGGCCACCCAGGCGGCCTGTGGGCGCGGCTAGGGACCAGGCCGCGCCGGGTGGTCGTCTGGGCAGGTTCGATGATCTGGAAACTTCCGTTACGCTGATTTTTATATATTTTTTCTCAAGATTTTTGGGGCTTCAGAAAACTGGGTAAAATCCCCTACAAAAAAGACATCAGCAGGCACAAACTGGCAGTGGGTGCACTTTGTTAGTAGGATAGTCCAAATATGTGTAAAAAGATATAAAAGTGTAGCAAAACAGATAACAATGTCACCCAAAAGGTCATGGAACAAGCAGAAATTGTAGATACGTTTGGGACGTATCAGTCCCCATAACAACCCTGAACGTGTTAGGAGCGCTCAGTTATGCAATAAAACACACCTAGCCGAAACTATGGCGGAAAAAGAGGAACAAATCACCCGGAAAAAGGCAAGGCCTTCTGCCTCATACCAAGTACATAGGTGCATTAATTAAATAACATTTAAATAAGATGATAATCAACTTGCCCATGTTATCACATGAACCAGCTTGCACCTGCAACTAGCAAACTATCAAGTGGTTGAGCAAGGGCTAACTTAGCCAAACAATATTTTCTAGTAGGTGAAGGGTTAGAGGTTTCATGGCTATGTTTGGAGGCTTTAATATCACGTGGTAGGTAGCGGTGAATAACAACGGAAACAATTCAACCAGGCATGATAAAGCTAGAAACTGTGTCAAGGTCACGATCATCTTGCATGTGACATCTTCAGACTCGAACTGCTCTTGATCTTCCTGAACATACTCAACAGAATCCTCGAACTCGTTCTCAGCTCCCGATGCTACCCAAAAGAAATGAACATCCAATAAACACCAGCAAATGACAATGCTACAAGCAATATGATGCATGTGTGGCACGAAAGGAAGCATGGCATTTCTACACTAGTCATCTCTCATGCATTCTTTGAGTTATTACTATTCTGGACAGAACCCCAAGTTATCTTATTTATGCATGCATGATTATTGCAGGAACGGATGCAACACGCAATGCAAAAGCATATAAAGAACGTTGCGAACCAAGTTACATAGCTCTCGGAAACTACAAAACAAGTTACGAGGGCCACGGAGATATAACAACAAAATTACCAGTAGCTATGGCATCCACTTGGCATTCCAAGGTTGCCACTAGAACAAGCATCAAATTGCAGGTGGAATAGAGCTAAAGAACACACAAACCCATCAACCATAGCTCACCCAAAGCCCAAAACATTATAACACACAATCTGTCCACATCCAGCATGTTACCACTTTACTCACAAGAATTAAAGTATCTACAGCCAATCCTAAGGCATGAAAATTAATAGAGCTGTATAGGAACACAAATGCTAGCGACCACTAGTTCGTTGTTTGGGCTAAAACCACACAAAAAACTTAATAGGAACATATCTACATAGCATGAAAATAATAGCAGAAACTCAAACTTAGTGAAAGAACTACATGAAAACAATCCGCACCTACGAGAGATATTTTGTGTGCCTTCCGGGGCTTTAGAGGCAGTTGGCTGCTTGAAGCAGCTCTGGCGCCTTTAGATCCTTTCTTCGCCGGTCTCCTCCTTTGCTTGTTGGGGGTGGCAGTAGTGAGCCCGCCATACCTTCCCTAACCACCACCCCCAGCGTCGTCGGGCTAATTACCAGCGGACGGCCCCCGTGTTGTTCTTGCTGGGTAGAGGCGGCATCTGGAGGCGTCTCCTCCGAGGATTGCATTAGGAGAGACTTTATGCAATCACCCATAGGACGTCGCGGCTCCGGCAATTCACGCATCATCAAGTCATCTCCATGCTCATCGCCTGAGTCATAGTCCCGAGCATCGTCATAGCCGGTATTGATATACTGGTTAGGGTCATCAGCATCCTCGTCCATGACATCATCAACATTTGCTTCTTCGACGGGGGCGACGTCAGCTGGCACTAATGGAGGCTCTCCCTTGCCGCGTCGACCGCTATCACCCACTGCGATAGGTGCAGGTAATTGGCTAGGTTGAGTGGTGTTCATACCTTGTTGAGGAGTTGTCGTTGATGTTCTACTGAGTGCCTCGACAGGAAGGTGGGGCTTTGTCCATGGCAAGATCCAGCTCTTGCATGTGTCAATCTGTTTAGGGGTCTCGTCGTCATCGACTGGTGTTGAAGAGGAAAATCCTCGAAGCTCGCTTTCACACTGGCCACGCAAACTTTGAAGCCACCATGGGGCATCTATCGGTTGTGGAGCATGCGGTCCTTCGGCTTCATGATCGTTGCCTTTCCCACGTCCACCTTCTGGATGTTGACATCGTACAGTAGTGTGCACGGGGTTTCGTCGGCCTACAAAGACATGCCTACAACGTCAGACATCCGAAAGGCATCTGAAACAGAAGACTATATAGAGATGCTGGTGAAGAGTGTATGACGCGTAATTATCGTGATGGCGTCGAGCTCAGCCAAAGATGAAGCCCCGCCGAGCACGCAAGCCACGGAGGACGGGCTGCTATGAACCGAAGCGGGACCAGGTACGGGAGCATGTGTGGTTGCGTGAGCAGGTACTTGTGGTGCGATGTTCGCCGAATTGCTCCTGACAAAGCTGAGAAGGGGAAATTCCTCTGGCCCTTTTTCTCGATTCCTCCTCACAAACTCAAAAACTGTCAGAACCAATTGGCCCAAGGAACCTGCCACAGCTGCATTGACCTTATGGTCCATTACCTTGGCCAGCTCTTCTTTGGTCTGAACTTTGCTCTTATCGACCGCTTGCGCGACCTTCTCGTTGATGGTATGTTGAGAAAGTTGTCGTCTCTCCTTTCTTTCCTCCGGATTCTCGTGGTAGCACTTCATCCACAAGGCGCCCTCTTCGACATCGTGCACACGTCCATAAGATGGAGGTTTGTCCATCGAGACATTTTTAAGTATGTTTGGGGCCCGGTTGAACGGGTTGTCCCACTTGGGCCTCGCTGACGTCTCAGGCGACTCGTCGCTTTCGGCTGCCTCTTGGTGCTGCTCTTTCTGCAAAAGGAACGTGGATGGTTTATAAATGTGACAGAACTTGTTGTCGAATTGATTGGAAGCTAATTAATATAAGGTGGTAATAGAACAATTACCAGTAGTCTCATGAACTGCCTCGTGTTCGGTTCCGTGGAAAAGACCTTATGGACGGGGTCCCACTTGTATCGGGCCCTCATCCAGTCACGCTCATGTGGGTCGGTGAACTCCGCCAAGGGGTCTGGGTTTCCATGACTTTCACGTTCGGCGTCCTCCTTGGCCCATACATGCCTCTTCCCCTCGTAACCACCGCTTTCGAGGCGGTGGGCAGGCGTGTTATTGGCGTGTAGCTCCTTCATTTTCTCCGACTTTTGTTGCGCTTCTTCTATAGCACAAGTCTCCTTGAATTTTTCGAAGTCCTCTTACATTAGTGATCGATTGTCAACTTGAATCTTGGACCACGGTTCATTGTTCAAAATTGATTTTTTTCACTCTTGGTGAACGTCGCCATTCCCTTGTTGTTTACCTTTATCATGGGTTCGTCATCCCATCGATTTTTTTGAGTCCGCTTGAGGAACAAGAACCTATTGTGCTACTTCGTTAGGAGCGTCTACTCCATATGTGGTATCTTCTTTAACTTTTTGTCATTGATGTTGGTGGTTTCCCTAAGGATGCATCCTAGCTGATTGCCATAGCACTTGCACGCTGACTCCGGCGTCGTTGGCTCTAATTTCATGGGGTGCATCGCCGTGACCACAATTTGTCCAGTGCCGAGCATGTTTGGTTTTCTTGCCCTCTTCGGCTGCGGTCCTTCACCGGGTACGTCAACATCGTCGCTGGTCTTGGTGTCGGTACCACTATCGCTACCGGTGGCAGTGTAGGGGTTGGTCTCATTGCCACCATGCATCCGCATGTCCCGTTGGTACAGGTAATTGAAATAATGATTTGCTTCCTCAAAATGGTCTTCTTCATGGTGACCAGAACCCCCGGCTTTGTCGCGGCTAGACATATTAATTTCCTACGAGTATTTAAGTATAATAGTTTAATTCTAGGCCGAATAACATGAATAATAAAAAGGGGGACTATATTTGGTCAGAATGTTGATTCATTCCCCTTTCCGGCAGTTCCCGAGCACTCCATATGTCCTAGTTTCTAGCACAAGTCATGCCGAAATTCATGAAAATTTTCGGCATGACCTTTGCTAAAAAGTGGACATATGGAGCACGTGAAATTTGCTGGAATGGAAATGAATCAACATTCCAGCAAAACATAAGACACTCGAACATTCCAACAAAAACGGCTAACATTACTTCATGGAGTACTTAATTAACATATAACAATATGTGATGAATTAACACAAACTTAGCAAGCAAAATTGATACCAATATCATTTAAATGACAACAAATAAAAATAAAACCAGATTTAACCTAGCACACTAGCTAACTTATTTCTTCTTTTCCTCCTCTATTTTATTCTTTTTCTCCTCCTCTTCTTCTTCCTTTTCTTCTCTTCTTCTTCTTCTTCTTCTTCTTCTTCTTCTTGTTCTTTTCTTCTCCTCTTCTTCTTCTCATCTTTTTCTTCTACTTCTCCTCCTCTTCTACTTCTCCTCTTCTTCTATTTTTCCTCTTCTTCTCCTCTCCTCCTCTTCTTATTATCCTAACCCTAACCTAATTTTAAATATTACTAACCGTAATAACCTAGCACTAACCTAATAAAAATAGCAATTAAATGACAAAAAATAAAAAAACTGAATTAACCTAGCACAAAATAATACTACACCTCTATTTCTTCTTCTCCTCTCCTACTCCTCTTCTTCTCCTCCTCCTCCTTTCTACTACTACTCCTCTTCTTATTCTCCTTCTTCTTCTGTAGGGGGGTGAGGGGCGAGCGGGAGAGGGTGGTGGCGGCATTTGGAGGGTGGCAGCAGCGTCTGCAGGGGGCGGCGGCGGCGAGCACAGGAGGGGGGCAGCGGTGTCCGGCGACAGCGGCGGCGAGCACAACAGGGGGCGGCGGCGGCGGCGACACTGCAGGAAAGGATTGGGGAGAGAGGCACGAGAGGAGGGAATGGAGGGAGTTAGAAATTTTCGAGCCGTTTTAGTAAACATAGTAGTAGCGGTGGATTGGTTCTAGCGGTACTGCTAACTTAGCAGTAGCACCGGTTCTAATCTAGCACTACTACTAAATGCCCTAGGACAAATAGCAGTAATGCTGGATTGGTTCGAGCACTACCGGAGTCGACAACGAGAACGTACGTCTCCCTCCCACACTACGCGAATATTACCGGAACCATGTGTTGTTTCGTACACAAAATACATAGATATATATAAATGATTGTTTCTCAGCTGCGTCGAAGACGTTTCACATGGAGATTCTTTCCTTTCTTGTTCGTTGTGTTGATTCCTCTTTTCCAGCACCATGGAGTACGATCTTTCTTAGGTAATGTAGTCTTGATTCTTCTTTTCATGTATGCTTCGTCGTCATCGTCATCTTCCCTCATCGGGTTGTCGTATTGGTCGTAGTCTTCCTCGTTGCCGACTCCATCCATTCCAACGATGTTCCTTTTGCCTCTCCTCATGACAGCATGGCTGGGATTGGTCGGATCGGTTATGAAGAAGCATTGTGTCATGTGCTTAGCGTGTATCCATGGCTCAGTTTTGGCGATGACATTAACGTTCACGATTGCGCTCTTCGCGTCGGGTATAAACATGGTAGTGAAGTACTTGTTTTCTCTGACGACGGCCTTAGCACACCTGACACGGAACATTGTCGCATCGTGCCTTCTAGCATAGTTAAGCTCCCAGATCTCTTCAATCCTTCCATAGAATCTCTCAGTTGTGCCGTTGGAGTCAATCACGCATTCAATCGTCACCCCTGAGTTTTGGTAATCAATGTCCGTGTCTTTGGCCTTCTTGTAGAACGTGTACCCGTTGATATCGTATGCCTCATAGATCACGAGTTTGGGCGCAGGGCCATGTGCTAAGACATGTATGAGAAACCCGTCCGCACTTCCCTCCTCCAGGGGATTAGCACGAACCTGGTCTTTGAACCAACGCAAGAAAGTGGCGTTGTGCTCTACAGTAACTTCGGTGTCCGTCTTATGCATCCCCTGATCATGGTACTTCTTTGCGATGATTTCTTTGTGCAATGTAACATAATCATCTACCACATCTAGGTGTTGTAGCACTACTAAGTTAGCTGTGTGAAGATCCGAGTAGTCCACGTGCAATTCCCTCCGGCCGTTGTTGTGACCTTCTCCTCCGAGCCTCCCATGGTGCTTGTTGACGGGCAAACTAACAACGGGGCCTTCTTTGCCTATATAATTCTCGCAAAAGGAGATGCACTCTTCGGTCAGATACCCATGGACGATGCTCCCCTCAGGACAAGACATGTTACGAATGAATCCTTTGATGACCCCATTGATTCTCTCGAACGGCATCATGTTGTGAAGGAATGTCGGCTCGAGGTCGATGATGTCGTCCACGATGTGGACACACAAATGCATGATGTGTGCTACAACTATGTTGGTATTTCCCCAATGAGGAAGGGATGATGCAGTATAGCGACGGTAGGTATTTCCCTCAGTGACGAGACCAAGGTTATCGAACCAGTAGGAGAACCTCCTCACTCCATGTAAACAACACATGTACACAAATAACAAATACTCGCAATTCGACGTGTTAAAGGGGTTGTCAATCCCTTTCGGGTACGACGCCTCAAGATAGGCAAATAACGTTAGGTAAAAGTGGTAGATAGGATAAATAGATCACAGAACAAATAAATTGCAGAAAGGTATTTTGGTATTTTCGGTTTAATAGATCTGAAAATAAAAGCAAAGTAAAATAGATCGCAAAGGCAAATATGATGAAAAGAGACCTGGGGGATGTAGGTTTCACTAGTGGCTTCTCTCGAGAAAAATAGCAAACGATGGGAAAACAATTACTGTTGGGCAATTGATAGAACTTCAAATAATCATGACGATATCCAGGCAATGATCATTATATAGGCATCACGTCCAAGATTAGAAGACCGACTCCTGCCTGCATCTACTACTATTACTCCACACATTGACTGCTATCCAGCATGCATCTAGTGTATTAAGTTCATGGAAAAACGAAGTAATGCAATAAGAACGATCACATGATGTAGACAAGATCTGTTTATGTAGAAATAGACCCCATCTTGTTATCCTTAATAGCAACAATACATACGTGGTGTTTCCCTTTTTGTCACTGGGATCAAGCATCATAAGATCGAACCCATCACAAAGCACCTCTTCCCATTGCAAGATAAATAGATCAAGTTGGACAAACAAAACCCAAATATCGAAGAAGAAATACGAGGCTATAATCAATCACGCATATAATATATCAAAAAAGGCTCATATAACTTTCATGGATAAAAACATAGATCTGATCATAAACTCAAAGTTCATCGGATCCCAACAAACACACGCAAAAAGACTTACATCATATGGATCTCCAAGAGACCATTGTATTGATAATCAAGAGAGAGTGGAAGCCATCTAGCTACTAACTACGAACCCGTAGGTCTACAAAGAACTACTTACGCATCATCAGAGAGGCACCAATGGACATGATGAACCCCTCCGTGATGGTGTCTAGATTCGATCTGGTGTTTCCGGACTTTGCGGCGGCTGGAATTGATTTTCGTCACACCTCCTAGGGTTTCTGGAATATTGGGGTATTTATAGAGCAAAGAGGCGGTGCGGGACGCCAACGAGCAGGGCACAACCCACCGGGGCGCTTGGGCCCCGAGGTACGCCCAGGTGGGTTGTGCTCACATCGGAGCTCCCATCGGGTTCGTTCCTGGCCCACTGGATGTATTCTGGCACAAAAAAATCCAAAAAAATGTTTTGTTGCGTTTGGGCTCCATTTGGTATTGATTTCATGTGATGTAAAAAACATGCAGAAAATAGCAACTGGCACTGGGTACTATGTCAATAAGCTAGTGCGAAAAAATGATATAAAATGATTGTAAAACATCGAACAATGATAATATAACAGCATGGACCAATCAAAAAATATAGGTACGTTGGAGACGTATCAGCATCCCCAAGCTTAATTCCTGCTCGTCCTCGAGTAGGTAAATGATGAAAACGACATTTTTGATGTGGAATGTTGCCTAACATGCTCATCACATTTCTTTTCTTTATAGCATGGACATTTGGACTTTTATATGGTTCAAAGTAATAGTCTAGTTTTGACATGAAGACTTTAATACTCAAGCATACCAACAAGCAACCATGTCGTTCAAAATATCAACACTAAAGCAAGTTATCCCTAGCCCATCATGCTCAATAATTGATCCATTCATGAAACACACTCGAATATTAGCTACATCCAATGCTCAAATACGATCACAGTGCCCCTTAGTTGGTGCTTTATGAGAGAACATGGAGACTCAAATTAAAAATAAAAATTGCATAAGTAAAAGAAAGGCCCTTCGTAGAGGGAAGTAGGGATTTGTAGAGGTGCTAGAGATCAAAGTGAAAATTGAGAGATAAAAACATTTTGGGAGGCATACTTTTCCCACCAAAAAACGACTTAGAGCTCCCAACACTTTCCATGCTAGATACATTATAGGCGGTTCCCAAACAGAAAATAAAGTTAATTCCTTTTTCCACCATTACTTTCACTTTCCATGGCTTGTCCGTATCCACGGGTGCCCTCCATACCAACACTTTCCAAGGAATTTATTATTTGACAACGAAAAGTAAATTCATTTTTTTCCATTTCGGTACTGGGCATCCCTAATACCTTTGTCGTACTCTTGTGCAATGACAAGTGAATAGACACTCATCGTAAGAATAACACATCTAGCATGGAAAATATTGGCCACCCCTCACCACCTCGCGAGCGTTAGAGCACACAAAAGAGAAATTTATTTTGAAAATTAGAGATGGAACATGCAAATTTTCTTAGAACGGCATGGAAATACTGCATATAGGTAGGTATAGTGGACTCCTATGGCAAAACTTGTTTAAAGGGTTTTGGATGCACAAGTAGTGATCATACTTAGTGCAAAATGAAGGCTAGCAAAAATATTGAAAAGTGACCAACCAAGAAACAAAAAATCTCGTACCCAAGCATTAAGCATAAGCAACACCGAATAATGCACCACAAGTAGGTATAAATTTCATTGCATAACTATTGACTTTCGTCCTTGCATAGGGAATCACAAACCTTAACATCAATATTCTTACTAAAGCACAATTATTCATCAACATGACTCACATATCACATCGTTATATCTCAAAACCATTACTAAGAATCAAGTTTATTTTATCCAATGATCTTCATGAAAGTTTTTCTTATATCCTCCTTGGATATCTATCACTTTGGGACTATTTTCATATGTTGCTTTTGATAAGCTCAAACAAATTTAAGTGAAGAACATGAGCATAATTTTTCTTTCTCTCGAAATAATCTAAGTGAAGCAAGAGGGAATTTCTTTAAAAAATTACTAACTCCCAAATAAATATAAGTGAATCATGAGAGCATTTATTCAAAAATAACAAAGCACACCATGCTCAAAAAGATATAAGTGAAGTACTAGAGCAAATCCATGGCTTCAATTTAACTGAAGCATAGGAGCAAGCATAGCATAATTTTTGGCTCTCTCAAAAGGTGCGTCTATCGGCGTTCTCCGAATAGGGGTACCCAGACCTGCCTACGTGTGGCCCAGGGCAGGCTCACCTCACCGAAGCAAACCGATGGGCCCAGCACTGTTCAAGGCAAGGCCCTCGTGAGGGGCCAAGCCTCACAAGGAGGAGGAGCGTCAAGACCCGTAGGGGGGCTCCTCAGGACCTCTCCGGAGTGGCGGATATTCCAAGGCAAGGCCGGGCCTCAGGAGTCAAGGCTGACGCCAAGAAAGGACAGGCGAGCAGCAGATGGCAGGACTCGGCAGTTTCCCCTTTGGTGCAAAGGAGGCGGGGGCGTACAGGGATCCCAAAGGCATCTTCCAAAGGTTGCCCTTCTGGTGGAACGAAGCTGCCGCCGCCCGCCAGTAGGGCAAACGTCACCTTCGGGCTCATTCCAGCAGCGCGGGCAGTTACTTTGCAGACGAAGACCACCTTTGGGAAGGGGAGCATGTTCCCCTGTTCCCCTTCAAAATTGGCCGTTGTGGGATCCCTTCCCGCCGATGCAATGAGGGAAGAGGATCCGGGCCTCCGCTATAAATAGAGAGGGTAGAGCACTTGGTAGAGGGGGCGGTTCATTCGGACCCAAGAGCAACACACCAAGCCACTTGGCCTCCGGAGGCTCGAAAGCACTGTACTAGTTTATCAACCAACCTCCGTGAGAGGCAATCCACCAAAAGTAGGAGTAGGGTTTTACGCTTCGCAGTGGCCCGAACCTAGGTCAACTGTTGTGTTTTGTGTTCCCCTCACCCTCGAGTGAGTCCTTCGCCATTTCCATCGAGTAGCGAGCTAGGTCAGGCTCAGCAGGGAGAGATCTCCGTACACGCCCCTGTGTTCGAACCCTTAGGGTTTTGCGGAACCTGAAATCCAACATTTGACGCGCCAGGTAAGGGACGTGTCGAGGTTTCCTCCCAGCTTCATCCTCACCAAGTTCCGTCGCTCCGATGGCTGATGCTCACCGGGTTCGTGCAGAGCGCCGCGCCACCCGCGTCGCCGAGACATCGCCAGTCGGTGCCGCCAGCGCGTGCCGGTCGCCGTCACCCGTGCTGAACGCTGCCACCGGCCCCGAAGTTCAAGAGCACAAGGTTCCTCCCAGTCGGCGACCGAGCAGGCCGATGGCCACACCACCACTCCATCACTCGGCCAACCTTCAGGGTCGGTATCGCGCGCCCGGCCAGAGATGCCCCACGGCTGGCGCGCGCTTGCCATGGCCATTGAGCTGCTCCGCTACCGGTCTGCTCCTAACCTCCACCAAGACTAACACCAACACATCGAGGAGCTCAGCACCGCCGCCGGTGACTCCGCGGCGCTCTCCTGCTCGCTCCGACCCCAGCCTTCCATGGAAAACGACGAGGAGCAAGACGTGGCACCCCCACCCCGCGGCGCATCGCGGACCCCGAGCCTAGGCGGGAAGCGCGACCCCGTGACCAGCGACGCGAAACCAGGGCGGGACCTGGAGATGAAGCAAGCTGCCAGGTGGTTCCCCGGCCCTTGCCGATGTATGCGCGCCCCCGGCACTGCAAATTCTGCATCGTGAGGGTGCCCCACTCGAAACAGACCCGGTGGAGCAACAAGACCCGGCGGCTCTCGCACGCACAGTACCCGTTGGACCGGTGGGGTGCCTCGCCATCGCCCCCGAGCTCTACCCCACTGCGTGGCCCTGCAAGTTCAAGCCCGACCTGCCCCCATGCTACGATGGAACCCAAGACCCGGCGGAGGTCCTGCAACTTTACACGCTGAGCATCATGGTGGCAGGAGGAGGCGACAAAGTCATGGCGTGTTGGTTCCCCATGGCCCTCAAGGGCGGTGCACTCTCCTCGCTCCTCAACCTCCCGAAGGCGTCCATCACCTCGTGGGACGGCCTGAGCAAGTGCTTGATCGCCAAATTCTAGGCACCCGTGACTGTGCTCCTACCGTGAACGACCCGCGACACGTCAAGTAGCAGGAGGGGGAGACCCTGGACAAGTTCATACAGCGCTTCACGATCATGCGCCTCAAGATCCCTAAGGCGTCGGACAAAGCTGTCATCTCGGCTTTCTCCGACGGAGTCACCGACCTCAAGATGAAGGAGGAGCTCGCCATGAACGATGAAATGAGCACTGCACTGGAGATGTTCAACTTAGCCAGCAAATGCGCCAAGGCCGAAGAAGGGCGCCTGTCACTCCTCGGGCCCCAGCTAGCGGACCCAGAATAGAAGACGGCCAAGGCCAAGGAGGTGAAACGCAAGGCCCCAGTGGTGTTGATATGTCCCAAACGTATCTATAATTTCTGCTTGCTCCATGATCTTTCAGGTGACATTGTTATATGTTTTGTTACACTTTTATATCATTATACACATATTTGGACTAACCTACTAACTAAGTGCACCCAGTGCCAATTTCTTTCTGCTGGTGTCTATTTTGCAGGGGCTTTTACCCAAATTTTTGAAGCCTGGAAAATTCCAAGAAAAATATATAAAAAATCAACATAAGAGAAGCTTCCAGATCACCGAAGATGGGCGACAGGGGGGCCAGGGGCCGCCCATGTGACCTGTGGGCGCGGCCTACCCCCCGGTCGCGCCAAGAGGCCGCCTGGGTGGGTCCCACCTCCTTCGTTGCCCTCCTATGGCCTATATTTACTCCTCCGCGAGGAAACCGTTCCATCACATCCAAAATCGCGAATTTCTCCATCGTTCTGCCGCCACTGCGTTTTCGAGATCGGGAGCGTGAGGACACCTCTTCCCGACACCCTGTTGGAGGGAGGATTGATCTCTAGGATCTTCTCCGCCGCCATGGACGCTTCCCGGACATGTCGTGAGTAGTCCTCCTTGGACCATGGGTCCATGACTAGTATCTATGTGATGTCTTCTCTCCAATCTTGTGCTTCAATGGTTAGTCCTTGTGAGCTGCCCTACATGATCAAGGCATCTATGTAATTCTCTTGCTATTGCTATGCTCGGTTTGTTGGGATCCGATGGATTATGAGATTATGTTCAGATTGTTATGAGTTATATTTTTTATTATCCTTTTATATTATGTTCCTTAGTGATTCATACATGTTATCCATTGCTATTTATTGCTTTGGTCAAGTAGTAGATTGTAACTCCAAGATGGAACGTTATGCATGATTGTGGGTTCATGCCCCTCGATGTGTAGCTTGAGTGACAAAAACATGAGACTAGGGGATGTGTTGTTGCCACCAGGGAGAAAACAACGGTGCTTGTGACCATGGTTGCAAGGATTGTTTACCTTATGCATAGTTCGTTAATGCAGTTGTCCGTTTCTTTGAGTTTGCACTTTGGGTGGGACTCGCAACTTAATATCGGAGAGATGTTCTGGATAGATATGTCAAGGTGGATGATTAGTAAGTAGATGCTGATGAGTAAACGGTCTACTTGTCTTGGCGTACAACCCATTACTATTGAACCTCTAACTATCAAGTAGCATAATTAGCATTGTGGTGCGTTCATAATTTTGTCAATTGCCCAAGTGTGATTTGTTTACCCAAGCATAGTTCTTTATCGTCTTTTGGGAGAGAGACATCACTACTGAACTTCATGTGACTCCGGTCCATATCACCATCATTGTTTACACCTCATCATTTACTGCTTTCATTTACTTTCCATTGCAATCACTATTACTATTCCCGCTTGTGTTTTGATCCTTTGCAAACTAAAAGGCCAGAGAGATTGACAACCTCTATGTACTCGTTGGGAGCAAAGTTATTTGTTGTGTGTGCAGGTCCACGTCTTTTGCTAGCGCCAGGGTGGAAGAGACCTACTTGTTGATCCTCGGAGTCCTCCTGGTTCGATAAACCTTACAGTCTCCGTGTAAGGGAAAACTTGCTGCTGACTACATCTCAACCTTCCACTTGGGGTAACCAACGAGGAGCGAGAAGTACATACATCATCTCGTCATCAAGCAAAGTTTTCTGGCACCGTTGTCGGGTACTCCAGTCTTCAAGATAGGGAAGTTGCATGCTATCCTTTACCTTTGCTTTTTAGTTTTGTTCGTTTGCTTTTTAGTTTTTGCTTTAGAGTCTTACACCAAAAACCACAAAAAAAATAGTTGCTTTGTTCTTTCTTGTTACTACTGCTATGGGTTCCACTGAGAACACCAAGTTGTGTGACTTAACTAGTCACAACAACAATGACTTTATCTACACTCCTATTGCTGCTCCCACCACTGGGGCTACCTCCTATGAGATTAAACCTGCTTTACTGAACCTAGTTATGAAAGATCAATTCTCCGGTGCTGGAGATGATACTGCTTTGCACTTGAACAATTTTGTTGAGCTTTGTGATATGCAAAAATATAAAGAAGTAGATGGTGATATTGTTAAACTTAAGCTTTTTTCCTTTCTCCTTGAGAGGAGGAGCTAAAGTGTGGCTTCAATCTTTTCCTAGGAATAGCATAGATTCTTGGGATAAGTGCAAAGATGCTTTTATTGGGAAGTACTACACGCCTGCTAAGATTATCCAGTTGAGGAGTAACATTATGAATTTTAGGCAATTGGATAATGAACATGTTGCTCGAGATTGGGAACGTATGAAATCTGTTGTTAAGAATTGCCCTACACATGGTTTGACTACTTGGATGGTTATCCAAACTTTCTATGCGGAATTGAACTTTACCTCGCGGAATCTGTTAGATTCGGCCACGGGAGGAACCTTTATGTCAACTACACTTGGTGCTGCCGCGAAGCTATTGGACGAGATGATGACAAATTATTCTCAATGGCACACCGAGAGAGCTCCAACAGGTAGGAAGGTAAACTCTGTTGAGGAGATCTCCTCCCTTAATGGTAAGGGTGACATGATCATGAATTTACTCACTAAGCAAGCTCCTATTTATCCTCATGATGTTCCTTTAAATTATTTGGTTGCTCGAGAAAGAGAGCAAGTTGATGTTAATTTTATCTCTCGGAACAACTTCAATAATAATTCCTATAGGAGTAATTTTGGTAGCAATCCTAGATCGTTTCCATCCAACAACTATGAGAACAACAACAATTATCCTAGCACCAAAAACTCCACTACTGAATTAGAGAGCATGCTTAAAGACTTTATCACTGCTCAAAAATCCTTCAACAAGAATGTAGAAGAGAAACTAGAAAAAATAGATAGTCTCTCTTTGAAGGTGGACAACATAGCTCATGATGTAGAGATGCTTAAAATTAGAACTTCCCCACTTGAGGAAAGGAACACCACACAATGAATGCTATCCAAGTCCAAATTAATGAGAACATAAGAATGCTAAACTAACTTAAAGATAGGTGGGCAAGAGAAAAGGAAGAGGAAGAGAGAATTAAGAGCCTTCCTACACACACTACCATTGCTACTAAACAAGTTGTTGAGGATCTCAAAACTTTTAGCACCCATCGCACTCCTAGTCCCTATGGACCTATTAATGGTGATGCTAATACCTCAACTATAGGACAAGAAGGTCCTTTCAATTTAGAGACTACCAAAAGAATGAGCTTAGAGGACATTACTACCACTTTAATTAATGGTAGTAACCATGATTTTGACAATTGTAGTCTTTCCGAAGTGATCACTTTGTTGCAAAGTCTAGCTAAAGACCCCCCCCCACACTAGTACACTCAATATTGCCTTCACCGAGCATATTACCAATGCTCTTATAAAATCTAGGGAGGAGAAGCTCAAGCTAGTGACTTCTATTCTTAGGAAGCTAGAAGATGGTTGGGATCCTATGGTCAAGATCAAATTGAATAATCTCTTGCTTTGCATTATGTGATGTTGGAGCTAGTGCCTCCGTTATGCCTAAAAGAATGTATGATATGCTTGACTTGAAACCTTATGATCAATGTTCTTTTCGTGTTCGTCTTGTTGATTCTTCCATAAAGAAACCTTTAGGGAGAATTGATGATGTTCTTATTGTTGTCAATGATAATTATCTGCCCGTTGTTTTTCTTATTATGGACATTGAATGTGATCCTTCATTTCCAATTATTCTGGGACATCCTTTTCTTCGCACCGTTGGTGCTATCATTGAATGAAAGCGGGAATCATTAAATTCCAATCCACCCTGAAAAAGGGAATGGGACACTTCCCTAGAAATAAGATTAAGTTACCTTATGAGTCCGTTACTCGGGCAAGTTGTTCTTTTGGAGTTGATAACACTTGATCTTCTTGCATCATGCCTAGCTCAAAGGCATAAAAGAAAGCGCTAGTTGGGAGGCAACCCAATTTGTTTTTACTTTCTGTTTTAGTGGTCTTGATGTTTTTTACAACTGTAGCAACATCATTGTATCTTTATTTTTAAGCTTTGTACCAAGTTATAGCCTCTGATTGCAAGAAAGTTCAAAATTTGTGACATGTTGTCCAGAAACAGATTATGTTTGCTTGACGGAAAAATTCTCCAAAAACACCAGATCATCTTTTCGATTTGAATGTTTTTGACAGCATGCTCTATATAATTTCCTTTCTGGCATCTGTTCTGAGTTTTTTCATTTTACTTGCAGAAGTGCCCTGGATAAATTAGTTACTACATGTTGTTCTGTTTTTCATAGATTCTGCCATGTTTCGGGTTTTCATTGTTTTGCAAATCCTAAGCTTACTTTTTATTTGCAAAAACCTTTTGGCAATCATGAGAAATAGTAGCTTGTCATGAAAATCTTTATTTCCAGCAGGTATTGAATTATTTTATTAAGGGTACTAACCAATCTAATCAGCTTATGATGAATTTCGTATGAAGGGAGTTTACAAGTATGCGATGGGAGATGATGAAAGAAGATACAGGAGTGTCAAGTGCTCAAGCTTGGGTATGCCCCCATGAACCCCAAGAAATATTCAAGGAAACTCAAGCATCTAAGCTTGGGGATGCCCCTGTTCATCCCCTTCTCTTTCAACAATCATCAGTTCGTCCATCTCCATGCTATATTTTTATCACTTCATATGTTATGTGCTATGCTTGGAGCGTCCCGCTATTTACTTTTTAGTTTGTTTTAGTTTTTCTTGCTGTTCATAACAAGTCAGAACCTAGCCTACCTTGTTTGGGAGAGAAACACGCTGCATTCCACTCTAGAACACAGCATAGGTTTTCATGCTTATTTTTTTGTGTGTTCTTTATGTCTACATAGCTACTGTCATCCTTAGCTCTTAGTTTGCATGATTATATTTTTAAGAGCTTTTATTTAGGTTGCTTTTGGAACTCTCTTGAGTTATCATGCTTATCTTGTTTAGAGAGCTGGCTAGTTGCACTGAGTTGTGTGTCTTGCATGAGTAGGTAATTAAGATTGCTATTTAAGTATAGTAGTAACTTGCAATAGTTTTGAGGTATTTATTTGAGTAATATTTGGACTATTGGTGCCGAGAGCTTGAGCCTATTAGTGATAGGTGTCGTATTTTGGGAAATCCGTGTGTTTTTCAAAAACTAAAAATTAGTTGAGAACTCTAGCTACTAAATTGATCGCTAACCTCACGAGGTGTTGGAATATATAGAGTACCCTCACGTTACCATGAGTCGAGGATGCGCAAGGATAACCAAAACCCCAAACACTCCTCCTCGGGGTACTTGTCTCTTTGTGAACCTCCTAAGTAGATAGAGAGTTACTGATAATAAGTGTATGAGTTCTTTGGACTAATGTGAGTATTCGATTGTTGGCACTTCTACTATCCATGTTTTGCTAGCCTCTTCGGTACCGTGCATTGCCCTTTCTCACATTGAGAGTTGGTGCAAACTCCGTTGGTGAATCCAAACCCATGACATGATACGCTCTGTCATACATAAGCCTCATTATATCTTTCCTCAAAACATCCACCATACCTACCTATTAAGGCATTTCCGTAGCCATTCCGAGATACATTGCCATGCAACATCCACCATCTCATGACTTGATATTCGTGTCATACATGCTTTTGCTTGATCGTAGAGTCGCACGATAGTTGGGCCTTGCCCAAATTATTGCTACATGGCATGCTAGTATCATTGCATATCCTACTACACTAGCAGAGGCATACATTTGCATACATCATGATAGTTATCACTTGTCTTCATGTTGAGTACTTCTTATAAAGTGTGATGATCTTCTTTTTATTCATGTAAAACATAGAGTGTTGCCCTTAAGTGAGGAAAGATCCCAAAGAGGGCAAACAAAAGATCCCAAAGAGGACAAATGAGAGATAAAAGAAAGAGACAAAGAGGCCACAAAAAAAGAGAAAAAGAAATAAAAAGAGAGAAGGGGGCAACACTTCTATTCCTTTTGAAAGATCCACACTCGTACTCCATTGCTATATTTGTACTGCATAGAGATTATCATTCATGCATAACTATGTGGGGACCCTTACACTATAGAACTTGGTTTGCATATTACAATGATGAGCCTCCTCAAATGAGCTCTAGGTCTTCATGAGCAAAAAAGTTGGATGCACCCCCACTAGTTCCATTGGGGAGCTTACCTTAGCCCATATGTGCATCCGTTACATGGCAATCCCTACTCCTCACATCATATCTATCATTTGGATTTCTCTCGCCTATGGTTGTCCTCATTGGTGTGAGCCTTTCACACCTTTTTGTCTTACTTCCCCATCATTATTCTATTTGCCATCCTAAGTACCAACATATCTTGCTTATGCTCATCCATTGCATGAGTGCTCAAAGTCGAAAGGGAGAGGATCATTTTGACTTGTGCCTGACTAGTGGTCTGGGGATGAGTCAAAATAAGATTCCAAAGTAGACTAAGTGTAAGGTTTAGAAGATTTAGTTCTAAATTAAAAAATATATTTTATGATCTCAACCCATTTCCCACTTCTTGCACGCAAACACCATTTGGAGACATTCGAGTCACGGACAGCAAGAGCTCTTGCACCTTTATGTTCTTACTTTGCTAAACTCAATACTAGATATAGACTCTTGCTTGTTATTATCTTGACTTGAATTGAGTATTTTACTTTCTTTACTTTGAAGTTCTTATATCCGTGTTAGCATGTCGCCACAAAAATTATCTACCCGAGGATGAGCAGAAATTAAGCTTGGGGATGTTGATACGTCCCAAACGTATCTATAATTTATGCTTGTTCCATGATCTTTTGGGTGACATTGTTATATGTTTTGCTACACTTTTATATCATTTTACACATATTTGGACTAACCTACTAACTCAGTGCACCCAGTGCCAGTTTCTGTTTGCTGATGTCTATTTTGGAGGGGCTTTTACCCTAATTGCCGAAGCCCGAAAAAATCCAAGAAAAATATATAAAAAATCAGCGTAATGGAAGCTTCCACATCACCGAAGATGGGCCAGAGGGGGCCAGGGGCCGCCCAGGCGACCTGTGGGCGTGCCCTACCCCCTGGTCGGGCCAAGAGGTCACCTGGGTGGGTCCCACCTCTTCCGGTGCCCTCTTTTGACCTATATTTACTCCTCCACGAGGAAAACGTTCCATCACATCTAGAATCACAAATTTCTCCATCGTTCCGCCGCCGCAGCGCTTCCGAGATCGGGAGCTTCAGGAGACCTCTTCCCGGCACCCTGTCGGACGGAGGATTGACCTCCGGGAGCTTCTCCATCGCCATGGACGCTTCCCAGACGTGTCGTGAGTAGTCCTCCTTGGACCATGGGTCCATGAACAGTAGCTATGTGATGTATTCTCTCCAATCTTTTTCTTCAATGGTTAGTCCTTGTGAGCTGCCCTACATGATCAAGGCATCTATGTAATTCTCTTGCTATTGCTATGCTCGGTTTGTTGGGATCCCATGGATTATGAGATTATGTTCAGATTGTTATGAGTTATATATTTGATTATCCTTTTATATTATGTTCCTTAGTGATTCATGCATGTTCTCCGTTGCTATATATTGCTTTGGCCGAGTAGTAGATTGTAACTCCAAGAGGGAACGTTATGCATGATTGTGGGTTCATGCCCCTCGATGTCTAGCTTGAGTGATAGAAACATGAGACTAGGGGATGTGTTGTTGCCACCAGGGAGAATACAATGATGCTTGTGACCACGGTTGCAAGGATTGTTTACCTTACGCATAGTTCGCTAATGCAGTTGTTCGTTGCTTTGAGTTTACACTTTGGGTGGGGCTCGCAACTTAATACCAGTGAGATGTTTTGGATAGATATCTCAAGGTGGATGATTAGTAAGTAGATGCTGATGAATAAACAGTCTACTTGTCTTGGCGTACTGCCCATTACTATTGAACCTCTAACTATCAAATAGCATAATTAGCACTGCAGTGCGTTCATAATTCTGTCAATTGCCCAACTGTGATTTGTTTACCCAAGCATAGTTGTTTATCGTCTTTTGGGAGAGAGACATCACTAGTGAACATCATGTGACTCCAGTCCATATCACCATCATTGTTTACACCTCCATCATTTACTGCTTTCATTTACTTTTCCGTTGCAATCACTATTACTATTCCCGCTCGTGTTTTGATCCTTTGCAAACTACAAGGCCGGAGAGATTAACAACCTCTCTGTACTCGTTGGTAGCAAAGTTATTTGTTGTGTGTGCAGGTCCATGTCTTCTGCTAGCACCAGGGTGGAAGACACATACTTGTTGATCCCAGGAGTCCTCCCGGTTCGATAAATCTTACAATCTCCGTGTAAGGGAAAACTTGCTGCTGGCTACATCTCAACCTTCCACTTGGGGTAACCAACAAGGAGCGAGAATTACATACATCATATCGTCATCAGGTGCTCACCGCCAAGGCCGAGGCGAAGCTTGTCCGAGGGGGAGAGTGCCCGTACGAAGAAGGGCCGACGTGCATCTTCCATGGCACCAGCGGCCACGATACTTATGAATGTCAAAAACTCTGTGTGGTCCCTGCCGAACACTTCAGCAAGCGCCCCCGGACGATTGGACAGAAGCCCCGCACGCGGAGGTGGCCGTAGTGGGGGCCACTGGGCTTATCGTGAGCCGCGTGAGGGGTGGCGTGAATAGCCTCAGGAGGACTGCTGGCGCGATAACCCTCAGGAGGGGCAACGATGCGGTCAGCCTCGTCAGGCTCGCCCTCAGGAGGCCGGGCTACCCCCATTGGCTCCGCCACCTAGGAGGAGGGATGAAGACAGGCATGATGATGGGGCTGGGAGCTTCCAGGAGGTCAGGACGGTGGCCTCCATCATGGGCAGTGCCCAAACCCCAGCCTCCAACCGCGCCTTCAAGCAGTTTTCCCGAAAGGTGAATGCCGCCCTCCCGAGGCCTGAAGCAATGCGCCCCCTCAACTAGTCTTAGACCACCATCTTCTTCGACCCAAGTGACCAGCTCACGTGCTCGTTCATGGCCAGCAAACTCCCAATAATGTGCACCCCGACCATCATCAACATCCTCATCACCAAGACTCTCATCGACAGTGGAGCAAGGCTCAACGTCCTCTCGGTCGAGACCTTTGAGAAACTCCAGTTGCCGTACGAACAGCTCATGCCGACCAAACCCTTCTCACGAGTAACAGAGGGCTCCATCGTGCCCATTGGGCAAGTGCATCTGCCGTCACCTTCGGCGAGCGCAAGAACTACCACACTCAGATCATCGTCTTCGACATCGCGCACATTCACCTACCATGCAACGCAATCCTGGGATATCCAGCACTCGCCAAGTTCATGGAAGTGATCCACCATGGTTACAATGTCCTCAAGATGCCAGGTAGCGGCGGCGTCATCACCATCCCCTGCGACGAGAAGGATGTCGTATGTACACTGGAGCGCGCCTACCGCACGGCGGTGGCAGAGCGCTCGGACGACGAATAAGACGGGCTGCTTCATGAGGACCCATGCAATAAGAAGAAGGAAATCCTCCCCACGGAGCGCCTCGGGGCTTCGGGCTCCGTGTCGGGGGATGGGGCCATGCCCCCCATCGCATAGGATTGCGCGCTTGGCGCCCCCTTTGGTCAGGGATGGGGGATCCCACCGGGGAGGTCCCTTGTCTGACCAGTGAGGCGGCGGCGGTGTTCAAGCACATCCCGAGGGCGCGCTCCACAGCGCGTCCACCCGGCTCCTTCAGTCTGTCATCACAGCAATCCGAGAACTTCGAGAGGCCCAGGTCGTGTGACGTGGTGACTGCCCTACACCACCAATCGCAGTCGCTATTGTCAGCACGGTCGACCGGCCCCGCATCTGCATCAACGCGCTCGCAACCAACATAGTCGCGGCTTACGGCCCCTTCTGGCCTATGCTGGCTGGCTATCGGTGGGTATACCCGGACGACAATGCCTTCATGCCCTTTGGGCTGTGGAATGAAGCCGCCACCTACCAGAGGCTCCCGCGGGCCATGCTCGCACCCCGCCTATTGGGGCGCCGCGAGGAGGAGGAGGCGATGCTCGGGCCAAGCGAGGGCCCCGAGCCTCGGGAGGCGGCGGACCCGTGAGGGACGCGACCGTGGAGACGGTAGATCAAGCGACAATGACACCCTCAGTACTTCAGTGGTATGGCCGCCAGGTGACATTTTGTTGGCTGCTGCCAGGTAACTTTTTGGCTCACCCAGTCTGAGGGCGCCCCTAGAGCCATGCGGCCTCCCCAAGCTCAGGACACTCCCCCACCGCTACTTCATTTATGCAACTTTTGGGTATAGATAGGGGCAATTAACATAGTCCACCAATGACTACGCCCTCAGCTGGCGCCAATGCAGTCCCCTAATGACTGTGCGCTCAGCTGGCACCAACACAGCCCTTCAGTGGCTACACTCGCGGCTGGCAAGGAGATCAGCATAGTCCACCCGCGACTTCGCCCACGCCTAGTGCATGGCGCAAACAGCTGAAGGTATGGAGCCGCTCGCACGTCAAGGGGGACCCCTGAGCATCACGACTCAAGGGCCTAACTGTGCCCGTAGCCCCTTCCCCCTTTGAGCCGTCCTTGGTTTTCGGTCGGTTCAATCACGGGAAGGTACGCGCGGGGCGGGCCGTGCCGACGTAGAGCCTAGTGTTCTCAACAAATCACTTCGGATCCCTTAGGAAGAACACTGGAGTCACTCGTACGTCAAGGGGGACTCCTGAGCATCGTGACTCAGGAGCCCGAACTGCGCCCGTAGCCCCTTCCCCTTTTGGGCCGTCCTTTTCTGGTTGGTTCAACCATGGGGACGTATGCGCGGGGCGGGCCCTGCCGACGCAGAGTGCTGAAGGAGTTCGAGAGTTTCAAATTATCGGCTTCTAAGGAAGAGCATTGGTGTCACTCATACCTCAAGGGGCTCCCCTGAGCATCGCGACTCAGGGGCCTAACTGTGCCCATAGCCCCTTCCCCCCTTTGGCCCATCCTTGGTTTCCGGTCAGTTCAATCGTGGGGAGGTACGCGCGGGGCGGGCCTTGCCGACGAAGAGTGCTGAAGGTGTTCCTAGTTTCGAAATCTTCGCCGCGTTCTCCTCATGAGGGGAGCTCGCGCGTCAAGGGAGACTCCTAAGCATCGCGACTCACGAGCCTAACTGCGCCTGTAGCCCCTTCCCCTCTTGGGCCGTCCTTGGTTTCTGATCGGTTCAATTGCGGGAAGGTACGCGTAGGGCGGGCCCTGCCGACATAGAGTAACACAGCAAACATGACAAGAACAAGGCAAAGAAAACATTCATGCAGTCATTTATTAAAAATCATAACCAAGTTCATAAAAACGCAAATAAGTTTAACGCCTCCACGAGGCATAGTCTGCATTGCAGGAAGAAAATAGGGATAAGGAATCACGAGGAGCCACTGCCTGACACCCCCTCCAAAGGGGGCTGGTCATCGATGTCAGAAGCATCGTCTTCCCCACCGCCGGCTTTAGCGGCACCTGGGGACGAAGGAGCTGCCACACAGGCGAACCTCCTCACCAACGCCTCCAAGGGGTCCTTCACCTCCTCCACGGCGCGGCCGCGGGCCTCGGCAGGGACCGGCGGGACCAGGGAGCTGAGATCGAACCCTTGCTCGAGAAGATGAAGGTGGCTGAAGACGCGAGTCGCAGCCGCGAAGAAGAGGTCGCGGCACTCGTTGTCCAAGATCTTGTCCACCTGCACGACGACACCCTCCAGCACCACGACGAGCCTCTTCGCGAGCACAGCGAAGCCGTCATCCAGGGTGTCCAGAGGCTCGTCGAACCCGTCCCGGCATAGGGAGGGAAGCATCGTGCAAAGCTCGACCTCAACTTCAGGGAAGCAGGCCAACTCTGCGGCCTTCTTCCCCTCGGCCACGGCGAGGGCTTTCTGCTGGGCATCAAGGAGGGCCTTCCTCGTGGCGACATCCTTCTCCCGTTCTTCCAAGCACGCTTGCTTCGTCTCTAGGCGACTCGCCTCCTGGGATAGCTCTCCCTCCCAAACGACGAGCTTGGCCTCGCGGGCCTTAAGTTCCTCCCCCTGCAGACGACGCTGCTCGGCCAGCTTGGCTTGCTCTCCTTGGAGTATGTTCACGCAGGCCTCCACCTCCTCACAACCTTCGACAGCCGCCTTGGCTTCCTTCAGCGCCTTCTCGCGCGTGACACGGGCGGCCTCGGCCTCCCTCTCGGCCTTCCTCATCTCGACTGCGACATCACCTAGGACGGTGAAGGTCACATTCAAGATGCCTTGGGTGAACACCGAGGTCTTCTGGACCTCCTCCTGAAGAGCCTTCAGCGCAGGCGCAGGTGGTGCCGCCAGTGGGGCAGCACCATGAAGAATAGGGGGGCCCGAAGACTGCTCAACAATTGCGAGCATCGACGCCTCAGGAGACTGAGGGCCCTCGCAGGCCTGCCCCCGGGCAACGGCGTCTCCACGGTCGCCTCAGGGTGCTTCGAGGGCTCGGGGGGCTCGACGACGAAGGCCAGGGAGGCTGCTCCACGAGCCTCCAAATCCCCACCTGCACCCAATAACGTGCCGATAAGGGAAGGCGGGGCGTCGGGAGTCGCCTTCGGCTTGACGACCGTCTTCTTCCTTTTCGCCCCCGGCGAGGCAACATCCCTCGACGTCAAGTAAAAGAGGGGATCAACCAAGCGCGGACAATAGCGCCCAATGCCTACCCAAGCAAGTAACTCACTCTTCGACATATCGCCATCTCTTCCTCCTCTCCGCTCCGGCGACAACACAGGTGACAGGGGCCCCCACGGACGGGGGTGAGCTTGGCGCCTTGGATCCCTCACCGGCAGAAGCGGGATGCGTTGGGGACGACTCAGCCCCGAGCTTCTGTGAGGCGAGCAAGCACGCACACCGCGTGGCAAGCGGAGTCGACGCGGGTCCCCTTGAGGCCCTAGCCAGGCATGAGGAAGTCCAGCGGGGGGAACGCTGATACGTCCAAAATACATCACTATTTTGTATCATAATTTGTCTCTATTCATTGATATATTTCACAATATGATGTTGATCTTATATTGTTTTGGCTTATTTTACACAGTTTACAACTTTCTGGTGCCGAAACAGTGGACGCAGGATTCAGCAGAGAAAAGAGCATAAAGAGTTGCCATATCAGAACATCTCCAACTGAGCTGAAATTTACGGGGAAGAAGTTTCTGAACAAATCGCGAAAACGGGCCAAAGAAGGGCGGAAGGGGGGCACCAAGCACCCAAGCGCCCTGGTGGCGCGGGTCCCGGCGTGGCCACCTGGGCGGTGGGTCCAACCTCCGGTGCCCCCCTTTGGCCTATATGAACCTCGTGGCCTAAACATCCCGAGGACAGCAGAGTTTTCGGAGTTCCGCCGCCGCTCCGCGACAGAAACCTACACAGAAGAAAAGACCTTTTCGACGGGTAGATTCCTCCCGGAGGAGGAGATCATCCTCATCATCATCACCATCATCACGGGCATCATCAAGATCATCATCACCATCATCTTCATCACCAGCACCATCTCCATCTTCACCCCGTCTCACTTTACCATTGCAAACGGAGTTGTACCTTGCACTATTCATCCCCTTTACTCTATCAGTGCTGATTACTCCTTTGTGGTGAATGCTATTGAATTTTGTTGGAGAATTATTGTTATGACCAGATTGTTCATCATATTTTCATCCCCTCTGATCATGATCTATTTTATGTCTTGTGAGTAGTTCCTTTAGTTCTTGAGGACATGGGAGAAGTCTAGTTGGTAGTAGTCATATGATGTTGAAGTAATATGTGTTGATTGATATTTAAGTTGTGGTGTTATCCTTCTAGTGGTGTTTTGTGAACGTCGACTACATAACACTTCTCCTTTTTAAGGACCTAGGGGAATGCATTGTGTATACAGAATGCTTATGGTGGGTTGCCGGAGTGACAGAAACCTAAACCCGAGTTCGCATGCTTTTGCACGAGGGAGTGTTGGATCCTAAAGTGTATTGCTATGATTAGGCTTTGCCTTAATTTCTCTCTTGTATTTGCGGATTCTTGCAAGGGGTTTAACCATAAGAGTGTACTTGTCTTATCCTAGACAGTGCACTAGTAAATATCCACCCACATAACACTTATCAATACAAAACATAGTACTAGACGGAATATGGCGAAAGCACTTGACTATCTCTCCCGTATGTCCTCGGGAACTCCTTAGTCTTCATAAGTTTAGTCCCCGGGCTTATCCTTTATGTTCAAAAGGATGGGGCCACTTGCTGAACATCGGCACCATTTACTTTCCCTGCTTTTAATTCCTTGTTGCTCATACCAGAAACCCCATAAAAATTTACCTTTCATTGCTTGCAGTTATTCCTTGCTCAAGATCGCTTGTAAGTACCTTCTGCTCCTCGTTGGGTTCGACACTCTTACTTATCAAAAAGGCTATGATATATCCCCTACACTTGTGGGTCATAAATACCATTTTCTGGCGCCGTTGCCGGGGAGTGTAGCGTTATTGGTAAGTGAAATTGGTAAGGAAACCTTTACGCTGTATGTGCTGTTTTTATTTTGTTGTTTCCGCTTTCTGTCCCTATGAACAACTCTGCTCTTGGTTTGTTGCTGGTGGGGAACCACCCCACCGCTATTGTGGTGGAGAATCCTCCCCCACCTACGGAAATTGTGCCCTTTAAAATACCAACTAGCTAATCAATATGCAGGAGATAGACATCCAGGAGAACACTTGCTATCTCTTTCGCAACTATGCTCCTTATTTAAGCTTGCAGGTATATCGATGGATTTTGTTATGAGAAAGCTATTCTCTCTATCATAAAAAGATAAGGCTTTGGATTGGTATAGGCTTCTCGATAACTCTCATTTGCTAAATTGGCAAGATCTTAGGCCTCTCTTTTATGCAAAGTTTTATCCTCTTCATGAAATACATCGAGACAGGAACTATATTTATAACTTTTGGTCTCGTGACGGAGAAAGCATCGCTCAAGCTTGGGGGAGATTGAAGTCCCTAATTCTCCAATGTCCCAATCATGAGCTCCCCAAGGAAATTATTCTTACAAATTTTTATGCAAGGCTTTCTCGTCAAGATAAAGAGATGCTTGATGTCTCCTCTAGTGGGGCATTCTCCAACAGAAGCACTCAAGCTAGGTGGGATCTTATTGAAAGAATCCAGAAGAACACTGAAGATTGGGAGATTGATAAAGGTATCGAACCCGTTATAAATTATGAGCATGATTACAATGAGAGCTATGTGAAAACAGATTACTTCAATACCTTTTGTGCTAAGATTGGTCTTGATTCCCAGCTTCTAATTGATTTTTGCAAAGACTTTGCCTCTCATATTGATTCCTCTAAGAAGAAGGAGCATCGACACCATAAACCTTTTAAGGAATTACCTGTTGATATCAATATTGCTGACCCTATCTTGCCTAAAGTTTTATATGAAAAGCCCCCTTTTCCCACAAGGATGAGGGAGCATTGTTTTGTCACACGCATACTGAATAAAGTGAAAGAACGACTAATGAGCATGAGGACCTGATTAAGGTCAATCCTCAAGTCGCATTAGTCAAGGATCTTGTTACTAGTAATATTGAGGATTCCAATATAAATTTTTGTGTTGTTTCTACTAACCTTGTTACAGCCAAGAATAAAGGCCCAATTTCAGGTACTCGAGATGTATCTATTAAAATAGGAGATTATAATTATTACGGGCTGTGTGATTTGGGATCCAGTGCTAGTGATAATACTTTTTCACTTTATCAAGAGATCATGAATGAGATTCTACCATGTGAAATTGAAGACGTTGATGTTACTATTCCTCTTGAAAACAAAGAAACTATCTCTCCTATTGGAATTGTGCGAGATGTTGAAGTCCTATGTGGAAAGGTAAAATATAATACCGACTTTCTAGTACTCGGTTCAGTGCAAGACGGTTTTTTCCCTATTATCTTTGGTAGGCCTTTTCTCAAAACTTGTGGAGCTATTATAGTTTGCAGGAGAGGAAAAGTATCTGTTGAATTTAATGGTGAGCCATATGAATTTAACTTTTCTAAATTCTCGAAGCAAACTCATGGTACTGATTTGCCTAGTAATGATAAAATTATGGAAGAGATTGCTTCTATTGCTATTCCTCCTAACGATCCTTTGCAACAATTTATGGAGGACCACGAGAATGATATGCATATGCAGGAAATGAATGAGCTAGATGACATATTCTTGAGACAACCTGCTATCCTGAAGCACAACCTTCCGCCTGAGCCTTTGGGAACTCTATCAAAACCAAAAGAGGACCCAGTGTTTCATCTTAAACCTCTTCCCAATACGCTCAAGTATGCTTATTTAGATGAAAAGAAAGTATATCATGTTATTATCAATGCTAACCTTTTTAGGATATGAAGAAGAGCGATTGTTGGAAGTCCTCCATAAACACCGAGGCTCTATCGGCTATACCCTTGATGATCTTAAGGGGATTAGTCCATCTATGTGTGAGCATACTATCAATCTTGAGCCTGATGCTAAACCGGTTGTTGATCATCAACGACGGTTAAACCCAGAGATGAAGGATGTTGTGAGGACCGAAATCCTCAAGCTTCTAGCCGCAGGTATTATCTACCCTATAGCTGATAGTAAGTGGGTAAGTCCGGTACATTGTGTTCCCAAGAAAGGAGGTACGACTGCGGTTCCTAATGGTAAGGATGAACTAATACCTCAAAGAATTATTATTGGATATAGAATGTGTATTGATTGCAGGAAGCTAAACAAAGAAACCAGGAAGGACCACTACAAGTTGTCATTCATCGACCAAATGCTTGAAAGGTTATCCAAAAACACTCGGTTTTGCTATCTTGATGGGTATTTTGGCTTCTCTCAAATTCATGTTAACACTGCCGATCAAGAGAAGACCACTTATACTTGTCCCTTTGGTACTTATGCTTATAGACATATGCTTTTTGGTTTATGCAATGCTCCTGCTACTTTTCAAAGGTGTATGTCTCCTATCTTTCATGGTTTTTGTGAGGTAATTGTGGAGGTTTTCATGGACGATTTCTCATGTCAATGGAACCTCTTTTGACCATTTTCTCCCAAGTTAATAAAGTTTTGCACAGATGTGAGGAGACAAACTTGGTACTCAACTGGGAGAAGTGCCACTTCATGGTCAATGAGGGAATTGTTCTTGGCCACAAGATTTCTAAAAACGTGTCACATCCCTGACACTTTAAGCAAGTTAGTCTTGTGCTCATGTCTTCTTTGCATTTGCATCTAAGAATTTTTCAACAAGAACAAGAAAGTGGCAAAGGAAAAACTCAAAACCCTAGCCACTACTTTAAATAAAGAAAATCTCAAGCTAGTTGAAATCAATGAACCCAAAATGGCCTCAAGAAATGTTCAAACTTTCTGATAAATCATGAAAGTAAATGAGCATTGGAGAAAACTATTTTCTTGACACTTTAAGCATTTTAAATTAATGCAAAAAGCCACTGGTTTCAAATTTTAAATTTGAAATCAGAAACTATAAATTTTCAAAAATGTTGAAAACTTTGGAAATGGTTGGGAATATTATAACCATATTTCAGGAGGTCTAAAATAGTTTTTACTTTTTGTTTTGGAGCTGAAATAAATAGCAAAACAATAGTTAGCAAAACAGAAAAACAAAAACAGAAAAAAAATGGGAAACTCTTACCTGTCGCCTAGCCTGGCCCGGCCCATCTCCCTGGCTCGTCCCCTCCCTCGCGCCAGTAGGAGGAGGAGGTGGCCGCCGCCTCCTCCGGCGCGGCCACGCACCTGTGCGCCTACCTGGCCGCCGTCTCGCGCTGGCAAGGCCGGGGATAAGCTCCCCGAGGCCTCCTCTATCCATTCCCAGCGCTAACTCTCTCCCTCCTCTCGGATCTTGCCCTCCTTCCTGCTTCCGCCATTGGAGCCGAGCTCGAGCTCAAGCCGCAGCACCTCTAGCCATGGGAACCCTCCTCCGAGTAGTCTGTTAGCTCCGCCTCGTCGCCCTGGTCATCTCTGCAGAAGCCGAAGCTTCCCCGAGCTCTGCATCGCCCCCAACGCCATCGTCTTCCACCTCCGGTCGCCGGACCTCTCCCGTCGATTCGCTCCCTCTGGCGCACCCCCGAGCCCCTCAACAGCACCATCGGAACCGCCGTGAGCTCGTCGTCGTTTCCCCTCTCGCCCCACGCTCTCCCGTGCATCGTAGCCTCGTTCCCCACCAAGGCCGAGAGCTTCTCGCCGCCGGTCATGTCGTCGCCGTCGTTGTGGTGTCTGATCCACGCGCTCGAGCTAGGATTCGAGCTCCTGGAGCCTCCAGGAATGCGATGAGCCCTCCAGCTGCCCTCCCCGTGCCCTAGAGCCATCGCTCCGAGAAGGCCGAGCTTCGGCCGCCGCTCCGGCTCGTCGCCGGCGCCTCTCCCGGCGACCCGAGCCTCCCCTGATGCCCCTGCCAGATTGGCCACTTCACCAGCGTTCCGTAGCTGGAAACCGCGTTCAAATTGGTGTTGTGCAGCGCCGATTAGGTCGTCTCCGGCGAGCTCTCAGCCGCGGGCTTGGTCGCCGGCGACCACCCTCCGGTGGGCGTCGACGTGGCCGACCATTAGGGCGTAATTGCACTCCCCTCAGTCGCTGCCAGAGGGCCCCACACCTGGTCAAACCCCAATTTGGGGCTGGTCAGCGCGGGATTAGTCCCAGAGAGGCTGACCAGTGGGGCCCCCCTGTCAGGTTTTTCCTGAACAGGTCGGCTGACCTGCTGACGTCAGCCTGATGCAATAAATAGAATTTCCAGTATAGAAATAATTCCAGTAAATTGCTAAAACTTGTAAAAATCATAAAAATTAATCTGTAACTCCAATGAAAATAATTTATATATGAAAAAGTATCCAAAAATTCAAGGATTCTGATTATGCTATTTTCAACCATGTTTGAAAAAGTTACAGAACCCTAAAATGTGGAATAAGGAATAATTCAATTCTTATAATTACTTTTAAATGGAATTTGGAAAAATATTCAAATTTCATTATGAATGCAATGATCACACACTGTCCTAGTTACAAATCAATACCATAACATGACATCTCATGCAAGCTAACATCAAGTTGATCTGAGCATCAGGTCGAATCAATTAAATAGGTAACCGTGAATACCCCGTTTGAAGTGATACCGAATATGATTCAAATCAACTCTAAACCTAATACATGTTGATTATAATAACTTATCACCTTGCATTCTCATGCCATGCTCATGCATCTTTTTGATTGCATATGATTGTTATTGAATGTTGCCATTTATTTCGGTAGGCTCCGCAACCCCGGATTCCACCGAATATCCGTCTGACGGATATCGTTCCTCCTCTGAGCAACAAGGCAAGCAACCCTTTTGATCATCCCGATAATTCCCATGTTCTTGCTCCTGCACTTATCTATTGCATTAGGATCAAATGCTTCAACTGCTTTTGCCACGATAGTTGAACCCACTTCCTTTGCATGACCTAACCTTGTCACAGTAAATAGCCGAACCTTGCAACCTAGCATACCTGGTAGTTGCCTGAGCTATGTTGTGCCTTATCCTGCTATGCATGCTATGCTTAGAGTTATGTATGGTCTGTCATCTGGGAGATGAACAGAATTGTGAGAATGTGTTCGGTAAGTAAAGGTTGTGTGTTGAACCTGATTTGGTAAAGGTACCGGTGAAAGGCTGTGTAGGAGTACATGGCCGGTTGTTTCATTGGAACCGTCCTTAGGAACTGAGTTTCGTGTATGTAATCCAAGACTAGATACTACCACATGCTGGGCCCTGAAATATGACCCCGCTCGGCCTATTAATCGCGTAGTACTCAGTCCATGAGGTGCAAGTAGTTTCTGGTGTTTATAGTAATGCTGGAGGCCGTGCATGGTGCTGACCTGAGAGGTGGGCCGTGATGCGGTAGGCAGTGGCACGGTGTACCAAGTGGCACCCGGATGGTGGGCTTGGGAACCCTGCGCACATCGTTTGAGGCCGTGGCGGAAACCTCGGTCGGACTTCCGTACGGGTTACTCTCAGATAGGCGATAAACCTGGACTAGGTACTAGTGTGGTTAACGGTCGTGGCCGAGTCCCTCGCTGGGCTTCCGCTCGAAGGTTGTCATGGTGCATGACGTGCACATGGAGATAAGTGGCGAGAGCGTGTGTGACGAAGTACACCCCTGCAGGGTTATGATCTATTCGAATAGCCGCGTCTGCGGATATGGACTACTTGGAGACATATGTTGTTCATAGATAACTTCAATGGCTACTCATAAAATTGCCAAGAGAAGCGTGAGTGTCGTGGACGGCATTTCCGTACGGAGACGGAATGATTCCACGATAGTGTATTGTTGTGGTGTTAGTGGACTCGTGTGCGAGAAATCAAGTTGTCAAAATTATTTAAAAATGCAAGTTGTCTAGCCACGAGTCAAATGCTGGCTTTCCGCATGAAACCCCACAATACCTTTTGATACCTTGCATGAGTAGTTGGTCATCCTAAAGTCTTGTTGAGTACCTTCGTACTTATGTTTGCTTAATAAATGTTGCAGAGGTTGCTAATGACCCTAATGGAGGGTTCTTCGTAGACATCGACGACCACGAGTAGCTGGTGTCCCAGCTACGATCTGGCCCTACGTCGGCTCTGTAGTATAGTCAGGCCATGTGCCTTCTAGTTGCCCTGTCTGTACCCAGACAGTTTATAACTCTTCCGCTGGCTTGTAATTGTATGACTGCTATTATGGGTCGTGAGACCCTTAATGTGTAATATTATGTGTGTGGCTCTTCCGTGCCTCTTAAATAAAGGTTGTATGTTTATGGTTATGTTCTGATGCCATCGATGTATCTATACATATCGATATGCCATGCGTACGTGTGTCGTACTTGATATGTATGGGGTTCGATTACTTAGTCGTGAACTTTAGTAGCACTCCTTACAAGGAAATGCCCCTTTGTGATCCAACGAGCCTTGGTAGTTCGCTACTGCTCCGGACACAATGGTTGACCGGCATGTGTCCTTCTTAGCTGCTGTGTCTGTCCCCTTTGGGGAAATGTCACGTGATGTAATGGAGTCCTTGTAGCTTGCTACGACTCGTCTACATTCGCTGATGACCGACACCTGCTTTGTTGGGTCATGTATGCATGTCCTTGTGCGGTACTGCCACTTTGGTTTATGACTAGACATGTCGATCCGGGTTCTTTGACATTGGATTGCTAGCGACACCTTCGCATACATGAGTCAAAAGACGCAAACGGTCCCGGCTAAGGTAAGGCTGCAGCCGTGGAGTTAACCGTGCGTGAGACCACAAAGGGATGCGATGTGTTACAGGCTGGATTCCTATGGCTTAGGATCGGGGTCCCGACAGTGTTGGTATCAGAGCCTGACTGACTGTAGGATTACTAAGCCAAACTGGTCGAAGTTGAGTCTACAATTTCTTTAGTTATATATAAGGGAATTGTTTGTGGAAGGGAACGTAAGACTCTTGTTCTCTTCTCAAGATATTCTATTCTGGTCATCCTCGTCTTTTCTGCGGGAATTAAGGACTAGGTTACTCATCTTCTCCTAGGCTCGTGTTTCTGATAGGTAGATTATAGGACTACGGGTCGAGAGATATTGGGTTTCTTTTATTCCTAGGAAGCAGGAAGTAAGTTTGATGATCAGAGAGTTGAACTTGATAGTTGAGTGGTTACGCTATTCCATTTTTGGGTTGTCTCAAAATTTGTTTTGAGCATTTACAGCCGTTATGCTGCCCAATTTTTCATTCGGAGCTCTAATGCTTTTGCATTACTCTCTAATTACAGATGCTTGACCGTCCTTCTCGTCAGGTGGTACGTCTGACCAGGTGCATTGATGTGCTGGGTCATACGGCCATGCTGGTCAGGGTGATGTCGGTGTGCGGTTACCGCTGGTACCCCGAGTACACAGTGGAGGAACAATACCGAGACTTCAACCAGAGCCAGTACATCTGCACTGTTAGGGTATTTCCACACTACCCTGGAGCGGAGAAGCCAAACCATTGGTCCTATGGGTTGGGGGTCACTGTTGACATGGCAGTATAGGATGTTGCCTACTCAATGCTGACCATTATGAGAGCGAGACATGCACTGCTGCAGAATTCAGAGTTCTGCTATGTTCCGGCCTCTCAGCCTAGTGAAGAGGGATACCTCAGTGGAGTCTATTTTGATTCTTCTATGGAGGATCCACTACTGCAGTCCACTGTTGAGATGCTAGAGAACAGAGACAGGGATGCTCGTGCTCTCCGCATGGAGCTTTATGCTACCCGTGCCCGTCTATGGACACCTTTGACGCAGCTGGCACCGGTAGTCCAGACAGGGTATGGAGAGATGGAGATGTTGAACCCTGTTAGGACCCATCTTCCGGCCCACGTTGACTGGCCAACTATAGGAGGAGTCACACCTCTTCGGGGACCCCTCTTACCACCAGTCAGGGGACCAAGGCCACATCCGTGTCCTTATGGATCCCAGGGATCTCAGGCTAGAGTGTTTCCGGATCCGCAGGTTGAGCTTCCAGGTCATGGAGGTAATCTCTATGAGATGTTCTATGCGGATGCCTGAGCTGTGAGCGGAAGGATAGCATGGTAGTAGCCGTACGTTCACAGTCCTGCGTGACTTGTGAAGTATGCCTTTAATGTGAAATGAATTCCGGAGGCCTAGATAAATAATGTATAGGAAGCTTGTAAGCCTCTGATGAGTAGTTTCATAATTTCAGTAGTTTGCTCTTCGGTTAAGGTTGTACTGAACTATGTAAGGGTGTGTATGAACCATGGTGTATATATAGCAGTTGCTTGTTACCATGCTGTTCGGATATTCATTTCCGCATTCCGTGTGTTCAGTACATTCTTAATCCATAGCTAGTATTGATATGATATTGGTCTAAGCTATGAGCTTGTTTGTCAGGATGGTGTTCACCAGGTTGAACCGTGCCCCTGCTCATGAGCAAGGTGAGGGTAGTCAAGCGTCGCAGGAAGACCTGCCTCACCCACCTTCTCTGGTAGAAGTGATGCTTGAGGCAGAAAGAAATAAAAGGGAGACCAACCGACTGCTAGAGCGTATTGAGCAGAATACGGCTCGACAGCCTAGGAATGCTGCAGTGTCCCTCAATGACTTTGTGAAGCTGAATCCTCCAAAGTTTCATCATTCCGTCGATCCCCTCGACGCTGATGACTGGCTCTGCAGCATCTCACGCAAGATTCGCTCTGCGAATGTGTCTGAGGCCGACAAGGTGACCTTTGCGGCGTATTTCCTGGAAGGACCCGCCAATCTGTGGTGGGAGAATTTTGAAGCTATGCGTCCCGCTGAACCAGTGGCCACATGGGCAGACTTCAGTGCAGCTTTTCGTCTGCACCATATTCTAGAGGGCCTGATGGACAGAAAGAGAGAGGAGTTATGTGCCTTCACTCACGGCAAGTTGTCTGTGGATGCCTATAGCCACGAGTTCGGTAACCTCGCCCGCTATGCAACAGAGGAGGTGTCTACTGACGCCAAGAAGCAAGCAAGGTTTCGTAAGGGTCTGAGCCCTGAGCTCCGTCGTGATCTGCGCCTCCATGAGTGTGTAAGTTTTCAAGCCCTAGTCAACAAAGCGATCAGTGCCGAGACTGGTCATACTGACTTCGAAGCCACAAGGAAGCATTCCCGTGACTTTGGCTCGTCTTCTGGTTCCGAGTTCCCAATACGCAGGTTGTGGGTTCCAAACAGTTCTGTGCCACCAAGATACACTCCGAGGCCATCCTACGTGGCGCCTCAGACGAATCAGGCCAACCCTCCAGCAAAAGCTTATGGTGGTTCAGCTAGCAATGCTGCACCACGTGCCAACCAGGTGATATGCTACAAGTGTGGAGAACCAGGGCACTATTCCCGTGAGTGTCCTCAGAATGTGGGTGCCAAGCAACCCGGAAAGTCCGTCGGGCAAGCCAAGTCGGGCAAAGCTTTTTATGTGAAGCCAACTCCTGCACGTGGCCGTGTGAACTATGTGTCAGCAGAAGAAGCTGCAGAGGATCCCGACGTCATGCTGGGTACGCTTCTTGTTAATCATCACCCAGCGTCCGTTCTCTTTGACACTGGGAATCTCATTCCTTCATTTCAGAAAGTTATGCACAGTTGCATAACATGTCATTTTGAGATATGCCAATCCCATTGGTTGTCCAAACCCCTGGTAGTAAATGGCAAACCTCTAGGATAACCTATGACAATGAAATTCTAGTAGATAGGCTAGTTTTTCTAGCCTCATTGATAGCCTTGAAATCTTCGGATATTAATATCATCTTGGGCATGGACTGGATGTCAGCTCACTATGCCAAGATTGATACTCATTCTAGAAATGTCCAACTTACCCATCCCTCGGGTGAGATAGTAAATGTCTCTACTCGAGTTGCCAAATGCCAACTCTATTCTCTAAATGCCAACCCTCTTCTGGAACTTGAAGACATTCTGGTAGTTCGTGACTTCCCGGATGTTTTTCCAGAGGAACTGCCAGGAATCCCACCTGACAGAGATGTAGAGTTTGTAATAGATCTTGTTCCGGGAACTGTCCCAATAGCCAGAAGACCTTATAAGATGGCAACCCTGGAGCTAGCCGAACTTAAGAAGCAATTAGATGAGGCCTTGAACAAGGGTTTCATTCGTCCTAGCTCTTCTCCTTGGGCTTGCCCCGTCCTCTTCGTCAAGAAGAAAGACGGAACGGATCGGATGGTTGTAGATTATCGACCAGTTAATCTGGTCACCATTAAGAACAAGTATCAGCTCCCCAGGATCAACGACTTATACAATCAGCTCGCTGGATCCTCAGTCTTCTCCAAAATGGATTTGAGGTTGGGATACCATCAAATCAAGATCAAGAACGGGGACATTCCAAAAACGGCTTTTGTTACTCGTTATGGCCAATATGAGTACACCGTTATGTCCTTCGGTTTAACCAATGCCCCAGCCACCTTCTCTCGGCTGATGAATTCAATCTTCATGGAGTATTTGGATAAATTCATCGTAGTATACCTCGATGATATTATCATCTACTCGAAGAATGAACAAGAACATGCCGAGCATCTAAGGCTGGTATTGATGAAACTTCGAGAGCATCGCCTTTATGCCAAATTTTCAAAATGTGAATTCTGGTTACCAGAAGTGACCTATCTAGGCCACGTAATCTCTGGTAAGGGTATTGCTGTCAATCCCGAGAGAGTTCAAGCTGTCCTTGATTGGACTCAACCTAAATCGGTTAAGCAAGTTAGGAGTTTTCTTGGTCTAGCGAGCTATTGTCGCCGCTTCGTCGAGAATTTCTCCAAGGTTGCAAAGCCTCTAACTGAACTCCTCAAGAAAGATAAAAAGTTCGAGTGGACACCACAGTGTGAGCATAGTTTTCAGGAACTGAAAAGACGCCTGACTTCCGCACCTGTGTTGCTACCACCAGATTTCTCTAAGGACTTTGTTATCTACTGCGACGCCTCGCGACAAGGATTAGGTTGCATTCTCATGCAAGATCGTCATGTGATCGCATACGCATCTCGACAGTTGCGTCCACATGAGGATAATTATCCCACACATGACCTTGAGCTTGCAGCTGTGGTCCATGCACTAAAAACCTGGCGACATTACCTTCTGGGTAATCGTTGCGAAATATTCACTGATCACCAAAGTCTGAAGTATATCTTCACCCAGTCGGATTTGAATCTCAGGCAAAGACGATGGGTTGAGTTGATCTCGGATTACGACTTAGGGATAACTTACACCCCGGGGAAGGCCAATGTTATGGCCGATGCGCTAAGTCGTAAATCTTATTGTAACAATTTGATGCTACAACAGGGTCAACCACATCTCCATGAGGACTTTCGGAAGTTGAATCTTCATATTGTTCTCAAGGATTCCTTTCTACCCTGGTGGCGAAGCCTACTCTTAAGGATCAAATTATAGCTGGCCAAAAGCGTGACAAGGGTATATCACGGATCAAGGAGAATATTTTTAGCGGAAACGCTAAAGAATTTTCCATGAACGATCAAGGTGTTGTGTTCTTCCAGAATCGTTTAGTGGTTCCTAAGAACCCACATCTAAGGCAGTTAATCCTTAAGGAGGCTCATGATTCTCCTCTCACCATTCATCCCGGTAGTACTAAGATGTATCAGGACCTACGCCAGAGGTTCTGGTGGACTAGGATGAAGAGAGAAATTGCTGAGTTCGTTGCTAACTGCGATGTTTGTCGTCGAGTTAAGGCAGAACATCAAAGGCCTGCTGGCACCCTTCAGCCTCTAGCTATTCCTGATGGAAATGGGATAAAGTTAGCATGGATTTCATTACCGGATTTCCCAAGACCAAGAAAGGGAATAATGCTATCTTTGTGGTCATTGACCGTCTTTCCAAAGTGGTTCATTTTCTTCCCGTTCGTGAGAGTATAACAGCTAGCCAGCTAGCAGAATTATATATCTCTCGAATAGTGTCTCTTCATGGTGTTCCCCTGGAGATTAACCCGGATCGTGGGAGTATCTTTACTTATCGCTTCTGGGAAAGTTTTCAGAATGCCATGGGGACTCACCTATCTTTTAGCACTGCTTTCCATCCCCAGTCAAGTGGTCAAGTAGAAAGAGTGAATCAAATCCTAGAAGATATGCTCCGAGCTTTTGTTATATCGTTCGGTATGAATTGGGAGAAGTGTCTTCCATTCGCCGAATTCGCTTATAACAATAGTTACCAATCAAGTTTGGGCAAAGCCCCTTTTGAAGTTCTCTATGGACGAAGATGTCGAACACCTCTTAATTGGTCAGAAACCGGAGAGAGGCAACTCTTTGGCCCGGATATGATCCAGGATGCAGAAGAGCAGGTTCGCATTATTCGTGAAAAGTTGAAAACAGCCCAGTCTCGTCAAAAGAGCCAATATGATCGTCATCATAAGGCTGTGACCTTTGAAGTTGACGAGAAGGCTTACCTTCGGGTTACACCTTTGAAGGGTACCCATCGTTTCGGTATCAAGGGCAAGTTGGCTCCTCGTTACATTGGTCCTTTTCGCATTCTTGCCAAACGAGGAGAAGTTGCCTACCAGTTGGAACTTCCTCCGCATCTTTCCAAAGTTCATGATGTTTTCCACGTCTCGCAACTCAGGCGTTGCTTTTCGGATCCTATCCGTGAAGTGGGCCACGAAACGCTTGATCTCCAAGATAACCTTTCATACCGAGAATACCCCGTGCGTATTCTTGATCAAGCTGAGCGTACCACTCGACGTCGAAACCTCAAGTTTCTTAAAGTTCAATGGTCAAATCATTCTGAAAAGGAGGCAACTTGGGAAAGAGAGGATCGTCTCCGACTTGAGTATCCTGCGTTGTTCCCGACGACTTCTAAATCTCGGGACGAGATTCTTTTGAGTGGGGGTGAGTTGTCACATCCCTGACACTTTAAGCAAGTTAGTCTTGTGCTCATGTCTTCTTTGCATTTGCATCTAAGAATTTTTCAACAAGAACAAGAAGTGGCAAAGGAAAAACTCAAAACCCTAGCCACTACTTTAAATAAAGAAAATCTCAAACTAGTTGAAATCAATGAACCCAAAATGGCCTCAAGAAATGTTCAAACTTTCTGATAAATCATGAAAGTAAATGAGCACTGGAGAAAACTATTTTCTTGACACTTTAAGCATTTTAAATTAATGCAAAAAGCCACTGGTTTCAAATTTTAAATTTTAAATCAGAAACTATAAATTTTCAAAAATGTTGAAAACTTTGGAAATGGTTGGGAATATTATAACAATATTTCAGGAGGTCTAAAATAGTTTTTACTTTTTGTTTTGGAGCTGAAATAAATAGCAAAACAATAGTTAGCAAAACAGAAAAACAAAAACAGAAAAAAAAAATGGGAAACTCTTACCTGTCGCCTAGCCTGGCCCGGCCCATCTCCCTAGCTCGTCCCCTCCCTCGCGCCAGTAGGAGCAGGAGGTGGCCGCCGCCTCCTCCGGCGCGGCCACGCACCTGTGCGCCTGCCTGGCCGCCGCCTCGCGCTGGCAAGGCGGGGATAAGCTCCCCGAGGCCTCCTCTATCCATTCCCAGCGCTAACTCTCTCCCTCCTCTCGGATCTTGCCCTCCTTCCTGCTGCCGCCATTGGAGCCGAGCTCGAGCTCGAGCCGCAGCACCTCTAGCCATGGGAACCCTCCTCCGAGTAGTCTGTTAGCTCCGCCTCGTCGCCCTGGTCATCTCTGCAGAAGCCGAAGCTTCCTCGAGCTCTGCATCGCCCCCAACGCCATCGTCTTCTACCTCCGGCCGCCGGACCTCTCCCGTCGATTCGCTCCCTTCGGCGCATCCCCGAGCCCCTCAACAGCACCATCGGAACCGCCATGAGCTCGTCGTCGTTTCCCCTCTCGCCCCACGCCCTCCCGTGCATCGTAGCCTCCTTCCCCACCAAGGCCGAGAGCTTCTCGCCGCCGGTCATGTCGTCGCCGTCGTTGTGGTGTCTGATCCACGCGCTCGAGCTAGGATTCGAGCTCCTGGAGCCTCCAGGAGTGCGATGAGCCCTCCAGCTGCCCTCCCCGTGCCCTAGAGCCATCGCTCGTGGAAGGCCGAGCTTCGGCCGCCCCTCCGGCTCGTCGTCGGCGCCTCTCCCGGCGACCCTAGCCTCCCCTGATGCCCCTGCCAGATCGGCCACTTCACCAGCGTTCCGTAGCTGCAAACCGCGTTCAAATTGGTGTTGTGCAGCGCCGATTAGGTCGTCTCCGGCGAGCCCTCCGCCGCGGGCTTCGTCGCCGGCGACCACCCTCCGGTGGGCGTCGACGTGGCCGACCATTAGGGCGTAATTGCCCTCCCCTCAGTCGCTGCCAGAGGGCCCCACGCCTGGTGAAACCCCAATTAGGGGCTGGTCAGCGCGGGATTAGTCCCAGAGAGGATAACCAGTGGGGCCCCCCTATCAGGTTTGACCTGAACAGGTCAGCTGACCTGCTGACGTCAGCCTGATGCAATAAATAGAATTTCCAGTATAGAAATAATTCCAGTAAATTGCTAAAACTTGTAAAAATCATAGAAATTAATCTGTAACTCCAATGAAAATAATTTATATATGAAAAAGTATCAGAAAAATTCAAGGATTCTTATTATGCTATTTTCAACCATGTTTGAAAAAGTTACAGAACCCTAAAATGTGGAATAAGGAATAATTCAATTCTTATAATTACTTTTAAATGGAATTTGGAAAAATATTCAAATTTCATTATGAATGCAATGATCACACACTGTCCTAGTTACAAATCAATACCATAACATGACATCTCATGCAAGCTAACATCAAGTTGATCTGAGCATCAGGTCGAATCAATTAAATCGGTAACCGTGAATACCCCGTTTGAAGTGATACCGAATATGATTCAAATCAACTCTAAACCTAATACATGTTGATTATAATAACTTATCACCTTGCATTCTCATGCCATGCTCATGCATCATTTTGATTGCATATGATTGTTATTGAATGTTGCCATTTATTTCGGTAGGCTCCGCAACCCCGGATTCCACCGAATATCCGTCTGACGGATATCGTTCCTCCTCTGAGCAACAAGGCAAGCAACCCTTTTGATCATCCCGATAATTCCCATGTTCTTGCTCCTGCACTTATCTATTGCATTAGGATCAAATGCTTCAACTGCTTTTGCCACGATAGTTGAACCCACTTCCTTTGCATGACCTAACCTTGTCACAGTAAATAGCCGAACCTTGCAACCTAGCATACCTGGTAGTTGCCTGAGCTATGTTGTGCCTTATCCTGCTATGCATGCTATGCTTAGAGTTATGTATGGTCTGTCATCTGGGAGATGAACAGAATTGTGAGAATGTGTTCGGTAAGTAAAGGTTGTGTGTTGAACCTGATTTGGTAAAGGTACCGGTGAAAGGCTGTGTAGGAGTACATGGCCGGTTGTTTCATTGGAACCGTCCTTAGGAACTGAGTTTCGTGTATGTAATCCAAGACTAGATACTACCACATGCTGGGCCCTGAAATATGACCCTGCTCGGCCTATTAATCGCGTAGTACTCGGTCCAAGAGTTGCAAGTAGTTTCTGGTGTTTATAGTGATGCTGGAGGCCGTGCATGGTGCTGACCTGAGAGGTGGGCCGTGATGCGGTAGGCAGTGGCACGGTGTACCAAGTGGCACCCGGATGGTGGGCTTGGGAACCCTGTGCACATCGTTCGAGGCCGTGGCGGAAACCTCGGTCAGACTTCCGTACGGGTTACTCTCAGATAGGCGATAAACCTGGACTAGGTACTAGTGTGGTTAACGGTCGTGGCCGAGTCCCTCGCTGGGCTTCCGCTCGAAGGTTGCCGAGGTGCATGACGTGCACATGGAGATAAGTGGCGAGAGCGTGTGTGACGAAGTACACCCCTGCAGGGTTATGATCTATTCGAATAGCCGCGTCCGCGGATATGGACTACTTGGAGACATATGTTGTTCATAGATAACTTCAATGGCTACTCATAAAATTGCCAAGAGAAGCGTGAGTGTCGTGGACGGCATTTCCGTACGGAGACGGAATGATTCCACGATAGTGTATTGTTGTGCTGTTAGTCGACTCGTGTGCGAGAAATCAAGTTGTCAAAATTATTTAAAAATGCAAGTTGTCTAGCCACGAGTCAAATGCTGGCTTTCCGCATGAAACCCCACAATACCTTTAGATACCTTGCATGAGTAGTTGGTCATCCTAAAGTCTTGCTGAGTACCTTCGTACTCATGTTTGCTTAATAAATGTTGCAGAGGTTGTTAATGACCCTAATGGAGGGTTCTCGTAGACATCGACGACGACGAGTAGCTGGTGTCCCAGCTACGATCTGGCCCTACGTCGGCTCTGTAGTATAGTCAGGCCATGTGCCTTCTAGTTGCCCTATCTGTACCCAGACAGTTTATAACTCTTCCGCTGGCTTGTAATTGTATGACTGCTATTATGGGTCGTGAGACCCTTAATGTGTAATATTATGTGTGTGGCTCTTCCGAGCCTCTTAAATAAAGGTTGTATGTTTATGGTTATGTTGTGATGCCATTGATGTATCTATACATATCGGTATGCCATGCGTACGTGTGTCGTACTTGATATGTATGGGGTTCGATTACTTAGTCGTGAACTTTTGTAGCACTCCTTACAAGGAAATGCCCCTTTGTGATCCAACGAGCCTTGGTAGTTCGCTACTGCTCCGGACACAATGGTTGACCGGCATGTGTCCTTCTTAGCTGCTGTGTCTGTCCCCTTTGGGGAAATGTCACGTGATGTAATGGAGTCCTTGTAGCTTGCTACGACTCGTCTACATTCGCTGATGACCGACACCTGCTTTGTTGGGTCATGTATGCATGTCCTTGTGCGGTACTGCCACTTTGGTTTATGACTAGACATGTCGATCCGGGTTCTTTGACATTGGATTGCTAGCGACACCTTCGCATACATGAGTCAAAAGACGCAAACGGTCCCGGCTAAGGTAAGGCTGCAACTGTGGAGTTAACCGTGCGTGAGACCACAAAGGGATGCGATGTGTTACAGGCTGGATTCCTATGGCTTAGGATCGGGGTCCCGACAAAAGGGATTCGAGGTGGACACGACAAAGGTCGAAGCAATCGAGAGGATGCCTTATCCAAAGGACATCAGACGTATTTGTAGTTTCCTTGGTCATGCTGGTTTCCATAGAAGGTTTACTAAAGACTTTTCTAAGACTTCGAAACCCCTCACTAATCTTCTCCAGAAGGATGTTCCTTTTGTGTTTGATGAAGATTGTAAGGAAGCTTTCGAAGTTCTTAAGAAATCTTTGATAACCAACCCTATAGTCCAACCACCTGATTGGAATTTGCCTTTTGAAATCATGTGTGATGCTAGTGATTTTGCTGTTGGAGTTGTGTTAGGACAAAGGGTTGATAAGAAATTGAATGTTATACATTATGCTAGCAAAACCCTTGATAGTGCTCAAAAGAATTACACTCCTACTAAGAAAGAGTTTTTAGCGGTAGTGTTTGCTTATGATAAGTTTAGGCCTTACATTGTTGATTCCAAAGTTATCATTCATACTGATCATACTGCTATTAAGTATCTTATGGAAAAGAAGGATGCCAAACCAAGGCATATCATATGGGTCCTTCTTCTTGAAGAATTTGATTTGTAGATGGTTGATAGGAAGGGTGCAGACAAGCCTGTAGCACAAAACCTTTCCAGTATGCAGGACATACCACATGATCCTATTCCGGTCAACGGATAGTTTTCTTGACGAATAGTTAGCTGTTTTCAGGGTACAATCTAATTCCGATCCATGGTTTGCAGATTATGCTAACTTTATTGTTGCAAAGTTTTTGCCTCCAGGTTTAACATTCCAGCAAAGGAAGAAATTCTTCCACGACTTGAGGTATTACTTTTGGGATGACCCACATGTTTATAGAGAAGGTGCGGGTGGGATCGTGAGGAGATGCATACCAGAGCATGAGCAGAAGGATATCTTGAGACAATGTCATGACAGTCCTTATGGAGGACATCATGCCGGTGAGAGGACCGCACACAAGGTTCTCCAGACAGGTTTTTATTGGCCTACTCTCTTTAAAAAAACTAGAAATTATGTTTTATCTTGTGATAAGTGTCAGAGAGTTGCTAATATTAGTAGGAGAAATGAGATGCCTATGAATTATTCTCTAGTCATTGAGCCTTTTGATTGTTGGGGTTTTTATTTTATGGGTCCTTTTCCTCCTTCACACAAGTACACTCACATCTTAGTCGATTATGTGACCAAGTGGGTTCAAGCAATCCCCGCTGAAAGTGCTGATCACAAGACATCTTTGGAAATGCTAAAGTTGTAATCTTCCCTAGGTTTGGTGTACCTAGGTACCTCATGACCAACGGAGGATCACATTTTACACATGGTGCTTTTAGAAAAGCTCTAGCCAAATATGATGTTAATCATAGAATTGCTTCACCTTACCACCCTCAAACAAGTGGGCAAGTTGAGCTTACAAATAGAGAGATCAAGTTGATCTTGCAAAAGACAGTGACAGTTCTAGAAAGGACTGGTCCAAAAAGTTAGGAGATGCCTTGTGGGCGTATAGAATTGCTTATAAAAATCCCATGGGAAGGTCTCCGTAAAAGATGGTCTATGGCAAGGCATGCCATCTACCTTTAGAGTTAGAGAACAAAGCTTTCTGGGCTATTAGAGAGCTTAATGGTGACCCCAAAGCTTGCTGGTGAAAAGCGTCTCATGAACTTGACTTCTCTAGATGAGTGGGGAAGTGAAGCTTACGGGAGTGCAAAATTGTTCAAAGAAAAGGTAAAGAAGTGGCATGACCAGAGAATTTTGAAACATGAATTTAATGTTGGTGATAAAGTTTTGTTGTATAGATCTTGTTTCAGGTTTTCTCCAAGTAAATTACTTTCCAAGTGGGAAGGACCGTACCATATCAAACAAGTCCACCGTTCCAGTGCAATCAAGATTAACAATTTTGAAGGCACCAAACCACAAGTTATGAATGGGCAAAGACTCAAGCATTACATGGTAGGAGACCCCATCAATGTAGAGGTGGATGTGATACAGATAGCTACTCATGAAGAACACATTGCAATACTGTGTCAGACACCAGCAAAAGCAGAACAAGAATAGGTATTTAATACGGAAAGGAAACTTCATGAAGATCAATAAAATATCTGTATTATGTGTTTTTGCAAAATTAGGAAAATTCTGAGCCGAAGTTGAGCCGGAAAGGAGATCCCGGGGCTCCACGCAACCTCGTGGCGCGGCCTGCCTCCTGGCCGCGCAGGGAGGCCACCTGGGCCACCCGGAGTCCGTCTCCGACCCCACTTTAGCTTGTTACCTTCTTTCAATGCAAAAATTTTTGCTATATATTTTCTCGGATCGTCCCGGTTTTGTATCTTGTGATTCCATGCGTTTTCTCTTTTTGATATTTTTCTGCCAGTCTAAGAAGCTATTGTTCGAGATGTCTTCTTGCGACTCAAGCGGGGAAGACTACACGGGTCGTCGTCTCTGCCGTGTCCAGCAAGATATCAACCAAGGGAAGGTCACCGGATGGGCTACTAATGAAGAAATTGCCGCAAGACAAGCAGAGATGGAGCGCTCCGTGAGAGAGGAAGTCAAGATGGTCACCATCCAGCAAGAAGTAGATCCTTCATCACGAGGATCCAGCTCCAACAACCACATCCTCGTGGGGTTTATTAACCCTCAACATGATCATTCTCTGAACCTTTCAGGAACTGTCCCTCCACTCGAAACTCCACATGTGTCATCTGCTATATTCGAAGCTCACAGAATCACTGACAAATTATGTGAAGACTTCCGTGCTTAAAGTACAGGTGGCCATATTGGAAGCTGAAAATCAAACCCTTCGGCGCATAATAGCGGACTTGAAGAACAAGGATGAAGAGTGAAATCTTCATGGGTAATGCCATCCCCTTAGCTTGTTCCAAGCTTGGGGGAGTGCCCGGTATGTTGATCTTTATCCTTTGTCTTTTATGGTCAAGTCTAGTGTCGTATCATGTCTAGGGAAGTTATCTTATGAAATAGGTGTTTGCATTGAGGTCTATCACTCCTTTGTGGAGAGTCTTGTATCCGTGAGTGTGCAGTTGTCTATGATGGAATATTAATGAGAAGTTTATTGGTTTCTTCACTGCACCTGGTATTCTCTTCATGCAATCGACCTTATATGTTGATTCTTATGGGAGTATTGATCTTATACAGGTATGGCTTTGAAAACTTTATTTAATCTTGGCGAACATAGCATTGGTCATAACAACAAGCACGAGTTTTTCTAGTAGCGACGTAGCCAAAACCTTTATGTTCTTATGCCTGAAGTGTTATGCTCACAAGGAAGACAACTTGATGTTTCATGCCAATTCTTTATGTTAAACTTTATATTGTTTTGCATCCAAGTCAACATCATTTGTCTGCTTTCAAAATCCTTTGCTAGCGAACCCTTGTACTAAGCGGGAATACTGCTTGTGCACCCATACCTTGAAACCTCAACCTTCCCAAGAGTCCACCATACCTTCCCTATATGTGGTATTTCACCGCCACTCCTAAAGTATATTACTCATGTGCTATCTTTAAACCTTCAAAATATTATTCCCTGTTTGTGCCTCTGTTTTAGCTCATGAGGAAGTAGTAGATAATTCATGATCTTCTCATACTGGACAAGCTTTATCCTGGGTTTGCATGTCTAATCTGCAAACCCCTAATACAAGGGGGGACTGGCATGAGTGCGCCCAGCTCGTAAAAAAATAGCAACAAACAAAACCTCCTTCACGCTTTGTTTATGAGAAATCAGAAAACTTTGGCAGTGATAAACAAAGGAGACTAAGGGGATGTGATCGTCCCCACTTTGGGAGCCGTTCCTCAAAACTTGTCCAGCATGAGAAGTATTGGGCTATCTGCTAGCATTCGTTGACGAATTATGCACCTCCCAAAAGCTTGTTTTACAATCTTGTTGATTTCAAAATCTCTAAAAGCTCTAGCACATGAGTTTTCCCTACTTCCATCTGCGAAGGGCTAATCCTTCAATTTTGTGTTGAGTCAGTAAACCTGCTTCTTTCTATCCTATAAAAGAGCACACACCTTATGCCGACAAACATGCATGCATTTATATTGTTTCATTGAGAATTGCCATATCACAACTTTGTTGACATTATCATTAAGACAAGTAAGTTGTTTGTTAAGCCTAGATAAAGCAAACATCTTCCTTTGTGTTAGCATTTTCACTTCTTGACTAATAACATGTTCTTTCAAAAAGCTTCAATTGATCTCATCAAAATATAAGAGGAAGAGCAAAATGTAAAAGTTATTAGTTGTTCTTTGACCAAGGACATGTTTGCCATGTTTTGATGAGTTTCCTTAGCCCTACTTTTGATTGTAATTGATATTATTCTTTCATATGATCCTTATGAGTTGAGATTGTTGTTGAGGATGGTTGAGTTTAGTAGAGAAATTATGATGCTTCTTGTTCGTATTCTTATTTATCGAGACTTCACTCTCTAAACTTGTGGACAGGTTTACTGAGCTCAGTATTCGCATGGGGACAAGCAAGGTCTAAGCTTGGGGGAGTTGATACGTCAAAAATGCATCACTATTTTGTATCATAATTTGTCTCTATTCATTGATATATTTCACAACATGATGTTGTTCTTATAGTGTTTTGGCTTATTTTACACAGTTTTACAACTTTCCGGTGCCGAAACACCAGACGCGGGATTCAGCGGAGAAAAGAGCATGAAGAGTTGCTATATCAAAACATCTCCAACTGAGCTGAAATTTACGGGGTAGAAGTTTCCGAACAAATCATGAAGACACATTGAAGAAGGTTCGGAGGGGGGCCACCAGGCACCTAGGCGCCCTGGTGGCGCTGGTCCCCCTAGGTCGTGCTAGGTGGCCGCCTGGGCGGTGGGTCCAACCTCTGGTGCCCCCCTTTGGCCTATATGCCCTCGTGACCTAAAAATCTCGAGGACCGAAGAGTTTTTGGAGTTCCGCCGCCACTCCGTGGTGGAAACCTATAAAGAAGAAAAGACCTTTTCGGCAGGCAGAATCTTTTGGGGATAACTCCTCCCGGAGGGGGAGATCGTCCTCATCTTCAGCACCATCGTCACGGGCATCATCGAGATCATAATCACCATCATCTTCATCACCAGCACCATCTCCATCTTCACCCCGTCTCACTTTACCATTGTAATTGGAGTTGTACCTTGCACTATTCATCCCCTTTACTCTACCGATGTTGATTACTCCTTTGTGGTGAATGATATTGAGTTTTGTTGGAGAATTATTGTTATGACCAGATTATTCATCATATTTTTATCCCCTCTGATCATGATCTCTTTTATGTCTTGTGAATGGTTCCTTTAGTTCTTGAGGACATGGGAGAAGTATAGTTGGTAGTAGTCATATGATGTTGAAGTAATATGTGTTGATTGATATTTAAGTTGTGGTGTTATTCTTCTAGTGGTGTTATGTGAACGTCGACTATATATGATGACCCACAAGTGTAGGGGATCTATTGTAGCCTTTTCGATAAGTAAGAGTGTCGAACCCAACGAGGAGGAGAAGGTACTAACAAGCGATCTTGAGCAAGGAATAACTTCAAGTACTGAAAGGTAAGTTTTTATGGGTTTTCTAGTATGAGCAACAAGGAAATAAATGCAAGGAAAGTAAAAGGTGCCGAGGTCCACAAAGTGGCCCAATCCTTTTGAACACAAAGGATAAGCCGAGGGACTAAACTTATAAAGACTAAGCCATTCCTGATGACATATGAGAGAGATTGTCAAGTGATTTTGCCATATTCCGTCTAGTACTATGTTTTGTATTGATAAGTGTTATGTGGGTGGATCTTAACTAGTGTGCCATCTAGGCTAATATAAGTACACTCTTATGATTAAATCTCTTCCAAGAATCCGCAAATACAAGAGAGAAATTAAGGCAGAGCCTAACCATAGCAATAAGCTTTAGGATCCAACACTCCCTCGTGCGAAAGCATGCGAACTGGGGTTCAGGTTTGTGTCACTCCGGCAACCCACCATAAGCATTCTTTATACGTGATGCATTCCCCTAGGTCCTTAAAAAGGTGAAGTGTTATGTAGTCGACGTTCACATAACACCACTAGAAGAATAACACCATAACTTAAATATCAATCAACACATATTACTTCAACATCATATGACTACTATCAACTAGACTTCTCCCATGTCCTCAAGAACAAAAGTAACTACTCACAAGACATAAAAGGGATCATGATCAGAGGTCATCAAAATATGATAAACAATCTAGTCATAACAATATTTCTCCAACAAAACTCAATAGCATTCGCTACAAAAGAGTAATCAACACCGGTAGAGTAGAGGGGATGAATAGTGCAAGGTACAACTTCGATTGCAATGGTAAAGTGAGATGGGGTGAAGATGCAGATGGTGCTAGTGATGATGATGATGGTGATGATGATCTCAATGATTCCCGCCGGAAAGGTCTTTTCTTCTGTGTAGGTTTCCGCCCCGGAGCGGCGGCAGAACTCCGAAACAACTTCTGTCCCCGTAACTTTTAGGTCACGAGGGTCACATAGGCCAAAGGAGAGCGCCAAGGGCGGGACCCACCACCCGGGTGGCCTCTGGGCGCGACCTAGGGGTGACCTGCACCACCAGGTCGTCTGGGTGTGTGGTGGCCCGCCTCCGGCCCTTCTTCGGCGTGTATTCATGATTCGTTCGGAATCTTCTTCCCCCTAAATTTCAGCGTAGTTGGAGATGTTCTGATATGGTAACTCTTCATGCTATTTTCTCCGTTGAATCTCGCGTCTGTTGTTTCGGCACCCAAAAGTTGTAAACTATGTAAAATAAGCCAAAACATAATAAGAACAACATCATATTGTGCAATATATCAATGAATAGAGACAAATTATGATACAAAATAGTGATGCATTTTGGACGTGTCTGTTGGAAATATGCCCTAGAGGCAATAATAAATTAGTTATTATTATATTTCCTTGTTCATAATAATCGTTTATTATCCATGCTACAATTGTATTGATTGGAAACTCAAATACATGTGTGGATACATACACAACACACTGTCCCTAGTGAGCCTCTAGTTGACTAGTTCGTTGATCAAAGATGGTCAAGGTTTCCTGGCCATAGAGAAGTGTTGTCACTTGATAACGGGATCACATCATTACGAGAATCATGTGATGGACAAGACCGAAATTATAAACATAGCATGTGATCGTGTTATTTTGTTGCTATTGTTTTCTGCGTGACAAGTATTTATTCCTATGACCATGATATCATATAACTCACTGTCACCGGAGGAATGCCTTGTCTTTATCAAACGTTGCAACGTAACTGGGTGACTATAAAGGTGCTCTACAGGTATCTCCGAAGGTGTTCGTTGAGTTAGTATGGATCAAGACTGGGATTTGTCACTCCGTGTGACGGAGAGGTATCTCGGGGCCCACTCGGTAATACAACATCACAAACAAGCCTTGCAAGCAATGTGACTAAGTGTAAGTCATGGGATTTTGTATTACGGAATGAGTAAAGAGACTTGCCGGTAACGAGATTGAAATAGGTATACGGATGCCGACGATCAAATCTCGGGCAAGTAACATGCCGAAGGACAAAGGGAATGACATACGGGATTATATGAATCCTTGGCACAGAGGTTCAACCGATAAGATCTTCGTAGAATATGTAGGATCCAATATGCGCATCCAGGTCCCTCTATTGGATATTGACTGAGGAGTGTATCGGGTCATGTCTACATAGTTCTCGAACCCGCAAGGTCTGCACACTTAAGGTTCGATGATGTTTTAGTATAGTTGAGTTATATGTGTTGGTGACTGAAGGTTGTTCGGAGTCCCGGATGAGATCACGGACGTCACAAGGGTTTCCGGAATGGTCCGGGAATAAATATTGATATATAGGAAGTTGATGTTTGGATTCCGGAAAGTTTTCGGGCATTATGAGCTGTGTACCGGGAGTGACGAATGGGTTCCGGGGGCCCACTGGGTGGGCCCACCACACCCCATGGGGTCCACATGGATTTATTGGATGCACAATAAGGTATAATGGGCTGACAAAGTCATCCAAGGAAAGCCCATGAGGAAAAAGTGGAAAATCCAAAAGAGGTGGGAAAATAAGGAAGGAGTCCTAATCCAAGTGGGATTGGAGAAGGACTCCTCCCTCTCTCCCACTTCGGCCGACCCAAGGAGGACTAGTTGGTGCGCCAAGGCTTCCCAAGGAGGCCTCTCCCCTCCTCTTATATATACTAGAGGTTTAGGTCTTTTAAGAAACAACTTTTCCACGTGCAACTCAAACCTACACCTCGTAGTTCTTCCTCTAGATTAGATTTCTACGGAGCTCGGGCGGAGCCGTGCAGGAATAGTTCACCACCAACACCGGCGCGCCGTCACGCTGCCGGAGAACTCATTTACTTCTCCGTCTCTCTTGCTGGATCAAGAAAGCCGAGATCGTCATCGAGATATACGTGTGCTGAACGCGGAGGTGCCGTCCGTTCGGCGCTAGATCAGAACAGATCGTGGGACGGATCGCAGGACGGTTCGTGGGACGGATCGCGGGACGGTTCGTGGGACGGTTCGAGGGACGTGAAGACGTTCCACTACATCAACCGCATTTCTTAACGCTTCCCGCAGAGCGATCTACAAGGGTACGTAGATCTAATCTCCACTCGTATATGGACATCACCATGATAGGTCTTCGTGTGCGTAGGAAATTTTTTGTTTCCCGTGCAACGTTCCCCAACAGTGGCATCATGAGCTAGGTTCATGCATAGATGTTATCTCGAGTAGAAAACAAAAGGTTTTGTGGATGGTGATGTTCGATTTGCTGCCCTCCTTAGTCTTTTCTCAATTTGGCGGTATTGTTGGATTGAAACGGCCTGGACCGACATAACTTGTACGCTTATGAGAGACCGATTTCATCAATTGACATGCAACCTTGTTGCATAAAGATGACTGGCGGGTGTCGGTTTCTTCAACTTTAGTTGAATTGGTTTTGACCGAGGCGGTCCTTGGAGAGGTTAAATAGCTATTTGCACATCTCCGTTGTGGTTTTTGCGTAAGTAAGATGCGATCATTCTAGATACCCATAGCAGCCACGTCAAACATGCAACAACAAATTAGAGGACGTCTAACTTGTTTTTGCAGGGTATGCTTCTGATATGATATGGCCAATGATGTGATGTGATATATTGGATGTATGATATGATCATGTTGTAATAGTTAATATCGACTTGCACGTCGATGCTACGGCAACCGGTAGGAGCCATAAGGTTGTCTTTAAACTAACGTTTGTGTTTGCAGATGTGTTTACTATATTGATAGGTCGTAGCTTTAGTAGTAATAACATAGATAGCACGACAACCTCGATGGCGACACGTTGATGGAGATCATGGTGTGGCGCCGGTGACAAGAAGATCATGTCAATGCTTAAGTGATGGAGATCAAGAAGCACAAGATGATGGCCATATCATGTCACTTATGAATTGCATGTGATGTTGATCCTTTTATGCACCTTATTTTGCTTAGAACGATGGTAGCATTATGAGGTGATCTCTCACTAAAATTTCAAGATAAATCGTGTTCTCCCCGACTGTGCACCGTTGCGACAGTTCGTTGTTTCGAGACACCACGTGATGATCGGGTGTGATACACTCAACGTTCACATACAACGGGTGCAAAACAGTTGCACACGCGGAACACTTGGGTTGAACTTGACGAGCCTAGCATGCGCAGACATGGCCTCGGAACACATGAGACTGAAAGGTCGAGCATGAATCGTATAGTTGATATGATTAGCATAGGGATGCTTACCACTAAAACTCTTCTCAACTCACGTGATGATCGGACTTGAGTTAGTCAATTTGGATCATGTACCACTCAAATGACTAGAGAGATGTACTTTTTGAGTGGGAGTTCTTAGGTAATATGATTAATTGAACTAATTATCTTGAACATAGTCAAAAGGTCTTTGTGAATTATGATGTAGCTTGCGCTATAGCTCTACTGTTTTTACATGTTCCTAGAGAAAGTTTAGTTGAAAGATGATAGTAGCAACTTTGCAGATTATGTCCGTAAAACTGAGGATTGTCCTCATTGCTGCGCAGAAGGCTTATGTCCTTAATGCACCACTCGGTGTGCTCCACCTCGAGCGTCGTCTGTGGATGTTGCGAACATCTCACATACACGTTTTTTATGACTACGTGATAGTTCTGTGCATAATACTTAATGGCTTGGAAGCAAGGCGCTGAAGATGTTTTGAAACATCACAGAACATAAGAGATGTTCTAAGAGATGAAATTGAGATTTCATGCTCGTGCCCTTGTTGAGAGGTACGTGACCTCCGACAAGATTCTTTGTCTACATAGTAAAGGAGAAAAGCTCAATCGTTGAGCATGTGCTCAGATTATCTGAGTACAACAATCGCTTGAATCAAGTGGGAGTTAATCTTCTAGATGAGATAGTGATGGTTCTCCAAAGTCACTGCCAGCAAGCTGCTAGAGCTTCGTGACGAACTATAACATATCAAGGATAGATATGATGATCCTTGAGCGATTTGCAATGTTTGACACTGCGAAAGTAGGAATCAAGAAGGAGCGTCAATTGTTGGTGGTTAGTAAAACCACTAGTTTCAAGAAGGGCAAGGGCTAGAAGGGATACTACATGAAATGGAAAACCAGTTGCTGCTCTAATGAAGAAACCCAAGATTGAACCCAAACCCAAGACTAAGTGCTTCTGTTATGAGGAGAACGGTCACTGAGGAGGAGCTACCCTAGATACTTGGTAGATGAGAAGGCTGGCAAAGTGGACAGAAGTATATTTTATATACATGATATTGATGTGTACTTTACTAGTACTCCTAGTAGCACGAGGGTATTAGATACAGGTTCGGTTGCTAAGTGATTAGTAACTCGAAGTAAAAGCTATGGAATAAACGGAGACTAGCTAAAGGCGAGGTGACGATACGTGTTGGAAGTATTTCCAAGGTTGATGTGATCAAACATCGCACGCTCCCTCTACCATCGGGATTGGTGTTAAACCTAAATAATTGTTATTTGGTGTTTGCGTTGACCATGAACATGATTGGATCGTGTTTATTGCAATATGATTATTCATTTAAAGAGAATAATAGTTATTCTATTTTCTTGAATAATTACCCTCAATGGTTTATTGAATCTCGATCATAGTGTTACACATGTTCATAATATTGGTGCCAAAAAGACACAAAGTAATAATGATAGTACCACTTACTTGCGGCACTGCCGCTTGAGTCATGTTGGTGTAAAATGCATGAAGAAGCTCCATGCTGATGGATCTTTGTACTCACTCATTTTTGAAACGTTTGAGACATGCAAACCATACCTGTTGGTATAAGATGCATGAAGAAACTCCATGCAGATGGATTGTTTGGACTCACTTGATTTTGAATCACTTGAGACATACAAATCATACCACATGGAACAAGAAAGTAACTTGTTGGAAGTAATACATTTTTTATGTGAGTAGTCCAATGAGTGCTGAGGCACGCAGTGGATATCGTTATATTCTTACTTCACTAATGATTTGAGTAGATACGGGAATATTTACTTGATGAATCACAAGTCTGAAATATTGAAATGTTCAAAACTATTTCAGAGTGAAGATCATCGTAACAAGAGGATAAACTGTCTACGATATGATCATAGAGATGAATATCTGAGTTGCGAGTTTTGATACATGGTTAAGACAATGAGGAAATTATTTCGTAGTTCATGCCACCTAGAACACCATAGTGTGATGGTGTGTCTAAACGTCATAGCCACGCCCTATTTGATATGGTGCATACTATGATGTCTCTTATCGAATTACCACTATATATCAGTTATGGGTTATGCATTCGAGACACCCGCATTCACTTTAAATAAGGCACCGCGTATTTCCGTTGAGATGACACAGTATAGACTATGGTTTGGAGAAACCTAAGCTATCGTTTCTTAGAAGTTTGGGGCTGCGATGCTTATGTCAAAAAGATTCAGTCTGATAAGCTCGAACCCAAAGCGGATAAATGCATCTTCATAGGATATCCAAAACAGTTGGGTACATCTCCTATCTCAGATCTGGAAGTGAAGTGTTTGTTTCTAGAAACGGGTCCTTTCTCGAGGAAAAGTTTCTCTCGAAAGAATTGAGTGGGAGAGTGGTGGAACTTGATGAGGTTATTGAACCATCACTTCAACCAGTGTGTAGCAGGGCGCAGGAAGTTGTTCGTGTGGCGCCTACGCCAATTGAAGTGGAAGCTCATGATGGTGATCACTAGAGCTTCGGATCAAGTTACTACAAGCCTCGTAGGTCAACAAGGTCGCGTACTACTACAGAGTGGTACGGTAACCCTGTCTTGGAGGTCATGTTGATGAACAAAAATGAACCTACGAGCCATGGAGAAGCGATGGTGGACCTGGGTTCCGACAAATGGCTGGAGGTCATGAAATCCGAGACAGGATCCATGAATGAAAACAAAGTGTAGACTTTGGAAGAACTACTTGATGGTCGTAAGACTATTAAGTAAAGATGGATCTTTAAAAGGAAGACAGACGATAATGGTGAAAATTCACCATTAAGAAAAGCTCGATTTGTCGCAAAGATGTTTCCGACAAGTTCAAAGAGTTGACTATGATGAGACTTTCTCAATCGTAGGGATGCTAAAAGTCTGTTGGAATTAAGTTAGTAGTTGTTGCATTATTGATGAAATATTGCACATAGGATGTCAAAACAATGTTTCCTCGACGGTTTCCTTGAGGAAAGGTTGTATGTGATACAACCAGAAGGTTTTTTCGATCCTAAGGATGCTAACAAGTATGCAAGCTCCACGATCCTTCTATGGACTCGTGCAAGCATCTCGGAGTTGGAATATACGCTTTGATGAGATGATCAAAGCTTTTGCGTTTGTACAAGGTTTATGAGAAACTTGTATTTCCAAAGGAGTGGGAGTACTATAGAATTTCTAATAAGTATATGTGGTTGACATATTGTTGATCAGAAGTAATGTAGAATTTTTGTAAAGCATAAAGGTTGTTTGAAAGGGGGTTTTCAAAGGAAGACCTGGATAGAGCTACTTGAACATTGAGCATCAAGATCTATGGAGATAGATCAAAATGCTAAACAACACTTTCAAATGAAATGCATGCCTTGACAAATTTTTGAAGGAGTTCAAAATAGATCAGCAAAGAAGGAGTTCTTGGTTGTGTTGTAAGGTGTGAATTTGAGTGAGACTCAAAAAGGCCCGACCACGGCAGAAAAAAGAGAAAGTACGAAGGTCGTCCCCTATGCCTTAGTCGTAGACTCTAAAGTATGCCATGCTGTGTGCCGCACCTAATGTGTGCCTTGCCATGAGTCTGTCAAGGGGTACAAGGAGTGATCCAGGATTGAATCACTAAAACAGCGGTCAAATTTATCCTTAGTAACTAGTGGACTAGGGATTTTATTTCTCAATTATGGAGCTGCTTAAAGAGTTCGTTGTAAAGGGTTACGTTGATGCAAGATTTGACACTAATCCGTATAACTATGAGTAGTAAAACGGATTCATATAGTAGAGTAGATATTTGGAGTATTTCCGAATAGCACCTAGTAGCAGCATCTATAAGATGACATAAAGATTTGTAAAGCACACATGGATCTGAAAGATTCATAACCATTGACTAAAACCTCTCTCACGAGCAAGACGTGATCAAACCCGAGAACTATATGGGTGTTAGATTCGTTAAAGTCACATGGTGATGTGAACTAGATTGTCGACTCTAGTGCAAGTGGGAGACTGTTGGAAATATGCCCTAGAGGCAATAATAAATTAGTTATTATTATATTTCCTTGTTCATAATAATCGTTTATTATCCATGCTAGAATTGTATTGATTCAAAAATCAAATACATGTGTGGATACGTAGACAACACACTATCCCTAGTGAGCCTCTAGTTGACTAGTTCGTTGATCAAAGATGGTCAAGGTTTCATGGCCATAGGCAAGTGTACCAGGAGTGACGAATGGGTTCCGGGGGCCCACTAGGTGGGCCCACCACGCCCCAAGGGGTCCACATGGGTTTATTGGATGCACAATAAGGTATAATGGGCTGACAAAGTCATCCAAGGAAACCCCATGAGGAAAAGGTGGAAAATCCAAAAGAGGTGGGAAAATAAGGAAGGAGTCCTAATCCAAGTGGGATTGGAGAAGGACTCCTCCCTCTCTCCCACTTCGGCCGACCCAAGGAGGACTCCTTGGTGCGCCAAGGCTGCCCAAGGAGGCCTCTCCCCTCCTCCTATATATACTAGAGGTTTAGGGCTTTTGAGACACAACTTTGCCACGTGCAACTCAAACCTACACCTCGTAGTTCTTCCTCTAGATTAGATTTGTGCGGAGCTCGGGCGGAGCCCTGCAGCAATAGTTCATCACCAACACCGGCGCGCCGTCACGCTGCCGGAGAACTCATCTACTTCTCCATCTCTCTTGCTGGATCAAGAAGGCTGTGATCGTCATCGCGCTGTACGTGTGCTGAACGCGGAGGTGCCGTCCGTTTGGCGCTAGATCGGAACGGATCGTGGGACGGATCGTGGGACAGTTCGTGGGACGGATCGCGGGATGGTTCGTGGGACGGTTCGAGGGACGTGAAGACGTTCCACTACATCAACTGCGTTTCTTAATGCTTCCCGCAGAGCGATCTACAAGGGTACGTAGATCTAATCTCCACTTGTAGATGGACATCACCATGATAGGTCATCGTGTGCGTAGGAAAAAATTTGTTTCCCATGCAACGTTCCCCAACAGTATCAACTCCCCCAAGCTTAGACCTCGCTTGTCCCCGAGCGCATACTGAGCTCGGTAAACATGTCCACAAGTTAGAGAGTGAAGTGTCGATAAATAAGAATACGGACAATAAGCATCATAATTTCTCTACTCAACCCAACCATCCTCAACAACAATCTCAACTCATAAGGCCCATATGAAAGAGTAATATCAATTACAGTCAAAAGTAGGGCTAAGGAAACTCATCAAACCATGGAAAACATGTCCTTGGTCAAAGAACAACTAATAACTATTAACTTTTTCTCTTCCTCTTATATTTTGATGAGATCGATTGAAACTTTTTGAAAGAACATGTTATTAGTCAAGAAGTGAAAATGCTAACGCAAAGGAAGATGTTTGCGTTAGCTAGGCTTAACAACAACTTACTCATCTTAATGATATTGTCAACAAAGTTGTGATATGGCAATTCTTAGTGAAACAATATAAATGCATGCATCTTTGTCAACATAAGGTGTCTGCTCTTTTATAGGATAGAAAGAAGTAGGTTTATTGACTCAACATAAAAATAAAGAATTAGCCCTTCACAGAGGGGAGTAGGGAAAACTCATGTGCTAGAGCTTTTAGAGATTTTTAAATCAACAAGATTGTAAAACAAGCTTTTGAGAGGTGCATAATTTGTCAACGAATGCTAGCAGATAGGCCAATACTTCTCATGCTGGACAAGTTTTGAGGAACGGCTCCCAAAGTAGGGACGATCACATCCCCTTAGTCTCCTTTGTTTATCATTACCAAACTTTTCTGATTTCTCATAAACAAAGCATGAAAGAGCTTTTGTTTGTTGATATTATCGTTTATGAGCTGGGCGCACTCATGGCAGTCCCTCCTTGTATTAGGGGTTTGCAGATTAGACATGCAAACCTGGGATAAAGCTGTTGGAAATATGCCCTAGAGGCAATAATAAATTGGTTATTATTATATTTCCTTGTTCATGATAATCGTTTATTATCCATGCTAGAATTGTATTGACTAGAAACTCAAATACATGTGTGGATACATAGACAACACACTATCCCTAGTGAGCCTCTATTTGACTAGCTCGTTGATCAAAGATGGTCAAGGTTTCATGGCCATAGGCAAGTGTTGTCACTTGATAAAGGGATCACATCATTATGAGAATGATGTGATGGACAAGACCCAAACTATAAACGTAGCATATGATCGTGTCAGTTTATTGATACTATTTTCTGCATGTCGATGTATCTGTTCCTATGACCATGAGATCATGCAACTCCTAGACACCGGAGGAATACCTTGTGTGTATCAAACATCACAACGTTACTCGGTGACTATGAAGGTGCTCTACAGGTATCTCCAAAGGTTTTGTTGTTTTGGCATGGATCAAGACTTGGATTTGTCACTCCGTGTGACGGAGAGGTATCTCGGGGCCCACTCGGTAATACAACATCACAACAAGCCTTGCAAGCAATGTGACTAAGGAGTTAGTTACGGGATCTTGTATTATGGAACGAGTAAATAGACTTGCCGGTAACGATATTGAACTAGGTATGGAGATACACACGATCGAATCTCGGGCAAGTAACATACCGAAGGACAAAGGGAACAACATACGAGATTAACTGAATCCTTTGACATAGAGGTTCAACCGATAGAGATCTTCGTAGACTATGTAGGGGCCAATATGGACATCCAGGTCCCGCTATTGGCTATTAACCGGGGAGTGTCTCACGTAATGTCTGCATAGTTCTCGAACCCGCAAGGTCTGCACACTTAAGGTTTGGTGATGTTTCCGTATTATTGAGTTATGTGTGTTTGGTAACCAAAAGTTATTTGGAGTCCCGGATGAGATCACAGACATCACGAGGAGCTCCGGAATGGTCCGGAGGTAACGATTGATGTATAGGAAAGTGGGTTTTGAACTCCGGAAAATTTTCGGGCATTTCCAGCACTGTACCGGGAGTGACGAATGGGTTCCGGGGGTCCACCAGGTGGGACCACCCACCCCAAAGGGTCTCGTGGGCTATAGGAGGACCTAGACCAGCCCTTAGTGGGATGTCCGAAGCCTCCACTAAAGCCCAAGGCGGATTGGAGGTGGGAAGGAAAGAAACCCAAAGGTGGAAAACGTCGAAAGGGTTTCCAAGTGGAGAGGAGGAATCCTACTCCTAGTAGGATTGGAGTAGGACTCCTCCACCTCCAATTTCGGCCAAACCTTGCGGGTTTGAGGCTGCCACCTCCCCTCCCCCCTCCTATATATACTAGAGGTTTTAGAGGTGAGGGCTAACCCTAATTGCCACGTGCTCCCTCTACTTCATCTAGATCGGTTTCTCATCTAGTCTAGTTCGGCGGTGCTTAGGTGAAGCCCTGCTGGATTAGTTCACCACCACCACCACCACGCCGCTGTGCTGGAGAACTCATCTACCTCTCCGCCACTCTTGTTGGATCAAGAAGGCAGGGATCGTCATCGAGCTGTACGTGTGTTGAACGCAGAGGTGCCGGCCGTTCGGCACTAGATTGGGATGGATTGTGATGGGATCGCGGGATGGGCTGCAATTTGGATCGCGAAGATGTTCCACTACATCAACTGTGTTATATACGCTTCCGCTTAGAGATCTACAAGGGTATGTAGATTTACTCTCCCCTCTCGTAGATGATCATCACCATGGATAGGTATTGCGTGTGCGTCGGAAAAAATTTGTTTCCCATGCGACGTTCTCCAACAGTGGTATCATGGGCTAGGTTCATGCCTAGATGATATCTCGAGTAGAACACAAAAGATTCTGTGGGCGTTGATGTTCAATTTGCTGCCCTCCTTAGTCTTTTCTTGATTCGGCGGTATTGTTGGATTGAAGCGGCCCGGACCAACTTTACTCGTACGCTTACGAGAGACCGGTTTCATCGACTAACATGCAACTTGTTGCATAAAGATGACTAGCGGGTGTCTGTTTCTTCAACTTTAGTTGAATCGGATTTGACCGAGGCGGTCCTTGGAGAAGGTTAAATAGCAATTTGCATATCACCGTTGTGGCTTTGCGTAAGTAAGATTCAATCATACTAGATACCCATAGCAGCCACGTAAAACATGCAACAACAAATTAGAGGACGTCTAACTTGTTTTTGCAGGGTATGCATGTGATGTGATATCGCCAAAGACATGATATGATATATTGGATGTATGAGATGATCATGATGTAATAGTTAAATATCGAATTGCATGTCGATGCTACGGCAACCAGCAGGAGCCATAGGGTTTGTCTTTAAACTAATGTGTGTGCTTGCAGATGCTTTTACTATATCGCTAGGTGGTAGCTTTAGTAGTAATAGCATATATAGCGCAACAACCTCGATGGTGGCACGATGATGGAGATCATGGTGTGGCGCCGGTGACGATGGAGAGCATGTCTGTGCTCTCGTGATGGAGATCAAGAAGCACAAGTTCATGGCCATATCATGTTACTTATGATTTGCATGTGATGTTAATCCTTTTATGCACCTTATTTTTCTTAGAACGACGGTAGCATTATAAGGTGACCCCTCACTAAAATTTCAAGATAAAATTGTGTTCTCCCTGATTGTGCACCGTTGCGACAATTCGCCGTTTCGAGACACCACGTGATGATCGGGTGTGATAGACTCAACATTCACATACAACGGGTGCAAAACAGTTGCACACGCGGAACACTCTGGTTAAACTTGACAAGCCTAGCATGTACAAACATGGCCTCAGAACACAAGAGATCAAAAGGTCGAGCATGAATCATATAGTTGATATAATCAATATGGAGATGTTCATCACTGAAACTATACTCAACTCACGTGATGATCGGACTTGAGTTAGTGGATTTGGATGATGCGCCACTCGAATGACTAGAGGGATGTCTATTTGAGTGGGAGTTATTAGTAATATGATTAGGTAAACTCAATTATCATGAACATAGTCAGAAGGTCTTTGCAAATTATGTTGTAGCTTGCGTTGTAGCTCTACTATTTTTGATATGTTCCTAGAGAAAATTCAGTTGAAAGTTGATAGTAGCAATTATGCGGACTGGGTTCCTAAACTGAGGATTGTCCTCATTGCAGCGCAAAAGGCTTATGTCCTTAATGCACTGCTCAGTGTGCTGAATCTCGAGCATCGTTTGTGGAAGTTGCGAACATCTGACATACACATTTTTTATGACTACGTGATAGTTCAATGTGTAATGTTGAACGGCTTAGAATTAAGGCACCGAAGACGTATTGAACGTCACGGAAAATATGAGATGTTCCAAGAGATGAAATTGGGATTTCATGCGCGTGCCCTTGTTGAGAGGTATGAGACCTCCGACAAGATTCAGTAAGGGAGAAAAGCTCAATCATAGAGCATGTGCTCAGATTGTTTGAGTGCTATAATCGCTTGAATCGAGTGGGAGTTAATCTTCCAGATGAGAGAGTGATGGTTCTCCAAAGTCACTGCCACCAAGCTACTAGAGCTTCATGATGAACTATAACATATCAGGGATAGATATGATGATCCTTGAGCTATTCACGATGTTTGACACCGCGAAAGTAGAAATCAAAAAGGAGCATCAATTGTTGATGGTTAGTAAAACCACTAGTTCCAAGAAGGGCAAGGGGAAGAAGGGATACTTCATGAAACGGCAAACCAGTTGCTGCTCTAGTGAAGAGACCCAAGGTTGAACACAAACCCTAGACTAAGTGCTTCTGTAATGAGGGGAACGGTCACTGAAGAGGAACTACCCTAGATACTTGGTAGATGAGAAGGCTGGCAAAGTCGACAGAAGTATATTGGATATACATGATATTGATGTGTACTTTACTGGTACTCCTAGTAGCACGAGGGTATTAGATACCGGTTTGGTTGCTAAGTGTTAGTAACTCTAAATAAAAGCTACGGAGTAAACGGACACTAGCTAAAGGCGAGGTGACGATATGTGTTGGAAGTGTTTCCAAGGTTGATGTGATCAAACATCGCACGCTCCCTCTACCATCGGCATTAGTGTTAAACCTAAATAATTGTTATTTGGTGTTTGCGTTGAGCAGGAACATGATTAGACCGTGTTTATTGCAAAATGATTATTCATTTAAAGAGAATAATGGTTATTCTATTTGCTTGAATAAATACCTTCAATGGTTTATTGAATCTCTATCGTAGTGATACACATGTTCATAATATTGATACCAAAAGATAAAAAGTAGTAATGATAGTACCACTTACTTTTGGCACTGCCACTTGAGTTATATTGGTATAAAATGCATGAAGGAGTTCCATGATGATGGATCTTTCTACTCACTCATTTTTGAAACGTTTGAGACATGGAAACCATGCCTATTGGTATAAACGCATGAAGAAACTCCATGCAGATGGATTGTTTGGACTCACTTGATTTTGACTCACTTGAGGCATGCAAATCATACCACATGGGCAAGATGACTGAAGGCCTCATGCTTCCAGTGAGATGGAACAAGAAAGTAACTTGTTGGAAGTCATACATTTTGATGTGTGCAGTCCAATGAGTGTTGAGGCACGCGGTGGATATTGTTATGTTCTTACTTCACTGACGATTTGTGTAGATACAGGAGTATTTGCTTGATGAATCACAAGTCTGAAATATTTAAAAGTTCAAGCTATTTCAGAGTGAAGTTCGTCACGACAAGAGGATAAAATGTCTATGATATGACCATAGAGATGAATATCTGAGTTGCGAGTTTGGTACACAATTAATACAATGTGAAAATTGTTTCACATCTCATGCCGCCTCGAACACCATAGTGTGATGGTGTGTCCAAACGTCATAGCCGCGCCCTATTTGATATGGTGCATACTATGATGTCTCTTATCGAATTACCACTATCGTTTATGGGTTAGGCATTAGAGACAACCGCATTCGCTTAGAATAGGGCACCACTTAATTTGGTTGAGATGACAACGTATGAACTACGGTTTGGAGAAACCTAAGCTGTTGTTTCCTAAAAGTTTGGGGCTACGACGCTTATGTGAAAAAGTTTCAGTCTAAAAAGCTCGAACCCAAAGCGGATAAATGGATCTTCATAGGATACCCAAAACAGTTGGGTACATCTCCTATCTCAGATCCGGAAGCAAAGTGTTTGTTTCTAGAAATGGGTCCTTTCTCGAGGAAAAGTTTCTCTGAAAGGAATTGAGTGGGAGGATGGTGGAAACTTGATGAGGTTATTGAACCGTCAATTCAACCAGTGTGTAGCACGGTGTACGTGGCGCCTACACCAATTGAAGTGGAAGCTAATGATAGTGATCATGAAACTTCAGATCAAGTTACTTCAAACCTCGTAGGTCGACAAGGTCACGTACTGCTACAGAGTGGTATGGTAACCCTATCTTGGAGGTCATGTTATTCAACAATAATGAACCTACGAGCTATGGAGAAGCGATGGTGGGCCCTGATTCCGGCAAATGGCTAGAAGCCATGAATTCAGAGAGAGGATCCATGTATGAAAACAAAGTGTAGACTCTGGAGGAACTACTTGATGGTCGTAAGACTATTAAGTACAAATGGATCTTTAAAAGGAAGAGACACGATGATGGTGAAAAGCCACCATTAAGAAAGGCTCAACTTGTCGCAAAGATGTTTCCGACAAGTTCAAAGAGTTGACTATGATGAGACTTTACCACTCGTAGCGATGCTAAAAGACTGTTGGAATTATGTTAGCAGTTGCTGCATTATTTATGAAATATTGCACATATTATGTCAAAACATTGTTTCCTCCACGGTTTCCTTGAGGAAAGGTTGTATGTGATACAACCAGAAGGTTTTTGTCGATCCTAAGGATGCTAACAAGTATGCAAGATCCAGCGATCCTTCTATGGACTGGTGCAAGCATCTCGGAGTTGGAATATACGCTTTGATGAGATGATCAAAGCTTTTGGGTTTATACAAGGTTTACGAGAAGCTTGTATTTCCAAAGAAGTGAGTGGGAGCACTATAGAATTTCTGATAAGTATATGTGGTTGACATATTGTTGATCGGAAGTAATTTAGAATTTCTAGAATGCATAAAGTGTTGTTTGAAAGGAGTTTCTCAATGGAAAACCTGGATAGAGCTACTTGAACATTGAGCATCAAGATCTATAGAGATAGATCAAAATGCTTAATAGAACTTTCAATGAAATGCATGCCTTGACAATTATTTGAAGGAGTTCAAAATAGATCAACAATGAAGGAGTTCTTGGATGTGTTGTAAGGTGTGAATTTGAGTAGGACTCAAAGCCCGACCATGGCAGAAGAAAGAGAAAGGACGAACGTCATCCCCTATGCCTTAGCCGTAGGCTCTAAAGTATGCCATGTTGTGTACCGCACGTGATGTGTGCCTTGCCATGAGTCTGTCAAGGGGTACAAAGAGTGATCCAAGATTGAATCACTGAACAACGGTCAAAGTTACCCTTAGTAACTAGTGGACTAAGGAATATTTCTCGATTATGGAGGTGATTAAAGAGTTCGTCATAAAGGGTTACGTCGATGCAAGCTTTCACACTAATCCGAATAACTCTGAGTAGTAAACCGGATTCGTATAGTGGAGCACTCATTTGGAATAATTCCAAATGGTGCGTAGTAGCAGCATATATAGGATGACATAGAGATTTGTAAAGCACACACGGATCTGAAAGGTTCAGATCCATTGACTAAAATCCTCTCTCGCAAGCAAGACATGATCGAACCCCAGAACTGTATGGGTGTTAGATTCATTACAATCACACATTGATGTGAACTATATTATTGATTCTAGTGCAAGTGGGATACTGTTGGAAATATGCCCTAGAGGCAATAATAAATTGGTTATTATTATATTTCCTTGTTCATGATAATCGTTTATTATCCATGCTAGAATTGTATTGACTGGAAACTCAAATACATGTGTGGATACATAGACAACACACTATCCTTAGTGAGCCTCTAGTTGACTAGCTCGTTGATCAAAGATGGTCAAGGTTTCATGGCCATAGGAAAGTGTTGTCACTTGATAAGGGGATCAGATCATTAGGAGAATGATGTGATGGACAAGACCCAAACTATAAATGTAGCATATGATCATGTCAGTTTATTGCTACTGTTCCTATGACCATGAAATCATGCAACTCCCAGAAACCGGAGGAATACCTTGTGTGTATCAAACGTCGCAACGTTATTGGGTGACTATAAAGGTGCTCTACAGGTATCTCCAAAGGTGTCTGTTGATTTGTCATGGATCAAGACTGCGATTTGTCACTCTATGTGACGTAGAGGTATCTTGGGGCCCACTCGGTAATACAACATCACAACAAGCCTTGCAAGCAATGTGACTAAGGAGTTAGTTAAGGGATCTTGTATTACGGAACGAGTAAACAGACTTGCCGAGAACGAGATTGAACTAGGTATGGAGATACCGACGATCAAATCTCGGGCAAGTAACATACCGAAGGACAAAGGGAACAACATACGGGGTTAACTGAATCCTTGACATGGAGGTTAAACCGATAGATATCTTCGTAGAATATTTAGGAGCCAATATGGACATCCAGGTCCCGCTATTGGTTATTGATCGGGGAGTGTCTCAAGTCATGTCTACATAGTTCTCGAACCCGCAGGATTTGCACACTTAAGGTTCAATGATGTTTTGGTATTATTGAGTTATGTGTGTTTGGTAACCGAAATTTGTTCGGAGTCCCGGATGAGATCCCGAACATCACGAGCAGCTCCGAATGGTCCAGAGTTAAAGATTGATATATAGGAAAGTGGGTTTTGAACTCCGGAAAAGTTTCGGGCATTTTCGGCAGTGTACCGGGAGTGACGAATGGGTTCCAGGGGTCCACCAGGTGGGCCCACCCACCCCAAAGGGTCTCATGGGCTGTGGGAGGACGTGGACCAGCCCTTAGTGTACTGGCCGAAGCCTCCACTAAAGCCCAAGGTGGATTAGAGGTGGGAAGGAAAGAAACCCAAAGGTGGAAACGTGGAAAGGGTTTCCAAGTGGAGAGGAGGAATCCTACTCCTAGTAGGATTGGAGTAGGACTCCTCCACCTCCAATTTTGGCCAAACCTTGAGGGTTTGAGGCGGCCTCCTCCCCAACCTCCCTCCTATATATACTAGAGGTTTTAGAGGTGAGGGCTAACCCTAATTTCCACGTGCTCCCTCTACTTCATCTAGATCGATTTCTCCTCTAGTCTAGTTCGGCGGTGCTTAGGCGAAGCCCTCCTGGATTAGTTCACCACCACCACCAACACGCCGTTGTGCTGGAGAGCTCATCTACCTCTCCGCCCCTCTTGCTGGATCAAGAAGGCGGGGATCGTCATCGAGATGTATGTGTGTTGAACGTGGAGGTGTTGTCCGTTCAGCACTAGATCGGGATGGATCATGATGGGATCGCGGGACGGGCTGTGATTTGGATGACGAATATGTTCCACTACATCAACCGCGTTATATACACTTCCACTTAGGGATCTACAAGGGTATGTATATTTACTCTCCCCTCTCGTAGATGACCATCACCATGGATAAGTATTGCGTGTGCGTAGGAAATTTTTTGTTTCCCATGTGACGTTCTCTAACAAAAGCTTGTCCAGTATGAGAAGATCATGAATTATCTACTACTTCCTCATGAGCTAAAATAGAGGCACAAAACTGCGAATAATATTTTGAAGGTTTAAAGATAGCACATGAGTAAGGTACTTTAGGAGTGGTGGTGAAATACCACAAATAGGGAAGGTTTGGTGGACTCTTTGGAAGGTTGAGGTTTCAAGGTATGGATGCACAAGCAGTATTCCCGCTTAGTACAAGGGTTGGCTAGCAAAGTCTTTTGAAAGCAGACAAATGATGTTCACTTGGATGCAAAACAATATAAAGTTTAACAAAAAGAATTGGCATGAAACATCAAATTGTCTTCCTTGTCAGCATAATACTTCAAGCATAAGAACAAAAAGGTTTTGGCTATGTCGCTACTACAAAAACTCATGCTTGTTGTTATGACCAATGCTATGTTTGCCAAGATTAAATTAAGTTTTCAAAGCCATACCTGATATATAAGATCAATACTCCCATAAGAATCAGCATATAAGGTCGATTGCATGAGGAGAATACCAGGTGCGGAAAAGAAACCAATAGACTTCTCATTAATATTCCATCATGGACAACTGCACACTCACGGATACAAGACTCTGCACAAAGGTGTGATAGACCTCAATGCAAACACCTATTTCATAAGATAACTTCCCTAGACATGATACGACACTAAACTTGACCATAAAAGATAAAGGATAAAAATAAAGATATCGGGCACTCCCCCAAGCTTGGAACAAGCTAAGGGAATGCCATTACCCATGAAGATTTCACTCTTCATTCTACTTGTTGTTCTTCAAGTTCGCTATTATGCGCCGAAGGGTTTGGTTTTCAGCTTCCAATATGGCCACCTGTACTTTAAGCACATGGAAGTCTTCATAGAATTGGTTAGTGATTCTGTAAGCTTCGGATATAGCAGATGACACATGGGGAGTTTCCGGTGGAGGGACAGTCCCTGAAAGGTTCAGAGAAAGATCATGTTGAGGATTAATAAACCCCACGAGGATGGGGTTGTTGGAGCTGGATCCTCGTGATGAAGGATCTCCTTCTTGCTGGATGGTGTCCATCTTGACTTCCTCTCTTACGGAGCGCTCCATCTCTGCTTGTCTTGCGGCAATTTCTTAATTAGTAGCCCATTTGGTGACCTTCCCTTGGTTGATATCTCGCTGGACACGGGGGAGACGACGACCCATGTAGTCTTCCCCGCTTGAGTCGCAAGAAGACATCTCGAACAATAGCTTCCTAGCCTGGCAGAAAAAGATCGAAAGAGAAAACGCACGGAATCGCAAGATACAAAGCCGGGACGATCCCGAAAAATATATAGCGAAAAAATTTGCATCAAAAGGAAGGTAACAACACAAAGTGGGGTCGGAGACGGACTCCGGGTGGTCCAGGCGGCCTCCTTGCGCGGCTAGGAGGTAGCCCGGCCACCAGGTCGCCTGGAGCCCCTGGAGCTCCTCTCCGGCTCCGCTTCGGCTCGGAATTTTCCTAATTTTGCAAAAACACATAATACGGAATTTTTATTGATGTTCGCGAAATTTCCTTACCGTATTTCATACCTATTCTTATTCTTCTTATGCTGGTGTCTGACACAGCATTGCAATATGTTCTTCATGAGTAGTTACCTGTATCACATCCACCTCTACATTGATGGGATCTCCTGCCATGTAATGCTTGAGTCTTTGCCCATTCATAACATGTGGTTTGGTGCCTAAAAATTGTTCATCTTGATTGCACTGGAGCAGTAGACTTCTTCGATATGGTACGGTCCTTCCCACTTGGAAGGTAATTTACCTAGAGAAAACCTGAAACGAAATCTATACAACAAAAGTTTATCACCAACATTAAATTCACGTTTCAAAATTCTCTTGTCATGCCATTTCTTTGAACATTTTTGTGCTCTCATAAGCTTCACTTCTCCACTCATCTAGAGAAGTCAAGCTCATGAGACACATTTCACTAGCAAGCTTTGGGGCAGCATTAAGCTCTCTAATAGCCCAGAAAGCTTTGTGCTCTAAATCTAAAGGTAGATGGCATGCCTTGCCATAGACCATCTTATACGGAGACATTCCCATGGGATTTTTGTAAGCAGTTCTATACGCCCACAAGGCATCTCCTAACTTTTTGGACCAGTCCTTTCTAGAACTGTTCACTGTCTTTTGCATGATCAACTTGATCTCTCTATTTGTGAGCTCAACTTGCCCACTTGTTTGAGGGTGGTAAGTGAAGCAATTCTATGATTTACATCATATTTGGCTAGAGCTTTTCTAAAAGCACCATCTGTAAAATGTGATCCTCCATTGGTCATGAGGTACCTAGCTACACCAAACTTAGGGAATATTACATCCGTGAGCATTTTCAAAGATGTCTTGTGATCAGCACTTCCACTGGGGATTGCTTCAACCCACTTGGTCACATAATCAACAGCCACTAAAATGTGAGTGTACTTGTGTGAAGGAGGAAAAGGACCCATGAAACCAAAACCCCAATAATCAAAAGGCTCAATGACTAGAGTATAATTCATAGGCATCTCATTTCTCCTACTAATATTACCAACTCTCTCACACTTCTCACAGGATAAAACATAATTTCTAGCGTCTTTAAAGAGAGTAGGCCAATAAAAACCTGTCTAGAGAACCTTGTGTGTGGTCCTCTCACCGGCATGATGTCCTCCATAGGGACTGCTATGACATCGTCTCAAGATATCCTTCTGCTCATGCTCCGGTACATATCTCCTCACGACCGCATCCTCACCTTCTCTAAAAAGATGTGGGTCATCACAAAAGTAATACCGCAAGTCGTGAAAGAATTTCTTCCTTTGCTGGATTGTTAAACCTAGAGGCAAAAACTTTGCAACAATAAAGTTAGCATAATCTGCATACCATGGATCTGAATTAGATTGTACTTTCAAAATAGCTAACTGTTCATCAGGAAAACTATCATTCATTGGAATAGGATCATGTGGTATGTCCTCCATCCTGGAAAGGTTGTCTGCTACAGGCTTGTCTGCTCCCTTCCTAACAACAATCTGCAAATCAGATTCTTGAAGAAGAAGGACCCATCTGATAAGCGTTGGTTGGCATCCTTATTTTCCATAAGATACTTAATAGCAGCATGATCAGTATGAATGATGACTTTGGAATCAACAATGTAAGGCCTAAACTTATCACAAGCAAACACTACCGCTAAAAACTCATTCTGAGTAGTAGCGTAATTCTTTTGAGCACGATAAAGGGTTTTGCTAGCATAATGTATAACATTCAATTTCTTATCAAGCCTTTGTCCTAACACAACTCCAATAGCAAAATCACTAGCATCACTCATGATTTCAAAATGCAAATTCCAATCAGGTGGTTGGACTATAGGGCGGTTATCAAGGCTTTCTTAAGAACTTCGAAGGCTTCCTTACAATCTTCATCAAACACAAAAGGAATATCCTTCTGGAGAAGATTAGTGAGGGGTTTCGAAGTCTTAGAAAAGTCTTTAATAAATCTTCTATAGAAACCAGCATGACCGAGGAAACTACGAATACCTCTAATGTCCTTTGGATAAGGCATCCTCTCGATTGCTTCGACCTTTGCCTTGTTCACCTCGATTCCCTTCTCAGAAATCTTGTGGCCAAGAACAATTCCCTCATTGACCATGAATTGGCACTTCTCCCAGTTGAGTACCAAGTTCGTCTCCTCACATCTCTGCAAAACTTTATTAAGGTTGTGGAGACAATGATCAAAAGAGGTTCCATAGACGGAGAAATCGTCCATGAAGACCTCCACGATTTCCTCACAAAGACCATGAAAGATAGCAAACATACACCTTTGAAAAGTAGCAGGAGCATTGCATAAACCAAAAGGCATACATCTATAAGCATAAGTACCAAAGGGACAATAGAAAGTGGTCTTCTCTTGATCGGCAGTGTTAACATGAATTTGAGAGAAGCCACAATACCCATCAAGATAGCAAAAGTGAGTGTTTTTGGATAACCTTTCAAGCATTTGGTCGATGAACGACAGCGGGTAGTGGTCCTTCCCTGTTGCCTTGTTCAGCTTCCTGCAATCAATACACATTCTATATCCAATAATATTCTTTGAGGTATTAGTTCATTCTTATCATTAGGAACCATAGTCGTACCTCCTTTCTTGTGAACAGAATGTACCGGACTTACCCACTTACTATCAGCTATAGGGTAGATAATACCTGCGGCTAGAAGCTTGAGGATTTCGGTCCTCACAACATCCTTCATCTTCGGGTTCAATCATCGTTGATGATCAACAACCGGTTTAGCATCAGGCTCAAGATTGATAGTATGTTGACCAATAGATGGACTAATCCCCTTAAGATCATCAAGGGTATAGCCGATAGCGCCTCGGTGTTTATGGAGGACTTCCAACAATCGATCTTCTTCATATCCTAAAAGGTTAGCATTGATAATAACAGGATATACTTTCTTTTCATCTAAATAAGTATACTTGAGCGTATTGGGAAGATGTTTAAGATCAAACACCGGGTCTTATTTTGGTTTTGATAGAATTCCCAAAGGCTCAACTGGAAGGTTGTGCTTTAGGATAGCAGGTTGCCTCAAGAATATGTCGTCTAGCTCATTCCTTTCCTGCATATGCATATCATTCTTTTGGTCCTCCATAAATTGCTGCAAAGGATCGTTAGGAGGAATAGCAATAGAAGCAGTCTCTTCAATAATGTTATCATTATTAGGCAAATCAGTACCACAAGTTTGCTTAGAGAATTTAGAAAAGTTAAATTCATATGTCTCACCATTAAATTCAACTGATACTTTTCCTTTCCCGCAATCTATAATAGCTCCACAAGTTTTGAGAAAAGTCCTACCAAGGATAATAGGGCAAGAACTATCTTGCACTGAACCAAGTACTAGAAAGTCGGTAGGGTATTTTACCTTTCCACATACGACTTCAACATCTCGCACAATTCCAATAGGAGAGATAGTTTCCTTGTTTGCTAGATGAATAGTAACATAAACATATTCAATTTCACATGGTAGAATCTCATTCATGATCTCTTGATAAATTCAAAAAGGAATATCAATAGCACTGGATCCCAAATCACATAGCACGTAATAATTATGATATCCTATTATAACATATACAACTGGAGTACCTGAAATTGGGCCTTTATTCTTGGCTGTAACGAGGTTAGTAGAAACAGCACAAAAATTTATATTGGAATCCTCGATATTACTAGTAACAAGATCCTTGACTAATGCAACTTGAGGATTGACCTTAATCAGGGTCCTCATGCTCATCATTTGTTCTTTCACTTTTATTTAGTATACGTGTGACAAAAGAATGCTTCCTCATCCTTGTGGGAAAAGGGAGCTTTTCGTATAAAACTGCAGGTAAGATAGGGTCAACAACATTGATATCAACAGGTACTTCCCTAAAAGGTTTATGGTGTTGATCCTCCCTCTTCTTAGAAGAATAAATATTAGAGGCAAAGTCTTTGCAAAAATAAATTAGAAGCTGGGAATCAAGACCAATCTTAGCACAAAAGGTATTGAAGTAATCAGCTTTCACATAGCTCTCAATGTAATCATGCTCATAATTTATAAGGGGTTCGATACATTTATCAATCTCCCAATCTTCAGTGTTCTTCTAGATCCTTTCGATAAGATCCCACCTAGCTTTAGTGCTTTTGTTGGAGAATGCCCCACTAGAGGAGGCATCCAGCATCTCTTTATCTTGAAGAGACAGCCTTGCATAAAAATTTGTAAGAATAATTTCCTTGGGGAGCTCATGATTGGGACATTTTAGCATTAGGGACTTCAATATCCCCCAAGCTTGAGTAATGCTTTCTCCGCCACGAGACCAAAAGTTATAAATATAGTTCTTGTCTCGATGTATTTCATGAAGAGGATAAAACTTTGCATAAAAGAGAGGCATAAGATCTTGCCAATTTAGTAAATGAGAGTTATCAAGAAGCCTATACCAATCCAAAGCCTTATCTTTTAATGATAGAGAGAATAGCTTTCTCATAACAAAATCCATCGATATACATGGAAGCTTAAATAAGGAGCATACGTGTGAAAGATATAACTAGTGTTCACCTCGATGTATATCTCCTGCATATCGATTAGCCAAGACACAATCAATACTACTAGTTGGTATTTTAAAGGGCACAATTTTAGTAGGTGGGGGAGGCTTATCCACCACAATAGCGTTGCGGCGGTTCCCCACAAGCAACAAACCAAGAGCAGAGTTGTCCATAGGGACAAAAAGCGGAAACAACGAAATAAAAATAGCACGTACAGCATAAAGGTTTCCTTACCAATAGCGCTACACTCCCCAGCAACGGCGCCAGAAAATGGTCTTGATGACCCACAAGTGTAGGGATCTATCATAGACTTTTCAATAAGTAAGAGTGTCGAACCCAATGAGGAGCATAAGGTACCGACAACCGATCTTGAGCAAGGAATAAGTGCAAGTACTGAAAGGTAACTTTTTATGGGTTTTCTAGTATAAGCAACAAGGAAATAAATGGAGGGAAAGTAAATGGTGCTGAGGTGCAGCAAGTGGCCCAACCCTTTTGAACACAAAGGATAAGGTGAGGGACTAAACTTATAAAGACTAAGCCATTGCTGAGGACATACGGGAGAGATTGTCAAGTGATTTCACCATATTCCGTCTAGTACTATGTTTAGTATCGATGAGTGTTATGTGGGTGGATCTTAACTAGTGCGCCGTCTAGACTAAGACAAGTATACTCTTATGATTAAACCTCTTGCAAGCATCCGCAAATACAAGAGAGAAATTAAGGCAAAGCCTAACCATAGGAATAAGCTTTAGGATCCAACATTCCTTCATGCAAAAGCATGCAAACTGGGGTTCAGGTTTCTGTCACTCCGGCAACCCACCATAAGCATTCTTTATACACGATGCATTCCCCTAGGTCCTTAAAATAGCAATGTGTTATGTAGTCGATGTTCACATAAACCCACTAGAATAATAACACCATAACTTAAATATCAATCAACACATATTACTTCAACATCATATGGCTACTCTCAACTAGACTTCTTCCATGTCCTCAAGAACTAAAGTAACTACTCACAAGACATAAAAGAGATCATGATCATAGGTGATGAAAATATGATGAACAATCTGGTCATAACAATAATTCTCCAACAAAACTCAATAGCATTCACCACAAAAGAGTAATCAACACCGGTAGAGTAGAGGGGATGAATAGTGTAAGGTAAAACTCCGATTGCAGTGGTAAAGTGAGATGGGGTGAAGATGGAGATGGTGATGGTGATGATGATCTCAATGATGCCCGTGACGATGGTGATTACGATGAGGACGATCTCCCCTTTCGGGAGGAGTTCTCCTTGGCGGAACCTACCCGCCGGAAAGGTCTTTTCTTCTCTGTAGGTTTCCGCCCTAGAGCGGCGGCGGAACTCTGGAAAAACTTTTGTCCCCGTAACTTTTAGATCACGAGGGTCATATAGGCCAAAGGAGAGCACCGGAGGCGGGACCCACCACCCAGGCGGCCTCTGGGCGCGGCCTAGGGGTGCCCGCGCCACCAGGTCGCCTTGGTGCCTCGTGGCCACCCTCCGGTCCTTCTTCGTCCTGTCTTCGTTATTTGTTCGGAATCTTCTTCCCTGTAAATTTTAATGCAGTTGGAGATGTTCTGATATGGTAACTCTTAATGCTATTTTCTCCACTGAATCCTGCGTCTGCTGTTTCGACACCGGAAAGTTGTAAACTGTGTATAATAAGCCAAAACACTATAAGACTAACATCATATTGTGAAATATATCAATGAATAGAGACAAATTATGATACAAAATAGTGATGCATTTTGGACGTATCAACATAACACTTTGCCTTTTTAAGGACCTAAGGGAATGCATGGTGTATAAAGAATTCTTATGGTGGGTTGCCTGAGCGATAGAAACCTGAACCCAAGTTCGCATGATTTTGCACGAGGGGGTGTTGGATCCTAAAGTTTATTGCTATGGTTAGGCTTTGCCTTAATTTCTGTCTTGTATTTGCGGATGCTTGCAAGGGGTTTAACCATAAGAGTGTACTCGTCTTAGCCTAGACGGTGCACTAGGAAAGATCCACCCACATACACTTATCAATACAAAACATAGTACTAGACGGAATATGGCGAAAGCACTTGACTATCTCTCCCGTATGTCCTGAGGAACGCCTTAGTCTTCATAAGTTTAGTCCCCCGGCTTATCCTTTGTGTTCCAAAGGATTGGGCCACTTGCTGCACCTCGGCACCATTTACTTTCCCTGCATTTATTACCTTGTTTCTCATACCAGAAAACCCATAAAAAGTTACCTTTCAGTGGTTGCAGTTATTCCTTGCTCAAGATCGCTTGTCAGTACCTTCTGCTCCCCGTTGGGTTCGACACTCTTACTTATCGAAAAGGCTACGATAGATCCGCTACACTTGTGGATCATTGATACGTCCAAAGGAGAACAAGTGTGAAGTTTAGTAGATTGATTTCTCAATTAAAAAATATTTTATGCTCTAAACCCATCTCCCAATTCTTGCACGCAAACACCATTTGGAGACATTCGAGTCATGGACATCGAGAGCTCTTGCACCTTTATGTTCTTACTTTGTTAATTTCAATACTAGATGTACACTCTTGCTTGTTATTGTCTTGTCTTGAATTGCATATCTTACTTGCTTTACTTTGAAGTTCTTATATGTGTGTTAGCATGTCACCACAGAAATTATTTGTGTTATCATTTACCTACTCAAGGACGAGCAGGAATTAAGCTTGGGAATGTTGATACGTCCCAAACGTATCTATAATTTCTACTTGCTCCATGATCTTTTCCTTGACATTGTTATATGTTTTGCAACACTTTTGTATCTTTTTACACATATCTGGACTAACCTACTAACTCAGTGCACCCAGTGCTAGTTTATGTCTGCTAATGTCTTTTTTGCATGGGCTTTTTCCCAAATTTCGAGAGCCCCAAAAATCCCGAAAAAAATATATAAAAATCAGCGTGACAGAAGCTCCCACATCACCGAATATGGGCCACACGAGAGCCAGGGGCTGCCCAGTTGGCCACCCTGCGCGCCCTGGCCCCTGACCGCGCCCACAGGTCGCCTGGGTGGGCCCCACCTCCTCTGACGTCCTCCTTTGGCCTATATTTACCCCTCCGACCGGAAACCCTTCAATCATATCCAGAATCGTGAATTTCTCCATTGTTCCGCCGCTGCAGCGCTTCCCAGATCGGGAGCGTCAGGAGACCTCTTCCCGGCACCATGCCGGAGGGAGGATTGACCTACGGGAGCTTTGTTGGAATTATGCCCTAGAGGCAATAATAAATGTATAGTTATTATTATAATTCCTGTATCAAGATAATAGTTTATTATCCATGCTATAATTGTATTGAATGAAGACTCATTTACATGTGTGGATACATAGACAAAACACCATCCCTAGCATGCCTCTAGTTGGCTAGCCAGTTGATCGATGATAGTCAGTGTCTTCTGATTATGAACAAGGTGTTGTTGCTTGATAACTGGATCATGTCATTGGGAGAATCACGTGATGGACTAGACCCAAACTAATAGACGTAGCATGTTGATCGTGTCATTTTGTTGCTACTGTTTTCTGCGTGTCAAGTATTTATTCCTATGACCATGAGATCATATAACTCACTGACACCGGAGGAATGCTTTATGTGTATCAAACGTCGCAACGTAACTGGGTGACTATAAAGATGCTCTACAGGTATCTCCGAAGGTGTTAGTTGAGTTAGTATGGATCAAGACTGGGATTTGTCACTCCGTGTGACGGAGAGGTATCTCGGGGCCCACTCGGTAATACAACATCACACACAAGCCTTGCAAGCAATGTAACTTAGTGTAAGTTGCGGGATCTTGTATTACGGAACGAGTAAAGAGACTTGCCGGTAAACGAGATTGAAATAGGTATGTGGATACTGACGATCGAATCTCGGGCAAGTAACATACCGAAGGACAAAGGGAATGACATACGGGATTATACGAATCCTTGGCACTGAGGTTCAAACGATAAGATCTTCGTAGAATATGTAGGATCCAATATGGGCATCCAGGTCCCGCTATTGGATATTGACCGAGGAGTCTCTCGGGTCATGTCTACATAGTTCTCGAACCCGCAGGGTCTGCACACTTAAGGTTCGACGTTGTTTTATGCGTATTTGAGTTATATGGTTGGTTAACGAATGTTGTTCGGAGTCCCGGATGAGATCACGGACGTCACGAGGGTTTCCGGAATGGTCCGGAAACGAAGATTGATATATAGGATGACCCCATTTGGTTACCGGAAGGTTTTCGTGCATTACCGGAAAAGTTTCGGGCTCATCGGTAGTGTACCGGGAGTGCCGGGAGGGGTGCCGGGGACCATCGGGAGGGGTGTCACGCCCCAAGGGGTCTCATGGGCTATGGGAAGAGATAAACCAGCCCCTAGTGGGCTGGAATAAGTTCCCACTAAGGCCCATAAGGTTTGAGAAGGAAAAAACACAAGGTGGAAAGAGTTTCCAAGTGGGAAGGTGGAATCCTACTCCAAGTAGGATTGGAGTAGGACTCCTCCACCTCCAATTTCGGCCAAACCTTGAGGGTTTGAGGCTGCCTCTTCCCTCCCCCTCCCTCCTATATATACTAAGGTATTAGGGCTGATTTGAGACAACTTTTTCCACGGCAGCCCGACCACATACCTCCATAGTTTTTCCTCTAGATCGCGTTTCTGCGGAGCTCGGGCGGAGCCCTGCTGAGACGAGATCATCACCAACCTCCGGAGCGCCGTCACGCTGCCGGAGAACTCTTCTACCTCTCCGTCTCTCTTGCTGGATCAAGAAGGCCGAGATCATCGTCGAGCTGTACGTGTGCTGAACGCGGAGGTGCCGTCCGTTCGGTACTAGATCGTGGGACTGATCGCGGGATTGTTCGCGGGGCGGATCGAGGGACGTGAGGACGTTCCACTACATCAACCGCGTTCTCTAACGCTTCTGTTGTACGATCTACAAGGGTACGTAGATCACTCATCCCCTCTCGTAGATGGACATCACCATGATAGGTCTTCGTGCGCGTAGGAAAATTTTTGTTTCCCATGCGACGTTCCCCAACAGTGGCATCATGAGCTAGGTTCATGCGTAGATGTCTTCTCGAGTAGAACACAAAAGGTTTTGTGGGCGGTGATGTGCGTTTTGCTGCCCTCCTTAGTCTTTTCTTGATTCCGCGGCATTGTTGGATTGAAGCGGCTTGGACCGACATTACTCGTACGCTTACGAGAGACTGGTTTCATCGTTACGAGTAACCCCCTTTGCTCAAAGATGACTGGCAAGTGACGGTTTCTCCAACTTTAGTTGAATCGGATTTGACCGAGGAGGTCCTTGGATGAGGTTAAATAGCAACTCATACATCTCCGTTGTGGTGTTTGCGTAAGTAAGATGCGATCCTACTAGATACCCTTGGTCACCACGTAAAACTTGCAACAACAAAATTAGAGGACGTCTAACTTGTTTTTGCAGGGTATGATTGTGATGTGATATGGCCAATGATGTGATGTGATATATTGGATGTATGAGATGATCATGTTGTAATAGAAATATCGACTTGCACGTCGATGGTACGGCAACCGGCAGGAGCCATAGGGTTGTCTTTATACTAACATATGTGCTTGCAGATGCGTTTACTATTTTGCTAGGATGTAGCTTTTGTAGTGATAGCATAAGTAGCACGACAACCCCGATGGCGACACGTTGATGGATGATCATGGTGTGGCGCCGGTGACAAGAAGATCGTGCCGGTGCTTTGGTGATGGAGATCAAGAAGCACGTGATGATGGCCATATCATGTCACTTATGAATTGCATGTGATGTTAATCCTTTTATGCACCTTATTTTGCTTGGAACGACGGTAGCATTATGAGGTGATCTCTCACTAAAATTTCAAGACGAAATTGTGTTCTCCCCGACTGTGCACCGTTGCTACAGTTCGTCGTTTCGAGACACCACGTGATGATCGGGTGTGATAGACTCAACGTTCACATACAACGGGTGCAAAACAGTTGCGCACGCGGAACACTCGGGTTAAGCTTGACGAGCCTAGCATGTGCAGACATGGCCTCGGAACACATGAGACCGAAAGGTCGATCATGAATCATATAGATGATATGATTAGCATAGGGATGCTTACCACTGAAACTACTCCCGACTCACGTGATGATCGGACTTGGGATAGTGTAGGTGGATCATGAACCACTCAAATGACTAGAGAGATGTACTTTTTGAGTGGGAGTTTAGCATCTAATTTGATTAAGTTGAACTCTAATTATCTTGAACATAGTCTAAGTCCACTTTGAATATATTTGTGTTGTAGATCATGGCTCACGCAAGTGTCATCCTCAATTTTAATACGTTCCTAGAGAAAGCTAAGTTGAAAGATGATGGAAGCAACTTTGTAGACTGGGCTCGTAATCTTAAGCTAATCTTACAAGCTGGAAAGAAGGATTATGTCCTTAATTCTGCGCTAGGAGATGAACCACCCGCTACGGCTGATCAGGATGTTAAGAACGCTTGGTTAGCGCGTAAGGAGTACTACTCAATAGTTCAATGTGCAGTCTTGTATGGCTTAGAACCGGGACTTCAACGTCGCTTTGAGCGTCATGGAGCATTTGAGATGTTCCAGGAGTTGAAGTTCATCTTTCAGAAGAACGCCCGGATCGAGAGGTATGAGACCTCCGATAAATTCTATGCTTGCAAGATGGAGGAAAACTCGTCTGTCAGTGAACATGTGCTCAAAATGTCTGGGTACTCAAACCGTCTAGCTGAACTGGGGATTGAACTCCCGCAAGAAGCTATCACTGACAGAATCCTTCAATCACTGCCGCCAAGCTATAAAGGCTTTGTGTTGAACTACAACATGCAAGGGATGAACAAGTCTCCCGGTGAGTTGTTTGCGATGCTGAAAGTCGCAGAGTCTGAACTCTGTAAAGAACATCAAGTGTTGATGGTGAGCAAGACCACTAGTTTCAAGAGAAACGGCAAAGGCAAGAAGGGCAATTCGAAGAAGAGCGGCAAGCCTGTTGCCAATCCGCCGAAGAAACCCAAGGCTGGACCTAAGCCTGAAACAGAGTGCTTCTATTGCAAGGGTATGGGTCACTGGAAGCGCAATTGCCCCAAGTATCTGGCAGATAAGAAGGCGGGCAAAGAAAAATCAGGTATATTTGATATACATGTTATTGATGTGTACTTAACCAGCTCTCGTAGTAGTGCCTGGGTATTCGATACCGGTTCTGTTGCTCACATTTGCAACTCGAAGCAGGAACTGCGGAATAGACGAAGGCTGGCGAAAGACGAAGTGACGATGCGCGTAGGAAACGGTTCCAAGGTTGATGCAATCGCCGTCGGCACAGTGTCACTTCAACTACCATCGGGATTAGTGATGAACTTAAATCATTGTTATTTAGTGCCTGCGTTGAGCATGAACATTATATCTGGATCTTGTTTATTGCGAGACGGTTACTCTTTTAAGTCTGAGAATAATGGTTGTTCTATTACTATGAGTAACATCTTTTATGGTCATGCACCGAATGTGAGAGGATTGTTCATATTGAATCTTGATAGAGATACGCATATACATAACATTGAGACCAAAAGAGTTAGAGTAAACAATGATAGCGCCATATTTTTGTGGCACTGCCGCTTGGGTCATATTGGTGTAAAGCGCATGAAGAAACTCCATGCTGATGGACTTTTGGAGTCACTTGACTTTGATTCACTTGACACGTGCGAACCATGCCTCATGGGCAAGATGACTAAGACTCCGTTCTCCGGAACAATGGAGCATGCAAGTGACTTGTTGGAAATCATACATACCGATGTGTGTGGTCCAATGAGCGTGGAGGCACGCGGCGGATATCGTTATTTTCTCACCTTCACTGACGATCTAAGTAGATATGGTTATGTCTACTTGATGAAGCACAAGTCTGAAACATTTGAAAAGTTCAAGCAATTTCAGAGTGAAGTGGAAAATCATCGTAACAAGAAGATCAAGTTCCTACGGTCTGATCGTGGGGGTGAATATCTGAGTTTCGAGTTTGGTACTCACTTAAGACAATGTGGAATTGTTTCGCAGTTAACACCGCCCGGAACACCACAGCGTAATGGTGTGTCCGAACGTCGTAATCGTACTTTATTAGAAATGGTGCGATCTATGATGTCTCTTACTGATTTGCCGTTATCATTTTGGGGTTATGCATTAGAAACAGCTGCATTCACTTTAAATAGGGCACCATCGAAATCCGTTGAGACGACACCATACGAACTGTGGTATGGCAAAAGGCCAAAGTTTTCGTTTCTTAAAGTTTGGGGATGTGATGCTTATGTCAAAAAGCTTCAGCCTGAAAAGCTGGAACCCAAAGCGGAAAAGTGCGTCTTCATAGGTTACCCAAAAGAGACAGTTGGGTACACCTTCTATCTCAAATCCGAGGGCAAAGTGTTTGTTGCTAAGAACGGAACTTTTCTCGAGAAGGAGTTTCTCTCGAGAGAATTGAGTGGGAGGAAGATAGAACTTGACGAGGTTGTCGAACCTCTCATCCCTCTGGATGGTGGCGCAGGGCAAGGGGAAACCTCTGTCGTTGCGACGCCGGTTGAGGAGGAAGTTAATGATGATGATCATGAAACTCCAGTTCAAGTTTCTGTTGAACCACGCAGGTCGACAAGATCACGCGCTGCTCCAGAGTGGTACGGTAATCCCGTCTTATCAATCATGTTGTTAGACAACAATGAACCTGCAAATTATGAAGAAGCGATGGTGGGCCCAGATTCCAACAAATGGCTAGAAGCCATGAAATCCGAGATAGGATCCATGTATGAGAACAAAGTATGGACTTTGGAGATACTGCCTGAGGGTCGCAAGGCTATTCAGAACAAATGGATCTTTAAGAAGAAGACGGACGCTGACGGTAATGTGACCGTTTATAAAGCTCGACTTGTGGCAAAGGGTTTTTCACAAGTTCCAGGAATTGACTACGATGAGACTTTATCTCCTGTAGCGATGCTTAAGTCCGTCAGAATCATGTTAGCAATAGCTGCATTTTTCGATTATGAAATCTGGCAGATGGATGTCAAAACGGCGTTCCTTAACGGTTTCCTTAAGGAAGAGTTGTATATGATGCAACCCGAAGGTTTTGTCGATCCTAAAAATGCTGACAAAGTGTGCAAACTCCAGCGATCCATTTATGGACTGGTGCAAGCATCTCGGAGTTGGAACAAACGCTTTGATGAGGTGATCAAAGCATTTGGGTTTATACAAGTGGTTGGAGAATCTTGTATTTACAAGAAAGTGAGTGGGAGCTCTGTGGCATTTCTAATATTATATGTGGATGACATATTACTGATTGGAAACAACGTAGAGCTTTTGGAGAGCATAAAAGGTTACTTGAATAAAAGTTTCTCTATGAAGGACCTAGGAGAAGCTGCTTACATTCTAGGCATTAAGATCTATAGGGATAGATCAAAACGCTTGATAGGACTTTCACAAAGCACATACATTGATAAAGTTTTGAAGAGGTTCAAAATGGAACAGTCCAAGAAAGGGTTCTTGCCGGTGTTACAAGGTACGAGATTGAGTAAGACTCAGTGCCCAGCAACTGATGAAGATAGAGAGCATATGCGCTCCGTCCCCTATGCTTCAGCCATAGGTTCTATCATGTATGCGATGATGTGCACTAGACCGGATGTTAGCCTGGCCATAAGTATGGCAGGCAGGTTCCAGAGTAATCCAGGAGTGGATCACTGGACGGCGGTCAAGAATATCCTGAAGTACCTGAAAAGGACTAAGGAGATGTTTCTCGTGTATGGAGGTGACGAAGAGCTCGCCGTAAAAGGTTACGTCGATGCAAGCTTTGACACAGATCCGGACGACTCTAAGTCACAAACCGGATACGTATTTATTCTTAATGGGGGTGCAGTAAGCTGGTGCAGTTCCAAGCAAAGCGTCGTAGCAGATTCTACATGTGAAGCAGAGTACATGGCTGCCTCGGAGGCGGCTAAGGAAGGTGTCTGGATGAAGCAGTTCATGACGGATCTTGGAGTGGTGCCAAGTGCACTGGATCCAATAACCTTGTTCTGTGACAACACTGGTGCCATTGCCTTAGCAAAGGAACCAAGGTTTCACAAGAAGACCAGACACATCAAACGACGCTTCAACCTCATCCGCGACTACGTCGAGGAGGAGGACGTAAATATATGCAAGGTGCACACGGATCTGAATGTAGCAGACCCGCTGACTAAACCTCTTCCACGGCCAAAACATGATCGACACCAGAACTGTATGGGTGTTAGATTTATTACAATGTAATTCACATGGTGATGTGAGGGCTAGATTATTGACTCTAGTGCAAGTGGGAGACTGTTGGAATTATGCCCTAGAGGCAATAATAAATGTATAGTTATTATTATAATTCCTGTATCAAGATAATAGTTTATTATCCATGCTATAATTGTATTGAATGAAGACTCATTTACATGTGTGGATACATAGACAAAACACCATCCCTAGCATGCCTCTAGTTGGCTAGCCAGTTGATCGATGATAGTCAGTGTCTTCTGATTATGAACAAGGTGTTGTTGCTTGATAACTGGATCACGTCATTGGGAGAATCACGTGATGGACTAGACCCAAACTAATAGACGTAGCATGTTGATCGTGTCATTTTGTTGCTACTGTTTTCTGCGTGTCAAGTATTTATTCCTATGACCATGAGATCATATAACTCACTGACACCGGAGGAATGCTTTGTGTGTATCAAACGTCGCAACGTAACTGGGTGACTATAAAGATGCTCTACAGGTATCTCCGAAGGTGTTAGTTGAGTTAGTATGGATCAAGACTGGGATTTGTCACTCCGTGTGACGGAGAGGTATCTCGGGGCCCACTCGGTAATACAACATCACACACAAGCCTTGCAAGCAATGTAACTTAGTGTAAGTTGCGGGATCTTGTATTACGGAACGAGTAAAGAGACTTACCGGTAAACGAGATTGAAATAGGTATGCGGATACTGACGATCGAATCTCGGGCAAGTAACATACCGAAGGACAAAGGGAATGACATACGGGATTATACGAATCCTTGGCACTGAGGTTCAAACGATAAGATCTTCGTAGAATATGTAGGATCCAATATGGGCATCCAGGTCCCGCTATTGGATATTGACCGAGGAGTCTCTCGGGTCATGTCTACATAGTTCTCGAACCCGCAGGGTCTGCACACTTAAGGTTCGACGTTGTTTTATGCGTATTTGAGTTATATGGTTGGTTACCGAATGTTGTTCGGAGTCCCGGATGAGATCACGGACGTCACGAGGGTTTCCGAAATGGTCCGGAAACGAAGATTGATATATAGGATGACCCCATTTGGTTACCGGAAGGTTTTCGTGCATTACCGGAAAAGTTTCGGGCTCATCGGTAGTGTACCGGGAGTGCCGGGAGGGGTGCCGGGGACCATCGGGAGGGGTGTCACGCCCCAAGGGGTCTCATGGGCTATGGGAAGAGATAAACCAGCCCCTAGTGGGCTGGAATAAGTTCCCACTAAGGCCCATAATGTTTGAGAAGGAAAAAACACAAGGTGGAAAGAGTTTCCAAGTGGGAAGGTGGAATCCTACTCCAAGTAGGATTGGAGTAGGACTCCTCCACCTCCAATTTCGGCCAAACCTTGAGGGTTTGAGGCTGCCTCTTCCCTCCCCCTCCCTCCTATATATACTAAGGTATTAGGGCTGATTTGAGACAACTTTTGCCATGGCAGCCCGACCACATACCTCCATAGTTTTTCCTCTAGATCGCGTTTCTGCGGAGCTCGGGCGGAGCCCTGCTGAGACGAGATCATCACCAACCTCCGGAGCGCCGTCACGCTGCCGGAGAACTCTTCTACCTCTCCGTCTCTCTTGCTGGATCAAGAAGGCCGAGATCATCGTCGAGCTGTACGTGTGCTGAACGCGGAGGTGCCGTCCGTTCGGTACTAGATCGTGGGACTGATCGCGGGATTGTTCGCGGGGCGGATCGAGGGACGTGAGGACGTTCCACTACATCAACCGCGTTCTCTAACGCTTCTGCTGTACGATCTACAAGGGTACGTAGATCACTCATCCCCTCTCGTAGATGGACATCACCATGATAGGTCTTCGTGCGCGTAGGAAAATTTTTGTTTCCCATGCGACGTTCCCCAACAAGCTTCTCCACCGCCATGGACGCTTCCTGGACGTGCCGTGAGTAGTCCTCCTTGGACCATGATTCCATGACGAGTAGCTATGTGATGTATTCTCTCCAATCTTATGCTTCCATGATTAGCCCTTGTGAGCTGCCCTACATGATCAAGGCATCTATGTAATTTTCCTGCTATTGCTATGCTCGGTTTGCTGGGATCCGATGGATTATGATATTATGTTCAGATTGTTATGAGTTATATATTTGATTATACTTTTATATTATGTTCTTTAGTGATTCATGCATGTTCTATGTTGCTTTTTATTGCTTCGGCCGCGTAGTAGATTGTAACTCCAAGAGAGAGCATTATGAATGATTGTGGGTTCATGCCCCCTGATGTCTAGCTTGAGTGACAGAAACATGAGACTAGGGGATGTGCTATTGCCACCAGGGAGAAAACAATGGTGCTTGTGACCACGATTCGCAACTTAAAACCAGCGAGATGTTCTAGATAGATATCTCAAGGTGGATGATTAGTAAGTAGATGTTGATGAATAAATGGTCTACTTGTCTTGGCGTACTGCCCATTACTATGGAGCCTCTAACTTTCAAGTAGCATAATTAGCATTGCGGTGCGTTTGTAATTCAGTCAATTGCCTAGTTGTAGCTTGTTTACCCAAGCATAGTTGTTTATCATCTTTTGGGAGAGAGACATCACTAGTGAACATCATGTGACTCGGGTCCATATCACCACCATTGCTTACACCTCCACCATTTACTGCTTTCATTTACTTTCCCGTTGCAATCACTATCACTATTCCCGCTTGTGTTTTGATCCTTTGCAAACTACAAGGACGGAGAGATTGACAACCTCTTTGTACTCGTTGGGAGCAAAGTTATTTGTTGTGTGTGCAGGTCCACGTCTTCTACTAGCGCCAGAGCAGCAGACACCTACTTGTTGATCCTCGGAGTCCTCCCGGTTCGATAAACCTTACAGTTTCCGTGTAAGGGAAACTTGCTGCTGACTACATCTCCACCTTCCACATGGGCTAACCAACGAGGGGCGAGAAGTATATTCATCAACTCGTCATCAAGAAAGTTTCTGGTGCCGTTGCCAGGGACTCCAGTCTTCAAGATAGGGGAGTTTCACGCTATCTTTTACCTTTGCTTTTTAGTCTTGTTAGTTTACTTTCTAGTTTTTTCTTTAGGGTCTTATACCAAAAACCACAAAAAAATTAGTTACTTTGATTTGTTGAGTCAGTATGTCTAAGTCCTTTGCCTTTGGTGTTGCACCCGAAGGAGAGATTCTCACCTTCCAACAAAGGGTTGGAGAAAGTTTGAAAGATGCTTGGTATAGAATTAAAAATTCTCAAGGTAGAGCCACCAAGAAGCAATCCACCACTATTTTCCTTAGAAATTTTTATGTTGGTATTACTTCTTGGCATAGGTTTGTTCTAGACACAACGATAGGAGGGAATTTCTTGGAAGCTCCCATTGGGGAGGCTATTAACGTTATGGAAAATCTTGTCGGAATCCCACCTATTGTTGACATAAAAGATGATATCACTTTAGCTCACATTATGAGTAAACTTAAGAAAATAGATCTAGAGATACCAAGCATGAGTAAAATAAATAAAGTAGATCGTAGGATTAAAGGGAACTTAAATAGACTTGATATCTCCATGCACAAAATTTACAAAATTTTGGAGACCCTTAAATCCCATGATATGGATCCTTCTAGGATTGATAAGATCAAGGATATTATTGAAACTTTAGGAACTACTCTATCATCCATCAAGACTAAAAAAGGTAGAAACCCCTGCAAGAAAGGGACCTAAGTTCGATCACGTACCCAAGGTTCCTCAACCCAAAACGAGTATACCTATTGCTAGGGTGTTGAAACTGTGAAGACCTTGGAAGAGATACCTCTCTTAAATAGAATTAGAAATGAAATTCCAATTGATCTTACTACATTTGATTTTGTTCCTAGAAGTGTTGCCACTAAGACTCTCTTTGAGAGTCCTCTTAAGATTAGTTGTACTATTGAAGAGCTTTTTGATGATCTTTGTGATGATCCAATTGATACAACTTGATCTATTGCATCATGTCTAGCTCAAATGCATAAAAGAAAGCGCTTGTTGGGAGGCAACCCAATTTGTTTTTAATTTCAGTTTTACTGGTCTTCGTGCTTGTTACTACTGTAGAAACATCAGTGTATCTTTCTTTTCAAGCTTTGTGCCAAGTTTTAGCCTCTGATTGCAACAAAGTTCAAAAGTTGTGACATGTTGTCCAGAAAGAGATTTTGTCTCCTCACGGAAAAAATCGCCAAAACTCACCGGATCTGAATTGTTTTGACAGAATGCTCTATATAATTTTATTTCTCAAATATGTTCTGAGTTTTTTATTTGAGTTGCAGAAGTGCCCCGAAAAAATTATTTACTACCTGCTCTTCTGTTTTTCATAGATTCTGCCACGTTTTGCGTTTTAATCAGTTTGCAAATCTTAAGCTTGATTTTCCTTTGCAAAACCTTTTGGCAATCATGATAAACAGTAGCTTTTCATGAAAATATTTATTTCCAGTAGGTAATGAATTATTTTATCATGGGTACTAACCACTCTAATCAGCTTATGATGAGTTTCGTATGAAGGGAGTTTTCAAGTATGCGATGGAAGATGATGAAAGAAGATCCAGGAGTGTCAAGCGATCAAGTTTGGGGATGCCCCCATGCACCCCCAAGAAATATTCAAGGAGACTCAAGCGTCTAAGCTTGGGGATGCCCCCGTGCATCCCCTTCTCTATCAACAATCATCAGTTCGTCCATCTCCATGCTATATTTGTGTCACTTCATATGTTATGTGTTATACTTGGAGCATCCCGCTCTTTACTTTTTAGTTTGTTTTAGTTTTTCTTGATGTTCATAAGAAGTCGGAACCTAGACTACATTGTTTGGGAGAGAAACACGCTTCATTCCACTCTAGAACACAACATAGGTTTTCATGCTCATCCTTTTTGTGTGTTCTCTATCTTTACATAGCTGTTGTCATGCTTAGCTCTTAGTTTTCATGCTATATCTTTGTAAGAGCTTTTATTTAGGTTGCTTTTGGAACTCTCTTGATTTATCATGCTTATCTTGTTATGAGAGTTGGCTTGTTGCACTGAGTTGTGTGTCTTGCATGAGTAGGTAACTGAGGTTGCTATTTAAGTATAGTAGCAACTTGCAATAGTTTTGATGTATTGATTTAAGTAAGATTTGTACTATTGGTGCCAAGAGCTTGAGCCTATTAGTGATAGGTGTCGTATTTTGGGAAATCTCTGTGTTTTTCAAAAACTAAAAATTAGTTGAGAACTCTAGCTACTAGATTGATCGCTAACCTCTGGAGGGGTTGGAATATATAGAGTATCCTCACGTTACCATGGGCTGATGATGCGCAAGGATAACTAAACCCCCAAACACTCCTCGGGGTACTTGTCTCTTTGTGCATTTCCTGACTAGATAGAGAGTAACCGATAATAAGTGTATGAGTTCTTCGGACTAATGCGAGTATTCGATTGTTGGCACTTCCATCATCCATATTTTGCTAGCCTCTTCGGTACCGTGCATTCCCTTTCTCACCTTGAGAGTTGATGCAAACTTCACTGCTACATCCAAACCCTTAGCATGATACGCTCTGTCATCATAAGCCTCATTATATCTTTCCTCAAAACAGCCACCATACCTACCTATTAAGGCATTTCCATAGCCTCTCCGAGATACATTGCCATGCAACATCCACCATCGCATGACTTGATCTTCATGTCATACATGCTTTTGCTTGATCAAGGAGCCGCATGCTAGTTCGGTCTTGCCCTTATCATTGCTACATGACGCGCTAGTATCATTGCATATCCTGCTACACTGGCAGAGGCATACATTTGCATACATCATGATAGTTTTCATTTTTATTTATGTTGAGTACTTCTTATAAAGTGTGATGATCTTCTTTTTATTCTTGTAAAACATAGAGTGTTGCCCTTAAGTGAGGAAAAGATCCCAAAGAGGACAAATTAAAAGATCCCAAAGAGGACAAATGAGAGATAAATAGAAAGAGCCAAAGAGTCCACAAAAAATAAAAATAAAAGAAAAAGAAATAAAAAGAGAGAAGGGGGCAACACTAATATTCCTTTTGACAGATCCACACTCATACTCCATTGCTATATTTGTACTCCATAGAGATTATCATTCATGCATAACTATGTGGGGACCCTTACACTATAGAACTTGGCTTGTATATTCCAATGATGAGCCTCCTCAAATGAGCTCTAGGTCTTCATGAGCAAGCAAGTTGGATGCCCCCCTACTAGTTCCATTGGAGAACTTAACTTAGCTCATATGTGCATCTGTTGCATGGCAATCCTTAGTCCTCACATCATATCTATCATTTGGGTTTCTCTCGCCTATGGTTGTCCTCATTGATGTGAGCCTTCCACACATTTTTTGTCTTCCTTCCCCATCATTATTCTCTTTGCCATCCTAAGTGCCAACATATCTTGCTTGCACTCATCCATTGCATGAGTGCTCAAGGTCAAAAGGGAGAGGATCATTTTGACTTGTGCCTCACTAGTGGTCTGGGGATGAGTCAAAATAAGATTCCGAAGGAGACCAAGTGTGAAGTTTAGTAGATTGAGTTCTCAATTAAAAAATATTTTATGCTCTAAACCCATCTCCCATTTCTTGCACGCAAACACCATTTGGAGACATTCGAGTCATGGACAACGAGACCTCTTGCACCTTTATGTTCTTACTTTGTTAATTTCAATACAAGATATAGACACTTGCTTGTTGTTGTCTTGACTTGAATTGCATATCTTACTTGCTCTACTTCGAAGTTCTTATATGTGTGTTAGCATGACACCACAGAAATTATTTGTGTTATCATTTACCTACTCGAGGACGAGCAGGAATTAAGCTTGGGGATGTTGATACGTCCCAAACGTATCTATAATTTATGTCTGCTCCATGATATTTTGGGTGACATTGTTATATGTTTTGCAACACTTTTATATCTTTTTACACATATTTGGACTAACCTACTAACTCAGTGCACCCAGTGCCAGTTTTTGTTTGCTGATGTCTTTTTTGCAGCGGCTTTTTCTCAAATTTCCAGAGCCCCAAAAATCCCGAGAAAAATATAAAAAAAATCAGCGTGACAGAAGCTTCCACATCACGGAAGATGGGCCACACGGGAGCCAGGGGCTGCCCAGGCGGCCACCTTGCGCGTCCTGGCCCCTGGTCGCGCCCACAAGACGCCTGGGTGGGCCCCACCTCCTCTAACGCCCTCCTTTGGCCTATATTTACCCCTCGGACCGGAAACCCTTCAATCATATCCAGAATCGTGAATTTCTCCATCGTTCTGCTCCCGTAGCGCTTCCGAGATCGGGAGCGTCAGGAGACCTCTTCCCGGCACCCTGTCGGAGGGAGGATTGACCTTCGGGAGCTTCTCCACCGCCATGGACGCTTCCCGGACGTGCCGTGAGTAGTCCTCCTTGGACCATGAGTCCGTGACCAGTAATCATGTGATGTCTTCTCTCCAATCTTGTGCTTCCATGATTAGCCCTTGTGAGCTACCCTACATGATCAAGGCATCTATGTAATTTTCCTGCTATTGCTATGCTCGGTTTGCTGGGATCCAATGGATTATGAGATTATGTTCAGAATGTTATGAGTTATATATTTGATTATCCTTTTATATTATGTTTTTAGTGATTCATGCATGTTCTCCATTGCTCTTTATTGCTTTGGCCGAGTGGTAGATTGTAACTCCAAGAGGGAGCGTTATGCATGATTCTGGGTTCATGCCCCCTGATGTCTAGCTTGAGTGACAGAAACATGAGACTAGGGGATGTGCTATTGCCACCAGGGATAAAACAACGGTGCTTGTGACCACGGTTGCAAGGATTGTTTACCTTACACATAGTTCGTTAATGCAGTTGTCCGTTGCTATGAGTTTACACTTCGGGTGGGGCTCGCAACTTAATACCAGCGAGATGTTCTGGATAGATATCTCAAGGTGGATGAATAGTAAGTAGATGTTGATGAATAAATGGTCTACTTATCTTGGCGTACTGCCCATTACTATTGAGCCTGTAACTTTCAAGTAGCATAATTAGTATTGTGGTGCGTTTATAATTCTATCAATTGCCCAGCTGTAGCTTCTTTACCCAAGCATAGTTGTTTATCATCTTTTGGGAGAGAGACATCACTAGTGAACATCATGTGACTCGGGTCCATATCACCACCATTGCTTACACCTCCACCATTTAATGCTTTCATTTACTTTCCCGTTGCAATCACTATCACTATTCCCGCTTGGTTTTGATCCTTTGCAAACTACAAGGCCGGAGAGATTGACAACCTCTCTGTACCCGTTGGGAGCAAAGTTATTTGGTGTGGGTGCAGGTCCATGTCTTCTGCTATAGCCAGAGCAGCAGACACCTACTTGTTGATCCTCGGAGTCCTCCTGGTTCGATAAACCTTATAGTCTCCATGTAAGGGAAACTTGCTGCTGACTACATCCCCACCTTCCACTTGGGGTAAAGTGACAGCCCAAGACCGACGCTCGAGAAGATTCCCCTTTTATTCTGTTGTTGTCGTGTCGTTATTTTTATTTGTCGCATCATCATTGCATCATCTGCATTGCATCGGCACTCTGTTGCCGCAAGTTTTTCAAACTTGCATCCATTAGTAGTTACCGGTTCTCTCCGTGTTCGTCGTTGACCGTTTTGAGCCCGACCACACACGCACGTGCCCGCGGCATCGATTAAATCTTACTTTGAAAAGTGTGTGTAGAATATTCTTGGATTGGGATGAAACTTGGCGTGTAGTCTTATTTTGATATAGGTAGGCCGTCTGCCAATTTTCATCGCAATCGGAATCCGTCTGGTATCCGAACTGTCAACCGTAGCGGCACCGTCCTCGGTTTATCGTCGGACGTTTTTTTCGGTGTTTAAAAATACGTTGTCGGGTGCCCGTTTTTCCACTCGTCTACGGCTAGCCACTTTACAACAACCCACCTAGCCCAGCATACCCACCTCTTCGATCAGACCATCCGATCATGATCGAAGGGTCGGGAAACCACCCCTAGACCAAACCCTAGCCAAAAACTGCTATATATGGACACACCCACGTCCAAAAATAGCCTTCTCTACCCGTGCCTTCATTTCCGTGCATCCCCAAACCCTAGCCACCACATGTCTCCTCCTCTCTCCCACCAGCCGCCGCAGCCACCAAGGGCCCGCTCGAGCCCGTAATCGGCCCTCCCGGCCTGGATTCGCCGCCTGCTCGCAGCTCGAGGAGAGAAGCCCCGAGCTAGCCCCTGCCCGAACCGTCGCCTCCCGTCGCCGGTCGCCGTGTCGTTGCTCCGCCGCCATGTCGCCTGCCCCGCACGCGTGGAGCCGATTCCGCCGCCAGCTGGAGCCCCGGAGGTCACAGGTCCCAAAGTCAGCCGCCGTAGGTTCCCATTGCCATGCCTCCGCCCCCACGCCGATCTGGATCGGGATCCAGATGGCCCACTCCCTGCCTCATGCCCTGGGGGCCATCGCTCGCGTCAATGGGATGGGTCTCGCGTGCCCGAGCGCCCCTTCGGCCCATCATTTAGCAGCGCCCCAGGCCGGCCTCTGGCCCAAGGTGAGCGCCCCATAGCCCGTCTATCCCCTGCCATGTGCACAATTTTGTTTCATTGCGTTGAGCCCCTGTTACAGATTCGGTCCATTTAAATTATTTCAGGGTTTTGTAAATTTAGTAATTTTAGGAAAATATTAGATATTTCAAACGCCCGTAGATATTAAACCGTGTATCGGATTGCGACGTATTATATATGTAACTTGTGTAGTTTTCCGCGTAGAATCATATTTTGCAACTTGCATGCATGTTTGGAGTAGTTCGACCCGCCGTTTGCCTAGATTTGCATGTTGTCCTAATAGGTTAACTATCCCGTAGTTATTTTCGTGTGTGTCCGAATTGTTCTAATACCATAGATAAAATGTTCATGTTGTTCGGGACCCTTTGCCATGTATTTTAGAGTAGTTGTTTGCATTTTGGAATGTAGGTTCCATCGCTAGTTTGATATGACGTGTTTAGGACATATTCTCGCATATATGTGTGGCGTTAGCTTTATTTTGCAACCCCACATATTATATATGTTTTTGGGGTAGAAAAATCCATAGAATTTAACTGTGCATTTAGTTTTGCCTTTCGAGTATGTTTGTGTGCATGATATTTTGCCATGTTGCCCTCTTGTTTATTTTGTGGAATTTATTCCGTGCATGATATGCATGAGTTGTGAACTAGAGATATGCCATTGGATATGTATGCTAGCCCCTGGTAATTTTGGTTGCAATAGAAATCCATGTTTAGGTGTTGTTTGCTTGTTGTAAACATGCTAGAAATAGTGCTGATTTGGAGATGCTGAAATATTTCTAAGTCTGAAATCTGTTATATTTTGTCGTTGTCTTTTCATGAGTTTTGCTAGTGATATGTAGCTCTTTTGAGGTTGGTGCAATGGAGTTAGTTGAAGTCCTTAAGATTATCTAGCATGCTATAAATTTTCATGCCATTTGATGCCCTGTATCATATAGTTTTATTGCTGTCAATATGCCTTCAGATCAAAAACTGCACTATCAAAAACTGATATTTTCACTAAGTCTACAACTGTGTGTGAGATGCCATTTTATGAGTTCTTTTCCTAGTAAACCATGCTTCCATGCTAGATGTTATTAGTAGTATGTTGTTGTGCATCTTGAGAACTACTGCCTCATGTCTTGTTTGAGCATTTTCGAATTATGTAGCTTGTTGTTTTGGGGTGTAGAAAATGCCATGTTGTTGTTTTGGGCAGATTGTAGCTATTTCTTGCTTAGCTTGTAGTTGTTGAACCGCTGCTCCGTTTTGATCGTGTCCTATAAAAAACTTGCTTAGAATCTCGTGTAGTTTCATATTATGTTGCTGCCTTCTTGGTTTGGAATGCTTGTGGCTGACATTCACATACATATTGCATTCATGACATCATATCTTGCGGTGATCATATCTTTTGAACCGTAGCTCGGTTGGAGATGTTCTCTATGTCTAAATTGATTGGAACGACGCATAGAATCATGTGAATCACTTTATTTTTCTATTTAACAAATATTAGAACGTGTTAGTGCAGATCTGGACAGAATTATGAATTAATGTATGGGGTCAGTTCGGAGATGCTATAAGTCGTTTCCGACCTCATTTAAAATGCTTAGATAGGTAGTTTAATTACGCTTCACCTCTCGCCATGTTGAACCACAATTAATATTGCCATGTACCTAAACAAGAGTGAACTAAATAATTCGTATGTGAAGTTTCGTCAATATGCAACTCATTGCATATTGAGCTTCACTTAATGTGTAGTGTTTGATTGTGTGAATTGCCATGTCAGATGTGCATAATTGATACCGTTCATGCATCATATGTGTTGTGCATTGTGTGGTGAATATCGTGTGTTGATTCTTGTTTCCGGTTTGCTTCGTCTCGGTAGAGTTCCGGCCGCTTTGGAGTGTGGGGATCCGTTCGACTACATCGGTTCGTCTGCTTCACGGAGTCATTCTTCTTCCAAGCGGGATCTCAGGCAAGATGACCATTTCCCTAGATACCATTACTATCATTGCCATGCTAGTTTTATCGTTTCTTTCACTATGTCTCGTTGCCTACCACCTGTTAAATATCACCCTCTCAACATTGGCATGAAAACCTTCAACCTGTTCACAACCTAGCAAACCACTGATTGGCTAGGTTACCGCTTGCTTAACCATGTGTTAGCGTTGCTAGTTGTAGGTGCAATTGCTTCCATGTGATAACATGGGTTCCTTGTTATATCACCATAATTATGCTATTTAAATTAATGCACCTATATACTTGGTAAAAGGTGGAAGGCTCGGCCTTTCTAGCCTGGTGTTTTGTTCCACCTTTGCCCCCTTAGTTTTCGGCTACCGGTGTTATATTCCCTAATTGAGCGCTCCTAAAACGATCGGGGTTGTTATGGGGACCCCCTTGATAATTCGTCTTAGATTAAAACTCGTCGGGCAAGGCCCAACTTTGGTACTACATTTGCCTAATAACCTAATAAAATTGCATACGGACTTTCCGGACCCCGTCGATAATTAATCAACAACCCGGGTCAGTGCTCCTCATGAGTGTTGGTCCAAAACAGACCCACTTGCAGGGCCACCTGGGGAAACTCGGGGGATGTCCATCCGGCCACCGTGCGTACTGATCATCCGGCCGTGTCCAAAGAACAAGATACACGGCTCCTATCGGGTTCGTCGACACGTCGGGCGGCCTTGCTGGATTAGTTTTACCTTTTATGAAATATCTTGTGCATGGGGATTCCGGTGATGCTTTGGGATTTCTCAGATTTGAGGTTTTCCACTAAGGAATCCGATGAAGTCACGACTTTCATGATTGAGGTTTTCTATGCGGCTTGTGGTAATTTGTGATGGACTAGTTGGGGCACCCCTGCAGGGTTAAATCTTTCGGAAAGTCATGCCCGCGGTTATGTGGCAACGTGGAAACTTTGTTTAACACTAGTTCTAGATAACTTGAAGTTAACTTAATTAAAATATGCCAACTCAGTGCGTAACCGTGACTGTCACTTTCGCGAGCTCCTCCTCCAATCGAGGACATGGTGGGGTTATGTATGACGTAGGTAGGTGTTCAGGACCCTTCTTTTGATCATCAGTAGTTCACGTCTGCTATGCATAGATCATCCCCCTCTTTATTCTTGTACTCGTAATTTAGCCACCTCAAATAAATGCTTAGCCGCTGCTACAACCTCACCACTTAACCATATCTCACCTATTAAGCTTTCCTAGTCTTGATACCTTTGGAAATGAGATTGTTGAGTCCCATGTGGCTCACAGATTACTACAACACCAGTTGCTGGTACAGGTAAGGATATTAAAACGTGAGCGCGATGATTGTTCATTTGGAGTTTGTTCTTCTTCCTCTTCGTCGATCTAGGATGGTTCCAGGCTGGCAGCCTGGATAGCAAGGATGGACGTCGTACTTTTCTCGTTAGTTTTCGTCCGTAGTCGGACCCTGCTCTTCTTCATGATGTTTATGTATTGTACTGGTGTGACTCTAATGTAGCTTGTGGCGAGTGTAAGCCAATTCCATATACTCTTCTCTTCAGTACATGTACTTGTAACGATATCCATTCTTGTGAAACAACGAGATGCGCTTCTATCCCTGTCGAGGCCCTAGTGCCAAAGTAAGGATAGGATCGCATCTTGGGCGTTACAGGTAACCAACGAGGGGCGAGAAGTATATTCATCAACTCGTCATTAGTCATCAAACGCCGATGGCATTATCATCTTAAAGCTCGCACAAAAGGATGGATTGCGACAGGAGAGGCACGCTCGTCGAACGGTCGTCGACAGTCCTCTCTGAGTCCCCTTCACCGGACGTGTCGCCGGATAACACCTCCACCGGACCGGAGCCCTCGGCCGGGAGAAGCCCCATCTCGTTGAAGGCAAGCATCATAGTGACCACGTCGGCCCGGTCGTCGTGACGGTATAACAGACCTAGGGCCTCGGGAAGGTCACTGGGGTCGCCACCCAGCAAGATCGCCATGGACGTGCTCAAGTCCTCAGTGTGGAGGTCCTTGGACCGGAGCCGAAGCCCGTCGTCACCAGCCCGATACTCCCACACGGGCCTGGAATGGGACTGGAGAGGCGCCAGGCGTTGTGCTAGGAATTCCTTCAGTATCATGCCCCCGGTCAGCCTCTTGGTGCTGATGTCGCGGGAAAAGCGCTCTAGCACGGGCGCAGCCCGGGGGTCGGAGAGCTTTGTCGAGCTCCATGCGGAAGTCTTCACCGGCAACTCCTTCGGCTTCTCCAGCTGAGGGTTAGCATCCTTGAGTCTTAGGAGGACCGAGCCATGCCTGAAGTTCTCCACCTTCTTCCCGGCCTTCAAGAGCACATGGCCGCTCTGGGCCGCCACGAAGGAGACACACGTCGACAAATGAGCGTTGTCGTGTAGGCGCAAGCTAAAGAAATGACGGAGGAGGGCAACCGAAGGCTGCACGCCCCCGGAAGCCTCGCAATAGAAAGCAAATAAGGACAGAAGCAAGATGGAGTTGGGCTGGAGATGAAGGGCTTGGATCCCATAGTGGTCCAAGACGGTGGTGAAAAAATGGGAGAAAGGTGGCACCAGCCCAACATAAATATTGTGAAGGAAGAAGGGGTATACCGCCCCCGATGCGGGCCGCTCCTCTACGGCGCGAGGCCAGATCAGGGTTTGCCCATGCTTGCTAGAATCGGCCGTGATCCATGGAAGCACGGGGACGAGATTCGCATCCTTGGAGAGGGCGCACTCCAGGAGCGAAGAAGCTGGGGCCGGACCACGCCCCTTTAGCTTCTGCTTTCTGGCGAGCGCCATCACTGAAATGGCAGGGAACGACGCGACACTGGATCTAGGGGACGACGGTTGGAGTCATAGACCAAGGAGGAAGAGCGAGTGGGGAAGAAGGAAAGCAATAAGGCATCAAAGCAACAAGGAGGGCGCCTAATAATTGGGGCAGAGATAAAGGACGGGGAGGACCCGACACCAGCCACATGACGTGCACCGGCTTGGCCCACGGGCATTTGAGGGCCCATCGCGCCATAGGCTGCCCCCCAAGGCTCCGCCACGAAGCCAACCCGAGCACACCGCGGCCCCGGGGCTACTGTCGGCGTTCGGGGAATGGGGGTACCCAGACCTGCCTGCCTGTGGCCCGGGGCAGGCTCACCTCACCGAAGCAAACCGATGGGCCCGGCACCGTTCAAGGCAAGGCCCTCGTGAGGGGCCAAGCCTCACGAGGAGGAGGAGTGTCAAGACCCGCAGGGGGGATCCTCAGGACCCATCCGGAGCGGCGGATATTCCGAGTCAATGCCGGGCCTCAGGAGTCAAGGGTGACGCCATCAAAGGACAGGCAAGCCATAAATGGCAGGACGGGGCAGTTTCCCCTTTGGTGCAAAGGAGGCGGGGGCATACAGGGGTCCCAAAGGCATCTTCCAAAGGTTTCCCTTCTGGTGCAACGAAGCCGTCGCCGCCCGCCAGTAGGGCAAACGTCATCTTCGGGCCCATTCCAGCAGCACGGGCAGTTACTTTGCAGACGAAGACCACCTTTGGGCAGGGGAGCATGTTCCTCTGTTCCCCTTCAAAATTGGCCGATGTGGGATCCCTTCCCGCCGATGCAGTGAGGGAAGAAGACCCGGGCCTCTGCTATAAATAGATAGGGTAGAGCACTTGGTAGACGGGGGACGGTTCATTCGGACCCAAGAGCAACACACCAAGCCACTTGGCCTCCGAAGGCTCGAGAGACTGTACTAGTTCATCCACCAACCTCCGCGAGAGGCAATCCACCAAAAGCAGGAGTAGGGTTTTGCGCTTCGCAGCGGCCCGAACCTGGGTAAACTGTTGTGGTTTGTGTTCCCCTCACCATCGAGTGAGTCCTTCGTCGTTTCCATCGAGTAGCGGGCTAGGTGAGGCTGAGTAGGGAGAGATCTTCGTACACGCCCCTGTGTTCGAATCCTTAGGGTTTTGCGGAGCCCGAAATCCGACAGTGTCCAGCAAGGATTCAAAACTTAAAACAAAAATAAAAACAAGCAAAAACTCATATCATACAAGACGCTCCAAGCAAAACTCATAATATGTGACGAATAAAAATATAGTTTCAAGTAAAATACCGATGGTTGTTAGAAGAAAGAGGGGATGCCACTCGAGGGTATCCCCAAGCTTAGTTGCTTGCTACTTGTTGAATATTATCTTGGGGTGCCTCGAGCATCCCCAAGCTTATCCTTTTGTTAATCCTTATTCCTTCATCCATCGTAAGATCACCCAAAACTTGAAAACTTCAATCACACAAAACTCAACAAAACCTTCGTGAGATCCGTTAGTATAAGAAAGCAAACCACTTCTATAAGTATTTTTTAAAACCTAATTATTTTTTATTTTTTCATAATATCTACTGTATTCCAACTTTTCTATGGAAAAAACTCATCAAATAAAACCATAGAATCATCAGATCAAGTGCACAACGCAAAGAAAATAGAATCTCTCAAAAACAGAACAGTCTGTAGTAATCTGACCACTTTGAATACTTCTGTAACGCCAAAAATTCTGAAAACTTAGAACGACGTGAATAATTTGTTTATTTATCTTCTGAAAGAAGAATCAACTCAAAAACGCTCTCCTGTTAAAAACTAAAAATAATTTCGTGAGCGCAAAAGTTTCTGTTTTTCAGCAAGATCAAATCAACTTTCACCCAAATCATCCCAAAGCCTTGCTTGGCACAAACACTAATTTAAAACACAAAAACACATCTGACCATAGGTATAATTGTTTATTTTATTGAAAACAGCAATAAAACCAAAAAGCAAAAAGATACAAGTTGGGTTGCCTCCCAACAAGCGCTATCGTTTTACGCCCCTAGCTAGGCATAACGCGTAGGATCTAAGTGTTGTCATCTTTGTTTCTAGATCATATGATGCCCTCGTGATTGATTCATATGGTGGCCTAATTCCTGTTCTAGGGAAGTGTTCCATTCCCTTCCTTAGTGGAAATTGAAATTTAATATTGCCTTCTTTCATATATATCACGGCACCAATAGTACGTCAAAATGATCTACCAAGTATAATTGGACAAGAGGGATTGCAATCGATATCAAGAACAATAAAATCCATGGGCACATAATTCCTATTTGCAAGAATAAGAACATCATTAATTCTTCCCATAGGCTTTTTAATAGTAGAATCCGCCAAGTGCAAATTTAAAGAGCATTCTTCAATATTGGTAAGACCAAGCACATCACATAAAGATTTCGAAATTGTAGAAACACTAGCACCTAAGTCACATAAAGAAAAACACTCATAATTTTTAATCTTGACTTGATCTTCCCCGGCAACGGCGCCAGAAATTCCTTTTGATGTCTGCTAGAACTATGTCGGTATTTCCCCAAGGATGAAGGGATGATGTAGTATAGCAACGGTAGGTACTTCCCTCAGTGATGAGACCAAGGTTATCGAACCAGTAGGAGAACCTCCTCACACCACCTAAACAACACATGCACACAAATAACAAATACTCGCAACCTGACATGTTAAAGGGGTTGTCAATCCCTTTCGGGTACGACGCCTCAAGATAGGCAAATAAACATGAGGTAAAAGTGGTAGATAGGATAAATAGATCGCGGAACAAATAAATTGCAGCAAGGTATTTTTGTATTTTTGGTTTAATAGATCTGAAAATAAAAGCAAAGGAAAATAGATCGCAAAGGCAAATATGATGAAAAGAGACTAGGGGGGCCGTAGGTTTCACTAGTGGCTTCTCTCGGGAAAAATATCAAACGGTGGGAAAACAATTATTGTTGGGCAATTGATAGAACTTCAAATAATCATGACGATATCCAGGCAATGATCATTATATAGGCATCAAGTCCAAGATTAGCAGACCGACTCTTGCCTGCATCTTCTACTATTACTCCACACATCGACTGCTATCCAGCATGCATCTAGTGTATTAAGTTCATGGAAAAACAGAGCAATGCAATAAGAACGATGACATGATGTAGACAAGATTTATTTATGTAGAAATAGACCCCATCTTGTTATCCTTAATAGCAACGATACATAAGTGTTGTTTCCTTTTCTGTCACTGGGATCAAGCAATGTAAGATTGAACCTATCACAAAGCACCTCTTCCCATTGCAAGATATATAGATCAAGCTGGCCAAACAAAACCCAAATATTGGAGAAGAAATATGAGGCTATAATCAATCACGCATATAAGAGACCGGAGAAGACTCAAATAACTTTCATGGATAAAAACATAGATCTGATCGTAAACTCAAAGTTCATCGGATTCCAACAAACACACCGCAAAAAGACTTACATCATATGGATATCCAAGAGACCATTGTATTGATAATCAAGAGAGAGAGATAGGAAGCCATCTAGCTACTAACTACGGACCCGTAGGCCTACAAAGAACTACTCACGCATCATTGGAGAGGCACCAATGGACATGATGAACCCCTCTGTGATGGTGTCTAGATTGGATCTGGTGTTTCTGGACTCTGCGGTGGCTGGAATTGATTTTTGTCCCCCTCCTAGGGTTTCTAGAATATTGGGGTATTTATAGAGCAAAGAGACGGGGAGGGAGGCCAACGAGGAGGGCACAACCCACCAGGGCACGCCTGGGCCTCCAGGTGCACCCTGGTGGGTTATGCTCCCATCGGAGCTCCCCTCAGGTGCGTTCCTGGCGCACTGGATGTCTTCTGGCCCAAAAAATCCATAAAAAGTTTCGCTGCGTTTGGACTCCGTTTGGTATTGATTTCCTGCAATGTAAAAAACATGCAGAAAACTCCAACTGGCACTGGGCACTATGTCAATAGGTTAGTGCCAAAAAATGATATAAAATGACTATAAAATGATTGTAAAACATCCAAGAATGATAATGTAACAGTATGGAAGCATAAAAAATTATAGATACGTTGGAGACGTATCAATGCACCATGACGTCAAAGAACACGGGCGGGAAGTACATCTCAAGCTCACATAGTATGATAACGATCTCTTCATGTAGCCTTCGGAGCTCCTTCACACTGATGGAGTTTCGAGAGATAACGTCGAAGACGTTGCAGAGGCCAGTAAGTGTCTCACGGATGTGCTTGTCCATTATCCCTCTAATGGCAACCGGGAGTAGCTGCGTCATCATCACATGACAGTCATGAGACTTCATCCCGCTGAACCTTTTCTTCTTGGTGTCTAGAAATGTGCTTATGTTCCCACGCTAACCAGAACTGACTTTGATTCCCTTAAGGTACTTCAGGAATTGATCAACCTCCTTCAAACTTAAGGTGGAGCAAGAAGGGGGGGCAATAATTCTCCTCCTTCTTGTTGACTTTTCTTCCCCTTGCCCCCGTCGCCGTCTCCATCTTCGTCTCCTCTGTCAATTTTTTACAAGGCATGTGGAGATCCCCCTGATCTCCAAATCTTCCAAGTCTTTCCTTGCCTTCGGCCCATCCTTGGTCTTCTTCGGCATGTTCAACAGTGTGCCAAGAAAGCTCTCGAGGACATTCTTCGTAATATGCATTTGATCACGGCAATGAGGCGTGTCGTGATTGAGCCAGTACTCCAAGTCCGAGAAAACAGACCTCGTTTTCCATACCTTCAGCAGCGGCTCCGATGCCTTTTCCATCTTTCCCGGCACGGGGCACTGTTGCCAGTTATTCAACAGCTCGTTGATTTCGGCGCCGCTCCTCGATGCTCAGCCAAACCATTCAATAAATCTTCACGTTTTCTCCACGGGTCATCCTTTTCGAGCCATCTACGATGCCCCATGTACATGATTTTCCCAGACCCGCCCTCTTTCATTGACGTAAGCTGCTGAGACGTTGTATCATCCATGCACCTTGTGCATCCGCGGTATCCCTGGCACACCTGGCCTGAGGTGTACCCGTAACCGAGATAGTCGTGCACCGTCGTCATCAGCACGGCTCTCATACAGAAATATTCTCGTGTGCTGGCGTTCCATGTCTTGACCAACAATTTTCATAAAGTGTCTAGCTCCTCTTTCAGAAGCCCCATATGCAGGTTAATATTATTTCCCGGTTTTTTAGGCCCTTGAATCAGAATGCTCATGTGTATGTACTTTGTCTTCATACACTTCTATGGGGGGAGGTTGTACATCCATAAAAAGACGAGCCATGTGTTATGGTTGGTGCTCTGATTTCCAAACAGATTCATGCCATCGGTACACACACCAAGCACAATGTTCCATGCATCTTCTCCGAAAAATAGATATTTGGTGTTGAATGATCTCCACTGGCTAGCATCTCAAGGTATCTCAGCTTCGGATCATCTCCATCATCGGGCTTCTTCCTCTCCGTGTGCCAGCGCATGAGCTTTGCTTCCTTAGGATCTACGAAATACCGTTGCAGACGGGCAGTGCTCGAAAAGTATCATACAACTTTTCGAGGAGCTTTCTTTCCTGCCTTCTTGTATCGAGAAGCATTGCACTCTAGACACCTAGTTTTTTCCGCGCGCTCCCCCCGATAAATGATGCAACCGTTGATGCATGCATGGTATCTACTGTGCGGCAGATCAAGAGGGCAAACGATTTTCTTGGCCTCATCGACACTAGTAGGACACAGGTTCCCCGCGGGAAGAACATTATTATGTAGATACTTCAAATGCTCATTGAGACTTTTGTTTGTCCATTTGTTTTTGGCCTTCGTCTTTAGAAGTTCTATCGTGAACCTCAAGCGGGTAACCTCGGGATCACAACCGTCATTTAATGGAGTCTTCGAGTCTACTTCAAGTTGCGCCAGCTTGGCCTCCTCTCTAGAAGCAACACTGTCGCTAGTCGTACTCTTGCGAAGGAGGTCTCAAACATTAGGGTCTTGCACGACTAAACTTTGTAGCGTTGAAATTTGCGGCATGTCCGTCGCCTCTTCTCCGCCATGTCCGGACTTGGCTTCCTCGCCGTGTCCAGAATCTTCTCCGCTACCGTTTTGAAACTCTAACCCACCGTCGTGTTAGGACTCTTTACCGCCATCGTGTCCGGCACCATAGTCTTCGTGTCGATCGATCAGCTCTTCGCTTAGTCCCATGTCATTATTCCCTGACATGCGGACGTCCTCATCATCATCTTCACTTAACCACCGAGTATAGCCATCCATGAAACCAATGATCAGCAAGTGGGCCTTCAAATGGCCACCATCAAAAGGGTTCAAAACTACTCCTTCTTTGCATTTTGTACACGGACATCTAATCCTAGTCTGTTTATTTGCATACATGTCCATCACCGCGGATTGCAAGTATTGGTCCACCTTCCTTCCACTCACCTTCATGATTGCACGGTTTAACAAGCAAAAGGGTTATAAACAAAATGCATGCATGCATCAAAGTCATATAAAAATTTGGCATGACCTTGCCTAAAATAGGACATATCTAGTTTGCTCGAAATTCGCCGAAACGGAAATAAATCGACATTTCGGCAAAACATAAGCAACCGACGGGGCATGTCACTCACACAAATCCCTCCATATCGCAAACACACATATTCCCATTATTGAAATGCACAACTTTTTACTCACCTATATATATCCCGAGAGAGATTGTGCACGGCTAAATAAATAGCTAGATCTAGTTGTTGTGAGGAGAGATGACTCTAGCTAACTAATGGAGAGGGAGAGAGATGACCTAGCTAGCTAGATCTATATGTATGGAAGGAGGGAGGGCCAAATAAATGTGGAACATAGAGTATAAGAGGTCATTTATGGAGGAGAATTAGGGTGGAGGGGGCATTAATGGGGAAAGAAGAGAGGTAGAAAGAAGAAAGAAGAAGGGCAACAATGGTGGAGAAGTAAATAAGAGAGAGGAGAGGAGAAAGGAGGGGAGAGGTCAAAGGGGGAGGAAGGGAGAGAGAGGGGGTGTGTGGGTTTAAATTCCGCCACCAGCCACGCATAGCAGTAGCGCTCCTTTCTAAAGGGCGCTACTGCTATTGGTCTTAGTAGTAGCGCTTTCTTCGTGCAGCGCTACTGCTAAGGGGGACTTCTGCAATTATGCTTAGCCATAGAGCTGATTCCCGTCAAGCGCTACTGCTATTCTCCGTAGTAGTAGCGCTTTCTACAAGGTCGCGCTGCTACTACTTATACCGTCGGTGGACTCGTTGGGTCCTGTTTAGCAGTAGCACTTTTTAGAATTCCAGTGCTGCTGCTAGGTCTTTAGCAGTAGCGCTCACCTGAGCCAGCGCTACTGCTAAGTAGCAGCAGCGCGTGTTATAATCCAGCGCTACTATAAGGGTCCTACCTATAAGGTTTTTCCTACTAGTGCAACACACTCATGGAAACCATGCTCACAACAAGGGAAGAAAATAATGATTCCCACACTTAGAAATATTTCTAGCTACCCAAACAACAACATTTTCACCTCTTGAAAACAGCAAAGGATCCACTAATTCACAAGAGTATCATGCTAGACAAAAATACCAGGCCCTAGTAAACATAAAAAAGCTAGAACTTTCATGTTCGCACAAACTTCATAGCATGCATAGAATTAATCCTACAAAAATGACCAGATGCCACCTCATCACAAAATGACATTTCCACAAACTTGCTCAAAAGTGAAACCCAATGATACCATTGGATTCCTTTGGTTCTTCTACCCATTTTCATATATCACACTCATATACTTGCATGTATAAAAATACACAAACAGGAAAGGAAAAATCCACTACAATTCATATTTGACTTATATGTCACATCAACACCCAAAACAGTATATGCCAAAAATGGTAGTGTCCATATCCGGACATATTCCAAATATGGAATATTCTCTCACAAAAAAAATATAACACTAAAAACATAATTCTGACACGGGTCCAACTAGCATAGACACTAGGGCCCCTAGTGCATGACATGTGGGGCCTGTGGCCCAATGTGAGTGGCATTGCTAAAGGAGGAATAAAAGGGACTTATATTGCACCCGAGGGGGTTCGAACCTGGTTCTCCCCAGTAAGCACGACGGAACCAGGCCACTGGGCTACACTGCGGCGTTTGCTAGTATATGGGATTAAACAAGGTTATACTGCTAGTGCTAGCTAACACAACGAGGAAAACACACAAGGTAGAAAAAATGGGGTTTTAAAGCGCGCGGGGGGAGGGGTGCTAGTGCAACAAAAGACCTTCCAACGGTGCCAGAAACACGTGCTCACGGGAGACTATTCTTGTCTTGATTCTCCGCAGCAACGGCACCAGGAATCCTTCTGCTACGGCTACGCCTTTAGGGACTTCTTAGGCAAATATGCAAAGGATATCCCCGTGGCCTTGGAGCCTTGCATTAGTGTTCCCTCGAAGCGGAAAGGGTGATGTAGCGCAACGGTGGTAAGTATTTCCCTCAGTTTTGAGAACCAAGGTATCGATCCAGTGAAGGATTATCACAAGTACATGCACAAACACAAAAAGCTTGCTCCCAACGCTATGAAGGGGTTTTCAATCCCTTATAGATTGTTTGCCAGGTGAGAACTGAAAGCAACAAAGTAACAAAGAAAAGTAAAAGCGGAAGTGGAAACGATAGGTGTGAATAGACCCGGGGGCCGTAGTGTTCACTAGTGGCTTCTCTCATGAAAGCAAGTAGACGGTGGGTGAACAAATTACTGTCGAGCAATTGATAGAACCGCGCAAAGTCGTGACGTTATCTATGGCAATGATTATATCTATAGGCATCACGTCCAAAACAAGTAGACCGATAATTTCTGCATCTACTACTATTACTCCACACTTCGACCGCTATCCAGCATGCATCTAGTGTATTAAGTTCATGAGAACAGATTAATGCCTTAAGCAAGATGACATGATGTAGATGGACAATCTCATATCTACGACAAAGCCCATCTTGTTACCCTTGATGGCAACAACACGATGTGTGCCTTGCTGCCCCTACTGTCACTGGGAAAGGTCACCACACGGTATGAACCCAAAACCAAGCACTTCCCCCATTGCAAGAATCATAGATCTAGTTGGCCAAACAAAATCCAAGACTCGGAGAGACTTACAAGGATATCAAATCATGCATATAAGAAATCAGCAAAGACTCAAATATATATCATAGATAATCTGATCACAAATCCACAATTCATCGGATCTCGACAAACACACCGCCAAAGAGGATTACATCGGATAGATCTCCATGAAGATCATGGAGAACTTTGTATTGAAGATCCAAGAGAGAGAAGAAGCCATCTAGCTACTAACTACGGACCCGTAGGTCTGACGTGAACTACTCACGAGTCATTGGAGGGGCGATGATGTTGATGAAGAAGCCCTCCAACTCCAAAGTCCCCTCTGGCAGGGCACCGGGAAGGGTCTCCAGATGAGATCTCGCGGAAACGGAAGCTCGCGGCAGCAGAAAAGTGTTTTCGTGGATGCCCTGATTTTTTTCTATATTTTAGGGAATATATAGGCGAAGGAGCTTGGTCAGGGGGCGCCAGGGAGGCCAAAAGCTTGGTTGCCGCGGCCTCCCCCCAGGCCGCGACAACAGGGCTTGTGGCCTCCCTGTGGGCCCACTTGCTTGGCTCTCAAGCCTCCCGATCTTCTTCCGTTCTGGAAAAAATCATTTTGGGGATTTTATTCCGTTTGGACTCCGTTCCAAAATCAGATCTGACAAGAGTCAAAAACACAGAAAAAACAGGAACTGGCACTTGGCACTGAGTTAATAAGTTAGTCCCAAAAAAGATATAAAAGGTAAACAAAACATCCAAAGTTGACAAGATAACAGCGTGAAACCATCAAAAATTATAGATACGTTTGAGACGTATCAAGCATCCCCAAGGTTAACTCCTACTTGTCCTCGAGTAGGGAAGTGATAAAGAATGAATTTTTGATGCTTTCATGCTACCTAACATAGATGTCCTTTGTAACTCTTCTTGTGTGACGTGAATGTTTAGATCCATTAGATTCAAAACAATAGTTTGATATTGACGTGGAAACAATAATACTTCAAGCAAACTAGCAAAGTAATCATGAACTTTCAAAATAACAAGGCCAAAAGAAAGTTATCCCTACAAAATCATATAGTCTGGCTATGCTCTATCATCATTGCACAACGAATTTAAATCATGCACAACCCCGGTATTGGCCAAGTAATTGTTTTCACACCTTTACTTTCTCAAACTTTTTCAACTCTCACGCAATACATGAGCGTGAGCCATGGTTTTAGCACTATAAGTGGTGTGGAGTGTGGTGGAGGTTGCAAGAAAAACAAGGAGAAGATGGTCACATTAACTAGGCATATCAATGAGCTGTGGAGATGCTCATCAATAAATATCAATGTGAATGAGTAGGGATTGCCATACAAATGATGCACTAGAGCTAAGAGTATGTGAAAGCTCTTAAAGAAAACTAGTGGGTGTGCATCCAACTTGGTTGCTCACAAAGACTTAAGGCAATTTTGAGGAAGCCTATCATTGGAATATACAAGACAAGTTATATAATGAAAATTTCCCACTAGCTATATGGTGGTGACAAAACGAGAGACTCTCAATCATGAAGATCATGGTGCTTAATATCGACAAGTGTGGAAAGGTGGTAGCATTGTCCCTTCTCTCTTTTTCTCTCATTTTTTTGGATGGGCTCTTTGGCCTCTTTTTTATTTTTATTTTTTAATTTTGGTGGGCATCTTTGCCTCTTTTATTTCCTCACATGGGAAAATGCTCCATCAATGATGATCTTCACACTTACAACTCAAAACTTAGAGCAACGATGACTCTATATGGAATGCCTTCGGTAGTGTACCGTGACAATGATCTAGCTGTTGGGGAACGTCGCATGGGAAATATTTCCAACACTAGCATGGCATGGACATTAATGGAAACATCGTGCTAGATATCTTACGATCATGCAATGGCAATGTAGACATGGTGGCACATGTAATGGTGGTAGTTGCATGGCAATATATCTCGGAATGACTTTGAAAAAGCCATGGTAGGTAGGTATGGTGGCTGTTTTGAGGGAGGCTAATGGTGGGTTTTGTGCACCGGCGAAAGTTGCACGGCACTAAAGAAGATAGTGATGGTGGAAGGTGACAATGCATCTAAACCATGGACTCAACATTAGTCATGAAGAACTCATATACTTGTTGCAAAAGATTTATTAGTAATTGAAACAAAGCATTCAACGCATACTCCTAGGGGAAGGGCTGGTAGGTATAAACCATCGCGTGATCCCGACCGCCACACAAAGGATGACAATCAATAGACTAATCATGCTCAGACTTCATCACATCGCGGTTCACCATGCGTGCATGCTACGGGAATCACTAACTTCAACACAAGTATTTTTAGCTCCACAACACCTTACTAATATGACTTCAATATTACCATAACCAAAACTCAAAACTAGTTGAGATGAATCAAACTTCTCTAACTATTCAATGCACATGAAGGTGGAAGTTTTCGTATCCCTTTAGATAACTACCCCTTTTGAGACTACTTTCAAAGCATAGATCAACTACCAAGCCACGCACCGTCGTGCTCTAAAAGATATAAGTGAAGCACATAGAGCAAAAGCATCTAGCTCAAAAGATATAAGTGAAGCACATGTGAGCTGAATTGTCTACCAAAGGATATAAGTGAAGCTCGACAAAATCACGGTGAGTGCATGTCTCTCTCTCTAGGTGTGCAGCAAGGATGATTGTGACAAAAAAAGACTCCTACGATACAAGACGCTCCAAGAAAAACACATAACATGTGGTGAATAAAAATATAGCCCCAAGTAACGTTACCGATGGATTGAAGACGAAAGAGGGGATGCCTTCCCGGGGCATCCCCAAGCTTAGGCTTTTACGGCATCCTTGAATCATCTTGGGGTGCCTTGGGCATCCCCAAGCTTGAGCTCTTGCCACTGTTTATCTTTATGTCCATAAGAACTTCACCCAAAACTTGAAAACTTCACAACACGAAACTTAAACAGAAACTCGTGATAACATTAGTATAAGAAAGCAAACCACCACTTCCTTAGGTACTGTAGCAAACTTAAATTCTACTTATGTTGATGTTGGGTTATTGTATTTTCAATCTTCCATGGCTAATACCCCCCGATAATATCCATAGTTTCATCAAAATAAGCAACCAACACAACAAAAACAGAATATGTTAACAGCAGACCAGTCTGTAGCAATCTGTATACTTCGTCTACTTCTGGTACTTTAAAAATTCTTAAAAATTATGACAGACTGAAGAATTAGCGTAGCAATCAGTAGCACAAAGAATCAACTCAAAAGCTCTCACAGAAAAAAAAAATGAAAATTATTGTCGTGAGCAGAAAGTTTCTGTCTTTTCCAGCATGACCAAACGATCATCCCCAAGACTAATCATAACGGTTTTGCTTGGCACAAACGCAAAAAGAAACACAAAAAACACAATCATAACAGAATTATGAAAGTGTGGAAAACACAAAACAGAAAGAAAAAGGATAGATTCGTTGGATTGCCTCCCAACAAGCGCTATTGTTTAACGCCCTTAGCTAGGCATGCAAGTGAAAATCACATCTAAGTCTAACATACTTCCTATGCATAGGCATTTTATAGGAAAACAGATTTTCAAGGCAACCAATAGTTGCCATATGCAAGTAAGAAGAAAGAGACAATAGCAATCTCCACATAACGAGAGGTAATTTGGTAACATGAAAGTTTCTACCACAATATTTTCCTCTCTCATAATAATTACGTGTGGGATCATATTCAAATTCCACAATGTAGCTATCACATAGGATATTCTTTTCATGATCCACATGCATGCAAAGTTGACGCTCTTCAAAAATAGTGGGATTATCATCTAAAGTCATGACTTCTCCAAACCCACTTTCAATGTCATTGCAAATATCATATTCATCATGAGGCTTGAACAAATTTTCAAGATCATAAGAAAAATCATCATCGCAATCATGATCTTTGCAACAAGTAGTGGACAAAGCAAAACAAGCTTCCCCAAGCTTAGGGTTTTGCATATTTTTAGCATGATTGTCACTAATAGAATTTATAGTGAAACCATTGCAATCATGCTTTTCATCCAAGGAGCCCTCGTGAATCACTTCATAAATTTCCTCATCACGATTTTCAGATTCACGCATCTTAAGCAAAACTCCATAAAGAAAGTCAAGTGCACTCAACTCACTGGCAATTGGTTCCACATAAGTGGATCTCTTAAAGAGATTAGCAAGTGGGTGAGGATCCATATCACTAGATTTTCAGCAAGCGAAGATGCAAGCATATTGAAGGCACATAGCACACAAGCAAAGGAAAGGCAAGCAAGAAAAAGGGCGAACAAAAAGGCGAACGAAATAGGCAAAAGGCAAAAGAAAACGGCAAAGGAGAAAGGCAAATGAAAATGGCAAATGTGAAGTGGGGGAGAGGAAAACGAGAGGCAACTGGCAAACAAAGTAAATGCAAGAGATGAGTTTGTGAGACCTACTTGGATAGATCTCTCCTTCCCCGGCAACGGCGCCAGAAATACTTCTTCTACTGCAACAAAAGACCTTCCAACGGTGCCAGAAAAACATGCTGATGGGAGACTATTCTTGTCTTGATTCTCGTCAGCAACAGCACCAGGAATCCTTCTGCTACGGCTACGCCTTTAGGGACTTCCTAGGCAAATATGCAAAGGATTTCCCCGTGGCCTTAGAGCCTTGCGTTGGTGTTCCCTCGAAGCGGAAAGGGTGATGTAGCGCAGCGGTGGTAAGTATTTCCCTCAGTTTTGAGAACCAAGGTATCGATCCAGTGAAGGAGTATCACAAGTACCTGCACAAACACAAAAAGCTTGCTCCCAACGCTATGAAGGGGTTGTCAATCCCTTATAGATTTTTTGCCAAGTGAGAACTGAAAGCAACAAAGTAACAAAGCAAAGTAAAAGTGGAAGTGGAAACGATAGGTGTGAATAGACCCGGGGGCCGTAGTGTTCACTAGTGGCTTCTCTCATGAAAGCAAGTAGACGGTGGGTGAACAAATTACTGTCAAGCAATTGATAGAACCGCCTAAAGTCGTGACGTTATCTATGGCAATGATTATATCTATAGGCATCACGTCCAAAACAAGTAGACCGATACTTTCTACATCTACTACTGTTACTCCACACGTCGACCGCTATCGAGCATGCATCTAGTGTATTAAGTTCATGAGAACAGAGTAACGCCTTAAGCAAGATGACATGATGTAGATGAACAATCTCATATCTACGACAAAGCCCATCTTGTTACCCTTGATGGCAACAACATGATGTGTGCCTTGCTGCCCCTACTGTCACTGGGAAAGGTCACCACACGGTATGAACCCAAAACCAAGCACTTCTCCCATTGCAAGAATCATAGATCTAGTTGGCCAAACAAAACCCAAGACTCGGAGAGACTTACAAGGATATCAAATCATGCATATAAGAAATCAGCAAAGACTCAAATATATATCATAGATAATCTGATCACGAATCCACAATTCATCGGATCTCGACAAACACACCGCCAAAGAGAATTACATGTGATAGATCTCCATGAAGATCATGGAGAGCTTTGTATTGAAGATCCAAGAGAGAGAAGAAGCCATCTAGCTACTAACTACGGACCCGTAGGTCTGCAGTGAACTACTCACGAGTCATTGGAGGGGCGATGATGTTGATGAAGAAGCCCTCCAACTCCAAAGTCCCCTCCGGCGGGGCACCGGGAAAGGTCTCTAGATGAGATCTCGCGGAAACGGAAGCTTGCGGCAACGGAAAATTGTTTTCGTGGACGCCCTGATTTTTTCTATATTTTAGGGAATATATAGCCGAAGGAGCAAGGTCAGGGGGCGCCAGGTAGGCCACAAGCTTGGTTGCCGCGGCCTCCCCCTGGCCGCGGCAACAGGGCTTGTGGGCTCCCTATGGGCCCACTTGCTTGGCCCTCAAGCCTCCCAATCTTCTTCCGTTCTGGAAAAAATCATTTTAGGTATTTTATTCCGTTTGGACTCTGTTCCAAAATCAGATCTGAAAAGAGTCAAAAACACAAAAATACAGGAACTGGCACTTGGCACTGAGTTAATAAGTTAGTCCCAACAGATATATAAAAGGTAAACAAAACATCCAAAGTTGACAAGATAACAGCGTGAAACCATCAAAAATTATAGATACGTTTGAGACGTATCAAGGGGTCGAACCCGCAACGCTGCATTGCACGGGCGGCTCGGTTGCCACTAGGCTAGGGGCAGTGGATCTGCTCAGAGAGGGGATCCACCCTAGATGAAATGCAAAGAAAAGGGGGTGTCTTCTCTGTTCAAATAGAGGGCCCTTGCATCGGCCGCACGAGGCGCTACGCAGGGGCACTGCGGGCTATGCTACAAATCTACGATGCAGAGGGGGACTACAAGCCCATGCATGCAAGAACACAGCGGGGTGCACGCGTGCAGCAGCGCTGGTGAAACTATGGCGATGCAACAGCTCGAGCTAGTGCGGGCGACAGCGAGTGGCTGCTCATAGAGAGGGGGAAGCGAAGAGGCGAGGCTAACTGAGGGGGCAGGGAAGAGGGCACCTCGTGAAGGAGAGGAACATCTGCGGCAACGTCGTGGTTCTGCTACAGGAGAGGTCGCCGAAGGTGTCGAAGCGCCGGTCGTCATGGATGTCGAGGAAGAAGACCCTGGCATCCGATGTTTGGCGGGAACGGGTCGGCTTGGCGTCCGCGTCCTCGAGTGTAGCTGGGGAAGAAGGGGCGCCGAACTATGCCAGCGACAAGCTTGAGCAGGAGTCGACCATGGCGTCGGTGGTTGATCTAGAGGCGGCCCTGACGATGCGAGGGGAGGAGGAGGGGAGAAATGGAATGCTAGGGTTGGAGAGGCGCGGCGGGAGCTTTATGCCTCGAGCCGTGCGCCTGGAGCCGTTTGATCGAGGGAAACGTCCCATCGGTGGTTGCCATGGCGTCATACACAAGGTGACGCCCGAGAGGTGGGAGAAGGGGTTGCCAGCCACGCATGGTCCGATTGCTACAGGTAATGGGCATGTGCTCTCCCTCTCTGCTTAAAAGGGTTTTGCAAATAATACATAACAGATTTTGGTTAAATCTGAGGGGTTAAAAGGAAAATAGTTGTAGCAAAATAAAAATATCTTTGGTCTTCTAAAAACATGCCACACTTAATAAAAATAAGTTGGGCATTTTTAGAAGAGTAAAAATAAATCCCTTTTATTAAAATGAGGCTATGTTTTAAATAAATACCCAAAGGAAATACAGCCAAACCACAAGGTGTTGCACTCCACAAATAGTAACAAGAATTTCAGATGGAAGGAACATTTTATTTGACCCAAAGCAGAAACTGGAACTCAGCCACTACTTAAATTGGAAGAAGGGTTTTTAAAAGGGTATGTCGCAACAAGTGGTTTTGAGATGAATCTTGTTGCACGCAAGCACAACAACAATCACATGCCACTTTCACACCTTGCACACACAATTCATACCAAGGTGAAACACAAGCAACACAGACAAGAACAAAAAGAAATGATGCTATGCATGATGCCATGATGCAACATAAAATGAAGACACAGTTGAGTTCATACCACTTTGATCAACATAGCATGGTGCCATACAAGGAAAGATATTACAAGAGGGGGAAGGAATGCATTGGGGCTATCACAACTCTCCCACACTACAAGAGGATCTCGACCTAAGATCTATGACTCGAAGAACTCTAGGTACTCGGAACGGAGGAGGTCCTCGCATTCCCAAGTGGCCTCTTTGTCGGTATGATGAGACCATTGAACTTTGAGGAACTTGATTGACTTGTTGCAGGTCTTGCGCTCAGTCTCTTCAAGAATTGCTATAGGATGCTCATGGTAGGATAGGTCGGGCTGGAGATCAATATTTTGGAGGTCAATTGTGAACTCGGGAGTCTTGAAGCATCTCGTGAGCTGAAGGACATGAAACACATCATGGACATTGGAGAAATTGGATGGAAGATCTAAATGATATGCAAGATCACCTCTCTTGCTAACAACTTTGAAAGGACCAACAAAGCGAGGAGCAAGATTTCCTTTGATGCCCAAGGGTTGAGCGCCCTTCATGGGAGATACTTTGAGATACACAAAATCATCGAGCTGAAAAGTCATGTCATGATGCTTGCTATCGTAGTAGCTCTTCTGACGGGACTGCGCTGCTTTGAGATTATCCCAAATGACACATCACATTTCTTCTTCTCCAGTGATCATGTCATTCCCAAGAATCTCATGCTCACCAGTCTCAGACTAGTTGAGTGGGGTAGGACACTTCCTGCCATATAAAATCTCGAATGGAGCCTTGTCTGAGCTTGCTTGAAAGCTGTTGTTGTATGAGAACTCGGCGAACAGAAGTCAATCTTCCCATTTCATGCCAAAATAAATCACACAGGCTCTGAGCATATCTTCAAGGATCTGGTTTACTCTCTCAACTTGACCACTAGTCTGAGGATGAAAAGCTATACTGAAACGGATCTTAGTACCCATTGCAGTCTGAAAGGAATCCCAGAACTTGGAAGTAAAGAGGCTTCCACAATCTGAAGAAATGCGCATAGGAACACCGTGCAAAGAGACCATCCTTGACGTATACAACTCGGCAAGCTAAGCTACCGAGATTTTTTTTCTTTGCCCTGAAGGAAATGAGCAACTTTGGTCAACTTGTCGATGACGACGAATATGACAATGTTGCCTCTCTTGGACTTCGGAAACCCAGTGAAAAAATCCATCTCCACATGATCGAATTTCCACTCGGGTATGGGCAAAGGATGAAGGAGGCCTGTTGGATGTTGATGCTCCGCCTTCACTCTGCGACAAACATCACACTCATTCACAAACTGAGCAATTTCACGTTTCATGCGAGTCTACCAGAAGGTCCGCTTCAGATCTTGATACATTTTGGAGCTACCCAGATGTATCGAGAGGAGGGAATTATGGGCTTCATCCATGATAACTTTCCTGAGCTCTCCTTTCGGAACGACAAGGCGGTCCTCGAAGAACAAGGTATCTCTGTCATCAACACGAAAGCGCTTATATTTCGGAATGTTCTTTGCCAAGCCAATCTTCACTTTCTTCACCATAGCATCAATAAGTTGAGCTTGTCGGACTTGGTCTTTCAAGGTAGGAGAAATCTGGAGATTAGCAAGAAATCCCTCACGTACTATCTGAAGGTTGAGCTTCCTGAAAGATTCACAAAGACCAGGCTGGAGAGGCTTCAGCATGAGACTGTTGCAGTAAGCCTTTCTGCTCAAAGCATCTGCAATGACATTTTCTTTGCCTGGAATAAAGTCAATTCTTGGATTATAATCTGGGATCATTTAATCCCAACGAGTTTGCCGAAGATTGAGACTAGGTTGGGTGAAGATGTATTTGAGACTCTTGTGATCGGTGTAGACTTCAACCTCTCTTCCCAACAAGAGGTGTCTCCAAGTCATAAAAGCATGGACCACTGCTGCCAACTCAAGATCATGAGTGGGGTAGTTCTTATCACTTGGCTTCAACTGCCTCGAGGTATAAGCTACCACTTTCTCCTCTTGCATCAGAACTGCACCAAGACCTTGGAGAGAGGCATCATAGAACACTTGATAAGGCTTGGAATCATCAGGAGGAGTCAACACTGGAGTTGAGGTGAGCTTCTCTTTCAGTGTATCGAAAGCCAATTGACACTCTGGAGACTATACATACTTTGCACTCTTCTAAAGAAGGTTGGACAGAGGCTTAGCAATCTTGGACAAGTTCTCAACGAACCTTGTGCAACAGCTTGCAAGCCTAAGAAAGCTTCGAAGTTGCTTCACATTCAAAGGAGGTTCCTGATACGTCCATTTTGCATCATGCTTTTATATCATTAATTATTGCATTATGAGTTGCTATTACACATTATGGTACAATACTTATGCCTTTTCTCTCTTATTTTACAAGATTTACATGAAGATGGAGAATGCCGACAGCTGGAATTCTGGACTTGAAAAGGAGCAAATCTGAGATGCCTATTCTGCGTAGCTCCAAAAGTCCTCAAAAGTTACGGAGAACAGTTTTGGAATTTATAAAAATAATGGGCGAAAGAAATACCGGCGGAGACCCACCAGGTCGCCACAAGCACAGGGGGCGCGGCCTATCCCCCCAAGCCGCGCCCTGTAGGCTTGTGGGCTCCATGGCAGGCCTCCAGTGCCCATCTTCTCCTATATGAAAGGTTTCGACCTGGAAAAAATTATATCAGACCTTTCGGGACGAGACGCCGCAGTCTCGAGGCGGAACTTCGATAGAACCAATCTAGAGCTCCGGCGGAGCGATTTCTACGGGGGAACTTCCTCCCTGGAGGGGGGAATCGAAGTCATCATCATCACCAATGATCCTCTCATCAAGAGGGGGTCAATCTCCATCAACATCTTCATCAGCACCATCTCCTCTCCAAACCCTAGTTCATCTCTTGTATCCGATCTAGTGGGTTGCTAGTAGTATTGGTTGCTCCTTGTACTTGATGCTAGTTGGTTTATTTGGTGAAAGATTATATGTTCAGATCCTTAATGATAATTAATACCTGATCATGAATATGAATATGCTTTGTGAGTAGTTATGTTTGTTCCTGAGGACATGGGATAAGTCTTGTTATAAGTAATCATGTGAATTTGGTATTCGTTTGATATTTTGATAAGTTATATGTTGTCTCTCCTCTAGTAGTTTCATGTGAACGTATACTCATGACACGTCACCATTATTTGGGCCTAGAGGAAGGCATTGGGAAGCAATAAGTAGATGATGGGTTGCTAGAGTGACAAAAGCTTAAACCCTAGTTTATGTGTTGCTTCGTAAGGGGCTATTTTGGATAGATTTATCTTAATTCCTATTTTGTAGTTGTGGATGCTTGCGAGAGAGGTTAATCATAAGTGGTAGGTTTTTCCAAGTAAGCGCAGCGCCCATGCGCTGGTCCATCCACATATCAAATTATCAAAGTAACGAACGCGAATCATATGAGCATGATGAAAACTAGCTTGACAGAAATTCTCATGTGTCCTCGGGAGCGCTTTTCTTTACATAATAGTTTGTCCAGGCTTGTCCTTTGCTACAAAAAGGATTGGGCCACCTTTCTGCACCTTAGTTACAATTGTTACTTGTTAACCATTACAAATTACCTTATCATAAAACTATCCATTACCAATAATTTCAGTGCTTGCACAGAATACCTTACTAAAAACCGCATGTCATTTCCTTCTGCTCCTTGTTGGGTTCGACACTCTTAATAATCGAAAAGACTACGATAGATCCCGTGCACTTTTGGGTTATCAAGACTCTTTTCTGGCACCGTTGCCGGGGAGTGAAGCGCTTTTGGTAAGTGGAACTTGGTAAGGAAAAATTTATATATTGTGCTGAAGTTTACTGTCACTTGTCATTATGGAAAATGATCCTTTGAGGAGCTTGTTCGAAGTGTCTTCAACCCATCCGGAAGCTCAAAAACATTCTCCTCAACCTACTGCACCTACTGAAATATTTATTATGAAATTCCTTCGGGTATGATGGAAAAACTGCTAGCTAATCCTTATGCATGAGATGGAACACTACATCCTGATTTGCAGCTAATCTATGTGGATGAAGTTTGTGGATTATTTAAGCTTGTAGGTCTGCACGAGGATGACGTCAAGAAGAAGGTCTTTCCTTTATCTTTGAAGGAAAAGGCATTGACATGGTATAGGCTATGTGTAACGCCGAAGATGTGGTCCTATCCTTATTTTGGCGCGAGGGCCTCGACACGGATAGAAACGCATCTCGCCATTTCACAAGAATGGATATTGTTACAAGTACATGTACTGAAAATATGAGTATAAGGAGTTGGCTTAAACTCGCCAGAAGCTACATCACGTTCACATCAGTACAACGACTTAATCAATCATCATGAAGAAGAGTCGGGTCCGACTACGGATGAAAACAAACGATAAAAGGATGACATCCATCCTTGCTATCCCAGGCTGCCAGCCTAGAACACATCCTAGATCGATGAAGAAGAAGAAAAAACTCCAAATGGCACAATCAGCGCGCTCACGTCAAAGTAACTCTTTACCTGTACCTCCAACTGGTGTTGTAGTAATCTATGAACCACACGGGACTCGGCAATCTCATTTCCAAAGGTATCAAGACTAGCAAAGCTTAATGGGTGAGGTATGGTTAAGTGGTGAGGCTGCAGCAAGCGACTAAGCATTTATGGGAGGTGGCTAACTTACGAGTACAAGAATAAGAGGGGGATGATCTACGCGTAATCGGACGTGAACTAACGATGATCAAATGAATGATCCTAAACACCTACTTACGTCAGACATAACCCTGTCGTGTCCTCGATCGGACAAGGAGCTCACGAAATCGGCAGTCACGGTTACACACTCAGTTGGCAAATTTTAATTAAGCTTACTTCAATTTATCTAGAACCGGATGTTAAACAAAGTTTCCACGTTGCCACATAACCGCGGGCATAGCTTTTCGAAAGATTTAACCCTACAGGGGTGCTCCGACTAGTCCATCACAAATTACCATAAGCCGTATAGAAAGCCTCGATCACGAAACTCATGATCTCCTCGGATTCCTTAGTGGAAAACCACAACTCTGAGACAACCCAAAGTCTCACTAGAATCCCAATGCACAAGATATTTCGTAAAAGGTAAAACTAATCCAGCAAGGCCGCCCGGCGTGCCGACAGTCCCGATAGGAGCCGCGTATCTCGTTCTCAGGGCACGATCGGATGGGCAAGACATCGGGTTGGCTGAAACCCGGGTGACCAGGGGGCGCCAGACATCGCCCGGTTTGGACCAACACTCATGCGGAGCACTGTCCCGGGGGTTGATTAATTATCCACGGGGTCGGGAAAGTCCCTATGCAATTCTATTAGGTTATTAGGCAAATGTAGTACCAAAGTTGGGCCTTGCCAAACCAATCTTAATCCAAAACGAATTATCAAGGGGGTCCCCATAACAACCCTGATCGTGTTAGGAGCACTCAATTATGGAATATAACACCGGTAGCCGAAACTAAGGCGACAAATGTGGAACAAAACACCAGGCTAGAAAGGCTGAGCCTTCCACCTTTTACCAAGTATATAGGTGCATTAACTTAAATAGCATTAATATGGTGATATAACAAGGAACCCATGTTATCACATGGAAGCAACTGCACCTACAACTAGCAACACTAACATATGGTTAAGCAAGCGGTAACATAGCCAATCAGTGGATTGCTAAGTTGTATAAACGTTGAAGGTTTCATGGCAATCTTGAGAGGCTGACATTTAACAGGTGGTAGGAAAATGGACATATAGAAAAAAATGACACAACTAGCATGGCTTTGATAGTTATGGTATCTAGGGAAATGGTCATCTTGCGTGTGGTCCTGCTTGTAAGAAATACAACTTTGTGAAGCAGACGAACCGACGTAATTGAACGGATCCTCACACTCCGACACGCTTGCGGAATTCTATCGAGACGAAGCAAACCGGAAACTAGTATCAACACCGATATTCACCATGACACATGCACGACATGATGCACACCCTAATATGATGCATGATCAATTTCAAATATGCAAGGCATGGCATGACAATTCACACATTCAAACGCTACACATTAAGTGAAGCTCAATATGCAACGAGTTGCATATTGACGGAACTCCACATTTAATTATTTAGTTCACTCCCATTTATTTACACGGCAATATTAAATGTTGTAAAACAAGGCACGATGTGAAGCACAAATAATCTACCTATCTAGTCATTTTAAATGAGGCCGGAACCGACACATAGCATCTCTGAACTAAACCCACGTGTTAAATTTGTAATCTGTCCAGATCTGTCCTAAACGTATTTTAAGTTTGTTAAACGGCAAAACGAAGTGGTTCACGTGATTCTACTCATCGTTCTAGTCCAATTACACATATGGCTCATCTCCAATGGAGGTACGGTTAATTAACTACGAACTAAACCGTTTTAACACGTTGTCACGCAAACCTATGCACACAGCACTCTAAACAACTTTAATTATGCATGAGAGTCGGAAAATATTAAACTATGTGAAATTCTACATAGCTTTAAAATATTAATCTACGCAAACCAATGCAAACAACACTTTAAACATCGGTATATGACTTGTCGCGATCCGACACATGGTTTAAAAACTATGAGCGTTTTAAAATAATGCATTTTTCTGAAAAAGAATTAAATCGTAGGTTAAAAGAAAAAAAAACTCGGGCGGAATCTGCTCATGGGCCTAAATAACACGAAGCGCAAGATAGCAAGCAGCGCCTAGGGCGCGAAATAGAGGGTGACATGGGATTCTCACCTCGGCCGAGGCCCGGCTGGAGAGGAGGCTGGGCCGGCTTCGAGACCGGCTAGGGGTGCTGGCTGGGCCAGTGCGGTCGATGCGGTCAACAGCTCGCCGGCTAGTGGGGCACTGGAGTGGGTCGGCTCAGGGCCCACGTGCTGGCGAGGCCGGTAAACGGAGCGGCTCCCATATCCGATCGGGATCGTGGGAGGCGGCGGCAGCAGTTTCCCACAGTGGCGTCGGCAGGTGTCGGTACCGGCGGAAAGGGGCGGTTGGCGGCGGGGCACGGAAGCCGGCCGCTGCGCCGGAGCAGAAGGTTGCGGCGGGCGATGGGGCTCCGACACTTGCGCAGCGGCTGCTTCTCAGGAGGAGCTGTGGCTCGACAGAGCTGCAAGGAGCCACTGCAGCTTCAAGACGGTGAGGCGGCAAGGGCGACGGTCGGTCGGATCTGGGCCGGGGTGGTGGCGGCAAGGCGAGGCAGCGGCACGGACAACTTCGGGAGTTGCAGCTGCCTTGGGAGCGAGGGAGGAGCCACCGCCTCGGGGCTGGCAAGGGCCGGATCGGGCCCGGGCGACCAGATCTGGGTCTGGCAGGCCCTGACGGCTAGAGGAGAGAGGAGTTAGGTCACAAAGTGGCGGTTGGCATAGGATTCGAGGTGGGGAAGACTATAATTAGGCACGGGATGTGTTTATATAGGGAAAGGGGCTAGGGTTAGGGGAATTAGCCCATTTTCGAGCCGTACGATCTCGATCGGATGGCTCCGGACGAGGGGATGGTGTTATTAGGCTAGGTGGGCTGGTAACCATGATGGCTGAGAGAAGAGAGGGGTTTTGCAGCTCGGCACAATATTTTAGAACACGGAAATCCGTCTAGCAATAAACCGATGACGGTGCCGCTACGTTTGACAGTTCGGGTATCAAACAGACTCCGATTGCGACGAAAATTGGCACGCGGCCTACCTACATTAAAATAAGACCGCACGCCAAGTTTCAACCCAATCCGAGAATATTTTATACATGCTTTTAAATAAATATTTAATCGATGTCGCGGGCGCGTGAGAGTGTGGTCGGGCTCAAAATGGTCAAGGCAATAACGGAGAGAACTGGCAAATAATAACGGATGCAAGTTTTGAAAAGTGGCGGCAACGGAGTGCCGATGCAATGCAGATGATGCGAATGATGCGATGATGAATGCGACAGACAATGAATCACACGATGACAACAGAAAAACGGGAATCTTCTGGAGCGTCGGTCTCGGGTTGTCACACTATGTGATGATACTGGATCATCGAATTACAATCGATTGAAATTGGAATTTCATCAGAAGTTTTATCCTATGCATCTGGTTCAGTGTGATCGGGATTATATCTATAATTTTTGGCCTCGTGAAGGAGAAAGAACCGCTCAAGCTTGGGGAGGCTTTAGTCAATGTTATATTCATGCCCCAATCATGAGCTCCCGAGAGAAATTATTATTCAGAATTTTTATGCTCGGCTCTCTCGTCATGATCAATCCATGCTCGACACTTCTTGTGTTGGTTCTTTTATGAAGAAAGATATTGAATTCAAATGGGACTTATTGGAAAGAATTAAATGGAACTCTGAAGATTGGGAACTCGACGAAGGTAACGAGTCAGGTAAAAGACTTAAGTTTGATTGTGTTAAATCTTTAACAAACACCGATGCTTTTTGTGATTTTAGCACTAAATATGGACTTGACTTTGAGGTAGTAGCTTCATTTTGTTAATCTTTTGCTACTCATGTTGATCTCCCCGAGGAGAAGTGGTTTAAATATCATCCTCCCATTGAAGTTAAAGTAGTTGAACCTATTAAAGTTGAAAAAGAAACTATTATTTATAATGTTGATCCTATTATTCCTACTGCTTATATTGAGAAACCACCCTTTCCTGTTAGGATAAAGGAACATGCTAAAGCTTCAAATCTGGTTCGTAAGAGTTGTACTAGAACACCTATACCTCCTCAACAAATTAAAGTTGAACCTAATATTGCTATGGTTAAAGTATCTTGGTTGATAATATTGATGGGCATGTCATTCACTTCTGTGATGAAGCCGCTAGAATAGCTAGACATGATACTGAGGGTAAACATAGACCTATTGTTGGCATGCCTATTGTTTCTGTTAAGATAGGAGATCATTGTTATCATGGCTTATGTGATGTGGGTGCTAGTGTGAGTGCAATTCCCTTTACCTTATACAAAGAAATTATGAACGATATTGCACCAGCTGAATTAGAGGAAATTGATGTTACCATCAAGCTTGCTTAAAGAGATACTATTTCACCAATTGGGCTTGTTAGAGATGTTGAAGTCTTGTGTGGGAAAATAAAATATCCTACTTATTTTCTTGTTCTTGGTTCCCCATAAGATGATTTTTGTCCCATTATATTCGGTACACCCTTCTTGAATACTGTTAATGCTAAGATCGACTGTGAAAAAGAAACGGTTACCGTAAGTTTTGGGGATGCATCTCATGAGTTCAATTCTCTAAATTTCGTAGACATCCCCATGACAAAGAAATGCCTAAAAATATGAAATTATTGGTCTCGCTTCTATTGTTGTGCCTCCTACCGATCCCTTAGAACAATATTTGCTAGACCATGAAAATGATATGTATATGAATGAAATGAATGAAATAGATAGGATTTTCTTTGATCATCAGCCTATTCTGAAACACAACCTACCTCTTGAAATACTCGGGGATCCTCCTCCGCCCAAGGGTGATCCCGTGTTTGAGCTTAAACAATTACCTGATACTCTGAAATATGCTTATCTTGATGAAAAAAGAGATATATCCTGTTATTATTAGTGCTAACCTTTCAGAGCGTGAAGAAAATAGATTATTGAAAACTCTGAGGAAGCACCGTGCCGCTATTGGATATACTCTTGATGATATTAAGGGCATTAGTCCCACTCTATGTCAGCACAAAATCAATATGGAACCTGATGCTAAACCAGTTGTTGATCACCAACGACGGTTAAATCCTAAAATGAAGGAAGTGGTAAGAAATGAAATACTAAAGCTTCTGGAGGCGGGTATAATTTATCCTATTGGTGATAGTAGATGGGTTAGTCCCGTTCATTGTGTCCCTAAGAAGGGAGGCATTATTGTTGTTCCTAATGATAAAGATGAATTGACCCCGCAAAGAATTGTTACAGGATATAGAATGATAATTGATTTCAGGAAATTAGATAAAGCTAATAGGAAAGATCATTACTCTCTACCTTTTATTGATCAAATGCTAGAAAGATTATCCAAACATACACATTTTTACTTTCTAGATGGTTATTCTGGTTTCTCTGAAATACATGTATCCAAATAGGATCAAGAGAAGAAAACTTTTACTTGCCCTTTCGGTACCTTTGCCTATAAGCATATGCCTTTTTGTTTAGGGATTTTTATTGCCATGCCCTTAGTTCCTTACTTGTATTCACTTTTCCCCATTCGCTCATTTTGCGTCCCTTTTGAGCAACTTTTCAGGGGGGAAAGTGAGGAAAATATGAATGCAAAAAAACCGAGACATGGGGAAAAGTGACAAAAAAGTTAATGAATGGGGAAAAGTTAGTACAACTAAGGAACCAGGGGCATGACAATTAAAATCCATTTTGTTTATGCAATGCACCTGCTACCTTTCAAAGATGTATGATGGCTATATTCTCTGAATTTTGTGAAAAGATTGTTGAGGTTTTCATGGATAATTTTTCCGTTTACGGAACTTCTTTTGATGATTGCTTGAGCAACCTTTCTCGAGTTTTGCAGAGATGTGAAGAAACTAATCTTGTCTTGAATTGGGAAAAGTGCCACTTTATGGTTAATGAAGGCATTGTCTTGGGACACAAAATATATGAAAGAGGTATTGAAGTTGATAAAGCTAAAGTTGATGCCATTGAAAAAACGTCGTGTCCAACAGATATTAAAGGTATAAGAAGTTTCCTTGGTCATACTGGTTTCTATAGGAGATTTATTAAAGACTTCTCTAAAATTTCTAAGCCTCTCACTAATCTTCTGCAAAAGGATATTCCGTTCATTTTTTAAGATGATTGTATAGAAGCATTTGAAATTCTTAAGAAAGCCTTGATAACTGCACCTGTTGTTCAACCACGTGATTGGAACCTACCCTTTGAAATTATGTGTGATGTTAGTGATTATGTTATTGGTGTAATTCTAGGACAAAGAGGTGACAAGAAATTAAATGTTTTCCACTATGCTAGTAAAACTCTAGACAGTGCTCAAAGAAACTATGCTACCACTGAAAATGTTTTTAGCGGTTGTCTTCGCTTGCGATAAGTTTAGACCTTATATTGTTGATTCCAAAGTATCTATTCACACTAATCACGTTGCTATTAAGTACCTTATGGAAAAGAAAGATGCTAAACCTAGACTTATTAGATGGGTCCTTCTGCGACAAGAATTTGATTTGCATATTATTGATAGAAAGGGCGTTGATAACCTCGTAGCAGATAACTTGTCTAGATTAGAAAATGTTCTTGATGACCCACTACCTACTGAGGACAGCTTTCCTGATGAACAACTAGCTATTATAAATGCTTCATGCAATGCTCCTTGGTATGCTAATTATGCTAATTACATTATTGTTAAATTTATACCGCCTAGTTTCACATACCAACAAAAGAAAAAGTTCTTCTATGATTTAAGACATTAGTTTTGGGACGATCCACACCTTTATATAGAAGTAGTAGATGGTATTATTAGATGTTGTGTACCTGAGCATGAACAGGGACAAATCCTTCACAAGTGTCACTCCGAGGCCTACGGAGAACACCACGCTGGAGATAGAACTCCACACAAGGTACTGCAATCTGGTTTTTATTGGCCTACTCTCTTCAAGGATGCTCGTATGTTTGTCTTATCTTGTGATGAATGTAAAAGAATAAAAATATTAGTAGACGCCAGGAAATGCATATGAATTACTCTTTAGTTATTGAACCATTTGACGTTTGGGGTTTTGATTATATGGGACCTTTTCCAAAGTGGGTAGAATCTATTCCAACTAGTAGTGTTGATCATAACACTTCTATTAAAATACTGAAAGAAGTTATTTTCCCTAGATTTGGAGTCCCTGGATATTTAATGAGTGATGGTGGTTCACATTTTATTCATGGTGCTTTCCATAAATTGCTTGCTAGGTATGATGTTAATCATAGAGTTGCATCTCCTTATCATCCTCACTCTAGTTGGCAAGTAGAATTGAGCAATAGAGAAATTAAGTTGATCTTGCAAAAGACAGATAATAGATCTAGAAACAACTGGTTTAAGAAACTTGATGATGCATTATGGGCTTATAGAACCGCTTACAAAAACCCTATGGGTATGTCTCCTTACAAAATGGTTTATGGTAAAGCATGCCACTTACCTCTATAGCTAGAACATAAAGCCTATTGGACAATTAAATAGCTTAATCATGATTTTAAACTTGCCAATGAGAAGAGTTTATTTGACATTAGCTCACCTGATGAATGGAGAATCCAGGCCTATGAGAATGCTAAGTTGCTTAAAGAAAAAGTTAAGAGATGGCATGATAGAAGGATACAAAAGCGTGAACTTATGTAGGTGATGATGTCCTGCTATACAACTCTCGTTTAAGATTTTTTGCAAGAAAACTTCTCTCTAAATAGGAAGGGCCTTAAATTATTGAGGAATTATATCGTTCCGGTGCCATCAAGATCAACAATGCTGGAGGCACAAATCGGAAGGTGGTAAATGGGCAAAGAATCAAACATTATATCTCACGTACTCCCATAAATGTTGAAACTAATGTTATCAATACCTTAACTCCGGAAGAGTACATTAGGGAGACCTATCAGAACGCCTCGGACCCAGAGAAGGAATAGGTACATGCTACGATAAGCAAACCGACTCCAAAACGATTTCAATGGCAATTTTTACCAGTTTTGGAATATTTAAAAAATTAGGAAACATTAAAGCAGTTTGAAGCATGCACGAGGAGGCGACAAGCCCGGGGGGTGCCGCCTACCCCCCCCCCCCCCCGAACGTGCCCTGCAGGCTTGTGGCCACCCCGTGTACCCTCCAGACTTTGTTTTCTTGTGGAACACTCCTACGGTCGGCAAAAACTCATTATATAATCTCACGAAGATTTTGATCTCTCTATCTCGACAATATCACCTGTTTTCGTTTTGAGCTGTTTGTGCACAGATTCAGAGCAATATGTCTTTGCAAGAATCTATTGGGGAGAACCATGTCGGGCAGGTCACAGAAGAAAAGGTGGAAGCTGGCTTGAAAAGGATAGATGCTATGAAGGAAGACCAAGAAGTTACCTATCGCTTGCAACCTGAAGCCATGTTGGAAGAAGTTCAGGGCTCAGCAATTCCGAATTCGATTATCCCTTCTAATGCTAAATTTCTCACTTATGAAAATATGAAAAAGAGTGTTGCCTTTTCCCCCGCAACAATGGAACATCCAGGAGCTCTAACCGTCACTGGAAAACTCCATAAGGAAATAATGGATGTGAGACGGCGAAATAATAAGCTTGAGGAGGAGAATCGCATTTTGAGGGGCATCATCACCAAGAATATAAAACCACTGCCTCCGAAGGAAGATAACTGAACATATGGGTATGGGCACTCCCCTTGGCTTGTGCCAAGCTTGGGGGAGGTGCCCCTATATCGTATCACCATCACACCTTTTTACTTTTTCGTTTTCTTTTGTTTTTCTTCGTTCGATCTTTTTAGTTATATCTTGATCTAGTAGAATAAAGTTTTAGTGTGATCTAGTTTTGAGAGTTATATAATAAAGAGTAGTTTTGAGTCAAGGGCTTTGCTTGCTTGCCATATGATCTTAAGAAAAAGAAATATAAAGAAGTTTAGAATAAAAGCAAAAGAACATGCATAATGATCTTATGAGGAGTGATGGCTTCACATATAAAAAGCATGTTGATTGAAATTTGTTGTGAGTGGACAAACAAAGCTATTGGTCATTGTTGCAATTAAAAGTAAGTAATAAAGAAAGAGAGGTTTACATATAAATATATTATCTGCCAAAAGGTTGATGTTGATGTTGGACAAGGAATACAACATAATTTGTTATGATTTCTTATTTCCAGATAGAAGTTATATGGTTATAGGTCCTTCAACATGTGTCACTTGCTTCCACCTCATATTAGCCAAAATAAACTCCCGCACCAAGTAGAGATAATACTTGTGCATCCAAAAACCTTTAACCCAGTTTTGCCTGGAGAGTCCACCACACCTACCTATGGATTGAGTAAGATCCTTCAAGTAAGTTGTCATCGGTGCAAGCAATAAAAATTGCTCCTTAAATATGTGTAGTTTATTAGTGCGAGGAAAATAAACTTTATACGAACTTGTGTTATAGAAGACATAAAAGCGACAGACTACATAGTTCTTTATCACAAGGGGCAATATAAAGTGACATTCTTTTGCATTAAGAGATTGTGCATCCAACTATAAAAGCACATGACAACCCGTGCTTCCCTCTGTGAAGGGCCTATATTTTACGTTTACTTTCTAAGTATTTACTTTTATGTAAGAGTCGTGGTGATCTTCACCATTTCCTTTATTTCGCCTTTATCTTCTGGCAAGCATCATGTGTTGGGGAATGATCTAAACAAATATATCGACTTGGATGTTGGTGATCATGATTTATTGTTGCTGACATTACCCTTGAGGTAAATAGTTGGGAGGCAAAAATATAAGCCCCTATCTTTCTCTCTGTCCAATTGAAGCTTTGACCTCATAGGTACCGCGTGAGTGTTAGCAGTTATGAAAGACTATAAGATGATTGAGTATGTGGATTTTCTTTACAGGCTCTTATATTGACTCTTTCCTATGTTGGATAAATTGGAGTTGCTTCAATGACTGAAATCATAGTTTCTTAGTTCTCAATAGAGTTCTTGATTCATACTTTACCTTGTGAATGAATTGTTACTTCAGTATAAGATACTCTATGTCAATGTGTATTGTTGTTCTAAAGATAATCATGATTCCCTCATGTCCGTATTTTATTTTATCGACAGCTCTGTCTCTAAACATGTGGGCATATTTATTGATCTCGGCTTTCGCTTGAGGACAAGCGAGGTCTAAGCTTGGGGGATTTGATATGTCAATTTTGCATCATGCTTTTATATCATTATTTATTGCATTGAGCGTTGTTATTACACATTATGGTACAATACTTATGCCTTTTCTCTCTTATTTTACAAGATTTACATGAAGAGGGAGAATGCCGACAGCTGGAATTCTGGAACGGAAAAGGAGCAAATCTGAGATACCTATTCTGCACAGCTCCAAAAGTCCTGAAAAGTTACGGAGAACAGTTTTAGAATTTATAAAAAATAATGGGCAAAAGAAATACCGGAGGAGACTCACCAGGTGGCCACAAGCCCAAGGCGCGCGACCTACCCCTTGGCCAAGCCCTGCAGGCTTGTGGGCCCCCTGACAGGCCTCTGGTGCCCATCTTCTCCTATATGAAGGGTTTTGACCTGGAAAAAATGGTATCAAACCTTTCGGGACGTGAAGCCGCCGTCTCGAGGCGGAACTTCGACATAACCAATCTATAGCTCCGACGGAGCGATTTCGCCGGGGAAACTTCCTTCCAGGAGGGAGAAATCGAAGCCATCATAATCACCAACGATCCTCTCATCGAGAGGGGGTCAATATCCATCAACATATTCATCAACACCATCTCCTCTCCAAACCCTAGTTCATCTCTTGTATCCAATCTTTGTCTCAAAACCTCAGATTAGTACCCTGGGTTGCTAGTAGTGTTGATTACTCCTTGTAGTTGATGCTAGTTGGTTTATTTGGTGGAAGATTATATGTTCAGATCCTTAATGATTATTAATACTCATATGATCATGAATATGAATATGCTTTGTGAGTAGTTACGTTTGTTCCTGAGGACATGGGATAAGTCTTGTTATAAGTAATCATGTGAATTTGGTATTCGTGCAATATTTTGATAAGTTATATGTTGTCTCTCCTCTAGTGGTGTCATGTGAACGTCGACTACATGACACATCACCATTATTTGGGCCTAGAGGAAGGCATTGGGACGTGATAAGTATATGATGGGTTGCTAGAGTGACAGAAGCTTAAACCCTAGTTTATGTGTTGCTTCGTAAGGGGCTGTTTTGGATCTATATGTTTAATGCTATGGTTAGATTTATCTTAATTACTATTTCATAGTTGTGGATGCTTGCGAGAGAGGTTAATCATAAGTGGGAGATTTTTCCAAGTAAGGGTAGCACCCAAGCACCGGTCGACCCACATATCAAATTAGCAAAGTAACGAACGCCAGTCATATGAGCATGATGAAAACTAGCTTGACAGAAATTCCCATGTGTCCTCGGGAGCGCTTTTCTTTATATAAGAGTTTGTCCAAGCTTGTCCTTTTATACAAAAAGGATTCGTCCACCTTGATGCATCTTAGTTACAATTGTTACTTGTCACCCATTACAAATTACCTTATCGTAAAACTATATGTTACCAATAGTTTCAGTGCTTGCAGAGAATACCTTACTGAAAACCGCTTGCCATTTCCTTTTGCTCCTCATTGGGTTCAACACTCTTACTTATCGAAAGGACTACGATAGATCCCCTACACTTGTGGGTTATCAGTTCCCACTAAACAATGGCCTGAACCTTTGTAGGATCAACTTTGATTCCCTCGGCACAAATGATGTGCCCAAGGTACACAACTTCGTTCAACCAGAATTCACATTTGGAAAATTTAGCATAGAACTTATGCTCTCTTATATTATCAAGCACAAGCCGGAGATGTTCTTCATGCTCTTCCTCAGTTTCAGAAAAGATCAGAATGTCATCAAGATACACCAAGACAAATTCATTTTTGAATTGAGAGAAGATATAATTCATCATCCGTGAGAAGGTTGGAGGAGAATTGGTGAGACCAAAAGACATCACTGTGTACTCATAAGAGCGAAAGCTTGTCGTGAATGCAGTCTTTGGAATATCTTGTTCGCGAATGTGGATCTGATGATAGCCCATCCTAAGATCAAGCTTAGAGAAAATCTTGCCCCTTTCAATTGCTCGAACAATTCATTGATGTTAGGAAGTGCATACTTGTTTCTGTTTATCTTCTTATTTAATGGATGGTAATCGATACACAGTCGGTCTGTTCCATCCTTCTTCTTGACAAACAAAACACCACAACCCCAAGGAGATGAACTTGGTCTGATCAGACCCAGACGTTCTTGATCATCAAGCTACTTCTTCAACTCTTTCAACTCTTTGGGACCAAGCTTATACGGACGCTTGCAGACCGGTTCCATCCCGAGTTCAAGTTCAATTACAAACTCAACTAGGCGGTGCAGAGGCATTCCTGGCAATTCTTCTGGAAAGACACCTTCATACTCACAGACCACTGGAACTTGATAAATGGGAGAGATTTCACCCTTCTCATTGAGGGAAAAGAGTCGGATCGTGTATCGCGAGCAGCGAAAATGACCACATCCTCCGAAGGATGAGTCAACTTGACTTCTTTGGCTTCACAATTGACAAATGCCTTGTTAATCACCAGAAAATCCATCCCAAGGATCAGATCAATATCTGATTGGCCAAGGAAAATTGGAGAAGCCAGAAAGGAATAGTTGCCCATCTTGACAGAAGCATTTGGAACAAACCAACGAGATCTCATGAGCTTCCCCTGAGAAACAACATCTAAAGCCTTTGGCAACTCTTCATGACGCAAATCATGCTGTACTGCAAAAGGATATGATGTGAAAGAATGTGATGCACAAGTGTCAAATAAAATCTTTGCAGGAATAGAATTAACTGAGAGATTACCCATGATCACATCTGAGGAGTTCTGTGCTTCAGCTGCATTCACCATGTTCACCCTTGCTGACATGGGATTAAACTTCACCATTGCATTGCTTGGAGGCTTGATTGTAGGAGGCGGAAGACACCGTTGGTTGGTGTACTTGTTAGAGTAACTACCCTTCTGACCACACTTGTGACAAGTCACCTCTGACAGCGGACATAATTGCACTTGAGGATTCCCTTGCTTCTGCTACTGATACTTTTGCTGGAAAGCTGGGTTGGGTGGATGGGAAGAACCACGACCACCAGACTGCTTGAACTGTTGAGGCTGCTGAGGAGGAGGAGAAACCTAGTATTTCTGTTGCTTCGGAACAACCTGAGTTGAGGAAGAGGAACTGGAGTCTCTGAAACGCTTCCTTGAGTTCTCAACTTTGAGCAAGGTCGACTCAGCCTTGAGAGCCAAATTGTAGAACTAGTCGAACTCAGTGGGATCATGCAAGGCAAGGGCCAACTGCAAGTCTTCCTTCATACCACCACGGAACTGATAAATCTTGCTCTTATGATCTGGAATGCCTTGTTTAGCACAACGAGTCAGCTCCTGGAACTCCACATTGTAGTTGTACACAGACAAACTCCCTTGCTTCAAGCGCATGAATTTCTCACACGTCTCTTCCACAAAACTTTCTGGAATATAGTGAGCCTTGAAATCCCTGTAGAAATCATCCCAGCTGATCACTCTGTCGCCTCTGGAATCCTTCAATTGCTGTCACCATTCTGTTGTGTGTCCCTTGTGCTGGAATGTTGCAAACTTGACAAAGTCCTCTGGTCTGACATTACTGCACTCAAAGTGCTTGTTCATACCATGTATCCAGTCATCCACATCAAATGGCCGGTCACACGAGGTGAAGGACTTCGGCTGGTTTGCCAAGAATTGATTCAAGGATGCAAACTGTTGACCACCATTGTTGAAATTACCCTCGTGTCCTTGGTTCCTCTCTTGCAACAACTGGAGCAACATCTGAGTGTTTGCATTGGTTGCCGTCATCACAGCTAGCCATGCCTCTTCAGGAGGAGGCGGGGGCAGAGGGCGTGGTGGAGGGTTTGACTGCTCACCCTCACGACCGAGATTCTGGCGAGTTGGTGGAGCCATCCTGGAGACGGACAACAACATTAGACCAGAGATAAAAATTCAAAGATGAAGCTGATTCAATGGACAGAAATATCTGAAAAAGAATTCTTAGCAACTACACTCGAACTAAAATTAGTAAGAATGCTTCCACAAATTACTGTCGACAACATCTGATTCAAAGCCACTTGCAATTGTCAGGTATGATCTAGAATTGCTCAGAACAAATGTATATTCCCAACATACATTTGATGAAATAATTCCTAAGTTACTAATGGAATTCCCACCTAAGAACTTCCGAAATATCTGGTCATGCAATCGGGTCCACGGATACAAGGAAAAAATTTCACTCAAGTCCTAGCAATAACACTAACCCGTCCAGTGTATCACATCCGTCAACACATAACCAGAATATCGAAAACTCATCTATCTCAGATCCTCATAATCACAACGATACCAAGCATGGCGATACATCCGAACTCTCTGCACCAGTACTAGGGATGCCAGACTCCTCTCGCCACTACTAGTATTGAAATAATTTCGAACATCCTCCGTCCTAAGATACTAAGAAATCTGAACGATAACGATGTGCTCAAGAATCCCCTGGAGCTCAACTCCCCGGAAGAAATCAAGTCACAACTCCGTCACATCGGTATCATACAGATTCCAAAATATCTGCGTGATCCTATATTTTTAAGCGAGAAGAGGATTAGAATTAAAATTTCCTAAGTCGTGATCCTCACCACATCATAGAAGAGGATAAAAAAGAAACCCACTCTCCGATATAACTAAGACTCAAAATAGTTTTTCAGTGGACTCGACTCGGCCAAGTTCGATCAACCAAAGCCTTCTATGGCCGTAAGGCTCTGATTGCAAACTTGTAACGACTAATATGCAACACTTTCCTTATTTGGGGGCGAGGCCTCAAAAGGGGAAAGAGTCGCATCTAAGCGTTTCACAAGCAGGATAAACATTGCAATACATAATAGATGGAAGAGTAATAAGATTTGGCTTACATTTGCCACAAGCTAAATTACAGATCCACACAGTCATTGATTATTCAAATAGAAAACAGGGTCCGTCTATGGACAAGATAAATGACAAAAGCTAATGTTATCCCGCCTTGTTAGGCCCACGATCACGACCAAGTGCCTCTAGTCCTCGGGGCACGTCACGTACAACCTGCTGATACATCCATTTTGCATCATGCTTTTATATCAATATTTATTGCATTATGGGTTGTTAATACACATTATGGTACAATACTTATGTCTTTTCTCTCTTATTTTACAACGTTTACATGAAGAGGGAGAATGCACGCAACTGGAATTCTGGTCTTGAAAAGGAGCAAATCTGAGAGACCTATTCTGCACAGCTCCAAAAGTCTTGAAAAGTTACGGAGAGTCGTTTTGGAATATATAAAAAATAAAGGGCGAAAGAAATACCGGAGGGGACCCGCCAGGAGGTCACAAGCCAGGGGCGCGACCTACCCCGTGGCCGCACCCTGCAGGCTTGTGGGCCCCCTGGCAGGCCTCCGGTGCCCATCTTCTGCTATGTGAAGGGTTTTGATATGGAAAAACTCATATTAGACCTTTTGGGACGAGGCTCCGCCATCTCGAGGCGGAACTTCGACAGAACCAATCTAGAGCTCCGGCGGAGCTATTCTGTCGGTGAATCTTCCCTCCCCGAGGGGGAAATCAAAGCCATCGTCATCATCAACGATCCTCTCATCAAGAGGGGGTCAATCTCCATCAACATCTTCATCAGCACCATCTCCTCTCCAAACCCTAGTTCATCTCTTGTATCCGATCTTTGTCTCAAAACCTCAGATTGGTACCTATGGGTTGCTAGTAGTGTTGATTACTCCTTGTAGTTGATGCTAGTCGGTTTATTTGGTGGAAGATTATATGTTCAGATCCTTAATGATTATTAATACTCCTCTGATTATGAACATGAATATGCTGTGAGTAGTTACGTTTGTTCCTGAGGACACGGGATAAGTCTTGTTATAAGTAATCATATGAATTTGGTATTCGTTCGATATTTTGATAAGATATATGTTGTCTCTCATCTAGTGGTGTCTTGTGAATGTCGACTACGTGACACTTCACCATTATTTGGGCCCAGAGGAAGGCATTAAGAAGTAATAAGTAGACGATGGGTTGCTAGAGTGACAGAAGCTTAAATCCTAGTTTATGTGTTGTTTCATAAGGGGCTGATTTGGATCCATATGTTTAATGCTATGGTTAGATTTATCTTAATTCTTCTTTTGTAGTTGCGGATGCTTGAGGGAGAGGATAATCATAAGTGGGATGTTTGTATGAGTAAGGTCAGCACCCAAGCACCGGTCCACCCACATATCAAATTATCAAAGTAACAAACCTAAATCATATGAGCATGATGAAAACTAGCTTAACATAAATTCCCATGTGTCCTCGGGAGCGCTTTTCTTCATATAAGAGTCTGTACAAGCTTGTCCTTTGCTACAAAAAAGGATTGGGCCACCTTGCTGCACCATTGTTACATTTGTTACTTGCTACCCGTTATGAATTACGTTATCACAAAACTATTTGTTACCGATAATTTCAGTGCTTGCATAGAATACCTTACTAAAAACCGCTTGTCATTTCCTTCTACTCCTTGTTGGGTTCGACACTCTTACTTATCGAAAGGATTACGATGGATCCCCTACACTTGCGGGTCATCACCTGCCACTATCCTCGTCAAACTCCTACTTCAGCTGGGTATCCTCGGAAGCATCTATATCTGGGGTACCTGTACGTGTGGGTGGTTGTAGTAATCTGTGAGCCACAAGGACACAACAATCTCATGACCATGGCAGCGAATCTAACTAAGTTGTTGGGAAAGGATGGGGTATGTGTTTGAGTTTGCGGCAACCTAAGCTTTGATGGTAGCTAACTTACGTTGAACAAGAATTAAAGATATAGTGGACTGCTCATGACGGTCATGAACTAAGAATAATCACTAAGTGATCCTGAACACCTAATTACGTCATTCATAACCCCACCATGTTCTCGATCAGAGAAGGAACCCTGAAGGAAACAATCATGGTTACGCACACATTTGGCAGGTTTTAATTAAGTTACTTCAAGTTATCTAGAACCGGATGTTAACAAAGTATCCATGATTGCCACATAACCGCGGGCATGACTTCTCGAAAGATTTAACCCTGCAGGGGTGCTCCAACTAATCCATCACAAATTATCACAGGCCGCATAGAAATCCTCGATCACAAAACCCGTGATCTTGTCGGATTCCTTAGTGGAAAACCTCAACTCTCAAAAGACCCAAAGTCTCACCGGTATCCCAATGCACAAGATATATCATTAAGGTAAGACAAGTCCAGTAGGACCGCCTGACGTGTCGAAGAACCCGATAGGAGCCGCGTATCTCGTTCTGAGGACATGACGGATGAGTCACACTACGAGTTAAACTAAACCTTGAGTTGCCCCGCGGTGGCCCCATAGTTTGCCCGTTTTGTACCAACACTCATGAGGAGCACTGGCCCGGGGTTGATTAATTTCCTCGGGGTAGCTATTCCCTATGTTTTTTATTAAGTTGTTAGAAAATTAACACCAAAGTTGGGTCTTGCCAGACAAGCCTTATCACTAAACGATTTACCAAGGGGGTCCCCATAACAACCTTGAACGTGTTACGAGCACTGAGTTATGGAATAAAACACCGGTAGCCGAAACTAAGGCGGCAAAAGCGGAACAAATCACCCGGCAAAAGTCTAGGCCTTCCGCCTCATACCAAGTATATAGGTTCATTTGTTAAATAAGATGACAATCAAATTGCCATGTTATCACATGGACCAACTTGCACGTGCAACTAGCAAACTAACAAGTGGTTGAGCAAGTGCTAACTTAGCCAAACAATATTTGCTAGGAGGTGAAGAGTTAGAGGTTTCATGGCAATATTTGGAGGCTTTAATATCAAGTGGTAGGTAGCGGTGAATAATGATGGAAACGATTCAACTAGGCATGACAAAGCTAGAAACGGTGTCAATGTCACGATCATCTTGCGTGTGAGATCTTCAGACTGGAACTTCTTTTGATCTTCCTGAACGTACTCAACAGAATCCTCGAACTCATTCTCAGCTCCCGATGCTACCCAAAAGAAATGAACAACCAATAAACACCAGCAAATGACCATGCTACAAGCAATATGATGCATGTGTGGCATGAAAGGAAGCATGGCATTTCTACACTAGTCATCTTTCAGGCATTATTTGAGTTATTACTATTCTGGACAGAACCCCAAGTTATTTTATTTAGGCATGCATTAATATGGCAGGACTGGATGCAACACACGAAGACGATGCAAAAGCATATAAATAACGTCGCGAACGGATTTATGTAGCTCTCGGAAACTACAAAACAAGTTACGAGGGCTACGAAGATATAACAACAAAATCACTAGTATCTATGGCACCCACTTGGCATTCCAAGGTTGCCACTGGAACAAGCATCAAATTCCAGGTTGAATAGAGCTAAAGAACACACAAATCCATCAACCATAGCTCACCCAAAGCCCAAAACATTATAACACACAATCTGTCCACATCGAGCATGTTACCACTTTACTCACAAGAATTAAAGTATCTACAACAATCCTAGGGCATGAAATTTAACAGAGCTGTAGAGGAACACAAATGCTAGCGACCACTAGTTCATTGCTTGGGCTAAAACCCCATAGAAAACTTAATATGAACAGATCTACAGGGCATGAAAATAATAGCAGAAACTTAGACTTCGTGAAAATCTCAGATTTTCACTTTCTGCCATTTTCAACAAAGTGTCAACTTTGAGAGGGAAATAAACTACGATGCAAAGTCCTATGAACAAACTGGAGGCATCAATGTGTAGAGGGGTTCAACCACTACATTTCATGCCATTGGTGCAACCACCAAAGATCAACACACTCATGGAAACCATGCTCACAATAGGGGAAGAATATAATGATTCCCACACTTAGAAATATTTCTAGCTACCCAAACAACAACATTTTCACCTCTTGAAAACTGCAAAGGATCCACTAATTCACAAGAGTATCATGCTACACAAAAATACCAGGCCCTAGTAAACATAAAAAAGTTAGGACTTTCATGTTGGCACAAACTTCATAGCATGCATAGAATTAATACTACAAAAATGACAAAATGCCACCTCATCACAAAATGACATTTCCACAAACTTCCTCTAAAGTGAAATCCAATGACACCATTGGATTCCTGGGTTTTTCTACCCCATTTTCATATATCACACTCATATAATTGCATGTATAAAACTACACAAACAGGAAAGGAAAAATCCACTTCAAATCATATTTGACTTATATGTCACATCAACACCCAAAACAGTATATGCCAAAAATGGCAGTGTCCATATCCGGACATATTCCAAATATGGAATATTCTCTCAAAAAAATAACACTAAACACATAATTCTGACAGGGGTCCCACTAGCATAGACACTAGGGGTGTTGGAAATATGCCCTAGAGGCAATGATAAAATAGTTATTATTATATTTCCTGTTTCAAGATAATCATTTATTATCCATGCTATAATTCTATTGAATGAAAGCATAGATACATGTGTGGATATATATACAAAACAATGTCCCTAGAAATCCTCTAGTTGGCTAGCCAGTTTATCAAGGATGGCTAAGGTTTTCTGACCATATGCAAGTGTTGTCACTTGATAATTGGATCACATCGTTAGGAGAATCATGTGATGGATAAGACCCAAATTATAAACGTAGCATGTGATCGTGTCATTTTGTTGCTACTGTTTTCTGCGTGTCAAGTATTCATTCCTATGACCATGAGATCATGTAACTCATTGACTCTGGAGGAATACCTTGTGTGTATCAAACGTCACAACGTTACTGGGTGACTATAAAGGTGCTCTATAGGTATCTCTGAAGGTGTCCGTTGAGTTAGCATGGATCAAGACAGGGATTTGTCACTCCGTGTGACGGAGAGGTATCTCAGGGCCCACTCGGTAATACAACATCACAAACAAGCCTTACAAGCAATGTGACTCAAGTGTAAGTCACAGGATCTTGTATTAAGGAACGAGTAAAGATACTTGCCGGTAACGAGATTGAAATAGGTATAGGGATACCGACGATCAAATCTCGGGCAAGTAACATACCGAAGGACAAAGGGAATGATATACAGGATTATATGAATCCTTGGGACAGAGGTTCAACCGATAAGATCTTCGTAGAATATGTAGGATCCAATATGGACATCCAGGTCCCGCTATTGTATATTGATCGAGGAGTGTCTCAGGTCATGTCTGCATAGTTCTCGAACCCGCGGGGTCTGCACACTTAAGGTTCGATGATGTTTTAGTATAGTTGAGTTATATGTGTTGGTGACCGAAGGTTGTTCGGAGTCCCGGATGGGATCACGAACGTCACGGGGGTTTCCGTAATGGTCCGGAAACGAAGATTGATATATAGGATGGTTTCATTTGGTTACAGGAAAGTTTTCGGGCATTAGTGGCAGTGTACCGGGAGTGACGAATGGGTTCTGGGTATTCACCGGGAGCGGACCACCCACCCGGGAGTGATCCCAGTAACCCTAGGGTGGAGCACCAGCCCTTAGTGGACTGGTGAGTCCAGACCAAGAGGGCTATGGCGCCACAAGTGGAAAAAACCAAAGGAAAAGAAAAAACAAGGAAAGAGGGAGGTGGGAAGGAAGGAGTGGACTCCTTTCCCCAAACCGAATTGGGGTGGGAGTCCACCTCCTCCCAATCGGCCGGTGCTCTTGGGGATCCCTTTAGCCCCAAGGCTAGCCCCTCCCCTCCTCCTATATATATTGGTGGTTTTAGGGCTTTTGAGGCACAACTTTTCCACGTGCAACACGAACCTATACCACATAGTTCTTCCGCTAGATCGGATTTCTGCGGAGCTCGGGCGGAGCCCTGCAGGAGTAGATCATCACCACCACCGGCGCGCCGTCACGCTGCCGGGGAACTCATCTACTTCTCCATCTCTCTTGCTGGATCAAGAAGGCCGAGATCGTCATCGAGTTGTACGTGTGCTGAAAGCGGAGGTGTCGTCCGTTCGACGCTAGATCGGAACGGATCGTGGGACAACGGTGATTTGAATCACGAAGTTGTACCACTACATCAACCGTGTTTCTTAACACTTCCCGCTTAGCAATCTACAAGGGTATGTGGATCTAATCTCCCCTCGTAGATGAACATCACCATGATAGGTCTTCGTGTGCGTAGGAAAAATTTTGTTTCTCGTGCAACGTTCCCCAAAAGTGGCATCATGAGCTAGGTTCATGTGTAGATGTAATCTCGAGTAGAACACAAAATTTTTTGTGTGCGTTGACTTTCGATTTGCTGCCCTCCTTAGTATTTTCTCGATTCGGCGGTATTGTTGGATTGAAGCGTCCCGGACCGACATTACCCGTACGCTTACGAGAGACTGGTTTCATCGACCAACATGCAACTCATTACATAAAGATGACTAGCGGGTGCCTGTTTCTTCAACTTTAGTTGAATTGGATTTGACCGAGGCGGTCCTTGGAGAGAGGTTAAATAGCAATTTGCACATCTCCATTGTGGTTTTTGCGTAAGTAAGATGCGATCATACTAGATACCCATAGCAGCCACGTAAAACATGCAACAACAAATTAGAAGTCGTTTAACTTGTTTTTGCAGGGTATGCTTGTGATGTGATATGGCCAAAGACATGATGTGATATATTGGATGTATGAGATGATCATGTTGTAATAGTTAATATCGACTTGCACGTCGATGCTGCGGCAACCGGCAGGAGCCATATGGTTGTCTTTAAACTAATGTTTGTGTTTGCAGATGCGTTTACTATATTGTGAGGTTGTAGCTTTAGTAGTAATAGCATAGATAGCACGACAACCTCGATGGCGGCACGATGATGGAGACCATGGTGTGGCGCCGGTGACAAGAAGATCATGTCGGTGCATTGGTGATGGAGATCAATAAGCACAAGATCATGGCCATATCATGTCACTTATGAATTGCATGTGATGTTGATCCTTTTATGCACCTTATCTTGCTTAGAACGACGGTAGCATTATAAGGTGATCCCTCACTAAAATTTCAAGATAAAATTGTGTTCTCCCCGACTATTCATCGTTGCGACAGTTCGTCGTTTCGAGACACCACGTGATGATTGGGTGTGATAGACTCAACGTTCACATACAACGGGTGCAAAACACTTGCACACGCGGAATACTCGGGTTAAACTTAACGAGCCTAGCATGTGCAGACATGGCCTCGGAACACATGAGATCGAAAGGTCGAGCATGAATCGTATAGTTGATATGATTAGCATAGAGATGTTTACCACTGAAACTATACTCAACTCACGTGATGATCGGACTTGAGTTAGTGGATTTGGATCATGCACCACTCAAATGACTAGAGGGATGTATTTTTTGAGTGGGAGTTTATTAGTAATTTGATTAGTTAAACTCTAATTGTCTTGAACATAGTCTAAGTCCACTTTGCAATATTTTATGTTGTAGATCAATGGCTCACACAGTAGCAACCCTGAATTTCAATATGTTCCTAGAGAAAGCTAAGTTGAAAGATGATGGAAGCAACTTTGTAGACTGGGCACGTAATCTTAGGCTCATCCTACAAGCTGGGAAAAAGAATTATGTCCTTGATGCTGCGCTAGGAGATGAACCACCCGCTACGTCTGACCAAGATGTTTTGAACGCTTGGCAATCGCGTAAGGAGGACTACCGAGTAGTTCAATGTGCAGTCTTGTATGGCTTAGAACCGGGACTTCGACGAAATTTGGAGCGTCATGGAGCATGTGAGATGTTCCAGGAGTTGAAGTTTATCTTTCAGAAGAATGCACGGATCGAGAAGTATGAGACCTCCGATAAATTCTATGCTTGCAAGATGGAGGAGAATTCGTCTGTCAATTAACATGTGCTCAAAATGTCTGGGTACTCAAACCATCTAGCTGAGCTGGGGATTGAACTCCCGCAAGAGGCTATCACTGACAGAATTCTTCAATCACTGCCACCTAGCTATAAGAGCTTTGTGTTGAACTATAACATGCAAGGTATGAACAAGTCACCCGGCGAGTTATTCGCGATGCTGAAAGTCGCAGAGTCGGAACTTCGGAAAGAGCATCAAGTGTTGATGGTCAATAAGACCACTGGTTTCAAGAGAAACGGCAAAGGCAAGAAGGGTAACTCCAAAGAAGAGCGGCAAGCCTGTCGCCAATCCGACGAAGGAACCCAAGGCTGGACCTAAGCCGGAAACAGAGTGTTATTATTGCAAGGGGATGGGTCAGTGGAAGCGCAACTACCCCAACTATTTGGCTGATAAGAAGGCGGCCAAAGAAAAATCAGGTATATGTGATATACATGTTATTGATGTGTACTTAACCAACTCTCGTAGTAGTGCCTGGGTATTTGATACCGGTTCTGTTGCTCATATTTGCAACTCGGAGGAGGAATTGCGGAATAAATGAAGGCTGACGAAGGATGAAGTGACGATGCGCGTGGGAAATGGTTCCAAGATTGATGCAATCGCCGTCAGCACAGTCTCACTTCAGTTACCATCAGGATTACTTATGAACTTAAATAATTGTTATTTAGTGCCTGCGTTAATCATGAACATTATATGTGGATCTTGTTTATTGCGAGACAGTTACTCGTTTAAGTCAGAGAATAATGGTTGTTCTATTTATATGAGTAATATCTTTTATGGTCATGCACCCAATGTGAGAGGATTGTTCATATTGAATCTTGATTGTGATGACACACATATACATAACATTGAGACCAAAAGATGTAGAGTTAACAATGATAGCGCCACGTTTTTGTGGCACTGCCGCTTAGGTCATATTGGAGTAAAGCGCATGAAGAAACTCCATTCCTATGGACTTTTGGAGTCACTTGATTTTGAATCACTTGACATGTGCGAACCATGCCTCATGGGCAAGATGTCTAAGACTCCGTTCTCTGGAATAATGGAGCGTGCAAGTGACTTGTTGGAGATCATACATACCGATGCATGCGGTCCGATGAGTGTGGAGGCGCGCGGCGGATATCATTATTTTCTCACCTTCACTGACGATTTGAGTAGTATGGATATATCTACTTGATGAAGCACAAGTCTGAAACATTTGAGAAGTTCAAGCAATTTCAGAGTGAAGTTGAAAATCATCGTAACAAGAAGATCAAGTTCCTACGTTCTGATCGTGGGGGCGAATATGTGAGTTTCGAGTTTGCTGCTCACTTAAGACAATGTGGAATTGTTTCACAGTTGACACCGCGTGGAACACCACAGTGCAATGGTGTGTCCGAACGTCGTAATCATACTTTGTTAGATATGGTGCGATCTATGATGTCTCTTACCGATTTGTCGTTATTGTTTTGGGGTTATGCATTAGAGACAGTTGTATTCACTTTAAATAGGGCACCGTCAAAATCCGTTGAGACGACACCATATGAGCTATGGTATGGCAAGAGGCCAAAGCCGTCATTTCTTAAAGTTTGGGGATGTGATGCTTATGTCAAAAAGTTTCAGCCTGAAAAGCTGGAACCCAAAGCGGAAAGGGCGTCTTCATAGGTTACCCAAAGGAGACAGTTGGGTACACCTTCTATCTCAGATCCGAGGGCAAAGTGTTTGTTGCTAAAAACGGAGATTTTCTTGAGAATGAGTTTCTCTCGAAAGACTTGAGTGGGAGGAAGATAGAACTTGATGAGGTTGTAGAACCTCTGCTCCCTCTAGATGGTGGCGCAGGGCAGGGGGAAACCTCTGTCGAAGCGACACCGGTTAAGGAGGAAGCTGATGATGATGATCATGAAGCTTCAGATCAAGTTGCTATCAGACCTCGCAGGTCGACGAGATCACATACTGCTCATGAGTGGTACGGTAATCCTGTCTTATCGATCATGTTGTTAGACAACAATGAACCTGCGAATTATGAAGAAGAAATGGTGGGCCCTGATTCCAACAAATGGCTGGAGGCCATGAAGTCTGAGATAGGATCTATGTATGCAAACAAAGTGTGGACTTTGGAAGTATTACCTGAAGGTCGCAAGGCTATTCAGAACAAATGGATCTTTAAGAAGAAGATGGACGCGGACGGTAATGTGACCGTTTATAAAGCTCGACTTGTGGCAAAGGGTTTTTCACAAGTTCAAGGAGTTGACTACAATGAGACGTTCTCACCGGTAGCGATGCTTAAGTCCGTCTGAATCATGTTAGCAATAGCTGCATTTTAGATTATGAAATCTCGCAGATGGATGTCAAAACGGCGTTCCTTAACGGTTTTCTTAAGGAAGAGTTGTATACGATGCAACCCGAAGGTTTTGTCAATCCAAAGAATGCTAACAAAGTATGCAAGCTCCAGCGATCCATTTATGGACTGGTGCAAGCATCTCGGAGTTGGAATAAGCGCTTTGACGAGGTGATCAAAGCATTTGGGTTTATACAAGTTGTTGGAGAATCTTGTATTTACAAGAAAGTGAGTGGGAGCTCTGTGGCGTTTCTAATATTATATGGGGATGACATATTGCTGATTGGAAACAATGTGGAGTTTTTAGAGAGCGTAAAAGATTACTTGAACAAATGTTTTTCTATGAAGGACCTAGGAGAAGCTGCTTACATTCTAGGCATTAAGATCTATAGGGATAGATCGAGGCGCCTGATAGGACTTTCACAAAGCACATACCTTGATAAAGTTTTGAAGAAGTTCAAAATGGAACAGTCCAAGAAGGGGTCTTTGCCAGTATTACAAGGTATAAAGTTGAGTAAGACTCAGTGTCCAGTAACTGCGGAAGATAGAGAAAAGATGAGTACCGTCCCCTATGCTTCAGCCATAGGGTCTATCATGTATGAAATGTTGTGCACTAGATCGGACGTCAGCCTGGCCATAAGTATGGTAGGAAGGTTTCAAAGTAATCCATGAGTGGATCACTGGACGACGGTCAAGAATATTCTGAAGTACCTAAAAAGGACTAAGGAAATGTTTCTCGTTTATGGAGGTGATGAAGAGCTCGTCGTAAAGGGTTACGTAGATGCAAGCTTTGACACTGATCCGGATGACTCTATGTCTCAAACCGGATACGTATTTATTCTTAATGGGGGTGTGGTAAGCTGGTGCAGTTCCAAGCAAAGCGTCGTAGCGGATTCTACATGTGAAGCGGAGTACATGGCTGCCTCGGAGGCAGCTAAGGAGGGTGTCTGGATGAAGCAGTTCATAACGGATCTTGGAACTGTGCCGAGCGCATTAAACCAATAACTCTGTTATGTGACAACACTCGTGCCATTTCTTTAGCAAAGGAACCAAGGTTTCACAAGAAGACCACACACATCAAACGACGTTTCAACCTCATCCGCGACTACGTCGAAGGAGAGGACGTATATATTTGCAAAGTGCACGCGGATATGAATTTAGCAGACCCGCTGACTAAACCTCTTCCACGAGCGAAGCATGATCAACACCAGAACTATATGGGTGTTAGATTCATTTCAATGTAAATTGCATAGCGATGTGAGACTAGATTACTGACTCTAGTGCAAGTGGGAGACTGTTGGAAATATGCCCTAGAGGCAATGATAAAATAGTTATTATTATATTTCCTCTTTCAAGATCATCGTTTATTATCCATGCTATAATTGTATTGAATGAAAGCATAGATACATGTGTGGATATATAGACAAAACAATATCCCTAGCAAGCCTCTAGTTGGCTAGCCAGTTGATCAAGGATGGTTAAGGTTTTCTAACCATATGCAAGTGTTGTCACTTGATAACTAGATCACATCATTAAGAGAATCATGTGATGGACAAGACCCAAATTATAATCGTAGCATGTGATCGTGTCATTTTGTTGCTACTGTTTTCTGCGTGTCAAGTATTCATTCCTATGACCATGAGATCATGTAACTCACTAACTCCGGAGGAATACCTTGTGTGTATCAAACTTCACAACATTACTGGGTGACTATAAAGGTGCTCTATGGGTATCTCCGAAGGTGTCCATTGAGTTAGCATGGATCAAGATTGGGATTTGTCACTCCGTGTGACGGAGAGGTATCTCGGGGGCCACTCGGTAATACAACATCACAAACATGCCTTGCAAGCAATGTGTCTCAAGTGTAAGTCACAGGATCTTGTATTACGGAACGATTAAAGAGACTCGCCGGTAACGAGATTGAAATAGGTATAGGGATACCGACAATCAAATCTCGGGCAAGTAACATACCGAAGGACAAAGGGAATGATATACGGGATTATATGAATCCTTGGCACAGAGGTTCAACCGATAAGATCTTCGTAGAATATGTAGGATACAATATGGACATCCAGGTCCCGCTATTGGATATTGACCGAGGAGTGTATCGGGTCATGTCTACATAGTTCTCGAACCCGCAGGGACTGCACACTTAAGGTTCGATGATGTTTTAGTATAGTTGAGTTATATGTGTTGGTGACCGAAGGTTGTTCGGAGTCCCGGATGAGATCACGGACGTCACGAGGGTTTCCCGAATGGTCCGGTAACGAAGATTGATATATAGGATGGTTTCATTTGGTTACCAGAAAGTTTTCGGGCCTTACCGGCAGTGTACCGGGAGTAACGAATGGGTTCCGGGTATTCACCGGGAGGGGCCCACCCACCCGGGAGTGAGCCCAGTAACCCTAGAGTGGCGCACCAGCCCTTAGTGGGCTGGTGAGTCCAGCCCAAGAGGGCTATGGCGCCACAAGTGGAAAAAACCAAAGGAAAAGAAAAAACAAGGAAAGGGGGAGGGAAGGAAGGTGTGGACTCCTTTCCCCAAACCGAATTGGGGTGGGAGTCCACCTACTCCTAATTGGTCGGCGCCCTTGGGGCTCCCTTGATCCCCAAGGCTATACCCTCCCCTCATCCTATATATATTGGTGGTTTTAGGGCTTTTGAGACACAACTTTTGTAACGACCAAGATGCGGTCCTTTCCGTTCTGGGGATCGAGGCCCCGAATTGGAAAGGAGCGCATCTAAGCGTCTCGCAAACAGGTAACATAGCACATACATAATAATAAAAGATAGACAATCAGGGGTTCAATTGCCTTCTCATAAATATATCAGAGTACATCACGCATACAACCAAAGTAGTTCCGCTACAGACTACAAAATAAGAGAAAAGGCTATGCTACCCTGCCTGCTGGCCCACGATCACGACCACGCCTCAATCTTCTGGATAGTTCACATACAGGCGGTCGGTCTCCTCATCGTACTGCCACGCCAGCTGCGTGCCGTCGGGATCATCTGTCTCTGGTGTACCTGAACCTGTTGGTATTGTGGAGGAATCCGTGAGCCACGTGGACTCAGCAATCTAAGACCTTGGTGCCACAACTAGTCAAGTTATTAGGTAGGATAAGGTGAAGTGTTTAAGGTTGCACCATCCTAAGCTTGATATGGTGGCTAACTTACGCAGAACATTTATGAAGGTGGACTATACTAGCGGTCGACAAATACTTGATCACTAAGTGACCCTGAACACCTACCTACGTCAATCATAACCCCACCGTGTTTCCGATTGAAGAGAGATCTTCGAGGGGACAGTCACGGTTACGCACACGGTTGGCAATTTTATTAGCTTATGTTTAAGTTATCTAGAACCGGATGTTAACAAAATATTCCAAGTTGCCACATAACCGCGGGTACGGCTTTCCGAAAGATTAAACCCTACAGGGGTGCTCCAACTAGTCCATCACAAACGTACACAGGCCGCAAAGTAATCCTCTATCGCGAATCTCGTGATCTCGTCGGATTCCTTAGAGGAAAACCTCAACTCTGGGGAGAACCAAAGCTTCACTGGGATTCCTATACGCAAGATATATCGCTAAGGTAAGGCAAGGCTAGCAGGACCTCCCGACGTGTCGAAGACCCTGATAAGAGCCGCGTATCTCAGTCTCAGGACACGCCGGATGAGCGATGGTTACCACGCCAAAACACCGAGTTGCCCCGGGGAGCGTAATAAGCTGCCCTGGGTTGGACCAACACTCATGAGGAGCACTGGCCCGGGTTGTTGATTAAATTCCTCGGGGTAGCTATTCCCTATGCAGATTATTAAGTGATTAGAAAATTAACACCAATGTTGGGTCCTGCCAGACAAGTCTTAGCACTACGCGATTTATCAAGGGGGTCCCCATAACTACCCCGAACGTGTTAGGAGCGATCAATATGGAATCAAACACCGGTAGCCGGTAACTATGGCGGCAATAACGGAACAAAGCACCTGGCAAAAGGCTAGGCCTTCCGTTATTTACCAAGTATATAGGTGCATTAATTAAATAACAGAATTTAAGATAATGATATCGAGCTCATGTTATCACATGAGTCAAAGCACCTGCATCTAGCAACGCTAACATTAGTAGCTGAGCAAAGCCTACTTAGACATTCAAGTTTGCTAGGAAGAGATCAGTGTTTGGGTTCATGGCATATCAAGAGGCAAATATTTCAGTGGTAGGCAGCGAGCATATGACAAAGGAAACGCAATCTAGCATAACAAGTCTAGAGATGGAATCAAGGTCATATCATCTTTCCTGTGATATCCTCAGCTTGGAATGGTTCTTGATCGTCCTGCAGGTTCTCTCCTGACTCCACGTATTCGTACTCCGATCCCGATGCTACCCAACATAAGAATAACATCCAATGAACAACAGCACCTCAAGATGCAACAAGCACATGATGCATGAGATGAAAATGAGCATGCATCACTATTTCTATCACTAGCACAAGCAAAAGAAGCTAAAACATGTTCCTGGAAAGAAATGCATGCTAACCTATTTTGACATGCATGAGAATAACATGATCAGATGTGTCTCGAGAAAACGAAGCAAAACTATATAAGGAACATTACAATCGGAGCTACGGATCAACACGAATCAACGAAACAAGATATGAAGCCCTACGTGTCAAAATCTTCACCACACACTCAAATGGCACAAATCTGGTATTCCCAGGTTGCCAAGACATAAAACAACCCATCATGGATGGGGTGGAGCAAACAAGAACACCACAACATCAACTAAGCACTCACAATCATCAAAATGACAAAACTACACAATCTGCCATAAACTGCATCATAGCACTTTGTGAGCTACATGCAAAGCACCTATAGCCACCCAACTATGACAAAAAAAATATGTGGTTGTAGCTAGCCAAGAATACTACCAGCAAAAGCAAGAATCACACAAAAAGGAATTAAACACATGAAGATACAAGGCTGCAAACTTGCCCAAAACCATTAGATCACACAGACTTAGTGAAAATTCCTGCACCTAACTTTCTGTCTTTGCTCTAAAGCCTTTTGACAGCAGCCAAAACAATATCTATAGGACTCCAAATGACATGAAATTTTACAGGGAGCTAGACAAACATATCAGGTCCAACTTTGTAGTTGAAAGCTAAGGCTAGATCACAACATAATGACCAGAACAACCTCATCTACAGGAGAAGAAAATATAAACAGATTCTCAGACTTCACTAATCTGGAATTTCAGCCACATGCCTACTTTGGATGGGCACAACTTGCACACATGGATTCCAAATCATGAATTGAAACCAACATGTGGTAGAGGGGGTCACCCTCTACTACCACAACCAAGAAACAAATACAAGAGCTCATCACAATTCATGGAACCAAGCTCTAAACTTAGAAGAAAATGCAAATATGCCATCTCCAGAAAAATGTTCCAATGGCAAAAATGATTTCACCAATGGATTCCTGGGATCTTTCTAACCCAAAACCATATATAAAATATATGCACTTGCTTGGAGCAAGTGAGCTCAAACTAGGAAGGAAAAACTACATAGAATCCAACATAGTGAATAGTGCAACATTTCATGCAATCTCACTAGAACAACTATCACATAGCTATGCTCATGTGCACAAAGACAATATGGACATGAGGGTTTGGACCCCATGTTGGTGTCATGCACATCAACAACACAAACACTTCTCTCACTAAATCACCCACACACACACACATCATGCCCTCTCTCATATTAAACATGAGGAGGTGCACAAATTGCATATGGGGCTGTTTTCACCACATACATAACAACAACACAATCTCATCACAAGCTCTAAAACCCCAAGAACAACATGAGGGGGAAAACTACCACGCAAGTCATATGGAAGCTTCACTTACATGCACTTACTAGGAATCACACATGTGTGTGCACCACCTACACACACATCACCTCAACACACACACACACCTACTCATATGCATACCATCTAGTAGCCACCAAACCACCTGCACATGCTAGCAAAGCAAAATATTACTATCACATGCATATGACACAAACACACACATACATGCATACACTAGCATCACCACATGTGTGTGCAACACACACACACACACATGCACACACCTACTGCCATATAACTAGCCAAATAAGCACAATGAAACAAGCCACCTACACATGCATCATCTACAAGGGGAAGCACCACACACACTACTTATGTGAGCATCACCACATGTATGTGCACCCACATACACCTACACATCCCACATGAACACACATACAATCTGCCACTTCGCTAGCCAGCAAAAGAGTAAATAAAATACAATGCCACTTGTCTCCTATTGAATTAGGCACAAGTATAGCAAACAAAGGCAAGGGGAAAAAATAGAAAGAAGGAAAAAGAAAATGCACACACCTACTGCCATATAACTAGCCAAATAAGCACAATGAAACAAGCCACCTACACATGCATCATCTACAAGGGGAAGCACCACACACACTACTTATGTGAGCATCACCACATGTATGTGCACCCACATACACCTACACATCCCACATGAACACACATACAATCTACCACTTCGCTAGCCAGCAAAAGAGTAAATAAAATACAATGCCACTTGTCTCCTATTGAATTAGGCACAAGTATAGCAAACAAAGGCAAGGGGAAAATAGAAAGAAGGAAAAACAAAATGGGGTCTCTCTGGGTTTCGAACCACAGAGCCCCTGGTGCAAACGTCTGTGCATCCAGTCCAGTACATGTACCATGCCGTGTGCCACGACGGGTCACAAACGTCATGAACAACATGACTGCGCACCTGTCCGCAAACATCCGTGTAACCGCAAGGGTCGGCTCTGATACCAAACTTGTAACACCCCGAACAGGTCACAAACGTCATGAACAACATGACTGCGCACCTGTCCGCAAACATCCATGTAACCGCAAGGGTCGACTCTGATACCAAACTTGTAACACCCCGAACACACCCATCGGTGGTCGTTACTCCTAGCGAGATCTAGACTGGCCCCACATATCAATACTAGTCTTTTCTGTGTACTTTGTCCTCACTCATGCGCACCCGGGATGAACTTCCCGGTCGGTCACCCATCCTAGAACTACTCCAAGCCGAGCATGCTTAACTTGTGAGTTCTGTTCGAATGGGCTCCCGGAAAAGAAGGAATTCCTTATTGATATGAGTAGTCTATCATCCCTAATAAGCCAGGCTATCACAAACACACCACAGCACAACCACTCGCTACTGCTACTGCCTTTGACAGAGAGATGGGATTGAACATGGTAAGGCTTCCCTGTAGATTACTGTGCCGAAAATAATCAAACCAAAAAGGTGCCGAGGGGGATTCGAACCCACGCCCTACTCATCAGGCACACAGCACCACTACCGCTACGCTACGGCTCGACAACTGACAGAGAAGGTGCAGAAAAGAAGAAAAGGAACCCCTCTCTGCTTATCTGCTGCCCACAGCTTGCCGGAACAGAGGAGGGGTCTCGCCTGCGCTACTCTGCTGCTGCTGCTGCGCTACGATGGGAGGCACTAGGGCTACGAGGAGGACACCCCTCTCTGCTGCCGAAACCTGCGAGCACCACACCACACACAATCTCTGCACCCCAAGCACACACATGCACCACGAGCACCTCTGTGCTACTAAACACTTCGCCGGCGACCGAAACAGAGGTGAACGGCGGCGACTACCACGACCACCAACGGCCAAACTACGCTGCGGAGGGGGAAGTAGGATCCGCAGGGGAACCATTCCCGCCTCAAAACCACCCTTGAGCCGCAGCTATCAACGAGCAGAAGCTGCTATCGTTTGCAAGCGTTGCACCCTGCTACTGCACCCGAGTGACCCAACGACAAGGAGCTCGAGTCTATGCGCTAGAGAGGAAGGAGCTGGTCTAAGCTGCTCACCGAGGGGAAGACGAGAGAGGAGGGCGACACATCATGGAAGAAGAAGAAGCGGCGACGAGGTGCAGCAGGGACGGCCACCGTAGAGGAGGAAGAGGAGGACGACGAGGCCGACGACGTGGTCGCTCCCGTTGCTCGCTCTTGACGGGAATGGGCCCCCCTTGACCACCGCACCCTCTTGCACTGGTTGGAGCAGGAGGAGGAGCAACGATCCGCCGGCGTCGAGCTCACCTGGACCCGGCCATGGCGTTGGAGACGACGAGGAACTTCCTGGCGGCGCTGGAAGGAGGATAGGAGGGGGAAGATGGAACCCTAGCTGCAGGGGGAGACGAGCCACATCTTATAACACCTCGGGGGGCGAGCTGGAGCCGCAAGATCAAGGCAAGGGCGATCGGGAGGCTGAGGGTTGTTCGTACAGGCGTGACATCGCCAGGAGGAAGACGAGCGACGGTGAGGTGGGCTCCTGGGGCGAAGAGGAGGAGAAGATGGGCCGGCCTAGGTGGGAGGAACCCACTGGCGCCACTCAGGCAGAAAAGAAAACATGTGCTTTTCTATTTAAAGAAAATGCTAGAAGGAAAAGAAATAAGCAAAGCGAACTAGTGGGGATAAAATCAAAATAAAATACCCCCTGGTCATAGAAAAATATGACCTATCTAAATAAAATAAGAACAAGATTTTTAGGAGCAAGCAATATTTCACAAAACAGAATTAATACCTCTGTTTTGTATTTATTGCACTGTTTAAAACACTTTTAAAATCACCAAACTTGCACAACTTAACACCCACTATATTCCCTAAACATTGGACATTTTAAAATCAGGGAAGGAATAGTTGGAGTAAGGAGCTAGAGATAAGTTGAGAGAAAGGGTCTTCTTTTGAAAAACTAGTGCCACCACAATACTATTACTACTAGCCACATGAAATCACAAGGTAACCACACCACATGAGAACACAATGCAAACTCAAGACAAGACATGGCATGGAATGATATGTTATGCATGCATGCAAGAGAAGGAAACAAAAAGGAACATCACATGAAGTCATGGCACAAATGATATCATCATAACCATGACAAGGTGGACCCACTCGCAATAGGTTCCAAATATGGCAATTACACACTTGGGGCATTACAAACTCTCCCACACTACAAAGAAGATCTCGCCCTCGAGATCTAAGACTGAAAGAAATCGGGAAATTCGGAACGAAGGTGATCCTCGCGTTCCCACGTAGCCTCTTTATCAGAATGGTGTGACCACTGCACTTTGAGAAATTTGACAGTCTTGTTACGGGTCTTGCGCTCAGTCGCCTCGAGAACCGCAACTGGATGCTCACGATAAGAAAGGTCAGGCTGAAGGTTGATGTCTTGAAGATGCACAGTGCGCTCGGGGTTCTTGAAACACCTCCGAAGCTGAGCAACATGGAACACATCATGGACATTTGCAAAGGTTGACGGAAGCTCGAGCTGGTACGCAAGGTCGCCTCTCTTTCCAACCACTCTGAACGGACCAACGAAACGAGGCGCAAGCATGCCTTTGATGCCAAAGCGTTGCATACCCTTCATAGGCGACACCTTGAGATAGACAAAGTCATCAAGCTCATAAGACATGTCACGGTGCTTGCTATCATAATAGCTCTTCTGACGGGACTGAGCTGCTCTGAGGTTGTCGCTAATGATCCGACACATCTCCTCACCTTCTTCTATCATATCATTCCCAAGGATCTGACGCTCGCCGGTCTCGGACCAGTTGAGCGGAGTACGACACTTCCCGCCATAAAGAATTTCAAACGGAGCCTTGCCAGAACTAGCTTGATAACTGTTGTTATACGAGAACTCCGCGAAAGGCACACAATCTTCCCACTTCATGCCAAAAGAGATAACAGAGGCTCTCAGCATATCCTCAAGAACTTGATTCACTCTCTCCACTTGACCACTAGTCTGAGGATGGAACGTTGTGCTGAAGCGGATCTTCGTGCCCATAGCAGACTGAAAGGAATCCCAGAACTTGGAAGTGAAGATACTTCCGTGATCTGAAGAGATCATCATAGGCACGCCGTGCAAAGAGACAATCCTGGAGGTGTACAACTCTGCCAGCTGAGCTGCTGAAATGGACTCCTTGACTGGAAGAAAATGAGCCACTTTACTCAACTTTTCGATGACGACGAAGATAGCATCATTACCTTTCTTGGACTTCGGAAACCCGGTGACGAAATCCATCTCAATGTGATCGAACTTCCACTCGGGAATCGGCAAAGGCTGCAAAAGGCCTGCTGGGCGTTGATGTTCTGCTTTCACCCTTTGACATACATCACATTCATTTACGAATTGAGCAATCTCACGCTTCATACGAGTCCACCAGAAGGTTTGCTTCAAGTCGTGGTACATTTTGGAGCTTCCAGGATGAATAGAGAGCAGAGAGTTATGAGCTTCCTCCATGATTGCCTTCCTGAGATCACCTTTCGGGACGACAAGGCGATCCTCGAAAAACAACGTGTCTCTGGCATCAAGAGTGAAGCACTTATACTTGGGGAGACTCTTTCCCACGCCAATCTTGACCTTCTTCACCATAGCGTCAAGAAGCTGAGCTGCTCTAACCTGATCTTCCAAGGTAGGAGAGATCTGAAGGTTTGTAAGGAATCCCTGAGGTACTAGCTGAAGGTTGAGCTTCCTGAAAGACTCACAAAGACCCGACTGGAGAGGTTGCAGAATCAGACTATTGCAATATGACTTCCTGCTCAAAGCATCTGCCACGACATTAGCTTTGCCTGGCGTGTACTCAACACTCGGATTAAAATCCTGGAGCATTTCTACCCCACGTGTTTGCCGAAGATTCAAGTTAGGCTGAGTGAAGATGTACTTGAGACTCTTGTGATCGGTAAAAACTTCAACCTTACGCTACAACAAGAGATGTCTCCAAGTCATCAAAGCGTGAACCACAGCTGCTAGCTCAAGATCATGCACAGGATAGTTCTTCTCCGCAGGCTTCAACTGCCTGGAGGTATAAGCAACCACCTTCTTATCTTGCATCAGGACTGCACCAAGACCCTGGAGAGAAGCGTCGCAAAAGGCCTGGTACGGCTTGGAATCATCCGGAGGGACCAAGACTGGAGTGGAGGTAAGCTTCTCTTTGAGTGTATCGAATGCCAGTTGACACTCTGGAGACCAAGCATACTTAACACCCTTCTGAAGAAGACTTGAGAGCGGCTTGGCCATCTTGGAGAAGTTCTCAACGAACCTTCTGCAATAGCCAGCAAGCCCGAGAAAGCTTCGAAGCTGCTTCACATTCTGCGGAGGCTCCCATTCAACAATGGCCTGAACCTTGGACGGATCAACTTTAATGCCCTCGGCAGAGATAATGTGCCCAAGATAAACCACTTCTTTCAGCCAGAACTCGCACTTGGAAAACTTAGCATACAGCTTGTACTCTCTCAGTTTATCAAGCACCAACCTGAGATGTTCTTCATGTTCTTCCTCAGTTTTAGAAAAGACCAGAATGTCGTCGAGATAGAGCAAGACAAAGTCATTCTTGAACGGAGAGAATATATAGTTCATCAATCGACAGAATGTCGGAGGAGCATTTGCCAGACCAAAAGACATGACCGTATACTCATACGAGCCAAAACTAGTCCCGAAGGCAGTCTTCGGAATATCTTCTTCGCGAATGCGAATTTGATGATAGCCCATTCTGAGATCAAGCTTCGAGAATACCTTAGCACCTTTCAACTGTTCGAACAACTCAGTTATGTTCGGAAGTGGATATTTGTTCCTGATTGTCTTCTTATTCAATGGACGGTAATCGACACACAACCGGTCCGTGCCATCCTTTTTCTTGACAAACAGAACACCATAGCCCCACGGAGACGAGCTCGGTCTGATCAAACCCAAACGCTCCTGCTCATCGAGTTGCCTCTTAAGTTCCTTCAATTCTTCTGGACCCAGCTTGTACGGCCGTTTGCACACTAGCTCTGTGCCTGGCTCAAGCTCAATGACAAACTCAACTTCACGGTGCGGAGGCATGCCTGGCAGCTCTTCAGGAAACACATCTTCATATTCGCAGACCACTGGGACTTGCTCAATAGGATTGATCTCACCCTTTTCATTCAAGGAGAATAGACGGATTGTATCATCGCGCGCCGCGAATATAATCACGTCTTCCGAAGAGTGGGTAAGCTTCACTTCTTTGGCTTCACAATCAATTGATGCCTTGTTCATGGCCAGCCAGTCCATACCAAGAATCAAGTCGATGTCGGAATTGCCTAAGACAATAGGAGACGCCAGAAAGGAATAACTGCCTATCTTGACAGAAGCATCCAGAACCCTCATGTGCGAACTCATGCGCATGCCCGGAGAAACCACATGGAAGGGACTATCCAAATGAATTGCAGGAATATCATGCTTAGCTATGAAAGGCTTGGAGATGAAGCAATGCGATGCACCAGAATCAAATAACACTTTAGCAGGAATATCATTGACGAGGATATTACCCATGATCACATCTGACGAGTTCTCTGCTTCAGCTGCGTTCACCATGTTGACTTGAGCTGATCTGGGGTTGAACTTGACAAGAGCGTTGCTTGGAGGTTTGCCTGGAGGAGGAGGAGGCGGTCGGAGCTGAGAAGTACATTTGTTGGCATAGTGACCCTTCTGCCCACACTTGTGACAAGTGACATCTGCTGGCTACCGGTACTGTGTCTGAGGAGGCCCTTGCTTCTGATGCTGGTATCTCTGTTGGAAGACAGGGTTGGGTGGGTGGGAAGAACCACGACCACCTGAGTGCTTAAGCTGATGCGAGTGCCGAGGAGGAGGAGGAGAAACCCAAAACTTTTGTTCCTTCTGAACCACCTGAGTCGAGGAAGAGCTGGAATCTTTGAAGCGCTTCTTAGAATTTTCCACCCTGAGCAAGGTTGCCTCTGCTCTGAGAGCTAGGCTGTAGAACTTGTCGAACTCCTCAGGATCGTGCAAGGCAAGAGCTAACTGCAAGTCTTCTTTCAAGCCACCTCGGAACTGATAAATCTTGCTCTTCTGGTCAGGGATATCCTGCAGCGCGTAACGGGCCAGCTCGTGAAACTCAACGTTGTACTTGTACACGGAATTTCCACCCTGCTTCAAACGCCTGAACTTCTCACGCATCTCCTCCACAAAACTGGAAGGGATGTAGTGGGACCTGAAGTCACGACAGAACTCATCCCAAGACATTACCCTGGCGCCTCTGGAGTCCTTCAGTTGCTGCCACCATATAGAAGCCTGCCCCTTCAACTGAAACATTGCAAACTTCACATAATCCTCCGGACGCACATTGCTACACTCGAAATGTTTGTTCATATCACGGATCCAATCTTCTGCATCAAATGGCTGGTCGCATGAAGTGAACGTCTTTGGCTAGTTTGACAGGAACTGACTCAGACTCGCAAACTGATTTCCACCATACTGAAAATTGCCTGGCTGTTGGTTGGCTCTCTCTTGCAGCAACTGTATCAGCATCTGGGTGTTTGCATTAGTAGCTGCCATCATTGCTTGCCAGGCCTCTGCAGGAGGAGGCGGCGGCGGCGGAGGGTTCTCCGGAGGAGGAGGTGGAGGCGGCATATCCTCACGCCCTGGGTTCTGACGAGTCGGTGGAGCCATCCTCAAGACGGACAACATATTAGTCCACAGAATAATTGAAGATATTGCTGAATCAGAAGACAGGAATATCTGAACAGAATTTAGCAATTGTACTTGAACAACATAGCAAGAATGCATCCTCAAAGTGACGGACGACAAAATTCCGATAAGGACCACTGCAAACAAGTGTGAGCTAGAATTGCTTGGAACAGACATATGATCGAGATTTCCCCAACCTCAATCATGCGTCTGTAGGAAGATAGTCCTATAATATACTACTTGATATCCCACCTATGAATTCCCGAAATAACTGGTCATGCAATCTGGTACACGGATACAAGGAGTATATCACACAACTCCTAAACTAACCCGTCACCTGTATCACATCCGTCAACACACAACCAGCATCTCGGATCTTCATCTACAATAGACCCTCGTGATCACAATGATACTAAGTATGGCAGTACTCCCGAACAATCTGCACCAGTACTGGGGACATCGGGGTTATCTCGCCACTACCAGTATTGAAGCAATAACGAACATCCTTCGTTCTTATATACTCAGAAATCTGAATGATGGCGATGTGTGCAAGAACCCCCTCGAGCTCAACTCCCGTGAAACTCAAAGCAGATAGGAGGCACCAGGACAGGACTCCATCACATCGAAATCATATAGATTTCACAAATACCCGCGTGATCCTAAAAAAAAAATTGAGCGAGAAAAGGAGTAGAGTTAAAGATTTCCTAAGCCGGGAACCTCACCAGAGCATAGAAGAGGAGAAAAAAGAATCCTACTCTCCTATATAACTAAGACTCAAAACATTTTCTAGACTCGACTCGGTCAAGTACGATCACATAAAGGCTCCTATGGTCGTAAGGCTCTAATTACCAACTTGTTTGCGAGACGCTTAGATGCGCTCCTTTCCAATTCGGGGCCTCGATCCCCAGAATGGAAAGGACCGCATCTTGGTTGTTACAACTTTGCCACGTGCAACTCAAACCTATACCACGTAGTTCTTCCCCTAGATTGGATTTCTGCGGAGCTCGGGAGGAGCCGTGCAGGAGTAGATCATCACCACCACCGGTGCGCCATCACGCTGCCAGAGAACTCATCTACTTCTCCGTCTCTCTTGTTGAATCAAGAAGGACGAGATCGTCATCAAGTTGTACATGTGCTAAACGCGGAGGTGCCGTCCATTCGGCGCTAGATCGGAATGGATCGTGGGACGGATCGTGGGACGATGGTGATTTGAATCATGAAGCTGTACCACTACATCAACCGCGTTTCTTAACGCTTCCCGCTTAGCGATCTACAAGGGTATGTGGATCTAATCTCCCCTCGTAGATGAACATCACCATGATAGGTCTTCGTGTGCATAGGATTTTTTTTGTTTCCCATGCAACGTTCCCCAACAAGGGGCCCTAGTGCATGACAGGTGGGCCTTTGTGGCCCAGTGTTAGTGGCATTGCTACATGAGTGAAAGGACGTGGATGTCGCCTAGAGGGGGGGGTGAATAGGCGCTTTAAAATAATTAAGGTTTAGGCTTGAACAAATGCGGAATAAAACTAACGTTTAATATGTCAAGCACAAAACCTACAAACAACAAGGCTCACCTATGTGCACCAACAACTTATGCTAAGCAAGATAAACAACTAAGTGATAGCAAGATATATTACAATAAACAATATGTCTATCACAAAGTAAAGTGCACAAGTAAAGGGTTCGGGTAAGAGATAACCGAGGCACGGGGAGACGATGATGTATCCCGAAGTTCACACCCTTGCAGATGCTAATCTCCGTTAGAGCGGTGTGGAGGCACAATGCTCCCCAAGATGCCACTAAGGCCACCGTAATCTCCTCACGCCCTCGCACAATGCAAGATGCCGTGATTCCACTAAGGGACCCTTGAGGGCGGTCACCGAACCCGTACAAATGGCAAACCTTGGGGGCGGTCACCGAACCCGTACACGTGGCAACCCTTGGGGGCGGTTACCGGTACCCGTACAAATTGCTCGGGGCTATCTCCACAACCTAATTGGAGGCCTCGACGCTTGCCCGGAGCTTCACACCACAATGATTGAGCTCCGAGACACCACCAAGCTTCTAGGATGGCAAAGCATCCATGAAGAACAATATCTAGGGTACTAAGTACCAAAGGTAGTAAGCTTCTCAACTTCTCACTTCCACGTATCACCGTGGAGAACTCAAACCGATGCAACTAATGCAATGGCAAGAACACACGAAGTGGTCAAGTCCCTCACACTCAAATCCCTCCACAACAACAAAAGCTATGGAGAAATATGAGAGGAAGAACAAGGAGCTCACAAAGAACTCCAAGATCAAGATCCAAGGGGTTCCCCTCACATAGAGGAGAAAGTGATTGGTGGAGATGTGGATCTAGATCTCCTCTCTCTTCTCCCTCAAGAACAAGCAAGAATCATTGGAGGGATTGAGAGTAAGCAAGCTTTAAGAATGTCAACAATGGAGGTAGAACAAGAGCTCAACAGATGGATAAGGCCAAGGGGGAAGAAGACCCCCTTTATATAGTGGGGGAAGGAATCAGACCGTTACCCCCACTCTCTACCCGAGCTCCAGCGGTACTACCGCTGGCTGCAGCGGTACTACCGCTGGCACTCCAGCGGTACTACCGCTGGCCCCAGCGGTACTACCGTTGGGCCCCTAGTAGTGCAAAGGCACTACCACTGCCAAGAAAGTCTTCGCAAAAAGGTCCGTCCACGAACAAACGCTAGGCAGGCGGTACTAAGCTCCTGGAGTGGTACTACTGCTGACCAGGGGCGGTACTACCGCCAGCCAGCGGTACTACCGCCAACTCTAGCGGTACTACCGCTAGGTCTAGCGGTACTACCGCTCGCCAGTGAAACAGCCATAACTTTCGCATACGAGCTCCGAATCGAGCAAACCCAAGCTTGTTGGATTCAGGACGACAAGAGCTATCCAAACAGCAGATATGAAAATGCCAATGATATAGAGATGTGAGATCTCTATGAATGAAGAACCGGCAAAAACTCCAACATCGAAAACATCATAGTCGATGCATATGGACTCCGTTTTCGATGAACTCGAGCTTGTCACGAAGATGACCATAAGCTCTAAAACTCACAAAGAGAAACACCAAACAAGAACCAAGAAGTATGATGCAAGGATGCAAATGGTTTGAGCTCTCAACGAACGATACGATCAAGCTACTCACTTGAGAGCCCCCCTTGATAGTACATCAATCTATCCTAACCAGAAAACCTATCAAGGGCAAACCTATACCTTGCACCTCGTCCTCTTGAGCTAGATGATGATGATCTTGGCTTCCTCAAGATGGACCACCTTTCTTGATTGCGTTGGCTTGATGAAGACTAATTGATTGCTCCCCCATACTCACTATGGGTGAGCCACTCTTCAGCATATCTTCACAAGTCCATTGCCACCACAATGGACAGCAAGCTTCAAGCATGATATCTTCATGCTGATCCACTTGAACTTGCACATCGCAATCTTGATGACGATCACAACTTGACGTCATACTTCATGGGTTGTATGAGATCTTCCCTTTGACGCAAGCCCATGGAAACACACCTAACCCCTACATAGAACTCTCACGAAGACCATGGGTTAGTACACAAACACGTAATGGACAATGCTTACCATACCATGGGATCACTTGATCCCTCTCGGTACATCTTGTACGCTTTGTGTGTTGATCATCTTGATTTACTCTTTGTCTGAGATCTTGATCAACCATGTGTCTCGATGACCATTCTTTGGATAATACGATCACAACTTGACGTCATACTTCATGGGTTGTATGAGATCTTCCCTTTGACACAAGCCCATGTAAACACACCTAACCCCCACATAGAACTCTCACGAAGACCATGGGTTAGTACACAAACACGTAATGGACAATGCTTACCATACCATGGGATCACTTGATCCCTCTCGGTACATCTTGTACGCTTTGTGTGTTGATCATCTTGATTTACTCTTTGTCTGAGATCTTGATCAACCATGTGTCTCTATGACCATTCTTTGGATAATACCTTGAATACCACCTTGGTCATCATATAAACTCCTTGAACCCAACAGATGGACTTCAAGAAGTGCCTATGGACAAATCCTATAAATATAACTTAAGGTAACCATTAGTCCATAGGAATTGTCATCAATTACCAAAACCACATATGGAGATATATGCTCTAACAATGAGGAATAAAAGGGGCTTATATTGCGCCGCTGCAGCGTCTGTTAGTTCAGGGGATTAAACAAGGTTATACTCCTACTACTAGCTACCACAGCGAGGAAAACATGCAAGGTAAAAAAAGGGGGGTTTAAAGCGCGCGCGCGGGGGGGGGGGGGGGTTGAACCCGAACGCTGTGGTGCATGGGCGGCTCGGTTGCCACTTGGCCAGGGGCGGTGGATCTGCTCAGAGAGGGGATCCACCCTAGACGAAATGCAAAGAAAATGGAACACCTTGTGTGTTCAACACAGAGGCGCCTGCGACAAACCTCGTAGATGCACCCTTGCATCAGTCGCACGGGGCGCTACGCACGGGCATTGCGGGCTATGCTACGCATCTATGATGCAGAGGGGAACTTCAAGCCCATGCATGCATGAACACGGTGGAGTGCACGCGTGCATCAGCACTGGTGAAACTACGATGATGCAACGGCTCGAGCTAGAGCGGGCGACGGCGAGTGGCTGCTGACACAGATGGGAGAAGAGAGGCGAGGCTCACCGAGGGGGCAGGGAAGAGGGCGCCTAGCAAAGGAGAGGAACAACGACGACGTTGTGGTTCTGCTGCAGGAGAGGTCTCCGGAGGTGCCGAAGCACCGGTCGTCGTGGACGTCGAGGAAGAAGACCCCGACGTCCCATCTTTGCAGGAACAGATCATCTTGGCGTCCGCGTCCTCCGGGTGTAGCTCGGGAAGAAGGTGGAGCCGAACTTCGCCCACGATGAGCTTGAGCAAGAGCCGGCCATGGCGTCGGTGGTTGCACTAGAGGCGGCCCTGACGGCGCGAGGGGAGAATGAGGGGGAGAAATGGAATGCTAGGGTTGGAGAGGCGCGGGAGGGGGGGGGCTTTATTCCTCGAGCCGCGCGCTTGGAGCCATTTGATCGAGGGAAACATCCCATCGGTGGCTGCCATGGCGTCGTACAGGAGGTGACGCACGAGAGGTGGGAGAAGGGGTCGCCAGGCAGGCCTGGGGCGATTGCTACGTGTCATGGGCATGTGCTCTCCCTCTCTGCTTAAAAGGGTTTTCCAAATAATACATAACAAATTTTGGTTAAATCCCAGGGGTTAAAAGGAAAAGAGTTAGCAAAACAAAAATATCTTTGGTCTTCTAAAAACATGTCACACTTAATAAAAATAAGTTGGGCATTTTTAGAAGAGTAAAAATAATTCCCTATTATTAAAATGAGGCTATGTTTTAAATAAAAACCCAGAGGAAATACATCCAAACCAGAGGGTGTTGCACTCCACAAATAGTAAGAAGAATTTTAGATGGGAGGAACATTTTATTTGACCCAAATTAGAAACTTGAACTCAACCACTAATTAAATTGGAAGAAGGTTTTTTAAAAGGGTATGGTGCAACAAATGGGTTTGAGATGAATCTTGTTGCACCCAATCACATGCCACTTTCACACCTTGCACACACACTTCATACCAAGGTGCAACACAAGCAACACAGACAAGAACAAAAAGAAATGATGCTATGCATGATGCCATGATGCAACATAAAATGAAGACACAATTGAGCTCATACCACTTTGACCAACACAGCATGGTGCCATACTAGAAAATATATTACAAGAGGGGGAAGGAATGCATTGAAGGTGTCACAGTCCCCCTGCCTTAGCCCTCTAGAGGATTTGAAATTGCGAGTCTCGTCACCATTGAAACACACTCTATATTCCACAAAGGACACACAATGCATTATCAAATTCACCCAACTTTCTCGAAACCCGAGTTTCAACAATATTGCTTTTAGAAAAGATCACTCCACTCGGTCATATGCTTTATGCATGTCCAGTTTGATGGAACATAACCCCTCCTTCCCTGCTCTTTTCTTTTTAATTTTGTGAAAACACTCATAGACAATTAGAAAGAATTACCTTCAAACGTGCCGCAATCATTTTTGAAATAACCTTATACATCACATTGCATAAGCTAATTGGTCTATATTGAGTAATTTTTTTCGGAGCGTTAACCTTAGGGATCCTTACAATTACAAACCTTTATCAGCTTTTCTTTCCTTACTTATTTTCCTTTTTTATTTCTTTCTTGGTTTTCAATGCCTTTTCGGTTATTTTGTTTCTTTTCTTTTTCTTCTCTGTTTTTTGTTTTGTTTTCACCATTTCTCAATCTTTTTGCATTCGTTTCTTCAGTTTTATTTTTCATTTTCTTTTGTTTCTTTTTTGTATTCATCTTTTGGTTTTCTTTGTTTCTTTTGGATTTCATTCTACATTTTTTGCATATGTCAAAAACATTTTTCTAATACATATCTAACAATTTTCAATTAGAATTTATTACATTGTCTATATTTCAATACATATCTTTAACATTTTTTAAATGCTTGCTTAATTTTTTTTAGTACATGTTGAACATTTTCCTATATACACTTTTAAACTTTTCAAATGCTTGATTATTTTTTTCAGAAAAAAGATTAAAATTTCCTAATACACCATCAATATTTTTTTTCACATTTAATATTTTTGTCAAATGCTTGACTAATATTTTCTAAATGCAATATCAGATGGTCAATATTTTTTCTATACACATCTAACTTTTTTCAAATGCTTTATTAACATTTCCTAAATACTTGTTCAACATTTTTTCAAATGCTTGATTAATAGTTTTCAAATACTTGTTCAACATTTTTTGAAATGGTAGATTAACATTTTTGAAATACTTGTTCAATATTTTTACAAGTGCTTGATTAACATTTTTTATATAAATGATCAAACTTTTTATCATTTTTTAATACATGGTCAACGATTTTTCTGTACACATTTAACATTGTTCAAATGCTTGATCAACATTTTCAAATACTTGTTCAATTTTTTTTATCAAATCCTTGATTAACATTTTTATATAGTTGATCGAAAAAATTCTTAATTTTTTAATATATGGTCAACATCGTCTGAGTACAAATTTAACATTTTTGAAACTATTGATGAACATTTATTAAATACTGGTCCAATATTTTTTCAAATGCTTGATTAACATTTTTATATACAGTGTAAAGTAATTCATTATTTTTTTATACATGGTAAACATTTTTCTATACACTTTTAACTTTTTCAAATGCTTGATCAACATTTTTTAAAACTTGTTAAAAAATTCAAATGCTTGATTTTTTTTTAAAACATGATTAAATATTTATACACATTGTTTATACAGTTGAGAGAGAGAGAGAGAGAGAGTTTTAAAGTATAAAGCAATGTGAAAAAACAAAGAAAACAATAAACAGAAAATGTAAAAGGAAAAACAGAGAAATGAGGCGTCGGCCTCCCGCGCTTCTGGGCCAGTGCCTCTCGGTCTCCCCTTCAGCGAGGGTTCCTTCCTCTCGCTGTAGGCGAGATATAGAGACGCCCCATTGAAGGCGAGATATAGGGGCGTTCAATTGGGAAGGGCGGTTACCGACATTATTGGGCTGTGGCTTGGGATTGCGTTCTCTTCACGCAGAACAAGAACGAGAATAAGCCCTAAAAAAAAAGGGAAGAGAATCGTGGTGGTGAAGGAGTCTCGCCATCGCCATCGCCATCGCCATTGCCATCCCCATCGCCATCGCGATTTCATCGTCCCGTCGCCGCAAATGCCGCCGCCGTGCCCGACCCTCTGCCGCCTCCCCGCGACTAACCTCGGTCTCCCTTGGTGCCCCCGGTCCATACCTCTCCCTCGCCTCGCTCTCGCCGCGCGCCGCGCCAGGGCCGTCGCTGCCAGGGCCTCGTCATCCTCTTCCTCGCCGGACTCCTCCTTCGGCTCGCGGATGGAGGACTCTGTCAAGAAGACGCTCGCCGACAACCCCGTCGTCATCTACTCCAAGTCGTGGTGCTCGTAAGAACCTCACCTGAAGTCCAACACAACCAATTCGTTGCACGATTTGTTTTCTGCGACTAATTCATTCGAGCCACTCGTGTGTTCCCTTCGTCATATGCGCTCTGGTGCTTACACTACACCGTAGGTATTCAATGGAGGTCAAGGGTCTCTTCAAGCGGATTGGCGTGGATCCACATGTCATCGAGCTCGACCATCTCGGTTCGTCCCTCTTCTTCTTCTACTCGTATCTATAGGAGAATTGATTTTGATCATGCTCCACGAACCATCTTCTCTTTTCTTCGCCCGCGGAGGAGTGATCTCCATCTTCTCTTTTGATCATGCTCCGAGAACCATCGGGGAGATTGGGCTTTCCATAACAGCGGCACCACACATCATCTCAATATGCACATCCCCGCCACATCTAACTGCTGCACATGTTGTCTTTTAGTCGGCCAACACTCAGCGCCATACAACATTGCGGGTCGAACCGCCTTTCTATAGAACTTGCCTTTTAGCTTTTGTGGTACTTTCTTGTCACAGAGAATAGAAGCTTGGCGCCATTTTATCCATCCGGCTTTGATTCAATGGTTCACATCTTCGTCGATATTCCCTTGCTTCTGCAGCAATAAAATATTATCAGAAATTAGGCGCCCGGACACAAATGCGCTCTCGGGATATAACGTTCAAAAGGCTTATTGGCTTGAGGTCTTTTATCTTCACTGGCAAAAGGGCCCGTGCGTTGCAACGGGAGAAAAAGATCATACGCTCTTAATTTATAAAAAAATGGTCTATAATCTGAGACTTCGTAGTTACGGCACAAATAGATATGGTCTTACCCTACAAAAGTTCAGTTCAAGATTCCACAGGTCTTCTATTTTAACACGGCTTGCATGTAGATTTAATACATACTCCCTCCGTCCCAAAATAAGTGTCTCAACTTTGTACTAGCTCTAGTATAAAATTGTACTAAGCTTGAGACAGTTATTTTGGGACGGAGGGAGTATAAAGAAACGGGCAAGTGACCTTCAATTTCATCTCCAATCCTAATTTTGTTGACGTGTTCATCCCCAATCCGGATTAGTACTGGTATGAAAGAAAGACAAATAACGAATTATTTATAAAAGTTGCATCCTTGATATTTTTTATATTAAATGTTTAACATGTAAAATAACATCATATTCAAACTCTACATATTTTTCTAATCAAATTCCATATATAACATGTTAAATTTAGAGTTACGGTTTAGAAGATATGAGTATTTCAAAAAATATTTAATATGTACTGCGGGTTTAATGTTAAATACATCAGGGTTTTTTTCTATAAAATAGCAAGACGGACTAAGAATACCTATTTCTTTTATTAGTAGGTATAGATTGGATCGAGTTCTTGGGGATTAACACATTGAGAGTGTTATTCCATCCTTTAGGCACGTCACCTCCTCTGAGAGTGTTCAACACTTCCTTCAATACTTGATCCCTAACAGCAATGCCGTGACTGGCTCTCCTCCTACAATTCTCTCATTTGCCTCGCTCCCACGCCCTCCTTTGTCTTCTTCCACCGTGGCCACCCTCATCCGCCTCGCCCTTGGGCCTCCACCTCCCCGCCTCGCACCGCCATGGCCATCCGTTTCCTCCTCTGCCTTGCCTAGCATCGCCATGTCCATGTGTATCCTCCTCTGCCTTGCCTCGCACCGCCATAGCAATGGGTATCCTCCTTTGCCTTGCCTCGAGCCGCCATGGCCATGTTTGCCCTGTGCCACCAAACCTGCTCTTCTCCCTCTAGGGTTCTGGGTGCCGTTTAACTCGGATCAAGGGCTGATTATGTCACCGAACGAGATGGGGGCCGCTGCGTGGAGTAAGAAGCTATGTTGGGAAGGTGAATCTTTGGAATTGGGAGAGTTTTTTGAACAGGCCCTCAGTTTTGTAGTGCCCCTGGCCGCTGTTAACAATAGCTTCACAATCTTCTTCCTGTAACCATCTAGCTTCAAACTTGAAGACATGACCTCTTCGCTATAGCTTTGCGTACCACTCGATCCTTCATTTGGAAGGTTACATGCCTATGACCAGAGTGTCGTGGATCCACCATAAGCACCGTGAAAAAGGGGAACCTCGGACACTAGCTCATCGAACTTACAACTCTGTCAGTGTTTTGTCTATGTATCCACACATGTATTTGAGTTTCCAATCAATACAATTATAGCATGGATAATAAACGATTATCACGAACAAAGAAATATAATAATAACTAATTTATTATTGCCTCTAGGGCATATTTCCAATAGTCTCCCACTTGCACTAGAGTCAATAATCTAGTTCACATCACCATGTGATTTTAACGAATCCAACACCCATATAGTTCTGGGGTTTGATCACGTCTTTGCTCGTGAGAGAGGTTTTAGTCAACGGTTCTGAATCTTTCAGATCCGTGTGTGCTTTACAAATCTTTATGTCATCTTATAGATGCTGCTACTACGTGCTATTTGAAAATACTGCAAATATCTACTCTACTATACGAATCTGTTTTACTACTCATAGTTATTCGGATTAGTGTGAAAGCTTGCATCGACGTAACCCTTTACGACGAACTCTTTAACCACCTCCATAATCGATAAAAAATTCCTTAGTCCATTAGTTACTAAGGATAACTTTGACCGCTGTTCAGTGATTCAATCCTGTATAACTTGCTGTACCTCTTAACAGACTTGTGGCAAGGCACACATCAGGTGCGGCACACAAGATGACATACTTTAGAGTCTATGGCTAAGGCATAGGAGACGACCTTCGTCCTTTCTCTTTCTTCTGCCGTGGTCGGGTTTTGAGTCTTTTACTCAAATTCACACCTTACAACACAACCAAGAACTCCTTCTTTGCTGATCTATTTTGAACTCCTTCAAAAACTTGTCAAGGCATGTATTTCATTGAAAGTTCTATTAAGCGTTTTGATCTATCTCTATAGATTTTGATGCTCAACGTTCAAGTAGCTCTATCCAGGTTTTCCTTTAAAAACTCTTTTCAAACAACCCTTTATGCTTCACAGAAATTCTACATTACTTCCGATCTACAACATGTCAACCACATATACTTATCAGAAATTCTATAATGCTCCCACTCACTTTGGAAATACAAGTTTCTCACAAACCTTGTACAAACCCAAAAGCTTCGATCATCTCATCAAAGTGTATATTCCAACTCCGAGATGCTTGCACCAGTCCATTGAAGGATCGCTGGAGCTTGCATACTTGTTAGTATCCTTAGGATCAACAAAACCTTCTGGTTGTATCACATACAACCTTTCCTCAAGTAAACCATCGAGGAAACAATGTTTTGACATCCTATGTGCAATATTTTCATAAACAATGCATCAACTGCTAACATAATTCCAACAGACTTTTAGCATCGCTACGAGTGAGAAAGTCTTATCATAGTCAACTCTTTGAACTTTGTCGGAAACATCTTTGCGACAAGTCGAGCTTTTCTTAATGGTGACTTTTCACCATCATTGTCTGTCTTTATTTTAAAGATCCATCTTTACTTAATAGTCCAACGACCATCAAGTAGTTTTCTTCCAAAGTCTACACTTTGTCTTCATACATGGATCCTCTCTCGGATTTCATGGCCTCCAGCCATTTGTCGGAATCCGGGCCCACCATCCTTCTCCATAGGTCGTAAGTTCATTGTTGTTCAACAACATGACCTCCAAGACAGGGTTACGTACCACTCTGTAGTAGTACGCGACCTTGTCGACCTACGAGGTTTGTAGTAACTTGATCCGAAGCTCAATGATCACCATCATCAGTTTTCCACTTTAATTGGTGTAGGCGTCACAGGAACAACGTCCTGCGCCCTGCTATACACTGGTTGAAGTGATGGTTCAATAACTTCATCAAGTTTCACCACCCTCCCACTCAATTCTTTCGAGAGAAACCTTTCCTCGAGAAAGGACCCGTTTCTAGAAACAAACACTTATTGTTAAACATTTAATAAAAATACTATCTAGGATGCGATCTTAATAAATAAGTCATTATTCGTTTTTCTTTCATACCTTTACTCATCCGGATTGGGGATGAACACGTCAGCATAATCAGGATTGGAGATGAAACTGAAGGTCACTTGCCTGATTCTTTGTACGTATTAAATCTACATGCAAGCCGTGTTAAAATAGAAGACCTGTGAAATTTTGAACTGCACTTTTGTAGGATAAGACCATCTTTGTTTGTGTCGTAACTACAAATTCTCAAATTGTAGACTATTTTTTAAAAATTAAGAGCGTGTGGTATTTCTTTCTCCCGTTGCAACTCACGGGCCCTTTCATCCCCAATCCGGATTAGTACCGGTATGAAAGAAAGACAAATAACGAATTATTTATTAAAATTGCACCCTTGATAATTTTTTATTAAATGTTTAACATGTAAAATAACATCATATTCAAACTCTACATATTTTTCTAATCAAATTCCATATATAACATGTTAAATTTGGAGTTACGGTTTAGAAGATATGAGTATTTCAAAAAATATTTAATATGTACTGCGTGTTTAATGTTAAATACATCAGGGTTTTTTCTATAAAATAGCAAGACGGACTAAGAATACTTATTTCTTTTATTAGTAGGTATAGATTGGATCGGAGTTCTTGGGGATTAACACATTGAGAGTGTTATTCCATCCTTTAGGCACGTCAGTCACCTCCTCCTCTGAGAGTGTTCAACACTTCCTTCAATACTTGATCCCTAACGGCATGCCGTGATTGGCTCTCCTCCTACAGTTCTCTCCTTTGCCTCGCTCCCACGCCCTCCTTTGTCTTCTTCCACCGTGGCCACCCTCACCCGCCTCGCCCTTGGGCCTCCACCTCCCCGCCTAGCACCGCCATGGCCATCCGTTTTCTCCTCTGCCTTGCCTAGCACCGCCATGTCCATCTGTATCCTCCTCTGCCTTGCCTCGCACCGCCATAGCAATGGGTATCCTCCTTTGCCTTGCCTCGAGCCGCCATGGCCATGTTTGCCCTATGCCACCAAACCTGCTCTTCTCCCTCTAGGGTTCTGGGTGCCGTTTAACTCGGATCAAGGGCTGATTATGTCACCGAACGAGATGGGGGCCGCTGCGTGGAGTAAGAAGCTATGTTGGGAAGCTAAATCTTTGGAATTGGGAGAGTTTTCCGAACAGGCCCTCAGTTTTGTAGTGCCCCTGGCCGCTGTTAACAATAGCTTCACAATCTTCTTCCTGTAACCATCTAGCTTCAAACTTGAAGACATGACCTCTTCGCCTATAGCTTTGCGTACCACTCGATCCTTCTATTTGGAAGGTTACATGCCTATGACCAGAGTGTCGTGGATCCACCATAAGCACCGTGAAAAAGGGAAACCTCGGACACCAGCTCATCGAACTTACAACTCTGTCTAGTCTCTCTTTAATATATATTGGCTCGTTTACCAATTATTGTTGTGCTAGGTGTACTTATCTCCTACATAGCCCATATCTCTTACGCCACAATCAGAGAGAGCCATCCTAAACCCCTCCATCTGGCTCTGAGCTCTAGCTCCCCCTTTCTTTTCATGGTTGTACTGTATCTCATTAAAGTCCCCTACACACAACCAAGGAAGATTCAGTTGATTATTGAGAAGGTGTAGTAATTTCCAAGTAATTCTTCTCTTGTTACTAGGTGATTCCCCATAATACCAAAAAATCACCATCTAAACCATCCCTTTCGACCACTTCGACATCGTTATGGTATCTTGAGAGTAATTATGCAACTCCAAATTTATCTATTTCTTCCAAAATAAAGCCAAGCCTCCACTCTTATCTGCACAATCTCTTTCTACCACTGGTAATTATGCACGTTAATATTAGGCAAGGTATTAATTGTATTGCACATTAATATTAGGCAAGATATAGTTTGCATGTTAATATTACGTAAGATATAATTCCTTGGTTAATGTTTATGTCGATATTAGGCATGATATTAATTAGTGGATGGTGCTAAACGTTCAGTGCTAAACATGTTCAACGTTAAACACCGGAGTGACGTAGACCGTTGGATAGATGCGGTTGAATGAGTGAGATTTGTTGGATCTCCTCAACTCACTCTTCTTATATTGGTATAGATGTTGCTCATTCCAAGCATCCATTTGAACTTCTCCATTCTCCTTTTATCTAGTTTTGTTTCGACAAAAAAAGAACGTCGGGGTCCACCTGCTTCTCAAGATCCAAAAATCCTATTACTGCTAGGCCATTTCACAAACCCTGGCAGTTCCATGCTGTTTGACCCTCGGGATTGATCCGCTACCTCGCGTTCAACTCTGGTTTGAGCTCTGTAGCTGCGTTTGTGTTTTCCTGGTTCTCCTTCTCCCGTTCCTTTTCACCATTATTTTCAACCAACTATTCTCCGGCTACCGTGTCAATCTCCATCCATCCTTTCTTGAAAATTACCAAACCCACCTCTATACCCATATGTTCATATCCATCAGCCCTCTCTTTCTTGATTCTACTTCGCTAACTAATCTTTGCTGGGCTCACTTGGTTCTCTCCTGACGCTTGAAGGTGGTTCGCTTACCTGTCTGTTTAAGTACATGTTATTGTTCACCTTCAACCCCTCCCTTCTTCTTATCTCCGAGCTCCTCCTTTCCCTTCATAACTTGTCCTTTTCCAGGTTGTCAATTTTAGCCCTTTATCCAACATCATCCTTTTGAACACTCTTTGAAGTCCCACTTCCCTGCTCATTATAAGCTTTCAAGTCCAGTGCCATTGGAGTAAACTGGGACGAGTTTGCACCATTTGTCTGTCATGTTATCCCCAGCCACCATTTCAAAGTTGAGTTTCCTCCTGCCGACATTCATCTTTTTTTTTTTTTTACTGCAGCTTAAGCGGGCTAGTGACCTCCTTGTCTTCTCGCTTCCTAGAACCTTCCATATTACCATCATTATATCTGAATTCTTCCTCCAGGATAGAGCATCCGTTTGAGCGCCTGAGTAGGAGGCCTCGCACTCGCACGCCTCCTCCACCTCCTGATCCCCTCACGCCCGAACCGGACATGAGAGGAGGTCCCCGCAGCAACGTCTCGCCCCTGAGCCGCCGTCTTTGTTGTAGTCGGCAGCAGCTCCCGCAAACAGCTGCTACTAGGGTAACGTTGGTATAACAAAAACTAGGGTAGCACAATAACCAATCCATAATGAATTCTTCCTTGCTCTTGTCTAGCAGCCATTTGATCGATTGTGTCACGTGTTCAGAGACACAATTGTTCCTGTGCTTTCAAAGTATTCATGGCACGAGTAGCGCGACAGATTGCAGGGCTTTGCACAACGGCCTCCTTTGGGCGCAGCCACCAGTCCATGAGATTGGTCAGGATGCGCAGCCATGCCAAGGTCGGGTGCTAGGTTTGACGAGCAAAGGGGCATGCGGGCAGTACGTGTTGGATCATCCCGGGTACCTGGTCGCAAAGGAGGCAGCAGGTGTGGTGCTGCAGTCCTCGGGGAACAAGCCTGTCAGCGGCCCAACAACGGTCTTGGTTAGCCAGCCAATGGAAAAATTTCACCCGCGGTGGTGCCTAGCTCTTCCATATGAACTTCCAGGAGTGGCAGGCCGTTGATCCTTGGAAAGTGGCCAAGTAGCAGGACTGTGCGGAATAGATTCCATTTGCAGACCATTTCCAGCACAACTTGTCCGGGTTGTTGGAGAGCGCTGTGTGCTGTACGTCCCTCCATAGCAGCACGTATTGCCTGATCTCTTGGACGCTGAGGGTACCGTGGATGTCATGCGCCCGCGCGTTCCTGGTGATGCTGACTTGCGGCGTCGCTTGTGTATAGCGCGATCTCGTGAACGGACTGCCCATGTAGGCGTGGGCATATTAACCGAGGACCGAACTACCGAACCGAGAAAACCGGGACCGGAGCCGAAAAGACCGAGACCGAACTTTAGGTCCTCCTAGAACATGGTAGTGGAGCCACCCCAATCAGCATAGTCGTGGAGGCGAAGAATAGGGCTTGCTCGGCGATGAACTGTAGGTCTAGTCCCTGCCTTGCGTGCTTACGGTCCCTGCGAGCAAACCAAAGCCAACGCAGGCGCAGTGCCAGCCAGGCGCGCTCCAGGTCGCGAACTTCGAGTCCACCATACTCGATTGGGCGGCAAACATGGCGCCAGTTGATGTGGTAGTGTTCTCTGTTGGCGACAGTGTGCCCCGCCCAGAGGAACCCTCGTTGGATCCTCTTGATTTGTCGGAGAGTTTTCTTTGGGGGTGCGAGCGCCAGCATTTGATGGACGGGGATGCGTTGAGAACGGATCTCACCATAGCCAACCGCACGACTTTATTCATCAGCCACACCTTCCACACTGGTAGCCGCCATGCCACCGAGTCGACGAGGGGTTGTAGCATGGCAGTAGAGGGGCGGCGTGTCGTCAACAAGATGCGAGATACTTGATGAGGAGGTTCACAACCGGACATCCTAGTTGCTCCATCAGCGTGATGGTCACGTCGTTACCATGGAGGATCGTGACCGAACTCTTTTCGTAGTTCACATGGAGGCTAGAGGCCATGCTGAACAGGGCGAGGATCCCTTTGAAGCGTCGATGTCTCCCGGCGTGGCGTGGCAAAAGAGCAACACGTCGTCGGCATAATGAGATCACCGAGATGGCGCGGCAGGGGTGTAGTTGTTGCAGGATGCTGTCTTGGAAGGCACGACACATCGGGCGTCCAAGGGTGTCGAAGGCAAGCGTGAAAAGCTGCAGGGACATAGGGTCTCTTTGGCGTAGTCCACAACGGTGCCAAATCGGTGGGCCGGGCTCCCCATTGAGCATGACGCGAGTGCTGGCCATGGACAGGAGGATTGCGATCCATTCCCTGAAGCGGTCACAAATCCGTATTGGCACACGACCTCGAAGAGGAATGGCCAAGATATGTAGTGAAAGGCGCACGTTAGGTCGAGCTTGAGCATAATCCTCGGAGCCCCAAGCTGGTGCAACAGCCTTAGTGATTGTCTGACGAGGACAAAATTGTCGTGGAGGTTCCGGCCGGCCGGCTCACCAGACTATCTAGCTTGGGGGCGAGGCACAACGGTAGGGCCTTGCCAAAGATCTTAGCCACGAGGTGAATGAGGCATATCGGCCGGTATTCACCGAGCTGGTGGGCATCCCCGCGCTTGGGCAGAAGTGTCTGGCGTGCTTGGTTAAGCTTGCTAAAACTGCGCCCCGTAGCTCGAACAACAGCTGAAAGACGTTGAGGATGTCTTACTTGATAACGCTCCAACACGCCCGGAGGAATTCGATGGTGAATCCATCTGGCCGGCCGCCCGGGTGCCTTGCATGCTGACGGGCGCTTTATCACATCCCAAATCTTGTCCGGGCTGAATGGCGCGCCAAGGCATGCCAGATCACTGTGCTCAATGAGCTGCGACCGGTCCAGCGTGCGGTCCTTGTCGACGGTGGTGCCAAGCAAGCCGTTAAAGTGCGTGAATGCCGCTTGAGCCATCTCCTCGTGCCCGGTGAGCACATTCATGTCGACGGTGATGCTGTGCATGCGGTTCTTCTGCCGGCGATAGGAACACTGCCGGTGGAAGAAGCTAGTGTTGGTATCTCTATCCTTGAGATTGGCGATGCGGGATGGTCTCTCGTGGTTGCTTTGAATATTTTTAAAGACCCAATTTTAAATCCACTTTTTTGGGTAAGTCCTTTTATTCCCTCTAATTTGAATATTCATTTAACTCCAAAAAATTCAAATCCTAGTCAAAATTAACTAAAAGCAAGCAACACAAGCGAGTTTTAATTAATCCTATTAAATAACTAACTTCCCAAATTTTGAAATTTTTGGCATGTTACAGTGCAATTCCACTCAAGTGTGTCAACAGTTTTGGGATTCTAGACGGATATAAGTGTTAGGAAAGCAACTTATCTATATTGAAGGCCCAAGGGGCATATATATTACACATGACTTGAGGTGCAAGGAAAGTAAACATAGACTAATAAGGACTCCTAGACTAATACTAATAGACTAATAAGGACTCCTAGACTAATACCAATACTTCCTAACACCCCTCCTCAAATGCAAAGCGTATGCAATAGCATTGCATTTGAAGAAGTGTAATACTAAAAAAAACAATGATAATCCAAATCCGCGTCTTGAGAGTGTCGTCGTAGCATGAAGAGTCTTCAAAACTTGTCGAGTCGCCGAAGGCGATAACGAAGAGATGGCACATCAGAGGTAGACAACGCATCACTTGAAGATACAAGATAAGTATCAAGAGAAGATGGGTTGTCAAAAGAAGATGGCACATCAAGAGAATAAAGCATTGCACGGAAAATCATAGTCCACGACAACCGTCGGCGAAAGAAGCTCGGCGGATAAGGCACGATGGACGTAGATCGACAATGCAAAAGAAGTCCAGAAAATCCTATAGAAAACAACAAGGGCAAATAGGCCACAAAAGTTGCATAGAAAGGATCAGGACCAAAGAAAAGGCTGACGGATAAAGGTATGGTGGACTCGCATGGCATGAGAAAACATAAAATATCAACGGATTTGGTGGACGCAGCGGAAAACAAGGAAGCTAAAAGCTAGGAAGCATACACGACACAAAGATGCAAAATCCATCGTGTATGCAGAAGACATTGTACTTTTTTTTTTATTGTTGTTGAAATCAAAATAGGAACGGAGCAGAAGCTAGAACGCCGCCAGCCACGTACGTGACGGAAAGGCAGCAGCTAGCATGCATGAGGGAACGCAGCAGCTAGCATGCATGAGCGAACGCAGCACCACGCAGCAAGGGGAACCAGGTAGCAGCAGGTACACCGGACGAAGATCGCGAACGCAACACCACACAGCAAGAGGAACCAGGTAGCAGCAGGTACGCACACGGAAGCAAAGCAGACACGTCGTGCCAAGGTAGCACGCAGCAGCAACGTGCGGAGCAGAGGCAGCGGTGGCCAAGAGGAGCACCACGTAGTAGCGGGAGTAGCACCACGTAGCAGCAGGAACTGCTGCCCATGCCGAAGGCAGATGCATGAGCAGTCACGCGCCCACGCGGCTGTAACCCGCCGAGCAGATCACGGTGGTGGTGAGCATCCTGGAGAATCAGAATCCGGCGAGATCCGGATCCAATCGGGATCGGGACAATCCTGGTCCAGCGGCAGGAGATGGAGAGTCCAGGAGCAGGGCCATCGTCCGGCGGCGTGACCTGGAGCGGCGGGAGATGAGGCGGCGCAACCTGCAGTGGAGGCGGCGCGACCTGGAGCAGCTGGATCCAGGAGAGAGCGGGCCTTCGGCGGGATCCTGAAGACCGATGGCAGTGACTGCAGCGGGATCCGACGGGAGCAGGAAGAAGAAGCCTCTCGCCTCCCTCCGCAAGATCTGGAGCCAGCCTTGACTGGGGCGGCCCAATCTCCTGACCTGGAGAGAGCGTTGCCTGGGCAGGGCGCGTGAAGGGGGAGGGAGAACAGCGCGAGACGGCCAGAGGACGATGGCGGCATCGCGAGGGGAGGGAGCGTCCGTACGAGAGGAGGTTGGTGGCGGCGCGAGATTGCATCTGCACGAGTTGCGCGTGCTAAAAAATTAACCTAAGCTCTAATACCATGTTAGGAAAGCAACTTATCTATATTAAAGGCCCAAGGGGCATATATATATTACACATGACTTGAGGTGCAAGGAAAGTAAACATGGACTAATAAGGACTCCTAGACTAATACTAATAGACTAATAAGGACTCCTAGACTAATACTAATACTTTCTAACTATAAGTTTCTACTTTCCAAACTATTTGAAAGTTCTGTATGCTATGCTCCTGCTATACTCAATCGGTATTCCTTTAACAGGTTTAGAGAATTAGCATGACACATGTTCCCTCGCTGCAGCTATACACCACGTTTGGCTTCCCTACCACATATTCCACCTTTACTCTTCTTATGTTGGCCAAGATTTTCATTCTACTCTGAACCTTAATAATTGTACTAACTTGCAAAAGATGCCTGAACTACATTGGTAGCCTTCTCCAGAGTCACCTGAACTAAGAACTCTGCCAGCCGCACCATGCATGGATTTTGGAAGTTCAGTTGACATGCGCACACAGATACACCACCTCTCAAATAACTACTTAAATATCTGCATGTGTTTCTGAATTTTATTGGACAAAATACGTGCTCTATTTTGTGAGGACTTGGTCCTTCCATGATTTTGGTGGTGCAAACTTAGCTGCTCATGTTAGCATATTAAAACTGGCACGCATCATCACTCATTTTGTGTCTTTGTACTTCAGGAAGTTGCAACTATGATCTTTCCTAATCATCTAGCACCAGGAAATGCAGTGTGTAGATTTTAGAAGGCAATGGTTTTGGATTTCTATGTGCACCTTGGTATTCTCGTGCAACTGACATTCTTTCTCCTTTCAGGTGCTCAGGGACCACAACTGCAAAAGGTGTTAGAGAGGTTGACTGGACAGTCCACTGTTCCTAATGTTTTCATTGGTATGTAAAGAAGAGGAAAATCGAACTTGTGTTTTTCTCCTTCATTTATCATCTTAGTATCGTAATACTTTATGGTTTCTCCCCAAATTAACAAGCAATATCTCTACTGCATGTGTTCAATAAGCGTAGATAGACATATGCACATTTGCCCTGTGCCTTGCCTGTTACAATTTGTCTCTGCTGGAATTCACGTACATATATGCTGTGATTTCAGTTCATATGTTGCGTGCAGATTTCTGACCAATTGTTTTATGTTGTTTCAGGTGGAAAGCACATTGGCGGCTGTACAGGTACTTATGCATGTGCTCTGTGTTGAATTCTGATCAGTCTTTACAGTCATACCGCGAATATGTCAAGTGATATCTGTGTGCCTCTGTAAATAGTTTGGATTGTATCGTGCATGCTAATTTCATGATATGTTCTGATGCTCCTAAGACATTTTTGTGTTATGTGAAAAAAACATGGTTCCTTTTCTTTCTTGCTTTTGCGATTGATTCAGTCACAGTTTCTGTTATGACCAGAGGCCCAGTTAGCCAAACTAGCCTAGTTATCTTAATAATATTAGGGGCTTACAGTTTATTATAGCCTAGGGAACTTATATATAGTCATGTAATCAACACTTTTAAGATTAAGCAAAGATCAATCTATTTTGATCGGCTCCAACTGGTGCCCTAACCCTAGACGCCTCCTCTACTCGCCGCCGCCTCCTCCCTGCGTCGAGACGGTGCCGTCGCGCCGGCCGCGGCGCCCTCGTCTCCTCCTACCTTTATAACCTAAGGCAGAGGGCTGGTAGAACCCTAGTTTCTAGCAGTTTGGTATCAGGTAGCTTCGGTGTGATCATGTCTTCGCCGCCGCCCACCTCAACCTCCTCCTGCTGCCGACCGCCACCATCGCCCGCTGGCCACCACGGCCGACACCCCTTCTCTGCCGGTGTCGGTCACCTCCGCCGCGCCGGTTCCCACCGTCTTGACTCCGGAGGAAGTCACTGCAGCGCTTCGCGATCTCGCCACAGCGGTCCAGGGCATCCGCCTCTACTTGGCTGGGCCCTACGGGCCGCCGCCGGCCGCGCCACCCGCCGTTGCCACCAGGCCGCTGCTCCTGCCGTGGCAACCGCCGCACCCGGCGGCCTCCGCGGCGCTTGCTGGGCCACTGCGGCCGTCTCCCGCCTCCAACCCGCCCTGGCCCCAGTGGCCGTCGCCGACCCTCGCGACCTCCGCCGCGCCCGTTTCCCCCCTGCAGGCGCCCCCGCCGATAGCTACGACCGCGACGGTGGGAGTCCCGATCCACCAGGTCCGGTTCCCGCCTTCGCCGTCACCGCTTCCGGCCTGGTTGGCCGGGTCGTCACCGCAGCCGGCGCCCACCATGCAGTCCGACACATGGGGCCCTATGGAAGCAGCGCAACGCTAGGGTGTTCGGGAGGACGGCACAACAGGTGGATCCCGCTCAGCTCAAGATGATGATAATCGACGAGATTGATGAGTGGAGGAAGGCCGGAGCTGGAAGTCTAGATAGATTAGCGAGAGAGTAGGCTTTAGTTTTTCATAGGTGTGGGTGTTGGTGTTTGACCAAGCTCTTGTTCGCAAGGTGCTTGGTTCTCTTTTAAATATTGTTGCTTCCTTCTATACAAGTATGGTACGTCATTGGCGTACTCTCGAGAAAAAAGAAGTAAATCCTTTGGTGCTCACATTGGCTTTGTCCTTTTTGTAGATACAGTGAAACTTTATCGCAAAGGGGAGCTAGCAACGATGCTGACGGAATTGGACATCAAAGTGAATAACTCATCATGACAAGATTGAGCGTGACTAGATTTCTAAAGTACCGGAGCAGTTGGTTTATTGATTTGAGCCGTTATGTACCAAGATTATTTTGCATATCCATCTTGACTTGTGCAAAATTGATGATTTGTGTTCCCATTTGCGTTACCAGCAAGTTAATTTTGTGTCGTGTATATCTGTTACTGTTGCTGAAGCAGTAAAGGAAGAAAACCCTGTGAATTCGACAAAAATAATTCTGAGTTGATGTAGTCCCGTCGCAAATCTGAGTTCCTATACTGTCTAAGTATCAATGCATATTCTGATTTGATTTCTACACTCAAATACAACATGACAGTATGAAAAGCAGCTCTTCCATGGATGATTGTTGTGGTGGCATGTGTGCGGCGTTTCTATCTATCCTGTGGTATGCTCGGCTGGGCTGGTGGGCACCCATCAAGGGAAGAAAAGGGGAATCCTGGAATCTTCCCGATGTATACTACTCCCTCCGTTCATAAATAATTAACTTTGTCTTAGTTCAACGTATTAATATTTTATAACCTGTGGATATTTGGGATATGGTGCCATGACAGGATGAAATCTCGTCAGTTCATGCTTGCTGTGAGATTAGTACTCAGGCCCTGTTTGCTAATCATCCACTCCCAAAATCTACAGAGCGGGGAAAGTGCAGCTCCGCCAACTCTGCTCCGGGAGCTGTGGAGCGGAGTGATACCGAACGACGCCTTAATATAATGATTAAATGAATACCTGATACTTAATATGCTACACGATACAGTAGGTTAATTCAGCAAATACGATACGGTAGGTTAATTCAGCAAATACCTTAATATAATGATTAAATGAATACCTGACACTTAATATGCTACACGATACAGTAGGTTAATTCAGCAAATACGATACGGTAGGTTAATTCAGCAAATACGTGTATATTACTTCCTCTTTTTTTAAATATAAGGTGTATTAGTTTTTTAAAAAGTCATTGATTATGTTTGACCAACTTTATAAAAAATAGAGAAAGATGTAAAAGGGCCTGCTATGCGTTGGCCGGTGGATCTTTCATCTTTTTAGAAAGATCCACCGCATCGCGAGCCATCTGATTCTGTGTGACGTGAGCTATCAAGGTCCTTTTCTCTATTTTTCTGCAATAATACTCTTGTTGTGGAACCTCCTTTTCTCTATTTTTCTACAACATCATTGTTGCGAAACTATCTCTTCTTTAATTTCCTGTAACAAGTCCTTTGTTGTTTAATCTCTTTTCTTTAATTTTCTACAACAAGACACTTGTTGCAAAAACTGCAAACACATCTCCCAATGCATCTAATTTTCTGTAACAAGATACTTATTACAAATAAAACAATATTTGCATGCGGGCACTACTAACACAGTCGTTTTTTTGCCGTTGTTCCGCAACAATGGTGTTGCGGAAACTTGAAGCAGACATGGACGTACGATGTGGTCGAAATCAAATCCGACGGCTACGAAGGAGGTTCCGCTGGTTGAGTGATGACATTTTCCATACTAAATATGTAAAATATAAAAATATATTGCATGGTGAATCTAGGGACAATGATTTGGTATTCCATACATTAACATTTTTCTCTATAGACTTGGTCAAACTTAAGGAAGTTTGACTTTAAAAAATAATAATACACCTTATATTTAGGAATGGAGGGAATACTTGGTGGCTTGGCATCTTAAATGAAGTTGGATAGTACAATCAAACCTTTTTCCGTTAGCTTCTCTATGTTGCTGATGGACCTGATGTTGAGCATTCTAAATAACTAGCTGGGCTCAAGAGGGGCAGCATCTTGACGAGACCATGTTAGAGCATATTTCCCCGTATATGGTTTTGGTAATTGATGACAATCCCTATGAACTAATGGTTGCCTTAAGTTATATTCGAAGGATTTATCCATATGCACTTCTTGAAGTCACTATTGGAATCAGAGATTTTGCCATCTGCTGCTTCTTTGCCGTCTGCTGACTGATGGCAAAGACCCTCTTCGCCATCAGCTACCAAAAACCAGACGACAAAGAGCTGGCTAATGGCAAAGATACTATTTGCCATCAGCTAGCTCTTTGTCGTCCGCGAGCTGACGGCAAAGAGCATTTAGGCCGACGGCAAAGAGCACGGGCGACCCACCCCACACCCCCTCTCTCCTCCCTAACGGCCTCTCTCTTTGCCGTCTGCTTTTCTCCTCTGTGCCGTCGGGGGGCAGACGGCAAAGAGGATGCGCCCTAACGGTCGTCGCTCCCCACCCCCACGCGCCTCTCTCCCCTAACGCTCGTCGCGCCCCACTATTAGACCATATCTCTCCATATGTGGTTTTGGTAATCGGAATTGATCTGCGTACGATGAATCTGTGTACGATTCCTGCCCGACGCTATACTAATCCTCCATTGAATTGAACGGACGGCTCCCGTGCATTGTCGTACGAAAATCGTACAGAAACAGTCGTATGTATAGCAGCTCTCTTTGGTAATTGATGATAATTCCTATGGACTAATGGTTGCCTTAAGTTATATTTATAAAGATTTTTCCATAGGCACTTCTTGAAGTCCATCTGTTGGGTTCAAGGAGTTTATATGATGACCAAGGTGGTATTCAAGGTATTATCCAAAGAATGGTCACAGAGACACAAGGTTGATCAAGATCGTCAGACAAAGAGAAAATCAAGATGATCAACACACAAAGCGTACAAGATGTACCAAGAGGGATCAAGTGATCCCATGGTATGGTAAGCATTGTCCATTACGTATTTTTGTACTAACCCATGGTCCTCGTAAGAGTTCTATGTGGGGTTAGGTGTGTTTACATGGGCTTGCGTCAAGAGGAAGATCTCATACAACCCATGGAGGATGGTGTCAAGCGATGGAGGATGGTGGCAATGGACTTGTGAAGATATGCTAAAGAGCGGCTCACCCATAGTGTGTATGGGGGAGCAATCAATTAGTCTTCATCAAGCCAACACAATCTAGAAAGGTGGTCCATCTTGAGGAAGCCAAGATCATCGTCATCTAGCACAAGAGGACGAGGTGCAAGGTATAGGTTTGCCCTTGATAGGTTTTCTGTATTAGGATAGATTGCCGTACTGTCAAGGGGGGCTCTCAAGTGAGTAGCTTGATCGTATGTTCGTTGAAAGATCAAACCATTTGCATCCTTGCATCATAGTTCTTGGTTCTTGTTTGGTGTTTCTCTTTGTGAGTTTTAGAGCTTATGATCATCTTCATGACAAGCTCGAGTTCATCGAAAACGGAGTCCATATGCATCTTCGATGATGTTTTCAATGTTGGAAGTTTTTACCGGTCTTATTCGAAGAAGGGTTCTCACCATTCTCTTATGGGCCTTTTCTCACTTGCTTCTTATTGATATTTCTATCAATATTGTGTTGTACCATGTCGTTAGCTTTCCAACAAACTTGGTTTCGTTGAATTCTGAGTCCGTATGCGAAAGTTAGAGCAGCTTGAGTATCGAGCGGTAGTACCGCTCCTCGTGCCAGCGGTAGTACCGCTCGTGTAGCGGTAGTACCGACCCCGGAGCGGTAGTACCGCCCCCAGAGCGGTAGTAATTTTTTACTACCGCTCCCTAGCGGTAGTACCGCTCTAGGAGCAGTAGTACCGCTTTGTCGGACTATTTTTGCGCATCCTTTTTGGCCTCAACATGGTTGGTGAACCTACCGAGCGGTAGTACCGCTCCCATGAGCGGTAGTACCGCTCTGTGCGGGCTGTGAAGCATAAGGTTGGATTTTTACCCACCTATAAAAGGGGGTCTTCTTCCCCACTGAACCTTATATCTTTAGCTCGTGTTCTTCCCCCATTGTTTACCTCCTTCGAGCTTGCTAACTCTCAATCCCTCCAATGATTCTTGCTAGTTCTTGAGGAAAAGAGAGAGGAGATCTAGATCCACCTTTCTACCAACCGCTTTCTCCTCTAAGTGAGGGGAACCCCTTGGGTCTAGATCTTGGAGTTCTTCGTGTTCTTCTTCGTTCTTCCTCTCATTTTCCTCCCTAGCATTAGTTGCTTTGGTGGGATTTGGGAGAAAAGGACTTGGGCACTCCGTGTGCCCTTGTCATTGCATTTCGTGCATCGGGTTGAGTTCTCCACAGTAATACGTGGAAGTGAGAAGTTGAGAAGCTTATTATCCTTGGGTACTTGGTACCCCTAGAAGCTTGGTGGTGCCTCAGAGCTCAATCATTGTGGTTCAAAGCTCCAGGCAAGCGTCGGGGTCTCCAATTAAGTTGTGGAGATTGTCGCGAGCATTTATGGTCACCTTGAAGCCATGTGCCATTGTGGTGAAGTTTCGTGGTGTTGTTGGGAGCCTCCAATTAAGTTGTGGAGATTGCCCCAACCTTGTTTGTCCGGGTTCGGTGACCGCCCTTAAGGGTCCCTTAGTGGAATCACGACATCTTGTATTGTGTGAGGGCGTGAGGAGATTACGGTGGCCTTAGTGGCATCTAGGGGAGCATTGTGCCTCCACACCGCTCCAACGAAGATTAGCATCCGCAAGGGTGTGAACTTCGGGATACATCATCGTCTCCGCGTGCCTCGGTTATCTTTTACCCGAACCCTTTACTTATGCACTTTACTTTGTGATAGCCATATTGTTTCTTGTCATATATCTTGCTATCACTTAGTTGTTAATCTTGCTTAGCATAAGTTGTTGGTGCACATAGTTGAGCCTAGTTGTTTTAGGTTTTGTGCTTGACAAATTAAACGTTAGTTTTATTCCGCATTTGTTCAAGCCTAAACTGTAATTATTTTAAAGCGCCTATTCACCCCCTGTAGGCGACATCCACGTCCTTTCAATTGGTATCAGAGCTAGGTCTCTCTTTATTAGGTTTAACCACCTAGAGAGTAAGGATGTCGACTAGGGGTTTAAGATTCTCTAACACTCTTAGATTCGATGGCATAAATTTTGATGTTTGGGTAATTCACATGCTTAACTTTAGGGTCATGGACCCAAACTTGGAGCGAATTGTAGATATAGCTTTTTCTCCTACAAAGGATTCTCAAAATATATCTTTAGAGGATGATAAAAACTCTTATCTCAATGCTCAAGCTTCTAATGTGCTTTTTGATGCTTTGAGCAATGTAGTTATATTTCAACTCATGCCATTCTGGGATGCTCATGAGTTGTGGACAAAGCTTCAAGACAAATATGGTATCTCCAAGATTTGTGGGAATGATTGTTCTCCCTCCACCTCCGGTCGTGTGGTCTTCTCAACTTCATCTACTTCACATACATGTGGATCGCCACAAGGTAATGATATGGTGAGTAGTGGAGATCATTGCAATGATGATAGTGGGCTTATTGTTGATGATCCTTCATCACTATATTATTTTGCTTCCTCTTTGGGAGTTAACACTTCGAGCACTCTAAGTGTTTTACATGCTTGTGGTTATAGTCCTTGCATATCATGTAAAAACTGCTTGACTAAATCTCATGATGATATGCTTCCTATATCTTGTTGCCATGATAAAAATGTATCTATTTCCTCGAGTTGTTGTGCTAACAATGTAGAGGAAATTCATCACTCCATGGAACAAGATGTGGCCTTGAATGATGCTTCAAGGGATCCTACATCATCATCTATTGTTACTCACTTTTGCCTTATGGCTAAGGCTTCAAAGGTATCTCCTACTTTGAATCCCAATATATCTCATGATGATGATGTTGATGATAATGGGGATGAGGATAATGATGAAGAGAGTGATAATATTGCATCCTTAAAAATTAAGGGTGAAATGATTTTTAAATCCCTTTATAAGAATAAACTTGCTTGTTCAAACTTCTTGGAAATCATGTCTATTGCCACTAAGGGCAAGAAATACATTGAGGAGTTGGAAGCTCATCTTGAGGAGCATGAGGCCACCATTAAGATAATGGAAGGTCATGAGCGTGATTACGCTAATGAGACCGCAGAGCTATCTCAAGCTCTTGAAAATGAACAAACCACCAAGGAATCTCTTGAGGAAACCTTTGCTCTAGAATTATCTAGATTAAAGGAATCCCATGATAGAGCTCTCGAGGTGGCTAATGATTTTAGAACTAAAAATGATAAGCTTGAAGTTGCACATGCTAAACTCCTTGAGGACAATGAGCACCTCGAAAATGGCTCAAGGGCTATTAAGAGTTCGCTCATCGAACTTACCAAGTCTCATGCTCGACTTGAAGCTTCATATGCTAAAGAGCTTGCCAAGGTGCCTTCTCCTCTTATTGCTAATGATGATGCTTGTGCTACTAACTCTAGTTCGTGTGAAGCATCCATTGTAAAGGAGAATGTTGAGCTAAGGGCTCAACTTGAGTTGCTATCTAGCAATTATGGGAAATTGGAAGAAAGTCATGTAATGCTCACAAGCTCTCATGATGATCTTCTAGCATCCCGTAATGCGCTAAAATTAGCTCGTGAGGCTATTACTACCAAGGTAACATCAAGTGAGCCTCATGTGGACAATGGCACTACTTCTAGTCAAAATGCTATATTGCCATGTGCTAGTCCTCGTAATTCTTCTACTCATAATGTTGCTACATCTTGTGATGAATTACTTTCCTTTCCTTGTTGCTCTAACAATGAATCTGATACTTCCTCTAGTACTTGTGTTGATACTAACCATGCAGAGGAAATCGAAGAGCTCAAGGCCCAAGTCACTTCTTTGAAGAAATACTTGGAAAAGAGTCATGAAGGGATGTCCACACTCAACAATGTCTTGTGCGGGCAAAAATCCCCGAATGACAAAGATGGACTTGGATTCAACTCCAACAAGAAGAAGTCCAAAAACTTCAAGAAGAAGGGCCAAGAACAAGTCAAGAATTCGTCCAAGATTATTTGCTTCAAGTGCAAAATTGAAGGGCACCATGTTAGATCTTGCCCACTAAAGAAGAAGTCCCAAAGTCACAAGCAACAAGGGAAGCAACCACAAGTTCAATCACATACTCAACTACAAGTTGAAGAAAGGCCTCTTCCCAAGAAGACCCAAGCCAACACTCCTCATGTTGAGAAATGAACAGGGAAGAAATTAAAGGGTAGATGTTGCTACTTATGTTGTGAGAAGGGTCACTTCGCTTCTTCTTGCACGAGAGGTAATTTATCCAACCCAATCATTATTGATGATATCTATTCTCTTGGGAAGGATAAGGTTGGCAATGTGTTTGCCAAGTTTGTTGGTACTCAAAGTGGTGTCGAGAAAAGTACCATTTGGGTTGCCAAGCTAGCCTATTGTGACTAACCTCTTAGGACACAACATGGTTGGGGACCAACAAGCTCACACTTGATCAATAGGTGATTGTGGAGGACATTGGAGACTTTGATACATAATTAAGAATTAAGGGGTCTTTATCATTCATATTATCTCAAGCCAAGTCATTTGGATTATCGAGTTTCTATCTTATATCCAATGTGCATCCTTACGGTAACTTGTACTTAAACTGTTTACATTGTTAGTTACTTGCCCCTTTGCATGTTGTGGTTTTGTACCTTGCATGTGTTTGTATATGTTGTGCTTCCAACTTGCTTATCTTGAGTAATCGAGTATGTGTATGTTGGTTTGCACATCATGTAGATGTGAGTCTTGTATTGAGCCTTTTCGCATCTTGTTTGTATCTTTGTTGGCTCTTGTGAGAGATTAATGGATTATCCCATTGTGGGGGAGTGATGTGCTTTGCACACCTCACAATCCTATAAATGTGTATACACGGGGAATACCACTTAGTATTGATATTTCAGGATTATCTAGTTTCTATGTGGTATGTCTTACTCATGAGAAATTCAAATTCTATATGGTCCATTAATTATCTCTTGTTGGTTTTAATTTGCCACTTGTTAATATTGTTGGGTTATCACATTATGGGGGAGTAATATGCTATGTGCATATTACAAGCCTAGAAAATGTTTACATTTCAGGTATTGCCACTTAGTGTTGATATTGTAAATTATCTTGTTCCTAGGTGGCATGTTATCTCTACAAGTGTCATTTGCTTGCGTTTTAGGGGTAAAAGATGATGTTGGATATATTTGTGATCTACCAATGAGTATTATTCCCAAAATACTTTTTGTCCTTGACAATTGGTATTCCCATCATGTGGTAGAAATTGCTAATCGTCTTTACATTGGATTTTGTGTTTCGTTTGTCTTCCTTGCGTCTTGTGGATCTACTTTAACATGTCTAGTGTTTTTATAGATATAGAGAAAGTGATGATCCCATCTTGTGCATTTTGTATTTAAATGCAAATTCTATATAATGTACATCCCTTGGGGGAGTAATCCTATTTTGTTTAGAACACTCTCTTTATTCGTCCATCATAAAATCTTTTAATCCCCATCAACTGTGTTGATGGAAGGCAAGTATTGATCTTTATGATGCTTTGTGCCATTATGAATTTTTTTCGAGGGTTTGGTTTGTTTGGAACCTAGTTCACTTTTGGAAACTAGATACCTCATGTTTGTTTTCCTTCAATTGGTATCTTGTTTCCTTTTATTTGGCACGTGTCAATGGATATCTCATTCCTTGAGGTATCTTTTAATTGATATCCTTCAAGTGATAGTTTTTCATTTGGGATCTTATTATCACTTGATACCTTGTCTTTTGGTGACTTATCAACTTTGTGTTGAGTTGATTCTTGAGAGCCTTGAGCATGCATATTTACTATATATAGCTTCTTTTGCATGCTTTCTTTCCTTGACCCGATATATAGGGGAAACTCCACCTTGTCATAAATTGGCTAAACCGTGCATGAAATTCAATTTCATATCTATATGCACATATTTATGTGGAGTTTGTCCTATGTATTGTTGGTTTTCTAACTCTTTGGCCCCAATGAGTTTGGGCACCATTTTGTTTGTTTGTTGTTCTAGGCACAATTGGAGATGCATTGGATGCTCGGCTCACCTACAAGGAAGGTGTTGACACCGTGTGCTTAATGGAGCCTAGTTAGGATGATCAATGAACAACCATCTACTACATCAATCCAATGATGTCTCGGTAACAAGTATCTACTTCATGCATACATTCCTTGCAAGGCCCGAACATGTCTTCTCTTGGCTGAGCGGTACTACCGTGGGCAGCCACGCTACTACCGCTAGAGATGTGTTACTCTGCACTCATGCAGTAGCAGCACCGACACAGTACTATCGCATCCAGCACGTCAGTATTTTTCTGCTGCCGTTGGACGAACGGTACTACCGCCCAGCGAGCGGGAGTAAAATTTTACAACTGCTGGCCAGGCGGTACTACCGTGATGACGTGCGGCACTACCGCGCCTTCGGGACCACGAGGGGTTATACCCTCTTCTCGTGGTTCTCTCTCTCTCTCTCTAGGTTGCATCTTGGCATGAATCTCTTGATTCGTTCTTGTGGTACTTGTTTCCTTTCTCAAAGCATCCAAACGATGATGTCTTATTGCTAGTTGGGATGTCTTTAATATTCGTATGTTGGAAGTTCATATTGTACAATAAGAAAATATTAGGCCATGTGCTATGCTTCCAAGCAAATACCTTATTGATATATTTATGACTTCCTTTTCGATATCTTGTTTGTTCCTTCTTGAAACCATTTCATGTGTACATCCTTCTTTGTGGATATATATCATCATGATTGCCTTCTACCTAGAATCTTTTACACATGAGAGAAGTTACTTCTCTAACTGATATCCTCTTTTCTTTCACGTCCACCATTGCATTTCCTTTTTCCGTTTTTGGTGGCTTCGTGAAAGGATTTGTCTTGAGTGCGTATCTTATATTCTTGCATCTTGATGCACTCTTTGGTGATGAAGATTATTTTTCCTCATGCTTGTCTTGATGAGGGTTTTGCCATTTCGATTGGTATCCCTCCTCTTGACCAGGTTATTATTTCCTATCTTCACCATGGGATGTCACAAGCATTGGTTCTCGATTTGTTTTTTAGTAAGCTTGTGAACCCATTTTCTAGCAGTGTGTGTGTGTGGGAAGGATATGTCTTGCACTTTGTTTCTCATTTCATCAAGACTATGTTGATGAGTAATGCTCATCCTTATCTTAGTCTTCTCAAGTGCTTTGCCATGACTCACACCCATTATTTTGGTTGAGCCTATCTTAAGTTGCTTCTTTTACATGTTGGTCAACCATTTGTTTTGTGCAAGTGATATGTTTATTGTCTCATCTATTTCTTGCACTCGTTGTGTGTTTTTATTAATTTTGGGGGAGCAACTATCCTATTTTGTGCACTTGTATCAAATACAAAAATCTCTTATTAGTGCACAAATCATGGGGAGCTTCTCTAGTTTTGATAAAACACTCCTTTGCCTTTATCATAGTATCTTTTATTCATGTGGTTCGAAGGACCATGTGATTGTTTGTTCCATATGGTATCTTTTGATTGCTTGCTTCTATTTTGTATGTCTTTGTGCCATACGATCCTTCTTTTTGCAATCTTTGGGTCCTCAATATAGTTTGTTTTCCCTCAACTACTTATCATTGTATTTGTGTATTTCTTTGCACTCATTTGCTGAGAAGTACACACTTTTGGGAGGACCACCTACTATATTGGCTTTCTAAACTTTTCATCCATTTTGGCAATCGATGCCAATGGAGGAGAAGTTTAGAGACTTTACTTTGGATATGTTCAGAGGGTTTTGCTTTTATTGCGTAAGCATTTACATCTTGCACGCATGCATTATTGCTTTGTATGTGTGCGCTTGGTTATGCTTATTTCCTTATATAAACTCTCTTGAAGTGGTTGTCATCAATTACCAAAATGGGGGAGATTCTTAGAGCATATCTCTCCATATGTGGTTTTGTTAATTGATGACAATTCCTATGGACTAATGGTTGCCGTAAGTTATATTTATAGGATTTGTCCATAGGCACTTCTTGAAGTCCATCTGTTGGGTTCAAGGAGTTTATATGATGACCAAGGTGGTATTCAAGGTATTATCCAAAGAATGGTCACAGAGACACAAGGTTGATCAAGATCGCCAGACAAAGAGTAAATCAATATGATCAACACACAAAGTGTACAAGATGTACCAAGAGGGATCAAGTGATCCCATGGTATGGTAATCATTGTCCATTACGTATTTGTGTACTAACCCATGGTCTTCGTGAGAGTTCTATGTGGGGTTCAGTGTGTTTCCATGGGCTTGCGTCAAGAGGAAGATCTCATACAACCAATGGAGGATGACGTCAAGTGGTGGAGGATGGTGGCAATGGACTTGTGAAGATATGCTGAAGAGCGGCTCACCCGTTGTGTGTATGGGGGAGCAATCAATTAGTCTTCATCAAGCCAACGCAATCAATAAAGGTGGTCCATCTTGAGGAAGCCAAGATCATCGTCATCTAGCTCAAGAGGACGAGGTGCAAGGTATAGGTTTGCCCTTGATAGGTTTTCTGTTTTAGGATAGATTGCCGTACTGTCAAGGGGGACTCTCAAGTGAGTAGCTTGATCGTATCGTTCGTTGAGAGATCAAACCATTTGCATCCTTGCATCATAGTTCTTGGTTCTTATTTGGTGTTTCTCTTTGTTAATTTTAGAGCTTATGGTCTTCTTCATGACAAGCTCGAGTTCATCGAAAAGGGAGTCCATATGCATCTTCTATGATGTTTTCGATGTTGGGAGTTTTTACCGGTCTTATTCGAAGAAGGGTTCTCACCATTCTCTTGTGGGCCTTTTCTTACTTGCTTCTTATTGATATTTCTATCAAGATTGTGTTAGACCATGTTTTTAGCTTTCCAACAAACTTGGTTTCGTCGAAGTCCGAGTCTGTATGCGAAAGTTAGAGCAGTTTGAGTATCCAGCGGTAGTACCGCTCATGGTGCCAACGATAGTACCGCTCGTGTAGCGGTAGTACCGCCCCCGGAGCGGTAGTACCGCCCCGAGAGCGGTAGTAATTTTTTACTACCGCTCCCTAGCGGTACTACCGCTAGAGCGGTAGTACCGCTCCGTCGGACTGTTTTTGCGCATCCTTTTTGGCCTCAGCATGGTTGGTGAACCTACCGAGCGGTAGTACCGCTCCCATGAGCGGTAGTACCGCTTTGTGCGGGCTGTGAAGCATAACGGTTGGATTTTTCCCCACCTATAAAAGGGAGTCTTCTTCCCCATTGAACCTTATATCTTTAGCTCGTGTTCTTCCCCCATTGTTGACCTTCTTCAAGCTTGCTAACTCTCAATCCCTCCAATGATTCTTGCTAGTTCTTTAGGAAAAGAGAGAGGAGATCTTGATCCACATTTCTACCAATCACTTTCTCCTCTAAGTGAGGTGAACCCCTTGGGTCTAGATCTTGGAGTTCTTCGTGTTCTTCTTCGTTCTTCCTCTCATTTTCCTCCTTAGCATTAGTTGCTTTGGTGGGATTTGGGAGAAAAGGACTTGGGCACTCCGTGTGCCCTTGCCATTGTATTTGGTGCATCGGTTTGAGTTCTCCACGGTAATACATGGAAGTCAGAAGTTGAGAAGCTTATTACCCTTGGGTACTTGGTACCCCTAGAAGCTTGGTGGTGCCTCAGAGCTCAATCATTGTGGTGTAAAGCTCCGGGCAAGCGTCGGGGTCTCCAATTAAGTTGTGGAGATTGCCGCAAGCATTTGTGGTCACCTCGAAGCCATATGCCATTGTGGTGAAGCTTCATGGTGTTGTTGGGAGCCTCCAATTAAGTTTTGGAGATTGCCACAACCTTGTTTGTAAGGGTTCGGTGACCGCCCTCAAGGGTCCCTTAGTGGAATCACGACATCTTGCATTGTGTGAGGGCGTGAGGAGATTACGGTGGCCTTAGTGGCATCTTGGGGAGCATTGTGTCTCCACATCGCTCCAACGATTATTAGCATCCGCAAGGCCATCTTGAGGAGAATTGAAGCATCGATGGCTGAGGCATTCATTACGAAGCCAAAAATCATCATTTGCATAATCCGGAGCCTTGGTACAATGATGGAGACCCTAAAAATGGTGGATCCAACCTCTGCCTATTCAAAGGATAGCTCACACCAGCCTGTGCTTCGAAACCAATAACGTTCGATGTCGAAGAATGGCGAAACATTTCATTGTATATCTTCAACAACCTAACAGAAGTGCGGCCGTACATTGAGTAAGTTCTCAGCACATTTTTCTGTAACTTCTAATTCCTTTGAACTGCTCTTATTCCCGGATATTTCATACAGCCAACACGGCGCCAAATTCTCGGATGGAGCGGTGATCCAAAATGATTCCATCGAAGAGTATGAGCTTCTGGCAAAGCATGGAGGCGGCTATTCCGGTTTCATCTCTTGGTTCAAACAAACGGTAATTATCAATAATGGACCATTACATTTCTTGGTCTAACTTTCGGCTAATGCAATAATCGTTTCGTATTAAACTTGTAGGCTAATTCAAAGTCTATGGACGCCAAATTGAGACAAGCCGCTAATGGTTTTGACTATAAGGTCCGTTCATTTGAGAAATACAACATCAACGGGTATCTCTTTCGTACCTTTGGCAAAGAGCTATCTATGCCGACCGGAAATCTACAAATTGTTGTGTCTCTGCTATCGGCGAAGGTGGTATCGAGTATTATGGAAGAGTTGAAGCAATTTATGAACTTCAATTCTATGGTGAAAACCCACCGAACGTCGTAGTCTTCAAATGTTATTGGTTCCAGCCGAAGGAGACTAGAAGGACTCATGAACATATAAGACTAGTCGAAATCAATCCAAACAGCCATTTAGATGTTCCCGATGTCTATATTACGGCTCAACAAGCGACCCAAGTTTTCTATCTATCGTGGGCATGCCAAATTGATAAGAATCTGGAAGGTTGGTATGTTGTTTATGAAGTGCCACCACGTGTTAGACCACCTCCCCCAAATGAAGATGATTATGAACCTCACATTAACCCAGACACATATGATGGAGAATTCTTCCAAGAAACATGTCTTTCCAAGAAACGTTTCAAGAACCGCCGTGCTTCACCCCAGAACATGGAAGTAGACAACGACAATGAATCCGACTTCACCCCTGAGCCGGAACCAGCAGAGCTGGAACTAGAAGAGGTTACCGATGCGGATGACCTGTCAATGCTTGACCGATTACAGAAAGGCCTTCCACAACTTCATGTCATTGAACCCGATGAGCACGTCATTCATGAAGACATGCGTGATAGTGATGATGATGATGCATTTATTGACGATGATTATTAGTTTGTAAGATTCCCAACTTAAATTATATATGTACATATTATTATTCATGTCAGTTATTCAATTTTTTTATGTTGTACTAATTTCTTTTAGTCCTTATCATGGCAGGTCAGCAGGTGTTGAAAGATGGTGGGCGCGGGTCCAGATCGCTCGACGAGTTCTTCTTCGGTGGCCCGCACGAGGGGTGGTACTTCCATTCCACCCCTATCTCTCCGTAGAGCCTTGGCAGACAGTCTGAGGACACCACCTGCGGGTGCTTCTTCGTCGGCGGAATTGCCCACTAGGAGAGTTGCTGGTCGGGTAGGGAAGAAGGAGAAGGGTACAGGGAGAGGTGGTGGCCGCGGAAGAGGTAGGCAGACCGTTGCGTCGTCCTCGCCACCACCACCATCTCATTAATCCGAGCACATGACTACTATTGTGGACCCGTTTGCGGAGGAGGCTATGGGGACTCCGGTCCAGGATCCTCGGGTGGATGGGCATTCGACCCATGAGACTCCGGTCCAGGATCAGCCTCTGGTCGAGGTGCCTTTGACCCACGAGACTCCGGTTCCTGAGGCTACGTCCTAGAAGACTCCTGCCATACACGCTTCGACCGACGTGGAGACGTCCGGATGGGGTGCGTGGCCGGATCGGACCGAGGTGCCGGATTGGACCTAGGGTCCGGGTGGCTGTTCTGTTGATGGCAGGGATGAGTCTACGGATAGTGAGGGCGACGTGCAGGTGGACGGGGCCACCGTGTACAAGCGTGGTAGTACACGTCTCCCGGTCGCACCGGCTACCCGCGAGTAGAGGCCGGTGATTAAGCCTGAAGGGGATAGGTAAGTACATTTACTATTTTTTTAGCTTCTGCCTTCAAGTTTCTTCAAATATTTAGTGCGTTGACCTTATCATACTGCAGGGGATGGAAACACCATGGTGGAGTCCGCAAGCCGAACAACGTCCTTGGTGTGCTTTGCCGGACAAATTTCTCAGGGTTTGTTACGTTGCCTGGTGAGGGTTAGGTTCCTACACTAGGATTTACCTAGGAGCACTACCAGGCTGCGTAGGCCCCGTCGGAGGAGATTATAGATGGTGTCTTCTGCCACACGAGGGCCGAGATGGTGATCAACAACTTTTGGGTAAATTATCCTTTTACACAATCTAAAATTAACAATATAGCTAATTATTGTACTAATCGGTGTTGTCTCGTTTGATTGCAGACCTTTTATAGGTGTGAGGAGGGATATGAGGAGGAGGCGACCAAGGTTATCGAGGCCGAGTGTAGGCGGTTATTACAGAGCTTACGCCACGAGGCTCGGCCGTAGGCCATTCGAGACTACTACGCCACGCGTGGTATTAAGAAGCAGAAGAAGGAGTGCCGCGGAAAGTATCTGAAGAAGGAGCAGTACATGAAGGTAATTACCTATTCTTAGGCCTTGTACGTAGTTTTGTTGGTTTGATTCATAGGTGTAGCACTCAAAATTATTTCTAATAACTTATAGGTGCCCCCAAGATGGTGTGCGGATAAGATGGATTGTTGGGACGCGTTGGTGGATGAGTGGTGCACAATCAACTGGCGAGCCGTCCTCGACAATGCGAAGGATCATCGTAGCCAAATGGTTGGTGTGCCACACCATCAAGGCAGCACCAACTTACTTCAGTTCGGACAAAACTGGGTATGTGGTTTGCTTCATGATTCATGCAATTCATTCTTCATGCTAGCTTGAGCCCCTTACTAATACTTTGTTCCTCTCTTTTAGGTGCATCACAATAAGACGGAGATGCCAGAGTTGTACGACCTTTATGGCATGGCCCATACCGCCTTGTACAAGAAGGCGAAGGCATTCTCTCAGTCTGACCTGGATGATCCAAATAACTTCACCAACATCTCATCCTACCACAAGCTCGTGAAATACAAGGACACGGGGAAGGCTTGGAAAGGGGAGTACTTTAACCCGAGCCAGGAACCTTTGGATCCAGAGCCGGTGATGATATCTGTTGGTGGGAGGCCCCATGGCTCGATAGCCATTGGAGATGGGATAATACGTTGTCCACTCACTCTCCCGGAGATCAAGGTGCGCCAGTCGAGCTCCTGTCTTGAAATAACGCCTCGTCCACGACCAGTCGATCTTGCCATCGAGGTTAGTTGTACGGACTCAGAAAACTTTCATCCATTTCATTGTGTGTGTGGCCATCGATCATTACTCTGGTAACGAGGAATGGTGTTGCAGGTTGCTCTTCAGAAAGAGAGAGATGCAAACCAGGCTGCTCTTGAGAAAGGATGATTGGCAAGCCAGGCTACTCTTCAGGCTGCTCTTGAGGAGAGGGACCGGACCACGGCTCAGTTGATTGAGGAGGAGAGGTCCCGAAATGAGGCGGCTCACGTGGCCATGTACGAGCTTATTGTGGTAAGCTTCTTTTTTTACATTAGCCAAATCATGTGTGTAATGTATGTTTCATTACTAACTAATACGACTGCCTCTTCAAAACTGAATGTGCAGTCTATGTGCAAGAAGACAGGTCAAGCCCCTCCATCGATGCCCGTCTTCTCTGTGATTGGCACGGTGAGTTTCATTTCAATGGTCATTATAAACTAGTATTGACAATTGAGTGTCATGATGCTAACTGAGACATTGCAAACTATCTTTTCTGCAGAATAACTCCCAAGCGGCACCGCACGACCCTTCTCCATGGCAACCGTCTCCAAACAAAGCCGACGCGAGCAAACGTGGTGTTTCTCCTCCTTGATGACCACTGTGGTAAGTTTTCTCCAAAATGACATAATAAGCTCCTACTTGATTTCTACTAGGAAAAATGGTTAGTGAAACCACTAGTTTCATAACTTAGCTAATTTCGCTCCAAAATGGTTAGTGAAACCACTAGTTTCATAACTTAGCTAATTTAGCTCTAAAATGACATAATAAGCTCAATTGAAATAGGAAAAATGTAAAGAAGGAATAAGAAGAAGAAGAGAAGAATAAGGAGAAGAAGAAGGAGAAGGAGGAAAATAAGGAGAAGGAGCCCTCATTCTTCTCCTCCTTCTTCTTCTCTTCTCCTTCTTCTCCTTCTTCTTCTTCTCTTCTTCTTTTTCATCTTCTCTCCTTCTTCTTCTTTTTCTGCTCCTTCTTCTCTTCTTGCTTCTTCTCTTTCTTCTTCAATTTAGGTTATTTTCCCCAACAAAGACATACTTAGCTAATTATCCTCCAAAATGCATAATTAGCTTAGTTAGGTAAAAACATCATAAGAACCTTGGTTAGCTCATTAAAATGACTAATTAAACTGCTAAAAGACATAATAAGCTCAAAATGGCAGAAGAACCTTGGTTAGCTCAATAATATTATATACTTAGCTTGTTTTCCTCTAGAATGACATAATTAGCCCATTAAGCTCCAAAAATACATACTTAGCTAATTTAGCTCCAAGAAGAGGAGAATAGGAGAAATTAAAAGAAGGAAGAAGAAGGGAAGAAGAAGAAGATAAGGAGAAGGAGAAGAAGAAGAAGGAGGAGAAGAAGAAGAGAGGAAGGAGAAGGAGGAGAAGGAGGAGAAGAAGGAGAAGGAGCCCTCCTTATTCTCCTTCTTCTCCTCCTTCTTCTCTCCTCCTTCTTCTCCTTTTTCTTCTCTTCTTCTTTTCTTCTTCTTTTATTCTTCTTTTCTTCTTCTTTTCTTCTTCTTCTCTTCCTCCTTCTCCTTCTCCTTCTTTGTTTTCTTCTCCTTCTTCTATTCTTGCTTCTTCTCTTTCTTCTTCAATTTAGCTTATTTTCCCCAACAAAGACATACTTAGCTAATTATCCTCCAAAATGACATAATTAGCTTAGTTAGGTAAAAACATCATAAGAACCTTGGTTAGCTCATTAAAATGACTAATTAAGCTCCTAAAAGACATAATAAGCTCAAAATAGATAAGAACCTTGGTTAGCTCATTAATATTATATACTTAGCTTGTTTTCCTCTAGAATGACATAATTAGCCCATTTAGCTACAAAAATAAATACTTAGCTAATTTAGCTCCAAGAATAGGAGAAGAGGAGAAATGAAAAGAAGGAAGAAGAAGAAGAATAAGAAGAAGAGAAGAAGAAGAGAAGGAGAAGGAGAAGAAGAAGAAGGAGGAGGAGAAGAAGAAGAGAAGAAGGACAAGGAGGAGAAGGAGGAGAAGAAGGAGAAGGAGCCCTCCTTCTTCTCCTTCTTCTTCTCTCCTCCTCCTTCTCCTTCTTCTTCTCTTCTTCTTTTCTTCTTTTTCTTCTTCTTTTCTTCTTCTTCTCCTCCTCCTTCTCCTTCTCCTTCTTATTTTTCTTCTCCTTCTTCTCTTCTTGCTTCTTCTCTTTCTTCTTCAATTTAGCTTATTTTCCCCCAACAAAGACATACTTAGCTAATTATCCGACATAATTAGCTTAGTTAGGTAAAAACATCATAAGAACCTTGGTTAGCTCATTAAAATGACTAATTAAGCTCCTAAAAGACATAATAAGCTCAAAATGGCATAAGAACCTTGGTTAGCTCATTAACATTATATACTTAGCTTGTTTTCCTCTAGAATGACATAATTAGCCCATTTAGTTCCATAAATACATACTTAGATAATTTAGCTCCAAGAAGAGGAGAAGAGGAGAAATGAAAAGAAGGAAGAAGAAGAAGAAGAGAAGAAGAAGAGAAGGAGATGGAGAAGAAGAAGGAGGAGGAGGAGAAGAAGAAGAGAAGAAGGAGAAGGAGGAGAAGAAGGAGAAGGAGCCCTCCTTCTTCTCCTTATTCTTCTCTCCTCCTTCTCCTCCTCCTTCTTCTCTTCTTCTTCTCCTCCTCCTTCTCCTTCTCCTTCTCCTCCTCCTCCTCCTCCTTCTTGTTCTTCTTCTCCTTCTTGTCTTCTTGCTTGTTCTCTTTCTTCTTCAATTTAGCTTATTTGTCATATATATGTTGTTGTTGTTGTTCTTTCGACTTTCTTATTCCCATTTTGCAGATTGGATGTACTACATGCATGGAAGCTGGCATTGATGGAGTGCTTTAGTTCTAGTTTTCATTTGAGTTGATGAACAACGTGGAATTATATGTATATGTATATATGGATGAACAATATATGTGGAACTATATGTATATGTATATATATGGATGAAACTTTGTGCTATGAATATGTGTTGTGACCTATATATGTGCTATGCATATGTATATGTGTTGTGACCTATATATGTGCTATGTATATGTATATGTGCTGTGAAATAAACAAAAAAACAAAACTGTGACAATATGGGCTCTTTGCGGTCTGCCAGCTAATGGCAAAGGACTTTGCCATCAGGCAGCAGACGGAAAATGTGCCACGTGGCACCCAGCTATGCAACCTGGGGCAGCAGCAGCTGGACATATAGTCTCTTTGCCGTCCACTACCTTGGGAGGCTGACGGCAAAGGGATGATTCCTGCGCTGGCCCAGCTCTATGCTAGCCCATAGAAGCAGATGGCAAAGAGAGGGAGGGAGGCAGACGACACAGAGAGGGAGGGAGGAAGACGACACAGAGAGAGAGGAAGGCAGACGACAAAGAGAGGGAGGGAGGCTGACGACAAAGAGAGGGAGGGAGGCAGACGACAAAGAGAGGGAGGGAGGCTGACGACAAAGAGAGGGAGGGAGGCAGACGTCAAAGGCTCCGTTAGCCCTAACGGAGGCGTTGCGTGTCGGCTGCCGTCTAAGAATGTGTGCCGTCTGCTCGGAGCCAGAGGCTGACGTCAAAGTTCTTTGCCACCCGCTTCAGGCAGACTGACGGCAAAGAAGGTGATATGCTGTCGAAAGTAGTCGTAGGAAAATTGCTGACAGGAGGCTGACGGCAAAGACCTTTGCCGTCGGTGGATCATCTCTTTGCCGTCTGTTATGGCAGACAGCAAAGAGTCTGATTCCTGTAGTGAGTCCATCTGTTGGTTTCAAGGAGTTTATATTATGACCAAGGTGGTATTCATGGTATTATCCAAAGAATGGTCATAAATACACAAGGTTGATCAAGACTAAGGCAAAGAGTAAATCAAGATGATCAACACACAAAGTGTACAAGATGGAGGGATCAAACGACCCCATGGTATGGTAAGCATTGTCCATAACGCTTTTGTGTACTAACCCATGGTCTTCGTGAGAATTCTATGTGGGGTTAGGTTTGTTTCCATGGGTTTGCGTCAAGAGGAAGATCTCATTCAACCTATGAAGGATGACATCAAGTGGTGATCGTCATCAAGATTGCGGTGTGCAAGTTCAAGTGGAGCATCACGAAGATATCATGCTTGAATCTTGCCGTCCATTATGGTGGCAATGAACTTGTGAAGGTGTGCTGAAGAGTGGCTCACCCATAGTAAGTATGGGGGAGCAATCAATTGGTCTTCATCGAATCAACGCAATCAAGAATGGTGGTACATCTTGAGGAAGCCAAGATCCATCTAGCTCAAGAGGACAAGGTGCAAGGTATAGGTTTGCCCTTGATAGGTTTTTCTATTTTAGGATAGATTGTCGTACTGTCAAGGGGGGCTCTCAAGTGAGTAGCTTGATCATATCGTTTGTTGAGAGCTCAAAACATTTTCATCCTTGCATCATATTTCTTGGTTCTTGTTTGGTGTTCCTCTTTGTGAGTTTTAGAGCTTATGGTCATCTTCATGACAAGCTCGAGTTCATCGAAAACGGAGTCCATATGCATCTTCTATGATGTTTTCGATGTTGGAAGTTTTTGACGGTTCTTCATTCATAGATGTCTCACATCTCTATATCATTGGCATTTCATAACTACATTTTCATATGCTGTTTGGATAGCTCTTGTCGTCCTGAATCGAAAAAGCTTGAGTTTGCTCGATTCGGAGCTCGTATGCGAAAGTTATGGCAGTTTCATGTGGCAACGATAGTATCGCAGGTGCGAGCGGTAGTACCGCTCTAGGAGCGGTAGTAGTTTTTTACTCCCTCTCTCTCGCGGTAGTACCATCCGGTTCTACCGGGTCGGACTTTTGCACAACCGCAACTTCAGCGGAGGTAGGCACGGAAGTAATTTTTACTTCTGTGGCAGTTGGATCTATCATGCGGTAGTACCGCTCCTAGCATCGGTAGTACCGCTTTGCTCGGGTTGAGAGTGGGGGTAACGGTTGGATTCTTTCCCCCACTATATAAAGGGGGTCTTCTTCCCCAATGGTCCTATCCGCAGGTGCGAGCGGTAGTACCGCATGTGCAAGAGGTTGTACCGCTGATGCCAGCGGTAGTACCGCCGGTGCGAGCGGTAGTACCGCTCTAGGAGAGGTAGTAGTTTTTACTAGCGCTCTCTCGTGGTAGTATCGTCCGGTACTACCGGGTCGGACTTTTGCACAACCGCAACCTCATCGGAGGTAGGTGTTTTACTTCCGTGGCAGTTGGATCTACCGTGCGGTAGTACCTCTCCTAGCAGCGTAGTACCGCTTTGCTCGGGCTAAGAGTGGGGGTAACGGTTGGATCCTTTCCCCCACTATATAAAGGAGGTCTTGTTCCCCAATGGTCCTATCCACTGAGCTCGTGTTCTTCCTCCATTGTTGACCTTCTTCGAGCTTGCTAACTCTCAATCCCTCCAATGATTCTTGCTCCTTTTTGAGGGAAAAGAGAGAGGAGATCTAGATCCACATTTATACCAATCACTTTCTTCTCTAAGTGAGGGGAACCCCTTGGATCTAGTTCTTGGATTTCTTGGTGTTCTTTTTTGTTCTTCCCCTCATTTTCGACCATAGCATTAGTTGTTGTGGTGGGATTTGGGAGTCAAGGACTTGGGCACTCAGTGTGCCCTTGCCATTGCATTTGGTGCATAGGCTTGAGTCCCCCACGGTGATACGTGGAAGTGAAGTTTGAGAAGCTTATTTACCCTTTGGTACTTGGTACCGTAGAGATTCTTCTTCGTGGATGCTTTGGCGTCCTAGAAGCTTGGTGGTGTCTCGAAGCTCAATCATTGTGGTGTAAAGCTCCGGGCAAGCGTCGGGGTCTCCAATTAAGTGTGGAGATCACCCCGAGCATTTATGGTTACCTCAAAGCCATATGCCTTTGTGGTGAAGCTTCTAGTGTTGTTGGGAGCCTCCAATGAAGTTGTGGAGATTGCCCCAACCTTGTTTGTACGGGTTCGGTGACCGCCCTGAAGGGTCCCTTAGTGGAATCACGACATTTTGCATTGTGCGAGGGCGTGAGGATATTACGGTGGCCTTAGTGGCATCTTGGGGATGATTGTGCCTTCACACCGCTCCAAACGGAGAATAGCATCCGCAAGGGTGTGAACTTACGGATACATCATCGTCTCCGCGTGCCTGAGTTATCTCTTACCCGAACCCTTTACTTATGCACTTTAATTTGTGATAGCCATATTGTTTCTTGTTATATATCTTGCTATTACTTAGTTGTTTATCTTGCTTAGCATAAGTTGTTGGTGCACATAGGTGAGCCTAGCCATTTTAGGTTTTGTGCTTTACAAATTAAACGTTAGTTTTATTCCGCATTTGTTCAAGTCTAAACCGTAATTATTCGCCTATTCACCACCCTCTAGGCGACATCCACATCCTTTCAATTGTTATAGAGCCAGGTATCTCATTATTAGGTTTAACCACCTAGAGAGTAAGGATGTCGACTAGGGGATTAAGATTCTCTGACACTCTTAGTTTCGATGGCATAAATTTTGATGTTTGGGTAATTCGCATGCTTAATATCTTTAGGGTCATGTACCCAAATTTAGAGCGAATTATAGATATGGGGTTTTCTACTCCAAAGGATTCATAAAATATATCTTTAGAGGGTGAGAAAAAAATCTTATCTCAATGATCAAGCTTCTAATGTGCTTTTTGATGCTTTGAGCAATGTAGTTATATTTCAACTCATGCCAATCCGGGATGCTCATGAGTTGTGAACAAAGCTTAAAGATAAATATGGTGTGTCCAAGATTTGTGGGAATGATTGTTCTCCCTCCACCCGTGGTACTGTGGTCTTCTCAACTTCATCTACTTCACCTACATGTGGTTTTCCAAAAGGTAATGATATGGTGATTAGTGGTGATCATTGCAATGATGATAGTGGGCTTATTGTTTATGATCATTCATCAATATTTTATTGCAATTCTTCACCTTTAGACATTAACACTTTGAGCACTCTATATGCTTTACATGCTTGTGTTGGTAGTCCTTGCATATCATCTAAAAACTGCTGGAGTAAATCTCATGATGATATGCTTTCTATATCTTGTTGCCATGATAAAAATGTATCTATTTCCTCGGGTTGTTGTGCTAACAGTGTAGAGGAAATCCATCACTCCATGGAACAAGGTGTGGCCTTGAATGATGCTTCAAGGGATCCTACATCATCATCTATTGTTTCTCACTTTTGCCTTATGGCTAAGGCTTCAAAGGCATATCCTACTTTGTATCCCAATGTATCTCATGATGATGTTGTTGATGATAATGAGGATGAGGATAATGATGAAGAGAGTGACAATATTGCTCCCTTATAACTTAAGGGTGAAATGATTTTTAAAGCTCTTCATAAGAATAAACTTGCTTGTTCCAACTTCATGGAAATCACGTCTGTTTCCATTGAGGGCAAGAAATACATTGAGGAGTAGGAAGCTCATCTCGAGGAGCATGACGCCACCATTGAGACAACAGACGGTCATGGCGTGATTACACCGATGAGATCGCGGAGCTATCTCAAGCTCTTAAAAATGAACAAACCACCAAGAAGTCTCTTGAGGAAATCTTTGCTCTAGAATTATCTAGATTAAAGGAATCCCATGATAGAGATCTCGAGGTGGCTAATGATTTTAGAACTAAAATTGATAAGCTTGAAGTTTCTCATGCTAAACTCCTTGAGGACTATGAGCACCTTGAAAGTGGCTCAAGGGCTATTAAGAGTTCACTCATCAAACTCACCGAGTCTCATGCACAACTTGAAGCTTCTTATGATAAAGAGCTTGCCAAGTTGCCTTCTCCTCTTGTTGTTAATGATGATACTTGTGTTACTAACTCTATTTCTTGTGAAGCATCCATTTTTAAAGGAGAATGTTGAGCTAAGGGCTCAACTTGAGTTGCTATCTAGAAATTATGGGAAATTGGAAGAAAGTCATGAAATGCTGACAAGCTCTCATGAGTATCTTCTAGTATACCATAATGTTCTAAAGATAGCTCATGAGGCTATTACTACCAAGGTAACACTAAGTAAGCCTCATGTGGACATTAGCACTACTTCTAGTCAAAATGCTATATTGCCATGTGCTAATCCTCGTAATTCATCTACTCACAATGTTGCTACATCTTGTGATGAATTACTTTCCTTGCCTTGTTGCTCTAACAATGAATCTTATACTTCGTCTAGTACTTGTGTTGATACTAACCATGTGGAGGAAATCTAAGAGCTCAAGGAACAAGTCACTTAATTGAAGAAAGACTTGGAAAAGAGTCTGGAAGGGATGTCCACACTCAACAGTGTCTTGTGTGGGCAAAAATCCCCAATTGACAAAGGTGAACTTGGGTTCAACTCTAACAATAAGAACAAGTCCAAAAGCTTCAAGAAGAAGGGCCAAGAACAAGTCAAGAATTCAGCCAAGATTATTTGCTTCAAGTGCAAAATTGAAGGGCACCATGTTAGATCTTGCCCATTAAAGAAGAAGCCCCAAAGTCACACGCAACAAGGGAAGTGGCCACAATTTCAATCACATACTCAACTTCAAGTTGAAGAAGGGCCTCTTCCCAAGAACACCCAAGCCAACACTATTCAAGTTGAGAAATCAATTGGGAAGAAATTAAAGAGTAGATGTTGCTACTTATGTTGTGAGAAGGGTCACTTTGCTTCTTCTTGCACGAGAGATAACTTATCCAACCCAATAATTATTTATGATATCTATTATCTTGGGAAGGATAAGGTTGGCAATGTGTTTGCCGAGTTTGTTGGTACTCAAAGTGGTGTCAAGAAAGTATCATTTGGGTTGCCAAGCCTATTGTGACTAACCTCTTAGGACCCAATGAGGTTAGGGACCAACAAGCTCAAACTTGATCAATAGGTGATGGTAGAGGACATTGGAGACTTGGCTTCATCTTGAAGAATTAAGGGACCTTCATAATTCATATTATCTCAAGCCAAGTCATTTGTATTATCGAGTTTCTATCTTATATCCAACGTGCCTCCTTACGATAACTTGTACTTAAATTGTTTACATTGTTAGTTACTTGCCCCTTTGCATGTTGTGGTTTTGTACCTTAGCATGTGTTTGTATATGTTGTGCTTCCAACTTGCTTATATTGAGTAATCGAGTTTGTGTATATTGGTTTGCACATCATGACAGAGGCGAAGTTGTCCCTATCTTTCAATGAGATCGTGGGTATCTTTTTGGTGGAGTAGACTTTGACGATCCGACTAGGAACGTGTGAGGACGTCGCGCCTTAGCAATCACTAAACCAACTCCGAGAGGTTATTGATCACGCCGGAGCATGATCAACCTGACCACGAAGGTCTGTTTCGTGCACGCAAACGAAGAACAAGCAAGAAACCAAGATTGCAATCAAGATATTGCGAATATAAGAGGAAAGCTTTATTGATGAAGGTGGGGTTCTGTGACGCCTTTGTCTAGTCGCCGAACACAAACGAAGAACACAAAGTTGCAGCTATGGCGAACTTGTAATCTAAACAAAACCCAAGTCTAAACGGTGCCCTAAGGGCTGTATATATGAGGGAACAAAGAGGCAATTTCATGACCCTTGGAGGAGGGGTCCAAAAACAGCCCTAAACTCGGTTTCCCCACACATACGGACTCTAAAAATAGCCTATATTATGGTATTTCAAAATTACATGGGCCTGACCCAAATATAAGGTGGCGCAACACCTATAATAGCCTATGGACGAAATTTATAAAGTGGCGTCTTGAATATTTCGTCCAAAACCTTCATGCTCTCCTTATGGTGGCTTTAGACTGCGAAAATCACGAGTGGAAGCTCCATTGTTCTCTCCCGCGCGTGCACCTTCTTCTCCATGCTTGATCCCGCTCCAACGGATAACCTTGTTGTCGATGCTAGGTCCTTCATTCATGAGCACAACAAAAGTATCTAACTTAGGCAACATCATACGTTCATGAACATTAGAAGTATTCCCAAGAAACAAAAGTACGTGGTGATTCAATTGGCGTGCACGAGCTCTAGTAACTGGTCCAGTATGTATAACAGCTGGGGCTGTAGGTGTAACAATAGTGTTGATGTCCTCATCATCCTCCCCTTCTTGAACTGAAGTCGTCCTCGACGAAAGCTCATCTTCCTCACCCAAATACGACTTCAAATCTGCAAAGTTAAAAGTGGGAGTAACCCCAAAATCTGCAGGCAGCTCAAGTCTATATGCATTATCATTTATTTTCTCTAACACTTTGAAAGGACCATCAGCACGTGACATTAGCTTTGACTTGCGCAAATCAGGAAACCTATCCTTACGCAAATGCAACCAAACAAGATCTCGAGGTGCAAAGACAACATGTTTTCTACCCTTATCTCCAGCAAGTTTATATTTAGCATTCATGCGCTCAATATTTTCCTTAGTTAACTCATGCATCTTTAATAACAAATCAACACGTTCTTTAGCATCAAAATTAACCTTCTCCGAAGATGGAAGAGGTAACAAATCAATAGGTGCACGAGGTAGGAAACCATACACAACTTCAAAAGGACACATCTTTGTAGTAGAATGCAGTGAACGATTGTAAGCAAATTCAATATGAGGCAATCATTCTTCCCACAGTTTTAGATAGTTCTTCAAAACAGCCCTAAGCATAGTAGACAAAGATCTATTGACTACTTCAGTTTGTCGAGTAGTTTGGGGTGACATGTAGTACTAAAAAGCAATTTTGTCCCCAACTTAGCCCATAAACATCGCCAAAAGTGGTTAAGAAATTTAGCATCACGATCTGAAACAATCGTATTTGGCACACCATGCAAGCAAATAATTTCACGAAAGAACAAATCAGCCACATTAGCGGCATCATCACTTTTATGACATGGTATAAAGTGTGCCATTTTTGAAAATCTGTCCACGACAACAAATATGCTATCCCTCCCCTTCTTTGTTCGAGGTAAACCTAAAACAAACTCCATAGATATATCCTCCCAAGGAACACTAGGTACAGGCAAAGGCATATATAAACCATGAGGATTGAGTCGTGACTTAGCTTTTTGACATGTCGTGCAGCGAGCAACAAAACGCTCAACATCCCATCACATCTTTGGCTAAAAGAAATGTGTAGCAAGTACGTCCTCTGTCTTTTTTATGCCAAAGTGTCCCATCAATCCTCCTCCATGCGCCTCGTATAACAACAAAAGACGAACAGAGCTACCTGGAATGCATAGCTTGTTAGCATGAAACACAAATCCATTATTAATGATGAACTTGTTTCATGTTCTCCCTTCTTTACAATTCTCCAACACATCTTTGAAATCAGCATCGTGCACATATTGATCTTTGATGGTCTCCAAACCAAATATTTTAAAGTCAAGTTGTGAAAGCATAGTATAACGACGAGACAAAGCATCAGCAATAACATTTTCTTTACCCTTCTTGTGTTTCATGACGTACGGGAAAATCTCAATGAATTCAACCCATTTAGCATGTCTACGATTCAATTTTTCTTGACTTTTAATATGTTTCAAAGATTCATGATCAGAATGTATGACAAATTCTTTGGGCCATAAATAGTGTTGCCATGTTTCTAATGTCCGAACAAGAGCATATAATTCCTTATCATAAGTAGAATAATTCAGACTAGGCAAACTTAATTTTTCAGAAAAGTATGCAACAGGTTTACCATCTTGTAATAACACACCTCCTAATCCAATTCCACTAGCATCACATTCAAGCTCGAAAGTCTTATTAAAATCAGGAAGTTGGAGTAAAGGAGCATGTGTTAACTTATCTTTCAAAACCGTGAAGGCTTCTTCCTGTGTGGTACCCCAAGAATAAGGCACATTCTTCTTTGTAAGCTCATTGAGAGGTGCAATAATGGTGCTGAAATCTCTCAAAAAACGCCTATTAAACCCGGCGAGTCCAAGGAAACTCCTCACTTGTGTGACCGTTTTGGGCTGCGGCCAACTCTCAATAGCTTCAATCTTGGCTTTATCAACTTCAATTCCCTGTGGAGTAACAACATAGCCAAGAAAATATACCCGGTCTGTGCAAAAGGTGCATTTCCCAAGGTTACCAAACAAACGTGCATCACATAGAGCAATAAAAACAACACGCAAATGATCCAAATGTTCCTCCAAAGATCTACTATAAATCAGTATATCATCGAAGTAGACTACCATAAATCATCCAATGAAAGCACGTAAAACCTCATTCATTAATCGCTTGAAAGTGCTAGGTGCATTAGTCAATCCAAAAGGCATAACTAACCACTCATATAAGCCAAACTTAGTTTTAAATGCCGTTTTCCATTCATCTCCCAATTTCATGCAAGTTTGATGGTATCCACTATGCAAATCAACTTTGGAGAAAATTGTAGAGCCACTTAATTCATCAAGCATATCATCTAGTCTAGGAATAGGATGACGATAACGAATAGTAATATTATTAATGCCTCTACAATCAACACACATACGCGATGTACCATCCTTTTTCGGCACTAGAATAATAGGAACAACACAAGGACTAAGAGGTTCACGTATATAACCTTTGTCGAGCAGCTCCTGTACTTGACGCATAATCTCCTTCGTCTCCTCTGAATTGTTACAGTATGGTGCACGGTTGGGTAGCGATGCACCAGGAATTAAGTCAATCTGATGCTCAATCCCTCTAATAGGTGGTAATCCCGGTGGCACGTCTTGTCGAAAGACGTGAGTGAACTCCTGCAAAATGTTAATGACAACACGAGGCAAAGAGGGTGGCATGTCCTCAAATAAAAATAATACCTCTTTGCATATGAAAGCATAGCAAACAGATGTAGTAATATCCAAATCAGTAATATCAGATTTAGTGGCAAGTAAACAACCACTCTTCAGTTTGATTTCAGATGCAACACTAGATGATGATTTAGTAGGCTTATTGTGTTGCTCAAATTCCTTCGCTACAATCTGATTTTCACTCTCTAGCAATGTCATCTTTCATAATATGTTCAGGATACATAGGAAGCAAAATTATATTTTGATCCTTATGAATAAGAGTATATTGATTTGTTCTACCATGGTGTACATAATTTTTATCAAATTGCCATGGTCTACCAAGTAAAACGGGGCATGCTTGCATGGGTACCACATCACAACTAACAAAATCAGAATATGTAGCAATGCTAAAATGCACACGAACAATACATGTTACCTTAACCTTGCCACTATTGTTGAACCACTAGGTATAATAAGGATGAGGATGTGGTCTGTTGGTGAGAGACAACTTCTCCACCATCTCCATGCTAGCTAAGTTGTTGCAACTCCCTCCATCGACGATGATGCGAACAGAGCATTCCTTTACAACTCCCTTTGTATGGAACAAGTTGTGCCTCTCATTTTGCTCAGCCTGTGTTAGCTGCACACTTAAAACACATTGAGAAACTAAGCTTTCATACCTATCAGCGTAGTCAGCAGCCATGTAGTGTGTCTCTTGTTCAGTATCATCGACACCCTGTTCTTCACTTGCATTAAGAGCTAGAGTCTCCTCGTCATAATCACTAGCGGAGTCATATCCACCATCCTCAGTAATAATCATCACGCGCTTGGATGGGAAATCTCTCGCATAATGACCTCCAGCCTTGCAACGACAACAAATAACCTCATGTGTTTGCCTTGTGGATGCCATGGATGAAGAAGAGCTCTGTGCGGGCCTAGAAGGTGTGCTATTGGCGAATGGTGGGGCAGGGGCCTATTTCCTGGTATCAGTGGTTGAATTGGCGGCTGAAGTAGGCGGTGCTGATGTAGAAGGGCGTGTGGAAGTAGATGTGGTTTGTGGCGTCCATGAGGAAGTGCGACCTGCAGAAAAATTAGTTCTCGCCAATGCCTGTCGATCCTGCACTTCGCGTTCAGCTTTGCAAGCAAGATGGAATAAACGAGTGATAGTGTTATAATCCTTATATTCTATAATAGTTTGAATTTCTCTATTTAATCCACCCATAAAACGTGCAAGCATAGCTTCATTGTCCTCAACAATACTACATCTAATCATTCCAGTTTGTAATTCCTGATAATATTTTTCTACATACTTTTTTCCTTGTCTTAAACACTGTAAGTTTTGAAGTAATTCACGTTGATAATATGGTGGAGCCCAACGAGTACGCATAGAAGTTTTCAAAGCAGCCCAAGTAGTTGGAATATTAGCATGATGTATTCGCAATATTCAGACCACCAAACACAAGCAAAACTAGTGAAAGAACAAACATCAGCAGCAACACGTCTATCTTCAGAAAATTGCAAGCATGTAAAACGTTGCTCTGTTTCTAACTCTTAAGTAAGATATATATCAGGAACATATCGACCATCAAAAGTAGGAATATTCAATTTTAGTTTAGGGAGATGGTCATGATCCCGTACCTCAGGGTGTGATGCATCCCTACCATTGCGATTGTATCCATGTGGACGACCGACGGCTTGTCGTGGTGGTTGTTGTTCCTAGTGCTGAACTGGAGCAACCTCTCCCTCATTATCGTAATCACCATCATAATCATAATCATAATCCTCATTCTTCTCAGCCATAGAAACCTTGGCAGTAGCAGCAGGAGGAGCAACAGCAACAGTAGTAGCAACAACACCAAAATTCTGCACTTGGCCGACAGGCACACGTCGCGCTCGTAGCCGTTGTGGTTGTAGTTGAAGAGGGATAAAAGCTGGATCTGGTGGTGGTAAATGGGCAAGCACCTCATTGAACTTGGCGTTCATCTTGGTGTTGAATTTATTCTCCATACCTTCGACCTTGTCCATGGCCTCTCCAAAGGTGGTCACGAAATCCTGTACCTGGTTAGACATCATTTGCTGAGATTTATCATGGAGCTCCCGGTTGGTCAGGTTCTCCTAGTCGATCTCCTCGTCGTGTGATCCTGGCATGGTTAGCAGCAATAGGAACACAGAAGAATATGAACCTACAGACTACTAGGAAGTGGTGGTGGTGGTGGTGGCGTGTCACAAATCCGTCAAGCTAATCCCAATTTCTTACCAATTCTTACCCAACAGCAGGTGGCGATCGGCAACCGGTGTAGTCAAAACTCTCAAATCTTGGATAGAGGGATTGCCAGGTGGTGTCAAACACACGATGTAGATGTATGTGGAGCTAGGAAGGCTTATAATATGGTAGCAAGAAGGGTCAGCAATAATCAGTTCAGAGATGCAAAATTGAAAAGACGCTCAACGACGGTACCGTGCTAGTCCTAGGGTAGACCGTACTAGAGACGCGAGCCTAGAACACAACGAAGTCACGACGACACGTACTAATCAAGGGAAGAGCCACTCTGATTTTTTACACTCTTTTTTTCTGTGTTTTTTTTTCCAGAAAATCAGTATAATGGCGAGTGTCTCAAAATTCTTCCCAAGCACCAAAAACAGGATAGGCACGAATTTGTTTTGACATTTTTTTTAATTTCTAGAGCAATTCGGGGTTGTGACGACCAAAAATTGCGACAAAAATCACTATGATGGCGAGTGTCTCAAAACTCTGTAAAAAGCATAACAAAAGATAGGGAATTGTTTTTTCACCCCTCGTAATTTTGGCCTAAAAAGTGCTCTGGAAAGCGTGCCTGACTTTTTTTTCTTTCCCAAAACCTACTCAGCTAAGGAAACGCGAAACCGAAAGCAAAAGGATCTCGAAATTAACCTAAGGCGGAAAGGATTGTGGTGGATATATGGTGGTGGTATATGACAGCAAGGATAATGGTGGCGTGGTGGTGGTATATGGCATCAACAATGATGGTAGCATGGAGGTGATATATGGCAGTGATGAAAGATGGTGCGGTGGCGGCGTGATAACTTGTGAACATAACTTGAAACTCTAAAGAACTAGACACTAAGACCAGCAACTTGACACGACGATGTAACCACAATTTCAACAAAGCAAACTACTGAAAAGACTATGCAAAGGCTCAGATTGGTTCGGATATGATGATCCAACCCTAATTTTTATGGTTTTTTCCTGGACTATAGGTATGAAGATAGATGCAATCTAACTACGAAAACTGGTAAAATCTCACCGAGGAACTTGGAAATCAGATACCACTTGATAGAGGCGAAGTTGTCCCTGTCTTTCAATGAGATCGTGGGTATCGTTTTGGTGGAGTAGACTTTGATGATCCGACTATGAACGTGTGAGGACATCGCGCCTTAGCAATCGCTAAACCAACTCCGAGAGGTTATTGATCATGCCGGAGCACGATCAACCTGACCACAAAGGTCCGTTCCTGCACGCAAACGAAGAACAAGCAAGAAACCAAGATTGCAATCAAGATATTGCGAATATAAGAGGAAAGCTTTATTGATGAAGGTGGGTTTTTGTGACACCTTTGTGTGGTCGTAGAACACAAACAAAGATAGCGAAGTTGCAGCTGTGGCGAACTTGTAATCTAAACAAAACCCAAGTCTAAATGGTGCCCTAAGGGCTGTATATATGAGGGAACAAAGAGGCAATTTCGTGACCCTTGGAGGAGGGGTCCGAAAACAGCCCTAAACTCGTATTCCGCACACATACAGACTCTAAAAATAGCCTATATTATGGCATTTCGAAATTACATGGGCCTGGCCCAAAAATAAGGTGGCGCAACACCTATAATAGCCTATGGATGAAATTTATAAAGTGGCGTCTTGAATATTTCGTCCAAAGCCTTCATGCTCTCCTTATGGTGGCTTTAGAGTGCGAAAATCACCAGTGGAAGCTCCATTGTTCTCTCCTGCGCATGCACCTTCTTCTCCATGCTTGATCCCGCTCCAACGGATATCCTTCTTGTCCATGCTAGGTCCTTCATTGATGAGCACAACAAAAGTATCTAACTTAGGAAACATCATATGTTCATGAACATTAGAAGTATTTCCAAGAAATGAAAGTACCTGGTAATTCAATTGGCGTGCACGAGCTCTAGTAACTGGTCTAGTATGTATAGCAGCTGGGGCTGTGGGTGTAACAATGGTGTTGATGTCCTCATCACATCATGTACACATGAGTCTTGTATTCAGACTTTTTGCGCACCTCACAATCCTATAAATGTGTATACATAAATAGTACCACCTAGTATTGATATTAGAAGTTTATCTAGTCTCTATGTGGTATGTCCTACTCATGAGAAATTCAAATTTTAAATGGTCCGTTAATTATCTCTTGTTGGTTTTCATTTGCCACTTGTTAATAAATGTTGGGTTATCACATTATGGGGGAGTAATATGCTAGGTGCACATTACAAGCCTAGAAAATGTGTATATTTGAGGTATTGCCCCTTAGTGTTGATATTGTAAATTATCTTATTCCTAGGTGGCATGTTAGCTCTACAAGTGTCATTTGCTTGCGTTTTAGGAGTAAAGATGATGTGGGATATTTTTGTAATCTACCAAAGGGAATTGTTTCCAAATACTTCTTGTCCTTTGACAAGTGGTATTCCCTTCATGTTGTAGAAATTTCTAATCATCTTTACATTTGATTTTATGTATCGTTTGTCTTGCTAGCCTCTTGTGGATTGGTTTGAACATGTCTAGTGCTTCTACAGATTTAGAGAAAGTTATGACACCATCTTGTGCATTTTGTATTCAAATGCAAATTCTATATAATGCACAAATCTCGGGGGAGCTATCCTATTTTCTTTAGAACACTCTCTTTATGCGTTTATCATGAAGTCTTTTGATCCCCATCAAGTGTGTGGTGATGGGACACAAGTCTTGCTCTTTATGATGCTTTGTGCCATCATGAAATTTTTCGAGGGTTTGGTTTGTTGGGAACCTAGCTCTTTTTTGGAAACTAGATACCTCATGTTTGTTTTCCTTCAATTGGTATCTTGTTTCCTTTTGTCTGGCATGTGGCTATGGATATCACATTCCTTGATGTATCTTTTGATTGATATCCTTCAAGTGATAGTTTTTCGTTTGGTATCTTATTATCACTTGATACCTTGTCTTTTGGTGTCTTATCAATGATGTGTTGATTTTATTCTTGAATGCCTTGAGCATGCATATTTACTATATGCAGTTTCTCGTCATGCTCTCCTTCTTGGATCCAATATATAGGGGAAACTTCACCTTGTCATAAATTTGCTAAATTGTGCATGAAATTCAAATTCATACCTATATGCGCATATTTATGTGGAGTTTGTCCTATGTATTGTTGGTTTTCTAACTATTTGGTCCCAATTAGTTTGGGCACCATTTTGTTTGCTTTGTTGTTCTAGGAACAATTGGAGATGCATTGGATGCTTGGCTCATCTACAAGGAAGGTGGTGACACCATGTGCTTATTGGAGCCAAGTTAGGATGATCAACGAACAAATATCTACTACATCAATCCAACGATGTCTCGGTAACAAGTATCTACGTCATGCATACATTTCTTTGCAAAGGACCGAACCTGTCTTTTCTTGGCTGAGCGGTACTACCGTGGATAGCCAAGGTACTACCGTTGGAGAGGTGTTACTGTTGCACTCGTGCAATAGCAGCACCGGCACGGTACTACCGCATCTAGCACGACAATATTTTTCTTCTGCCGCTGGACGAACGGTACTACCGCCCAGCGAGTGGTAGTAAATTTTTACATCCGCTAGCCAGACGGTACTACCGTGATGACATGCGGTACTACCGTGCCGTCGGGACCGCAAGGGGTTATAGACAGGTAGGGGGGAAGGAACTTCCCCCATACCCATTCATCCCCTTCTCTCGTGGCTCTCTCTCCTCCGAGTAGGTTGCGTCATGGCATGAATTTCTTGATTCGTTCTTGTGGTACTTGTTTCCTTTCTCAAAGCATACCAGCGATGATGTCTCATTGCTAGTTGTGATGTCTTTGATGTTCGTGAGTTGGAAATTCATTTATGTACGATAAGAAAATATTAGGCCATGTACTATGCTTTCAAGCAAAGATCTTATTCGTATATTTATGACTTCCTTTTGGATATCTTGTTCGTTTCTTCTAGGAACATTTTCATGTGTACATCGTTCTTTGTGGATATATATCATCATGATTGTATTTTACCTAGAATATTTTACACATGTGAGAAGTTACATCTGTAATTGATATTCTCTTTTCTTTTACGTCCACCGTTGCATTTCCTTTTTCAGTTTTTGGTGGCTTCGTGAAAGGATTTGTCTTGAGGGCGGATTTTATATCCTTGCATCTTGATGCACTCTTTGGTGGTGAAGAATATTTTTCCCGATGCTTGTCTTGACGAGGGTTTTGCCATTTTGATTGGTATCCCTCCTCTTGACAAGGTTATTATTTCCTATCTTCAACATGGGTTGACATAAGCGTTGGTTCTTAATTTGGTTATTAGTAAGCTTGTGAACCCATTTTCTAGTGTGTGTGTGTGTGGGGGGGGGGGGGGAAGGATATGTCTTGCACTTTGTTTCTCATTTCATCAAGACTATGTTGATGAGTAATGCTCATCCTTATCTTAGTCTTCTCAAGTGCTTTGCCATGACTCACACATCATTTTGGTTGAACCTATTCTTAAGTTGCCTCTTTTACATGTTGCTCAACCATATGTTTTGTGCAAGTGATATTCTTATTGTCTCATCTATTTTCTTGCTCTTGTTGTGTGTTTTTATTAATATTGGGGGACCAACGATTCTATTTTGTGCACTTATATAAATTACATTTTTTTCTCTTATTAGTGCACAAATCACGGGGAGCTTCTCTAGTTTTGATAAAACACTCCTTTGCCCATATCATAATATCTTTTATTCATGTGGTTCGAAGGACCATGTGATTGTTTGTTCCATTTGGTACTTTTTGCTTGCTTGCTTCTCTCTTTTAAATGTCTTCATGGCATACGATCCTTTTTTGCAATCTTGGGTCCTCGATATAGTTCATTTTCCTCCAATTACTTATCATTGTATATGTGTATTTTTTGCACTTATTTGTTGAGAAGTACACACTTTTTGGAGGACCACCTACTATATTGGCTTTCTAAACTTCCTATCCATTTTGGCAGTCGATGCCAATGGGGGAGAAGTTTAGAGAGTTTAATTTGGTGATGCTTAGAGGGTTTTGCTTTTATTACTTAAGCATTTGCATCTTGTACACATGCATTATTGCTTTGTCTGTGTGCGCTTGGTTATGCTTATTTCCTTATATAAACTCTCTTATAGTGATTGTCATCAATTACCAAAATGGGGGAGATTGTTAGAGCATATTTACCCATATGTGCTTTTCGTAATTGTTGACAATCCCTATCGACTAATGTCTGCCTTAACTTATATTTGAAGGATTTGTCCATAGGCACTTCTTGAAGTCCATCTGTTGGTTTCAAGGAGTTTATATAATGACCAAGGTAATATTCAAGGTATTATCCAAAGAATGGTCATAAAGACACAAGGTTTATCAAGACTAAGACAAAGAGTAAATCAAGATGATCAACACGCAAAGTGTACAAGATGTACCGAGAGGGATCAAGTGATCCCATGGTATGGTAAGCATTGTCCATAACGCTTTTGTGTACTAACCCATGGTCTTCGTGAGAGTTCTATGTGGGGTTAGGTGTGTTTCCATGGGTTTGCGTCAAGAAGAAGATCTCATTCAACCTATGAAGGATGACATGAAGTGGTGATCGTCATCAAGATTGCGGTGTGCAAGTTCAAGTGGAGCATCACGAAGATATCATGCTTGAAGCTTGTCGTCCATTGTGGTGGCAATGGACTTGTGAAGATGTGCTGAAGAGTGGCTCACCCATAGTGAGTATGGGGGAGCAATCAACTGGTCTTCACCAAACCAACGCAATCAAGAAAGGTGGTCCATCTTGAGGAAGCCAAGATCATCCTCATCTAGCTCAAGAGGACTAGGTGCAAGGTATAGGTTTGCCATTGATAGTTTTTCTATTTTAGGATAGATTGCCGTACTGTCAAGGGGGCTCTCAAGTGAGTAGCTTGATCGTATCGTTCATTGAGAGCTCAAACCATTTGCATCCTTGCATCGTATTTCATGGTTCTTGTTTTGTGTTTCTCTTTGTGAGTTTTAGAGCATATGGTCATCTTCATGACAAGCTCGAGTTCAACGAAAATGGAGTCCATATGCATATTCCATGATGTTTTCGATGTTGGAAGTTTTTGCCGGTACTTCACTCATACATGTCTCACATCTTTACATCATTGGCATTTTCATAAGTGCATTTTCATATCCTGTTTGGATAGCTCTTGTCGTCCTGAATCTAACAAGCTTGAATTTTCTCGATTCAGAGCTCGTATGCGAAAAGTTATGGCAGTTTCAGTGGCCAGCGATAGTACCACTCTAGGAGAGGTAGTAGTTTTTACTACCGCTCTCTCGCGGTAGTAATGTCCGGTACTACCGGGTCGGACTTTTGCACAGCCGCAACCTCAGCGGAGGTAGGCACGGAAGTAACTTTTTTTACTTCCGTGGCAGTTGGATCTACCGTGCGGTAGTACCTCTCCTAGCATCGGTTGTACTGCTTTGCTCGGGCTGAGAGTGGGGGTAATGGGTGGATCCTTTCCCCCACTATATAAAGGGGGTCTTCTTCCCCAATGGTCCTATCAGTTGAGCTCGTGTTCTTCCTCCATTGTTGACCTTCTTCGAGCTTGCTAACTGTCTATCCCTCCAATGATTCTTGCTCTTTTTTGAGGGAAAAGAGAGAGGAGATCTAGATCCACATTTCCACCAATCACTTTCTCCTCTAAGTGAGGGGAACCCCTTGGATCTACTTCTTGGAGTTCTTGGTGTTCTTCTTTGTTCTTCCCCTCATTTTCCACCATAGCATTAGTTGTTGTGGTGGGATTTGGGAGTGAAGGACTTGGGCACTCCGTGTGCCCTTGCCATTGCATTTGGTGCATAGGTTTGAGTTCCCCACTTTGATACGTGGAAGTGAAGTTTGAGAAGCTTATTACCCTTTGGTACTTGGTACGCTAGAGATTGTTGTTTGTGGATGCTTTGGCGTCCTAGAAGTTTGGCGGTGCCTCGGTGCTCAATCATTGTGGTGTAAAGCTCCGGGCAAGCGTCGGGGTCTCCACTTAAGTTGTGGAGATCCCCCCGAGCATTTGTGGTCACCTAGAAGCCATATACCTTTGTGGTGAAGCTTCGTGGTGTTGTTGGAGCCTCCAATTAAGTTGTGGAGATTGCCCTAACCTTGTTTGTACGGGTTCGGTGACAGCCCTCAGGGGTCCCTTAGTGGAATCACGGCATCTTGCATTGCGTGAGGGCGTGAGGAGATTACCGTGGCCTTAGTAGCATCTTGGGGAGCATTGTGCCTTTACACCGCTCCAAACAAAGATTAGCATCCGCAAGGGTGTGAACTTCGGGATACATCGCCGTCTCCGCGTGCCTCGGTTATCTATTACCTGAACCCTTTACTTATGCACTTTACTTTGTGAGAGCCATATTGTTTGTTGTTATATATCTTCCTATCACTTAGTTGTTTATCTTGCTTAGCATAAGTTGTTGGTGCACATAGGTGAGCCTAGCTGCTTTTGGTTTTGTGCTTGACAAATTAAACGTTAGTTTTATTCCGCATTTGTTCAAGCCTAAACCGCAATTATTTTAAAGCGCCTATTCACCCCCTCTAGGCGACATCCACGTCCTTTCACATCATTTATAGTGGCTGGTGTTGAATGCATGTGGGTTCTAACATGATTATGATGAAATTTGTCTTTTATTATGTTAGAGCATTTCAATTTGATGCATATTTTTTTATATCACACATACTTGCTCATCTATGGCATGATTGGGAACTTGGGGTTATGGAGCTAAAACACGGGCACATGTTTTGTCCCACTCCCAAATAGGTTTTAACTGCAACACATTAAGTAGGTGACCATAGAAACTTTCGGCTTGTAAGACGACTAACTGCAAATTCATGACATTTTATGTGAATTTGCATTGAAATATCAATTACAAGTTGAATGAGAAAAACAATTTCATGTTATGACCCTTCAAAATTTGTAAGAAAATGAACTTCGAAGAACATTAAATAAGACATGTGTTTTAAAATGTACGCTTGAAAATGTTTTGAAATAGATATATTTTTAATAGTCAGTCAATGAAATTACGTTTTGAAACTACCATTCCTACTTAAAAGTGCTTAAGCAATCCAATTCGTACAAGTATTTATGCAAATCGAACTACCCCCCATCACTGTTTAGAAGACGTGTTTGGAAATTCTTTGAAACCTAGGTGGTTATTGATTGATTGTGAGATGGGCTAAAAAATAACATTCACACTACACATGCATACAGAAGTAGTACAACATAGTACTAATTAGCTGCTAGGAGTAAATGCAATACCTCTTAAACCTTGTCTATTGTGAAAATGCATGTAAATTTAATCGTGCCTTCTAAAATGTGAGTGAGGGAGTATAAAGTTCATCTGTGATGTTTACTGTTTTATTATATTGATCCCACAGTGTGTGTCAAGCATTAAGGAGGCTGCATGCATTTTCAATGCACTCATAGAATATTAATTCACCAACAACATGTATTTGCACCATTTAATAGGTGGAGTTTCACCACACAATGTTATGTTCTCTTTCCCAACTAGGGCAGGGTAGTGAAGCAGTAAAAATCGTTAAAGTGCAAGTGTAGTGTCTCAGCTGCTCCCTCTTCTGTTCTAGGCCAGCTATGGCTATGTACAGTAGGTTTCGACGGGCTACATGTATGAATGAATCAAGCTTCAATCTATTGTTGCCTTGGATCATCAAATATAGCAAACTAGTATTTCCTCACCGTACCCATGGCCTGTTTGGAGCTGCTCTGCTCCAACAAAATTAATTTTGCTTCACCAAATTCACTTTGGAGCAGCATCGTATAGAAGTTGCAACTCTTCAAAAAAGAATGTTCGGCTTCCGTCTATCCCAGCTTCAGTAATTGAAAATTTGATGGAAAGGATCTACTTAATTGGATGAAAGGAGAGAAACAAAAGGATATACACTTATTGATGGAAGTGGTGGGTAATTTCCTTTCAACTCCATCTTCTATAATTTTTTGAAGCACCTCCTAATGAGTTTCATAAAAATCTTGTATTTGTACCTTATATTCTAGTTTTTTACGGAGCGACATAACGTGGAGTTACCTTGTTTGGGTTGCATTTTCTAGAGCGAAACTGAATTTCAAGGAACAGAGCAGTTCACACAGGCCCTCGGTGCAGGTGGATACGCACCATGCACAACGTGCCAAAGTTTCCTAAGCACAAGTACAAAAGAGAATGGCCAAGGGAAGACCCCAAAGTTTCCCAAGAACAAGTTACAAAAGAGAATGTCCAATGGAAGACGATGGAAATGATGAATGAGCGGGGATGATCTATGAGCCGGGCAAGTACTCCCTCCATCTCAGTTTATAAGTCCCGCACATGTACCTAGGTCGTAAATTTAATCAACTTAATGAGAGACATATATAACAAAAAGTATATCATTAGAAACTTTAGGTGTTCTATTTTTTAATTATATAATTTTTATGTTAAAAATATTATATATATAAATCAAATTGACGATTTAGGTATACGTGCATGCCTTCTAAAGTGTGACGGAGCGAGTATTATAATTGATGACCTATTCAATGCATGTGGCTTTGTTGAATGCGACTCACATGCGGGACATATGATTACGACGGCATAGCGAATACATAAACTATACCACACTGATATGATACCGACAAGTCGATATACAAGCTTGTTGTATAATAAGTGCATGTGGAGGCCAACATAGTTGATTTCCTCCTTGCGTGGCACTATGCCCACTCGTGATTTATACTCCCTCCGTTCTTAAATATAAGTCTTTTAAGCGATTTCACTAGATGTCTACATACAGAGCAAAATGATTGAATGTATACTCTAAAGTATGTCTATATACATCCGTATGTAGTCCATTAGTGAAATCTCTACAAAGACTTATATTTAGAAACGGAGGGAGTAGTATTTTATAGAGAAAACTCCATTTTTCCTCCCTCTTCTTTGGTCTGTCCACTTTTCGTTCCTTAACATTAAAATCGGACAAATTGCACCACAAACTCTCAAAACCGGTCATCTTTCGTCCCTGCGAGGAAATCCGTGCAAAGTCAACCCAATTTTGACCATGTCATGAACATTACATCGATGAATAGTAAAATAAAAAAATAGCAAAAAATCTAAAAAGTCTGGAATTTTATGACATCAAAGATAGTCAGGTATGCAAGGTTTGTGTAAAATTTTGTCATGTTTGTACGTTTGATGAGCTCACGGCAAAAAAGCAAAATTAAATATGCTCTGTGATGAACCGTGAATTCAAAAAAATTGTTAAAAATCAAAAAATTCTGTTTTTTGGCATCAAAGATGCTCCGGTATGCAAGGTGCGTGCAAATTTTCATGGTCAAATGACACCAGAGGGTTTGGAAATCACCCGAAGTGGCACGCACACGTAAACTCTTTTGTTCTTTTGCCACAAGCTCCTCACATGTCATTTGACCACGAAAATTCGCATGCACCTTACGTATCCGAGCATCTTCGATGGCAAAACATTTCAGATTTTTTTGGATTGTTTTTGCAATTTTTTTATAAATTTACTGTTCATCGAAGAACATATTTACTTGTTTTTTGCTGCGAACGCCCAAACATGACAGGAGTTTGTGGACCTGACTATCTTCGATGTCATAAAGTTTCATTTTTTTCACTATTTCTTTTTTGAATTTATAGTCATCGGTGTATTGTTCATGCCGTGGTCAAAACCAGGTTGACTTTGCAGCAAACCCCATAGGGATGAAAGTGACCTGTTTCCAGAGTTCGTGGTGCAGTCTGTCCGGTTTTAGAGTTGAGGGACCAAAAGTGGCCAGACCATAGAATTGAGGGACGAAAAATCTACTTTTCTCTATTTTATATACTTATATAAGAACCTAAAGTTTCATCTTTCACTCTGTTTTCTTTCCATCATCCCATCGTCCAATCTTCCCTGGTTTCACCCTTAACCGATTTTTCCCGTTTCTCCTCCACTTTTGGTTTTCATCCAAATAATATTTGATAATCCAATAAACCAAATCAATCTATGGTATATCAATAAATTCACAGTTCGTAAATAAATTGTTCGTTATAGTAAAAACCGATACTTGTTAAGACATCTTTGATAACCCAATAATAAATAGCAATAAATTCACGACACAAAAGATATTTGGTATTCAATAAAATCGATTAATCATGGACACATACTGATTTTATAAGTTTAGGAAATAGATGGAAAATCTATACTTCATAATCCACTAGTACATATGATCGTGTGTTGCAACGAGAAAGAAAATTAGTGTGCCCATTAAAATGTTCATTAGTGCTATGAAAACATGCGAACAATGAAACTCGGCGGTGACACGTAGGCGGACTCCGAGATGTAGACTTACTTTTGTCATAAAAAATCAAAAATCAAATTAATAATCCAGTAGTTAGACTATGGAAGAATAAATTTTAAAGACAAATTTTGCAAGGTAAGCGGATAGCGAGGTCTATGCTTGTTTCCTCGTAAATATAATTTTGACACACCGTTTGGACTCCGAAAGAATTTATTGAGTCATGATATGTCTCCAACGTATCTATATTTTCTGATTGTTCCATGCTATAATATTATTATTTTAGGATTATTTTTAGGCATTTACTTGCTGTTTTGTATTTTTTGTGGTCACTAACCTATTAACCCAGTGCCAAGTGTCAGTTGTTGTTTTCTACATGTTTTTGGCTTTTCAGGTTTACAGTACCAAATGAAGTCCAAATACCCGAAATTTTTTGATGATTTTTTCTAGACCGAAAGAAGAACTGCAAGTGTTGGGAGAAGACCAGAGGCCGCATGAGGGGCCTTCAAGCCAACAAGGCACGCCCAGGGAGGGGGAGGGGGTGGCCGCACTTTGATGGCTTGTGGGCACCCGCCTCGGCCCCAACGCCCCTCTCTCTCTATTAATTCAAATATATCCCAAAAACCGTAAGGAGCCTTCTGAAACACTTTTTTCGCCGACGCAAGTCTCCACTCCACCATGTGCCTATTTGCAGCCATGTTCCAGTGCCCTTCCAGAGGGGGATCGATCATGGAGGGCATCTACATCAACCTTGCTGCTCCCATGGTGATGTGTGAGTAGTTCACTCATAACCCACAAGTATAGGGGACCACAACATTCTTCATAGGTAGTATTACACACTGATTTATTGATTCGACAGAAGGGGAGCCAAATAATATTTATTGGTCTTAGCAGCTGAGTTGTCAATTCAACCACACTTGGGATATCTCTGTGCATCAAAGCTTTTAGTAGCACAACAAAATAGTAGTAGTAATGGTAACAACAATAAAAATAGTAACTAAGCAAGATTCAGTATATGAAAAGCATAGGCACGTGCACCAGTGATGGATAATGATTTAGATGACATCAATCAGGTAAGAGTTACACACTAGAGTGACACAGAACTAGCTCCAATTCATCAATGTAATGTACGCATGTATTTCGTATATAGTCATACGTGCTTTTGGTAAGAACTTGCATGACATATTTTGTCCTACCCTCCCGTGGCAGCGGGAATCATAAGGAAACGAAGGGACATCAAGGCCCCCTTTTAATAGAGAACTGGAGCAAAGCATGCATTAATACACGGTGAATACATGAACTCCTCAAACAATTGCAATCAACGGAAAAATCCCAATTATTGTCACATGGGGGTATGCAAACCATAACACGTAATAGGTGCATACCACTTGCAAGATTGGATCTAAACACTTTCATATTCAGGAAAAATAATAGGTTCAGATCTAAAATCATGGCACTCGGCCCCTACTCGGCCCCTAGTGACAAGCATTAAGCATAGCAAAGTCATAGCAATATCATGAATCACCCTCCGTAATCCACCTTTGGTTAACTACACTACAGGGTTAACATCGGGAGTACAAGGTCTCACCCTTGGTACTCGATAGTACCTCCGCAGAATCGTACCACTAAGGGGGTGTGAAGTAGAACATACTGGATAACATGGATCAAGCCCTATCAAAATAACTCGATTACATCCAATCCCATCACCGTCCAGGAAGCCTACAATGGAATTACTCACCCCCGATGGTGAGTATCATGTAATTATTGATGGGTGATGACGACAACGACGAATCCCCCTCCCCGGAGCCCCGAACGGACTCCAGATCAGCCCTCCTCGGAAGAATAAGAGGTGGTGGTGGCTCTGTCCCATAAAACGCAATGAAAACTGTTCTTTGATTTTTTTCTCCGTAATTGTGAATTTATAGGATTGGAATTAGGGTCGGAGGATCCACGAGGTGGCCCCAAGCCATTAGGGCGGACCCATGGGGTGGGTGCGCCTTGTTGGCTTGTGACCAATAGGTGCCCCCTCTAGTGGGTCTTCGCTCCATAAATCTTCATATTTTCCAGAAAAATCCACAAAAAGTTTCGTCCAATTTCGAGAACTTTTGTTTCTACACAAAAATATCACCATGGCAGTTGTGCTAAAAATAACGCCAGTCCTGGGTTAGTTTCATTCAAATTATGCAAATTAGAGCGCAAAACAAGAGCAAAAGTGTTTGAAAAAGTAGATATGTTTGACACGTATCAACTCCCCCCAATCTTAACGCATTGCTTGTACTCAAGCAATTAAGTTGATAAACTTAAATGATAAAGAAAACTTTTAGAAACTCTTTTGTTCTCGTTGCTATATATATGCTTAGCTAGTGTTGAGGTTTTCAACATAAATAATAAATAACCATATCCATGATAACAATTAGATATCATATTCATTCATGACAATCTCACATGCCAAATATTTTTCAAAACAATCATGATATAATATGAATATATGGTATCTTGCTAGCCCTTTCTGAGACCGCAAAACATAAACGCAGAGCAACTATGAGATCCAAGCAATGACTAAACATTGTAATTCAGAGTAGAAAAGATCCAGTTATGCTCACATCCAGTATTAACTATACTCAGTGCATAAGAATGACAATAGTGCTCTCAGATCTGGTGCTTTTAGTAAGAGGGTGATGACTCAAATAAAAGAAAGCAACATGAAAGTAAATAGAAAGGCCCTTCGTAGAGGGAATCATTGATTTGTAGAGGTGCTAGTGCTCAAGGTTTAAAACAGAGTTGAAATTGTAATTTTGGGTGGTGTGCTTTTCCTGTCAACGTCATGATAGAATTTTTGATATCTTCCATGCTAAACACGTTATTGGTGGTCCCAAGCAAAAATATAAACTTTACACCTATCCACCATCCATACACAAGCCATTGCTGACTGAATGCACGGGTGCCTTCAAACATATCAACTGCCCGAGGAGTTTTGTTCAATTTATTTTTGGTTATGCATGACTGGGCATCCTTTTTACTAGCCTCTCTCGTGCAATGACACACAAGTAAACACCCATCTCGAGAATAACCCGCTTAGCATGGAACATACCGACTGGCCCATCACTCCATGAGAGGTACGAGCACACAAAACATATGTTTATTTGAATGTTTAGAGGTGGCACATGCAAAATTACTTGGAATGATAGGTTAATACCGCATATAGGTAGGTATGGTGGACTCATTTGGCATAACTTAGGTTTAGGAGTTTGGATGCACAAGCAGTATTCCCGCTTAGTACATGTGAAGGTTGGCAATAGATTGATAAGCAACCAGCTAGAGAGCGAAACCGTCATAATAATGCATTGAGAATAATTAACATTGAACATTAGCATGAGTAGGATATGGACACTATGAATTTAAATATCATGAAAGCTGTTGTCTGGGTACGACGATCTATGGGACCAACGATGCCCCTTTTGCAGGTTCACGGTGGGGTAACGCAAGCACAAAGAGCATCATCAACCTCGTAAGTGCTCGGGGTTTAGACAGGTTCGGGCTGCTCGGGAGTATAAAACCCCACGTCTTGTATTTTGTGGATTATATTGGTCCAATGTAACGACCTAGATGCGACAATTTCCTTATTTGGGGGCAAGGCCTCAATAGGGAAAAAGGCGCATCTAAGCGATTCGCAAGTACATGAATCATTCCATTACATACAAGAAGGGACGAGTATATGAGTTGACTTACACTCGCCACAAGTGAAGTTACAAATCCACTCAACAATTTATTCAAGCATCCATCAGGCAGGGTCCGACTATAGACAAGATAAACAGCAAAATAGCAATGAGTCTGCCTCGCTAGGCCCAAGAGACGACCAAGGTCCTCTAATCATTTGGGTACGTCACGATTACATACGCCCACTGTCCTCGTCGAACTCCCACTACAACTGCATATCATCGAAAGCATCTGTGGTGGTGTAGTAATCTGTGAGCCACGGGGACTCAGCAATCTTATGACCATGATAGCGAGTTTAACCAAGTGAGTAGGCGAGGATGGGGTATTGTTTAAGTTTGCAGGGGCACTAAGTATTTATGTTGTCTAACTTACGATAACATGAAGTAATATGAGTGATCTACGCATGATGGTCGTGAACTAGTAATAATCATTAAGTGATCCTGAACACCTACTTACGTTAGTCATAAACCCACTGTGTTTTCGATCGGAGAAGGATCTACGAAGGAAACAATCACGGTTACACACACAGTAGGTATGTTAAACAAAGTTTCCAAGTTGGCACATAACCACGAGCATGACTTTCTGTAAGATTTAATCCTATAGGGTGCTCCAACTAATCCATCACAAGTTACCACAAGCTGCATAGAAAGCCTCGACCATGAATCTCGTGATCTCCTCGGATTCCTTAGTGGAAAACCTCAATTCTCAAATAGCCCAAAGCATCACCAGAATCCCGATGCACAAGATATATCATTAAGGTAAAAACAAGTCCAACAAGACCACCCGACGTGGCGATGACCCCGATAAGAGCCGCGTATCTCAGTCTCAAGACACGACAAATAAGCTAAGCATACGGTGGCCTGACAGAAATCCCCCGAGTTGTCTCGAGGTGGCCCCGCACGGTGCTCTGTTTTGGACCAACACTCATGAGGAGCACTGGCCGAGGGGTTGATTAAATTATCCTCGGGGTAGTTATTCTCTATGCTTTTTATTTATTAAGTTATTAGCAAATGTAGTACCAAAGTTGGGTCTTGCTAGACAAGTCTTAAGACAAAACAATTTATCAAGGGGGTCCCCATAACAACCCCAAGTGTGTTAGGAGCGCTCAATTATGGAATATAACACCGGTTACCAAAACTAAGGCGCAAAAAGCGAAACAAAACACCCAGCAAAAGGACAAGCCTTCCGCCTTTTACCAACTATATAGGTGCATTAATTAAATAGCATTAAATAACATGATAATCAAAATGCCCATGTTATCACATGGACCAATGTGCACGTGCAACTAACAATGCTATAAGATGGTTGAGCAAGCGCTAAATTAGCCATTCAATGTTTTGCTAGGAGGTGAAGGGTTAGAGGTTTTCAAGGCAATGTTTGAAGGCTTAATATTCAGGTGGCAGGCAGCGGTAATTAACGATGGAAATGATTCATCTAGGCATAACAAAATTAGAAACGATATCATGGTCACAATCATCTTGCCTGTTGGATCTTCTGACTGACACTGCTCTTGATCTTCCAGAACGTACTCAACGGAATCCTCACACTCGTTATCAGCACCCAATGCTACCCAAAATAAATATACATCCAATGAACACACAACAAGTAACAATGCTTGAAACAACATGATGCATGAGTGTGTGAAAGAAAAGAGCATGTCAATGCTAACTAGTCAAGTTTCTCATGCATTTATTAAGTTGTTAGCATTCTAGACAGAGCCTCAATTTAAATTATTTTTACATGCATGAACATGGTAGAAATTGATGCATCATGAGAAATTGGTGCAAAAACATATAAATAACGTTGCAAAACGAGTTACAGAACTCTCGGTAATCACAAACCACGAAATGGAAGGCAACAGAGACAAACCAACAATATGCCAGAGGCTATGGGCATTTACTTGGCATTCCAAGGATTCCACTGGACTGGGAACAAAATTCTAGGTGGAATAGACCTAAAAATTATGCAAATCCATTAGGCACAACTCACGCAGTGCCCAAAACAAAACTACAACCAATCTGTCCATTAACAACAACATACCACTTTGATCAACAGAAAACTAGTAGCTGTAGCCACTCAATAGGATCAACCAAGCCATGAACATGGAGCTACCAAACATTACAACAACACTTTACTAACAGAAACATAGATAGGTGCATGAACCAATGGTAACCAAGCTCTAAACATGGGAAAAATTATCACAGTTTAGGACTTTGTGAAAATCATAGTTTGCACTAGCAGTTTATAATCTGGTAGGATGTTGACAACAACAAAACACTATGCTACATCTAGTTTCATGGCATGAAATTTAACAAGATGATAGAGGGCAACATATACTACAAATCACTAGCACTGAGCATGAGCTAAAACTCCACAGATCACTTGGTAGCATCAATTTAACATGGCATGAAAACACTATAGATTCTCAAACTTAGTCAAAATCACAATGGAACCTAGCAACAATTTATATCAGCATAACAACTTTGACAGTGAATAAATCTATGCCTCAAGTCCCTATTGGCAGAGTTGTAGCACGAAATTGTAGAGGATATCAATCACAACAAATCATGGCATTTCAACAAACACAAATGAGCAACATATCCCTGGGAACCATCATCACAACATGAGAAGAAAAATAACAGACTCCAACATTTAGAATTATTTAGCACGTGAATCTGCAATATTTTCTTAGCTACTTTGCAACAAGAAATCCACTCATCTACAAGACTAACATAGCAAACAAAAATACCATGGCTTAGTGCCCAAAAGACACTAACACTTTCATGTTGACACTTTCACCAAAGCATGCATGGATTAAATACTACAAAAAACACAAAATGCCACAACATCACAAAATAGCACTTTTGCAAACTTGCCCAAAAGACAAACTATATCACCATTGGATTCACTGGATTTGTCTACCCCAAAAGCATATATCACACTCATATATTTCTATGGAGAAATTTCCCACAAAATTGAAAAGAAAAATAACATGCAATTCCAATCCATTCATAAGTCAGTAATTTCCCTTTTGGGCCACTGCCAAATCTGACAGGTGCAGATGTGGACATTACCAATTCTGATAAGTTTTAAAACAGCAAAAAAACACCAAACAATTAGACAGGCAGGGAGGTCCATTGGCAGTGACACCAGGCTCCCCATAGGATGACATGTGGGCCCATGGCCCACTATCAAAGCCACCACACACTACAAATACATCACAAAAAGCCACAACATCACAAAATAGCACCGTGGCAAACTTTCCCAAAAGACAGAAACGATACCACCAATGGATTCGCTGGATTTGTCTACCCCAAAAACATATATCACTCTCATATATTCCTATGGAGAAAATTCCCACAAAACCGAAAAGAAAAATAACATGCAATTCCAGTCCATTCACAAGTCAGAAATTCCCCGTTTCGGCCACTGCCAAATCTAGCACGTCCAGATCTGGACATTTCCAATTCTGGTTTGTTTTAAAACAACAAAAAAACACCACACAATTAAATAGGCAGGGGGTCCACTGGTAGTGACACCAGGCTCCCCTTAGGATGACATGTGAACCCAAGGCGCACTGTCAAAGCCACCACATACTGCAGATAAATCAAAAGGCCGCGCGCACGTCCAGATCTGGACATTTTCAATTCTGGTATGTTTTAAAACAGCAAAAATACACCACACAATTAAATAGGCAGGGTCCACTGGTAGTGACACCAGGCTCCCCTTAGGATGACATGTGAACTCAAGGCGCACTGTCAAAGCCACCACATACTGCAGATAAATCAAAAGAAATAGGCCGCGCGGAGGGTGGGGGTGGAACCCGCAACCTCCTGTACACACACGCGCACACTTGACCACCGGATTACTGCTCTGAATCTTCTCATCTACGGGTGCTAGCCTATCTACTCCCTCCGTTCCTAAATATAAGTCCTTGTAAAGATTTCACTAGTGGACTACGTACGGATGTATATAGACATATTTTAGAGTATATATTCAATCATTTTGCTCCGTATGTAGACCCTTAGTGAAATCGCTTAAAAGACTTATATTTAGGAACGGAAGGAGTATTTAGCAAAAGGTGCAACCTTTCCCTGACGCAAGAGAGGCGCGGCGGCAACATCGACTCCACGGCGACGACGGTACGGCGATGCAAGGTTCGCGAGGCGAGGCGGCTGCGAATGCGGGCGTGCTACTGCTCCTGCTACACACGCACTATTGCCGCTACTACACACGCGCGCTACTCCACTGCTGCGTGTGGCCCTGCTACTTGAGTCGATCGGTGACGGGGCGATGTAACACGACGAGGTAGGCGCGGGGCTAGGCTACAACGCATGCAGAGAGAGAGAGAGAGGGAAGGGCTCACAGCGGAACGACAAGGAGGTGCGCGGCGCAGTGTGGCCGAAGCGGCGACGACGTGGCGACGCGGCTGCAACTCCTCCCGAGACGACGACGATGTTGACGAGGATGAGGCAGACGGCACGATAGTCCCTTGGCGCAGACGACACCGGCGGTGATGAAGAAGACGCCCATGATGATGCACCCGAGCTGCTCCCACAACAGCTGGCTTCATGGGGGAGAGGAGCTCGAGCTCCCTGTGGCCATTGCGATGACAACAGGAGAGACTAGCTACCAGCGGCGGGAGAGGGAGGACAAGAGGCAAATGGAGCGGGAAGGAGGCTAGGGCACCGGAGCATCCCTAAATAGAGCGATGCGGCTGCTGGGGGCCGTTTGATCCGAGCAAGGGTAGATCAATGGCATCCCCCCCTGTTCGTACAGAGGGTGACGGAAGCGAGGAGAGAGACGCATTGTCTCACTGGGCTGCGCTGCTTGCTGGGCTAGGAGAGGGAGAAGGCCCAGGTGACGAGGCCGTCTCTCTCTCTCAAACAAAACAGACTTTGTTTTATTTTTAAACCCCACAAACATAAAAATCACACATAAAATGTCAGAGAGGTTTAAGGAAAAAATCAAAATACCCCCCGGTTCACACTATTTCACCCCAATTAATTAAATTAGTTTTGGCATTTTTAAGCAACAAAAATAAAACCACTTTATTATTCAAATCAATCTGTTTTTCCAAAAAAAAAACACAAAGGCAAAATGCCCAAACATGGCAAGGGCTATTTGTTACAATTTTAGCAGAATATAACAGAGAGGTGCAACATTTTTAATTGGCCAAAAGAGCAACTTTAAATCCACCCAATTCTATTAGTTGAAAGAATAGGTTTTTCATAGTAATAGGAGAGTGGTTGCAAATATGAACACTAGGAGCTAGGACCCAACACCACTTGCAATCACATGACACCAAGAAACACTCACACTCAATCATGGCACACCAAACATAATTCACAAGAGATGATGAGATGATGGCATGATGCAAGAATTGACATGAAGCAAAACTTATATTCTTCAAACCACATGGCAAGTTGGAAGGGGTCCACACATGGAAATATTACATACTAGGCAAGGGGTGCATTTGGGCTGTTACATCCAAGTACACGAGCACGACAACCCGACAAGAATGCTCGAGGAGCGCAACTACATGTGCAAATGGACAATGTCTTGACCTTTGTAAAGGTAGCAATGAACCTCCTTTTATAGGTCAAGGGGTTACCATAATGACTAAAATGGTCATTACATGGGGAGAATTGTGGATCCTATAGCTTCCAAAACTACTGATAGGAACTACAATGCTAATAACCTAACCCGGATGGATTAGGACAAGCGCATTAAATGCGCCATGAGGTGTCACGCCGGCGATGTCTTTCGGCAAGGATTGTCTCTCCTTATGTGTCGTGTGCCTAACTACCTCTTATTATCTTGCCATGCCGTGGGACGTGTGTCATTAAAGTTGTTGTCAATTCCTTGGGCCGCCACGTGGCTCTCACAAGGCTCACCTAACCACTTGCCCGCTCGACACCTTGCTGACGTTGACAGTCAGCCCGATGAGGTGGAGCGGTGGAGTGGTAGTGGAGTCTTGTCGGTCATGGTGGCTGCCAAGTCTTCTTCACGGACAAGGTGGTTTGCCGGTGGATTGGCCTTGGCGCTTGGCACTGTGTTGGTTGTATTGTCTTCCGGCAAGACTTTCCGGGGAGGAGGATGTTGTCGTGTGTGCACAAGTAAGGGTACTAAGGGACCCGTTCTTTAGCATATCGACAACTGCATTGGTTTTGAATCAACTACATGTTTGAATATGTGCCAAGTCAAGCCGATCGAATTACTTAGAGGGAATTACCATACTACCATACCACATCATAACCATTTTAATGCATGTTGACACATAAGATAATGCATTATCCACTCCTAGCTATTTAAGCATGGCGTGAGAAACTATAATCTATAATTGTCATCATACACATGTTTACTCATAATATGATGAATCAAGATCGAACAAGCTAAACATATATACAAAAAAGGAGAACAAGAAGCTTTCATACCAGCTTGCTTTACCACGATCACTTCGTCAAATATCGTCATTATTGCCTTCACTTGCACGACCAAATGATGTGATAATAATATTAGTCCAAGTGTTCCGTGGACTAAGCTGGAACCTTGCTGATGTTGACAATCAACCTGATGAGGTGGAGCGGTGAAGTGGTAGTGGAGTCTTGCTCGACACGGTGCTTGTCGGGTCTTCTTCACCGGAAAGGCGGCTTGCCGTTGGTTTGTCCTTGGCGCTTGGCGTTGTGTTGACGCATTGTCTCCCGGTAGGGCTTGCTGGGAAGGAGGACACTGTCGTCTGTGCACAAGTCAGGGTACTAAGGGACCCCTTCTTTATTACACCGACAATAGCCCCTGGGCCTGGGCCGTACTGAAGTCCACGATGCTTTTGGGCTAGGCCCAAAAGTAGCGCACATATACATGGTCAACTTTAATATGGTTGTGACGATGGTTCTCACTATTTTCCCGCGATGCGCATTTAATGCAGGTCGTGGGAGTGGTAGAGAAAAAAGGCACCCACAGAATGCATTGAAAGCACATATGCTCCCTTGGTGGTTTTGATAATTCATGACAACATACATTGTCTCTTGGACTAACACTTTTACCTAGTATATTTCAGGAATAGGCTATAGGAGTGTGAGGAGATGCTCCTTGATGCAAGAAAGTAATAGGGTTGGCTGAAGCTTCAAGCAAGAAGATTTTACGTTTTACATTCGTGAGAAATCACTTTGAGTCCATAGGAAAGCCAATACTATTAAAAGGGCATGAGGTATTATGATGAATTCGTTGCTGAAGTGCTTAGAGATAGCCTCCAAAAATACCCATCATTCTCCCACAAAATATCTTTGTCCAAAGCCAAACCAGCAAAATCGATGCCACCAACAATTTGCACTCAGCCCTATCGATTTTACACTTGACAAATCCTATTCCAAACCCTACCATCTCAGTACCACCAACTTTCACATTGGTGCCACCGAGATTCAGTGACCAACTTTGTGTTGAGAAGATCTCAGGAATCAGAATTTCCGAGTTTGTAACCAGTCTCACCGAGATTTGGAAACTGGTCTAGGTCATCGTATCGGTACCACCGAGAATTCAAAAGTTGCCACATTTAGTGCAACTCGGTACCACCGAGATTCTTTTCGGTGTCACCGAGTTGGGCAAAAATGTTGTAACAGTTGGATTTTGGGGGATGGCTATATATACCCCTCGAGTTACCTCTCATTCATAGAGGAAGCACTTAAAACACACTTACATTTGCCAAATCCATTTTTCTGAGAGAGAGCCACCTATTCATGTGTTGAGATCAAGAGATTCCGTTCCAACCATTTGAACCTTGATCTCTAGCTTCCCCAAGTTGCTTTCCACGTGATCAATCTCGCCTACCCCTGCCAAATCTAAGAGAGAGTGATTGAGTGTTGAGGATACTATCTTTAGAATCACAAGAGAAAGGAGTTCATGGTTCTACCACATCTATTACCTTTTGAAGGGTGGTGTCTCCTAGATTTGTTAGGTGTCGCTTGGGTGCCTCTTACTTCGTGTTGTGGAGTTGAACCAAGAAGTTTGTATGGGCAAGGAGATCGCTTACTTCGTGAAGATCTACGTGAGTGAGGCTAGTCCCATGTGGATGGAAGCCGTGGTGGAATAGACAAGGCTGCTTCTTCATGGACCCCTTATGGGTGGAGCCCTCCATGGACTGTCGCAACCATTACCCTTCATGGGTTGAAGTCTCCACTAACATGGACGTACGGTAGCGCCACCTATCGTAACCATACCAAAAATCTGTGTGTCAACTTCTTTGCATTTGATCTTCCTAAACTCTATTGCTTTCTACATATGCAAAGTCTTTACTTTTAGCTACCATATTTGTTGACTAGCATGTGTAGGGTGCACTAGACTTGTTAGTAATGGTGAAATCTGCCAACCACTAAATTGGGAAAAGGCTAGGATTTTAATTTATGCAAGTAGTCTATTCACCCCCCTCTAGACACCCCTTCTATTGATCCCACAATTGGTATCAGAGCAAGGTCTCCATAACCTTGGTTTAAACACCATTGGAGGAAGATGGATGTGCCTAGTTTGGGGAATATTAGTTGTAGAGTGCCTATTATTGATGGGGAATATTATAGACAATGGAAAGATGAAATGCTTGATATATTTGATGAATTCCATTAGCATAATTATGTTGAATATCCCTATGATCTTGATCCTTTACATCCTTCTCATGATGAAGAACTTGATATGCTTGGTAATCTTAAAACTATAAATCTAATCATTAGAGGACTGCCAAGAAATGTGCTTAATCAATTGCAAAATTTTGAGTGTGCTCATACTTTGTGGAAAAACTTTGAGAAAAGATATCCCGACTATTCACTGAAAAATATTGAGATCATTTTCCAGAAATGCTTTCCTTTCACAAAATGAAGCCAATTGATCCTAATTTTGATAAATGCCTATTTGAGCTTCGAGACCTCATGCATGCTAAAGGAGATGTCATCACCATTAACAATGTCATTGTTGAAGCCATTCGCATGCATAAATATGAACATTGTCATAGTCAAAATTCTGATGAAATCCTTGTTTGTTATGATGAGGATATTTCGTCCGACGATGACAATATGGAGCATGGCTACTACGATGAAGATGAGTAATTTGATATCGAGTATGAGAAGACCATGACGAACCTTAACCTTAGAGACTACATGACCGGTGGAAAAGAGTGTATACTTGACAGTGGATGCACCTATCACATGACCGCGGATAAAGACATGTTCCATGAGATCACACCAAACCATGGACCTCGAAGGTATGTGACTTTTGGAAACAACTCCAAGGGTAAGATACTTGGTCTTGGTAAGGTAGCCATATCTCATGATAGTTCTATTCAAAATGTTATGCTTGTTGAATCCCTTGGCTACAATCTTCTTTCCGTATCTAGATTGGGTGATTTTGGATTCAATGTGCTATTTACAGAAGTTGAGTGCCAAGTGTTTCGCCGTGATAACTATAACATGGTCTTTACTGGCTATCACAAGGGTGATCTATACATTGTCGATTTCACTAAAAAATCCAAACCCCATACATGTCTTGTTGCAAAAATCTTCTAAAGGTTGGTTATGGCATAGAAGGCTAGGACATGTAGGTATGCGTAACCTTGACAGGCTTATCAAAGGTGATCATATCCTTGGTGTTAGAGATGTTATATTTGAAAAAGATATAATTTGTAGTGTTTGTCAAGCAGGAAAGCAAGTCGGTGGAAGTCATCCCATGAAGAACATGATGACTACAAGAAGGCCACTCGAGCTACTTCACATGGATATTTTTGGTCCCAATGCTTACAAGAGCCTCGGTGGAAATTCTTATGGTCTAGTTATTGTTGATGTTTTTTTTCCAGATTTACGTGGGTATTCTTTCTTGATGATAAGTCACAGGTACAAAAGATTTTCAAGAACTTTGCCCGGAAAACCCAAAATGAATTCAAAGTTAAGATCAAGAAAGTTTAGAGCAATAATGGAACTGAGTTCAAGAACACAAATGTGGATACTTTTATTGACAAAGAAGGTACCTCACATGAGTTCTCAGCGATGTACACACCTCAACAAAATGGAGTTATTGAGAGGAAGAACCGTACTCTCATAGAGATGGCCAAAATGATGCTTGACAAATACAAGACGACGAGACACTTTTGTGTAGAAGCCGTGGAAACAGCTTGCCATGCCATAAGCCGACCTTACCTACACAAGCTATTCGGTAAAATGGCATACAAGCTACTCACCGGTAACAAACCCCAAGTTGGATACTTTCGAGTATTTGGTCTAAGTGCTACATTCTTGATAGCATCGTGACACTAAATTTGTTCCTAAATCTCATGAAGGTTTCCTACTCGATTAGGGATCGAACTCTCACACTTACCATGTCTACAACAACATCACTCAAAAAGTTGAAGAGATGGTAGATGTGAAGTTTGATGAATCTAATGGTTCGCAAGTCGAACAACTGCCAAATGATGTAGGAGATAAGGAACCTTCGGAAGCCGTCCAATATCTACTTATCGGCAAGATTCATCACATGGAGGTGAAGGAAAGTACTTCATGAACTAAAGTGGAAGGTCCTACTTCGCGTCAAGGCAAACCACAAAACGACATGGAGGCATCCACAAGAAGTACACGACATGATGAAGAAGAGAAAGAAGTACACCGTGATGATCCACCTCAACCTTCCTCACCACCACCTCAAGAAGATGCCATTGTCAATGACGACAAGCAAGAAGATGATGATGAAGAAGCTCCACCATCCAACGAGAAGAAGTTGTCATGAGTTTGAGCAAGAGTGGAAAAATATCATCTGCTGGATCAAATCTTCGCTGACATACAAATCGGGAGAATCACTCACTCTAAATCATGTTTAGCTAACTTTTGTGAGCATTATTCGTTTATCTATAGCATTGAGCCTATGAAGGTTGAAAAATCCCTTCAAGACCCATATTGGGTGGATGCCATGCACGAAGATCTATGCAACTTCGAGAGAAATCAAGTGTGGACACTTGTTGAAAAGCCCAAAGACAGGACAACATCATCGATACAAGATGGGTGTTTCGAAACAAGCAAGATGAAGATGGTAAAGTTGTATGCAACAAGGCACATCTCGAAGCCCAAGGATACACGTAAGTTGAAGGTATGGACTACAGTGAGACTTAAGCTCCCATTGCTAGACTTGAAGCCATTCACATTCTTCACGCTTATGCCGATCACCATGATATTACTATTCACCAAATGGATAGCAAAAGTGCTTTTCTAAATGCTGAAATTGAGGAAGAGGTTTATGTCAAACAAGCTCTCGGCTTTGTGAACCCCAAAAAACCTAATCATGTTTACAAACTTCGTAAAGCTTTATATGGTCTTGACCAAGCCCCTAGAGCTTGGTACAAATGCCTAACGAAGTTTCTTATAGAAAAGGGTTTTGAAATTGGTAAAATTGACGCAACCTTATTCACTAATAGAGTTAATAGAGAACTATTTGTGTGCCAGATATATGTGGCTGATATTATCTTGTGTTCTACTGACACACATTTTAGTGAGAAATTTGGAAGGTTTATGTCATAGAAATATGAGATGTCAATGATGTGCGAGCTGAAATTATTCCTTGGATTGCAAATCAAACAATGGTGAGAAGGTACATTTATATCTCAACCCAAGTACACCAAGGATTTAAAAAGGAAGTTCAACATGAAAGAGTGCAAAGGTATGAGAACCCCCATGCCTACTAGTGGACATATTGAACTCACCAAGGAGGACAAACCGGTTGATCAAAGAGTTCATCGATCAATGATCGGTTCATTGTTATATCTGTGTCCTCCCGTCCTAACATCATGTTGAGTGTATGCATGTGTGCCCGATACCAAGCGACACATAAAGAGTGTCATCTATTGGCCATGAAAATAATTGTGAGATGCCTGATACATACACCAAACTTTGGCATATGGTATCCTAAGGGATCTTCTTTTAATCTTGTTGGCTATTCCGACTCGGACTATGCTGGAGACAAGGTTGATAAAAAATCAACCTCGGGTACATGTCAATTTCTTGGGAGATCTCTTGTGTCTTGATCATCCAAGAAACATAACTCGGTATCTTTATCCACTACCGAAGTTGAATATATAGCCGCCACATCATGTTGTGCGCAATTACTATGGATGACTCGAACTCCGAAGGATTATGGCATTCATGTTAAAAATGTTCCATTATTTTGTGACAATGAAAGTCCTATTAAAATTGCCTACAATCCTGTGCAACATTCTAGAACAAAACATATTCAAGTGCGACATCATTTCATTTGTGATCATGTTGGTAAAGGAGATATAGATCTTAAGCATGTTCATACCGACAAACAATTAGCTGATATGTTTTCCAAACAACTTGATGAGAAAGTGTGTTGTCATTTGAGGAGTGAGTTTAACATCATTGATGCTTCAAAGTTGAGCTAGACTCACTCGGATGCATGCAAGGGCATAAGCTTGATTGACAATTCCTTGATGCCATTGATATGATACTATCTTATATTTTGGAAAACTATGCTCCCTTGTATTGCATCTAACCCTTTTGTAGGTACTTGGAAGAACTACACTCCACAATATTTCCATCAACTCACATCAAAAGCAATCTTGACATAGCCAAGTATCAACCACCCCTTTCTTCAGAGATGGAGGAAGAAGACAACAAATCATATCCTTGACAACAATATGATAATGAAATTCGTTCATGTCATTTGAATATATCTTGCATGACTAACCATTATAGGTGAAAAGTGAACCAAAACTACATGGATAGCTCCCAACTCAAGATGATCATCATCAACGTTGTGCATCCATGAAAAGTCACCTACATGCCACGTTATCAACATCATTCAAAGGTATGTACTCATATCCTTGACAAAGCTTTGCACCAAGTCATGATGTAAAGCAACTCAAGTAATATGAAGACATTAAAAACCTTAATCAAAAAATGGTAACCCCATTTTGCGCTTAACGATGAGCATGACCTATAATCAAGCATCCTTGCTTGACTCCTCAAGTCAAATACTCTAATATAGGTGACATAGTCACCGCCCCACATCTGGATCGAGTTTCCTGTATGGTTCACATTTGTCATTGCATGCCTTCTTGGAACCATTAAACCCTCATCTATATGTATGTATATATTTTCAAAAAAATTATATATATTTATTTGGTGCTAATTTCAGATTTCTACAATTGGTATTTTATAACAATATTTAGAATTTTTTGTAAAGGAGTTGATTTTCATTGCAACTCAGTTTCACTGATATGGGAAACTCGGTCAAACCGATTTATCCCATAGGCCTCATATCATTCTCGGTTCTACCGAACCATATTGCCTCGGTGACTTCGGAATTTACTACTGCCTATGATTTTCAATTATTTTTTGGACTTTTGCCTTAGGGGGATAAATATTATCAATGGTCCCAAGTTTCATTACTTATCTAGGGAGAGAACACCTCAGTGATCCCACACAATATAAGAGGGATAAACAACCAGGATCCCTAACATAGGGGGATATAGTTCAAGGAACTCTCATCTATTCTTAAGGGGGAGAAAAGTAAAATTCAAGGAACCCTTATCAAAGAGAGAAGAATCAAGGATTCCTTTTATCTCAATGAGCCCTTACCCTCTCACCTTTTTGGAAATTAATGCCAAAGGGGGAGAAATATCAAAGCTTCCAATAAGTTTACATAAAGGGGGAGAAATATCAAAAGGGAGATATATATGTTCCTAAGGGAAGGTCTGCCTAAGGGGAGATCTACCTAATGGAGACATATCAAACCTTACATATTCAGGGGGAGCAACACCATTAAGGGGGAGAGGGATAAAATTGTTTCAGATATCACTGCTTTACTACTACTATCTTGGGATTGAACTTGTCTTGCCCTACATATTCCTAACATCAACATGCTATGATTCAGGGGGAGATGTAATCTTACTTATCCATTCTTAATGAAGAAAGTTCAAAATTCTCTTGGACACATATCTATCATCAAATCAGATTTTTCATATGCCTTCAATATCTTGTTACCTTTGAAGCTCTTTGAATCTTTACAATAGAGTACTCTTGTGTTATCTAACATTTGTTTTCCCAGTTGTACTCCTACTACTAATACGCTCAAGAACCTCAAGGTAAGTATATGCATCATATCCTTGTTCATGATGATATCTTGTCTCTTGCACATATTGTTTGCAAGAGTGAGTCTTGAACACAGAAATTCTTCATTCACATATGTTTGATGCATATAGCCAAGATTTATATGGCTTGTCTTGTCCTTCTACAATGTGTGTGCCCATGCAGTCCAAAGCAACTATCCTTTAAAAGGGATTGCACACATTTAGGGGGAGCTTGTACTAGTCATGTGTAAGTGCATCTAGTACCCCTTAGTGATTTTGGTGGTTTGAAGACTTATAGGTTAAGAGACTGATATGTTTGTGACTGTACACATGCTCTATAAGTCGCTGAGGAGTTTGAGTTATTCGATGAATATGGACCCCTAAAAATGTATGTCTTCGGGCGAAGACTTTGGTCCTTCCTTGAAGACTTTGATCGTGAAGAAATTGCAAAGAAATTGATATTCCTCATGAAGATATTGATGATGAGGAATTCGATGTGTCCTGAAGAAAACACTCTGGAGACTTTGAAGCGTGAAGATTTACTCTTTCTGTTTCATTTTCTTTACACTTGAGTCATAGGAACACCGTACCGTTAAAGGGGGTCGAGGTAAAACTACGAAATGATTTTCCTCATGATGCTCAACCCAAACCTAAATCTACCAAAGCCTCAAAGTGAGGAATATGAGAGACATGAGGACTTTCATAGTTGAAAGTTCCGACCGTTGCCGCGCCACGCGCCACCTCACCGATCTTATCCACCCAACGGTCATATTATTTAAGGGCATTTATGTCAAATCATGTCGGGATGCTCCCAGGCTATAAATAGCCGCCCCCCACAACCACTTCTTGGTTGGCTGCTCCAAGAGAAACTGACACTTGTCATTTAGAGCAACCCAAATTCCTCAGAGTCTTTGAGAGAAAATCATCAAGTGAGGAAATACCCCAAACACCAAACCCAAACCAAAAACCCAAGTGATTGAGCATCACTGAAGAAGTTGTTCCTGTGTGGAACCGACACTTGTTACGTTTGAGGACTGTGTATCCTCCAGACGGTTAGGCGTCATGGTCTAGAGCATCCAGCAGTCAATTGTGGATCGCCGGGTGACCGAGTTTGTGAGGGTTTGGAAGTCTGCCCTGAAGACTTACCACGAGTGTTGGGGAAGGGCTGTGTGTCCTTAGCTCAAGGAGAATATGGTAGGGACTGTGTGTCTCGGGACTGTGTGTCCTTTGGTTTCAATACCAAGCTGCTCCGAACCAGACGTACAACTGTAACAACAGTTGGAACTAGGTCATCAACAACTGTCTTCATCAAGCTACGGGTTCTATTTCTTCAACTCTTTCATTTCCTCAATTGTATGTTGAATACTTTCATCTCTACTTTTTGAAGAATTTGTCTGAAGACTTTCTCTGAATTTCCTCAACCTCAAATTCTTTACTTGAGTTAATCTTCACCTGCTTCCTTTATACTTGCAAACTCTGCAAACCGAATCTCTGAAATCTCAACAATTACTTTGCTGTAGACGTTTTTGCACACGTTATCCTATACTATTTCCGCTGCACTCAGTTCATAACTGAGGACTTTCCACACAAGGAATTTCCTCAGTGATGAAATTCTGAAAATCTCCTATTCACCCCACTCTAGTCGATATAACGCACTTTCAATTGGTATCAGAGCAAGGTACTCCCTTATTTTGTGTGATTTTTGTTTAACCGCCTCGAGTTTTAGTTATGTCGACCACATGTATGATGCAGGTTACTGTAGGATGTCCTACCTTCAAAGGAAAGGACTTCCCTACTGGAAGACCAAGATGCAAATGCATCTTGAAGCTATTGACAATTATCTGTGGTATATTGTGGAAAATGGTGTTCCCTCCATCACTGCTACTATCTGTGCCGCTGATGTGAAGAAGTTCAAGCAACTTGACTCGCAAGCGAAGAATATCATCTCTGGCCATCTGAGCAAAGGTCAGTATGGCAGAGTGAGTGCTTTGGGCACAACTAACCTTATGTGGGATAGGCTGTCCAAAGTCAATGAGGGAGTCTGAACACAATGTGACTCTCGTGTCGATGTTCTTCGCAATCTTTTCAATCGCTTCAAGAGGCTCGACAATGAAAGCTGCCTAGATAGCTTTGATCGCCTCACTGACATCTCAAACAAACTACAAGCGCTGGGAGCAAGAGACATCACTAACCATGAAGTTGTGAAGAAACTGCTACGATCTCTCGATCCATCATTTGATACACTGGTTCTGATGATTCAAGAACGAAGAGACTACAAGATGCTTGATCCGACTGATATACTTGAGAGACTCAATACTCATGAATTCCAACAAGAAGAAAAGAGAGATTTGTATGGACCAAGCTACTCAAGACCTCGTGCGCTGAAGGCTAAGGCTATTTCCTCATCTGAAAAAGAAGAGTCAGATAGCAGCATTGGTGACCCTGAAGAACTTGGACAGGAACTTGCAATGCTCGTGAGGAAATTCCAGAAGTTCACAAAGCGTGGTCAGTTCGGTAAATCTTCAAGAAGAGATATGAGGAAATCATAATCTTCATCTGAGGACTACAAGAAAAGAACCTGCTACAAATGCAAGAAATCTGGTCACTACATTGCTGATTGTCCTTGCAGGGTAAAAGAATCTAGTAAGAAGAAATACAAGGATGAAAGTTCTGATGACTCGAAGAAAAATAAGAAATCTTCAAAATACTCATCTCCAAAGTCCTCATCACAGAAGAAGACGAGTTTTAGAAAGGCTCGGGCACTCATTGGCAAGGAAATGGATTCTGAAGAAGAATATGAGGAATGTGATGAAGAGGAAGGTTCTGAAGTGGAGTCAGAGTCTGTTGTGGCAAGTCTTGCACTGGCCACCACATTCGTCAGCAAGTCAATCTTCAACCTTGATGAAGATGATAACGTTATCTACACTGATGAATATGCTGATGACTTCGCTCCAACCTATTGATTCATGGAAAAAAGTTCAAAGGTACCAAAACATACTTCCTCCTCTGATTGTAGTGACTGTGAACCTGATGATTATTAAAAAAACCAGTTACTATAAACTTGCGAACATTGCCACTAAGCAACAAAGTGCTATTGAAAAGCTTCAGAAACTGATAGACAGAAGCGATGATCTGTTGAACGATGAAATGAATCATACTCAAGTCCTCACTAAAGATGTAAAAAGTCTTTAGTCTAGATTTGATGGTCTTCAAGATCATTATGGCACACTCTTGGCTAATCATGATAAACTTGCCTATGAATTTCTTCAAAGGAAGCTTTATCTTGAGAAGTTAAGAATGTCTCATGATGATTTTCGAATGGAAAATGATTCATTGCTCGCTCAATAGACCAGTACCACTCAGGTTGAATTCGAGCGTGAAACTGCTAATTCTTCACCAGAATCATCAAATGCTTCTATCGCTACAAATTCTTCAACTGTTACTGTGGTATCAAATTCTTCACTCGAAGAAACCACAAATGCTACTGACGAAAATGCAAGGTTGAAGGAATTGTATGTGACAGACATATACAAAAGTCTCAAAGGGCATCAAACCCTTTGCGATGTGCTCAAAAAGCATATTTTGAACAGGAACTCAAGGAAAGAAGGCATTGCCTTCAAGAGGAAATTAAATGCCGATGGATCATACTGGAAACCTGAGCAGTACCCCAAAACTTCATGGGTTGCTGCTAAAGGCCCTCTTGTTGATCGAGCCACTCTAAGAGGCTTTGCAGGTGAATTATCCTATTACTGAGATGAGTCATTTGACTCCAACTATAAACTATTCAAAAATCAATCTGGTCAAGTATTTGCTCGATATGTTGGAACTAATTACAGGAATGGACCATCCCTAAGGAAAATCTGGGTCCCCAAAAGTTGCTTGGAAAACCTTCAGGTGAATGTCCTCATGACACCACCAGTGAAGAATCAGAACCCCAGATCAAATTCGTCAGGTGGACCAAAGTCTTCACAAGGATCAAATTTCTCAAATGGTCAATATTATGCTCGTACTCGCTCTAATGCTTCTGATATGTAGGGAAAATACAAGGGACATGAATATTAGCGTTATTCCTCAAATCATTATGTTCATAAGTCCTCCTAGAATTTCTCTGCCTATTCATTTGAGTACTCTACCCTCCTAGTGTGAAAAGAAGTGACTTAGCTTCAATGCCTCCATTCTCATATGGTGCTCGGAGGATAATGAACTCTTTGCCACCCCTTCAGATGTGGGTGGTGAAGAAATTGAAGTAATCACTTCTGCAGGCCAGGTCTACAGATGAAAGTCATCATCTAAAGAATTTGCTGGAGACCCGAGGAAATTGCTTGATTGGACGCAAGCTAAAATTGATGAAATGATAACATTTCACACATCCTCAAATTTACTGTTTACGATGAAATTCTTATATGATGAAATTGATACCATATTCTTCAAGTCTGAAGCATATGAGATGGTAAGTTGTACTAATTCATCTGCAGGATGACAAACCCAAGAATACAGAATGGGTTCTTGACAATGGTTGCACAAATCACATGACTGGTGATAAAATCTTGTTGATGAATATGACACTGACTACATCACCACTGAAGCAAATAACTTAGGACGATAAAGGTAAAAGCAAGGTATTGTGACTTGGCAAACTGGCTATCTCCAAGGACAGGCACATGGAGAAAGTCATGCTTGTCAAATCCCTTGGGTTTAACCTCATGTCAGTCTGAATGCTTTGTGATCTTGATATGATTGTCATCTTTGGAAAATTTAGATGCGTACACATCATGGAATCTGAGAAATCCAAAGTCTTCGAAGGATTTAGGAGAGGAGATTTGTATATTGTTGATTTTTCCATAGGTCCTCAACCAGCCACATGCTTACTAGCAAAAACCTTAGAAGGCTGGCTTTGGCATCGACGACTTGGTCATGCAGGCATGAGGAATTTGCATATACTCGCGAAGAAGAAGCATGCCATTGGCATCGTATCCGTCAAATTCCTCAAGGACCATCTATGTGGTGCTTGTGAGTGTGAAAAAATAACTAGATCCAAACACCCCTCGAACACTATCATGACTACTACTCGTCCGTTTGAATTGCTTCACATGGATCTGTTTGGACCGACTCATTATGCCACTCTAACCAATGCAACATCTTTATATGGCTTTGTCATCGTTGATGACTATTCTTGCTACACTTGGGTACACATCATTTTGTATAAAACTGAAGTGCAGGAAGTCTTCAAACGATTTTCCTCAAGGGCCTCGATGATCTTCGACGTCAAGATCAAACACATCAGGAGTGATAATGGGACATAATTCAAGAATACTGGTCTTGATGATTATCTTGATGAACTTGGTATTACTCACGAATTGTCTGCTCCTTATACTCCTCAACAGAATGGCGTCGTTGAATGCAAGAACAAGACTCTGGTTGAAATGGCTCGGACTATGCTTGAAGAATATCGACTCCTCGTCGCTTCTGGCCTGAAGCAATCAACACTGCTTGCCACATTATCAACCGGGTATATCTTTAAAAATTCATCAAGAAAACCTCATATGAACTCCTCATTGACAAGAAATCGAATGTAAGTTATTTCAAAGTCTTCAGTGCAAGATGCTGGATTAGAGATCCTCACCATAGCTCAAAGTTTGCACCTAAAGCACATGAGGGTTTTATGCTTGGTTATAGAAAGGACTCGCACACCTCCAGAGTCTTCAACACCTATCACAACAAGGTTATTGAAACCGTAGATGTGCGGTTCGATGAAACTAATGGCTTGCAAAGAGAGCAACTGCCTCTTGTGTGAGATAAATTACCTCCTGAGGAAGCCATCAAGCTCAAGGCTACTGAAGATATCATTCCTACCGAGGAACAACCCCTTGTTGAAGAAGTTGTCCCAAACACTGAAGAAATTCAAGCAAGTGCACCTGAGGAAAATGTTACAGATCAAATTCCTCAGCCCAACCAAAGTCTTCAACCAGCTCATCCAAGGATTGCAAATGAAGTGGAACTTGACAAAATCCTCGATGACATCAATGCACCAGGTCCTCTCACTCGCTCAAAAGCTTCACATTTAGTTAACTTTTGTGGGCATTCCTCGTTTGTGTCTATCACAGAACCCTCAAAAGTTGTTGAATCCTTCATGGAACCTGAGTGGATTCAAGCCATGCAAGATGAACTTCTTCAGTCCAAGCTAAATGACGTGTGGGAACTCATCAAAAGACCAGATCCTCGCAAGCACAATATCATCGGCACCAAGTGGATCTACCGAAACAAGCAAGATGAGGTTGGTCAGGTTGTGAGGAACAAGGCACGACCTGTAGCCCAAGGCTACACACAAGTTGAAGGAATTGACTTCGATGAAACTTTTGCACCTGTTGCTAGACTTGAAGCTATTCGAATATTACTTGCTTATGCTAACCATCACAATATTACTCTATATCAAATGGATGTGAAAAGTGCATTCCTCAATGGTAAGCTTGAGGAAGAAGTATATGTTGCTCAGCCCCCAGGTTTAGAAGACCCGAAGCATCCTGACAAAGTCTTCAGACTCAAAAAGGCACTCTATGGCCTCAAGCAACCCCCTCGGGCGTGGTATGATACATTGAAGGAATTCCTCAGGAAGAAAGGCTTTAAACCTGGTTCACTTGATCCTACTCTTTTCACAAAATCCTATGACGATGAACTATTTGTGTGCCAAATATATGTCGAAGACATTATTTTTGATTGTACTGACAAACATTACATTGATGAATTTGCCTACATGATGGGTGAAGAATATTAAATGTCTATGATGGGGGAGGTGAATTTTTTCTTAGGTCTGCAAATTTGTCAACAACGCAACGGCATATTCATATCTCAGGAGAAATACCTCAAGGACGTTCTGAGGAAATTCGACATGCATGAATGCAAAGGCGTCAAGATTTCTATGCCTACCAACATCCACCTTTGCACCGATGAAAATGGTAAAGATTTTGATCAGCAAGTATATCGTTCTATGATTAGCTCTTTATTGTACCTATGTTCATCTAGGCCAGATATTATGCTTAGTGTTTGCATGTGTGATCGTTTTCAAGCAAAACCGAAGGAATCACACCATAAGGCTGTGAAACATATTCTTCGATATCTAGCTCACACACCAACACTAGGATTATGCCACGCCAAGGGCTCAAATCTTCACCTCGTTCGATATTCTAGTTCTGATTATGCTGGTGACCGTGTGGATCGCAAGTCAACATCAGGCACATGTCATTTCCTCGGAAGATCATTAGTCTGTTGGTCCTCAAAGAAGCAGAACTATGTATCACTCTCCATTGCCGAAGGTGAGTACATTGTTGCTGGATCTTGCTGTGCTCAACTGCTATGGATGAAGCAAACCCTGAGAGACTACGGAATCAACATGAAGAATGTGACCCTCTACCGCGACAATGAGAGTGCAATCAAGATCGCCTACAACCTAGTTCAACACTCGAAGACCAAGCGCATCCAGATCCGTCATCATTTTCTGCGTGACCATGTCCTCAAGGGTAATATCATCATCGACCATGTGAAGACTGATGATGAACTGTAGATATTTTCACAAAGCCCTTGGATGAGAAAAGGTTTTTGCAAGTTACAGTGTGAGCTAAATATCCTAGAATCTTCGAATGTCTTGTAAACATGCACATATCCTAACACTTATGCAAAATTGATGACTTAGATGTGCAACACACAATGTAACGATTTTCTTCAATCAATGAAGAATATCACTCTAAGTGTGAAGAAATCAATGAAAAATTTGGTTCTCAGGGCCCTATGTCAATTGTACCTGGCGCCTGTAATCATCATTCTTATACGATGGGTCACACCACCACCCAACTTTAAAATTCTTCAAGTTGGAAATACTTAAAAGTTGAAATTCTTCAATATGAGACATTGTCACAAAAACCTCAAATTTTCAAAATCTTCAAATTGTTCAAAACTTTTTGAGATAATCTTCATTTGAGTATATATATTATAATGATCTTTCAATGTCCTCAACATCATTCACTTATTGCTCAGTATTCAATTTGATATTTCCTCTAAGTGAATGTGACCGGACCCGACTCCCCTCTATTCTAAGATCAACCCAGTCTATTCTCAATTCTTCATATGCGTTCTGTTTGACACGTGTTCAAAATCCTCACCGAGTCCTTGTCAGCTGAAGACTTTGCAAAGAAATCCTCAAAATTCAAAAACTATTTTTAACGTTACCACAGTAACCGCACCCACTACTCACGTTCGGATAACAACGATCTCCACCGCTTCAATCGTGGGTAACACGTGCCATGCAGAGACGAGGGGGCAAGGGCAGTTCAGTCTGAAAGTTTCGGCCTGGACCATTTTTCACGTGAGCTATAAATTGCCCCTTGCCACCCCTCAGTCAAAACTCTTCTCTTCCTCTCGTCTTCTCCGCTCGAGCTCAAACCCTAGCGCCGCCGCTAGCACCTTTGTCGCCGGTGAGGAAAAGCTTCACTCATTGCCCTCGCTGTCGTCGGACTTAAGCCGATTGCGGAACATCTACTTCCGCCACCGCCGTAGTTGTCTCCAGTCGCCAAGTTAGGGCACTGAAGATCTGGACCGAAGGACTTCCTCTTTTTACTGCTTGAGTTCATCGTGTTCTTCGCACAGGGTATATAAAATCCTATTTTACTGCCCTTGTTGATCTCTTAATTCTCTTTAGATTTGTGAAATCAGTTTTTCCTCAGAAATTCTCTCAGCTGTGCACACCCATGTCTAGAACACTTGATGAATTTCACAAAGTCACTTAAATTCTTCACGAGATTCCTCAATTTGTAAATTTTCGAATATGCACAGCTCTGGAACCCAAATCAGAATGCTTAGTCAAATTCCTGAACTCACTGGTCAAATTCCTCAACATAAGTAATTTTTAAATTTCCTCAAATTTGAGAACGCATATGACCTCTCCAAATTCTTCGCACCTATACTTTGTTCATAGCTACAAAATGTCAGCTGATGAATCACTAGGTTCCAATCAACTTAACTCATTTGCAACATTTCTAGAAGAAACATTACCTGTGTCCTTAGAATCATCAAGAATACAAAATCCTTAGCAAAAGCCTCAGCTGAAGAAAATGGAGGAAGACGGAAAACAAAAGGGTGGCAAGAAGCTGGAGTAGGACACTGCCTTTGAGATCCCTGAGGGGATCTATGCTGAGTACTGGACACCTGATGAGGAAATTCATTGTAAAGAGACCATGGTGAAGCGCAAGATAAGGCTTCAAAGGATAGAACACAGATGGGCAAAGGAATGGAAGGAATACATATATCTCACTCCAAAATTTGCTAAGAAGTTTTCCCTCAAGCCTCCCTGCAAAAGGTTGCCACATGGAGATGAACGAGCAACACATCCCTCAAGTGTAGCCACAATTGAGGATTACCCTGATGAAAAAGTCAAATATTTGTCTAAGATGCAGAAAAAGGCTAAAGCTGGTGTCACTAAATTTAATGAGGACTCTGTTGTTGCAGCTACGGTTGCCACTTCTTCAGTTGTTGAGGCCTCTGCTACAGAAAATCCTCAGAAGAAGGCCTTGTTGAAGAAACGAAGTCTCAAGCCAAAAGCCTCAACAACTGCATCAAAAGAGCAACTTCCTCAGAAAGTTGCAACGACTGCAAAATCCTCAACTGTAGCACAGTCTTCACCTCCTCCGCAAAAGCAGCTCAGTAAGATTCAATTTGAAAACCCAAGTTCCTCTGTGCCATAAGCCATTGGCACAACTTCAAAATCTTCACCAAGTCTGTCGAAAACTAAGATGACTGCTGGTAGAGGCACCGGGCCAAGCCCAGGCAAAGTAGTCAACATTCTTTCCGCATCAGAAGGAAGTGAATGTTGGAAATATGCCCTAGAGGCAATAATAAAATGGTTATTATCATATTTCCTTGTTCATGATAATCGTCTATCGTTCATGCTATAATTGTATTAAGAGGAAACAGTAATACATGTGTGAATGAATAGATCACAATGTGTCCCTAGCAAGCCTCTAGTTGGCTAGCTCGTTAGTCAATAGATGATCATGGTTTCCTGATCATGGACATTGGATGTCATTGATAACGGGATCACATCATTGGGAGAATGATGTGGTGGACAAGACCCAATCCTAAGCCTAGCACTAGATCGTATTGTTCGTATGCTAATGCTTTTCTAATGTCAAGTATCTTTTCCTTCGACCGTGAGATTGTGAAACTCCCGGATACCGTAGGAGTGCTTTGGGTGTATCAAACGTCACAACATAACTGGGTGACTATAAAGGTGCACTACGGGTACCTCTGAAAGTGTCTCTTGGGTTGGCACGAATCGAGATCGGGATTTGTCACTCCGTGTGACGGAGAGGTATCTTTGGGCCCACTCGGTAGAACATCATCATGAGCTCAATGTGAATAAGGAGTTGGTCACACGATGACGTGCTACGGAACGAGTAAAGAGACTTACCGGTAACGAGATTGAACAAGGTATAGGTATACCGACGATCGAATCTCGGGCAAGTTCTATACCGACAGGCAAAGGGAATCGTATACGGGATTGATTGAATCCTTGACATCGTGGTTCATCCGATGAGATCATCGTGGAGCTAGTGGGAGCCACCATGGGTATCCAGATCCCGCTGATGGTTATTGGCCAGAGAAGTGTCTCGGTCATGTCTGCCTGTCTCCCGAACCCGTAGGGTCTACACACTTAAGGTTCGATGACGCTAGGGTTATAGGGAATTGTTATACGAGATTACCGAAAGTTGTTCGGAGTCCCGGATGAGATCCCAGACGTCAAGAGGAGCTCCGGAATGGTCCGGAGGTAAAGATTGATATATAGGACGGATGGTTTCGGACACCGGAAGTGTTTCGGGCATCACCGGTAACGTACCGGGACCACCGGGACCACCGGAGGTGGTCCCGGGGGACCATCGAAGGGGGGTGACGACCCCGGGAGGCTAGATGGGCTAAGTGGGGAAGGGAACCAGCCCCTAAGTGGGCTGGTGCGCCCCCCACCCAGCCCATGTGCACCAGAAAAGGGGGGAGAGGGGGGAACCCTAACTTAGGTGGGCCTTAGGCCCACCAGAGGGGTGCGCCACCCCCTCCTCGCCATCTGGCCGCCACTTTCCCCATCTGGGAGGGCTGCCGCACCCCCTAGGGTGGGAAACCTAGGGGTGGCACCCCCTCTCTCCTTCCCCTATATATAGTGGGCACTTTTGGCCTTTGGAGGACACAGTTTTCCCTCTCCCTCGGCGCAGCCCTGCACTTCTTCCTCCTCTCTGCCGGCGCTTGGCGAAGCCCTGCCGGGAGACCTCGTCTCTCCACCAACACCACGCTGTCGTGTTGCTGGTCTTCTTCCCCAACCTCTCCCTCCTCCTTGCTGGATCAAGGTGCGGGAGACGTCACCGGGCTGCACGTGTGTTGAACGCGGAGGTGCCGTTGTTCGGCACTAGATCGGAATCGCTGCGAGTACGACTCCATCAACCGCGTTCTAGCAACGCTTCCGCTTAGCGATCTTCAAAGGTACGAAGATGCTCTTACCCCTCTCTTGTTGCTGGTCTCTCCATAGGAAGATCTGAACATGCGTAGGAAAATTTTGAATTTATGCTATGTTACCCAACAGTGGCATCAGAGCCAGGCTTTCTATGCGTAGATTCTATGCACGAGTAGAACACAAAAGTTGTGGGTGATGGTTTGTCAATTTGCTTGCCGTTACTAGTCTTATTCTTTTCCGGCGGTATTGTGGGATGAAGCGGCCCGGACCGACCTTACACGTATGCTTACGTGAGACTGGTTCCACCGACAGACATGCACATCGTGCATAAAGGTGGCTAGCGGGTGTCTGTCTCTCCTACTCTAGTCGGATTGGATTTGATGAAAAGGGTCCTTATGAAGGGTAAATAGCTTTGGCATATCATCGTTGTGGCTGTCACGTAGGTAAGAAGGCGTTCTTGCTAGAAACCCAAATCAGCCACGTAAAACTTGCAACAACAATTAGAGGGCGTCTAACTTGTTTTTGCAGGGTTTGACATGTGATGTGATATGGCCAAAGTTGTGATGTTGCATGTATGATGTATGAGATGATCATGTTATTGTAATAGGTTTCACGACTTGCATGTCGATGAGTATGACAACCGGAAGGAGCCATAGGAGTTGTCTTAATTTATTGTATGAGATGCAACGCCATGTGCTTACTACATTTACTTCATTGCTAACGGTTAGCCATAGTAGTAGTGATAGTAGTAGTTGGCGTGACGACTTCATGAAGACACGATGATGGAGATCATGATGATGGAGATCATGGTGTCACGCCGGTGACGATGATGATCATGCGATGCCTGAAGATGGAGATCGAATGAGCAAAGATGATAATGGCCATATCATGTCACTATATGATTGCATTGTGATGTTTATCATGTTTTACGTCTTATTGCTTAAAACGACGGTAGCATAATAAGACGATCCCTCTTAAAATTTTGAGAACGTATTCCCCTAAGTGTGCACCATTGCGAAGGTTCGTTGTCTCGAAGCACCACGTGATGATCGGGTGTGATAGATTCTAACGTTCGCATACAACGGGTGTAAGCCAGATTTACACACGCAAAACACCTAGGTTGACTCGACGAGCTTAGCATGTACATACATGACCTCGAATACAAGAGACCGAAAGGTCGAACATGAGTCGTATGGATGAATACGATCAGCATGAAGTTGCTCACCATGGTGACTAGTCCGTCTCACGTGATGATCGGACACGGGTTAGTCAACATGGATCATGTAACACTTAGATGACTAGAGGGATGTCGATTTGAGTGGGAGTTCATACTTAATTTGATTAAATGAACTTAATTGTCATGAACTTAGTCTAAAAGTTGTCTTTATAAATATTGTAGATGTTCAACGTCAACCTCAACTTCAACGCATTCCTAGAGAAAAACAAGCTGAAAGATGATGGTAGCAACTATGCGGACTGGGTTCGCAACGTGAAGCTCATCCTTGAAGCAGCTAAAAAGGCTTATGTCCTTAATGCGCCGCTAGGTGACCCTCCCGCTCCCGCAGCAGCCCAGGACATTCTAAACGTCTGGCAAGCGCGGAGTGATGACTACTCTCTGGTCAGGTGTGGCATGTTATACAGTTTAGAAACGGGGCTCCAAAGACGTTTTGAGCAACACGGGGCATATGAGATGTTCCAAGAGCTGAAGCTAGTTTTTCAAGCTCATGCCCGTGTTGAGAGATATGAAGTCTCCGACAAGTTCTTCAACTGTAAGATGGAGGAGAACAGTTCTGTCAGTGAGCACATACTCAAAATGTCTGGGTTACACAGTCGTCTGACTTCACTTGGAGTCGAACTTCCGGATGATGCTATCATTGACAGAATCCTACAGTCTCTCCCACCAAGCTACAAAGGCTTTGTGCTTAACTACAACATGCAAGGGATGGAGAAAACCATTCCCGAGTTGTACTCGATGCTCAAGTCTGCAGAAGTAGAAATCAAGAAGGAGCATCAAGTGTTGATGGTCAACAAGACCACTAGTTTCAAGAAAGGCAGGGGTAAGAAGAACTTCAAGAAAGACGGCAAAGCTGTTGCCGCGCCCGGTAAGCCAGATGTCGGGAAGAAGAAAAAGAACGGACCCAAGCCTGAGACTGAGTGCTTCTACTGCAAGGGAAAAGGTCACTGGAAGCGGAACTGCCCCCAAATACTTAGCGGACAAGAAGGCCGGCAACGTTAAAGGTATATGTGATATACATGTTATTGATGTGTACCTTACCAGCGCTCATAGTAGCTCCTGGGTATTTGATACCGGTGCTGTTGCTCACATTTGCAACTCAAAGCAGGAACTGCGGAATAAGCGGAGACTGACCAAGGACGAGGTGACGATGCGCGTCGGGAATGGTTCAAAGGTTGATGTGATCGCCGTCGGCACGCTACCTCTACATCTACCGTCGGGATTAGTTTTAAACCTTAATAATTGTTATTTAGTACCAGCTTTAAGCATGAACATTGTATCAGGGTCTTGCTTAATGCGAGACGGCTACTCATTTAAGTCAGAGAATAATGGTTGTTCTATTTATATGAGTGATATGTTTTATGGTCATGCTCCGCTGGTGAATGGTTTATTCTTGATGAATCTCGATCGTGATGTTACACATATTCATAGTGTGAGTACCAAAAGATGCAAAGTTGATAATGATAGTCCCACATACTTGTGGCACTGCCGCCTTGGTCATATCGGCGTTAAGCGCATGAAGAAGCTCCATACTGATGGACTGCTAGAGTCTCTTGACTTTGAATCATTTGACACATGCGAACCGTGCCTCATGGGCAAGATGACTAAGACTCCATTCTCAGGAATAATGGAGAGAGCCACCGACTTATTGGAAATAATACATACTGATGTGTGTGGTCCAATGAACGTTGAAGCTCGCGGTGGTTATCGTTATGTTCTCACTCTCACCGATGATTTGAGTAGGTATGGGTATATCTACTTGATGAAGCACAAATCTGAGACGTTTGAAAAGTTCAAGGAATTTTAGAGTGAGGTTGAGAATCAGCGTGACAGAAAAATTAAATGTCTACGATCTGATCGTGGAGGAGAATATTTGAGTCACGAGTTTGGCACACACCTAAGGAAGTGTGGAATCGTTTCACAACTAACGCCGCCTGGCACACCGCAGCGCAACGGAGTGTCTGAACGTCGTAATCGCACCTTATTAGATATGGTACGATCTATGATGTCTCTCACCGACTTACCGCTATCATTTTGGGGATACGCATTAGAAACTGCAGCATTCACTTTAAATAGGGCACCGTCTAAATCCGTTGAGACAACACCGTATGAACTATGGTTTGGCAAGAAACCTAAGTTGTCGTTTCTTAAAGTTTGGGGCTGCGATGCTTATGTGAAGAAACTTCAACCAGAAAAGCTCGAACCCAAAGCGGAGAATGCGTATTCATAGGATACCCTAAGGAAACTATTGGGTATACCTTCTATCTTAGATCCAAAGGTAAAACCTTTGTTGCCAAGAACGGATCCTTTCTAGAGAAAGAGTTTCTCTCGAAAGAAGTAAGTGGGAGGAAGGTAGAACTTGATGAGGTAATTACACCCCCTCTCGAACAGGAAAGTAGCGCAACGCAAGAAGTTGTTCCTGTGGTGCCTACACCGACTGAAGAGGAAGTTAATGATGATGATCATGAAGCTTCGGATCAAGTTACTACTGAACCGCGAAGGTCCACAAGGGTACGCTCCGCACCAGAGTGGTACGGCAACCCTGTGATGGAAATCATGTTGTTAGACAACGGTGAACCTTCGAACTATGAAGAAGCAATGGCGGGCCCAGATTCCAACAAATGGCTTGAAGCCATGAAATCCCAGATAGGATCCATGTATGAGAACAAAGTATGGACTTTGGTAGACTTGCCGATGACCGGCGAGCCATAGAAAATAAATGGATCTTCAAGAAGAAGACTGATGCAAACGGTAATGTAACCGTTTACAAAGCTCGACTTGTCGCAAAGGGTTTTCGACAAATTCAAGGAATTGACTACGAAGAGACTTTCTCTCCCGTAGCGAAGCTGAAATCAGTCCGAATCATGTTAGCAATTGCCGCCTTTTATGATTATGAAATTTGGCAAATGGACATCAAAACAGCGTTCCTTAACGGGAATCTTAAGGAAGAGTTATATATGATGCAACCAGAAGGTTTTGTCGACCCTAAGGGTGCTAACAAAGTGTGCAAGCTCCAGCGCTCCATCTATGGGCTGGTGCAAGCATCTCGGAGTTGGAACATTCGCTTTAATGAGGTGATTAAAGCGTTTGGGTTCATACAGGTTTACGGAGAAGCCTGTCTGTACAAGAAAGTGAGTGGGAGCTCTGTAGCTTTCCTCGTACTATATGTGGATGACATATTATTGATGGGGAATGATATAGAGATGTTGGAGAGCATAAAGGCCTATTTGAACAAGAGTTTTTCAATGAAGGACCTTGGAGAAGCTGCATACATATTATGCATCAAGATCTATAGAGATAGATCGAGACGCCTGATAGGTCTTTCGCAAAGTACATACCTTGACAAGATATTGAAGAAGTTCAATATGGAAAACTCAAAGAAAGGGTTCTTGCCAGTTTTGCAAGGTATGAGATTGAGTAAGACTCAGTCGCCGACCACGGCAGCAGATAGAGAGAAGATGAGTTCTGTCCCCTACGCTTCAGCCGTGGTCTCTCTAATGTATGCCATGCTGTGTACCAGACCTGATATAAACCTTGCCATAAGCTTGGTAGGGAGATACCAAAGTAATCCCGGTGCAGAACACTGGACAGCGGTCAAGAATATCCTTAAGTACCTGAAAAGGACTAAGGAAATGTTTCTCGTTTATGGAGGTGACGAAGAGCTCGTCGTAAAGGGTTACGTCGACGCTAGCTTCGACACAGATCCGGATGACTCTAAGTCACAAACCGGATACGTATATGTGTTGAATGGTGGGGCAGTGAGCTGGTGCAGCAGCAAGCAAGAAGTCGTGGCAGCATCTACATGTGAAGCGGAGTACATAGCTGCTTCAGAAGCGGCTCATGAAGGAATTTGGATGAAGGAGCTCATCACCGACCTTGGAGTGGTTCCAAGCGCGTCGGGTCCTATGACACTCTTCTGTGATAACACTGGAGCCATTGCCATAGCCAAAGAGCCCAGGTTTCACCGGAAGACGAAGCACATCAAGCGCCGGTACAACTCCATCCAGGACCATGTCCAGAGTGGAGTGATAGATATTTGTAAAGTACACATGGATCGGAATATTGCAGACCCGTTGACTAAACCTCTTCCACGAGCAAAACATGATCAACACCATGATGCGATGGGTGTTCGATACATCACAATGTAACTAGATTATTGACTCTAGTGCAAGTGGGAGACTGTTGGAAATATGCCCTAGAGGCAATAATAAAATGGTTATTATCATACTTCCTTGTTCATGATAATCGTCTATCGTTCATGCTATAATTGTATTAAGAGGAAACGGTAATACATGTGTGAATGAATAGATCACAATGTGTCCCTAGCAAGCCTCTAGTTGGCTAGCTCGTTAGTCAATAGATGATCATGGTTTCCTGATCATGGACATTGGATGTCATTGATAACGGGATCACATCATTGGGAGAATGATGTGGTGGACAAGACCCAATCCTAAGCCTAGCACTAGATCGTATTGTTCGTATGCTAATGCTTTTCTAATGTCAAGTATCTTTTCCTTCGACCGTGAGATTGTGCAACTCCCGGATACCGTAGGAGTGCTTTGGGTGTATCAAACGTCACAACGTAACTGGGTGACTATAAAGGTGCACTACGGGTACCTCCGAAAGTGTCTGTTGGGTTGGCACGAATCGAGATCGGGATTTGTCACTCCGTGTGACGGAGAGGTATCTTTGGGCCCACTCGGTAGAACATCATCATGAGCTCAATGTGACTAAGGAGTTGGTCACACGATGACGTGCTACGGAACGAGTAAAGAGACTTACCGGTAACGAGATTGAACAAGGTATAGGTATACCGACGATCGAATCTCGGGCAAGTTCTATACCGACAGGCAAAGGGAATCGTATACGGGATTGATTGAATCCTTGACATCGTGGTTCATCCGATGAGATCATCGTGGGGCTAGTGGGAGCCACCATGGGTATCCAGACCCCGCTGATGGTTATTGGCCAGAGAAGTGTCTCGGTCATGTCTGCCTGTCTCCCGAACCCGTAGCGTCTACACACTTAAGGTTCGATGACGCTAGGGTTATAGGGAATTGTTATACGAGATTACCGAAAGTTGTTCGGAGTCCCGGATGAGACCCCGGACGTCACGAGGAGCTCCGGAATGGTCCGGAGGTAAAGATTGATATATAGGACGGATGGTTTCGGACACCGGAAGTGTTTCGGGCATCACCGGTAACGTACCGGGACCACCGGGACCACCGGAGGTGGTCCCGGGGGACCATCGAAGGGGGGTGACGACCCCGGGAGGCTAGATGGGATAAGTGGGGAAGGGAACCAGCCCCTAAGTGGGCTGGTGCGCCCCCCACCCAGCCCATGTGCACCAGAAAAGGGGGGAGAGGGGGGAACCCTAACTTAGGTGGGCCTTAGGCCCACCAGAGGGGTGCGCCACCCCCTCCTCCCCATCTGGCCGCCACTTTCCCCATCTGGGAGGGCTGCCGCACCCCCTAGGCTGGGAACCCTAGGGGTGGCACCCCCTCTCCCCTTCCCCTATATATAGTGGGCACTTTTGGCCTTTGGAGGACACAGTTTTCCCTCTCCCTCGGCGCAGCCCTGCACTTCTTCCTCCTCTCTGCCGACGCTTGGCGAAGCCCTGCCGGGAGACCTCGTCTCTCCACCAACACCACGCCGTCGTGTTGCTGGTCTTCTTCCCCAACCTCTCCCTCCTCCTTGCTGGATCACGGTGCGGGAGACGTCACCGGGCTGCACGTGTGTTGAACGCGGAGGTGCCGTTGTTCGGCACTAGATCGGAATCGCTGCGAGTACGACTCCATCAACCGCGTTCTAGCAACGCTTCCGCTTAGCGATCTTCAAAGGTACGAAGATGCTCTTACCCCTCTCTCGTTGCTGGTCTCTCCATAGGAAGATCTGAACATGCGTAGGAAAATTTTGAATTTATGCTACGTTACCCAACAGTGAAGAATATGATGATGAAATTCTTCAAGCCATCATGAGAAACAAGCAAGAAAGAGTTGTACAAGCCACTCGTAGCACCATTCCTCTCGTGCTGGATCCGAAGGAATTGCTAAACTTCATTGATCTTTGGCATGAGGATCCAAACACTCCAACTGATAATTTGAAGCTTCCTCCTGGAGTCAGCCACATGGTTGCCACTTTCATCAATGAAGAAAAATGGAAGGATCGACAAGCCAAACAAGCTAGGCTTGCCAAGATCAAAGAGGAGAAATTATTGAAGCAGAACCTCCTCAACTTATCCCCTGAGAAACTTGTTTCTACTCAGGCTGAGCTGAAGACTCTCACAGACAGATATGCAAGTCTTCATGCTCATCAAAAGGGTGCCAAAGTGCAATTCGTCAAAGCTGCAACTGCTACAGTTGATGAACACAACACCATGGTTGCCACTTCAAAGCAGCCAGAAAATGAAGAACCAGCAGCTGAAGAAATTCCTGAGAATATTCCAGCAGAAGAATCTGCCACGCGTGACACTGATGAAGCAGTGAGTCATGAAAATGGTCCTTCACCTAAGTATTCAAGGGTTAAGAAAATGACCCACCCGTCTGCAGCAGACGTGAAGAAAACTAAAGCTGCTGAAAAGGAAGCTAAAGAAAAAAGCTTCAATTACTTCAGAATCTTCGTAAGCAAAACGTCCAAAGAATATGCCTTCAGAGTCTTCATCGGCCCGAGTGGATGTTACTCCCCTAAATGTAGCCCCATCGTATATGATTGTTCCATTCGGTGAGGAATACATCATTCCAGAAGAGGATGAAGAAATGGCAGACAATCGCTCTCGTGCATCCATACTGATGGATGAGCAAATTCAAGCTGATGATATTCCTCAAGCCACAACACCTCCGATGGATACTGAAGAAAAGGAGGGTGATGGAGAAATTGGATGCATCACACTTGTGATCCATGATGAGTTTTGGGAATAGGCTCACACAAACTCACCAAGAACAGGTCAAATTCCTCAAACTCCGGGTGTCACTGAGATTCCGACTAGCTCTGATGAAAAGACCGAGAATCCACTACATCAGCTGAAGAAAACGCAGGACCAAAAACTGCAACTACTTCCTGAGATCAGCAAATTCCTCAAGCTAAAGAAAATGCTCCTGCTCAAAATGCAAAAACTGCAATTGTAGTGGTGAGTCCTGAAACTGCAATTGTGATGGCCACAACTCCTCAATATGAACAGCAACATAATCTTCAGCCAAAGCCTCATCAACCCTTCGCCAAGAGGCCGAAGTTTCATAAGGAAGCATTCTTTGACGAACGTCATTACTTCGTAGGAGAAAATCCCTATGATAGGCTTGGCATGAGGCACATAAAGTTCTGGACCAGGAATCAACTCAACTACTATGCTTCTGTGCTATGTGGAAGAAAGAAGATATTTCATCACACTCACATTCCTCATTGTGACATGGAGGAAATACCTTGCTTCACCCTAGTCCTCAATGTTCTTCACGAAGCAGGGCCACTACCATTCTCCACAGATATCAGTGATTGGAATACAGACAAAATTCTTCAATTCTATGCCACACTGCATATGTTAGACGACCCCAAAGACGTTAACACATGGGTCTTGGACTAGATGACTCAGCACACACATTACAAAGCTCCAGCCACATAATTGCTTCGAGCTCTTCCAATATCAATTCCTTCAGAGGATGCAGTTAGAATATATGATGAAAGAGAACTACCAAACAAGCTTATGGAAGTCTTGATGAAGCCTTTGGCTCAAGGCCAACCTCCAAGGACCAGATTCCTGGTGAGGATCTGAAGTACGAGCCTAGAACTGTCAATAGAATCTTGTCATATTCCTTCGCTCCTATCAAAGGGCATGATAATGAAGAAGATGTTGTAGGCATCACGAAGAATATCCTGTTCTATGTCATTCGTGGCATCCCTATGAATCTTCATGATTTTTCTTGAGGACTTTGGCTGACAACGCTTTGACACTGTATGAGCTGAAGATTTATGTACCTTGGATCATGAGATTCATCAGGAACAAATCTGGCATCAACTATCAAGCTGACTTTCAGAATCACCTCGGTTATCTGCCGCCTAACAAAGTCATCAAGCAATCTTTTGAACCAATTGAAGGCAAAGGCAAGTCCGTGCCAATTTAGCAAGGCTGACTCATATTCCTCATATGATGACACTGCTACTCAAGACCCCTCAAGCCCAACTGCCCCCGGGGTGATGACTAACATAGAGCTTCTCCTGAGTCTTCACCAGAAAGTTGATCGCAATCACAAGTGGGTGAAACGCCAGTTTGGTGCCATTGTGAAAACCCTCAACCAGACTCAAAATGGAGTGAAGAAAAATCACTATTATCTTCATGAGGTATTTGATCGCACTTGGGCCACCTTGGTTCATGTGAAGACTCCCGAGGAACTTGAAGAAATGGAATTTACTCAATACTTTGACTGGCCATGGCCTCCAAAGAAGAAATTCAAGCCTATTCCAGTTCCTGACTTGGAGGACAGTTCATTTTCTTCATTTCGCAGTGCAGAATCAGATGAAGAACCATAGGATACTATGAGTGGTCCAAGAAAGAAGACTCTCTCCAAGGATGCTCACGCCTCTACATCAACAAAGAAGTGAATTTATTCAAGGGCGTTAGTCCTCAGTTTTGTCCCTTTTCGTCACATGATGACAAATGGGGCGGAATCTGAGATTTAGTCGTCAAACGGGATTCGTTATGGGCTTATATACCTTATTAAGTTACAAACTCTTGGCCCTTCTGAAGTTTTTGATGTAATGAGTTGTAACTTAAGCCCAATGGTGTTCTGACTCTTTTGAACATTTTTCCTCGCATTCTTACTCCTCAAAGTTTATTAATGCAGGCATGCTGATATTCGCCAGACACCATTTTTCATCATGCATTTCTAATTCCTCATACTATATGTCAAATGCATGCATGAATTGCAAGATACACGGGGAGATCTCCATGATATAAATCATGAATGTGCATCTACTGTTGAAAGAAAATTTCTCAAAATATGCACATCTTCAGGGGGAGCTTCTGTGTATCTTGACTTCAAACTCCTCAAACTCTGTACTTACATTCCATATTATTATCCCCGTTTAAAACTTAACCTAATTGTCATCAACCACCAAAAAGAGGGAGATTGTAAGTGCATCTAGTGCCCCTTAGTGATTTTGGTGGTTTGAAGACTTATAGGTTAAGAGACTGATATGTTTATGAGTGTACACAAGCTCCATAAGTCGCTGAGGAGTTTGAGTTATTCGATGAATATCGACCCCTAAAAATGTATGTCTTCGGGTGAAGACTTTGGTCCTTCCTTGAAGACTTTGATCGTGAAGATGAGGAATTTGGTGTGTCCTGAAGAAAACACTCTGAAGACTTTGAAGCGTGAAGATTTACTCTTTCTGTTTCATTTTCTTTACACTTGAGTCATAGGAACACCATATTGTTAAAGGGGGTCGAGGTAAAACTACGAAATGATTTTCCTCATGATGCTCAACCCAAGCCTACATTTACCAAAGCCTCAAAGTGAGGAATATGAGAGACATGAGGACTTTCATAGTTGAAAGTCCCGACCGTTGCCGCGCCACCCGCCACCTCACCTATCTTATCCACCCAACGGTCATATTATTTAAGTGCATTTATGTCAAATCATGTCGGGATGCTCCCAGGCTATAAATAGCCGCCGCCTACACCCACTTGCTGGTTGGCTGCTCCGAGAGATACTAACACTTGTCATTTAGAGCAACCGAAGTTCCTCAGAGTCTTCAAGAGAAAATCATGAAGTGAGGAAATACCCCAAACACCAAACCCAAACCAAAAACCCAAGTGATTGAGCATCACTGAAGAAGTTGTTCTTGTATTGAACCGACGCTTGTTTCCTTTGAGGACTGTGTATCTTCCAAACGGTTAGGCATCATGGTCTAGAGCATCCAGCAGTCAATTGTGGATCGCCGGGTGACTGAGTTTGTGAGGGTTTGGAAGTCTGCCCTGAAGAATTACCACGAGTGTTCAGCGAGGACTGTGTGTCCTTAGCTCAAGGAGAATACGGTAGGGACTGTGTGTCCCGGGACTGTGTGTCTTTTAGTTTCAATACCAAGCCACTCCGAACCAGACGTACAATTGTCACAACAGTTGGAACTAGGTCATCAACAACTGTATTCATCAAGCTACGGGTTCTATTTCTTCAACTCTTACATTTCCTCAATTGTATGGTGAAGGCTTTCATCTCCACTGTTTGAAGAATTTGTCTGAAGACTTTCTCTGAATTTCCTGAACCTCAAATTCTTTACTTGAGTTAATCTTCACCTGTTTCCTGTATACTTGCAAACTCTGCAAACCGAATCTCTGAAATCTCAACAATTACTTTGCTGTAGACGTTTTTGCACACGTTATCCTATACTATTTCCGCTGCACTCAGTTCATAACTGAGGAATTTCCTCATAAGGAATTTCCCGAGTGATGAAATTCTAAAAATCTCCTATTCACCCCCTCTAGTCGATATAACTCACTTTCACCATGTATCTTTCATAGCTGTCATATTCTAATGCCTATATTTATTTGAAGTTTGATTGTATGTTTTCATCAATTACCAAAAAGGAGGAGTTTGAAAGCACATATGATCAATTGGTGGTTTTGATAATTCATGAGAACATACATTGTCTCTTAGACTAACACTTTTACCTAGTATATTTCATGCATAGTCCACAGAGAGCCTTGGCTATAGGTGTGTGAGGAGATGCCCCTTGATGCAAGAAAGGAATATGATTGGCTCAAGCTTCAAGAAAGAAGACTCTACATTTACATTTGTGAGAAATCACTTTGAGTCCATAGGAAAGCCAATACTATTAGAAGGGGTTGAGGTATTATGATGAGTTGGTTGCTCAAGTGCGTAGAGGTGGCCACCAAAAATACTCAGCCATTCTCCCACAAAATATCTGTGTCCAATGACAAACCAGCAAAATTGGTGGCACCAACAATTTCCACTCGGCCCTAACAATTTTACACTTAATAGATCCTATGTCAAACCCTACCATCTGAGTACCACCAATTTTCACATCGGTGCCACCGAGATTCAGTGACCAAGTTTGTTTCGAGAAGATTTCAAGAATCGGAATTTCTGAGTTTGAAATCAGTCTCGCCGAGATTTGGAAACTGGTCTAGGTCATCGTATCGGTTCCACCGAGATTTCTATATCGGTCTCACCAAGAATTCAAAAGTTTCCACATTTAGTGCAACTCGGTACCACCGAGATTCTTTTTGGTGTCACCGAGTTGGGAAATAATGTTGTAACACTTGGACTTTGGGGGATGCCTATATATACCCCTCCACCTACCTCTCATTCGTAGAGGAAGTACTTAGAAGACACTTATACTTGCCACATCCATTTTTCTGAGAGAGAGCCACATACTCATGAGTTGATATCAAGATATTCCATTCAAACTATTTGAACCTTGATCTCTAGTCTCCCCAAGTTGCTTTCCACAAGATCAATCTTTCCTACCCGTGCCAAATCTGAGAGAGAGAGAGAGAGTGATTGAGTGTTGAGGAGACTATATTTAGAAGCACAAGAGCAAGTAGTTGATCATTCTACCACATCTATTACATTTTGGAGGGTGGTGCCTCCTAGATTGGTTAGGTATCGCTTGGGAGCCTCCTACTTCATGTTGTGGAGTTGAACTAGGATGTTTGTAAGGGAAAGGAGATCGCCTACTTTGTGAATATCTACCGTGAGTGAGGATAGTCCTGTGTGGATGGAAGTCGTGGTGGAATAGACAAGGCCGCTTCTGCATGGACCCCTTGTTGGTGGAGCCCTCCGTGGACTCTCGCAACTGTTACCCTTCGTGGGTTGAAGTCTCCACTAACATGGACGTATGGTAGCGCCACCTATTGGAACCATGCCAAAAATCGTCGTGTCAACTTCTTTGCGTTTGATCTCCCTAAACTCTATTCCTTTCTACATACACAAAGTCTTCACTTTATGTTGCCATATTTGTTGACTAGCATGTGTAGGGTGCACTAGGCTTGTTAGTAATGCTAAAATCCGCCAGCCACTAAATTGGGAAAAGGCTAGGATTTTATTTTATGCAAGTAGCCTATTCAACCCCCTCTAGAGACCCCTTCTATCCATCCCATGGGCATCCAGGGAAATGCACGCACATCGGACAAGGAGAGGTGGCCTCTATGTATTCTACCCTTGTAAAAAGGGCGAGAATCCGCATGGGCGTTGCTCATCCCGGTCCAACTTCCTCTGCCCACTATCCCATCCCTTACTGTGTCCTTTATTACACGTGTTGCATGCAAGGCATGGTTTTGGTGAAGATGGGCGGCCACTATGGTGGTGCGCTAGGTAATGCATTGTCATTCCTCAGAACAGGAAAGAGCTGGCCCCCGCCATCTCCCTATAAAAGGGAGTCCACCGGGAGCGTTGTTCTTTCACCTCTCTTTCCACAAGACTGCCAAGCACCACCACCCTTCTCCTTAATATTATTTCTTTCGTTCGAAGGCCACCGCTGCAATGGCGAGGTCAGGGATCGTGGTCGAGTCCGAGCATGTGCATCGGCATCAAGGGCCTCCCCCTAGACGCGCCTTATGGTCACTGCAGCATGGTCTGGCGCCGACTCACGTGGTTGGAGCATAATTTTGGGTCGCGGAGGATGAGGGCCCCGAGCCGAGGTGGCCATGGCGGCATGCCCTTCCATCAACTCGGGTGGAGCGTCCTGCATGTGACCTGGCAAATGAGTTTGTGGTGGTCCTCCACTCGCATCCTGGCACTTGGATGCGACTCCCCGACCCTTTTTCCAGGGTCATGGAAGGAGTGGGCCCTTATTACTATGGCTCTGGGCGGACAACTACTGCAATGGACCCGCCTGGGTGGCTGGCGACCGCTCCGCTAAAAGTGCCATGTTATTGACGCGTTGGTGGAAGTCGTTTGCCCACTCCCTGGCCTAGGTCCGAGGCATTTATGCAGTTCAAGTTCAACGGAGACCCACACTCTCCGTGAAGTTCTTTGGGAGTTCAGGCAGCCGGCTGGGGTGTTGCATGGAAATCTCAAGCGATAGCGACCTCGACACCTCTACTGAGAGCGATTACGGCTAGAGTTACCCCAATAATAGGCTCGAGGGAAATGACGCCGAGTAGGAGCGATGACGTGGTGGCGGGATTTGGAACACAGGTGGCGCTTTCGCTTGGCATGTCCATACTTGGTGCTCCATCTACGAGGCCTCATTTCCAGATCAATCGTCACATCACAGTGGCAGATCTCCTTTTGTGTTTAGATCATACCCTATGTAATCCTAAAGAATAGGCCAAGAAAAGTTGTTCGGTATCTTTTGCTAAGTAGTTAAGTGCTTATTATGCTTGTTGGGCAGCCATTTATCCCTTGCGTTATGATGCTGCAATTATATGTATTTGGTCCCTATGCTAATTGGAAGTGACTCTCGTCATGCGTATTCTTGCTGCGAACACTTCAGGAATGGGTCCTTAGCAGCCCGCCGAGGACGTGACTATACCACAGTCTCGTGCTGTCGTCTTAACTGCCAATACTAGAGTCTCCATCTGTGGCCCTTCAAAGAACCAGCTTGTTGGAGAGTCATTTGCCTTCACAATAACGTACACGTGATATTCCTTTGTGCTGGAATTGACCTAGTGCTCGTGGTAGAGGTAAACAGGCGTTCGGCATACTTGACATTCTCCAAGCTGTCCCCCAGAAGTAGCGGAAAGCCGGTTTCCAGGAGTGTCTCAGGTACGATGGCCATGTACAAGGTTTTAGGAGAGAGGTTAGAAAGTTGTAATGGTATAGAAAGGTTGTAAGGGTGTATAAAACCCCAAGTGAAAGGACTGGGCGTGCTATTCGTCCCGGCTAACGTCCATGCTTCCTAAGGCTTCCTACAGTTATGATGGCTTTGATACCAGCTCTGTGGGGACCCCGACGTACGAGTCGTGATCATCGAATGAACGTGTATAGTGATCTGAGACACCAATGCTCATTGAAGACATAGATACGAAATAACAAGAGTCTTCCATCCATGATTAATGTCTGATAGAAATAATGACCATTATAGTCAAGTCTTACATAGATAGGGCCATCAAGGCCAATCACACCAACTCAACTACTAGCGGAAATCTTGGTAGTAAACGTGAACCCATGCCATCAGCCTTAACCTACATGTACTTTGAATGGGAAGCGTCCTAGTTCACGTGGCCATCTCCAACGATGAATTCTTCTCCATATTATGGTTCCTCCATGACTGGTCAATAAAAAACCAGTGGCAAGCCAATGAGTACTTTTGATGTACTCGCAAACATGCCATGATGCGGGTTATGCAATCAAGTGAAAATGAAGTATAATGCAGCCTTTGCGGAAAGCAGGTTCTATAAGTGCATAAACATGGTCATATACTTAGATAGTCATGCATCAATAAGTAAATAGGAACCATAAGAACAGGTTACAGATATCAATATAAATATTTCGAGGACTGAACACCTCATGTTCATCCTCCATATCAAGTAACCAAACTTGACCGAGTAATAAGTTTCTCATGTAACAGTTTTATACACACACACACTTGGTTTACGTGGAAAACACTAGACGTAGTTTAAGCAGCACCACCCAACTGTTATTGACCATGGGCACGACTATTCGAATAGTTTTACACTTTGTAGAGGTTGCACGCTGTACCCACGAGATCCGGGAAACTTCCGTGTCAACCACGACTCGCGGTATATAACATACCCGAGGTAAGTACCCGATCAATGCCTTTCCCCTGATGACACTAGACAAAGAGTCCACTTGGTTGGTACCCACCCTACATGATCTACGTCTTACAAGCACTAACTCTAGACCGTATCATCCATGCAGGGACCAACAGTGTGCCCAGAACACGTAAAGACAGCATAGTCGCCCTACCTGGCACGACCCCGTCACGAGAGTGACCATATCACTCCCGCCACTAGTAATGCGGGATCCTTGCTAGCACGACCAGAGTAATCAACACAGCCCCATCCCACAAAGGGGTATCAAGGTCGCACATGTAAGGTTGGGACGGTCGACAAATCTTAAATCTAATCCCATTTCTGAAACCACTCATACAAAACCTTTCTGGTACACCACTTCTTTCTCAAGTGGTCATCCAGCTCAACACCATCACCCTCGGGCATTAGTGGCACCCGACGGGGTTTTCAAAAAACCTTTGATATCACCTTTGTGTTACCATCATCATGCATATGCTCATCCTATGCGTAGCACTACTATCTACTTGTCAACTTTTCATCAGCGTGACCCTCATAGATGGTAAGGTTATGGTCAAATGCAAGTGCTCCAGAGGAGCCATCGGTAACACCATACAGGGGTGTACCGATTAATTATGACTATATGCATCAAAATAAAGAAATCAACATGTCATGCATAAAACATTTTTCGCAGACATGGTCAAAGGGCTGCTTGCCTTGACCAGCTAGGTATCCAGGCTCTTCGAGGTCTTCGGGTCCAAGTATTTCGTCAAACAGAGAACAAACTCACATAAAAATGTTACTCTATTTTGCAAAATCCTATTATTATTTATGATTGTTTCTATTTTTGGACTGAAAAAGTATTTTTAAAGTCTTTTTAACAAAAGTTAAAAATACCAAAACAAGGTTTTAAAATAAACCCGTGCATAAAATTTGTTATAAAAATTCCACAAATAACACTGCTAAATACTACACAATTTTACCAGAATTATGGTGGAAAAATATTTAAGTTTGGATAAGGGATTTATCCTGTGGATTTATTTTTAAAACCTAAAAATAAAATAAAGGGAAAAGTCCAGCTCACTGGCCTGGCTTGGCGAGCAGCTGGGTCGGCCCAGCTCGCAAACCGGCCAGCCAGCCAGTCCAGGCGTGCACGCCGTCAGGTTTAAACGTGACGTGCGTGGCCGTGTGGCCAACGATTGCGGGGAGAGAGAGGGGGACGAGATGACCGCCGACAGGTGGGGTCCCCACATTAGGGTCGTCTTCTACCTCAGGACAAAGAGGAGGGAGAGATCACCGGCGGCAGCTTCGGGGCTCTCCAGGTCAGGTAAGTATGGGAACGGACTCGTGGCTCCTCCGCCTACCAGATGATGGTCGAAGGGACGATGTAGGTGGACCATGTAGCAGGCGATGACGAAGCCGCGGCGGAGACCCTTCGGGAAGGCGTCGGAATCGATGCTCCGAGCAATGAGATAGACGGGGGAGTGGTGGAGAAGGCTCGGGAGGCCTTTGCGATCACATGGGGGAGTAAATGGGGCTCTAGAGCGTGTGTGTAGCTCGAGATCGATGGAGCCCCTACGCAGCGACGCCTCCGTCGATCTCATGTACAGGGGCTCTCTTAGCTCAAACGGGGTACTCGGGTGGTCGATTGGAGGTAGGAGTAAGGGGCTTGAGGTGCTAGGACAATCGGGGTGGCCTATTTATAGGCTAGCGACGAGTCACCAAGTCGAGGTGCGCCAGTGGTTTTGCTGTGGCGGGAGGTGAGGGAGAGACGGCTCGAGCGCGAAACCATGGTTTGCGGACATGGGTTAGGACCGCACGACATCTTCAGAAGGAGCAGGGGTAGCTCCTGGCGCGTCGAGGTGGCGAGATCCTTCTGGCCTCTTCGACCACGCGCGAGCACGCGTCGCCAGGGGCAGAGGAGAGGTGGAAAGATGGGCCCGACGCTGCCCTGAATGCGGTCGTCGGTGTGGTCAAAGAGGGGCAACGGGGGGAGGCGAGAACCGATCGGTGCTAGTCCCCTGGGGCTCGGTCGCGCCCTATAGCGCATCCAAAGCGCAGTTTTGGCATGCCAGGACATGCTGGCGTGCTCTAGCGCGCCTTGCCTGCACCTAGCGTGTCTCGGAGATGGGGTAGATGCCCCTTGGAGGTTAGGAACCAAGAAGAATCAAGCTGGCCAAGGGGAGAGAGTTAAAGTCATTCTGCCAGCCTTGGAGATTTTGGCTCCCTCTCACTGAACCAGTGCTAGGCCTCTCGTCTGCAGTTGAGGAGGGGCACAGGACATCTGTGACATGAGTTTGGAGTGAAGGGAGTGAGTGTGGTGGTTCCTAGATGTTGTGTTACAAATCTGACAAAAGGTGTTTGATGCATGTTTGGGGAGATTAACCTCCTCCAAATGAATTGAAAGTTGATAGGATTTGGTTTTAGGCATAACTAGGAGGCTCTACCAAATTTGAGCTCCATTGGACAAGTTTGACAATGTAAACTTGAAAATACCCACAAATGGGCTGATCCCCATTCTTGTGACAAGATATGAGTAAATCAATTCCCACAAATCCAATTCTTGGCATGATCCCCTTATTTGAGGTATTGAGCACTCTTGCAAAATTTGAGACCAAATGGACAAACTTTACAATGTAGAGTTGCTCCAACTTGATTCTGGACAAAGTGGGTTTCTGAATTACTTGATGATTCAAATCACCTTGGATTGATGTGAAACTTGGCATTATCACCAAATATAGCACGTGGGACATGCTAGAATTTTTGGGAATTTATTGAGAATATTTCCATTGGAAATATTTCCAAAGATCAAAACATATAGAATTGATTTTCAATGCTTTGTTCAAATATTTTGAACATGCCTAGGGGTTGAAACTCTTATGTATGTGAAATATATGTCCTCTCAGTATTCCCAAGTTTTCTCAGATTTTTCTAAGGTGGAAAAATAATTTTTCACCCAGAAATACAATTTCTGGTCTTAGAAAAGGACATATAAATAAAATGGAAAAATAACTTTAAAAATAATTATTTAATTGTTTTGAAGAGTTATAATCACATTAGAATCAAAATACAATCAATGGGTGATGACACTCCTTGAAATTCAAGGACTTGAAGTGCAACCCCAAAGCAAGGTTTTGATTTATCAAAAATAACTAAAAGGGATTTTTGTGGAAATATTATTTTGAAAACTAATTAAGAGATCTACTCACAAGCACACATACAACAATGACAAACAAGGCACTCATGGCATTCACTTAAGAAGTTTTAATTTATACCAAATTTTGAAAGAGAGATAACAGAGACAAAGTGGGCTGAAAATAGGGTGTGGCATGTGCCTTTGATGCATGTGATCATTTTGAGCGATAGTACCGCTCGGAGCGGAGCGCTAGTACCGCTCAGCCAAGCGGTAGTACCACTTGTGCATGACCTTTGCACATAACTCTTGGATTTGGGAACACATATTTAAGGGGGTCTTCTTCCCCAATGGTTTTCAACTCTCATGCTCGTGTTCTTCCCTCATTGCTGACCTTATTCGAGCTTGCTAACTCTCAATCCCTCCAATGATTCTTGCTAGTTCTTGAGGGAAAATAGAGAGGATATGTAGATCCACATTTCCACCAATCACTTTCTCCTCTGCGAGGGGAATCCCTTGGTTCTAGATCTGGGAGTTCGTTGTGAGCTCCTTGTTCTTCCTCTCCTAATACTCCATAGTTTTTTTTGTTTGTGGAGAGATTTGAGTGTTAGGGACTTGACCACTTCGTGTGTTCTTGCCATTGCATTAGTTGCATCGGTTTGAGTGGTGATACGTGGAAGTGAAGTTTGAGAAGCTTATTTGTCTTGGGTGCTTGGTACCCTAGAGCTTATTCATCTTGAGGGATTTGGCGTTGATTCTTGGTGGTGCCTTGAGCTCAGTCATTGTGGCGTGAAGCTCCAGGAAAGCATCGTGGTCTCCAATTAGGTTGTGGAGATTGCCCCAAGTAATTGTGGTCATCTCGGAGCCACAATCCATTACGGTGAAGCTTTGTGGTGTTTTCCGGAGCCTCCAATTAAGTTGTGGAGATTGACCCAACCTTGTTTGTATGGGTTCGGTGACCATCCTCAAGGGTCCCTAAGTGCAATCACATCATCTTACATTGTGCGAGGGCGTGAGGAGATTACTTTGGCCCTAGTGGATTCTTGGGGAGCATTTTGCCTCCACACCGCTCCTTACCGAGATTAGTATTCGCAAGGGTGTGAACTTCGGGATACATCATCGTCTCCTCGTGCCTCGGTTATCTCTTACCCAAGCCCTTTACTTATGCACTTTACTTTGTGATAGCCATATTGTTTCATGTTATATATCTTGCTATCACTTAGTTGCTTATCTTGCTTAGATAAGTTGTTGGTGCACATAGGTGAGCCTAGTTGTTTTAGGTTTTGTGTTTTAATAATTAAATGTTAGTTTTATTCCACATTTGTTCAAGCCTAAACCATAATTATTTTAAAGCGCATTTTCACCCCCCCTCTAGGAGACATCCACATCCTTTAAACCGCCTCTGCACCATAAACTATGGAGAAGGGTGTCTCGTTGATGGTTCAATTCATTATCATTCTGACCAACCAAAGAACCGCTTACAACTCATCAATCCAGCCCCTCCCATGCTTGTGCAGCTTGTCAAAAGTTCTTTTCTTGAGGTCGCGCAATACTTCAGCATTTCCCCTCTCTACTTGGCCGTTTCTCCTTGGGTGTGCAATCAACGCGAAGCAGATCTTGGCGTCGATGTCTTGGCAGTATTTTATGAAGATGTTGCTGGTGAATTGTGTGCCATTGTTAGTGATGATCCTGCTGGGCACTCCAAAACAATAAAAAAAACTCTAACAAACTTGACTGCCGCTTGTGCCACCACCTTCCTCACTGGCTCCACTTCAGTCTACTTTGTAAACTTGTCAATTGCTACGAACAAGAATTCAAAGCGCCCGGTAGCACGGGGGAGAGGGCCGACGATGTCGAGCCCCGAGACCGGAAATGTTAAGGAGAGTGGTATGGTTTGGAGGGCTTGTGCTAGCTGATGTATCTGCTTGGCATGAAACTGGCATGCTTCACATGTAGTTACCACCGCCAAAGCATCTTGAAGGGCTATTGACCAATAAAAGCCTTGCCGGAATGCCTTCCCGACAAGGGCTCATGATCCCAGGTGAGAGCCACACACCCCTTTTGTATCTCGGCCAGCAGCCGATGTCCTTCCTCAAGGGGAATGCATTTCAATTTCACCACATTTGGTCCCTTTTTGTACAAAGTGTTGTACATGAACTGGTACATGCTCGACTGTCGGGTTAGTTTTTCAGCTTCTTCTTGCTCTTCGGGAAGTTCACCTATCTGGAGATACTGGACTATTTGATGCGCCCATGCCAGAGCCTATGGCTTGACAACAAGGACTAAATGCATCTCTTTCGCTGTGGGAGCGAAGGCTTTGACGACAAGAACCATTGGGTCTGCCGGAGCTTGCTGCTCACCGGCAATCGTCTTGTTTCTGGCAACCTTCTTGACGCCGGTTGGTACCTCTAGCAGGAGATAGTCGCCAGAACTGATATTTGTCTTCTTGGCTTGCCTATCTGATGGCATGACAGATGGCTGAGTCAGTCGGAGTACAAAAGTACCTGGTTTCACACGTAACTTTTGAGCAGCTTGTTTTGACAGGTCGTCGGCAATGCCATTCTTTGCCCACAGAAATTGTTCCATGTGTAGATTGTCAAAATGTGTAATGCCTAAGATGCGGTCCTATTCTTATTTTGGCTCAAGGCCTCGATATGGATAGAAGCGCATCTCATCATTTCAGAAGAATGGATATCGTTATAAGTACATGTAAAGTGGAGATGAGTATATGAAATTGGCTTACACTCACAACAAGCTAAATCATGATCATCTCAATACAATAATACATTCAATCACCATATAGAAGATCAGGGTCCAACTACGAAAGAAATCAAATGATAAAAGCGATATCCATCCTAGCTAATCTCACGTTGCCGTCCTCGAACCCATCCTATGATCGAAGAAGAAGAAGAAGAACTCCAAATCAAACAAGCATCGCTCTCATGTCAAAGCATCGCTTTACATGTACGTGCAATTGTTGTTGTAGGAATCTGTGAGCCACAAGGACTCAACATTCTCATTTCCAAAGGTATCAAGACTAGAAAAGCTTTGCTTTGTACTGACCCGGGTGAGGTATGGTTAAGTGGTGAGGTTGCATCAAGTACTAAGCATTTATTTGAGTGGCTAATTTGCGAGTACAAGAACAAGAAGAGTAATCTACGCATAAACGGATGTGAACCTAGTAATGATCAAGAAGTGATCTTGAACACCTGCTTACGAGTCAAACATAACCCCACCATGTTCCCTTCTTGGTTCAAACCTCACAAGAAGAGACAGTCATGGCTACAAACACAGTTTGGTGTATTTTATTTGAGTTTACTTCAAGTTTGCTATGACCAAATGTTAAACAAATTTTCAAGTTGCCATATAACTGCTGGGACGACTTTCTGAAAGATTTAAACCTGTAGGGCTGCTTCAACTCATCGATCACAAACTAGCCACAAGCTGCTCTGGAAAACCTCAACCTCGCGATAGCCCAAGGTATCCTCGAAATCCTAGTGCATAAGGCGTTGTGAAAGGTAAAACAAATACACCAAGGCCACCCGTTGTGTCGATGAACCCGATAGGAGCCACATATCTCATTCGCATGACAGAACCGTCTATGCATAGTGAATGATAGCCAAAAACTCGAGTTGCCTCGAGACGGCACTGCCGACTGCTAGGTAGGTGTACCAACACTCATGAGGAGCACTGACCCGGTTGTTTGATTAATTATCCACGGGGTCTGGAAAGTCCCTATGCAAATTTATTAGTTACTAGGAAAATATAGTATCAATGTTGGGACTTGCCAGAAGAGTTGTATCCCAAAACGAAAATCAAGGGGGTCTCCATAACAACCCCAAGCATGTTAAAAGCGCTCAATACTGAACATAACACCGGTTCACAAGTAACTAGGGGGGCAGTGTTGGAACAAAACACACAGCAAAAGGCCAAGCCTTCCACCTTTTACCAAGTATATATGTGCATTAAATTAAATAGAAATAATATTGTGATATCCCAAGGAATCCATATTAACACATGGAACAACTTGCACGTGCAACTAACAAAGCTATAAGAAGGGCTGAGCAAGCAGTAACATAGTAACGACCCCATATGTTAATTTCTAAATTGGTCCAGATCTGCCTAAACCATATTTCATAATTATTAAGCAGGGAAACAAAATGCACCATGTGATTCTACATGTCATTCTAGGCAATTTACATATATAGACAATCTAAAATGGAGCTACGGTATAAAGATATGACCAACACAAGATAATATGCCATGAATGCAAAATGGATGCAAACAACACCCACAAACATTTTAAATCATGGATGCAACAATATATTATGAAACTACATAAAATTCTAAGCAAGTTTCATATATGGCATGTTCAAAATGGATCAACGGTTCAACAATTACAACCAATACAAGTTATAGTGATAAACTGTCCAAAAGAGCAACATGGCATTTTGCACATCAAAACAAAAAGCTAGAGGAATCTAAAATGCACAAACAAGACATGATCGAGTAGTTTACATCATGCACAATAATTCATCTCACATGAGCTAATTGTTTAGAAGCATGGATCAATAGGAAATGAGCTCACAAGATGGCTACTTGAACACAATTTCAAACATAGTGAAAATAACAGGTTTAAACAGACTAATTTTATTCTAAAGGCATATTGGAGCAAGAAAAACATACGCTACACGACATATCATGGCATGAAAATCTATAACATGATAGTGGGCATTATGCACTACAAATAACTCCAAAGGAGCATCATCAAAATATACATAGAAACTTGGCTAGCATCAACACAACATGACAATCTTAAGAAAACAAAATCACACTTGGAGAAAATGAGAGTAGACATGTGCACCTGCTTTTTAACAGATTGGCGTGTTTGACAACAGAATTATCTATTAGGCAAATCCTATATATCTAAACAAATGGCACATAATGATTGTCCATAAAATGCTTAACAAGACACTCCATGGGGGTAACACCAAAAGAGTAGTAGATCAATGGAAATTCACATGGAAAAACAGCAACAAAATATAAGAGTTTCACACTTCAAATTATTTTAGCATCTCAAAACAGCAGCATTCAGTAATCATGTGCACATGATGAAAACTCTAGCTAAACATGAGTACCATGGCATGGAAAACATACTACCAGAAATTAGACATGTCATACTACAAATCACTCCATTGGCAGAAGTTCAAAACAGGCATGGATTGCTTAATATGAGCTCCACAAAATAGAACTTATCGTTAACAGATTAGCAGTTTTAACATGAAGGCCACATCAGCGCAACAAATGGATAAGCTAATGATGGTCTACACGGCATCTAGAGGCATGGCATCAAAGTAGACATCACATACTACAAATCGTATGAAGGAGCCATATGCAAAATACGTACGGATTAGATGCTATCATCCATGCAAGTTTGAACAAAATAATAGTTTTCCAAACTACGACGAAATGCACTTCCGCAGCAGAGATTTAGGCATGTCGATGAATTCTAATAGGTGTGCAAATGAAACCATCACGTAGAGCATGAAGAGTAGAACATTTTACATACATAACACATGTTCATACGATGCACGAATAAGAGCAACAAGAAGATAAATACGCCATCATGATGAATTTACACACAAAAAGACTTAGCCCATTTTCACCTCACAAAGTCTGGATGGGGATGAACCAAGACGAGGGAGTGCAGGACGAGCGAATCTCGGGGCTGCGTTTGGATCGTGGGCTCAGGCGATCCAGGATGAGGCTATCCTGATCTGGTCAATGGCGGTGGCGGCGATGCGGCCGTCAGTGGCATCGCCACATCTCCAGTGTGAAGGAGCGGAGCGCATTAGGGCGGATGGGGAGGAAGATCCGGGGGCCTCCTTCCTGGATCTGGCCAGAGAAGAGGCAGACGGCGAGGTCCGGTGGGTTCGGTAGGGCGGCGCTAGTGGCGGAGCTTCGTGCGACCGGCCATGGCGTAACATCGGTGAGCTGCAAAGGAGGATCCGGGTGGCGAGGCCCATGCAGGGGTTGTCAGCTGCCACCGCTGCTCCGGCTGGGGGGCGGGGGGGGGGGTAGGTTAGGGCTAGTTTTTGTTTTGCAAAATAAGTAGTGGTAGCTCACTATTTATAGGCAGGGGTTAAGGTTAGGGGTTTTTAATCCATTTTTGGGCCCTATGATTGCGATTGGATCGCTCCGCGGGGATAAGTTAGGTGGGCTAGGTGGGTTGTGTAGATAGGTTGGGCTGAGAACAAAGAGAGAGAGAGAGGTTTGCAGCACATGCCAAAGTTTTAGAAACCGAAATCGTCCGTGAATTAAACTAGCTATAATGCCACTCTAAGTTTAATGCTTCGGGTATTAAACAACCTCCAAATTCGACAAAGTTTTGGAGGCGGTCGACCTACACTATTTTAAAACCACACGCCAACTTTCAACCCATTCAGAGATCCTTTTATACACACTTTTAAAAATAACATTTTAGATATGTCGCGGGAGCATGCATGTGTGTTTGGCCATGAAACGGTCGACAACAAGATCAGAGAGAACCGAAGACTATGGATGGATGCATGTTTAGAAAAATGACGACAACATAATGTCGATGCTATGAAAATGATGCGAATGATACGATGATGAATGCGACAACAAAACAAATCACACAACAATAACGAAATGAAAAGGGAATCTTCTGGAGCGTCGGTCTCAGGCTGATACAAAATGCTCTTCCAACTTACTCACTTCATCCACATAAGCTTCCATGAGAGGGTTGTGGTAATCTTTGTTTACTTGATTCACAACCAGTTGTGAGTCGCTTGGGACTATAAATTTCTTGATGCCAAGATCGACTACTATCCGAAGACCGGCAAGAAGTCCCTCATACTCTACCGTGTTGTTTGTCGATGCCTCCTGGGGTAAGTGCATCTGGATCACATACTTGAGATGCTCTTCGGTGGGTGCGATGAGCACCACTCCGGTAGCGGTGCCTTGCAGCGAGAAGGCCCTATCAAAGTACATGATCCATTCCTGAGGTGCTTCCTTGCCGGGGAGGATCGTTCTTGGAATTTATTCGTCTTGCGATGGAGTCCATTCGCCGATGAATTTTGCCAAAGTTCTGATCTGTATAGTTTTCATGCTTTCAAAGCTCAAGTCAAAGCTAGCTAGCTCCAACACCCACTCGACAATCCTTCCGGTTGCCTCTAGATTCCTCAAGATGTGTTGCAACAGAAAGCTAGTGACGACAGCGATACGATGTGCTTGGAAGTAATGGCGCAACATCCGAGAGGCCATGAGAAGATCGAAAAGCATCTTTTGCACCCAAGAGTACCTTGACCTAGCCCCTAGAGGAGAGAGCTGACAAAGTAGACTGGTCCATGCACCGTCTTCTTCTTTTGCACGATCTGTTGTCTGCTGATTGCATTGTACTTGTGTTGTCGGACCCTTGGCTTGCTAGAGTCGAATTTGGCTTGCCAGTTGCCGGCTCGGGGGGGGGGGGTATCCTCTCCCTCAGCTTCCTTTTCCACCACTAGTGCAGCACTAACCACTTGATTAGTTGCCGCCAAATATAGAAGCAATGGCTCTTGTGGTCTTGGTGCGACTAGTATTGGCACTGAGGAAAGGTATTTCTTCAAATCTTGTAGCGGAGCCTATGCTTCCAGAGTCCATTTCATTGGGCCTGCCTTTTTCAGGTTTTTGAAAAATGGCAGGGTGCGCTGTGCTGACTTGGAAATGGACATGCTGAGGGTGGTCATGCAGCCCGCCAAGCGGCGCATGTCCTTAATGCGCTTCGGTGCATGTAACTGCTCGATTGCCTCAATCTTGGAGGGGTTGGCTTCTATACCGCCCTGTGACACAAAGAACCTTAGGGGCTTGCTGGATGGAACTCCAAACACGCACTTATCACTGTTGAGCTTCAAGTTGATCTTGTGCAACTTCCCAAATGTTTTTTCTAAGTCTTGGATCAACATGGCCTTGTACTTGGTTTTGACGACTATGTCATCCATATATGCCTCCACATTTGTCTGTAATTGTGGCCCGAAACCAATCTGGAGGACCCTCGCAAATGTTGAACCATCACTCTTCAACCCGAAAGGCATACAATTGAAGGAGTATGTGCCACACGGGGTAATGAATGATTTTTTTTCTTCGTCATCCTCGGCCATGAAGATCTGGTGGTAGCGAGAGTAGGCGTCGAGAAATGACAACAGGTCACAACCAGATGTTGAATCCACTATTTGATCGATGCGCGACACGGGGAAAGGATCTTTTGGACAAGCCTTGTTGACATTAGTGAAGTCGATGCAAAGCCTACATTTCCCATTCGCCTTTTGCACCACCACCGGGTTTGCTAGCCTACGAGCTTCTTGATTTCCTTGGCAATGAACTCTTGTCGCTCCAGAGCTTTTTTGTGGAGATTTTGCTTGACGGGACTCGCATGGGGAAAAACGACGAGGTTCTGCTCAGTTAGCTCCCTGGGAACACCGGGGATGTCAGATGGTTTCTAGGGAAAACACGTCAACATTAGCCCGCAGGAAGGCCACGAGCGTGCTTTCATATTTGTTGTCGAAGGTGTCACTTATGGTGAAAGTGCTTCCCTTGCCATCACCCCGCGCATCCACTTGCTTTATCTTGGGGGTGGTCACCTTGTTTTTCTTGCTCCTCGCGGTAGAGGTCTCTAGTAAGTCATCGATCGACGTGTCGCTCCCTGCGGTGTGCTTCCCGGAATCATCGCCACACGCCTTGCCAGAACTCTTGTTCTTCTTCCCCTAGGAGCTTTGTGGCAGGAGCAAGTGCCTTGCCGAAAGACGTTGGTACTCCCTCCGAGAAGAGCTTGTTGATGTAGAGGGCTGCATTATTGTTGTCGGCATGGATGATGATGACGCTCATCGGCCCTGGCATCTTCAGTGTATTTTAGGCATGGTGAGGTGCAACCATGAATTTTGCTAGTGTCGGCCGGCCTAAGATTCCACTGTACGGAAGTGCCATCTTTCCAATATCGAAAAACACCTTCTGTGTCCTGAAGTTGAGCTTGCTACCGAACGTCACCGGTAGATTGATCTTCCCTTTGGGCTGAGATCGTCCTGGGTTGACCCCTTGGAACGACCACGTCGGCTTGAGATCCATGTCGTGGATCTGCAGTCGCTTGATCACATCACGCGAGATCAAGTTCAAGTCGACCCCACTTTCGACCAACATCTTCGGGACATTGAGGTTGCGTAGTGTTGGTGATACCATCAATGGGACACACCCGACTGCAGTGATGTGGTGAGGGTGATCCTCAGCGTCGAAGATGATGGGAGTGTTCGACCACTTGAGGGGTTTCCTTGCGTGTGCTGCTCGTTCTGACGCGTTGACCTCTCATACATATCCAATGTATCTATAATTTTTTATAGTTCCATTCTGATATACTATCATCCTAGGATACTTTTTGGGTCATAATTGACCAATTTATATTATTTTTGAGCACTAACCTATTGACCCAGTGCACAATGCCACTTACTGTTTTCTACCTGTTTTTTACTTTTCAGGTTTACTGTACCAAACAAGTCCAATTCCTCCAAAACTTTTTTATGATTTTTCTGGGCCAAAAGAAGACGTGGAAGCTTCAAGAGGAGGCCGGAAGCCACACGAGGGAGGCACAAGCCAACAAGGTGCGGCTAAGGAGGGTCAGTACACCCTGGTGGCTTGTCCATTCCTACTGGACCCACTTCCTCCAGTCTCTAGCCTATAAATTTACATATATTAAAAAACCCTAAATATTAGAGAGAAACACTTTTTCCTCCGCTACAAGTCTCTGTTTCACGGTGATCCCATCTCGAGCTCCGTTTCGGCACCCTGCCGGAGGGGGGATAGATAACGGAGGACCTATTCATCAACCTTGGTGCCCTCATGATGATGTGTGAGTAGTTCACCATAGACCTACCGGTTCGTAGTTAGTATCTAGATGGCTATCTCTCTCCATTGATCTTCCATACAGTGATCATCACATCTTCGCTTTGATCTATCTGATGTAATTCATTTGTATGGTGTGTTTGTTGGGATCCATTGAATTGTGGGTTTATGTTCAGCTGATTGATGAAAAGTATTTGCGTCTTCTTTGAAATTATTATGATTCTTATTTGCATGATCCTCATAGCTTCGTAATTATCTTTGATCTTTTGAATTGCTTCGGCCAAGTAGTTTCGCATTTCTTTAGTGAGAGGGTGCGTTGTAGTGGGTTCAACCTGACAAGATTCCATATAAAAGTGATAGAAGGGGATAGGTTGCACCTTTCTGTTGCTGCCACTAAGGATTAAATGATGGGGTTTATTCATATTGGTTGAGTTTATTTTGTCTACACCATGTCATCATTCTCCAAGCATTACTCTGTTTGTCATGAACTTAAAACATAGAGAGGAAATCATAGAAGTCCTCTTGAATTGGAGTAATAGTAGTACGTGCACGCAGGAGTCAACCTATTTTCTTATGGACGTGATGCCTACATGATCACTGTCGTGAAAATTGCATAACTATGTGTTGTTCTCTCAATTGCTCAACAGTATTTTTTACCCACCATATGTTGCTTTCATGAGAGATGCCACTAGAGAACACTATGTCCCCCGGGTCTATTCACTTATATATTCAAAAAACTTATAATTTTCTTGTTGTTCTTATTTTTGTTTTCTTTTATTTTCGAAGTTACAATTCTCTACACACCTCATTTGCTTGCAAATAAGTAGGTCAAGGGGATTGACAACCCTTCTGCCCGCGTTGGGTGCAAGTTGTTTGCTCTTTTGTGTGCAACCGCTGAAGACGGTTGAGTATTGATATTCCTATTGGTTTGATAAACCTTCGTTTCTTAAATGAGAGAAATACTTACCTGTATTGTGCTGCAATTTCCCATTCCTCTTCACGGAAAACCCAACGCACATCACAAGTATCAGGAAGGATTTCTGGCACCGTTGTCGGGGAATATCATCGCCAACTATCAAGTAACCTCACACAAATTATCATTCATTTGTTCTTCTTTTTTATTTTCTGTTATATTTTGCTTTCTTAAAAAAATAAAAATATTTATCTTTGCTTGTTACTCCTTTGCTTGTTTTGCTTGTCACGTTTGCTTCAAAGTTGCTATCATGTATGACTTTGAAATTAGTGATGCATCCGCCTCTAGTGTAGAGGCCCTTGATTATCCAACTTCACCTTGCGATGGGAATTATAAAATAAATTTTGATGAAGTTGCTAATGAAAAACTTGATAATCTTGCGTATGATGATCCTTCTAAGGTAGAACCTATGATGCAAACTAAGGAACTCTGCATAGGTAATGGTAATATTATTGGGAAGAGTGTGATTCAAGATATTTTCACTTGTACAGGATCAGTACCCTTGATAGGAGGTTTTATTGTTGATGGAACTACAAGTTATGCTGACGCTATACCTTTTCTTATAGTACAATTGGAGAAACAATTTGTGCACATGCATCCTTTCATACAATGGTTGTTTCTAGAATTCTCTAATATTCATGAAGTTGCTACCAAATATCTAGCCACTATATTTCTTGTTTAAGAATTTAGTAATATCATACAAGAGGCTAGAGATATATTTGCTCATTATATGGTTAACGTGAGTGCCCACCCATAGAGGGGATTCTTTATGAGATGGAAGAATAAGAAAATTAAGATCCACAACTATCACTAGTGGAACCCAGTTCTTTGCCGTCAGCTAGCTCTTTGCCGTATGCTGGCTGATGGCAAAGAACCTCTTTGCCGTCAGTTGACATCAAGCAGACGGTAAAGGGCTGACTGATGGCAAACAAACTATTTTCCATGTGTCAGTCCTTTGCCGTCTGCCAGCGCACGGCAAAGTGACCTAGGGCAGACGGCAAAGAGGACAGATGGGTCCCATGCGTGCCGTGTGCGATGGAAGGGACTCTTTGCCATCGAGTAAGTTCTCGGTAAATTATTGTTCCGCAACTTCTAATTCCTTTGAACTACTCTTATTCCCGGATATTTGATATAGTCGATACGTCGCCGAATTCTCGGATGGAGCGGTCATCGAAAAGGATTTCGTCGAAGAGTATGAGCTTCTCGCAAAGCATGGAGGCGACTATCCCGGTTTCATCTCTTGGTTCAAACAAAGGGTAATTAATTACCATTAATGGCCCATTTGATTTCTTGGTCTAATTTGCGGCTAATGCATCCATTCTTTCGTATTAAACTTGTAGGCTAATGCAGAGTCTATGGCCGCCGAGTTGAGACAAGTCGCTAATGGTTTTGACTATAAGGTCCGTTCATTTGACAAATACAACATGAACGGGTATCACTTTCGTACCTTTGGCAAAGAGCTATCTATGCCCGACCTAAAGACTACAAATTGTTCTGTCTCTACTATCGGCGAAGGAGGCACCGAGTATTATGGGAGAGTTGAAGCAATTTATGAACTTCTATTCTATGGTGAAAACCCACCGACCGTCATAGTCTTCAAATGTTATTGGTTTGAGCCGAGGGAGACTAGAAGGACTCATGAACATATAGGACTAGTCGAAATCAACCAAAACACCCACTTAGATGTTCCCGATGTCTATATTACGGCTCAACAGGCGACACAAGTTTTCCATCCACCATGGGCCTGCAAAACTGCTCGAAATCTCAAAGGTTGGGATGTCGTTTATGAAGTGCCACCACATTTTAGACCACCTACACTCAATGAAGAGGATTACGAACCTCACATTAACCCAAACACATATGAAGGAGAATTCTTCCAAGAAACACGTATGTCCAAGAAACGTTTCAAGAACCGCTCTACTTCACCCAAGAACATTGAAGTAGACAGCGACAATGAATCCGTCTTAACCCCTGACCCCGAACAGGAAGAGCTGGAAGAAGAAGAGGTTACTTCTGCGGATGACCTGTCACTTCTTGACCAATTACATAATGGTGGCCTTCCACATGTTCTTCCTGATAATGATGATGATGATGCATTTATTGATGATAGTGATGATCATGATTCATTTATTGACCCCAAAGCATATATAGACGAGCACGATTGTTATTAGTTCATGTCAGGTATTCAACTATTACCATATATATATTGTGAGTTCATGTTAGGTATTCAATTTTTATTACTCATGTTGGTATTTATGTTGTACTAATTTCATTTACTCTTTGTCATGACAGGTGTTGAAAGATGGTGGGAAAGGGTCGAAAGAACTCCGCGGCTCCTTCTTCGTCGGCAGGTGGTGGGATGGGTACTTCCATTCCTGCATCGCCTCTTCGGAGAGCGTTGCTCTCTACTCTGCATGGAGCACCCCCCGTGAGAGGAGGTCGACCCCCCCGCGAAGCCGAGAGGTACTAAAGGTATTACTCATGTTGGTATTTATGTTGTACTCATGTTGTATGCATATTGGTATTTATATACATTTTATTACTCATGTTGGTATTTATGTTGTACTAAAGGTACACGTGGCCACATGAGATGTAGGGCGGTGGCTGCCACGCCTTCCTCGCCGCCAGCTCAAGCTGATTCACCTGAGCATAGGACTTCTAGGGTGGATTCGTCTGAGGTGGAGGCTACATGGTCTCCAGTTCACGAGCCTCTGGTCGACAAGCCTTCGACCCATGAGACTCGTGTCCCAGAGGCTTCGTTCCAGGCGACTCCGGAGCAAAGCAGGGATGAGGGTACGTCCCCAGAGACCCAGTGGGATACCTGGGCTGAGCCAAGTGGCCATGCTGATAGCGACGAGGAGCTGGGTGAGGGGGCTACCGTCTACCAGCGTGGTAGTTCAGGGCTCCTGCTCGTGCCGGCGACCCATGAGCAGAGGTGGTTGATTAAGCCAAATGGGGACAAGTAAGTTAATTTACTCTTACTTAACCTTTTGCCTTCACGCTTTCTCAAATATGTAATGTTTTGGCTTTAATTTGTCATACTGCAGGGGTTGGATTGTTGCCAAGGGTGTCCGCAAGCCCAACAACGTCCTTGGTGTGCTTTGCCGTCAAAACTTCCCAGGGTTTGTTACGTTGACCGGTCGGGAGCGAGAGGTAGGAATGACCTCGGAACACTACTTGGGTGCCCCGGCCCCGCCGGAGGTGGAGATCGACGGTGTTTTGTGCCACACGAGGGCCGACATGGTGATCCGACAGTTCTGTGTAATTTCTCCTTCACACAACTATAAGTCAACCATAGCTAGTTATTGTACTAATCGGTGTTGTCTTGTTTGCAGACCTACTACAAGTGTGAGGAGGGATACGAGGAGGACGCGACAAAGGTTATCGAAACCGAATGTCGCCACCTACTTCAAAACTTTCGGCACGAGGCTCGGGTGCAGGCTGTTCGAGACTACTATGCCTCGCGGCGTATTAGGAAGGACAAGGTGAAGTGCCGTGATTCTAAGATGGAGAAGGAGCATTATATGAAGGTAATTACATATTATTAAGGCTTTGTAGTTAGTTTCCTTGATTTGGTTCTTACGCGGTCAAATTTCTCTTTATTAACTTAGGTGCCCCCGAGATGGTGTGTGGATAAGATGGATTGTTGGGAGGCCTTGGTGGATCAGTGGTGCTCCAAAATGTGGGAGGCCAGCCACAACAACGCCAAGGAGAGGCGTGGAAAATGGTTGGTGTGCCACACCATCAAGGGAGCGTCAACTTAATCCAATTTGGGAGAACTGGGTATGTGGTTTGCTTCATGCCTCATGCAATTCATTCTTAATGCTATCTTGAGCCCTTTACTAATACAATTTTCCTCTCTCTCTCTTTTAGGCGCGTGACAATAAGACGGAGGTGCCACAAATGTACGACCTGTATGCGATGGCCCATAGTGCCTCGTACAAGAAGGTCAAGGCATTCTATGAGTCTGACCTCGAGCATCCAGAAAACTTCACCAACATCTCCTCCCACAACAAGCTCGTGAAGTATAGAGATCACGGGAAGGCGAGGAAAGGGGAGGACTTTTACCCAAGCGAGGGGCCTATTGATCCAGACCTGGTGATGATAGCTGGCAACAGGAGGCCCCATGGCTCGATCGCCATTGGAGACGGCCTTATACGTTGTCCTAGCACTCTCTGGCACATAAAGGCACGCCAAACAAGCTCCTGTCCTGAGATAACACCTCGTCCACGGCCAGTCGAGCTCGCCATCGAGGTTAGTTTAATGGACTCAAGTATCTTTCTGCATTATGTTGTGTGTCGGAACCAATATGATTACAATGCTAACAATGAGTTGTGTTGTAGGCTGCTATTCTGAAAGACAGAGAGGCAATGCAGGTGGTTTTGGCGGAGAAGGATAAGGAGATGAGGGAGCTGGAGGAGAGGACGACTGCATTGGTGGAGGCGGAGAGGGCAAGGAATGATGCGTCTAACATGGCCATATACGAGCTCTTCGTGGTAAGTTTCTTCTTCATATTATTTCAAATCTTGCATTTTAACATCCGTTTCATTAATAACTAAAAAGTTTGACTTGTCGAAACTAAATGTACAGTCTATGTGCGAGAAGACCGACCAAGTCCCTCCGGCGATGCCAGTCATTAACATGGCGGGGACGGTGAGTTTCATTTCAATGCAGTGATCTTAAGAGTGTCCTGATGCTAACGACACATTGCAAATGATGTTTGGTGTAGAATATCTCCTAAAATGCATCGCACGACCCTTCTACAGTGGAGCCTTCTCCAGGTGAAACAAGCCAGAGCCACCGTGCTTCACCACCGTGATGACGATAATGGTATTTTATTTCTAGTGTTTTGCTGAACAACCGCATAATGGTCCAATATGGGAAAATAATCATAGTTAGCTCCAAAATGACATATTTAACCCAAGTTAGCTCCAAAACGACATATAGTTAGCTTGGCTTCCACCTAAATGACATAATTAGCTTAGTTAGCTCCAAAATGACCTATTTAATTAAAAGTGACCTATAGTTAGCTAAGTTCTCTCCTAAATGACATAATAAGGCTTACGTAGCTCCAAGATGACCTATTCCCCCTAACTTAGGTATTAAATGGCCTATAATTAGCTTAGCTAGATCCAAAATGTCTTAATAAGCATAGTTTGCTCTGGAATGACCTATTTTACCCAAGTTAGCTCCGAAATGACCTATAGTTAGCTAGGCTTCCACCTAAATGACATAATTAGCTTAGTTAGCTCCAAAATGGTCTATTTAATAAAACATGACCTATGCTTAGCTAATTATCCTCAAAATGACATAATTAGCTCCAGAAAGGCATTCTTACCTAATTTAGCTCGAAGAAGGGGACAAGAGGAGAAGAAAGAGGAAAAATGAAAAGAAGGAAGAAGAAGAAGAAGAGAAGAAGAAGAGAAGAAGAAGAAGAAGGAGAAGGAGGAAGAAGAAGGAGAAGGAGGAGAAGGAGGAGAGGAGCTCCTTCTCCTTCTTCTCCTTCTTCTTGGCCTTCTTCTCTTCTTCTTCTTCTCCTCTTCCTTCTCCTTCTCCTCCTTCTCCTCTTCCTTCTCCTTCTCCTCCTTCTCCTCCTCCTCCTCCTTCTTCTTTTACTTCTCCTTCTTCTTCTCTTCTTGCTTCTTCTCTTTCTCTTCTTCTACGTAGCTTAGACTCATCCAAGAAAGACTAAATTGGCTAATTATCCTACAAAATGACATAATTAGCTTAGTTAGGTGAAAACATCATAAGAACCTTGGTTAGCTCATTAAAATTACCAATTTAGCTAAAAAATAAAATAATAAGCTCAAAATGGCATAAGAACCTTGGTTAGCTCATGAATATTATATACTTAGCTTGGCTTCCACCTAAATGATATAATTAGCCAATTTAGGTCCAAAATGGCTTAATAAGCATAGTTTGCTCCGGAATGACCTATTTTACTCAAGTTAGATCGGAAATGAACTATAGTTAGCTAGGTTTCCACCTAAATGACATAATTAGCTTAGTTAGCACCAAAATGGTCTATTTGATAAAAATGACATATACTTAGCTAATTATCCTCCAAAATGACATAATTAGCTCCAAAAAGGAATAATTAGCTAATTTATGTTGGAATTATGCCCTAGAGGCAATAATAAATATAGTTATTATTATAATTCCTGTATCAAGATAATCGTTTATTATCCATGCTATAATTGTATTGAATGAAGACTCATTTACATGTGTGGATACATAGACAAAACACTGTCCCTAGCAAGCCTCTAGTTGGCTAGCCAGTTGATCAAAGATAGACAGTGTCTTCTGATTATGAATAAGGTGTTTTTGCTTGATAACTGGATCACGTCATTAGGAGAATCACGTGATGGACTAGACCCAAACTAATAGACGTAGCATGTTGATCGTGTCATTTTGTTGCTATTGTTTTCTGCGTGTCAAGTATTTGTTCGTATGACCATGAGATCATATAACTCACTAACACCGAAGGAATACTTTGTGTGTATCAAACGTCGCAACGTAACTGGGTGACTATAAAGATGCTCTACAGGTATCTCCGAAGGTGTTCGTTGAGTTAGTATGGATCAAGACTGGGATATGTCACTCCGTGTGACGGAGAGGTATCTCGGGGCCCACTCGGTAATACAACATCACACACAAGCCTTGCAAGCAATGTGACTTAGTGTAAGTTGCGGGATCTTGTATTACGGAACGAGTAAAGAGACTTGCCGGTAAACGAGATTGAAATAGGTATGCGGATACTGACGATCGAATCTCGGGCAAGTAACATACCGAAGGACAAAGGGAATGACATACGGGATTATATGAATCCTTGGCACTGAGGTTCAAACGATAAGATCTTCGTAGAATATGTAGGATCCAATATGGGCATCAAGGTCCCGCTATTGGATATTGACCGAGGAGTCTCTCGAGTCATGTCTACATAGTTCTCGAACCCGCAGGGTCTGCACACTTAAGGTTCGACGTTGTTTTATGCGTATTTGAGTTATATGGTTGGTTACCAAATGTTGTTCGGAGTCCCGGATAAGATCACGGACGTCACGAGGGTTTCCGGAATGGTCTGGAAACGAAGATTGATATATAGGATGACCACATTTGATTATCGGAAGGTTTTCGGAGTTACCGGGAATGTACCGGGAATGACGAATGGGTTCCGGGAGTTCACCCGGGGGGGGGGGGGGGCAAACCCACCCCGGGGAAGCTCATAGGCCTTGGGGATGGCACACCAGCCCTTAGTGGGCTGGTGAGACAGCCCAAGAAGGCCCTATGCGCCATAGGAAGAAAATCAAAGAGAAAAAAAAGGAGGAGGTGGGAAAGGGAAGGACTCCACCCACCAAACCAATTTGGACTCGGTTTGGGGGGGGGGGAGACCTTCCCCCCTTGGCTCGGCCGACCCCCTTGGGGCTCCTTGAGCCCCAAGGCAAGGCTCCCCCTCTTCCCCCTATATATACGGAGGTTTTAGGGCTGATTTGAGACGACTTTTCCACGGCAGCCCGACCACATACCTCCACGGTTTTTCCTCTAGATCGCGTTTCTGCGGAGCTCGGGCGCAGCCCTGCTCAGACAAGATCATCACCAACCTCCGGAGCGCCGTCACGCTGCCGTAGAACTCTTCTACCTCTCCATCTCTCTTGCTGGATCAAGAAGGCTGAGATCATCGGCGAGCTGTACGTGTGCTGAACGCGGAGGTGCCGTCCGTTCGGCACTAGATCGTGGGACTGATCGCGGGACGGTTCACGGGGCGGATCGAGGGACGTGAGGACGTTCCACTACATCAACCGCGTTCACTAACGCTTCTGCTATATGGTCTACAAGGGTACGTAGATCACACATCCCCTCTTGTAGATGGACATCACCATGATAGGTCTTCGTGCGCGTAGGAATTTTTTTGTTTCCCATGCGACATAACCCAACAGTGGCATCATGAGCTAGGTTCATGCGTAGATGTCTTCTCGAGTAGAACACAAAAGTTTTTGTGGGCGGTGATGTGCGTTTTGCTACCCTCCTTAGTCTTTTCTTGATTCCGCGGTATTGTTGGATTGAAGCGGCTTGGACCGACATTACTCGTACGCTTACGAGAGACTGGTTTCATCGCTACGAGTAACCCCGTTGCTCAAAGATGACTAGCAAGTGTCAGGTTCTCCAACTTTAGTTGAATCGGATTTGACCGAGGAGGTCCTTGGATGAGGTTAAATAGCAACTCATATATCTCCGTTGTGGTGTTTGCGTAAGTAAGATGCGATCCTACTAGATACCCATGGTCACCACGTAAAACATGCAACAACAAAATTAGAGGACGTCTAACTTGTTTTTGCAGGGTATGCTTGTGATGTGATATGGCCAACAATGTGATGTTATATATTGGATGTATGAGATGATCATGTTGTAATAGATAATATCGACTTGCACGTCGATGGTACGACAACCGGCAGGAGCCATAGGGTTGTCTTTATACTAACGTTTGTGCTTGCAGATGCGTTTACTATTTTGCTAGGATGTAGCTTTAGTAGTAATAGCATGAGTAGCACGACAACCCCGATGGCGACACGTGGATGGAGATCATGGTGTGGAGCCGGTGACAAGAAGATCGTGCCGGTGCTTTGGTGATGGAGATCAAGGAGCACGTGATGATGGCCATATCATGTCACTTATGAATTGCATGTGATGTTAATCCTTTTATGCGCCTTATTTTGCTTAGAACGATGGTAGCATTATGAGGTGATCTCTCACTAAAATTTCAAGACGAAACTGTGTTCTCCCCGACTGTGGACCGTTGCTACAGTTCGTCGTTTCGAGACACCACGTGATGATCGGGTGTGATAGACTCAACGTTCACATACAACGGGTGCAAAACAGTTGCGCACGTGGAACAGTCGGGTTAAGCTTGACGAGCCTAGCATGTGCAGACATGGCCTCGGAACACATGAGACCGAAAGGTCGATCATGAATCATATAGATGATATGATTAGCATAGGGATGCTTACCACTGAAACTATACTCAACTCACGTGATGATCGGACTTGAGCTAGTGTAAGTGGATCATGAACCACTCAAATGACTAGAGAGATGTACTTTTTGAGTGGGAGTTTAGTGAATAATTTGATTAAGTTAAACTCTAATTATCTTGAACATAGTCTAAGTCCACTTTGAATATATTTGTGTTGTAGATCATGGCTCACGCGACAGTCACCCTGAATTTTAATACGTTCCTAGAGAAAGCTAAGTTGAAAGATGATGGAAGCAACTTTGTAGACTGGGCTCATAATCTTAAGCTAATCTTACAAGCTGGGAAGAAGGATTATGTCCTTAATGCTGCGCTAGGAGATGAACCACCCGCTACGGCTGATCAGGATGTTAAGAACGCTTGGTTAGCACGTAAGGAGGACTACTCAGTAGTTCAATGTGCAGTCTTGTATGGCTTAGAACCGGGACTTCAACGTCGCTTTGAGCGTCATGGAGCATTTGAGATGTTCCAGGAGTTGAAGTTTATCTTTCAGAAGAACGCCCGGATCGAGAGGTATGAGACCTCCGATAAATTCTATGCTTGCAAGATGGAGGAGAACTCGTGTGTCAGTGAACATGTGCTCAAAATGTCTGGGAACTCAAACCGTCTAGCTGAGCTGGGGATTGAACTCCCGCAAGAGGCTATCACTGATAGAATCCTTCAATCACTGCCGCCAAGCTATAAAGGCTTTGTGTTGAACTACAACATGCAAGGGATGAACAAGTCTCCCGGCGAGTTGTTTGCGATGCTGAAAGTCGCAGAGTCTGAACTCCGTAAAGAGCATCAAGTGTTGATGGTGAATAAGACCACTAGTTTCAAGAGAAACGGCAAAGGCAAGAAGGGTAATTCAAAGAAGAGCGGCAAGCCTGTTGCCAATCCGACGAAGAAACCCAAAGCTGGACCTAAGCCTGAAACAGAGTGTTACTATTGCAAGGGTATGGGTCACTGGAAGCGCAATTGCCCCAAGTATTTGGCAGATAAGAAGGCGGCCAAAGAAAAATCAGGTATATTCGATATACATGTTATTGATGTGTACTTAACCGGCTCTCGTAGTAGTACCTAGGTATTCGATACCGGTTCTTTTGCTCATATTTGCAACTCGAAACAGGAACTGCGGAATAGACGAAGGCTGGCGAAAGATGAAGTGACGATGCGCGTAGGAAATGGTTCCAAGGTTGATGCAATCGCCGTCGGCACAGTTTCACTTCAGTTACCATCAGGATTAGTTATGAACTTGAATCATTGTTATTTAGTGCCTGCGTTGAGCATGAACATTATATCTGGATCTTGTTTATTGCGAGACGGTTACTCTTTTAAGTCAGAGAATAATGGTTGTTCTATTTCTATGAGTAACATCTTTTATGGTCATGCACCCAATGTGAGAGGATTGTTCATATTGAATCTTGATAGCGATACACACATACATAACATTGAGACCAAAAGAGTTAGAGTTAACAATGATAGCGCCATATTTTTGTGGCACTGCCGCTTAGGTCAAATTGGTGTAAAGCGCATGAAGAAACTCCATGCCGATGGACTTTTGGAGTCACTTGACTTTGATTCACTTGACACGTGCGAACCATGCCTCATGGGCAAGATGACTAAAACTCCGTTCTCCGGAACAATGGAGCGTGCGAGTGACTTGTTGGAAATCATACATACCGATGTGTGTGGTCCGATGAGCGTAGAGGCACGCGGCGGATATCGTTATTTTCTCACCTTCACTAATGATTTGAGTAGATATGGTTATGTCTACTTAATGAAGCACAAGTCTGAAACATTTGAAAAGTTCAAGCAATTTCAGAGTGAAGTTGAAAATCATCGTAACAAGAAGATCAAGTTCCTACGGTCTGATCGTGGGGGTGAATATGTGAGTTTCGAGTTTGGTGCTCACTTAAGACAATGTGGAATTGTTTCACAGTTGACACCGCCTGGAACACCACAGCGTAATGGTGTGTCCGAACGTCGTAATCGTACTTTATTAGAGATGGTGCGATCTATGATGTCTCTTACTGATTTGCCGTTATCATTTTGGGGTTATGCATTGGAAACAACTGCATTCACTTTAAATAGGGCACCATCAAAATCCGTTGAGACGACACCATACGAACCGTGGTATGGCAAAAGACCAAAGTTGTCGTTTCTTAAAGTTTGGGGATGTGATGCTTATGTCAAAAAGCTTCAGCCTGAAAAGCTGGAACCCAAAGCGGAAAAGTGCATCTTCATAGGTTACCCAAAAGAGACAGTTGGGTACACCTTCTATCTCAAATCCGAGGGCAAAGTGTTTGTTGCTAAAAACGGAGCTTTTCTCGAGAAGGAGTTTCTCTCGAGAGAATTGAGTGGGAGGAAGATAGAACTTGACGAGGTTGTCGAACCTCTCATCCCTCTGGATGGTGGCGCAGGGCAAGGGGAAACCTCTGTCGTTGCGACGCCGGTTGAGGAGGAAGTTAATGATGATGATCATGAAACTCCGGTTCAAGTTTCTGTCGAACCACGCAGGTCGACGAGACCACGTGCTGCTCCAGAGTGGTACGGTAATCCCGTCTTATCAATCATGTTGTTGGACAACAATGAACCTGCAAATTATGAAGAAGCAATGGTAGGCCCAGATTCCAACAAATGGCTAGAAGCCATGAAGTCCGAGATAGGATCCATGTATGAGAACAAAGTGTGGACTTTGGAAGTACTGCCTGAGGGCCGCAAGGTTATTCAGAACAAATGGATCTTTAAGAGGAAGACAGACGCTGACGGCAATGTGACCGTTTATAAAGCTCGACTTGTGGTAAAGGGTTTTTCACAAGTTCAAGGAGTTGACTACGATGAGAAATTCTCACCCATAGCGATGCTTAAGTCCGTCAGAATCATGTTAGCAATAGCTGCATTTTTCGATTATGAAATCTGGCAGATGGATGTCAAAACGGCGTTCCTTAACGGTTTCCTTAAGGAAGAATTGTATATGATGCAACCCGAAGGTTTTGTCGATCCTAAGAATGCTAACAAGGTGTGCAAGCTCCAGCGATCCATTTATGGACTGGTGCAAGCATCTCGGAGTTGGAACAAACGCTTTGATGAGGTGATCAAAGCATTTGGGTTTATACAAGTGGTTGGAGAATCTTGTATTTACAAGAAAGTGAGTGGGAGCTCTGTGGCGTTTCTAATATTATATGTGGATGCCATATTGTTGATTGGAAACAACGTAGAGTTTTTGGAGAGCATAAAGGATTACTTGAATAAAAGTTTCTCTATGAAGGACCTAGGAGAAGCTGCTTACATTCTAGGCATTAAGATCTATAGGGATAGGTCAAAACGCCTCATAGGACTTTCACAAAGCACATACCTTGATAAAGTTTTGAAGAGGTTCAAAATGGAACAGTCCAAGAAAGGGTTCTTGCCAGTTTTACAAGGTACGAGATTGAGTAAGACTCAGTGCCCAACAACTGATGAGGATAGAGAGCATATGCGCTCCTCCCCTATGCTTCAGCCATAGGTTCTATCATGTATGCAATGCTGTGCACTAGACCGGACGTTAGCCTGGCCATAAGTATGGCAGGTAGGTTCCAGAGTAATCCAGGAGTGGATCACTGGACGGCGGTCAAGAATAACCTGAAGTACCTGAAAAGGACTAAGGAGATGTTTCTCGTGTATGGAGGTGACGAAGAGCTCGCCGTAAAAGGTTACGTCGATGAAAGCTTTGACCCAGATCCGGACGACTCTAAGTCGCAAACCGGATACGTATTTATTCTTAATGGGGGTGCGGTAAGCTGGTGCAGTTCCAAGCAAAGCGTCATAGCAGATTCTACAGGTGAAGCGGAGTACATGGCTGCCTCGGAGGCGGCTAAGGAGGGTGTCTGGATGAAGCAGATCATGACGGATCTTGGAATGGTGGCAAGCGCACTGAATCCAATAACCTTGTTCTGTGACAACACGGGTGCCATTGCCTTAGCAAAGGAACCACGGTTTCACAAGAAGTCCAGACACATCAAACGACGCTTCAACCTCATCCGCGACTACGTCGAAGGGGAGGACGTAAATATATGCAAAGTGCACACGGATCTGAATGTAGCAGACCCGCTGACTAAACCTCTTCCACGACCAAAGCATGATCAACACCGGAACTGTATGGGTGTTAGATTTATTACAATGTAATTCGCATGATGATGTAAGGGCTAGATTATTGACTCTAGTGCAAGTGGGAGACTGTTGGAATTATGCCCTAGAGGCAATAATAAATATAGTTATTATTATAATTCCTGTATCAAGATAATCGTTTATTATCCATGCTATAATTGTATTGAATGAAGACTCATTTACATGTGTGGATAGATAGACAAAACACTGTCCCTAGCAAGCCTCTAGTTGGCTAGCCAGTTGATCAAAGATAGTCAGTGTCTTCTGATTATGAACAAGGGGTTGTTGCTTGATAACTGGATCACGTCATTAGGAGAATCACGTGATGGACTAGACCCAAACTAATAGACGTAGCATGTTGATCGTGTCATTTTGTTGCTACTGTTTTCTGCGTGTCAAGTATTTGTTCCTATGACCATGAGATCATATAACTCACTAACACCGGAGGAATACTTTGTGTGTATCAAACGTCGCAACGTAACTGGGTGACTATAAAGATGCTCTACAGGTATCTCCGAAGATGTTCGTTGAGTTAGTATGGATCAAGACTGGGATTTGTCACTCTGTGTGACGGAGAGGTATCTCGGGGCCCACTCGGTAATACAACATCACACACAAGCCTTGCAAGCAATGTGACTTAGTGTAAGTTGCGGGATCTTGTATTACGGAACGAGTAAAGAGACTTGCCGGTAAACGAGATTGAAATAGGTATGCGGATACTGACGATCGAATCTCGGGCAAGTAACATACCGAAGGACAAAGGGAATGACATACGGGATTACATGAATCCTTGGCACTGAGGTTCAAATGATAAGATCTTCGTAGAATATGTAGGATCCAATATGGGCATCCAGGTCCCGCTATTGGATATTGACCGAGGAGTCTCTCGGGTCATGTCTACATAGTTCTCGAACCCGCAGGGTCTGCACACTTAAGGTTCGACGTTGTTTTATGCGTATTTGAGTTATATGGTTGGTTACCGAATGTTGTTCGGAGTCCCGGATGAGATCACGGACATCACGAGGGTTTCCGGAATGGTCCGGAAACGAAGATTGATATATAGGATGACCTCATTTGATTACCGGAAGGTTTTCGGAGTTACCGGGAATGTACCGGGAATGACGAATGGGTTCCGGGAGTTCACCGGGGGGGGGGGGGGGGCAACCCACCACGGGGAAGCCCATAGGCCTTGGGGATGGCACACCAGCCCTTAGTGGGCTGGTGAGACAGCCCAAGAAGGCCCTATGCGCCATAGGAAGAAAATCAAAGAGAAAAGAAAAAAAAGGAGGAGGTGGGAAAGGGAAGAAGGACTCCACCCACCAAACCAAGTTGGACTCGGTTTGGGGGGGGAGACCTTCCCCCCTTGGCTCGGCCGACCCCCTTGGGGCTCCTTGAGCCCCAAGGCAAGGCTCCCCCTCTTCCCCCTATATATACGGAGGTTTTAGGGCTGATTTGAGACGACTTCTCCACGGCAGCCCGACCACATACCTCCACGGTTTTTCCTCTGGATCGCGTTTCTGCGGAGCTCGGGCGGAGCCATGCTGAGACAAGATCATCACCATCCTCCGGAGCGCCGTCACGCTGCCGGAGAACTCTTATACCTCTCCGTCTCTCTTGATGGATCAAGAAGGCCGAGATCATCGTCGAGCTGTACGTGTGGTGAACGCGGAGGTGCCGTCCGTTCGGCACTAGATCGTGGGACTGATCGCGGGACGGTTCACGGGGCGGATCGAGGGTCGTGAGGACATTCCACTACATCAACCGCGTTCACTAACGCTTCTGCTGTACGGTCTACAAGGGTACATAGATCACACATCCCCTCTCGTAGATGGACATCACCATGATAGGTCTTCGTGCGCGTAGGAAAATTTTTGTTTTCCATGCGACATAACCCAACAATTTAGCCCGAAGAAGGGGAAAAGAGGAGAAGAAGGAGGAAAAATGAAAAGAAGTAAGAAGAAGGAGAAGGAGAAGGAGGACGAAGAAGGAGAAGAAGGAGAAGGAGGAGCTCCTCCTTCTCCTTCTTATCCTACTTCTTCACCTTGTTCTTGTCCTTCTTCTTTTCTTCTTCTTCTCCTCTTCCTTCTCCTTCTCCTCCTCCTCCTCCTCCTTCTTCTTTTACTTCTCCTTCTTCTTCTCTTCTTGCTTCTTCTCTTTCTCTTCTTCTACGTAGCTTAGACTCATCCAACAAAGACTAAATTGGCTAATTATCCTACAAAATGACATAATTAGCTTAGTTAGGTGAAAACATCATAAGAACCTTCGTTAGCTCATTGAAATGACCAATTTAGCTCATTGAAATGACCAATTTAGCTCAAAAATGAAATAATAAGCTTAAAATGGCATAAGAAACTTATTTAGCTCATGAATATTATATACTTAGCTTGGCTTCCACCTAAATGATATAATTAGCCAATTTAGATCCAAATTGGCTTAATAAGCATAGTTTGCTCCAGAATGACCTATTTTACCCAAGTTAGCTCCGAAATGACCTATAGTTAGCTAGGCTTCCACCAAAATGACATAATTAGCTTAGTTAGCTCCAAGATGGTCTATATAATAAAAATGACACATACTTATCGCATTATCCTCCAAAATGACATAATTAGCTCCAAAAAGGCATAATTAGCTAATTTAGCCCGAAGAAGGGGACAAGAGGAGAAGAAAGAGGAAAAATGAAAAGAAGGAAGAAGAAGAAGAAGAAGAAGAAAAGGAGAAGGAGGAAGAAGAAGGAGAAGAAGGAGAAGGAGGAGAGAAGCTCCTTCTCCTTCTTCTCCTTCTTCTTGTCCTTCTTCTTTTCTTCTTCTTCTTCTCCTCTTCCTTCTCCTTCTCCTCCCCCTCCTCCTTATTCTTTTACTTCTCCTTCTTCTTCTCTTCTTGCTTCTTCTCTTTCTCTTCTTCTACGTAGCTTAGACTCATCCAACAAAGACTAAATTGGCTAATTATCCTACAAAATGACATAATTAGCTTAGTTCGGTGAAACATCATAAGAACCTTGGTTAGCTCATTAAAATGACCAATTTAGCTCAAAAATGAAATAATAAGCTCAAAATGCATAAGAGGCTTGGTTAGCTCATGAACATTATATACTTAGCTTGCCTTCCACCTAAATGATATAATTAGCCAATTTAGCTCCAATATGGCTTAATAAGCATAGTTAGCTCCAAAATGACATAGTTAACCCAAGGTAGCTCCAAAACGACATATAGTTAGCTTGGCTTCTACATAAATGACATAATTAGCTTAGTTTGCTCCAAAATGACCTATTTAATAAAAAAATGTCCTATAGTTAGCTAAGTTCTCTCCTAAATGATGTAATAAGGCTAAATTAGCTCCAAGATGACCTATTCCCGCTAACTTAGGTATTAAATGGCCTATAATTAGCTTAGCTAGATCCAAAATGGCTTAATAAGCATAGTTTGCTCCGGAATGACATATTTTACCCAAGTTAGCTCCAAAATGACCTATAGTTAGCTAGGCTTCCACCTAAATGACATAATTAGCTTAGTTAGCTCCAAAATGGTCTATTTAATAAAACATGACCTATACTTAGCTAATTATCCTCAAAATGACATAATTAGCTCCAAAAAGGCATAATTACCTAATTTAGCCCGAAGAAGGGGACAAGAGGAGAAGAAAGAGGAAAATTGAAAAGAAGGAAGAAGAAGAAGAAGAGAAGAAGAAGAGAAGAAGATGGTGAAGGAGAAGGAGGAAGAAGAAGGAGAAGAAGGAGAAGGAGGAGAGAAGCTCCTTCTCCTTCTTCTCCTCCTCCTTCTCCTTCTTCTTGTCCTTCTTCTTTTCTTCTTCTTCTCCTCTTCCTTCTCCTTCTCCTCCTCCTTCTTCTCCTCCTCCTCCTCCTCCTTCTTCTTCTTCTTTTTCTTCTCCTTCTTCTTCTCTTCTTGCTTCTTCTCTTTCTTCTTCTACTTAGGTTATTTTCCCCAACAAAGACATACTTAGCTAATTATCCTCCAAAATGACATAATTGGCATAGTTAGGTAAAAACATCATAAGAACCTTGGTTAGCTCATTAAAATGACTAATTTAGCTCCAAAATGACATAATAAGGTCAAAATAAAATGGATTAATAATCATAGTTGGCTACAAAATGACATATTTTATCCAAGTTAGCTCTAGGATGACCTATACTTAGCTAAGTTCTCTCCTAAATGACATAATAAGGCTATGTAGCTCCAATATGACCTATTCCACCAAACTTAGATATTAAATGGCCTATACTTAGCTAAGTTCTCTCCGAAATAACCTATATATACTTCTTCATCTAGTATTCTTCTTCTAACTTTCTTATTTGTCATTTCGCAGATTACATTCACTTCACGGGAAGCTTGGATTATATTGATGGAATGCTTGAATATAATTTCTTGTACCATGGCTTCACGGAAGCTTGTATTGAAACTATTGTAGGATATGGATATATATGAAACTTTGTATGCATGGATGAAACTGGTGTAATATATGGTTTGGTACGGATGCAACTTGCATAATATGTATGTACTATGGATGAAAGTTATTTTAATATGGTTATGAGTACGGAAACAAATTATTTTTTGTAAAATATATATATATATATATATATCCTGATTATTGTGAAAATTGCTGGATATAATAGGAAATAAAATAAAAAGGGGCTGTTTTCAGCCTTTGCCGTCTGCCCCTCATGGCAAAGGGGGGGAGGGCAGACGACAAAGAGGGGAGAGAGAGGGGATGGGTCCCCCCTTTGCCGTCAACCTCCTCATGACAAAGGGGGGAGGGCAGACGACAAAGAGGGGAGACACAGGGGCTGGGTGCCCCTTTTGCTGTCAGCCCCCTCATGGCAAAGGGAGAAGGGCAGACAACAAAGGGGGGGGGAGTGAGAGGGGCCGGGTCCCCCCTTTGCCGTCAGCCCTCTCATGGCAAAGGGAGAAGGGCAGACGACAAAGGGGGGAGAGAGAGGGGCTGGGTCCCCCCTTTGCCATCATCCCCTCATGGCAAAGCGAGGAGGGTAGACGGCAAACAGGGGAGGCATGCCGTTAACACTTAACGGGACCGTTTGTGGATCTGTCGTCCCATTTAATTTGCCGTCTGCCCCCTCATGCAAAGATTCTTTGCCGCCCGCCTTACAAAAGCAGACGGCAAAGAACCTCTTCACCAGATATTTTTTTGCCGTCTACTTTGCCGTATGCTGATGGACGGCAAAGCCTTTGCCGTCCGTGGTTCCGCCTTTGCCGTCAGCCATGGCAGACGACAAATTCTCAGATTCCTGTAGTCTATGTTCTTTATGATGAGAATTTTAGAAAGAAGGTTCCACCCAATGTCTTAGTTGATAATATTGATGAAAAGAATGATCAATTTTCTATACCCAAACTTGGATTGGGTTATGAGCTTAAAATATAATTAATAAAATACCTCTATGGGGACTTATACAATGAGGAGTTGACTATCACTTACGAAAAAACTAGAGAAGAGCCGCATGTTCCTCCCAAGGTAGATCTCACGGATCCTTGTGTTGTGCAATTCAGTACTTTCAATTATTTTTGTTTACCAATAAGAAAAATTGCTACTTAAAGGATTGGAATATGATTATAGCATGATGGGTTATCTTCGAAAAGATGACAACACTTGATCATATGCATTATGCCTAGCTAGGGGCATAAAACAATAGAGCCTGTTGGGAGGCAACCCAATAGTTAATTTTGCTTTTTTTACTTTGTGTTTTGATGTGATGACATGATTATTTAATCTATAATGATTGTGTTCTTAATCTTTAAATTAGTGTTTGTGGGAAGTAAAGTCTTTGGGATGACTTGTATGATAAGTATAATTGATATGGTGCAAAAACACAAACTTTGAAGTCCAGTGCAGAATTTCTATCATTTTATGGCAACGCCTTTTTAAAATGAATTTTTTAAACAATATTTCTGTACAAATTCCTCATGTCTGCTTAATTTTCAGAATTTTCAGAGTTACAGAAGTATAAGTTCATCGTAGATAATACATAATGTTCTATTTTAGATAGATTATGTTTTTGCTTGCATAGTTTGCTTATTTTGATGATGCTATGGATTGTATCGGCGGGTATAAGCCATGGAGAAGTTAGAATACAATACCTATTAATCAATAATGAAATATGAATCAATTTACAACAGCACCTAAGTATTTGATATGTTTCTTATACTAATAGATCTCATGAAGTTTTATTGAGTTTTGTGTGATTGAAGTTTTCATGTTTTGGGTGTTATTGTGATGGATCAAAGAATAAAGAGGAGCAAGAGCCTAAGCTTGTGCATGCCCAAGGAACCCCAATGTAATATTATAAGAAGACTAAAGGATCTAAGCTTTGGGATGCCCCAGAAGGTATCCCCTCTTTCGTATCACTCCATCGGTATGCCATTTGGAGCTACATTTTTGTTGGTCACATGATATGAGTTTTGCTTGAAGTGACACTTGCTTTAGTTTTCTTCTTATTTTTATTTTGCCACAATCATAGTTTGCTAGACACACCAACTTGAGAGAAACACACATTCATCATGATTTGTTAGAATACTCTAGGTGCTTCTGAAAGTGCAATCATGCCCTTAACCATATTTTGATGTTGCTGACAACATACATATATGAAACTAATCATCTTCATCAAGTGTATCTCTGGTTTTGTTCCCAAGAGAGTGTTGTGTGGATCGTGACTATCATGTCCAGGATGCTTAAGAACTAAGAAACAAGACGAAGTTATCTATCATTTTATTTATCATTCTTGAGTATAGGGACCCCACACTATTAAGAGGGGATCAGTGGGTTTTGCAAGAAACTTGCTCAAAAATCTAGGAAATACCCCTCTCTCTATTTCCCTTATGGTTGTTCTGCTCTTGTCCAGACGACCGATGATTCTCGGATGTCCAGACGCCGGATGGCCGACGTCCTCCAGAAATCCGGAGCCAGCCATCAGATCCAAATCCTAGGATTTCCGATCCCTCCAGCCGTCCGAGCTCCGGACGTTCGAGTACGGTCGGTAATCCGTAGCCACCCACCAGATCCAAATTTTTGGACTTCCGATGTGATAGCTCGAGACCAACACTCTAGAAGATTCCCCTTTTATTCCGTTGTCGCCATGCTATTATTTTGTCGGTCGCATTCATCATCACATCATGCGCATCATATGCATTGCATCGGCACTCCGTTGCCGCCAGTTTTCAAAACTTGCGTCCGTTATTAGTTGCTAGTTCTGTACGTTATTGTTATTGACCGTTTCGAGACCAACTACACATGCACGCACCCGCGGCATTGATAAAATATTGTTTTTAAAGGTGTCCAAAAAATATTCTCAAATTGAGTTGAAAGTTAGTGTGCGGTCTTATTTTAGTGTAGGTACGCCGCGTGCCAAATTTCGTCGCAATCATAGTCCGTTTGATACCCGAACGGTCGACCCTAGCGGCACCATCATCGGTTTATCGTCGGATGTTTTTTCGGTGATTTAAAATATTGTTGCCGGGAAGATAACCCGCCTCTCTTCCCCACCTAACCTATTCTGAACAGCCACCGCAACCCACCGAGCCAACCCCCTCCGACCGGAGCCGTCGGATCGTGATCCAACGGCTCGTAAACGGAACAAAGCGGCAAACCCTAGCCTGTTTTTGATAAATAGACACCAACCCTAGCCTCCCCTAGTTTCCCATGCACGACCTAACCCTATCCGCCACCACAACCTCCTCTCTCCCCCACTCTGGCCGCCAGGCCCGCTCGGGCCCAGGCAGGCCCAACCGGGCCCGAATCGGTTAACCGACGGCTCCTCCCGAGCTGCTCGAGTCCCGAGCTCCCCCGTGCAGGCAGATCTCGCAGTCGGTCGCCTCGCCTCGCCTCGTCGAGGACCGCCCCTCGCCGGTCTCCGCCCCGCTACCGGTGCCCCACCGCTGGAGCCCCCAGCTGCCGCCGCGAGCCAGCCCCGCTGCCATGGTCGCCTGGCCCCAGCTCGCCGCCGGCCCCGCCTCATCTTGCCGTCGCCGCCCCAGCCTTGATCCGGGCACATTCGACCGGTCCCGCCCCATTCCCGCCGGCACCGGAGCCTCCCTGCAACCCGCCCGCATCTCCATGTCCCGCCGCTGGAACCCGCCATGGCCTCTCGCTCGGGAGGAGGAGGAGCCCCTCGGCCCACTCGCGCGTTGACCCCAAGGTGGGCCTCTCCCCACATGGTCCAGCAGGCGGCCTAGCTCCCATCCCCATCCCGTGGTCCACGAGCGCCCCGCAGACCAGTCCCGTCTCCAGCGCTAGCTCAGCCTAAGCCAGTCGGCCCAAGCCCCCGCTCCGACTGGGCCAGGCCCATGGTGAGCATTAGATCTAGCCCCCCTCTCTCATTCTATTTGATGCTCAGTGTGCAACTTAGTATAAGATGCCTGGTGCATGATTTCTATCCGTCAACAGATTCGGCCCATAGTCGGTTTTTTTCTAATCGGGCGAATTTGTGTGTTATCCCACAATTTCAGAAAACATGCATTATTTTCAAACGGTCGTAGTTTGAAATCCGTGCGTCGGATCGCAGAGAGTTACACATGAAAAATATGTAGAATTTTGGGTAGAATAATATTTTCCGATTTCATGCCTATTTGAAGCTGTTTAGCATGTTGTTTGCATCGGTTTGTGTGTCGACGTGATAGAAACGGTTTAGTTCGTAGTTAATTAACCTTAGCTCCGTTGGAGATGAGCCATATATGTAAATGGACAAGAACGACGAGTAGAATCACGTTGAAGCAGTTTGTTTTTCCGTGTAGCAAACATAAAATGTGATTAGGACAAATCTGGACAGATTACAAAGTTAACGCGTGGGGTCATTTCGGAGATGCTATAGGTTGTTTCCGAGCTAATTTAAAATGCCTAGATAGGTAGATTATTTCTGGTTTACCCCTTACCAAGTTTAACAACATTTAATCTTGTCGTGTACCTTAATGAGAGTGAACGTAATAATTAAATGTGGAGTTTCGTCAATATGCAACTCGTGCATATTGAGCTTCACTTAATGTGTATTGTTTGATTGTGTGAATTGCCATGCCATGCCTTGCATATTTGAAACTGATCATGCATCATATGTGGTGTGTATCATGTCATGCAATTTTTGTGGTGAATATCGTGTGTAGACTCTTGTTTCCGATTTGCTTCATATCGATAGAGTTCCGCAAGCGTGTCGGAATGTGAGGACCCGTTCGACTACGTCGGTTCGTCTGCTTCACGGAGTCGTTCTTCTTCCAAGCGGGATCTCAGGCAAGATGATCCTTTGCCAGATATCATTACTATCATTGACATGCTAGTTGTCTCGTTTATTTCTCTATGTCTCATTGCCTACCACTTCAATGTCAGCCTCTCAACATTGCCATGAAAATCTTCAACCTGATCACAACCTAGCAAACCACTGATTGGCTATGTTACCTCTTGCTTAACCATGTGTTAGAGTTGCTAGTTGCAGGTGCAGTTGCTTCCATGTGATAACATGGGTTCCTTGTTATATCACCATATTATTTGCTAATTAATTTAATGGACCTATATATTTGGTAAAAGGTGGATGTCTCGGCTTTCTAGCTTGGTGTTTTGTTCCACCTTTGACGCCTTAGTTTCGGCTACCGGTGTTATATTCCATAATTGAGCGCTCCTAACACGATCGGGGTTGTTATGGGGACCCCTTGATAATTTGTCTTACATTAAAACTGGTCTGGCAAGGTCCACCTTTGGTACTACATTTGCCTAATAACCTAATAAATTATATAGGGACTTTTCGGACCTCGTGGATATTTAATCAACCCCCGGGCCAGTGCAACTCATGAGTGTTGGTCCAACCTAGAGCACTTTGCGGGGCCAACCCAGGGAAACTTGGGTGATTTCTATCAGGCCACCGTACGCGTAGCTTATCCGCCGTGTCCTGAGAACGAGATACGCGGCTCCTATCGGGATCATCGACACGTCGGGCGGCCTTATTGGATTAGTTTTATCTTTGATGCAATATCTTGTGCATCGGGATTCCGGTGATGCTTTGGGCTATCTCAGGGTTGAGGTTTTCCACTAAGGAATCCGAGGAGATCAAAAAAATTCGTGATTGAGGTTTTCCATGCGGCTTGTCGTAATTTGTGATGGACTAGTTGGAGCACCCCTGCAGGGTTAAATCTTTCGAAAAGCCGTGCCAGCAGTTATGTGGCAACGTGGAAGCTTTGTTTAACATCCTCTTATAGATAACTTGAAGTAAGCTTAATTAAAATATGTCAACTGAGTGCGTAACTGTGAGTGTCTCTTTCATGAGCACCTCTCCGATCGAGGACTCGGTGGGGTTATGTTTGATGTAAGTAGATATCCAGGATCATTCAGTTGATCACCAGTAGTTCACGTCCGGTATGCGTAGATCTTCCCCCTCTTATTCTTGTACTCGTAAGTTAGCCACCTCAAATAAATGCTTAGTCGCTTGTTGTAGCCTGACAACTTAATCATACCTCACCCATTAAGATTTGCTAGTCTTGATACCTTTGCAAATGAGATTGTTGAGTCCCCTGTGGCTCACTGATTACTACAACACTAGCTGCAGGTACATGTAAAGAGTTACTTTGACATGAGTGCGCTGATTGTGCTATTTGGAGTTCCTTCTTCTTCTTATTCGATCTAGGATGGGTTCCAGGTCGGCAGCCTGGGATAGCAAGGATGGACATCATTCTTTTATCGTTTGCTTTTGTCCATAGACGAAACCTGCTCTTCTTCATGATGATTGTATGTATGGTACCGATTTGACTCTGATGTAGCTTGTGCTGAGTATAAACCGTCTCCTTATACTCATCTTTTCAGTACATGTACTTGTAACGATATCCATTGTTGCGAAACGACGAGATGCGTTTCTATCCCTGTCGAGGCCCTTGCATGAAAATATGGATAGGACCGCATCTTGGGCGTTATAAGTTGGTATCAGAGCCGTACCGACCTAGGAGCCCCCCTTGATTGATAGAACTTGGTCGACTCGAGTCTAGTGAAAAACTGCTTTGAGTCTAGTTATATATCAGAGAGGAGGATTCTTTTTCTCCTCTTCTATGCTTTGTTGAGGAATCTTGACGTAATAATTTTAATTCTACTCCTCTTATCACTCAAAAAAATTTAGGATCATGCAAATATTATTGGAATCTATATGATGTCGATGTGACGGAGTTCTTACTTGGTGCCTCATGCTGTGTTGATTTTATTCCGGGGAGGTGAGCTCTAGGGGATTCTTGAGCACATCGTTATCATTCAGATTTCTTAGTATCATTGGACGGAGGATGTTTGAAATTGCTTCAATACTAGTAGTGGCGAGATAACGCCGACATCCCCAGTACTGGTGCAGAAACTTCGGGGGTACCACTATACTTAGTATCATTGTGATTACGAGGGTCTGAAATAGATGAGTTTCCGAGATCTCTGGTTATGTGTTGACGGATGTGATACACTGGACGGTAGTGTTATTGCTAGGAGTCGAGTGATGGATTTTACTCCTTGTATCCGTGGACGTGATTGCATGACCAGAAATTTCGGGAGTTCTTAGGTGGGAATTCAAGCAGTTACTTATAGGACAATCTTCCAACAGATGCATGATGTGAGGTTGGGGTTCGACATCTAGTGGATTCGTTTGTTCACAAACGTCTTACAGCGGTTCTCGTTGTAGCTTGCTACGACTCGGGGACGCTTCGTATGTCATGTGCACTGCCTTGTACATGATGGCTATTGTAGGATCGAGCCCGTGCGATCCTATCCACGAAATTATGTGACGAAATCTCTGTCATGAATTTGTTCCGGCTTGTGTTGTAAGCCTCATCCTTTGTTTTGTTGGAGTATGGTAATTTGAGTTGATTCGATGTCAAGTGGTGAATTAATAACTTTCCAATAGGTGTTCCCATATTTTTATGGGAATGCAATTCTTATGCTCAATCAAGTTGTCTGTTCAATTCTTCTCAATCGGAGTCGTTGTGTCAATTCTTTTTCATTCGGTGTACTTCTATTCAAGTCAATTCTATCCTTTTCAAGATTTGCAAGATTAATCTCTCATTTATTTCCGGAGTTCATGTCATCCGTCCCTAGTTTTCCTTGTTTTCCCTGCCCTCCCACCCTTTTCTTAAGTAATTCAATTATCATCCAAGTATCTTCCTTTCATTATTTCTTCCTCTATAATTTCTTTCTTTTGTTACCGGTGATTCATTGTGAAGATTCTCAGGAGTTCGATTTCATCATTTCTTCATTTTATTTTCTCTCCGGGGGAGTCAATTCAAGATTTTGGTGTCATCGTATCCTTTTCAATTGTTCAATGCTTTCAGTGTTGGGAAATGTTTTTCAAGCCTCTCTTGTCATTCATCAATCTCTTTTCTATCTAGAGTGCTAAAGGTATCTTAGAAGTTATTGATTTCAATCCTTTCAATTATTTCGAGGTTCCCAACCTCATGAAGTTTTCAGTTATACCGGTGCAATGTCTTTCTTCCTAATCAATTGTTTCAATAGTGGTTTCTTTTAGTGGCCCATAACCCATAGATTTTCCGAGGATCTTACCTGGCTCTTGTAATCTTTTTCGGAGATCTCTAATTCTTTTCAATGATGACGTAAGTATGAATTTCATCAGTCATATTCTTTCTCCAAGATCGTTTCAAATTTTTTATTTTCATCTTTGGCTCAACCATTCATTCTCCATTATTCCAGAGTGTCTGAGTTATTCTTGGTGATGGTTCTTGCCTTCATTCTCAGCTTGGAAGACCGAAGGAGTGTTTCTCTCATATCTTGTCCATTCTTTCAAGATTGTCATCTCAGCTTCGTGTTATCTTCTTAGTTGTTTTCAATCTTGAGTTTTCCTTCCATATTTATCCGGTGCATTTCAGTGTTGTGTTCTTTCTCGATCCTCTGAAGGCCATCATTTCAGAAGATTTCTTCGTTCTCAGCTTTCATCTTTCATTCTCAAATTCTTCTCAATTTTTGTCTCTTCGTTCGTCTCTCAATTGTTCCGGTGCCTTGGTCAAGTTTCTTCTAGGTGGATCATGATCTCTTCATTCTCAATGTGCTCTTCAAGATTCTTGTTGGAGAACCTTAAGCTTTCTCTCTCTTGCATTCCAAAGAGCAATTCTTCCTTCATTATCCTTTGAGGTGGTGTTATAGTGTTCTTGTTAGTGGAGGAGTCTTGAGGAGAAGTTGTTTCAAGAATGAGATATTTAAACCCACCGATTCTATGATCATAATGTATTTCAACCCATGATTTCTTAATTGAGCTATCTTGGTTTAAACTTCACCTAAAGCTTTGTCTAAGAATTGTTGCTATTAATCCAAGTTTTCAATGTTTCCTCTTGGTGTAAGAAGTTTTGCCTTTCTTGTTGCATCCAATCAATCCTTATTTATGTTAGTGGATGGTTGTCACCTCATTATTTTGAAATGGTTTCCATAAGCCCACAACAAGCTTGTTCTTTCGTTGTTGATTTCCAACTCCATTCAATTCTTCTGTCAGGCTGCTCTTCAATTCAATTGTGATAGTAGTTGTCACTCTCTTATTCATTCTATCTTCCCAATGATCTAGTTTCTATTCTCTTGTTCCGGAGGCATTGTGATGTTGCTCTTTTGGGTAAATCATCTTGTTCTATCAAGATCATGTTCTTGCATTGCATATTCAATTTAGTTGGATTGTTGTGAATCATTTTAAGGTCTTTCCATCTTATAAAAAAATCCTCAATTTCCTACCGAAGTGGTGCCGAAGTTTTGTTTGAATTCTTGCTTGTTTTCTCATATCATTCTTCATCTTTCTCCAACCTTCAAGGATCGTTGGTTTCACTCATTTGTCAAAGAAGCGACTAAGTTTTACCTCTTGCTTTCTCATATTCTTCCCCCCTTTCATTCTTATATCTCGGGGAGAGATCTCTTGTTAGTGTAGGAGAGTTGTGACAACCTGGGACCAACGCTCCAGAAGATTCCCCTTTTAATCCGTTGTCTCCAATGCTATTATTTTGTCGGTCACATTCATCATCACATCATGCGCATCATATGCATTGCATCGGCACTCCGTTGCCGCCAGTTTTCAAAACTTGCGTCCGTTATTAGTTATCGGTTCTCTGTATTATTGTCGTTGACCGTTTCGAGACCAACCACACACGCACGCGCCCGCTGCATGCATAAAATATTGTTTTTAAAGGTGTGTGAAAATATTCTCCGATTGGGTTGAAAGTTGGCGTGCGGCCTTATTTTAGTGTAGGTAGGCCGCGTGCCAAATTTCGTCGCAATCGGAGCCCGTTTGATATCCGAACGGTCGACTGTAGCGGCACCTTCATCGGTTTATCATTGGATATTTTTTTGGTGTTTTAAAATCTCGTTGCCGGGTAGAAAACCTTCCTCTCTTCCTCACCTAACCTATTCTACACAACCTCCGCAACCCACCGAGTCAATCCCCTCTGATCGGAGCCGTCAGATCGCGATCCAACGGCCCGAAAACGGAACAAACGACAAACCCTAGCTTGTTTTCTATAAATAGACAACAACCCCAGCCTCCCCTCATTTCCCGTGCACGATCTAACCCTGGCCGCCACCTCAACCTTCTCTCTCCCCCACTGTGGCCGCCAGGCCCGCCGGGGCCCGAATCGATCAGCCGACGGCTCCTCCCGAGCTGCTGGAGTCCCGAGCTCCCCGATGCGCACAGATCTCGCAGCCGGCCGCCTCCCCGCCACATCCCCATGGCCAGCGCCTCGCCGGGGACTGCCCCTCGCCGGTCGCTGCCCCGCTACCGGTGCCCCACCGTCGGAGCCCCGAGCTTTTGCCGCGAACGAGCCGTGCTGCCATGGTCGCCTTGCCCCAGCTCGTCGGCGGCCCCACATCATCTTGTCGTCGCCGCCTCGGCCCCGATCCGGGCAGATCCGACCTGTCCCGCCCCGTTCCCGTCGGCGCCAGAGCCTGCCTGCAACCCCTCGACCTTGCCATGTCCCGCCATCGGAGCCCATGATAGAAACGGTTTAGTCTGTAGTTAGTTAACCGTAGCTCCGTTGTAGATGAGACATATATGTAAATGGACTAGAACGATGAGTAGAATCACGCGAACCACTTTGTTTTGACCTGTAACAAAAATAAAATATGATTAGGACAAATCTGGACAGATTACAAAGTTATCACGTGGGGTCATTTCGAAGATGTTATAGGTTGTTTCCGACCTCATTTAAAATGCCTAGATAGGTAGATTATTTGTGCTTCACCCCTTGCCATGTTTAACAACATTTAATCTTGCCGTGTACCTAAACGAGAGTGAACTTAATAATTAAATGCCTAGTTTCGTCAATATGGAACTCATGCATATTGAGCTTCACTTAATGTGTAGTGTTCGATTGTTTGAATTGCCATGCCATGCCTTGCATATTAGAAACTGATCATGCATCCTACGTTGTGTGCATCATGTCATGGAATTGTCGTGGTGAATATCGTGTGTTGATTCTTGTTTCCGGTTTGCTTCATCTTGATAGAGTTCCGCAAGCGTGTCAAAATGTGAGGACCCGTTTGACTACGTCGGTTCGTGTGCTTCACGGAGTTGTTCTTCTTCCAAGCGGGATCTAAGGCCAGATGATCATTTCCCCAGATATCAATACTATCATTCCCATGCTAGTTGTCTCATTTCTTGCTATGTCTCGCTACCTACCACTTAAATGTCAGCCTCTCAACATTGTCATGAAAACCATCAACCTGGTCACAACCTAGCAAACCACTGATTGGCTCTGTTACCACTTGCTTAACCATGTGTTAGCGTTGCTAGTTGCAGGTGCAGTTGCTTCCTTGTGATAACATGGGTTCCTTATTATATCACCATATTATTTGCTAATTAATTAAATGGACCTATATATTTGGTAAGACGTGGAAGGCTCAACTTTCTAGCCTGGTGTTTTGTTCCACATTTTTCGCCTTAGTTTTGGCTACATGTGGTATATTCCATAATTGAGTGCTCCTAACATGATCGAGGTTGTTATGGGGACCCCTTGATAATTCGTCTTATATTAAAACTGGTCTGGCAAGTCCCAACATTGGTACTACATTTGCCTAATAACCTAATTAATAACATAGGGACTTTCTGAACCCTGTGGATATTTAATCAACCCCCGGGCCAGTGCTCCTCATGAGTGTTGGTCCAACCCAGAGCAGTGTGCGGGGCCAACCTAGGGCAACTTGGGTGATTTCTATCAGGCCATCGTACGTGTAGCTTATCCGTCGTTTCCTGAGAACGAGATACACGACTCCTATCGGGATCGCCGACACGTCGGGAGGCCTTGCTGGATTAGTTTTACCTTTGATGAAATATCTTGTGCATCAGGATTCCGGTGATGCTTTGGGCTATCTCATAGTTGAGGGTTTCCACTAAGGAATCCGAGGAGATCACAAGTTTTCGTGATTGAGGTTTTCTATGTGGCTTGTGGTAATTTTTGATGGACTACTTGGAGCACCCCTGCAAGGTTAAATCTTTCGGAAAGCCGTGCCCGCGGTTATGTGGCAACGTGGAAACTTTGGTTAACATCCGGTTCTAGATAACTTGAAGTAAGCTTAATAAAAATATGCCAAGTGAGTGCGTAACCATGATTGTCTCTTTCGTAAGCACCACTCCGATCGAGGACACGGTGGGGTTATGTCTGACGTAAGTAGGTGTTTAGGATCATTCAGTTGATTACCAGTAGTTCACATCTGTTGTGCATAGATCTTCCCCCTCTTATTCTTGTACTCGTAAGTTAGCCACCTCAAATAAATGCTTAGTCGCTTGCTGCAGCCTCACCACTTAACCATACCTCACCCATTAAGCTTTGCTAGTCTTGATACCTTTGGAAATGAGATTGTTGAGTCCCGTGTGGCTCAGATTACTACAACACCAGTTGCAGGTACATGTGAAGTGTTACTTTGACGTGAGCGCGCTGATTGTGCTATTTGGAGTTCCTCCTTCTTCTTCTTCGATCTAGGATGGGTTCCAGGTCGGCAGCCTGCGATAGCAAGGATGGACATCATTCTTTTATTCTTTGTTTTCGTCTGCAGATGGACCCTGCTCTTTTCCATGATGATTATATGTATGGTACTGATGTGACTCTTATGTAGCTTGTGGAGAGTGTAAGACAACTCCTTATACCCATCTTTTCAGTGCATGTACTTGTAACAATATCCATTCTTGTGAAACAACGAAATGCGTTTCTATCCCTGTCGAGGTCCTCATTCTTGTGTAACAATATCCATTCTTGTAAAATATGGATAGGACCGCATCTTGGGCGTTATATCCGACCCCTTCCGAACGATCGTGCCCCGGACAACCAACATCCTCCGGACGTTCGTATGTTGTTCACTATTTCCACCACATGTTGTGCTGACCTGCTCCTTCCTGTTTCTTCGGACGACATGCCCATGTCGGACGTCCGACCCCTCGTGGCTGTTTGGACGACCGAGAACTTCCGGACGTCATAAGTGGCTCCAACTGCCATTTTTCTATCACCACTATATATAGTCTTCTCCCACATCGTGTGGGGGTTGTCCAACATATTTAAAAGATTCCAAGAACACCTTTCTCTCTCACTCCCATTTGCCTACACCAAATCCTAGATCCCAAGTGCATTTATGAGTTCCTTTTAGTGTTGTTCAATCAAAAGATAGATCGTCTCCCTCTCCTCCTCTCAACCAAAACTATTTGTGATTTGAGCAAGTTTTGAGCAGTTCCCGTGATCTTGTTACTCCTCGAGGTTGGAGACGCCTAGGCGGTAGGATTTATTCAGAGAGGAATCAAACCTTTGTGACTTCCCCCGGAAAGTTTGTGAGGGTTTGGAGGCCATCTCAAAGGCCTACCACTAGTGGTTGAGAAACGCCTTCGTGGTGTTGTCCCAAAGAGACAATAGGGTGAGACTTCGTGGCATTGGTGTGCCTTCGTGGTAATATCCACCTCTCTAAAGGTGACATAGCTTCACTCCAAGGAAGTGAACATCGGCATACATCCTCGTCTCTCAGCGTTGCGGTTATCCCTAACCCTAACTCCCTAGTTGTTACTTGTCTGTGAGTACTCACTTGTGCTTTATTATCTCCTACTTGTTGTCGTGCTTGGTACACATAGCTTAACCTTCATCCTTGCAATTGTTAGGCTCACTTTGATATTCCACAATATTGCCTAAATTGCTAAGTAATGATTTAAATTTATTATTATACCTACTCACCCCCTCTAGGTCCATCTTGATCCCTTTCAATTGGTATCAGAGCCTCGTGCTCTATTCTTGTGGCTTAACCGCTCTAGAGCGAGATGAACCCTGATGGGAGTCCCCTTGTTGCGGATCCGAAGAATAAGGGCGCGACTTCCACGGTAGTCAAGTCCTTCACTTTTGAGGATGTGTAACGGGCTCTAGCTAAGAAAAAGGAGGAGCATGATGCTTCTCTTGCTGCCTTGCTCCAAATGAGATTAGCCACATTATCCATGATGATTGCATCACCTCCAGGTGGTGCGGCCTCGAGGCCAACTGTGCCTATTCCTTCACTTGGGAAACAACCTCTTAGCAATGATCAAACTAGTGTTGCATGGCTTCATGATAGACCTCAAGTTGAGAAACCTAAGTACAATCCTAGAGGAAAACCTCCCTTGCTTGATGACAGTTCCGACTTTGCTTTGTGGAGAGTTGGTATGCAGGATCATCTTAGGTACGCCAATGATGAAATGTTGGACATTCTGGAGCATGGCTACCATCCCGTCGACTCAAAGAATCTCACTCCAAGAGAAACTTATGACAAGCATCTCAACGACACTGCAATCATGTGCATAAGAAAAGGAATGAATGAGAAGCAACAGAGACCTTACATACACATCACAAGTGCCAAGGAATTATGGGACGACATTGTAAGGAACAAGACCGGTACCTCCACCCTACAGCTTGCTTAGTATGAAATTGTCAGGGGCCAATTGAAAAACTTCTATATGGAAAAAGGTGAATCCCCCAAGCAGCTCCTAGAGCGTCTCATGACTCTCACCGTCGACATTGAGTCATGTGACTGTGACAAGATACAAGATGGATTCAACTTGACTAAGAGATTTGTCGTGGACAAGCTACTTCATGCTCTTGCTCCATATCATTACCAAATGGTGTGGGACATAAGACAACATCATTGGTTCAAGGAAATGACTCTGGATGACATCATATCCAGTTTCCAACTATTCAAAGAGTCAAAGGCAAATGCTACAAAACATCTTGCCATGCATGTTACCTCAACATCAAAGATCAATATTGCTTTGAAGGCCAAGCATGTATGTGAGGAAGAGAAAAGTGAAGAAGAAGAAGAAGATGATGATGATGAAGATGGTGATGAGATTGACTCCAATGAGAGCCCTTCATATGAATACATTGCCCTCTTTGCCAAGAAGTTTAGCGCGGGGAAATTCAAGGGAAGATTCCAGAAGAAAAAAGTGAGAAAATTCAAGGGAAGATTCCAAAAGAAAAAAGTGAGAAAATTCTACAACTGTGAGGAAACCAACCACTTCTCCAACGATTGCCCTGCTGAGAAAAGAGAAGATAAACCAAGGTTTCCCAAGGCCTTTTCAAAGAAGAAGTTACCAAATTCTATGAACTCCAAGCTCAATAGGAGAGATGGGAAAGCAATGGTTGCTCATTAAGAATCCGATCCAGATGATGTTGGTGGGGTTGCCGGTGTAGCTCAAGATTCACAAAACACCTTGAGGTTAGTCCACAAGAGTGGTGATGTTGTCACCTACAACTATATGAAAGACTACAAGGGAAACGCTCACAAGTGCTTAATGAAAAAGGCCGTAATAGAAGATGGAGAGGACCAAAACTCTCTTGACAAGGTCAAGGCAACCCCACGCTCAAATCCCCCTTTTTTATAAACTACTCCTTGTGATGAGTATCTTGATGCGGAGGATAAGTATGATGATGACGATATAGATGATATTATGCTTGCTAAACTAAATAAGTTCATGTGCTCCCTTAAAGGAAGTAAGCTCACTATGTTTCGTATGCTTATGGAGATGGTGAGTAAGCACACCAATACCATTAAGGAATTTGAAACCCTCGTCACCGAGGGAAAGGAAAAGTACGAAATCCTTGAGAAGAAAGTACAATATGAGGAAGCACGAAATGATGAACTATGCTTAAAAATTGGTGCAAACATTCATAATCATGCTAAAAATCTTGCCTCCTTGAAAAAGGCCAAGAACTCGTGCAAGGAGTTGATAAATGATAAAATTAAGCTTGTGAAATCTCATGGTTCTCTCTCTAAGGATTGTGAGCTTCTATCCGTGTCCCTCAAAACTAAGGAAGAGGAGATCACTCTTCTTACAAGGAGCTTTGAGATGCTCAAACTTAGTTATCTTCAAACTCTAGCCAATGTTTACTCCTCACCTATTGTCAATGTTGATGCTTGTACAACTAACTCTAGTGGTGACCTAGCATCTATTCTTGAGGAAAACCATTTTCTAAAGGCACAACCCGAGAGAGGACTCATGACATATGCTCAAGGACAAAATAACCTTAATGAGGTACTAAGCCAACACAATGAGGTGTTTGCCAAGGAAGGGCTCAGATTTGACCCAAGCACAAGCAAGAAGAAGATATCTTCTCACAAGTGCACCACCCCTCTCAAAGAAACATTTGTACGAGAAGGGAACAAGGAGAAAGGTAAGGTTGTGAGTGGGAAGGCCACTAGGGACATGCCCACTCTCAACAAGCCAAAAGAGTTCACGCCTCCATCCTATGTACTTCGTAAAACAAAGGATGGAGAGGTTTATGCTAAATTTGCTGGTCCTCGTAATGCTAATTTGCTGGTCCTCGTAATGCATTCCGTTTCTATGCTATTTGGGTCCCTAAGACCCTTGTGACTAACATGAGAGGCCCCATTGCAAAATGGGTTCCTCTAACCAAGTCATAAATTATGTGTAGGTTGCTTTCTCTGGTGGAGTCAAATGGGTGATCGATAGTGGATGCACCAACCATATGACCAGAGATAGAAAATTTCTTCTTAATTTCATGGAAGCTATTCAACCATTTATGAGCATTGTGTTCGGTGGAGGATCAAAAGGACATGTACTCGGGTTGGCCATGGTGGCTATCACAAATGAAATGTCTCTTGGAAATGTCATGCTTGTCCAATCCCTTAAATACCATTTGCTTTATGTTCGCCAATTGGCTTTCGTTGGTTATGATACACTATTTGGACTAACGAATGTGAAAGTCTTTAAGAGAGATACTCTCGAATTGGCTTTTGTTGGAGAGTTGGATGGCAACCTTTACACGGTTGATTTCTAGAAAGAGATCACATTCTATGCAACTTGTCTAATGGCCAAGGCCGATAAGGGGTGGCTATGGCATCGTCGGCTAGCCCATGTCGGCATGAAAAATCTTCAAAACCTCTTAAAGGGTAATCACATCCTTGGACTACCAATGTATCTTTTTAGAAAGATCGTGTGTGTAGTGCATGCATAGCCGGGAAGCAACATCAATCAAATCACCCACCCAAGAATATTGTATCTACTTCAAGGCCTTTGGAGCTCCTTCATGTGAATCTTTTTGGGCCTCCGTCATGGGATAGTCTTGGTGGAAAAAAGTATGGACTTGTCATTGTTGATGATTACTCAAGATATACATGGGTGTTTTTCCTCAAGTCCAAGGACGAGATGAAGATCACCTTCATTGATTTTTCCAATCAACCCCAATGCAAGTTTGACAAAGAAATCTTGGCAATAATAAGTGATAATGGTTCCGAGTTCAAGAACTACACCTTGGAAGAATTTCTTGGTGATGAGGGGATTGAGCATCAATATTCTGGACCCTACACTCCTCAACAAAATGGTGTAGCCTAGAGGAAGGACCATACACTTGTGGAAATGGAAAGGTCCATGTTGGATGAATACAAGTCACCACATAGTTTTTGGGCTGAGGCTGTCAACACAGCATGCCATGCATCAAACTGGCTCTTCCTTCGCACGATATTGGAGAAGACTCCATATGAGCTCCTAACCGGGAACAAGCCAAATGTCAAGTAATTTCGTGTATTCGGGTGGAAGTATTTCATCCTCAACAAGAGGGAACGGTTAGGAAAATTTCAATCCAAAACAATGGAGGGGATATTTGTTGGTTATGGATCAAACTCTCACGCCTATAGAGTCTACAACAAATCCAAAGGATGTGTTGTAGAAACTAGCGTGATGTATGATGAATTTAATGGCTCCCATGGGGAGCAAGTTGATCTAAGTGATGTAGGTCAAGAAGATCCCTCTCCAAATATTTGACCATTGGGTGTTCGTGCTCTTCTTCCAATGGAACAAGAACATCATGATCATGATGAATAAGATGGAAGTTTCTCTCATCCTCAAGTCACTTCAACACCCATACCTCCACAAGATCCTAGTGCTCAAACTATGCCCATTGTTCAGGATCAAGAAGAAGAACACGTGCCTCACCATGATCACACTCAAGAACAAGATCATCACCAAGAGCAAGAACAAGAAAATGCAATCATTGATGATGACCCTCAACAAATGCAACATGAAGAATAAGATCTTGTACCACACATTAATGATACATATGTTGAGGATTTAAATGATGGAAATAAAGTTGAACCTCATGAAACCCTGACCTCCATCATGCCACAAGTGGCCGATCGTGTCAATGTTTATCAAATTCTTAATGGCATATCGGAAGGTAGAGTCACTCATAAACAATTGACAAACTTTTGTGCTCAATTTTTGTTTGTCTCTAGTGTTGAGCCACTCAAGGTACAAGATGCATTGAGGGACAATGATTGGCTCGTTGCTATGCAAGAAGAGTTGAACAGTTTTAAATGCAACAAATTATGGTCATTAGTCAAAAGACCAACTAAGGAACACAATGTCATTGAAACAAAATGGATTTTTAAGAACAAGCAAGATGAGAATGGCATAATCATCCACAACAAGGCAAGGTTAGTGGCACAAGGGTACTCCCAAGTTGAAGGTTTGGACTTTGGTGAGACCTTTGCTCGCGTTGCCCGTCTTGAGTCTATTCACATCTTACTTGCTTATCCTAATTTCAATGGTATTACGTTACATCAAATGGATGTGAAGAGTGTTTTTCTTAACGGTCCTCTATAAGAAGAAGTATATGTATCACAACCACCTGGGTTTGTTGACCCCGATCACAAATACTATGTGTATAAACTTCACAAGGCTTTGTATGGCCTCAAACAAGCGCCGCATGATTGGTATGATCATCTTAAGAAGTTTCTACTCGATGATGGTTTTGTGAAAGGGGTGATCGATCCTACTCTTTTTACTAAGAGGGATAAAGGTGGTTTGATCTTATGTCAAATCTATGTAGATGACATCTAAGTTTGACATGACAAATGCTAAACCATGTAAGACATCCATGCCCACAAAACTTGTTCTCACTGAACACACCAACGGTATTCCTTTTGACCCATCTATTTACTGCTCTATGATTGGTTCATTGCTTTATCTTTGTGCATCTAGACCAGACATCATGTTAGGTGTAGGCATATGTGCAAGATTTCAAGCTTCCGCTAGGTAAAGTCATTATAAGGCGGTTAAGCATATTCTTAGGTACCTTGTTCACACCCTAAAGTTGGGTTTATGGTACCCCAAGGATGCAAAGTTTGACCTCATTGGGTACATTGATGCGGATTGGGACGGTGAAAAAGTGGGACGGAAGTCTACGTCCGGTGCATGTCAGTTTCTTGGACGCTCCTTGGTAAGTTGGTCCTCGAAGAAGCAGAATTGTGTCTCCCTCTCCAATGGCAAAGCTGAATACATTGCAATCGCAAGTTGTGCAACTCGCTATGGATGATGCAAACTTTGAAGGATTATGGTATCACCTATAGACATGTGCCTCTTTTATGAGATAATGAAAGCGCCATCAAGATTGATGAGAACCCTATTGATCACCCTCGCACAAAACACATTGATGTTAGGTATCACATCTTGAGAGATCATGTGCAAATGGGTGACATTGATATTTCTCATGTTGATACAGATATGCAACTGGCAGACATCTTCACCAAACCATTGTATGAAGCAAGGTTTTGTAAACTTAGGCATGAACTTGGTATCTTGGAGCTTGGTAACATTATGTGAAATATTGTACACCTACGTACACTTACTTCATGTCTTGTCTAGGTGTAGGCATGTATTTAGGGGGAGATATTCTATTCATGAGTTCTCTCACCCTATATATGATGCATAGATCACACGAACACTCTCAAATTTACTTTGTTCGCTTTGGTGACTAGGTGCTTTAAATGATGGGGTTGTGCTGATGGGATCAAGTTCATATCTTCATAGTGCCCTCCCACGTTTACTCAGACATAGTGGCTTAAACCACCACCCCCTTTCATAAACTTCGTTAAAGTTGTTTAGCTAGAGTCATCTCTATTAGACACAATATTGGGTGTTACATCTGTTAGGCTATCCTCCATCATCTCACTGTCATGTCACGGGTGTCAACGAAAACCGAAAATTCTCCCTGATTGCCTCTGTCTCCTATTTGCCCCTCTCGGACGTCCGACGTTTCTTGATCGTCCGACCCCTTGTTGATGTCCGGAAGTCCGACGTGTCTCGGTCATCTGATGTTTCGGCCCCCATAAAAAATCTGGAGGCCCGCAGGTCTGGGAATTTGACCTAACTCCCCGCGTCATCTCCCCTTTTCAGTCTCCTCCCTTGCGTCGCCAGGCCGCCGTCGGGCTCCCTCCGACTGCTTCTCCCGCCGGAGCTCCTCCCTTCTTGCGTCCTGAGGTAGACCTCCTCCTTCCCTCTCTTTTCCACCAACTCCGTCCTCGCGATTTTGCTCTCCGTGCTCAAAATTCATCATATTCAATATCTTAGGTGTTTCTCAAACGTGGTTGTAGGGGATTTTCTATGCCGAAGATCAAGCACTCCGCGCGCAAGAACCCCGTGGGTTCGTCCTCTCATGCCTCTGATGGTGTGGGGTCCAACGACTACCAAGAACGGGCTCGTCCTCTCAAGTGCCCCACCAAGCATCCGGTTCATGGAACCGTTTAATCCTCAGAGGCTTCCAACTATGAAGAAGAGATGGAGTATGATGAACAAGCTAAATTTGTTAGGATTCGCAGCAATTTTCCAAAGCCCGGTACTTGGAGGCTGTCATACATGCCTCCTCCACCTCCGGATCAGCCTCAAGGTGATGCTCGTCGCATCTCTCTTGAGCCCCTCCCTCTCTTGGTCGCGTGATAAAGGATTTCACCAAAGTTCCTAAATCTGCCTATCTTAAGTTTCATCGCGACACTGAATCAATTCTCCGTTTTGTGTGATTCCATGGACTCTTGTTTTTGCACAAATGTTCACGCATACATTTTCTCCACTGTCATTGTTCCCAAAGGTTTGTATGTTCATCATTATATTGACTTAGAGCATATTCACACTCATCTAGCAAAATATTCGGGTGCCATTAATCTCATTGAGTCTTCTGGTCTTGCTACACCATTTGCTTTTAAACATGACTTCAATCATGCTTCCATTCATCAGTTCTATGCCACTTGTTTCTTTAGTCCAAATAAGACCGTCACTTGGATGACTTCCGACACCGAGCTCTCAGCCTATTATGCTCAGTTTGTCGCCGCTCTTGGCTTTCCCGACACCGGTTTTAAAATCCATAAGAGTGATCCAAATCATGGACCTAGAACCATTGAAGCATGTGGCTATCCTTTAAAAGGCATTGATGATCTTGATGAAGAGGAAAAGGGCAAGGATCTCAATCAAGTTTCAATTTGGAGGTATTCTTTCTTCATTATTTTTCAGTGTGTCATTCGCACCATCTATCCCAAGACGGGTGACAAGGGAACATGTAGCGGATATTGCATCGATCTCATGACTCACCTTAATGAACATCCTAAAGGGAAAATCAATGTTCCTCACTTCTTATGGCATGAGATTCACCTTGCTAGTTTTCAATACAAGTGAGCCTTTCCTCATGCTCCTTTTATTCAGGCTCTCATTGAGCATGTGCCCCCTTTTCCATTGCTCGAACTCATGTGCATCACAAATGGGTCATTCCCCCTCACAAGGCAGATGATTGGGTTCCCAAAAAATCATCATCCGCTCCTTCTCGGCGGGCTGCTGCTCAGTCTCGTTCTATCTCATCTGGCTATGCCTCTTTCGGTCGCTTTGCTCGTTTTCTTGGGCAAGCCCATTCTTCCAAGATGAAGGCTTTCACTTTTCAGTGCTCAGAAAACCATGATGTGGTCACTTGCATGATCTCTTCTAAGAATGCTCTAAAGTCTCGTCTAGAAATTCTGGAGCAACTGATGTGAGTGAGGATGAGGGTCCTCCTACCGACTCTGGTTTTCCTTCTAGCCCTGAGTGGGCTGATTTCCTTAACGAGCCAGGTGGCAGTGGCACCCATGGTGATGATGATGATGATAGTAATCTCTGAGTACATGGTTGCTTGTCCTAGTACTTGATGTCAAAGGGGGAGGAGATTATCTTAGTATTCGACTTGTTTGTCCTGTGTCCCTTTTATGATATGCTATCCTTAATGTGATGCTATTTATGGATGATGGATCATTATGCCTCATATGAGTGATGTGTTATCATGATACATTCTAATTCCCTATTGATCTATATTATATTTTAGATGCACTCATTATCAAGTAAGGATGAACTCCCGACCATAATTATTTTACTATGCATATAATAAGGGGGAGCCCTATAACTAATCTCTCCCAAGTAACGTAAGCCTACTTTCCATTCGAGAGCTATATGTATGTTTTCATCAACTACCAAAAAGGGGAGACTGAAAGTACAATCATGCCCTTAATTATATTTTGATGTTGTTGACAACATACATATTGGAAACTAATCATCTTCATCAAGTGTATCTCAGGTTTTGTTCCCAATAGAGTGTTGTGTGGATCGTGACTATCATGTCTAGGATGCTTAAGAACGAAGAAACAAGACAAAGTGTTCTATCATTTTATTTATCATTATTGAGTATAGGGACCCCACACTATTAAGAGGGGATCACTGGGTCTCACAAGAAACTTTGCTCAAAAATCTAGGAAATACCTCTCTCTCTATTTCCCTTATGGTTGTTCTGCTCTTGTCCGGAAGACCGGTGGTTCTCAGTTGTCCAGGCGCCGGATGACTGACGTCCTCGAGAAATCTTGAGCCGGCCATCAGATCCAAATCCTCGGATTTCTGGTCCCTTCGGTCGTCCGAGGACGTCCGGGTACGGTCGGTAATCCGTCGCCACTCATGAGATCGAAATTGTCGGACTTCCGACCCCTTCCGGACAACCGTGCCCCGGACGGCCAACGTCCTTCGGACGTTCGTATGTTGTTCACTATTTCCACCAGATGTTGTGCTGAGCTCCTCCTTCCTCTTTCTTCAAACGAAGGACCTACGTCCGACGTCCGACCCCTCGTGGCTGTTCGGACGGCCGAGAACTGCCGGACGTCCGGCAACTGCACAACATAGGTGGCTCCAACGACCATTTTTCTATCAACACTACGTATAGTCTTCTCCCACCTCATGTGGGGGTTGTCCAACACAATCAAAAGATTCCAAGAACACCTTTCTCTCTCACTCCCATTTGTCTACACCAAATCCTAGATCCCAAGTGCATATGTGAGTCCCTTTGAGTGTTGTTCCAATCAAAAGATAGATCGTCTCCCTCTCCTCCTCTAAACCAAATCTATTTGTGATTTGAGCAAGTTTTGAGAAGTTCCCGTGATCTTGTTACTCTTGGAGGTTGGAGACTCCTAGGCGGTAGGATGGAGAGGAGTCAAACCTTTGTGATTTCCCCCAGAAAGTTTGTGAGGGTTTGGAGGCCACCTCAAAGGCCTATGACTAGTGGTTGAGAAACGCCTTCGTGGTGTTGTCTCAAGGAGAGAATAGGGTGAGCCTTCATGGCGTTGGTGTGCCTTCGTGGTAAGATCCACCTCTCTAAACGGTGACGTAGCTTCCCTCCAAGGAAGTGAACATTGGCATACATCCTCGTCTCTCGGAGTTGCGGTTATCCCTAACCCTAACTCCCTACTTGTTACTTGTCTTCGAGTACTTACTAATGCTTTATTATCTCCTACTGGTTGCCGTGCTTGGTACACATAGCTTAACCTTCATCCTTGTAATTGTTAGGCTCGCTTTCATATTCCACAATATTTCCTAAAATTGCTAAATGACGATTAAATTTTGTAATTGTACCTATGCCCCTCCTCTATGTCCATCTCGATCCCTTTGAGCTTCACTTATATCTTTTTAGCTTAGTAGTTTCTCTAGTACATCACTTATATCTTTCTTAGCACGGTGGCGTTTAAATTTTATAGAAATATTTGCACTCTCCTTCTTCACTTATATTTGTTTGAGAGTTAAAAAAGTAACTGTCATTTGCGTGAGTCATAAATCTTGTCCAAAAATAATAGGTATTCAATGAATGATAATCAAAACCATCATGTAACACATATAGAGAAATTGTGGGTTAATGATATTATGTGGTAATATGAAAAGGTGTGAGTGTATCATTGTTGATTCATGGAAGTACCGGTAAAAAGAGGTGTTAATTTCTTGTTTGTCTAAATATTAAAAAGGCATGGCAGGGATTTGTGAGCATTTATATTCCCCATTAAAATCCTAGTGTTGCTTCGAGTCAGAGTCTTGTGATGGTTAACTCCTCCCAACCCTCTCCCTCGGGGCATGCAGATAGTGCTTTGATTTGTGCTATAACTAATAAAAATCATCAATTAGTATATGAGTTCTTCATGACTAATGTGAAACCATGGACATATCCGATCTCACCTCCTCATATTTTGCTAACCTCTCCGGTACCGTGCATTGCCCAGTCTCACCCCGAGGATCGGTGTAAATTTTGCCGGTGCATCCAAACCCCGTGGCATGATACGATCTGTCACACATAATCCTTCCTATATCATCCTCGAAACAGCCACCATACCTACCTATCATGGCATTTCCATAGCCATTCCGAGTTATATTGACATGCAAATTCCACCGTTACATCATATGCCTAGTTCGTTCATCATCATATTGCTTTGCATGATCATATATAGCTGACATAACATTTGTGGCAAAATACACCATTAATTACATTGCTGATATATGTCATGCTAGATCATTGCACATCCTGGTACACTACTAGAGGCATTCATATTGAGTCATATTACATCTAGTTCTTCATATCGAGCTTTCATCTAGTTGTACGTAAATAAAAGTGTGATGATGATCATTATTGGAGCATTGTCCCAATGAGGAAATAAAAATATGGGAGGCTAAATGATCCCACCATAAAAATAAATACTTGAAAAAATGACAAAATAAAAAAATGAATGAGAAAAAGAGAGAGAGGGGACTTTTCTACTATCCTTTACCACACTTGTGCCTCAAAGTGGCACCTTGTTCTTCATGTAGAGGGTCTCATGATATGTTGTTTTCATATGCTAGTGGTAATAATATTTACATTATTATAAAAAGTCTTGCATATTATGATGATAGGCTTCGTCAAATGCCCAAGGTCTTCATGAGCAAGCAAATTGGATGTACACCCCCACTTAGCTTCATTTGAGCTTTCATAGAATTACATCTCTAGTGCATCATTTGCATGGCAATCCCTACTCCTTGCATTGACATCTACCGATGGGCATCTCAATAGCCTGTTGGTATGCCTACTTGATGTGAAACTATCTTCTCCACTTTTTAACCATTTCATATCTACCACCATATTCTGTTCCACCCTTATGCTATGTCCATGGTTCACGCTCATGTATTGTGTGAAGAATAAAAAGTTGATTCACATTGAAAAAGTACAATCCAATTGCCTGACTTCGACACCATGGTGCTTGAAATTTGTATTAATGTGGTGAAGAAGGGGCCATGCCTTGCTAATATGAAAGATGAATGGGGGTAAACATTCTTTTAGGATCGTATACTTTGAAAGATTGGTGATTTTGTTGCTTATGGTTATAAATATTACTATGTTTATATTTGTTGATTCATGTTTTCTCAATGAGAATGCATGCATAAGATTACATATTGGGTAGCATGTCACATTAAAAATTCTGTTTTTATAAATAAGCTTGGGGATGCTTGATACGTGTCCAATGTATCTATAATTGTTTATTGTTCCATGCTGATATATTATCATCCTAGGATACTTTTTGGGTCATAATTTACCAGTTTATATTATTTTTGAGCACTAACCTATTGACCTAGTGCCCAATTCTAGTTCTTGTTTTCTTTGTGTTCTTTACTTTCCTGGTTTACTTTACTAAACAAAGTCCAATTGCCCCGAAACATTTCTATGATTTTTCTAGATCAAAATAAGACCAGAAAGCTCTAGGAGGAGGCCGGAAGCCACACAATGGAGGCACAAGCCAACAGGAGGTGCCCTCGTGATGATGTGTGGGTAGTTCACCAGAGACCTACGAGTCCATAGTTAGTATCTAGATGGCTATCTCTCTCTCCTGATCTTCAATACAATGATCATTGCATCTTCGCTTTGATCTATCCGATGTAATTATTTTGTATGGTGTATTTGTTGGGATCCGATGAATTGTGGATTTATGTTCAGAATATTCATGAAACATATCCGAGTCTTCTGCAAAATTATTATGATTCTTATTTGCATGATTATTATAGCTTCGTAATTCTCTCTAATCTATTGAATTACTTTGGCCAAGCAGTTTGGTATTTCTTCACTTAGAGGGGTGCGTTGTAGTGGGTTCAACCTGACGAGTTTTTATATCCCAGTGACACAAGAGGACAAGTTGCGTATTTGTGTTGCTTCCACTAAGGATAATACAATGGAGTTTACTCATATTTGTTGAGTTTATTTTGTCTACATCATGTCATCGTTCTCCACACATTACTCTATTTGTCATGAACTTGATACATAGAGAGGCAAGCATAGTAGCGCTCTTGAAGTGGAGTAATAGTAGTAGATGCAGGCAGGAGTGAACCTATTTTCTTATGGACATGATGCCTAGCTATATACACATGATCATTGCCATGAAAATCGCATAACTATCTGTTATTCTATCAATTGCCCAAGAGTAATTTGTTTACCCACCATATGTTGCCTTCATGAGAGATGCCGCTGGAGAACACTAGGTCCCAGGGTCTATTCACTTATATATTCAGAAAACTTATAATTACCTTGTTGTTCTTATTTTCTTTTTATCTTATTTTGCAAGTTACAATTCTCTACAATTATCTATAGACCTCATTTGTTTGCAAATAACGAGATCAAGGGGACTGACAACCCTCTTACCCGTGTTGGGTGCAATTTGTTTTCCCTTTTGTGTGAAGCCGCTGAAGACGGTTGAGGATTGATATTCCTATTGGTTCGATAAACCTTGGTTTCTTAACTGAGGGAAATACTTACCCGTATTGTGGTGCAATTACCTGTTCCTCTTCATGGAAAACCCAACGCAGATCGTAAGTATCAACCTCACAGACCCAGTGCTTGAGCTGCATGTGGGAGGAGTTCAAAGATTTGCCTTCGTCAACTCTTGGTCTTCAGATCCTTCTTCATGTTCGTCCTCATCCACAATCCTCGTCACCAGACTTCTTGGCTCGGCCCCTAGTAGGCTTATCTTTTTATTGCTTAGCCTTGCTGGGGAGACCGGCACGGCCATCGTGGTTCTTCTTGCTAGAACCACCAGCACCATCGTAGACTTTCTCCTTGTTGGGCCTCATGTACTCTTGCTTCTGCTTCTCGGCAAGCTGGTCTACTTGGCGTCATTTGGTGATGTTGTGGTCCTTGGTGAGGTGGATCTTGAAGTCTACCGGCCTTTTCTCCTCCCACGGCCTTGTTGTCCCCAGAGCAAGCGAAAACTTCCTTGCCGAACCCCTCTACAACCATAACCACCTTGCCTTTGCGCTTTAGATTACACTTTTGGCCCTTCGCCTTGGAGGCTGGTGCATCTTCGTCATTAGAATCAACCTCTGCACCAGCGTCCTCCCCGGGGAGCCTTCTTTCTTCTTCAGCACATGCACACTTGTTCACAAAGGAATAGAGCTCAGCGACATCCCATGCCTTGTTGATGTGTAACAACGGTTACGCCTGGCGGGATCTAGACCGACCACATAGACCAACACTAGTCTTTCATGCACACTTTGTCCTTACTCATGCACACCGGGGAGCAACTTCCCCTTCAGTCACCCATCCTAGAATCTCTCCAAGCCAAGCACACTTAACTTTGGAGTTCTTTTTGAATGGGCTCCTGAAAAAAAGGAATTCCTTGTTGATATGAGTAGTCTACCATTCCTATTAAGCCAGGCTCTCACATACACCCCCACTGAAAGGAACCCGTCGGCCCATCAGGAATGTTCCCTCTTGGCACACGTATGTGTGTCCATTCCGGCACATGTGACATGTCGTGAGCCACGACGGGCCACACGTGCAATGCACCACATGCCCACGTACCTGACCTACGCATGTCCGTTTAACCGCAAGGGCCGACTTTGATACCAATTGTAACGCCTTGTTAAGCCTGGCGGGATCTAGACTAGCCTCATAGATCAACACTAGTCTTTCCTGCGCACTTTGTCCTCACTCGTGCGCAATCCGGAGAAACTTCCCGGTCGGTCACCCATCTAAGAATCGCTCCAAGCCAAGCACGCTTAACTTTGGAGTTCTATTCGAATGGGCTCCCGTGTGAGCTCGATAGAAGAGGTGTTTAGAGGGGGGGTGAATAGACTACTTGCATAACTCCTAGACTTTTCCCAATTTTAGTGGTTGACAGATTTTAGCATTCTAACAAGTCTAGTGCACCCTACACATGCTAGTGAATAAATATGGCATCGGAAAGTAAAGACTTTGCACATGTAGCAAGGAGTAGTGTTTAGGAAGATCATACGCAAAGAACTTGACACGTCGATTTTTGGCATGGTTCCAATAGGTGGTGCTATTGTACGTCCATGTTAGTGGAGACTTCAACCCACGTAGAGTAACGACTGCAAGAGTCCATGGAGGGCTCCAGCCACAAGGGATCCACTAAGAAGCAGCCTTGTCTATTTCACAATGGCTTCCGTCCACACAGGACTAGCCTCACTCATGGTAGATCTTCGCGAAGTAGGCGATCTCCTTGCCCTTACAAACATCTTGGTTCAACTCCACAACACGAAATAGGAGGCTCTCAAGCAACACCTAACCAATCTAGGAGGCACCACCCTCCAAAAGGTAATAGATGTGGTAGAACAATGAACTCCTTGATCTTGTGCTTCAACAGATAGTATCATCAACACTCAATCACTCTCTCTCAGATTTGGCAGGGGTAGGAGAGATTGATCTTGTGCAAAGCAACTTGGGGAGGGTAGAAATCAAGGTTCAAATGGTTGGAATGGAATCTCTTGATCTCAACACATGAGTAGGTGGCTCTCTCTCAAAATATGGATCTGGCAGGTGTAAGTGTGTTTTGAGTGCTTCCTCTGTGAATGAGAGGTAGGTGGAGGGGTATATATAGGCATATCCCAAAATCCAACCATTACAACATTATTTTCGAACTCGGTGACACCGAAATGAATCTCGGTGGTACTGAGTTGCACTAAATGTGGAAACTTCTGAATTCTGGATGATACCGACATCAGAATCTCGATGGTACCGATACGATGACCTAGACTGGTTTCCAAATCTCGGTGAGATCAATTTCAAACTCAAAGATTCTGAAACTTTAAATCTTATCAACAGAAATTTGGTCACACAATCTCGGTAGTACCTATAGGAATATTGGTTGTACCGAGATGGTGAGTTTGGCATAGGATTTGTCTGACTGTAAAATCGGTAGGGCTGAGTTGGAAATGTTGGTGGCACCAATTTTGCTCGTGTTGCTTGGGACAAATATATTTTGTGGGAGAATGGGTGATTATTTTTGGTGGCTATCTCTAAGAACTTGAGTAACCAATTCATCATAATACCTCATCCCCTTTTAATAGTATTGGCTTCCTATGGACTCAAAGTGATTTCTCACAAATATAAAATGTAGAGTCTTTTTGCCTGAAGCTTGATCCAGTCCTATCCTTCCTTCATCAAGGGGCATCTCCTTAGAATCCTTTAGCCAAAGCTCTCTGCATACCATACCTGAAATATACTAGATAAAAGTGTTACTCCAAGAGACAATGTATGTTGTCATGAATTATCAAAACCGCCAAGCGAGCATATGTGTTTTCATCCCAGAAAAGAAGGAATTCCTTGTTGATATGAGCAGTATATCATCCTCTCATTGCTTACTCTCTTACGGAACACAGCAATCACTACGGCACGATGGATGACACGGATGTTGTGATGCACACGGCTGAATCTCTGGATGTACTTGCGGAGGTACTCGCCATTTCTTTTGGGGAGTACATGTAGGTCACTAGGCTGCCCTGGGGTTGTGACCCTCATGGTATGCACCAATTAACTGGTTGCATAGATATACCCAAGAAGAAATGGACCCTTCCAACAATTTCATGAAGCAACTCCTCACACGGGGCTTGAGCGCCAACAGGAAGTATTTAGCAAACACTTTCTCATCTTGTCCCCCGGCAGCCTGTACCGCAATTATGTATATGCCAACGAATTGTGAGGGACTGATCATGCCATCGTATTTGTGTGGTAGCTCAAGCTTGATGACCCGACTAGAGAACCAGTGGATTTTCCATAGCTCTTGGGTGAATGCTGGACAACCTAAGGTAGCCTTCCGGGCACCCCAGGCTCTGGCTCATTGACGGCTGGGTCCGCACGGTCGTTTGATTGGCGATGCGTCTCCTGTCGCCTCTTGATGGTGGTGCGAGCATCCTCCTTATGCTTGTCCTTCAAGACCTGTCGTTGATCTTGCTTCTGTCGCGGGTCCGTCGATGCATAGGACACCTCATCCTGCACGTCAGTCTGGCGGGATGGTTGTTGTTGTTGTGGGGGCGACTGCACCGTTGGTGCCCAACCCACGTGCATCCGGCAGCGGTCCCTGCTGGAGCCACATGGCGCGCTCGTGAGGGACCCGCCACCTACGACTTGTCGCAGTTCACGAAGCTCAGCAGTCTCCGTATGGTCGCCCACCATTTTTCCATATTCTGTGGCGCTAGGAAAAAATTTAGCAACAGTCGGGCCTGCGCCAGGACTTCCACCGTGGTCTTGGGCATGGAGAAGCGTCGAGGCACGGAAGGTGCTCCTACTCACGATAGTGCCGGGAGGAGTGCTTTCCCATCCCGCCGCAAGCTGCAGGTTCTCACGAGGAGGTTGACAATGAGCATGGTCCTACCGCGCCTTTAAAGTGGCGCGCTCGGGTCCTGTCCGTGCACTACCCGTGGTCATCTCCGTGCGGGCGCTAGTCCTGGTTTCCTTGTGAGGGGCGCGATGGAGGTCCCGTTGCCGTTCTCGTCATTGCTGCAGCCGCTGTTTCCACAACACTATCCCCGGTTGCCGCAGGCACGTGTGGCGCCACCATGATGACAGGGTCCAGGTTGCGGCTCAAGAAACTCCACGCGGTGTTGCGGCTGCGCTCACCAGTACGGTGAGCACAATGGCCACCCCCGTCTCCGTCGCGTGCAGCGACCTATGATGGAAGCTTGGACGAAGACGGGATGGTTGCAGATGTGCCCTTGGCCTGCTTGGGAGCCATGGACATCGATGAAGATGTTGGTGAAGGCACACATGAGTTGATGAAGGTTAGTGCATGCGATTTCCCCCTACCCAGCGCGCCAAAGACATCGGGGTACGACAATGTATGTGACCAACGAGGTCCCTTTCGTAGGTTCATGGTGGGGTAACGCAGGCACAAAGAGCATCATCAACCATGTACACACTCGGGGTTTAGACATGTTCAGGCCGCTCGGGAGCAAAAAAACCATACGTCCTGTGTTTTGTGGATTATATTGGTCCAAGTACAGTAGCGTGACAGCCCGACAAGAATGCTTGAGGAGTGCAGCTACGCGTGCAAATGGACAAGTTGTCGATCTTTGTAAAGGTAGCCCTGGACCTCTTTTTATAGGTCAAGGGGTTACTAGAGTGGCTAAAATGGTCTTTACATGGGGTGAATAGTGGATCCTATAGCTGCCAAAACTACTAACAAGAGCTACAGTGGTAAATAATTAACCCTTGCGGATTAGGACAGGCGCATTAAATGTGTCGTGAGGTGTCACGCTCGCGATGTCTTCTAGCAAGGATTGTGTCTCCTTCTGTGTCGTTCTCCCAACTACCTCTTATTATCTTGCCACGCCGAGGGACGGGTGTCATTAAAGCTACTATAAACCCTTGGGCGGCCACGCATCTCTCACAAGGCTCACCTAACCACCTGCGCGCTCGACACTTTGCTGATTTTGACAATCATCCTATTGAGGTGGAGCGCTGGAGTGGTAGTGGAGTCGTTCCGGTCATGGTGGCTATCGGATCTTCTTCAGCTGTAAGGCGTCTTGCCCGTGGTTTGGCCTTGGTTCTTGGCGCTGTGTTGGCTATATTGTCTTCCCGCAAGACATGTCGGGTAGGAGGCCGCTGCCGTCCGTGCACAAGCCATGGTACTATGGGACATGTTCTTTAGTACACCGAGACTTGCATTGGTTTTGAATCAACTACATGTTTGCAGATGGCCCAAGTCAAGCCGCTCGAATAACTTAGAGGGAAATACCATACTACCATACCACATCATAACCATTTTAATGTATGTTAACACATAAGATAAATTATTATCCACCCCTAGCTATTTAAGCATGGCATGAGCAACTATAATCTCTAATTGTCATCATAAACATGTTTACTCATAATATATTGAATCAATATTGAACGAGCTAAACATATTTATAAAAACGGAGAATAAGAAGAGTCCATACCAGCTTCCTTTACCATGATCCCTTCATAAATTATCGTCATTGTTGCCTTCACTTGCATGACCGAATGATGTGATAATAATAATAGTCCAAGTGTGTCGTGGACTAAGCTGGAATCGGCGAAACTATTTTTGCAAAGGAGAAGACAGGGTAATATTGGCTCTTTGTTAAATCAATATAAATACACATGAGAGCCACTGAATATTTTCATCGTGGTCTTCTCCTTTCAATGACTCAACAAAAGAAAAAGAAATTCAGAGAAACAGACTGAAATATTTTTGGAGTTTTTAGTTTTTAAGAAGAAACCAAATAAACAAAGTAAAAAAATGAGAAAAAAATATGTGCATGGGAAAAGTTGCCAACATGCAAAGGAAATCTTTTTGGGTTTTCTTTTAGTACTGAAAACTAACTAAACAAGAAAGAAAACCGAAAAGAAGCAAGAAATATTTTTGGATTTTCCGAGTTTTTCAAACACACAAGAAGAAGAAAAAAGATAAAGATAACATGGATATACAATGAAAGTGGATGAACGCCGACAATTGATATGAAGTGTGTGAACATGAATCTAATTTCGATGAGAAATACATACTCCCCCAAGCTTAGGCTTTTTCCTGGCTTGGTGATCACCATTCGTAGTAGCCATCTGTTCTAGGAGGAAAGTAGTTGGAATGAGGTACTTGAGTGTCCCAAGAATGAGCCACGGCATCCGCCTCAGCCAACTCGTTCCAATAAATAATTATATCTAACAGCATAATGACATATCCACTCCTGGCATGATAATCAAACAAAGATGGTGTTGGTAACAGAATAACATCGTGAGTGTTCTCTCTATATACCACATTATAATGAATCTGGTGCGGAGGTTGAGGTTCATTAGTAAACTAGTGTTCTAACATAGACTGGTGATCTAGATAAACCTTAGGTAACAAGTAATCAGTGGGACATATATTGATTTCAAATTGTTTTGCTAAACGAGTGGCATAAATACCACCATGGATCTTTCCACTAGACCGATTACCATGAGAGCAGCGTGCAACGATAGCTCCTAAGATGAATGTATCATCCCCAAATAATGCATGGCATAAGACGGGAAGGGTGGGGACACTGAGTCCGCCACCCTACTCCATAGCAGTTAAACATTTTCCTATAAATAAAGCCAAGTAGTGCACAATAGGAAAATGCAAGCTGGTGGCTCTAGTGTTTGATATGACCCTAGTGTCACCCATAGTCAAAGTACGGAGGAATCCCTCAAATTCCTCCAATTTAGGTTCACATATTCCCCTGTCAGAGGGAATCAAGCATATTTGGAAGAACTAGATGAATGGTAATTCAAAGTGTTAAGCATATAAATCAAAGCTTACCATCGGAATATCAAGCCTGTGCAGAAAATAGAAATTTTCAACAAAGGAATTGGTGAGGAGATAGTATTGATCACACTCATCTGCGAGGAAGTTGGTTAGCCCGACATTTGCAATGAATTGCATGAACTCTTGGTACAACCCTACTTTAGTCATGAATGGCGTATGTGGCCATTCACACAGCCTAACCTCTGTGTTGTGAGAGAGGTGGATGTCTTGGTGCTGAACACTCCCAAGAACTCAGTTGGGACTTCGGCTCGAAGAACTCCTCAAAAGAGTTTCATATTCCTATGAACAAATTCCAGAAATTTTTGGGACACAAAATTATGTCAATAAAACTTTTAAAACTGATAGTGGGTACTCATATAGATGCCTAGAGGCCATATCAAGCATTCATACTACTTGGAAATCGAATAATTTAACATACAACACTACAAGAAATATGCTCATACATGACGTTTTTTAAGATGTCGTTGATGAATTCATCATAAATCTATGACGATTTCATCCGAGATCGTCGTAAACCGTTTGAGGGGATCAAATCTACATATAAAGTACGATTATGTGAGTCAAAAACGTCGTAACCGCATAAGATGAGATCGTCATAACTTTTATGACGATTATAAAAATGTCATAACATGTTCTAACTATGTTGACATGTCACTCGTGCGTCCATTCTATCCCACCTAATCCTAGTATGTGAAGGAACCTACTATTATATCATTCCAAAAATTCTTGAAAAATTCTCATAAATACTTTGGATAATATATTCCTCAAATATGTGAAAACCCTTCCTTCCATAATTCAAAAATAATTCTGCAATATTCATTTCCTATTCTGTTCAGAATAGCACTTTGTGAAGCAAGTGCTATTTCTATTTCTTTGATTACCCTCATATTTTTGGGGCACTCTTTCCGATCCAAATCATTGCCTTATGAAAACTTTCGTAATGATTTTCCTAGTAAATCTTTCTCAGCAAATTTCCAAAGTTTGTGTGAATGTGGTCATTACATTGATCATTTGGCTTGAAAGCCATGAATCTTCACACATGATAGCCCATTTCTAAGAACACTTTTTAAAATAACCGTCGTATTACAAGTTTATTTTTTTTCCTGTTAACTTTGTCACATATAATGACACAATGCAATGGTTTTCCATTTTTTTTTGAATTTTTCATGGCCATTTCAAAATGCGGTCAAAAGAGCAGGTATGACCGTTCCTATCTAGTGGTTGAATCTTGGAAATATTTTGGTGTTTCTCTGATTAAATAGATACTTGTGTACCTAGAAATGATTTTTGGTAAAAAAAAAGAGCAAACTATAATGTAGCTGCAGTTCAAATTTGACCCGCTTCCAGCTGATTCAACGAATACTTGTCTTTTTCACGAGAGGTCGATAAAAGCCTTTAACACACAACCATTTGGTCAGTTGTACATTAAATATGTCCTAGTATGTTAGAAAAATGATTTGGTCCAATTTTGCAACAAATATATGGTAGGTCCTTCACAAAAAAACTCATTTTGGGTACTCGGAAAATGGAAAATGAATTTTCCGTCCAAAGAAAATGAAAACTTTCTTAGGTAACATTGTTTGCCATTCCAATACGCATCCGTGTGCACAATATGAGATCATTTCAACAAACTATGTCATGAATGTGGCCATAAGATTGATCATTTGGCTTGAAAGCCATGAATCTTCACACATGATAGCTCATTTTTTAGAACACTTTTTAAAAATAATTACAGTATTACAAGTTTATTATTTTTCCTGGTAATTTGTTCACGTAGAATGACACATTGCGAAGGTTTTCCAATTTTATTTTTTTTTGAATTTTCATGCCCGTTCCAAAATGCGGTCAAAATGGTGGGCATGACCGTTCCTAGCTAGTGGTTGAATACTGGAACATTTTTGGTGTTTATCTGATTAAATAGATACCTACCTACCTAGAAATTATTTTTGAAAAAAATCATGAGCAAACTATGAGGGAGCTGCAGTTCAAATTTGACCCGTTTCGAGGTGAATCGGCATCAATTTGTCTTTTTCAGAAGAAGCGGATAAAATCTTTTAACACTCAACCTTTTTGTCAATTGCACATTGAATATGGCATAGTATTTTAGAAAAATGATTTGGTTCAATTTGACAACAAATATATGGTAGGTCCTTTACAAAAAAACTCATTTTGAGCACTCGAAAAATTCTGATTGGTGAAATCTGCTATGGCATGAATCGATGACGTGTCAAACATCCATCCATCCGTATATCCATCCATCCGTCTATCCACCCATCGGCCCACCAAACCTAGGCTTCGCTCCACTACCACCACCACCACCATTGCTCTATCTTCCTCCTCCCCACACCCCCACCCCCCCCCCTCCAAATCCCAGATCCACCCAACGAGCCCTGAATCAACAAGCTTAGGGTTTCCTCGCGCGCCAACAATGCAGAGCTCGCTCGCCCCGGCCTCCGCCCCCGCCTCCCTCGCCGCGGGCCCGGGGCTCCACGGGCGCGGGTTTCCTCGCTCGGCCCAGGCCAGCGCCGGCGGTGAGATGCCACGGCGGGCCGGCGGCGTCGTCGTGAGCGTCGGGATGGGCCCCGTTGATGCCATTCACGGGGAGGCACCCAGAGGCGAGGAAGCCGGCGTGGCTGCGGTAGCGGGCCGCGCAGGGGGACAAGTACGCCAGGCTCAGGGAGTCGCTCGGCGAGCTCAAGATCAACACCGTTTGCGTTGAGGCCCAGTGCCCCAACATCGGAGAGGTACTTAGAATCGATCCATCTTCTTGCCACGGAGCCGCCGTGTTCGTGGCTCGGGTGTATGTTTTCAGCGATTCGGTGATCATTTTGCCTGCTGCAGTGCTGGAACGGGGGCGGCGGCGCCGACGTGGAAGGGGATGGCATCGCCACCGCGACAATCATGCTCCTCGGTGACACCTGCACCAGGGGATGTCGGTTCTGCGCCGCCACTGTAACGGAGTCCGTCAGGCAGGGTAGGGATGATAAGATTGAACTACTGAATTACTGATTCAGAGGAGTTGCCGTGCTTTTTTGTTTCTGCACACAACTATGGGTTGCAGAGCATAGGAGATTCGGTATAATCTCCTTTCTGCTGCTGAAAGATTAGTCTGAACATCGTTTTTCCAAAGGGTGTGCATCATCAGGTTCGCCTTAGTTCCCGTCTGCCTACTAGTATGTGCTAGGAGTATTTTGTAAGCATACCAGTATGTACTAGTTGTCATAACTTGACTCGTCGTTCTTGATTTATTTCCGTCCTGTCACCCGTTGATTCCTCTCCAAATGCAAAGTTCATTTCCTTGGGCCAGCTGACACCATGGTTAACCGGTAACTGCTCTCCTTGTGCAAAAATCCTTGGGCCAGCTGACACCATGGTAAATTTCCCCAAAAATTACACCATCGCAATCTAGTACAATAGTTGCCTAACATCATGGATAAAATGGATCACACTAGTTGCAAGGATAACCAACTGACATGAAGGAGTATATGATGTTAAAAACAACATTTGAACAATCATGAGATTATTACACCACTTTTGGCTTGAGGTAAAAAACCAAAAATATGGACTGTAAGAGCGGTTTGCATCTGATGTTCTTGTTCACGATTAGTATTATTTTTTGGCCGTAGTGGGAGAGCAGTTCGCAAGTTGCCTAGCTAGCAGGAGCTTTGATTTACGTACATGTCAAGAACAAATGGCGCCCTACCAAGTCAACCACATCGTTTCACAACATGCACCTGCGGATTCCTTCTTTTTTTCAATTAAATATCAACTCCCCACTGCTCTGCTGATTTTGTTTATAGAAGATTTACAGAAAACGTTTCATTCATATAAAATCACAAGATCACCTGTAGCCAAGTGGAGTATGATTCAACGTTTTCATATTTTCTCGATCAAATATCACAAGAAACATGCTAGCATATCAGAGTTTTCATATTTTCTCGATCAAACGTGCCCAGGACCGAAACAAAATGGCCGAAGGCGATTTTACACAGATTATTCAAGTACATTATAGATATCCAGTCTGTTGATTATTCTGTAGTACATTATTTGACACAGTACCAAGTATATTATCCAGACTTGTTGTACCTTTTTGCAGTTGTGATAACCCACAGAGGTTGGTCAATCCAAATTATATGTGCTGATCATCTTTGTCTTCTTCGTTGCTTTGTAGGAACTTGCAGCTAAGACTATCTATAAGGAGAGATGCATTGCTATAGACGATGGAGATAGTTGGCCAAGTACCAAGAGCAAGGTATACCTCCTTCTCTGGTTCCCATTTTCCATTTCAGATCTGATGCTCCGTATGCATATGTTTTCTCTTTCCGATAAGTTTCTTCAGAGATTTTAGATGCATGCATATGTGCAAACCGGCTTGGTCAATGTTCAGTTTAGTACGATGATGAACACTACAGACGTAATAGAGTATAGTAGCACTACTTGGATATGTTTTGGGTGGTGGTCTGGTCTCTAATCACTGTGCAAAGTGTCGCTGCAATAGTCATCTAAGATTATCTTTTGCATTAACCCACTATAGAGTGTTAGACACACCCGCATGATAAGATTGTTTCTGACTTCCTGTCACCATGACATTTTTCTCTTCTTCCAAGTACTACAATTTGACCAGCCACATGACCAGATCAATTAGAAGATTGTTAGGCCTATATATCTTATTCTTATGCATCAATCCACTTTAGACACACATTAGAAGATTGTTCATGTCATCAACGCGTCACATGAATGACATGACCAGTGCTCAACAGTTTATTTCCAAAGTACAATTTGACCAGATTATATACTCTAATAATGTTCCAAGTGAGATTTGACCATTCCTTTCCTCATACTCTCTATTTCTTTCTTTGTTTGTTTGATATTGATTGATTGATTGATTCATTGATTTATACCGCATCTCTTTACTTGTCTGTCTGTCACAAGGATGCATATCGCTTCATCACCTATATTCATATACTTGTTTGCTAACATTCCTTTCCTCATACATACATACAGATACATGATCAGGATGGTGCGCACATATCTTTTGCTGCCACAAGCTGAAAGGATTACATGTCGTTTGTGGTTCTCAGTCCAGGAAGAAGAAGGCGGTGCACAAGACGGCTACCACGAAAGACAAGCGGCTGCAGAGCACGCTCAAGAGGGTGGGCGTCAACACCATCCCGGCCATCGAGGAGGTCAACTGAGCTTAACCAGGTGCATTCATTCTTGTTCTTTCTTGTTCATCTTGTGTATTGATGATGTATATAGACATACTTTAAAATATAGATTCACTAATTTTGCTCCGTATGTAGTCCCCTAGTGAAATATCTAAAAAGACTTATATTTAGGAACGGAGGGAGTATATGCTTAAGATGTGAATTAAAACGGGTAACAGAAACATACTGCCATTATATGGTCTGATAGTCTCTTATCTAGACAAAAGTCTGGCTGGTCAAGTAAAATGAAAACCAAGTCAAACCGAGAGAGCAGGGTAGCATTCATCTTTAAATTCCCATTCACTGTTTTCCCTCGGCTACAAAAATAGTATACCAAAAGTTGGAAAGAACCCAGTAATTTAAGATCTATCACCTACATCTCACTGACAAGTGAGAAGAAGAAACAACACCAGAACATACAAGGAAATGGTATTTGCTTGAAGTTCTACCTGTTCCAGGCACAGTGACTTGTGTTGTGTGAGTGCAAACAGAACATTGCATTGACAAAAACAACCACACTGTAGTAACTACACATCACGCACATAGGCACAGAGACAATAGTAAAGGTAATGAGTATCAATTGAAAAAAGCAAAGATGAATGAAGACAAGATATTCAGAATGTCAAACATCATACTGTAAGAAGGGATAGAATTTTTATCAAAGGATGGAAAAGATTAACCCACTTGTAATGACCACCAACAGGATTAGAAGCTGCCAGCACAGAGGTGCGGGCAGATAAACTCGCCACAAGGCCAGCCTTTGCCACAGATACACACTGCTGCTCCATGGCTTCCAGTAAGGACTGAGAACACAAATTCAATTTCAAACAAGGCAAGTATGAAACATCTATTACTGAATGAACATTTCATCAAGAAGCTTGTATCAGGTCAAACTGAGTATAATACCTAATCGTTTTAATGCATCGCTAACCTGCATTTACATCCTTTTGAGATTGATTTACTATGATATCTTACTAGTCAATTTGAATAAGTTTTTATGCTTGTCAATTGGCAATTGATAGTCATCCTGTTTATTACCTTTCTGGTGTTGTTCTTTCTCTAGCTTTCACACATCGATGCTTGTTTAGTTACTGTTATGTACTGTAGGCAGTATAAAAGAAACACCAGCATGGTTCTAAAATCTGTCTATTTATTGCAGGCCCTGACAACATGGAGCACCTCAAGAGGATCACCGAGGAGATGCAGAAGCAGGTGGCTGTTGCAGGCGCCATCCAGCCCAAGGAGGACAACGACTTGGAGTTTGGATGTATTATGTAAACCTGGAAGATGTATTATGTGAACCTGGGAGATGTATTGTGTTATGTAAACTTGGGAGATGTATTATGTGATGTTATATGATGGATGATTTTAATTCGACTTGGAGTTTTCTTGATTTGAATACGAAATAGTGTTGGATTGTATATTGGATAAATAATTGCGTTGAAAAGGCCTAACAAATAGAAATGAAACCAAGTTTTGGAACAAAAAGTTGATGAATTCAAAAATGAAAAAAGGCCAAAACTGAAACTGGACCAAATGTATTTGGGCACTAAAAGGCCAGGGCCCAAATTATAATGATACAAAAAAATTCGGAAAAAATACTAAATTGGCTGCAAATAGGCTAAGGCCCAAAAAGAAGCCCAATAAAAAAAGCCCAAAAAAATAAAATCAGCCCATGTGGTCAATTGAAATGGGTTGGGCTGATTTTAACCATGACGTTTTGATTTCGTCGTAATTTTGCCACGTAGGACTGAGTTTGATTGCCAACGACGATTTAGGATTGCGATGTTTTTGATCAAAACGTCGCTCGTGTTCATTTGTGACGTTCCGTTTTCGACGCTTGGTTTTTCGTCGTGAGATCGTCGTAAATTAAAAACCGTGACGGTGTAATGACAAAAAAATAGCGTCGTGTATTAGAAAATTCCTTGTAATATAAACCACCAAAGCAAAAAAAACTAATTGGATCAATGGGAGAGTCACATACCAAGGAATAATCCCACAAAACAATTTTGGAAACGGAGTCCCGAGCAAAGAGATCAAAAATCTTAGGTTTGTAAGCAAGAACACAAGAGAGAGAGAGAGAGAGAGCAGCCAATATTTTTTCTAGAGGTAGGAGAAGGAATGGGACGAATAGATAAGTGAGTGGGTCCCTATGGGGCCGAAAATCCATCACGTCACACCATGGGGGGTGGGCGCGCCCTATTGTCTTGTGACCAATAGGTGCGCCCCTAGGGATGTTTTCAACACCAAGAATTTTTAAATATTCTAGAAAAAATCATGTTATAATTTTGTGGAATTCTGACAATTTTTATTTTTGGGTCATTTTTATTGCACGGAAACTTACAAAATAGGATAATAATGGCATTTTATTTTACTTAACTAAGAATAACTCAGAATAAACTAATGGTATAGAAATTTGTGCTTACGAAATTCATCAACCACATGTCTTTCAAAAAGGCTCCATTAATATGGTTGATCTAGTCTTATTAATAACCTTGTTTGATTGACTTGAAACCGAAGATTTTTTGTATAACACTATGTTACCTCAATGGGAATTTGCATATACCCAACAATAAGAATATCATATTTCTTCTTGGAGGTAGGAAGAGGAAATTTGAACCCCACAATAGTGATTGTGGTAATTTGCTCAATGACATTAATAATACTTACCGAAGCTTGTTTCTTCAGAAAGTGCATCGTATAATGTTTTCCATTGACATGAAAAGTAACCTTGCTTTTGTTGCAATCAATAACAGCCCCTGAAGTATTTAAAAAGCGTCTATGAAGGATAATATACATGTTGTCGTCCTCGGGCATCTCAAGAATAACAAAGTATGTTAAGATAGTAAGATTTGCAACCACAACGGGAACATCTTCACAAATCCCAATAGGTATAGAAGTGGATTTATCATCTATTTGCAAGGATATCTCAGTAGGTGTAAGCTTATTCAAATCAAGTCTTTTATATAAAGAGAAAGGCATAGCAATAACACCAGCCCCTAAATCACATAAAGCAATTTTTACATAACTTCGTTTAATGGAGCAAGGTATTGTGGGTATACCCGGGTCTCCCAACTTCTTAGGCACTCCACCATCAAAAGAGTAATTAGCAAGCATGGTAGCAATTTCAGTTTCATGCATCTTTCTTTTGTTGCTAATGATGTCCTTCATATACTTACCATACTATTTCCGCAAAGCGATCAAACTCCTCCTTCTCCTTTCTCTTGGAAGACTTGTGAGGTAATGTTATGCGTTTTTTGAACCCATGGCTCTCTTTCCTTACCATGTTTCCCACCAACAAAGTCTTTCTTCTCATAACATTTATTTTTAGGATGTGGGGTATCAAGATCTTCAGCAGGTTATGTTTCCACATCATTATTAGGTTCTTTATTATTATATGGTTGAGCATCTAAGTTAATATCATCGTTATCATTCTCATTCACTTTATCACTAGGTGAATGCTCACTACTATATTGTGTCTCAACATCAGAAATAGAAATATCCTTATGTTTTTCAGCAGGTTTTTCTATAATAGTTTCACTAGAAGCATGCAAAGGCCTATCATTTTTATTTTTATTTTTCTTCTTAAATGGACTAGGTGCATCATCATTACTTCTCCGAGAGTCTTATTCAATTCTTTTAGGATGACCCTCGGGATAAAGAGGTTCGTGAATCATTCTACCTCCTCTAGTCATTACTCTAACAACATGGTCACTCATATTTTCATTTAGTTCACCAAGAAAATTGTTTTTTGACTTAGCAACTTGGTCTAGTTGAGTATGAACCATGGAAGCATGTTTACCTAGACCTTTAACATCATTAGCAATTCTAAACATCAAGTCACTCAAGTGATCTATCATCATAGCATTACGTTGTAATTGAGCTTTGACATAATAATTGAAGTGCTCTTGCTTGACAACGTAATTATCAAATTCATCCATGTAGTTACTAGGAGTTTTGTTATAAGGTATATCACTTGCATCAAATCTACAGAGAGAATATACCTCTACTACTTGTGTGGGGATGTTAAGTCCATGTATTTCTTCATTAGGTGGTAAATTCTTGCCGTCTTCAGATTTAATACTTTTCTTCCTCATAGTTCACTTAGCTTCTTGCATATCTTCTGGACTGAGGAATAGAATACCTCTATTCTTTTGAATAGGTTCCCGCGGTGGTTCGGGAAGTTTCCAATCATCAGCATTTTGCAATATATTATATAATAATTCTTCATCTTGTCCAGTAGTTTGTTCCCTCAAAACACAACTAACAAAACTATCTAGGTAGTCCCTAGAAGCATCGGTTAGTGCATTATAAAAGATATCAAGTATTTCATTTTTCTCAAGAGGATGATCACGCAAAGCTCTTAGTAGATGGAGAAGCCTCCCCCAAGCTTGAGGGAGATTCTCTTCTTTAGTTTGCACAAAGTTAAATATTTCATGTAAATCAACTTGTTTTTTATGAGTAGGAACTTTTTTTAGAGAAGCAATATATCATATCTTAGGGGCTATGCACACAACCAGGATAAAGAGTTAGGAACCATTTCTTAGCATCCCCTTTTAGCGAAAAAGGGAAAAGTTTAAGGATATAATAGTAGTGCTCTTGTCCTCATAGCAAACAAGTTGGAAATATAATTCAATTTAGTGAGGTATCCCACAAGAGTTTTAGTTTCATAGCCATATAAAGGATCACATTCTACTATAGTGATTAACTCAGGATCAATAGAGAATTCATAAACTTTATTAGTAACACATATAGGAGAAGTAACAAATTTATGATCATGTTTCATTTTCTCCATCGTAGATTTTTCTTTCAGTTTGCATAGTAGTTTCTTCAAATCATATCTATCATTATAAGCAAGAAAGTCTCTAGCAATCTCCCCATCCATAATATAACCCTCGCGTACATGAGGCAATTCATATCTATTAGAAGAGCTAGGCATAATAGGTGAATCATAGTCTTCTTCAGTTTCAGCACTTTTAGTTTCTAAAGAGCTATCAATATGAGCCTCAAGCAATTCACCAAGTGACATGGATCTATTTTTATCAAGCATAGAAGTAGCATCATCATAAGTTTCATGAGTTTCAGAAGTAGTGACATCAAGTAATTGCGATATATCAAAACGAGTAGCATGTGGTGGTGTCATAAGTTGATTCAAAACAGTACGTGAATCAAAAGCAGAGCTAGATGGTAGTTCCTTACCTCCCCTCATCTTAGAGGGTATGATCTTAGTTCTATTATCTTTCAGATTCTTCATAATGGAAATTGGATATCCTCAAGTGAACACAATAAATAGAGCTATGTTTCTCGGCAACGGCCCAAGAAAAATGTCTTGATAACTCACAAGTATAGGGGATCGCAACAATCTTCGTGTAAAGTATTACACCCAGATTTATTGATTCTACACAAGGGATCCAAAGAATATTTATTGGTCTTAGAAACTGAGTTGTCAATTCAACCACACCTCGGATATCTCTGTACAGCTAAGATTTTAGTAGCACAACAAAATAGTAGTAGTAACGATAACAAAATCAGTTTAGTAGTGACTGTAACAGTAGCAACATAAATAGTAATTTAGCAAGATTCAATATGTGAAAAGAATAGGCACGTGGACCTGTGATGAATAATGATTTAGAAGACATCAATCATGTAACAGTTACACACCACGGCGACACAGAACTAGTTCCAATTCATCAATGTATTGTAGGCATGTATTCCATATATAGTCATACATGCTTCCGATAAGAACTTGCATGACATCTTTTCTCCTATCCTCAGGTGGCAGCGGGCTTCATAAGGAAACTAATGGATATTAAGGCCTTCTTTTAATAGAAAACCGGAAACAAGCATTAACACATGGTGAATACATGAACTCCTCAAACTACGACAATCATCGGAAAGAATCCCAATTATTCTCACATTGGGGTATGCGGATCATAACACGTAATAGGTGCATACAACTTGCATGATAGGGTCTAAACACTTTCATATTCATAGAAAACATAAATAGGTTTAGATATAAAGCCATGGCACTCGGTAATTATGCATTTACATGACTTGAATTAGGGCGAGAGGAGCAACGAGTTAGCCCCAAGCCATCAGGGCGCGCCCTGTTTCTTTACGACCAATAGGTGGCCCCCTCTGGTGGGTCTTTGTTCCATAAATCTCCATACTTTCCAAAGAAGTCCACAAAAACTTTCGTCCAATTCTAAGAACTTTTATTTCTACACAAAAATAACACAATGGCAATTCTGCTGTGAAGAGTGTCTGCCCTGGGGTAGTTTCATTCAAATTATGCAAATTAGAGCCCAAAACGAGAGCAAACATGTTTGGAAAAGTAGATACTTTGAGACTCTCTCTATCTATCTATCTAGCTAGCTATATCTCTCTCTCTCTTTATATTCTTCATTGCTAAGAGCACTGCGATTCCCACGGTGATCTATCCTATGTAATCACTTTGTGCGGTGCGTTTGTTGGGATCAGATGAATTGTGAGTTTATGTTCAGATTATTAATCAAAAAGATTTGAGTCTCCTCTGAATTATTATGTGATTCTTATTTTCATGATCATTATAGTGTAATTATTTTTGACATGTTGATTTGGTTTGGCCAACTAGATTCATCTATCTTAAGTGAAAGAGGTGCATTGTAGTCGGTTCAATCTTGCGGTGTTCTATATCCCAGTGACAAAGTAGAGGACAAAAAGTATTTGAATTGCTTCCATTAAGGATAAAATGATGGGATTGATTCAGAATAATTGTATTTTCTTTGTCTACATCATGTCATTGTTCTCCAACCATTACTCTGTTTTACGTAATACTCTAGATGAATGCTAGATAGCAGTCGATGGATGGAGTAATAGTAGTACATGCAGGCGGGAGACGTTCTACTTGCTTAGGGATGTGTTGCCTATATACACATGATCATTGTCGTGAATAAATATTGCAAAACTATGTGCCTTTGTATCAATTCCCCAACAGTAATTTGTTTACCCACTGTATGCCTTCTTCGAGAGAGAAGCCTCTAGCGAACACTATGGCCCCCGGGTTTGTTCACATATATATTTACAAACGCTCTCAATATCTTCTTCCTTTATTTAATTTTTATCTATTTTATATTTTCTATTTATCAACTATCATCTACACTACTCATTTTCTTGCAAGTAACGGGTTCAAGGGGATTGACAACCCTCTTGCCCGCGTTGGGTGCAAGTGTGTGCTCTTTTCTGTGTAGGTGCTAAAGACGGGAAGTTGTGTGATCCTCCTATTGGTTCAATAACCTTGGTTCTCACTAAGGGAAATACTTATCTATACTGTGTTGCATCATCCCCTCCTCTTTGGGGAAGAAACCAACGCATATCACAAGTATCAAGTCACAAGGAAACCGTGCAACTACCATAGTTGTTATTATGCGGTGAGATGGCCTTGACCGTGGATGGCAAGGGATGGGCTCGAAGCACCCTACAAACCAGATAATGTATGTACTCCAAGCTCGCCTCTAGGAGGTCGAGATGTATGACGCATGCATTTCTTTCAGTGTTTTTTTGTCACGGAACTGTAGGGAAAACCCCCCACAACAATTTAGATCTTGTTGCAAAGGAAAGAAAGTACAGGTGTTACAAGGGGTAACAAGAGAAAAATAAATTTACATGTTTACATGTTGGTACAGATCAGAACTCAAGGAGGTAGGTAAGAGATCCATCTCAAAAGGTCATCTTTGTAGGCTCACTTGATTTTGTACTGCATGAGAGAGATATCATGCACAAAAGTTGCTCTCCATCTGTTAAACCTTGGCCTTTCATGTCTGAAGACTTTTGCATTCCGAATAAGCCAAATATTCCAACAAGCAAGGAAAACCACCTCCAAGAAGAAAGGATTTGCAAAATCTCTCCTTGCATTGATGGTGACTACATCCATAGCATCACCTTGAGACCAATCAATCTGCAGGTAGTTCCAAACTCGCACAAAGAAATTGCACTGGAAAAAAAGATGATCTCTTGTGTCTCTTTCACTCAATGGGCAGAGAACAGGGTGAACCCCATCATCCAAGTGCAATGCCTCCTATGAACCATATCTTTGCTGTTCAACCTATCCATGATTATCATCCAAGAAAAAACCTTTATTTTCATGGTGCAACAGGATTTCCAAATCCAGGATAGCAAAGGATTAAAAGAAAGGCTAGAGTGCATGCTCATATAAAATAACTTGGGCTGGAATTGTTTGGGAGAATGCTCCCACCACCAGCAATCATTGAGGTCTGCATCCCTTTCATGTTATCCTATCAAGTTTTCCAAGTCTAGAAAATCTTGATAAGCTTGCTCAAATAGAGGAAGGTGGAAAAGATCCACCAACTATGGCACACTAAAGACTTCCTTGGCACTCATTCATGGGTCCTTAACATAAGAAAAAAGCCTTGGGAACCTTCAATCTAGAGTGGTACTATCATCACCAATTTTCCAATGATCAGTCTAGAAAAGGGTAGTGTCCCCAATATTAATAGTAACCCAGGTTGAGGCCCTGAATTGAGCCATAAGTTTGCAAATATCTTTCCACCAGAAAGATCCGCAATCCCTAGTTGCGTGTGGGACCCTCTCATGGTAGTAGGTGTTCCAAATCAATGACACCGAAGGGACTTCTTTTTTATTCATGAAGTGATTTGCATGCTTCAGCAGTAGTGCCACATTCTGGACTCCAAGGTTCATGATTCCAAGTCCACCGATAGATTTTGGTCTGCAAACCAGATCCCGGATAGCCAGGGATGGAGCAGGTTCATTCTTATGTTTCCTTCAAAGACATTGTCTCTGAATTATCTCTAATTGCTTAAGTATGCCAGGTGGAATAGCTAGGCTACTTAGAAAGAACATTGGCATTAAGGACAAAACTGAGTTTAGGAACTGCAACCTTTCACCTGAATTAAGGAAAGCGGAACTGGCAGCCATTCTCCTTTCCATGTAGTCAACCAGGGGCATGAAGTCCACCATTTTTGGCCTGGTAGTCCCAAGTGGTAGCCCAAGGTAAGTAAAAGGCATTTTCCCCACCTGACAGGAAAAAGCTTCAGCTAGATCCTTTATGGCTTCATCATCCACATTGATGGGAATGATAGAGGACTTATGATAATTAACACCAAGTCCAGTGGACTAAGAGAAATCTTGAGCATGTCCTTGAGAGCAAGAAGTTGCACCTTATCAGCTGGCAAAATGATGAGAGTATCATCAGCATATTGAACAATAGGATAATCCAGGTCATGGCATGGAATTGTCAGCTGCAATACACCTATGGTGTACATATCATTGACCATTGATTGTAAAAGGTCATCAGCAATCACAAATAACAAGGGAGAGACAGGATCTCCTTGCCTGACCCCCTTCTTGCATAGAAACTTCCTACCAGGGACCCCATTAAGCAGCACTGAAGATGTTCCAGTAGATAAAAGCTGAGCCATCCAAGAAATCCACTTTTCATTAAAAGCCTTGAACCTCAAAATTTGCATAATTGCCTCATGTTCCAAAGAATCAAAAGCTTTCTCAAAGTCCAATTCTCGGATAACAATGGGCCTCTTTGACTGATGACACTGATGTAAATATTCAAAAGCCCATCCAAGGCAGTCTTGAATAGTTCTGTTCTTGATGAATCCATATTGGTTCTTATGGATGCATTCCATAATTACTTTTTGCAATCTATTTGCCAAGAGTTTTGAGAGGAACTTCATACCCATGCCAGTGAGGGACATTGGTTTATAATCCCCAACCCCCTCAGGGTCTAGTTTTTAGGGCACCAAGATAATGTATGAACCATTAATGTTTTCCAGAGCAGCAGAACCATCATAAAATGAATGAGCTAGCTCATAAAAATAATCTATGATAATGTGCCAACACTTCTTGAAGAGAAGTCCATTAAAACCATCAGGACCACGAGCCTTGTCAATGGGCATATGCTTGACAATGTCATCCATTTCCTCCTTTTGAAAGGGTTTAGTTAACTCATCAAGACCTTCAATGGGAAATAGCAGTGATGCCAGATCAAACCCCATTATTATGCCCCTGGACATTCCCATTCTGTTTTTGAAACAACTCCAGATAATCCCATCCATTTGGGAGTGCTCACTGATGATAGACCCGTCTCACAATTTCACACTAGTTATGGAATTTCCTCTATGTCTTTCAGTGGCCATTGCATGAAAAAACCTTGTATTCTCACCCCCCCCCCCAGCTTAATATATCTAATGTACATATCTTCTTCCAATATAATAATTGTAGATGTAGCATTTTTCCACATGAAGCTTGGCAATTTTTCTAAAATTGAACTCAGACCTAAACAAAGGCCCAAGCTCCTCCAAATTATCAAATAGAAGGATAACCTGGTTGCATTTGGCAATCAAACTTTTAAGCTTGGAGACACTAATCTGCCACCTTTTAAGGTCCCTTGTTAGCATCTTGAGCTTGTCAGCAATTCTTGCAATGATATGCACTTTTGTTGAGCACCTCCTCCATGATTGTTCGACACACTCCATGAAACCATCTAACTCCAACCAATAATTCTCAAATCTGAAAACATTAGACTTAGGAATGGTAGTTTGAATTTTAATCATGTAGGGCACATGATCTGAAGTAGTCTTAGCTAAAGGCAGAACTTCAGTCATAGGGTTTGCAGATATCCAGTCAGAGGAAGTGAAGAACCAACCTAGCTGCTCTAGGAGTGGGTTGTCTTCATATTAGACCAATTATAAGATCTTCCCTTCAGAGGCAGTTCCAAAAGTACTAGATGACCAATTGATTCATTGAAGATGAACATATCATTTAGATCACCTCCTAGAAAATTTCTATTATCAATGGACCTGATAAAATTGAAATCACCAACCAAAAGCCAATGCTCTCCTAGGGGTATCTGCAGGCCATAAAGCCAGCTCACAAACTGGTATCTAGCTTCACCTTGACAAGGTCCATAAACATACATAAGAGTCTACTGTTCATTATTTTTTCTAGAAGTGAATTGTACCACCACAGCAAACTGGTTAACCTCCATTAAGGATCCAACAAAAACTGAGGAATTCCAGACCACAACAATCCCCCCTGACGCTCCCACAAAGGGAGAGAAAGCAGAACAATCAGACTTCCTTGGGCAGAAATTTCTGATTTTCCTACTGTCAAAATTAGAGCATTTAGTTTCCTGCAAGCATGCAACAACACATTGTCTCTCTTCCATTTTATGCTTCACTTCCCTTTGCCTAGGACAAGAGTTGAGACCCCTAACATTCCAGCATAGCATATTCCAATTTCTAGACGAAATATTCATCGAAACTAGACATGAAAAGATCATAAACCCTGCTGACATTTAATGTCACAGGCACACTCACAACTAGCATAAGTTTAAATGGTATTACATTAGACCAGAACCCCATGCAAAAAACTACAGGTATTACATAAAGAGGCCAATTTAGGGGCTTGCCAAACCCAGAGAAGATTAAGGTGACTAATCGTCGGCACTGTTGCTAGCCTGAACCAGTGGGTCCGCTATAAGCGCCTCCACAATAAGAAACTGATGATAAATTTTGAGCTCTGCACCTATCTCCTGGATCCTCCCAATTGGAGCTGCTGGTGGAGCTATGTCAGGTTTAGCAGAACGCCCCATTCCTTCCTCGGCAACAAAAGGCTTGGACTTGGGCTTCTTCTTCTTGGGCTCAATCACCAGTTCTTGGAAGATGGGCTTGAAACCACCACGCAGGACCGAACCCATTGTGCAGCGTCTCACAGCAGTTTCAACAACTAGGGTTGGGGCCAAAGCTTTCCGAGGCCTTCCAGCCTTTCTAGGTGCAGTGAAAGGAGTCCGATCTTGTGGGTTCCCCACGACAGGGAAAAGAGCACGCACAATCGATGTCTTAACCACAGTAGTTGCATGAGCCTGCTCCTCCTGGGTTTTCTGCTCAGTCCATGTCAACAATGGAATAATATCTTCAAAAGCCAGCTCCCATAATCTCTTGGATAAAACCATAGATGAGATGGGCCAAACACGAACAGCATATGGTATTGGAAGAGAAGCTTGATGTAAAATGTTGTGAACACACTTGCTCCATAGCATCTCGGTGGAAGGGGAGGCCCAAAGGGGACTCTAACCTCCTACATTTGGGGAGGTGCTTCAACTATCGGTTGATAAACCACCATCACCCAATTGTTGGCATCATTGAGGTCCAGCGGCCGCGGCTCCATCGGCCTATCATGGTCCTCAAGGTCAGCCTGATCCTGTGCCTCCGTATCAAACAGAGGCACCTCCGGCTGCGCAACCTCCGAGCTAGATTGATTAGATGCATCCAGAACCATTGATTCTTGATGCTGCTCAACTTGCAGTTCATGGCCCGAAGTAGCATTCCAGTTGGCCCATCCACCATCATGTAACACCCCAAGAATCGGGTTATCGATTTTTGTGATGTTACTCCTTCCTAGCTTTTCTCTCCTAGATTTTTCCTTTGGAATTTGGAAAATGGCCAGGTGAGCCCAGTCTATCCTCAACCTCTCCGTGCTTTTCCCATGTCCTTGTGCCAGCTTGCCGTTGTTGAGTAAACCCTGAACCTCTTTGAAACCCTAGCTCCGAAATATTGGAACTGGGAATCCTGTCTTTGTGTTTTCAAAGGAGCCATCATTTCCCTTGCTTTGATAATTCTCCAATTATTCCCAGAGATCATTATTCCCTCATAGACCCCAGATGTGCAAACATATTTCCAAGTCATATGCAATATTTCTCTTCTAGAATTAATTCCTATTTCTGCATGTCTAAGGAATTAAATCCAAGAAAATATCTATCCATCTCCCAAGGTCATGAAAACTTGTGGAGATATTCTTTGTGATCATATGAAGCTCTCATAAAATATTGGACATCACTAAGTAGGGAATAATGCCTTTTTCCTATTTAAAGCCAATATTTCATTTTGGGGCCTTTCCAAAGGAACTACCATTTTGGTAGCCAGGAAAAATCCCAAATAATTTGTGGAGCTTCTCATATCCATATATTCATCATTTCCATCAGAATATCAAGTTCCCCAATTCAAAAATTGAGCACAACATCCCTTTGCAGATTATGTCCAGATTTTCTGTTTGCAAAGGAAGTGCTTGATTCCTTGTTTCACTTGAGCTGAAATTTTGCAGAGTAGTTCATTATGTTAAATCATCCTTTTCCACCAAAAATTAGCCCATTCCATCAACCCATTCTTCCTCAGTAAATTATTTAAAATTCTGTCCAGATTGGAGCATTGTGAAGGAAGTACCATTTATATTTGTGCAAATGGTATGAAATTTTAAAGTGACTTCACATGCCTAAATCATGAGTCGCCTCCAAATTTCAGCCATTTCCATCTAGCCAATTAACCCCAGCATCGTCTTCTTTATTTCTGGTCAGTATGCCAAGTTACAAAGAAAGTGCCCTCTAGACTTATTGGATTGTGCTGAATTTTGGCCAGGACAGTGACCTTAGTGAGTGGTCAACCTCAACCCAAGATCATGCCAACAGGTGCATTGTGGTGGTCACACCACAACACAAACACCTTGCTGTTGGAACCTATTTGACTTTGGTGTGGTCACCTCATTGCTCCCCAGTGGTGTGTGTTGTGTCATGTCATCTTAGAACAGTGTGTAGAATCTTAGACATGGTTTGAAAGCTTGAGGTAAATGGCAAGGCCATGGCCACATGGTGACCATGGGCAGAGAGTGGCAAAACTGAGCTCTGTGCATTGAGGCGAAGGGAGCACATCTCCAGCCAGCACTAGCCTATCCAGGAGCGTCGAGGATGTTCCCCTAGCCCATGTATGCCCTCTAGAACCCTCTCCCCCTCATCTCCTTGCTCCTGGAGGTGTCTGCCATTGGAATCCCGCCATGGAATCTCGGAGCTTCTCCCGGCATCGCGAGAGCTCCTTCCCTCTGCTTTAAATGGAGTGTCCCGACCCTCCTGTCGAGCAGCAACCCCCCCCCCCTCACCCCTCCACAAGCCTCGGAGCTCCCCATTGCTCCCTGGCCGAAGGCCGTCGTCGTTTCCCCTCGGCCACCGCATCCTCTCCAACCATGGCGGCGTTGTGGTCCGCCTCCGGCGACCCTGTGGCCACCCTCGAGCGCGGTGAGGAGCGCCTGACCCCCTCGGCCCGCCGGTCGACGCTACTGTGGCCGCCAGCTGCCGGCTGACCAGCGGCCCGATCTCCTCTATCCCCGCGGCGAGAGGAAGAAGAAGACACAGGAGGGGAGAGAGAGAAGGGGCAGGCCCCACACGTCAGTGAGAGAGGGAAGGAGTGGATAAGGCGGGCCCCACCCGTAAGTGACAGAGAGGTCAACCCCCCCCCCCCGGGGGGGCACAGTTTAAGTGAAAGCGTATTTCTAGGAATGTGCTTTCGGTTTAAAACCCCGCCGGCCCAACTGCTTTCATTGTGAATGTTCACTAGTTAAGGACTGAAATGAACTGATTTTGTTTGTTTCACCACTTAACGAATGAACGTACGTAACTTTTCGCTTGTAGCTCCGATTGAGGTAAACCCAGCGCCCACGTCTTCATCTCGTCGAGCCTGTTTAGATAATATGATTTGCGCATTATGTTTTCACAATAGAAATGATTGTTTTTCCCTTGCCCTCCGATCGAGCCCTTCGAGAGAGGACCCTCTCCGGGAAATCTTCCTCGTGTTTTATCGCGTTTCTGCCTGGAGTATTCGTTGACCCTGATAACCCACAAGTATAGGAGATCGCAACAATTTTCGAGGGTGGAGTATTCAACCCAAATTTATTGATTCGACACAAGGGGAAGCCAAAGAATATTCTCGAGTATTAGCAGTTGAGTTGTCAATTCAACCACACCTGAAAGACTTAGTATCTGCAGCGAAATATCAGTAGCAAAGTGGTGTGATAGCAACAGTAGCAACGGTAATAGTAGCAGCAGTGACAGCAGTAGCGGCAGAGTAACAGTAGCAGCAGCGACAGCAATAGCGGCAAAGTAACGTAGCAAGGACCAGTAGGAAAAACTCGTAGGCATTGGATCGGTGATGGATAATTATGCCGGATGACATTCATCATGCAACAGTTATAACATGGGGAGATATGTAACTAGCTCCAGTTCGTCAATGTAATGTAGGCATGTATTCCGTATGTAGTCATACGTGCTTAGGGAAAAGAACTTGCATGACATCTATTGTCCATCCCTCCCGTGGCAGCGGGGTCCTAATGGAAACTACGGGATATTAAGGTTCTCCTTTTAATAGAGAACCGAAACAAAGCATTAGCACTTAGTGAATACATGAACTCCTCATACTATGATCATCTCCAGGAGTGGTTCCGTCTATTGTCACTCTGGGGATGCCGGGTCATAACACATAGTAGGTGACTACAACTAGCAAGATAGGATCAAGAACACACATATATTGACGAGAACGTAATAGGTTCAGATCTGAAATCATGGCACTCGGGCCCTAGTGACAAGCATTAAGCATGGCAAAGTAGTAGCAACATCAATTTCAGAACATAGTGGATACTAGGGATCAATCCCCATCAAAACTAACTCGATTACATGATAGATCTCATCCAACCCATCACCGTCCAGCAAGCCTACGATGAGATTACTCACGAACGGTGAAGAGCATCATGGAATTGGCGATGAAGGAAGGTTGGTGATGATGATGGCGACGATCTCCCCTCTCCGGAGCCCAGAACGGACTCGAGATCTATCCTCGAGAGGAAGAACAGGTGGTGGCGGTCTCCTTGATTTTTTTCCGGACGAAAGGGACTAAATAGAGCTGGAGTTGGAGGCGGCGGAGCCCTGAGGGCCCCACAAGCCTGCTAGGCACGGCCAGGGGGCCCGCGCCTGGTGGGCTTGTGGGCTCCTCGCTCCACTCCTCCGGTTGATTCTTGCGCCAGTATTTTTTATATATTCCAAAAAAAATCCTCGTAAATTTCCAGGTCATTCCGAGAACTTTTATTTCTGCGCAAAAACAACACCATGGCAATTCTGCTAAAAATAGCGCTACTCCGGGTTATTTCCATTCAAATCATGCCAATTAGAGTCCAAAACAAGGGCAAAAGAGTTTGGAAAAGTAGATACGATGGAGACGTATCAACTCCCCCAAGCTTAAAGCCTTGCTTGTCCTCAAGCAATTCAGTTGACAAACTGAAAGAGACAAAAGAAAAACTTTTACGAACTCTGTTTGACCTTGTTGATGCAGATATGTCTAACTCATATTCAGATTTTCAGCAAGATCATAAGCTAACCACATAAGCAATTACATTTAGGTCTCAAGAGGAACTCATATCACTGGCATAATCAACTAGCGAGCAATAATAATAAGTTTCAAACAGCAACACTTTAATCAAGACAATCATGAAGCAATATGAACAGATGGTATCTCCCTAGCTCTTTCTGAAACCACAAAACATAAATGCAGAGCACCTTCAAAGACCAAGGGCTGACTGAACATTGTAATTCATGGCAAAGAAGATCCAGTCACAGTCATACTCAATGACAATTAAAAGCAGAGCATAAAAATGACAGAGGTGCTCTCTAATTGGTGCTTTTACAAGAAGAGGATGAGTCAACAGAAACATAAATAGATAGGCCCTTCGCAGAGGGAAGCATTAATTTGTAGAGGTGCCAGAGCTCAAGCTTTGAAGACAGAGATAAATAATTTTGGGTGGCATGCTTTCATTGTCAACGCAACGACCAAGAGTTTTCACCATCTTCCATGCTACACATACTATAGGCGGTTCCCAAACAGAAAAGTAAAGTTTTGACTCCCCCACCACCGATCAATCACAATCTACGACTAGTTGAATACTCAGGTGTCGTCCATACCAACAACAATCAAGGGGGAGTTTTGTTTGCAATTATCTTTTCGATTTGAGCATGGAACTGGGCATTCCAATTACCGGCCCCTTTCTCGTGAGTGATAGTGAATAAACACGTATCAAGGATAACACGCCTAGCATGGAAGATACTGATCGCCCCTTGTCACCACATGAGCGGTTCGGGCATACAAAACAGATTATTACTTGAAGATTTAGAGAGTGGCACATGCAAATTTACTTGGAACGGCAGTTAGATACCGCGTATAGGTAGGTATGGTGGACTCATATGGAACAACTTTGGGTTTATGGAAGTGGATGCACAAGCAGTATTCCCACTTAGTACAGGTGAAGGCTAGCAAAAGACTGGGAAGTGACCAACTAGAGAGCGACAAGAGTCATCAATATGCATTCAAATTAACCAACATTGAGTGCAAGCATGAGTAGGATATAAATCACCATGAACATGAATATCATAGAGGCTATGTTGATTTTGTTTCAACTACATGCGTGAACATGTGCCAAGTCAATCCACTTGAATCATTCAAAGGAAGATACCATCCTATCATACTACATCATAATCATCCTGAAATTCATGTTGGCATCCAAGACAAACCATTATAAGATCCTAGCTAATTAAGCATGGCATCAGAAACTATGATCTCTAAGTTGTCATTGCAAACATGTTTCTCTCATAACAAAGCTGAATTAGGAACGATGAGCTAGTCATATTTACAAAAACAAAATATGTCGAGTTCGTACCAGCTTTTCCAAGCTCAGTCACTTCATCATATATCGTCATTATTGCCTTTCACTTGCATGACCGAATGATGTGAACCATAATAAGAGTGCTGGTGCATTGGACTAAGCTGGAATCTGCAAGCAAACACAAAGGAGAAGACAAAGTAATATGGCTCTTTGACAGATAAACAGATATGCATGCGAGAGCCACTAAACATTGTAACCATGGTCTTCTACCTTTGACCCAAAGAAAAAGAAAACTATTTACACGGGAAAGCTCCCAACAAGCAAAAGAAGAACGAGAAATATTTTTGGGTTTTCTCAAACTAGACAAACACACATGAAGAAAACAAGAAAAAGAAATAAACTAGCATGGATGATACAGTGGCAAAGTGTGAACACCGACTATCAAAGTGAAAGTGTGAGCATGAATATAAAGTCGGTGAGAAACATGTACTCCCCCAAGCTTAGGCTTTTGGCCTAAGTTTGTCTACTCCCATGGAGGGAAATAACCGTCTCCCGGGTACTCCGGAGTGTATTGAGGGTGCCACTGCTGTGTGAGCTCCTCTGGCTCCCACTGATAAACTGGTGTCTGGTACTCGACTGGTAGCTCAGGCACGGGCGCCTGTGGTGGTGCTATGCCCCAATATGCGTAGATGTCCGAGGGCATAATAATGTACCATCCTAGATGAAGATTGAACAAAGAAGGAGCAGGCAAAGTAATAGTCTCACGAGTACCCTGACTAAATACCAGGTTATAAATCATCCTCTTATTTATATCTTTATCAAGAAAGTCATGGCGAACCATGCTATCATAATCTAGATATCTCTCAGGAAGAAGAATCTCTTCTTCCTCGTGCAGTCTAATAGGTATCTCAAAATGTCTAGCAAGACGGGTAGCATAGATACCTCCATAAACAACGCCTTTAGAACGGTTCGTGTTCAACTGTTGTGCCACTATAGCGCCCAAGCTATAAGTTTTATCATTATAAAGGGCTTCGCGCAAAACCGCAAGATATGGGGAGCTAAGGGCCCCAGCTTTCCCACGGCCAATCAAACATTTTCCCACGAATAATGAGAAGTACCGAAGCATGGGAAAAATGTATGCTAGCAGCTCTAGCGCAAGACACTCCTCTCTCCTCTCCTACAGCAATTGTATCTATGAAAGCCTCCAAGTCCCGTGGACGAGGTTCATGAATATACCAAACATAAGGTAATTTGCAAACATTGCAGAAATCCTGCACTGACATGCGCTGGGGGATATCATATAACTTGAACTCAACCATAGGAGGACTCTTCCTTGGATAGAAGTTAAAGATTTGCACGAAAATATTAGTGAGGAGGAGGTATTGTGGACACTTATCTTCAACAAAGGTTGTAAGGCCTGCGTTCTCCACCAAGTAGTAAAAGTTCTCATAAAGTTTGGCGGCACGTAAGAACACATCGCTTGGCCACTCACACGCTCAAACTTCTGCAACTCGGGGGACCGGATACTTGGGTTTCTTCTTCTCATTTTCATCATCCTTGGGGTCGCGGCTTGAAGAGCCTCTTAAGAACCTCCTCGTCTTTTCCTTTTTCTTTCTCTGAAAATTTCTGAAATTTTTAGTTACTGTAAGCAAAAGTGAACAAGGCCCAACGAAACTCGTAGCAACTACTCCTACAAGTGCCTAGAGGCCATATCACGCATCAAAACTACTTGGGACCAGCTAAAATTAGCATCCAAAGCTCAAGAATAGGGTTACCAAGGCAGCAATAATACGCAACGAATAAGGCACTAGAGCAAAAACTAACTGGACCAATGGACGAGTCACATACCAAGGAACAATTCCCCCAAAACAGTTTGGTGAATGGGGCTTTGCACAAGGAGATCGAAAATCGCAGCAAGAAGAGCAAGAACACGGGTTTGAGCTGTAGAATGAATTTTTCTAGAGGTAGGAGAAGGAGATGGGAGCTAGAATAAGTGGAGGGGGACACGTGGGCCCCACAAGCCTGGTAGGCGTGGCCAGGGGGTGCGTGCGCCTCCTGGGCTTGTGGCCTACTGGTGCATGCCCCTGACTAGCTCTCCGTCTCAGAATTTTTCAAAAATTCTAGAAAAAATCATACTTGATTTTCACGGCATTTGAAGAACTTTTATTTTCGGGACACTTTTCTACAGGACGCAAAAAGCAGAAAACAGGGAAAACTAAAGCTAAATCTATCATTTTTCTTCTAAACAACGGAAAATAAAAGTTTGGAACAGAGGGTTGTGACTCCTAGATTCATCCATCCCATGGTCATCAAAAGAATTCCGTCAATGAGGTTGATCAAGTCTCCTTGACAAACTTTTTTCGAATCGCATAAAACCAGAGATTTTTCGAATAGTCACTAGGTTACCTCTATGTGGATGTGCATATCCCCAACAAGCAAATCATACTTCATCTTAACAGTAGGTATAGGGCATTCAAAGCTCCCAATAAGAATCGATGAAATTTTTTCAATAGCATTGATGCAATGTACTCGATATTGTTTCTTCGGAAAGTGCACTGTATGCTCATTACCATTGACATGGAAAGTGACATTGCCTTTGTTGCAATCAATAACAGCCCCTGCAGTGTTTAAAAAGGGTCTTCCAAGGATGACCGCCATGGCATCATCCTCGGGAATATCCAGAACAACAAAGTCTGTTAAGATAATGACGTTCGCAACCACAACAGGCACATCCTCGCAAATGCCGATAGGGAAAGCAGTTGATTTGTCGGCCATTTGTAGAGAGATTGCAGTGGGTGTCAACTTATCCAGTTCAAGCCTACGATAAAGAGAGAGAGGCATAACACTAACACCGGCTGCAAGGTCGCATAAAGCAGTTCTAACGTAGTTTCCTTTAAAGGAGCAAGGTATAGTGGGCACTCCGGGATCACCTAGTTTCTTACGAGTTCCACCCTTGAAGGTATAATTAGCGAGCATGGTGGAAATCTCAACCTCAGGTATCCTCCTCTTATTAGTTACCATATCCTTCATGCACTTAGCATAAGGAGACATTATGAGCATATCTGTCAAACACATTTGCAGAAAGACAGGTCTATCATTTCAACAAATCGCTCAAAATCATCATCATCCTTTTTCTTGGATGGTTTGGGAGGAAAGGGCATGGGTTTCTGAACCCATGGTTCCCTTTCTTTACCATGCTTCCTAGCAGTGAAGTCGTTCTTATCGTATCTCCTATTCTTAGGTTGTGGGTTATCAAGATCAACACTAGGTTCAACCTCCACATCCTTATCATTGCTAGGTTGAGCAACTTCATGAGCATCACTATCGATATTATCACTAGGCTCATGTTCATCACCAGATTGTGTTTCGGCATCAGAAACAGAGACATGTTTGGATTCTCGGGTGTAATAGCAACAGGGTTGCTAACATGCAAGTTCCTATCATCTTTATATTTCTTCCTAGGATGACTAGGTGCATCAGTGCTAACTCCTTGAGAATCTTGCTCAATTCTCTTCGGATGGCCTTCAGGATACAAAGGTTCCTGGGTCATTCTACCTCCTCTAGTGACGACTCTAACAGAATTGTCATTCAGCTCATTGAGAAAGTCATTTTGAGCCTTAAGTACTTGTTCTACTCGAGTAGTAACCATAGAGGCATTTTTACTCAAAAGCTTAAGATCATTGACATTTCTATCCACACAAGCACTTAAATGACTAAGCATGCGAGCATTCTGTTCCAATTGTCTGCTAACATGATCATTGAAACTTTTTTGTTTGGCAACAAAGTTATCAAATTCATCCAGGCATAAGCTCGTAGGTTTATCAAAAGGAATATCACTCTCATTGAATCTACGAAGAGAATTTACCTCTACTACCTGTGTCGGGTTATCAAGACCATGGATCTCTTTGATAGGTGGTAGATTTTTGACATCTTCAGATTTAATGCCTTTCTCTTTCATAGATTTTTTTAGCTTCTTGCATATCTTCAGGACTGAGAAATAGAATACCTCTTCTATTCGGAGTTGGCTTCGGAGGTGGTTCAGGAATAGTCCAAGCATTCTCATTGCACAAGATATTATTCAATAGGATCTCAGCTTGTTCCACGGTTCGTTCCCTGAAAACACAACCAGCACAACTATCTAGGTGGTCCTTCGAAGCATCGGTTAGTCAATTATAGAAGATATCAAGTATTTCATTCTCCTCAAGAGGGTGATCAGGCAAAGCATTCAGTAGCTAGACGAGCCTCCTCCAAGCTTGTGGGAGACTCTCTTCTTCAACTTGCGCAAAGTTGTATATTTCCTGCAAGGCAGCTTGCTTCTTATGGGCAGGAAAATATTTTTCAGAGAAGTAGTAGATCATATCCCGGGGACTACGCACACAACCAGGAGCAAGAGAAGTGAACCAAGTCTTAGCATCATCCTTTAGCGAGAAACAAAACAGCTTAAGGATATAGTAGTGGCGGATCTTTTGCTCACTCGTGAATAGGGTGGCTATATCGTGCAACTTAGTAAGGTGTGCTACAACCGTTTCAGACTCATAACCATGAAAAGGATCAGATTCGACCAAACTGATTAACTCAGGGTCGACAGACAATCCATAATCCTTTTCGGTCCCAAAGATAGGCGAAGTAGCAAACTTTGGGTCGTATTTCATCCTAGCGTTCAGAGATTTTTCTTAACACTTACGCAGTAATTTCTCAAGATCATAGCTATCCTTGCAAGCAAGAAAGTCCTCAGCTATATCTCCCTCCATAACATAACCCTCACGCATATCAGGCAATTCATATCTAGGAGAGCTAGTTCTAACAGGTGAAATAGCATGTTCTACTTCAATAATCGCAGCAGTTTCAGAAGTATCATCACATTCAGCAGCAACTCTAGCAATTTGTGCATCAAGGAATGCACCTAGTGGAAAAGCAATATCAAGCAAAGCATCATCACAAGCATCATGGATAGCAGAAGTAGCATCACCAAGCACATGTGACACATCAAAATTTCTAGCAGGAGGTGGTGTCGCAAACTTGCTCATAACTGAAGGTGAATCAAGTGCAGAGCTAGATGGCAGTTCCTTACCTGTCCTCGTAGTTAAGGGCAAGAATTTAGTTTTTGGATCTCTCAGATTCCTCATAGTGAACAGCAGATGTAAATCCCAAGTGACTCGGAGAATAGAGCTATGCCTCCCCGGCAACGGCGCCAGAAATTAGTCTTGATAACCCACAAGTATAGGGGGTCGCAATAGTTTTCGAGGGTAGAGTATTCAACCCAAATTTGTTGATTCAACACAAGGGGAAGCCAAAGAATATTCTCGAGTATTAGTAGTTGAGTTGTCAACTCAACCACACCTGAAAGACTTAGTATCTGCAGCAAAGTATCAGTAGCAAAGTGGTGTGATAGCAATAGTAGCAACGGTAATAGTAGCAACAGTGACAACAGTATCGGCAGAGTAACAGTAGCAGCAGCGACAGCAATAGAGGCAAAGTAACATAGCAAGGACTAGTAGGAAAACTCGTAGGCATTGTATCGGTGATGGATAATTATGCCGGATAACATTCATCATGCAACAGTTATAACATGGGGAGATATGTAACTAGCTCCAGTTCGTCAATGTAATGTAGGCATGTATTCCGTATGTAGTCATACGTGCTTAGGGAAAAGAACTTGCATGACATCTATTGTCCATCCCTCTCGTGGCAGCGGGGTCCTAATGGAAACTACGGGATATTAAGGTTCTCCTTTTAATAGAGAACCGGAACAAAGCATTAGCACTTAGTGAATACATGAACTCCTCATACTATGGTCATCTCCCGGAGTGGTTCCGGCTATTGTCACTCCGGGGTTGTCGGGTCGTAACACATAGTAGGTGACTACAACTAGCAAGATAGGATCAAGAACACACATATATTGACGAGAACGTAATAGGTCCAGATCTGAAATCATGGCACTCGGGCCCTAATGACAAGCATTAAGCATGGCAAAGTAGTAGCAACATCAATCTCAGAACATATTGGATACTAGGGATCAATCCCCATCAAAACTAACTCAATTACATGATAGATCTCATCCAACCCATCACCGTCCACAAGCCTACGATGAGATTACTCACGAACGGTGAAGAGAATCATGGAATTGGCGATGAAGGAAGGTTGGTGATGACGATGGCGACGATCTCCCCTCTCCGGAGCCGAGAACGGACTCCAGATCTGCCCTCCAGAGGAAGAACAGGTGGTGGCGGCACCTCCGTATCATAAAACGCGATGAACTCTTCTCCTTGATTTTTTTTCAGGACGAAAGGGACTAAATAGAGCTGGAGTTGGAGGCGGCGGAGCCCTTAGGGCCCCACAAGCCTGCTAGGCGCGGCCAGGGGGGCCCGCGCCTGGTGGGCTTGTGGTCTCCTGGCTCCACTCCTCCGGTTGATTCTTGCACTAGTATTTTTTATATATTCCACAAAAAATTCACATAAATTTCCAGGTCATTCCGAGAACTTTTATTTCTGCGCAAAAACAACACCATGGCAATTCTGCTGAAAACAGCATTAGTCCGGTTTAGTTCCATTCAAATCATGCCAATTAGAGTCCAAAAAAAGGGCAAAAGAGTTTGGAAAAGTACATACGATGGAGACGTATCAAACCCCCAGGCAATCCAACCTCTTATCATGAGCTCCGGACCTGCGTGATAACTTTGCTTGCACTCTGTGTGTTTATCTGTATCACCTGTTAGCCTGCATTTGCATATAACTGTGATGACAATAGTAATAGTTCCTAGTACTACTTTTCATCTAATATATGCCCTCAAACTTTGCTCTATGATCCTCTTGCATATTTAATTTATAATGCTTGTGTCCGAATGTATAGTGATGTGCTGTGTGTGACTCTGACGAACCCTTGCTCGCATTTTCTTCAATAATGGCACCATGCGTGAGTCTGAGCTGTTTCCGGCCGTCCGGGGTGGATGTGATATTTTAGATTCTTTTGTCAGCAGTTGTCCCGTATTCTGAGCTGCTTTTCGGTCGTCACGGGCAACTGTTGTATTTCTTTCTGTGGCGGTGACCCTATGCTCTGAGCTACTCTTCGTCCGTCTTAGGGAACTGTTCCATTCTTCTTATCAACACTGCCTCATGCTCTGAGCTGCTTTCCAGCCGTCTTGAGTCGGGGTTGAGTTATTTTAGTAATGTCCCAGATCTGTGTTGTAACGACCGTTCTGGTGGCTACCGATTCATTTGCCGATTTTATGCGAGGGTTCCGAAGGTCTAACTTATAGCTAGAATCTGTAAAGTATTAGTTTGCCAGTTACATTATACTGTTGAGATTACTATCTATGATTACTTTGTGTTTCATCCGACAGTTTACGAATATAATTTAACAATAGTGGCTTGATCTTATTAATTATCGGATTGTTGTGACATCGTAGCATCAGCTATGACTGATAATATTTGGGATAAGATACCTAGTTGGTTTATCAGAGTCACCTGTCCGGGCCCATCAGTGCAACCACATTTCCCATTGTGGGACGGCCTTGACTTGAGCTGATCGCGTGATCTTTCACCGGTACCTCCAAAGAGGGAGGGTTATGTACGCGTGCTACCCTGATCAGGTAGGCGGTGATAACCTTGTGAGCCAGTTGAGTTGTTTGTGCCGGCGTCCCCGGGTGGGACAGTTTAGTTTGGCCACGACGATGGCAGGTGTCATGAGGACACAGGGCCATCGAGGGAAGGACTCCGGAGGAGGATGAATGTCGGTGGTACGATGAAAGAGTCACGGGTCAGGCAAGTTTCCTTGGAGCAACTCTGGTCCACCTGAATGGGATCACGAGGTCAGTGCTCCATAGTGTGGGTAAAGTGTGCAACCTCTCCAGAGTGTCAAACCTATTCGAATAGCCGAGTCCATGGTAATGGAGAGCCCGACCAGACCTCAGTAGACGGTCAACCATATCAGTGTTAGTAATGATGGAAAAACCCGTCCCGTGTGAACATCAGAGGATGTTGTTAACATGATGTATTAGCCAAGAGAAGGCTATATGATGAATGGTCAGATGACCATGTGATGGAATTGGAATCCGTTCAGATTGGATTACGAGTATGTCGAGGGTTGTGGGACAACCCAGAAGAGAGTAAGTTGATATCCGGTGACGGTAAGCTGGTTAAGCACTTGTTGTGATCGTTGCCATGCTAGTGAGGTAGATTACATGTTTAGTCCATGTCATGCTATGCTTTATTTATATTTTCTTGTTAATTCCATGCCATGCTTAGAATAGCTATTATATAATTATTGTGCTTGCTTAGTTATCTTGCTGTTTGGATGCTATGTATTTGGTTGTCTTGCGAGTACATTCAAAGTACTCACATGGCCTTGCACGTGGATCCCAGCCCAGCCAGTCCTGCGAGTTATGGATCCCAGCCAGGGACGTAGATGTCGCTGTATCAAGACCTCTCCTGCCATTTAGTTAGCCCTGGAGTCATCTAATATTGTTGTAAGCAACAGTATTGTAATACTCCATTATATTAATAAAGCCATTTTTGCCTGGAATTTCGGTATCATGTCTTTGGCGTGCGTCTGGTCTTATCCTGGGGACGGATGTGCATCGGCCCTCTATCGGGGTGCCACACATCATCAGCCACATTCTCTTGCACATCAGGTTCTTGCTCAGGTGGCACATCATTCCATCCCATCGCAGGGTATGGGATAGTATAAACGGTGGCATGTCCTGGAATGGAACTCGTCGCATTGGATGAGGGTTGCCATTGATGGGCATCCAATCCTCATCTTGCGGCATTTGCTCTGCAAAGTTGCCCCCTAGAATGTAAACTGGGACCGTCTAGGAGACTCGTGTACCACCCCAATCATCATAGTCAGTGAACACCACATCCCGTGGAACTAAGATGTCCTCTGGGAAAGAAGCAAAGACCAATGCTCTTACCAGGAACGGGTCTTCACTATTCCAATGGTGAAACTTTCCAAATGTGTTAACAGCAGCTTTGATATTTTCTGTGTTTCGAAGATCCAAAGGAATCCCCACAAACATGAGCACTCCTTGACGAAAACCCTGAGCCCCACGAAAACCTTCACCCTCATCATGCTTCATGAAACTAACAAATCGATCATTACTTAGCGCTTGCGGCGGCATCTGGAGGTGAATAAATCTTGAAGCCGCATCCCTTAGCTCAAATACCACACAGCATTGATCCACGACTGAAAAGAGCGAAGAGGAAATCCATGACCCACCAACCAATCAGCAACTTCTTCGCGAGCTTGACTCATCTCATCACGCGAAGCAACCGGCATCACCTCTGCTAACATGAACTCCTCATGCCGCCTCACAATCGGAGTATACGGTGACAGAAAGGTCCTCGACACTCTCACCTCGCCACCGTCAATAACATGGTGGCCAGCCGGCAAAAAGCGCATCGGATCCAAAGGGAAGTTTGCCATTGCCGCTGCAAGAGGTGGAGGAGCGCTCGAAGGAGGTGGTGGAGTCTCCGGCGACACGATGGTTGGAGTCTTGGGACCAGGGCTGATGGGACTCGACACGGAGGTTAATGAGGAAGTGAAATGAGAGTTCAAGTTTGGTAAAATATCCGTCAAAGAGATATCCACGCAGCCAACAGTGTCCTCCTCAGAAGGCGTAACGTTACCGGGTTTCGGTTGCCAAACCAACCCCAATTCCATCACAAAGTTTGTACAATCCCTCCTAGTATGTCCCATGCGTGAACACCAATACACCGCAAAGGAGAGGTGCAATCTTTTGAAAAATGACCCGACCTGAGACATAACCGACACGTAAAGATTTTCTCCACCATATTATCAATCATATCTATAAAATCTTTATCGATGATTTCTTTCGATGGAACCGCATCATCAATCGATGTTAATGGTCCTTGCGGACCTTGCAGAGGAGTCTGTTGGGCCAAACTTTCCAAAATTGTAATCATGGAATTCCCGCCCGAAGATGGTGCTACCTGGTTCGCTGAAGCATTCAGATCATGCACAGTACCAAAAGATATCCACGGCAATGTCTCTGTCCATTGAAGATTCACCGGCGACCTAGCATGAATAACCACACGCTCATGCCTCGGGATTGAATAACCAGCAACTTCAGTAGTTGTGATGCAATCTTGTGTAGGCGGATATCAATAACCCGAACAGACAGGATAATTTCCCAAGTAGAAAATGATAGCTTATTCCTGATAGAGTGATCCTTCTTCAGTGAAGACTTTGTAGGTTTGGATATCATGGCCAAAACACCAAGAGTGGCCCGCCTTTTTCAGGGGCTATTAAACACCCATTCTGCATCACATTCAAGTTTCCAAAGCGTTAATTCACGATGCCAATTTGGACCACCATTGCTCCAAAGATGGAAGAAACATTTGAATTGAACGCACGAAAAAGAGCGTAGGTTGAGAATCATTATACCTACTAATTTACAGGAGACCTGAAAACCAAAGACCCTGTCATGTATGAAGAAAACCAGGAACTCAATAACTGATCCCCCAATTGCTGCTTCCAAAGCTGCCGCCACAGAATCCTCTACGAGACGGAAATCGTGTAGGCTAAAAGACACGACCATTGTGAAGTAGTCGGTGTCATCCGAGGGTTGTATGCAAAAGTCCCGTAGATCGCAAAACCTCCTCCACAAAAGCCAAACCCTTCGAGAAGTCCACGCCAAGGGTAGATCCACCATGGGAACCCATATGAAATGGGTATGCACATGGAGATCTTGAGACGCCAAAGAGATCCACTGGAAATAATCTTGATTCTATTGGCTAGAGATCAAGATCGCCGAGGAGAAGTTACACGCCGTTGGGAGTGGATGTTTCTCATGCCTGCTAGTTTTTTTTTCTTTGAAGCAATTCATGCACATGCATTTCAATTCATGAATTTAAATTTCCTTTTTTCAGCCAAGCAGTCAATTTTTTTCTTTCTTTCCTTGAGATGAGATTTTTTAACACAATGCAGACGTGACACTTATACACACGCACATACATTTTCCCCTACAAACACTCGCACACCCTATTCATGCAATCACCTCCGAGAGACGAAGTCGGCACGTCATCTTGAGATTGGTGAAGTCGCCACAGACAACTTCATAGTCGAGAACGTGTCCGCTCACTAAACACACATTGTGGGGAGCCCATAAATAAGTCTAGAAAAATGCAAGCACCAATGTCAAGTCTATGACTTGAATCCTAGTGGCCCAAAGATACCACTGTCCTCCTAACCAATCCAACTACAAATTGGTTCGCTGAGGTGGGATTACTAATTGGTAAACGAATTATATCTTTTAGTGGAATACTAGATTTTTTATTAAAACTCTATTCATGTTTTGCTAGCCTCTTAGGCATTGTGCATTACCCACTCTCACCTCAAGACACGGTGCAAACTTCATCGGTGCATCCAATTCCGTGAGATGATACATTGTCTCACACATAAGCCTCATTATATCCTTCCTCAAAACTCGCACTGGACTTACCTATTATGGCATTTCTATAGCCATTCTGAGATATATTTACATCGAACATTCATTGTTACTACTCATCACATGACTTGAGCATTCAATGTCATATTGCTTTACATGATCATATAAAAGCTAACATGATATTTGTGACAAAGCCACCGTTCACCGTTGTAATACATGCTATGCTAGATCATTACACATCATGACAGTTCATATTTTGAGTTGTAAGTAAAATAAAGTGTGATACATTATTAGGGTGCGCTCCTACCCATGAGGATACAAAAGAGAGGCTAAAATGCACCCGAAAATAAGAGAAAAAGAGAGAGGGGGTGCACTACTGTCCTTCATACAACGTGGATTTTTGGGACATGGTGCAATGTGAGGATGAAATCTAGACAACTTGTTGTGAGATTAGCACTTAATATAGTGATTAAATGAATAAGTGAACTCTACAATAGGCTAATCCAGCTAAAAAAGATTAATTCAGCAAATACGTATATATTAGTTGGTGGATGGGCGTCTTGAATAAAGTTGGATAGTACAACCAAACCTTTCTTCATGAAATTCTCTATGTTGCTGATGGACTTGATGTTGACCATTCTAATTAAGTAGCTCGGTTGGAGACGGGCAACATCTTGATGAGACCATTTATAATGGTTGGTGTAAAATGCCCATGGGTTATAATACAATCATGATGAAATTTGACTTTTTCTTATGTTAGAGTGTTATAGTTTGATGCATTTTTTTCTATGTCACACATTGTTGGTATTCACTTAATCACTTGCTCACGTGTGGCATGATTGAGAACTTGGGGTTATGCAGCTTAAACACGTGCACATGTTTTGTGCCACTCCCAGATAAGTAGGTTTCAACTACAACACATTAAGCACGTGACCATACAAACTTTCGGCTTGTGAGACGACTAACTGCAAAATGATGACATATTTTTGTGAATTTGCATTGACATATGAAGTACAAGTTGAATAAGAAAAATAATTTCATGTCAATTTTTGACCCTTCAAGATTCCTAAGAAAATGAACTTCAAAGAACATTAACTAAGACATTTTTTAATGAAAATGAATGAAAATTTACATAATTTTTAATAGGAAGTCAATGAAACCACTCTATGAAATTACAATTCCTACTTAAAAGTGCTTAAGCAATCCAATCCATACAAATTTTTATGCTAATCCAACTATAAAGTTTATCTGAGATGTATATGGTTTGATAATATTGATCCCATGGTATGTGTTAAGCATTAAGTAGTGCGCATGCATTTTCAATGCACTGGCAGAATATTAAATCGCCAACAACATGCATCTCCACCATTTAATAGGTGAAGTTTCACAACACAATTTTATGTTCTCTCTTTCCCAACTAGGATAGGCTAGAGAAGCGGTAAATAACCAACACTTAAGGGCAAGGGCAGTGTCTGAGGTGCTCCATGTTCTATTTTAGGCCAATTATTCCTATGTATAGTAGGTTTCGACCGGCTACATGTATGAATGAATCAATCTTTAACCTACAATTGCCTTGGAACATCAGGTAGAACGCATTATTCTTTCCTCACCGTACTAAGTGTAGGTGGTTAAGCACCATGCACAATGCCTCGAAGTTGTCCAAGCACAAGAACAAAATAGAATAGCTAAGAGAAGATGATAAATGAGCAGGGAGGATCTATGAGCTGGACAGGTTGATTTGGAGAATAAATTGCTGGGGAACGTAGTAGTAATTCAAAAAAATCCTACGTCATACCAAGATATCTCTAGGAAAAACCAGCAACGAGAGAGGTTGTAGAGCATCTTCATACCTTTGAAGATCGCTAAGCGGAAGCGTTACTATGAATGAGGTCGAAGGAGTCGTACTCGTGGCAATTCAAATCGCGGAAGATCCGATCCGAACACCGAACGTACGGTGTCTCCACGTTCAAAACACCTACAGCCCGGCGACGTCTCCTCCTTCTTGACCCAACAAGGAGGGAGGAGAAGTTGAGGCAGAACTCCGCCAGCACGACGGCGTGGTGGCGGTGGAGCTATGTGGTTCTTCGGCACGGCTTCGCCAAGCACCGCGGAGGAGGAGAAGATGAGAAGTAGTGTTGCGCCATGGGGTGATCAAATCAGGTGTGTGCAGCCCTCCAAATCCTCCACTATATATAGGAGGGAGGGAGAGGTGGTGCACCACCCCTAGGGAAACACTAGGAGGTGCGGCAGCCCTAGGAGGAGGAGGGGTGGCGGTCTAGGTGGGTGGCTTGCCACCCAAGGCAGCCCCCACACCTAGGGTTTGGCCTCCCTTGCGCTTGGGCCTCCTCCCTTGCGACATGGGCCTCCTCCCCTTGGTGCAACAGCCCACCAGGGGTTGTTTCCTCTCCCCTTTCAGCCCATGTGGCCCTTCGGGACAGGTGGACCCTCCCGATGGACCCCCCGGCACCATTTCGGTGGTCCTGGTACAATACCGATAAACCCCGAAGCTGTTCCAGCGACTGAAACTTGACTTCCCATATATAAATCTTTACCTTCGGACCATTTAGGAACTCCTCGTGATGTCCGGAATCTCATTCGGGACTCCGAAAAACCTTCGGTAACCACGTATACGATTCTCATAACAACTCTAGCATCACCGAACCTTAAGTGTGTAGACCCTACGGGTTCGGGAAACATGTAAACATGAGTGAGACATCTCTCCGGCCAATAACCAACAGCGGGGTGTGGATATCCATGTTGGATCCCACATGTTCCACAATGATCTCATTGGATGAACCATGATGTTGAGGATTCACTCAATCTCGTATGTAATTCCCTTTGTCTACCGGTATGACACTTGCCTGAGATTCGATCGTCGGTATCCCTATACCTTGTTCAATCTCGTTACCGGCAAATCTCTTTACTCGTTAAGTAACACATCATCTCGTGGCTAACTCCTTAGTCACATTGAGCTCATTATGATGATGCATTACCGAGTGGGCCCAGAGATACCTGTCCGTCACACGGAGCGACAAATCCGAGTTTCGATTCATACCAACCCAACAGATACTTTCGGAGATACCTTTAGTGCACCTTTATAATCACCCAGTTACGTTGTGACGTTTGATACCTCCAAAGCACTCCTACGGTATCCGGGAGTTGCACAATCTCATGGTCTAAGGAAATGATACTTGACATTAGAAAAGCTTTAGCAGATGATCAATACGATCTAGTGCTATGCTTAGGATTGGGTCTTGTCCATCACATCATTCTCCTAATGATGTGATCCCGTTATCAATGACATCCAATGTCCATGATCAGGAAACCATGACCATCTATTGATCAACGAGCTAGCCAACTAGAGGCTCACTAGGGACATGTTGTGATCTATATATTCAGACATGTGTTTCAGTTTCCGGTTAATACAATAATAGCATGAACAATGGACAATTATCATGAACTAAGAAATATTATAATAACCACTTTATTATTGCCTCTAGGGCATATTTCCAATAGTCTCCCACTTGCACTAGAGTCAATAATCTAGTTCACATCACTATGTGATTGCAATGAATCTACCACCCATACAGTTCTGGGGTTTGATCATGTCTTGCTTGTGAGAGAGGTTTTTAGTCAACGGGTCTGAACCTTTCAGATTCGTGTGTGCTTTACAAATCTCTATGTCATCCTATAGATGCTGCTACCACGCGCCATTTGGAACCATTCCAAATGACTGCTCCACTATACGAATCCGATTTACTACTTAGTGTCATCTGGATTAGTGACAAAGCTTGCATCGTTGTAATCCTCTACGACGAACTCTTTTACCACCTTCATAATCGAGAAAACATTCATTAGTTCTCTAGTTACTAAGGAAAACTTTGACCGCTGTCCAGTGATCCATTCCTGGATCACTCTTGTACCCCTTGACTGACTCATGGCAAGGCACACTTCAGGTGCGGTACACAACATAGCATACTATAGATCCTACGGCTAATGCATAGGGGACGACCTTCGTCCTTTCTCTTTCTTCTGTCGTGGTCAGGTATTGAGTCTTACTCAATATTCACACCTTACAACACACCCAAGAACCCCTTCTTTGACGATCTATTTTGAACTCCTTCAAAAACATGTCAAGGCAAGCATTTTGTTGAAAGTTCCATTAAGCACTTTGATCTATCTCCATAGATCTTGATGCTCAATGTTCAAGTAGCTTAATCCAGGTTTTCCTTTGAAAAACTCCTTTCAAACAACCCTTTATGCTTTCCAAAAATTCTACATTATTTCAGATCAACAAAATGTCAACCACATATACTCATTAGAAATTCTATAGTGCTCCCACTCACTTCTTTGAAAATACAAGTTTCTCATAAACTTTGTATAAAACCAAAATCTTTGATCATCTCATCAAAGTGTATATTCCAACTCCGAGATGATTGCTCCAGTTATGTGACAGCCCGAGACCGACATTCCAGAAGATTCCCATCTTTTCCGTTGTCGTTGCGTTATTATTTTGTTTGTCGCATTCATCATCGCATCATTCGCATCATCCGCATTGCATCGGCACTCCGTTGCCGCCAGTTTTCAAAACATGCATCCGTTATTAGTTGCCGCTTCTCCCCGTGTTCTTCATTGACCATTTTGAGCCCGAACACACTCGCATGCGCTCGCGGCGCAGTTAAATTTTTTTTTAAAGTGTGTTTCAAATATTCTCGGATTTAGTTGAAACTTGGCGTGCAGTCTTATTTTAATATAGCTAGGCGGCCTGCTAAATTTCCTCACAACCGGAGTCCGTTTGATACCCGAACGGTCGATCGTAGCGGCATCGTTGTCGGTTATTTATCCGACATTTTTTCGGTGTTTTAAAATCACGTTGTCGGGTGCCCATTTTCCCTCTCATATCCGGCTAGCCTACTCTACACAGCCACTTAGCCCATCCCCGCGTTCGAGACCGTTTGATTTAGATCGTGCAGCTAAAACCAGGGCGAAAAACTGCTAACCCTAGTCCGACTTATCTATAAAAAGACAACCCTACCCTGCCAATTTTGGAACCCTAGCCCCATGCCTCGAAATCCATGCAGGAAACTCTCTCCCCAGCCAGCCACTCCACCCACCTCCAGCTGCACGGGGTCGCGAGCCCAGATCTGGCCCGCTAGGCCCGAACCGCCGCCGCCGCCCTCGGTTGGAGCCCCGTTCCCGAGCGCACTGCCCGACCCCATCGCCTCTCCTCCGCCACCCTCCGTCGGTGAGCCTCCAGAGCCGTAGGAACCAGTCCCCGGCGCGGCCGCCGCCACTCGTTAGGTAGAACGCTAGGATCTCGCGCCCCCTCCGGCCCTCTCCTCCTCCATGTGCTCTCTTTTCTCCTCTCCCCCTCCTCTAATCCCTGTGCTCTTTCCCTCCTTGTCGCAGGACACCAACCGCCATGGAGACGCCGACTCGAGGGCCGCCCAGACCTGCACTGGATCCGTGCTCCCCCTCCATGGATCTGCCCCCCAGGCTCCGTCCCGAGCTTCCACATCGCCCGTGGCCGGCCTCCTTGTCGCGAGCCCACGCGTGTGCACGTTCTCAGCGAGCGGAGGGAGAAGGATGAACGGTGACGTTGACCGCGCCCTACCAGGACGCCCCATTGCCTGGGCCGCCCTCTGCATGCAAGAGGCCCAGCTCGCCCTGCTCGGCCAAACGGCCTCCTCAGCGCCCCAAGGCCCACCAATGAGTTGCCTCGCCGGCCTGCCAGCCCCGCCTTCGTATGGTCCTAAGGCCCGCGAGGTGAGCCTCGCCCTGCCCTTCCACGTGCCTATATGTCACCCGTGTATTACATAGTTGTGTGGCGCTTAGTTCCAGACCCGGACCAACTTCTAGATTCGGCCCATTAGCATTTTTTCGCGTTCTGCGATTTTTTAATTAACCGAGGAATTTCAGGTTTTTTAGGAAAATGCATTATTTTAAAATGCATGTATCTTTTAATTCGTGTGTCGGATTGCGACAAGTTATATATCTAACTTGGCTAGAATTTCGCGTAGAATGATATTTGCCAACTCTCATACGTATTTAAACTGTTAAATGTGTTGTTTGCATCGGCTTGTGTGTTGACGTGGTAGAAACGGTTTAGGTCATAGTTATTAACCGTAGCTCCGTTGGAGTTGAGCCATATATGTAAATGGACAAGAACAACGAGTAGAATCACGTGAACCACTTTGTTTTGCCGTTATTAAACATAAACTGTGATTAGGACAAATCTGGACAGAATTAGAATTTAACGAGTGGGGTTAGTTCGGAGACGCTATATGTCGTATCCGACCTCATCTAAAATGCCTAGATAGGTAGATTAATTTGTGCTTCACCCCTTGCCATGATTAACAACATTTAATATTGACGTGTACCTAAATGAGAGTGAACTTAATAATTAAATGTGGAATTCCGTCAATATGTTGAACTCGTTGCATATTGAGCTTCACTTAATTTGTAGTGTCTGACGTGTGAATTTCCATGCCATGTCTTGCATTTTTCAACAGATCATCCATCATTTGTGAATTGCATCATGTCGGGCATGTGCCGTGGTGAATATCTGTGTTGATGCTTGTTTACGGTTTGCTTCGTCTTGATAGAGTTCCGCAAGCGTGTCGGAATGTGAGGACCCGTTCGACTACGTCGGTTCGTCTGCTTCACGGAGTCATTTTTCTTCCAAGAAGGATCTTAGGCAAGATGACCATTTCCCTAGATATCATTACTATCATTGCCATGCTATTTGCCTCGTTTCTTTCGTTACGTCTCGTTGCCTACTACCTGTTAAATATCAGCCTCTCAACATTTCCATGGAAACCTTCAACCTGTTCACAACCTAGCAAACCATTGATTGGCTATGTTACTGCTTGCTTAACCATTTGATAGCGTTGCTAGTTGCAGGTGCAGTTGCTTCCATGTGTTAACATGGGTTCCTTGTTATATCACCCTATTAAATGTTATTTAATTTAATGCACCTATATACTTGTCAAAAGGTGGAAGGATCGGCCGTTCTAGCCTGGTGTTTTGTTCAACCTTTGTCGCCTTAGTTTCGGCTACCGGTGTTATGTTCCATAAATGAGCGCTCCTAACATGCTTGGGGTTGTTATGGGGACCCCCTAGATTCTCTTTTTGGCATAAAGCTCGTCTCGCAAGGCCCAACATTGGTACTATATTTGCCCAACATAATAAGTCTGTTAATACTAAAAAACATAGGGCGTCATGAACCCGAGGAGTAATTCAACATAATACAGGGAGGGCCAGTGTTGATGGTGCTGGTCCAAAACAGAGCACCATGCAGGGCCAATCTGGGGCAACTCGGGTGATGTCTATCAGGCCACCATACGCTTCTCTTATTCGTCGTGTCTTGAGAATGAGATACGCGGCTCCTATCAGGATCGTCAACACGTCGGGCGGCCTTGCTGGACTTGTTTTACCTTTCTCGAGCGTCTTGTGCAAGGGATTCCGAGGATGCTTTGGGTTATCTCGAGGTTGAGGTTTTCCAATAGGAACTCAAGGAGGTCATGGGTTATCCCTGATCGAGGTCATTCCGTCGCAGCGTGTGGTAGTTTGTGATGGACTAGTTGAAGCACCACCTGCAGGGTTAAATCTTTCAGAAAGTCGTGCACGCGGTTATGTGGCAACGTGGAAACTTTGTTTAACATCCGTTCTAGATAACTTGAAGTTAACTTAAATTAAACTTGCGAACTGAGTGCGTAACCGTGATTGTCTCTTTCGTGAGCTCCTTCTCCGATCGAGGACGTGGTGGGGTTATGTCTGACGTAAGTAGGTGTTCAGGATCATTCATTTGATCATTATTAGTTCACGTCCGTTATGCATAGATCTTCCCCCTGTTATTCTTGTACTCGTAACTTAGCCACCTCAAATAAATTCTTAGTCGCTTGTTGCATCCTCACCACTTAACCTTACATCACCCATTAAGCTTTGCTAGTCTTGATACCTTTGGAAATGAGATTGCTGAGTCCCCTGTGGCTCACAGATTACTACAACACCAGTTGCAAGTACGGGTAAAGTGATATTAAGACGTGAGTGTGATGATTGTTCATTTGGAGTTTCTTCTTCTTTGCCGATCTAGGATGGGTTCCAGGCCGGCAGCCTGGGATAGAAAGGATGGACGTCGTTCTTTTATTGCTTGTTTTCGTCCGTAGTCGGACCCTGCTCTTCTTCATGATGATTGTATGTATTGTACTGATGTGACTCTGATGTAGCTTGTGGCGAATGTAAGCCAATTCCATATACTCCTCTTTTCGGTATATGTACTTGTAACTTGTAACGATATCCATTCTTGCAAAACGACGAGATGCGCTTCTATCCTTGTCGAGGCCCTTGCACCAAAATAAGGATAGGATCGCATCTTGGCCGTTACAAGTTCTTAGAAGGATCCTTGGAGCTTTGCATACTTGTTAGCATGCTTTAGGATCGACAAAACCTTTTGGTTGTATCAGATGCAACCTTTCCTCAAGGAAATCGTCGAGGAAACAATATTTGACATCCTATCTACAAGATATCATAAATGATGGAGTAACTGCTAACATAATTCCAACAGACTTTCAGCATCGCTATGAGTGAGAAAGTCTCATCGTAGTCAACTCTTTGACTTTGTCAGAAACATCTTTGCGACAAGTCGAGCTTTATTAATGGTGACTTTTCACCATCATTGTTTGTCTTCCCTTTAAAGATCCATCTGTAGTTAACAGTCTTATGACCATCAAGTAGTTGTTCCAAAGTCTAAACTTTCTTTTCATACATGGATCCTCTCTCGGATTTCATGCCCTCGAGCCATTTGTCGGAATCTAGGCCCACCCTCGCTTCTCCATAGCTTGTAGGTTCATTGTTGTCTGGCAACATGACCTCCAAGACAGGATTACCGTACCACTCTTGGAGTAGTACGCATCCTTGTAGACCTACGAGGTTTGGTAGTGACTTGATCTGGAGCTTCATGATCACAATCATCAGCTTCCAGTTCAATTGGTGAGGCGCCACATGAACAATTTCATGCACCCTACTACACACTGGTTGAAGTGATGGTTCAATAACCTCATCAAGTTTCCACCATCCTCCCACTCAATTCTTTTGAGAGAAATTTTATCGAGAAAGGACTCGTTTCTAGAAACAAACACTTTGCTTCCAGATCTGAGATAGGAGATATAATCAACTGTTTTGGGTGTCCTATGAAGATGTATTTATCCGCTTTGGGTTCGAGCTTATCAGGCTGAAACTCTTTCACATAAGCATCGCAGCCCCAAACTTTTAAGAAACGACAGCTCAGGTTTCTCCAAACCATAGTTCATACGGTGTCATCTCAACAGAATTACATGGTGCCCTATTTAAAGTGAATGTGGTTGTCTCTAATGCCTAACCCATAAACGATATTGGTAATTTCATAGGAGACATCATAGTATGCACCATATCTAATAGGGCACGACTATGACATACAGACACACCATCAGACTATGGTGTTCCAGGTGGCATGAGTTGTGCAACAATTTTCACGTGAAACAATTTCCACATTATCTTAAATGTTTACCAAACTCGCAACTCATATATGTTTACCTCCACGATCACATCGTATACATATTATCCTCTTGTCACGATAATCTTCAACTTTTACTATGAAATTACTTGAACCTTTCAATAATTCAGACTTGTGTTTCATCATGTAAATATACTAGTATCTACTCAAATCATCTGTGAAGTAAGAACATAACGATATCCACTGCGTGCCTCAGTATTCATTGGACTGTACACATCAAAATGTATTACTTCCAACAAATTACTTTCTTGTTCCATCTCACTTGGAAAACGAGGTCTTCAGTCATCTTGCCCATGTGGTATGATTTGCATCTCTCAAGTGATTCAAAATCAAGTGAGTCCAAACGATCCATCTGCATGGAGTTTGTTCATGCGTTTATACCAATAGACATGGTTCGCATGTCTCAAACTTTTCAAAAATGAGTGAGTCCAAAGATCCATTAGTATGGAGCTTCTTCATGCGTCTTATACCAATATGACTCAAATGGCAGTGCCACAAGTAAGTGGTACTATCATTACTACTTTACATCTTTTGGCATCAATGAAAATGTGTATCACTACGATTGAGATTCAATAAACCATTCATTTTAGGTGCAAGACCATTGAAGGTATTATTCAAGTAAACAGAATAACCATTATTCTCTTTAAATGAATAATCGTATTGCAATAAACATAATCCAATCAAGTTCATGCTCAACGCAAACACCAAATAACAATTATTTAGGTTTAACACTAATCCCGATGGTAGAGGGAGCGTGCGATGTTTGATCACATCAACCTTGGAAACACTTCCAACACTTATCGTCACCTCGCCTCTAGCTAGTCTCCGTTTATTTCATAGCTTTTATTTCGAGTTACTAACACTTAGCAACTGAACCGGTATCTAATACCCTGGTGCTACTAGGAGTACTATTAAAGTACACATCAATATCTTGTATATCCAATATACTTTTGTCGACTTTGCCAGCCTCCTCATCTACCAAGTATCTAGGGTAGTTCATCTTCAGTGACTGTTCCCCACATTACGAAAGCACTTAGTCTCGGGTTTGGGTTCAACCTTGGGTCTCTACACTAGAGCAGCAACTGGTTTTCCGTTTCATGAAGTATCCCTTCTTGCCCTTGCCCTTCTTGAAACTAGTGGTTTTACTAACCATCAACATTTGATGCTCCTTTTCGATTTCTACTTTCGCGATGTCAAGCATCGCGAATAACTCAAGGATCATCACATCCACCCCTGATATGTTATAGTTCATCACGAAGCTCTAGTAGCTTGGTGGCAGTGACTTTGGAGAACCATCACTATCATATCTGGAACATCAACTCCCACTCGATTGAAGCGATTGTAGCACTCACACAATCTGAGCACATGCTCAACGATTGAGCTTTTTTCCCTTACTTTGTAGACAAAGAATTTTGTCAGAGGTCTCATACCTCTCAATAAGGGCACGAGCCTGAAATCCCAATTTCATCCCTTGGAACATCTCGTATGTCCCGCAACGTTTGAAACATCTTTAGTGCCTAAATTCTAAGCCGTTTAAGCATTATGCACTGAACTATCATGTAGTCATAAAATACGTGTATGTTAGATGTTTGCAACATCTACAGACGATGCTTGGGGTTGAGCACATCGAGCGGTGCATTAAGGACATAAGCCTTCTACACATTAATGAGGACAATCTTCAGTTTACGGACCCAATCCGCATGATTGCTACTATCAACTTTCAACTCAATTTTCTCTAGGAGCATATCTAAAACAGTAGAGCTACAGTGTAAGCTACAACATAATTTGCAAAGACCTTTTGACTATGTTCATGATAATTAAGTTCATCTAATCAAATTATTTAATGAACTCCCACTCAGATATACATCCCTCTCGTCATCCAAGTGATACATGATCCACATCAACTAGGCCGTGTCCGATCATCACGTGAGACAGACTAGTCATCAATGGTGAACATCTACATGTTGATCGTATCTCCATACGCCACATATTCGACCTTTCGGTCTCCCATGTTTCGAGGCTATCTCTGTACATGCTAGGCTCGTCAAGTCAACCTAAGTGTTTCGCGTGTGTAAATCTGGCTTACACCCGTTGTATGCGAACGTCAGAATCTGTCACACTCGATCATCACATGGTGCTTCGAAACAACATTCCTTCGCAATGGTGCACGCTTAGGGGAAACACATTTCTTGAAATTTTAGTGAGGGATCATCTTATTTACTACTGCCGTTCTAAGCAAATAAGATATGAAAGCATGATAAATATCACATGCAAATCATATAGTGACATGATATGGCCAATATCATCTTGCTCCTTTGATCTCCATCTTCGGGGCACGGAATGATCATCATTGTCACCGGCATGACACCATGATCTCCATCATTGTGTTTCCATGAAGTCGTCTCGTCAACAATTACTATGGCTAACGGTTAGCAATAAAGTAAAGTAATCACATGGCGTTGCATCTCATACAATAAATTAAGACGACTCCTATGGCTCCTGTCGGCTTGTCGTACTCATCGACATGCAAGTCGTGAATCCTATTACAAGAACATGATCAATCTCATACATCACATATATATCATCACAACCTTTTGGCCATATCACATCACATAGCATACCCTGCAAAAACAAGTTAGACGTCCTCTAATTGTTGTTGCAAGTTTTTACATGACTGATTTGGGTTTCTAGCAAGAACGCTTCTTACCTACGTGATAGACACAATGTTGATATGCCAATGCTATTTACCCTTCATAAAGACCCTCTTCATCGAATCCGATCCGACTAAAGTGGGAGAGACAGACACCTATTAGCCACCTTATGCAACAAGTGCATGTCGGGCGGTGGAACCAGTCTCACATAAGAGTATGTGTAAAGTCGGTTCGGGCCGCTTCATCCCATGATGCTGCCGAATCAAGATAAGACTAGTAATGACAAGCAATTGACAAAATCATCCCCCACAAATTTTGTGTTCTACTCGTGCATAGAATCTACGCATAGAACCTGGCTCGGATGCCACTGTTGGGGAACGTAGTAGTAATTCAAAAAAATTCCTACGGCATACCAACATCTATCTAGGAGAAACCAGCAACGAGAGACGTTGTAGAGCATCTTCATACCTTTGAAATATTCTAAGCGGAATCGTTACTATGAACGCGGTCGATGGAGTTGTACTCGCGGCGATTCAAATCGCGGAAGATCCGATCCGAACACCGAATGTACGATGTCTCCGCATTCAACACTCCTACAGCTCGGGGATGTCTACTCCTTCTTGATCAAGCAAGGAGGCAGGAGAAGTTGAGGGAGAACTCCATCATCACGACGGTGTGGTGGCGGTGGAGCTATGTGGTTCTCCGGCAGGGCTTTGCCAAGCACCGTGGAGGAGGAGAAGAGGAGAAGTAGGACTGCGCCATGCGGTGATCAAATCAGGTGTGTGCAGCCCTCCAAATCCTCCACTATATATAGGAGGGAGGGAGATGTGGTGCGCCACCCCTAGGGAAACCCTAGGAGGTGCGGAAGCCCTAGGAGGAGGAGGGGTGGCGGCCTAGGTGGGTGGCTTGCCACCCAAGGCAGCCCCCACGCCTAGGGTTTCGCCTCCCTTGCGATTGGTCCTCCTCCCTTGCGACTTGGGCCTCCTCCCCTTGGCACACTAGCCCACCACGGGCTAGTTCCTCTCCCCTTTCAGCCCATGTGGCCCTCCGAAACAGCCCCGGTGGACCCCTCGTACCCTTTCGGTGGTCCTGGTACAACATCGATAAACCCTGAAGTTGTTCCGGCGACCGAAACTTGACTTCCCATGTATAAATCTTTACCTCCGGACTATTTCAGAACTGCTCGTGATGTTTGGGATCGCATCTGGGACTCCGAACAACCTTAGGTAACCACATATACGATTCCCATAACAACTCTAGCGTCACCGAACCTTAATTGTGTAGACCCTATGGGTTCGGGAAACATGTAGACATCACCGACACATCTCTCCAGCCAATAACCAACAGCGGGGTCTGGATATCCATGTTGGTTCCCACATGTTCCACGATGATCTCATCGGATGAACCACGATGTCGAGGATTCACTCAATCCCGTATGCAATTCCCTTTGTCTACTGGTATGTCACTTTCCCGAGATTCGATCGTCGGTATCCCTATACCTTGTTCAATCACGTTACCGGCAAGTCTATTTACTCATTCTGTAACACATCATCCAGTGGCTAACTCCTTAGTCACATTGAGCTCATTATGATGATGCATTACCGAGTGGGCCCAAAGATACCTCTCCTTCATACGGAGCGCCAAATCCCAGTCTCGATTCGTACCAACCCAACAGATACTTTCAGAGATACCCGTAGTGCACCTTTATAATCACCCAGTTACGTTGTGACGTTTGATACACCCAAAGCACTCCTATGGTATCCGGGAGTTGCACAATCTCATGGTCTAAGGAAATGATACTTGACATTAGAAAAGCTTTAGCACATGAACAATATGATCTAGTCCTATGCTTAGGATTGGGTCTTGTCCATCACATCATTCTCCTAATGATGTGATCCCATTATCAATGACATCCAATGTCCATGATCAGGAAACCATGACCATCTATTGATCAACGAGCTAACCAACTAGAGGCTTACTAGGGACATGTTGTGGTCTATATATTCACACATGTATTACAGTTTCCGGTTAATACAATTATAGCATGAACAATATACAATTATCACGAACTAGGAAATATAATAATAACCACTTTATTATTGCCTCTAGGGCATATTTCCAACACAAATGCAGGGCGATCGGTACATGCTATAAGGTGACATTGGCTTACAGCTAGACATAAGTGCGGAAGTAGGACAATCATCATTGGTCAGGTGTGCTACAGGTAACCATTGTAATTTATGAGCTATTCAAAACTTCGTCAATGCTGTCGAGATGGTCCAATGTTGCCACAAGCGCAAAGCCCCCGAAATCGTCTACAAACTGGACTTCGCCAAGGCCTTCGACTCTATGGATTGGGCGGGCGTGCGTAGGGTGCTTGAGGTGCGCACCTTCACCCCCTGCCCCCCGTGGTGCTCTTGGTTGGAGGAGATCTTCCGGTCGTCCCGGTCGACGGTGTTGCTGAATGGTGTCCCGGGCAGATGGTTCACGATCTGGAAGGGCTGTGGCATGGTGACCCTATCTCACCCTACCTCTTCCTCATCATCGCCGACGTGCTTCAATAGATGATTCAGCGGGATGAGAAGCTCCACCACCTTGTTATCGACGGCAAACCGCCAGTTGTGCTCCAGTATGTCGACGACACGCTGGTGATTCTCCGGGCGTGACCAAGTGTGGCAGCGTGCCTCCGTCGCATTCTCGACCACTTCGCTGCCGTGACTGTTGGCTTTTGAACGTGCGTATGCAGCTGTACAGGCGTGCCTACGTGATTCTTTCTTCGGCCGGCTACTTGACGGAACTTGCGTAACTAGCGACACGAATAAAACTGATCGATGGATTTGATGGCTAAAGGCCCGTGTCGAGCCTTTGCTTTGTATTGCTTTTCGTTTTTCTGGTGTTACAATCAACACCCCTAGGGTGTCTTTTATACACGTCCACAAGGGACTATGGAAATAGACTAGGACTAGGAATCCTAATACTACTAGGACTCGGTTTGGCTTTCTTTCCTAATCCTAAAGAGACAACATGATTAACTTCTACATTCACCTCCTTAATCTTGTTGCTTGACTTCACTTCTTGCACTCCGACTTTCCTCCTCATCTCGATGAACTTCTGTCGACCGAGGGACTTGGTGAAAATATCGGCAAGTTGGTCTTTCGTGTTCACATGTTGAACCTCGATCAACCCTTCTTAAATGCACTCCCGGATGTGGTGGAACCGGGTATCTATGTGCTTGCTCCTTTCGTGATGAACCGGATTTTTGCACAATGAGATTGCAGCTTGGTTGTCGATCTTCAATGACACCTTCTGCACCTCCCTCTTTGCAAGAATAGCTAGGAGTCTTCTCAGCCAAACTGCTTGACAAGCCGCCGTGCTTGCCGCTATGTATTCTGCCTCGCATGAAGACAGTGCCACCACCTTTTGCTTCTGAGAATTCCAGCTAATCGGATTCGGGCCAAGGTAGAAAACCATGCCCGTTGTGCTCTTTCGGTCATCAACATCACCTGCCATGTCACTATCTGAATATCCACGAAGGATCAATCCTTCCTTTCCCTTTCTGTACGTGCAGCCAAGATTAACTGTACCTTTCACATAGCATAGAATTTGATTGACCGCGCTCATGTGTTCGGTTGTCGGATTCTCCATGAAACGACTCACGATCCCGACTGAATAAGCCAAGTCAGGTCGGGTATGCACCAAGTATCTTAGGCTACCCACAACGCTTCGATACATTGTGGTGTCCACCGGCGGATTTGAGCTACGCTTGCTCAACTTGTGACGTTGGTCCATTGGAACTTGTGTCGCGTAGCAATCTGACATGCCACACTTGTCCAATAACTTGACCGCGTAAGCCGATTGACATAGGGAAATCTCTCCGGAGCTTTGCTTCACTTCGATGCCCAAGTAATAGCTGAGTAATCCCAGATCACTCATGATAAACTTGTTCTTCATTTGCGCCTTGAAACGTTCAATTTCTTGTACGCTATCTCCGGTGATAATCAGATCGTCGACATAAACTCTAACTAGCAGGTTTGAGCCTTTGGAGTTCTTTTGTATAGACTGCGTGCTCGAGGGGACATCTCTTGAACCCGAGCGAGACCAAACTCTGGTCTAACTTTGAGTTCCAAGCTCTTAGCGCTTGCTTCAACCCGTAAAGTGCCTTCTTGAGCTTGTAAACTTTTCCTTCTTCGCCTTTCTTCTCGTAGCCAAGGGGTTGTTCCACGTACACTTCTTATGTGAGATCGCCGTTTAGGAAAGCGGATTTAACATCCATATGATGAACCTTCCAATCCTCTTGTGCTGCCAAAGCTAGGAGCACTCTCACCGTCTCGAGTCGAGCAACCGGTGCAAACACCTCATCATAGTCAACTCCTTGACGTTGTACGTAGCCCTTTGCAACGAGTCTTGCCTTGTACTTCACAATGGCACCCTCTGTGTCCTTCTTTAACTTGTAAACCCACTTCAAACCTATCGTCTTTTGGTTTGGAGGTCGGGTTACCAAAGTCCACGTGCCATTGCTCTCAATCGCCTTCATCTCCTCATCCATGGCGTGGGTCCAGCTAGGACTTTTGCTCGCCTCTACGAAGTTTGCCGGCTCCTCAACTCCGAAAATACATAGTCCGGAGTATTCGAGCGTAACTGGCTTTGTGTACTTGTAGACTTTCTTGAGGGTCTTGTAGCGACGAGGCCCTGAGGAATCCGTTGTGGCTTGCGAAGGAGGTGACACAAATTGTGTCGATGTTGATGCACTTGAGGAAGATGGCTGAGTCTCGGGCGTGTCATCGACATCCGTGTCGTCGGCGTAGTCGTCGTGATCATGATCATCATCTTGATTGTCATCGTCACTATGCACCTCGTTGTCGATGTTGTCGTCGAGATCTCCGCCCGTGCCATGCGCTTCGTTGTCGCTATCTCCTTGCGACCTATCCTCGTCGTCATCGGTGTCGGCACCATGATGATCACTACCATTGTGGTCACCTTGGTTGGGTGTCTTCTCAACCACTTGGACATCCTCCCCTGCATCATCATCAGTTGGAAATTCAACCGTGAATATGTTACTGTTTGGAGCATTGTCGGCTGCGGCGCTCCAATTCCACGCTTGGTTTTCTTCAAACACGACGTCCGTGAAATCCGTAGACGCTTGGTTTGTGGATCGTAGAAGCGGTATGCTTTGGTGCCGGAACTCCTCTCGTATCCGATGAACACCATCTTGGTGCTACGATCGGCAAGCTTTGAGAGATGCGGCTCCGCCGTCTTCACATGTGCCACACACCCGGACGTCCGTAGATGAGACACATACGGCTTACGTCCGTAAATTGCTTCATACGGAGTCTTGTCGATCACCGCCTTCGTTGGAGCCCGGTAGAGAAGATAGACCGCTGTCGAGACAGCTTCTCCCCAAAAAGTCCCCGGCAGGTTCTTGCTCTTGAGTAAACTCCTTGCCATGTCAACGACGGTTCGATTGCGCCTTTCAACGACCCCATTCTGCTGCGGCGTGTAAGGTGCCGTGAGGAACCTCTTTATGCCAATCTTCTCGCAGTAGTCGTTGAACTCATTCGACGTAAATTCTCCGTCGCGATCTGTCCGTAGAGCGTGAACCTTCAACTTGTGTTCCATCTCCGTTGCAGCCTTCAGCTTCTTGAACGCTTCAAACGCCTCATCTTTAGATCGTAGGAGAACGACCCACATATATCTCGAGTAGTCGTCTACCACGAGGAAAAAATACTTCTTTCCCGCGTGAGTTGCTGGGGTGATAGGGCCACATAGATCACCATGGAGCAGCTCGAGTGCATCACTTGCACGATAGGTAGACTGAGCAGGGAACGGCCTGCGGTGCTATTTTCCAACCAAGCACCCGTCACATACTCGATCAACATGGTCGATAACTGGCATCCCGGATACCATCTCCATCTTTGACATCTTCTTCAAGGCGTAGAAGTTAACGTGTCCAAATCTAGCATGCCATAACCATGAATCATCATCACTCTTGGCGAGCCAACACTCTGGTTGAGATTGATCAAGGTTGAGGATATAGAGCCTATTCCGTGTGCGATTAACACGAGCTAGCACGTTTCGGAGGTTGTCGAAGATCGTCATCACTCCGTTCTCGATATTCACCTTGCATCCATTCTCGTCAAGCTTCCCAATAGAGATAATGTTGTTGCGAAGCCGTGGGATGTAGTACACTCCGGTGAGTATGCGATGTTCGCCTGTGAGACCCTCGAAGAGGACAGATCCTTGCCCACAAATCTCCACATTTGAACCATCACCAAACTTGACCGAGCCTTCAACATCATATTCCAGCTCGAGAAATTTCTCCTTGCATCCCGTCATGTGATTACTGGCACCCGTGTCGAGATACCACGACACGTTGTGATCCCTGGATAACTTAGGTGTCACATTCTTCTCATGAAGTAGCACCTTCCGGCTTGGTTTCACAACCACTGTTTCAGCGAGATCACAAACTTCGGCCATCAGAAGACCTGGACCTTCGTCTTCCTCCTTTGCCAAATTTGCCTTGATCTCCCGCTTGTCAGGCTCCGGACAATTCTTTGCAAAGTGACCCATCTCATTGCAGTTATAGTACTTGACCTCGGACATATCCAAGTTCCGTTGCTTCCGTCCTTTAGATCGGTCTGCCTTACCACGACCTTGTGGTTTGCCTTTTCCTTTGCCTTCTCCAGTTTGTCCGCTGCGCGTTGCGTTGCTTGAGCCTTCGTTGCCATCACGCCTTCCTTTGCTACTTGGGGACTCCCAATCTGCACGCGAGTACATGAGTTGGTCACTACCTCCTCCGTTGCCTTTTCGACAGCCACGAGCATTCTCTTCCCACGTCCGCAGGCGTCCGCAGGCGTCCGATCGCCTCCGTTATGGTCATGTCGTCGATGTCGTAAAGCTGCTCGAGCGTGCCGATGATGTACGTGAATTTGTCAGTCGCTGAACTGAAAAATTTCTCCACAATCTCGGTCTCCTCGAGCTTTGCACCAAGCACGCGGATCTCTCCCACCAAAGTAGTAAGACGCATGGCATAGTCGTTCACCGATTCAGTTTCCTCCATTTGCAACTTGTGAAATTGGCGCTTCAGCACTTGTGCCCGAGCCTTGGTGACACGATCTTCTCCGATCCTCATCTCCTTGAGTGTGTTCCACGCCTCTCTTGCCGTCTCGAACTCCGCCAATGTCATTAGCAAGGAATCCGGCACGAACTGGGCTATGGCGGCCATGGCACCTCCGTCGGACTCGTCATCGACGTCGTTGTCCGTGATTGTCTGCCACACTCGAAGGGTTCGGAGAATAATCTTCATCTTCACCGCCCACACGCCATAGTTGGCGTCGGTGAGCATCGGGTACTGGATGGGGATGTTGCGATGCGCCTGGACGTTGGCGCTGCTCGTTCCTCCACCACTCGTTGCTGACTTGCCGCCCTTCTTCACCTTGTCGCCGTTCTTGTTTGCCTTGGCACCGCCGCTGCAGGACTCGACCGACTCAGCGTCGCTGTCCGTCATCGTAGATCGTAGATCGTCGAGGCTCTAGATACCAATTGTTGGCTTTTGAACGTGCGTATGCAGCTGTACAGGCGTGCCTACGTGATTCTTGCTTCGGCCGGCTACTTGACGAAACTTGCGTAACTAGCGACACGAATAAAACTGATCGATGGATTTGATGGCTAAAGGCCCGTGTCGAGCCTTTGCTTTGTATTGCTTTTCGTTTTTCTGGTGTTACAGGGTGTCTTTTATACACGTCCACAAGGGGCTATGGAAATAGATTAGGACTAGGAATCCTAATACTACTAAGACTCGATTTGGCTTTCTTTCCTAATCCTAAAAAAACAACATGATTAACTTCTACAGTGACGGGCTCGACATCAACTTTGACAAAAGCACGCTCGTCCCATGCATGTCTCCGATGAGGTGCTTGGAGATACGGTGGCCGCCCTTGGTCGCGCTATGCAGGGCTTGCCCAGGCCTACTTGGGCCTCCCGCTATGATGTGAGAAGCTCAGCCTCGCGGACTTCCTCCCTATAATCACCAAGGTGGACAAGTACCTCGCCGGCTGGTGGGCCCGTCTCCTCTCTTTCGCTGGTCGTTTAGTCTTGATCAACGCAGTCCTCGATGCCATGCCCATGTATGCTATGGCGGCGATGTGGCTGCCCCTGACGGTGATTGCTGCTCTCGACAGCCTTCGTCCCGCCTTCCTTTGGAACGCGGCTGAGTGCGCCTCCGGTGCCGAGTGCCTGGTCGCCTGGGCGCAGATCTGCCAGTCCAAGGAGGAAGGGAGCTTGGGGGTTCACAACCTTGTTCAGAACAACTATCTTCTACTCAAGATGTAGCATCGTCTTCAAACCGCCGCAACATCCTTGCTCCGGGTTGCATGGGTCTGGGCGGAGCTCGACGACCGCTCTCTCCTCCACTCTGTAGTTGGTCGGGGCTCTGGCGAGCACTACATGGCGATGCATGCACTCCTCCCCCTTTACCATGGGATGACCTAGCTAGGTGGATGTGAGGGACGGACGGCAGACCTCCTTCTGCTTTGATTGCTGGCTCCCGTGTGAAGCCGTCGCGACGGCTTTCCCCACACTCCTGTCGCACGCCGTCGACATGGAGGCTACGGTGTGAGAGGTGCGTGCTCGTGGCTTCGATCAAATGCTCGTGTCCTGGATCACCACCATCGGTGCCTATGAGAGTGCTGCTCTCTTGCCCCTCATCTGCATCGCCCCTGCTCCTGGCGATGACGTGCGGGTCTTTGTCAAGTGCGTTGGGGCTGGAGGGGAGCTCGCCACCACTTTGTGTATGCACTGAAACGGTTCAGCGGAGTGCGTGCGCCCTTCTCGGAGTTCGTCTGGGGGGCGTGTGCGCCATCATGGGTGCGCTTCTTCAGTTGGCTCCTGGCTCAACGACGCGTCCATACGCGCAATGTCTTGGTGTGGAAGCACATCCTCGAGTCGGCCGGCGCTTGCTGCCCCGTCTGCGCGGATGCACTCGAGACGGGGAATCATCTGATCTTCTGGTGCTCCTTTCCCCGCGTCTTTTGAAGAAAGGTGGGGTTGATGTTACCAGTGTCTGCTGCCACGTGGGGGGCCTGCATGCCCTTGATGTCAGTGTGGCTGTGGGAGGCTCTTCGGCTGCCACCTTCACGCTCCTGTGCTACTCGCAATTGTGGAAACACCGGAATGCAATGGTATTTTTGGGAGGCTGCGTGATCCCTTGCCAGGGTACTTAGCAGGGAAGATGCGGTCCTTTGGCATGGGCATCTCAAAGAGGCGGCGCGCTCGGGTACTAATTCTTAGCTCGAGGCGTTTTCTCCGCGGACAAGGGGGTGTGATGTTTCTTGTATTGTTCCCTCTCTCTCTCCTACCTTCTTCTACCTCTCCCCCTACTCAGCATGGGTGTGTAAGGAACATCTGTAGTTGACTCCACATATATATAAAGAAATGAAAAAAATTCAGGTGGAGGGATTTTGCCCTCCTTCGGTGACCTTAAAAAAATGCATCTGGCTTTGTTGCATAGGACTGACTTGTGGACATATGACTGCGACAACATAACGAAGAAAGAAATTATATCACACTGATACCATGCTGACAAACCAATATATAACTTATTGTATAATAAGGGCACGTGGGAGCGAACTGGAGTTGATGTCCTCCTTGTGTGTGGCATTATGTCCACTCGTGATTTATCGTATTTTATATACTTATATCTTCCTTAATAATAAAGCATGCCCTGCTGGTCAGTCGCGGCATTTTTGTAAAAACATCCTTGTAGTTTCCTTTAATTAACCCGCGGTACGTTTTTAAAGTAAGGCCGAACCGTTTTTTTCATATTTTACACAAAACCCCTTTACTTTCGTGCTAAATAACCCGCGGTCCAAATTATATTCGGAGTGAATCATTTTTTAATTTTTTTACGTACACCCCTCACATATGCGTTAATAACCTTCAAGTCCATTTAGAATAAATATGTATTTTCAAATAACAATATCTTTTAAACCGTCAATCCAATTTAAACATGTTATATATGAAACTTGATTAGAAAAATGTGTAGAGTTTGAATATGTTGTTATTTTACATATTAAATTTTAAAAAATACTATTTAGGATACCATGCTAATCAATATTTGTCTTTATTTCGTACCGACTATTTGTATTGTAACATGTTAACTTAAGCATCAATATTTGGAAAATGTCATAATCTTTCTTTATACATATTTTATAATCTAAGACCTTACGTACGTGCCTTTTTTAGACATTATCCACGCGCGTTTTTACCAATGAACTACACTTTTTTATTGTTTATTTTTCTCCCGTTGCAACGCACGGACATTTGTGCTAGTAATAACCTAAAGTTTCATCTTTCACGGGGTTTTCTTTCCATCATCGCATCGTCCAACCTTCCATGGTTTCACTATTCATCGATTTTTTCTGTTTCTCCCCCGTTTTGGTTTTCATCAAAATAATTTTCGATAACCTAGTAAACCAAATCAATATATGGTATATTAATAAATTCACAGTCCGTAAATAAATTGTTTCTTATCGTAAAATCTGATATTTGTTAAGACATCGCTGATGATCCAATAATAAATAGCAATGAATTCAGGGCACAAAATATATTTGGCAATCCAATAAAACATATTAATCATGGACACATACCGATTTTCCAGTTTAGTAAATAGATGGAAAATCTATATTTTATAATCCATTAGTACATATGCCCGCGTATTGCAACATGAAAGGATATTAGCATGCCCATCAAAATGTTTATTAGCGCGTCATGGAAACATCTGAATAGTGAAACTCAACGACGACACATAGGCGTATGCCAAGATATAAACTTATTTTCATCATAAAAAGTCAAAATCAAATTACTAATCCAGCAATTAGACTCTAGAAGAATTAATTTTAAAGAAAAAATTGGCAATTGACAGGTAGGCGGACACTAAGATCCATGCTTGTTTTCTCGTAAAGATAATTTTCACAAACTGTTTGTACTCCGAAAGGATTTATTGAGTCACAAGGAAACCGTGCGGCAACTATAGTTGTTTTACTCGGGTGAGATCCACCTGACTGTGGATGACAATGGACGGGTCCTCGAAGCGCCATACGAACTGGATAATGTATGTACTCCTAGCTCGCCTCCATGAGGTCGAGATCTTTAACACATGCATCTCTTTCATTTTTATGCATGAGTATGGATGTTTCTCATGTATGTTAGTTTTTTCCACTTTGAGGCAACTCATGCACATGCTTTTTGACTCGTGAATTTAAATTCTTTGTTTCCGAAGTCACACGGGAAAATCAGCTTTCTTTGTTTCCTTGAGGTTGATATGTTTTTAACGTGGTGCCGAAGTGACGCTCATACATAAGTACATAGATTTACCCCTACAAACGCATGCACACACACTCTATTCATATGAGTATCTCTTAAAGACCTAGCCGGCACATCATCTTGAGATTGATGAAGTCGCCACACACGGCTTCATAATCGACAGAAACATATCCTCCCACTGAACACACATCATCGGATGTCTAGAAACAAATCGAGAAAAGTACGAGCATCAATGTCAAAGTCTAGAACATGCATTGTGATGGCCTCGAGATACCACTGTCCTCTTAAGCAATTCAATTATAGGTTGGTTCGCTGAGGTGCGATTATTAATTGGTAAACGAATTATATCTTTTAGTGGAATACAAGATTTTTTTTCGAAAAATATATTCACATTTTGTGAGCCTCTTTGGCACTATGCATTGTCCACTCTCATCTCGATACATGGTGAAAACTTCGTTGGTCCATGCAACTCCGTGAGATGATACACTCTCTCGCTGTGACAGTCCGAGACCAATCCTCGAGATGCCTTCCATTATATTTGTTGTAGCAACGTTAATTATGTGTTTGTTACATTCATCATGGCATCATTCATATTGCATTGGCACTCTATGGTCATCGTTTTACAAAACTTGCATCCACTCGTAATTGCCACTTCTCCTTGTTGTCGTCGTTCATCGTTCCGAGAACAACCACTCTTGCATGCACCCACCACATCGTTAAATAGTATTTTTATAAATGGGGATAAAATATTATCAAAATGGGTCAAAAGTTGGCATGCGGTGTTAATATATTGTAGGTAGACCGCAAGTTTGTCGCATTCGGAGGTTGTTTGATACCACACCGTTAAATCGCTAGCGGCACTATAGCTAGTTAAGCTGTGGGGCGTTTCGTAAAAAACCTGGTACCGGACCACGTTCTCCCCAAACCCGAAAAGCTCGTCCATGACCAATGGGTCCGACTCAACCCCAAACATCTTCCATTCTTTGTTTAGACCACTCACGTGACACGTAGTCGTTCGATGATGATTGGACGCCCCTCAAACCAATCTCTTTGGATACCCTAACTATTTAGGCAACCTACCCCTAGTGCATTTTGGACAAACCCTAGATCCTAGGGAGTTTGCCCCATCACACCGCCATCCCTGTCCATCTTCCTTGGGATCCTCCCGATCTAAATCCCATGTCCAATCGCCAACGTGAGCCAACCCTGTAGCAGCCACCTCCCCTCCATCCTCCTCAATTCCCCTGCTATCCAATCCATCGACATACGAACCAGCCTCCTTCGCTTGAGCGCCTGAGTAGGAGGCCTCGCACTCGCACGCCTCCTCCACCTCCTGATTCCCTCGCGCCCGAACCAAACATGAGAGGAGGTCCCTGCAGCAACGTCTGGCCCCTGAGCCACCGTCTTCATTGTAGTCAGCAGGAGCTCCCGCGGGACAAGGCCAGCCCAATATGCCCCTATCTATCCATCTCCCTTCTTCCCTTCTTCTCCCTTCTCTCACACAACTCCTCTATTGCACATGAGACCACGAGAACGTCTTCGTGCTCGAGCCTCCTGCCACCCCCTGAGCGTAAACCACATCGCCGTAGCTCCTAATTAAACGATACGATGCACTTTATTTTTTCTGTTTAACAAGAATAAAATTGTGTTTAGGGTAGAGCAACACGAATTTTGAAATTTGCATATGAGGTCATTTTGGAAATTTTATATGTATTTTCGGCCTCATTTAAAATGCCTAGATAGTGTAGTTTCATCATGCTTCACCTCTTGCCATGATTAACAACATTTAAACTATTTATACTTGTTGAGTAAATAAACGGAGTGAAATAATTAACTCGAACATGGAGTTTCTTTAGTATGTAACTCATTGCATATTGAACTCCACTTATGTGTAGTATTTGAATGTTGCACTTTTCCATGCCATGCATCTTTAAATGGACATGCATCATGCTCAATTTTCCGTCATGTCATGATTATGCTTGCTTGTTTATTTCGTGTTGTTTTCTTCTTTCCGCTATCACTTATTCTTGCTAGAGTTTCGATTATGTTCGAGTGTGAGGATACGTTGGACTATGTTTGTTCGACTATTGAACGGATTTGATCTTATCCAAAATGGGATTCCAGGTAAGATGATCATTACCTTGGATATCACTACCCTCTTTGCTTGCTAGTTGTCTCGTTGTTATCACTTTGTCTCGCTACCTACCACATGTTTGTAAGCCTCCCAATTGCCATGATAAAGCCTCTAATCCACTATCCTAGCAAACCTATTGTTTGCCTATGTTACCGCTTGCTCAGCCCCTCTAATAGCGTTGTTAGTTGTAGGTGTAGTTTGTTCCATGTTGGGACATGGATGCCATGGGATATCACAATATCTTGTTTATTTAATTAATGTATCTATACACTTGGTAAAGGATGGAAGTCTCGACCTTTTGCTTGGTGTTTTGTTCCACTCTTGCTACCCTAGTTTTTGTTATACCAGCATTATGTTCCTTGATAAGTGCTCCTAACATGTTTGGGGTTTATGCCCCCCTTGATAATTTGTCTTTGAATAAAAATCTTGCAGCAAGGCCGAACATTTTTACTACATTTGCCTAATAACCAAACTAAAAATTGCATGGGGAGTTGGCGTCCCCCACAGATTTTTTTAATCAACAACTGGGCGACTGCTCCTCATGAGTGTTGGCCCAAAATAGAGTCACGTGTAGCTTCCCCCGGGGCAACTCGGGTCTCAGTTATTGTACGCTGCACTCATCCGGTTGTGTCCCCAGAATGACATACTCTTGACTCCTATTGGGATTGTTGACACACTAGGAGGTCTTGCTGGACTTGTTTTACCTTAGTCGAATGTCTTGTGCACCCGTATTCCAAGGATACTTCAGGCTATTCAAATATTGGGGTCTTTCAAATGCGATTGTGCTTAATTTGTGATGGACAAGTTGGAGCATCCGTGTAGGGTTAAATCTTTTGGAAAGCCATGCACATGGACATGTGGCGACATGGAAATTTATTATAAGTTTATAACCAGTTGTAGAGACTGCAAACTAAAGTCAATTAAAATGCACCAACCGTGTGGGTAACCGTGATCGTCTCTTCTTGTGAGGTTTGAACCAAGAAGTGAACACAATGGGGCTATGATTGACTCATAAGATCACTTCTTGATCGTTACTAGTTCCGATCGATTATGCATAGATCACTCTTCTTATTCGTGTACTCGTAAGACAGCCAGATACAAATGCTTAGTGCTTGTTGGAGCCTCACCTCTTAACCATTTCTCATCCATTCAGGTTTGCTAGTTTTGATACCCATGGTAATGAGATTGTTGAGTCCCATAAAGGTTCATAGATTACTACAATAACATGTGTATGTCATAGCCCTAGTTTCACTTTGCTTGCCAAGCATTCATGCATGCATATTTAAATTCTTTTGAATTTGAAATGGGGAAGTGATCAAGCCTCATGAACCAAATTTTTGTGAAATATGCAATATAAAAATTGCTTCAAATAGTTCCAAGAAAATGTCCCTAGTTTTCCAATAAATTATTGGCATGATATAAAAATGTCAACCAATATTTTTGGATCACAGAAACATTTTACTCTGGACTTTTGATTTAATCAAACAATTATTTGCAATGGAATTATATTTGCTATATATAAAATACAGTTTCATTAACTCTGAAAATAATTGTGTGGCATTAGATAATTATCTTCTGTCATATGGAAATATTTTAGGGTTTTATAAAAATGATTTGAACTATTTTCAAATCAAAACAAATGTCAGAAAAGGAAATAAAAGAATCAAAATAAAAAAAGAGCACGAAGGCTTACCTGGCGCTCCCTCTGCGCGAAGCCCACCAGGGGCCTCCCTCACGTCTTCCTCCTCCTGCCAGTAGGCAGAGGAGAAGGTGAGCACGGCGGCAACTCCTGGCGCCACCTCATGCTTCGCCATGGCGCCTCCCCCTTGCCTCCCCACGCCAGCAACCCCCTCCTCTCCCTTATATCCTCCTCCTCTCTCCATTTCCCTCTTCTCCCTGGTTTTCCTCTCCTCCCCCTCGCTGCCATTGCCGAGCTCGAGCTCGAGCTCGCCACCGTCCTCCGGCCGCGGCAGCACCCCCTGAGCAGCCCATCGTCCCCGCATCATCGAGACGCTCCTCCTTGCCAGAAGAATCAACCTAAGAGTCCATGCATTGCCCTCGTCGCCACCTTTCCCAACTCCGTCCACCGAAGATCGCCGCCGTTGATTCGGTCTGCCCCGAGCCTTCCCCGAGCAAGCTGAGCCCCCCTCGTCACCGTCGTGAGCTCGTTGTTCTTTCCCACCATTTTCCCGTGCTCTCCCGTGCCTTTAGCCCCGTGCCCCGCATCGAGCCCGAGCCGCCGCCGCAAGAGCTCGTCGTCGGCGCCTCCTCCGGCGCCCCGCGACCAGCCGATGCCACTGCTGGACCGGCGGCCCCTCTAGCTTGCGATAGACAAGAACCGCACCCAAAATGCCCCCTGTAGCCCATTCCGGTCAACTCTGGCGAGCCCTCCGTCGCGGCTTGGTCGCCGGCGACCACCCTCGGGTCACTGACGAGTGGGCCCCACTGGTCAGTTTTGACCTCGACCGGCGGGTTGACCTGCTGACGCAGGGATGACATCAGCGTGGCGTAGTTAATCAATTTCTGGTTTTAAATAATCCAGAAAAATAGCAAAACTTTGAAAATTCATAGAAATTAAAATATAACTCGGATGAAAAAAAATATATATGAAAAATTATCAGAAAAATGCAAGGAATCCTATGGTACCATTTGCATGCATGTTTGAACAATTTAAACTTGCTGAATAGGACAATTACATAATGGGCATATAAATACTTATATTGGAGTTTAGAATTGATCTATATTGATCAAATAAACCCCAATTAACTTGTGATCACATGAATTAGATAAAACCAGCATCATGTTAACATGCCATGCTCATGCATCATTGTGAAGCATTTGTTGTGCTTAATTTGATCTCTGTTGATTTTGTTGATAGACCTTGCGAGATGTAGTTATCACCGACATAAAAGAACAGTTGAGTTCTTCTAATCAACAGGCAAGCAAAACCCCCTTGAGCATTCCGATACAATCCCACTCTCTCGCTCTTGCTCTCATTTCAATGCATTAGGACATAAAGATTCAACTGCTACTTATGTTACTGTAGATGAACCCATTCCTTTGCATGACCTGTCTTCGTCACAGTAAATTGCTAAACCAAGCAACCTAGCATACGTGTAGATGCTTGAGCCATGTTGTGCCATTACCCTGATATGCTTGCTATGCTTAGAGTTGAGCTGGTCTGATCATCTGGATGATGAATTGAAATGATCATGTCCTACAGATGAGAGTTAAGTGTGTGAACCTGTTTTGGTAAAGGTAGCGATGATAGGCCATGTAGGAGTACATGCTAGGTTGTCTCATTGTCGCCGCACTTAGGACCTGATATCTTGTGTTGGTGTTCCAAGACTAGCTACTACCGCACATTGGGTTCCAGTAACTCGACCCCTCTCGGCCTATTAACTACTTTGTTCTCAGTCCAGGAGTCGCAGTAGTTCGAAACGTTCATAGGTTGTGGCACGGCCTGCTAAGTGGATGAACGGCCCAATCAGGACAGGCTTGGGGCCCTGCTCACATCGTTTGAGACCATGTTGGAAACCCCGGTCGGACTTCCATCATGGGTTCCAACTCAGATAGGCGACTGCCTTGGGCGTGAGTCATAGTAGGTTAACGTCCGTGGCTGACTCCCTCGCTGGGCTTCCGCTTGAAGGTTGTCGAGGTGCTAGTTTTTATGTACACTTGGCGATAAGTGGCGGGAACATGTGTGACGAAGTACACCCGTGTAGGGTAATTATCTATTCGAATAGCCGCGTCCTTGGATATTGACTACTTGGATACTTACATGGTTCATAGATAACTTTAACGGATACTTTAAAATGGTCCGGATAAGTGTGAGTGCTATGTATGGCCTTCTCGTAGGATGACGAGAGAGGATCCATGGTGGTGTATTGATGTGGTGGATATGTGGATTCGTGTGCGCTCTCTTGTAGGGAGACAAGGGAAGTATAAACTAATGTTGTAGTTAGGGTAGCCAATGGTCAAAGCTGGTTTTTCTGCAGTAAACCCCACAACCCCGTTCATTGATACATGATGCATATGTAGTTAGTTCTGATGTAAGTCTTGCTGAGTACCTTCGTACTCACAGTTGCTTATTTTCATTTTTGCAAAGATAGACGTTGTGCTCTCTATGTTTTCCTATTGACGTTAACCTCGATGGAATAGCTTGGGAACCCAGATAGTGGTCTGGCTCCTATGGTAGGGTCGTTGTAGCTTTTCAGGCTCTGGCTCCTATGGTAGGTTCGATGTAGCTTTTCACGCTCTTCCAGCTGTTTTTAATAGATGTTTGTACCCAGACATGTAACTTCCGCTTGATATTTGTATGCTCTGAATGTTGGGTCATGTGGCCCCTCTGTTTGTAACATTATACTATGTTGGCTCTTCGGAGCCTATTAAATAAATGATGAGTCGTAGAGTTATGTTGTGATGCCATTGTTGTATCTACACATATCATGCATATTGTGTGTATGATTGAAATGCATTGGTATGTGTGGGATTCGACACCTAGTTGTGTACCTGTAGTAGTACTCTTTACAGGGAAATGTCTCTTTGTGCTTCCACCGAGCCTTGGTAGCTTGCTACTGCTTCGGACACATTGATTGACCGGCATGTATCCTTCTCTGTTGTTGTGTCTGTCCGCTCGGGGAAATGTCACACGGTGTAATGGAGTCAATGTAGCTTGCTACCACTCGTCTACACACGTTGTTGATCGACACCTGCTTTGTTGGGTTATATATGCATGTCCCTATACAGATGTGCCACTTGGGTTTATAACTAGCCATGTCGACCCGGGTTCACTAACATATAATTGATGGCGACATAGTCATATACGTGAGCCAAAGGCCCAAACGGTCCTGGCCAAGGTAAGGTGGCAGTCGTGGTGATTACCGTGCGTGAGGCCACAAAGTGATATGATGTGTTACAAGCTGGAATTGTATGGCTTAGGATCAGGGTCCCGACAGCGTTGGTATCACAGCTTGACTGTCTGTAGGATTACCAAGCCAAATTGGTCGATGTTGAGCCTAGTAACACTATAGGTATATAAGGGAATTGATTGTGGAAGGGAACGTAAGGTTCTTTTTACTCCTTTCCTCGAGTCACTCTATTCTAAGTCATCCTCTTCTCTTCTACAAGGATTAAGGACTAGGCTTCTTACCTATCTGCTAGGATGACAAGTTACTGAACCATGGACTTATAGGATGGTCGTGTGTCAATCATGTTTCCATCAGAATTGTGAGAAGTGATGCCTATGTTCTTGCTGCACCTTGAACCCATTATGTTGAGTTGTTAAGTTGCCCAAATATCTTGCAGGTTGCCTCATATTTCATGCCGGTACAGCCGTTATGCTGTCCGATTTTTCCTAGGATTGTGGTGTTTTAGCGTTCTCCCCTGTTCCTGAACCTGGTTGTTTCCTTCAGGATGTCGCCAGCAATCCAGAATTCTGCTAGTCGTGATCTAAACCATGGAGATGGTAGGGATGAAGAAGGTCCTCGCGATCCGCCTTTGATGACACAGGTTATGTTAGAAATTGAGAGGAACAAGCGTGCCACCAACCGTCTATTGGAGCACATTGAGCAGAATACAGCCCATCAGTGCAATGAGCTAGTATCCATCAGAGACTTCATCAAATTGAATCCGCCAACCTTCCATCATTCCAATGAGCCACTAGATGCAGATGATTGGCTCCGAAGTATCAACAACAAGCTGCTTTATGCAAACGTGGCTGAAGGAGACAAGGTTACTTATGCCACATATCACCTTGAAGGTTCTGCTAGCCTATGGTGGGAGAACTTTGAGGCCATGCGTCCTGCAGGACAAGTTACTTCATGGAAGGAGGTCCGTGAAGCTTTTCGTGAGCATCATATTCCGCAGGCCCTGATAGATCGGAAGCAAGAGGAGTTTTGCAATTTGTCTCAATACATGATGGATGTGGTTGCTTATAGTTGTGAGTTTGGACGCCTCGCGCGTTATGCACCAGAAGAAGTATCGACAGATGCCAAGAAGCAAGCTAGATTCATGAAAGATCTTAACCCAAAGCTTTGCCATGATCTCAATCTGCAAGAGTTCATCAGTTTTGAGGTTCTTGTGAACAAAGCCATCCAAGCAGAAACAAGTAGAATGACCTACGAGGAATCTCGCAAGCACAACCGTGATATTGGGTCATCTTCAATTTCTATGTCTTAGAAGCGCAGGATATGGATCCCGAATGCAGCTCTTCTTCCGAGATATGTACCAAGGTCATCCTATGTGGCGCCTCGATTGCCGATGCCAATTGCTCCCCAGAACAACCTCATCAACCAAGTGTTCAACCCAGATCCACGTCCTATTTATGGAGCATGCTTCAAGTGTAGCCGGCCAGGGCACTATTCCACGGATTGTCCTCTACGTGGTTATGTTCCACCCCCATCAGGAATGGGTGTTGTTCGTTGCAAGACGCTAACAAAGAAACTTAATGAAAGGTTAGTTGCTCCAACTCGTGGATGTGTGCACCATGTATCTGCAGAAGAAGCTCAAGATGATGATGATGATGTCGTGCTTAAGACCCTTCTTGTCAAGTCTCATCCAGCTTCAGTCCTTTTTGACTCAGGAGCATCCCACTCCTTCATCTCTAAATGTTATGCCTCCTTGCATAACATTGCTTTCGAAGATATGCCCATACCATTAGTAATTCAGGCTCCAGGTTCCAAATGGCAAACTAATGCAGTAAGCCATGGGAACCAAATCCTTGTCGATGGTTTAGTATTCCTTGCTTCTCTGATAGCCCTCAAGACTTCAAATATCAATATCATTTTGGGGATGGACTGGATGTCAGCTCATCATGCCAAAATATATTGTTTCTCTAGGACTGTTCAGCTTACCCATCCTTCTCGCTAGATAGTCAATGTCTCGTTTGGTATTTCAAAACGCCAGCTATATGCCCTCAATGCCAATCCTCTTCTAGACCTTGAAAACATCTCGGTAGTCCGTGACTTCTCGGATGTCTTTCCAGAGGAACTGCCAGGTGTTCCACCTGACAGAGAAGTAGAGTTTGTCATAGAACTTGTTCCATGAACCGCTCCAATTGCTAGAAGACCCTATAAGATGTCTCCCCAGGAATTAGCTGAGCTTAAGATCCAAGTTGATGAATCTTTGAAGAAAGGTTTCATCTGTCCTAGTTCTTCTCCTTGGGCTTGTCCTGTCCTCTTTGTCAAGAAGAAGGATGGTACGGATCGGATGGTTGTAGATTATCGACCAGTTAATCTGGTTACGATAAAGAACAAATATCCGCTCCCCAGGTCAACGATATGTATGATCAGCTCGATGGATCTGCAGTCTTTTCCTAGATGGATTTGAGATTAGGTTATCATCAAATCAAAATTAGGAATGGAGACATTCCTAAGACGACTTTTGTCACTCGTTATGGCCAATATGAGTACATCGTCATGTCCTTCGGTCTAACCAATGCCCACCCACCTTCTCTCGCTTAATGAATTCGATCTTCATGCAGTACTTGGACAAATTCGTCGTGGTTTACCTCGATGATATTCTGATTTACGCAAAGAACGAAGAAGAACATGCCGAGCATCTTAGGCTGGTATTGATGAAACTTCGAGAGCACCGCCTTTACGCCAAATTCTCTAAATGTGAATTTTGGTTGCCAGAAGTGACCTATCTAGGCCACGTAATTTTTGCGAAGGGTATTGCTGTCAATCCCGAGAGAGTTCAGGCCATTCTTGATTGGACTCCACCTGAATCGGTGAAGCAAGTTAGGAGTTTCCTTGGCTTAGCAAGCTATTGTCGTCATTTCGTTGAGAACTTATCCAAAGTTGCCAAACCTCTAATTGAACTCCTCAAGAAAGATAAGAAGTTCGAGGGACCCCACGGTGTCAGAAATTTTTGAGGAGTTGAAAAGATGACTCATTACTGCCCCGATACTTGTGCCCCCGGATTTCACAAAGGACTTTATTATCTACTGTGGTGCCTCGCGTCAAGGACTTGGATGCATTCTTATGCAAGATCGTCATGTGATTGCCTACGCATCTCGACAGTTGTGTCCACATGAGGAGAATTATCCAACACATGATGTGGAACTTGCTGATGTAGTTTATGCACTGTTAACTTGGCGACATTACCTTCTGGGTAATCGTTGCGAAATATGCACTGATCACCAGAGTCTCAAGTATATATTCACCCAACCGGATTTGAATCTCAGGCAAAGACGTTGGGTTGAGTTGATCATGGACTACGACTTAGGAATATCTTACACCCCAGGCAAAGCCAATGTCATGGCTGATGCACTAAGTCGTAAATCCTATTGTAACAACCTCATGTTGCTACAAAGTCAACCACTTCTCCATGAGGAATTATGTAAGCTTAATCTTCACATTGTTCCTCAAGATTCCTTTCCACCTTGATGGCGAAACCAACTCTTGAGGATCAGATCATAGAAGCTCAGAAAGATGATACGGGAATTTCCCGGATCAAGAGCAGCATTGCCAAAGGAGTTGCTGGTCGTTTCTTGGTAAACGATAAAGGTGTTGTATTCTTTGAAAATCGGTTAGTAGTTCCCAAGAAGCAACAACTTCGAGAATTGATCCTCAAGGAAGCTCATGAATCTCCTGTGACGATTCATCCTGGTAGTACTAAGACGTATCAGGACCTACGCCAGAGGTTCTGGTGGACCCGGATGAAGAGAGAAATCGCTCAATTTATTGCTAACTTTGATGTTTGTCATCGCGTTAAGGCAGAGCATCAAAGGCCTGCTCGCACCCTTCAGCCCTTGGCTATTCCCGAGTGGAAATGGGACAAGGTCGGTATGGATTTCATCACCGGCTTTCCAAAGACTAAGAATGGGAATGATGCCATCTTCGTGGTCATCGATCGTCTTTCGGAAGTCGCTCATTTCCTTCCAGTTCGAGAGAGTATAACTACTAGTTAGTTAGCAGACCTATATATTTCTCGAATAGTTTCCCTTCATGGTGTTCCTCTGGAAATCAATTCAGACCGTGGAAGTCTTTTCACCTCTCGATTTTGGGAAAGTTTCCAAAATTCTATGGGAACTCATCTCTCCTTTAACACTGCTTATCACCCTCAGTCAAGTGGTCAAGTAGAAAGAGTTAATCAAATCCTCGAAGATATGCTCAGAGCTTGTGTTATCTCATTCGGAATGAATTGGGAGAAATGTCTTCCATTCGCCGAATTTGCTTATAACAATAGTTTCCAGTCTAGTTTGGGCAAAGCTCCTTTCAAAGTTCTGTATGGACGAAGATGTCGAATGCTACTGCAACAAAAGACCTTCCAACGGTGCCAGAAATAGGAGTGTTACTTGATACTCCTAAGCAACGGCACCAGGAATCCTTCAACTGCGGCTACGCCTTAAGGGACTTCCTAGGCAAGTATGCAAAGGATTTCCCCCGTGGCCTTGGAGCCTTGCGTTGGTGTTCCCTCGAAGCGGAAAGGGTGATGTATCACAGCGGTGGTAAGTATTTCCCTTAGTTTGAGAACCAAGATATCAATCCAGTGGAGGAGTATCTCAGGATCCTGCACAAACACAAAAGCTTGCTCCCAACGCTATGAAGGGGTTGTAAATCCCTTATATATTGTTCACCAAGTGAGAACTGAAAGCAACAAAGTAACAAGTAAAAGCGGAGCTGTAAACGATGGATGTGAATAGACCCGGGGGCCGTAGTGTTTACTAGTGGCTTCTCTCATAAAAGCAAGTAGACGGTGGGTGAACAAATTACTGTCGAGCAATTGATAGAACCGCGCAAAGTCGTGACGATATCTATGGCAATGATTATATCTATAGGCATCACGTCCAAAACAAGTAGACCGATACTTTCTGCATCTACTACTATTACTCCACACGTCGACCGCTATCCAGCATGCATCTAGTGTATTAAGTCCAAAAGAACAGAGTAACGCCTTAAGCAAGATGACATGATGTAGAGGGATAATCTCAAACCAATGATGAAAACCCCATCTTTTTACCCTTGATGGCAACTACTTAATGTGTGCCTTGCTGCCCCTACTGTCACTGGGAAAGGTCACCACATGGTAGAACCCAAAACCAAGCACTTCTCCCATTGCAAGAATCATAGATCTAGTTGTCCAAACAAAACCAAGACTCGAAGAGACTTACAAGGATATCAAATCATGCATATAAGAAATCAGCAAAGACTCAAATAAATATCATAGATAATCTGATCACAAATCCACAATTCATCGGATCTCGACAAACACACCACCAAAGAAGATTACATCGGATAGATCTCCATGAAGATCATGGAGAACTTTGTATTGAAGATCCAATAGAGAGAAGAAGCCATCTAGCTACTAACTATGGACCCGTAGGTCTGAAGTGAACTACTCACGAGTCATTGGAGGGGCGAGGATGATGATGAAGAATCCCTCCAACTCCAAAGTCCCCTCCGGCAAGGTGTCGGGAAGGGTCTCAAGATGAGATCTCGTGGAAACGGAAGCTTGCGGCGGCGGAAAAGTATTTTCGAGGCTCCCCTGATTTTTTGCTGAATTTTTGGGAATATATAGGACAAGGATCTAGGTTAGGGGGTGGCCAGGGAGGCCACAAGCCCTGCCACCGCCGCCTCCCCCTTGGTGGCGGAGTGGGAGCTTGTGGGCTGCCTGGAGCCCACCTGGCTTGGCCCAGAGGCCCCTTGATCTTCTTCCGTTCGGAAAAAATCATTTCGGGGTTTTTATTCCGTTTGGACTTCGTTCCAAAATCAGATCTGAAAAGAGCCAAAAACACAGAAAAAACAGGAACTCGCACTTGGCACTTAATTAATAAGTTAGTCCCAAAAAAGATATAAAAGGTACATAAAACATCCAAAGATGACAAGATAACAGCATGAAACCATCAAAAATTATAGATACGTTTGAGACGTATCATCGAACGCCATTAAACTGGTCAGAAACTAGTGAAAGACAAATCTTTGGACCGGATATGATCCAGGATACAAAAGATAAAGTTTGCATTATTCGTGAGAATTTAAAAACCGCTCAATCTCGTCAAAAGAGACAATATGACCGTCGTCATAAGGAAGTAAGTTATGAAGTTGACATGAGGCTTACCTTCGGGTTTCACCTCTCAAGGGTACCCATCGTTTCGGTATCAAGGGCAAGTTGGCTCCTCGTTACATTGGTCCTTTCCGCATTCTTGCTAAACGAGGAGAAGTTGCCTACCAATTGGAACTGCCCCCTCAGCTTTCCAAAGTTCATGATGTGTTTCACGTTTCTCAACTCAGGCGTTGCTTCTAGGATCTTATCCGCGAAGTGGACCACAAAACGCTTGATCTCCAAGATGACCTTTCATATCGAAAATATCATGTTCGTATTCTTGATGAAGCCGAGCGCAGCACTCGACACCGCAACATCAAGTTTCTCAAGGTTCAGTGGTCTCATCATTCCGAGGATGAAGCATCTTGGGAGCATGAAGATCGTCTTTGGCTTGAGTACCCCGATCTCTTCCCGACTACGCGTGAATCACGAGACGAGATTCTTGTTTAGTGGGGGTGAGTTGTCACGACCCTAGTTTCACTTTGCTTGCCAAGCATTCATGCATGCATATTTAAATTCTTTTCAATTTGAAATGGGGGAAGAGTCAAGCCTCAGGAACCAATTTTTTTTGAAATATGCAATATAAAAATTGCTTCAAATAGTTCCAGGAAAATGTCCCTGGTTTTCCAATAAATTATTGGCATGATATAAAAATGTCAACCAATATTTTTGGATCACAGAAAATTTTTACTTCGGACTTTTGATTTAATCATAGAATTATTTGCAATGGAATTATATTTGCTATATATAAAATACAGTTTCATTAACTCTGAAAATAATTGTGTGGCATTAGATAATTATCTTATGTCAAATAGAAATATTTTAGGGTTTTATAAAAATGATTTGAATTATTTTCAAATCAAAACAAATGTCGAAAAAGGAAATAAAAGAATCAAAATAAAAAAAGGAGGAAGGCTTACCTCACGCTCCTGCCACGCCCAGCCCACCACGGGCCTCCATGTCGTCTTCCTCCTCCTGCCAGTAGGCAGAGGAGAAGGTGAGCGCGGCGGCAGCTCCTCGCGCCACCTCCTGCTTCGCCGTGGCGCCTCCCCCTTGCCTCCCCGCGCCAACAACCCCCCACCTCTCCCTTATATCCTCCTCCTCTCTCCACTTCCCTCTTCTCCCTAGTTTTCCTCTCCTCCCCCTTGCTGCCATTGCCGAGCTCGAGCTCGAGCTCGCCAATGTCCTCCGGCCGCAGCAGCGCCCCCGCGAGCAGCCCATCGTCCCCGCATCGTCAAGACGCTCCTCCTTGCCATAAGAATCGACATGAGAGTCCCTGCATCGCCCTCGTCGCGGCCGTTCCCAACTCCGGCCATAGAAGATCGTCGTCGTTCATTCGGTCTGCCCCGAGCCTTCCTTGAGCGAGCTGAGCCCCCCCCCCCCCCTCGTCATCATCGTGAGCTCGCCGTTCTTTCCCCCCATTTTCCTGTGCTCTCCCATGCCTTTAGCCTCGTGCCCCGCATCGAGCCCGAGTTGCCGCTGCAAGAGCTCGTCGTCAGCGCCTCCTCCGGCGCCACCAGACCAGCCGATGCACCTGCTAGATCGGCCGCTCCTCCAGCTTGCGATAGACGCGAACCGCGCAATAATGCCCCCATGTAGCCCATTCCGGCCAACTCCGGCGAGCCCTCCGCCGCAGCTTGGTCGCCGGCGACCATCCTCCGGTGGGCGTCGACGTAGCTGGCCATTAGGGCCTAATCCCCCTCCCCAGAGACAATGCCACAGGGCCCCACGCGTGGTCAAACCCCAATTAGGGGTGGGTCAACTCGGGTTTAGCCCTGGGTCACTAACCAGTGGGCCCCACTGGTCAGGATTGACATGGACTGGCTGGTGGACCTGCTGACGCAGGGATGACATTAGCCTGACGCAGTTAATCAATTTCAGGTTTTAAATAATTTCAGGTTTTAAATTCATAGAAATTAAAATATAATTCGAATGAAAATAATATATATATATATGAAAAATTATTAAAAAAATGCAAGGAATCCAATAATACCAATTGCATGCATGTTTGAACAATTTAAACTTGCTGAATAGGACAATTACATAATGGGCATATAAATACTTACATTGGAGTTTAGAATTGATCTATATTGATCAAATAAACCCCAATTAACTTGTGATCACTTGCATTAGATAAAACTAGCATCATGTTAACATGCCATGCTCATGCATCATTGTGAAGCATTTGATGTGCTTAATTTGATCTCTGTTGATTTTGTTGATAGACCTTGCGAGATGTAGTTATCACCGACATTAAAGAACAGCTGAGTTCTTCTGATCAACAGGCAAGCAAAACCCCCTTGAGCATTCTGATACAATCCCACTCTCTCGCTCTTGCTCTTATTTCAATGCATTAGGACATAAAGATTCAACTCCTACTTATGTTACGGTAGATGAACCCATTCCTTTGCATGACCTGTCTTTGTCACAGTAAATAGCTAAACCAAGCAACCTAGCATACCTGGTAGATGCTTGAGCCATGTTGTGCCATTACCCTGATATGCTTGCTATGCTTAGAGTTGAGCTGGTCTGATCATCTCGATGATGAATTGAAATGATCATGTCCTATAGATAAGAGTTACGTGTATGAACCTATTTTGGTAAAGGTAGCGATGAGAGGCCATATAGAAGTACATGGTGGGTTGTCCCATTGTCGCCGCACTTTTGACCTGAGATCTTGTGTTGGTGTTCCAAGACTAGCTACTACCGCACAGTGGGCTCCGGTAACTCGACCCCTCTCGTCCTATTAACTACTTTGTTCTCAGTCCAGGAGTCGCAGTAGTTCGAAACGTTCATAGGTTGTGGCACGGCCTGCTAAGTGGATGAACGGCCCAATCAGGACAGGCTTGGGGCCCTGCTCACATCGTTTGAGACCATGTTGGAAACCCCGGTCGGACTTCCATCATGGGTTCCAACTCAGATAGGCGACTGCCTTGGGCGTGAGTCATTGTAGGTTAACGTCCGTGGCTGACTCCCTCGCTGGGCTTCCGCTTGAAGGTTGTCGAGGTGCTAGTTTTTATGTACACTTGGCGATAAGTGGCGGGAACATGTGTGACGAAGTACACCCGTGTAGGGTAATTATCTATTCGAATAGCCGCGTCCTTGGATATTGACTACTTGGATACTTACATGGTTCATAGATAACTTTAACGGATACTTTAAAATGGTCCAGATAAGTGTCAGTGCTATGGGTGGCTTTCTCGTAGGATGACGAGAGAGGATCCATGGTGGTGTATTGATGTTGTGGATATGTGGACTCGTGTGCGCTCTCTCGTAGGGAGACGAGAGAGGTATAAAATAATGTTGTAGTTAGGTTAGCCAATGGTCAAAGCTAGTTTTTTGTAGTAAACCCCACAACCCCGTTCATTGATACATGATGCATATGTAGTTAGTTCTGATGTAAGTCTTGTTGAGTACCTTCATACTCACTGTTGCTTATTTTCATTTTTGCAGAGATAGACGTTGTTCTCTCTACGTTTTCGTGTTGACGTTAACATCGATGGAATAGCTTGGGAACCCAGATAGTGGTCTGGCTCCTATGGTAGGTTCGTTGTAGCTTTTTAGGCTCTGGCTCCTATGGTAGGGTCATTGTAGCTTTTCAGGCTCTACTAGCCGCTTTTAATGTCTGTACCCAGAAATGTAACTTCCGCTTGATGTTTGTATGCTCTGAATGTTGGGTCATGTGACCCCCCTGTTTGTAACATTATACTATGTTGGCTCTTCGGAGCCTATTAAATAAATGATGACTCGTAGAGTTATGTTCTGATGCCATTGTTGTATCTACACATATCATGCATATTGTGTGTATGATTGAAATGCATTTGTATGTGTGGGATTTGACACCTAGTTGTGTGCCTGTAGTAGTACTCTTTATGGGGAGATGTCTCTTTGTGCTTCCACCGAGCCTTGGTAGCTTGCTAGTGCTCCGGACACATTAATTGACCGACATGTATCCTTCTCTGATGTTGTGTATGTCCCCTCGGTGAAATGTCACGCGGTGTAATGGAGTCAATGTAGCTTGCTATGACTCGTCTATACACGTTGTTGACCGACACCTGCTTTGTTGGGTTATGAATGCATGTCCCTATACAGATGTGCCACTTGGGTTTATAACTAGCCATGTCGACCCGGGTTCTCTGACATATAATTGCTGGCGACATAGTCATATACGTGAGCCGAAAGGCGCAAACGGTCCCGACCAAGGTAAGGTGGCAGCCGTGGTGATTACTGTGCATGAGGCCACAAAGTGATATGATGTGTTACAAGCTGGAATTGTATGGCTTGGGATTGGGGTCCCGACAGTGTATGTACAGGTTAAGTGATGCTTTGAAGTGAGATCGATCTTTTTCTATTTGGGGTTCTTGTATTTGTTCTTCTCCTTCTTCTTCGATGATAATAGGATGGGTTCCCGGTTGGTAGCATGGGATTATCACGGTGTACATCGTCTTCTTTCGTTTGTTTTCATTCATATTCAGGTCCAGTATTTTGGATGATGTTTCAGATGTATTGAGATATTCATGTTGTAGATTGTGGTGAGTGTAAGCCTATGTCTTGTATTGTCTTCTCTTCAATACATGTATTTGGGATGATATCCACTTTGCTAAAGTGTCTCCGATATGTGCTTCCATCCTTAGCGAGACTTTTGAGTTTCCATGAGGATAGGACCACATGTTGGGTGTTACAAGTTGGTACTAGAGAAATACTGACCCAGGAGCCCCCTTGAGTGTTTGAACTTGGCCATTGTCGAGTCCAGAATAAATCTATTTTGGGTCTAGTTATATTGCAGAGTAGGAATTATTTTTACTCATCATCCCCATTGTCGCTCTAGTGAGGACTTGTGACGTAGGTGTTTTGATTCTACCCCTCTTCTACTTCAATTTTTTTAGGATTGTCACTCCCTGTGTTTTGCATCACATTACTAAGTTAATAAATCTCAAAAATTTGGACCAATTAAAATTTTGTGTGTGCTTGTGATGCTTGAGTTGAGTGCTATTGTTTGTTTGATTGTTTGTGCTTTAATTCCCAAAAGTCATGTCACTCTCAAGACACATATCCTTGATCCAAAACTTTGCCTAATGACCATCCCAGGTGTATAGGACACATAACTGTTTTTATAAAGTATTATTTTGGCCAAGATGCATTTATTTGATGGGATTTTTATTTATGTGCCCCTGGTTCATTAGCTCTACTCATTCATCCCCACGCTCTTAACTTCTGCTCACTTTTCCCCACTCCCTTGGCCGAAACCCTCACAACTGGTCACAAACGGTGGATGTCGTCGAGTCAGTGCTTTGACCGTTAACTCTGACGAGTGGGGCCGCGCTGAATGTGTCCCCTGTTGGACGTGATGAGTGGAGTCGCGGCGGATGGTGCCGCGGTTAGCCCGTTGGGCCGTGGTTAGATTGTTGGGCCCTGCGCGCGCCGTAACGACATGAGCCAGCTATGCATGCACCTGCCTCCATCGGTCGCTGCTGGGCCCTGCGCGCGCCGTAATGACATGAGCCTGCTATGCATGCACATAGCTAGCCTGCCTCCATGCGCTGATGCCCGCCACAACGTACGCTGACCGGCCTCTTTCTGCATGCTAGCCGCCACGGACGCAGGGACGGTCGCTGCTGCTGGTTCATCGCATGTCACACGCTTGTCTCCCCGATCCACTCGCATCTATTCAACGTGGCAATTAAAGCTAAGCTATGCATGCGCGACATGAACTGCATGCCTGCCTGCCTGCCTGCCAGCATGCGTCGATGCGCCCCGCCACAGATGCAGCCTTCCTCTGAGCCGCCACGGGACGCAGCGTCTGTCGCCTCCTCGATCGATTCATAGTTCACACCTTCTCATCATTTTACCACCGCAGCATCAATTCAGCATGGCAATTAAACTATAGGGCATACCGATCGACGTGCGCTGCCATGATACCATGTGATCGAGCTAGGCTGCCTGCATGCGTGCCGTCACAGACGCAGCGGCAGTCGCTACCATTGATCGAGCTAGGTTTTAGGTATTTGAGGGTTTAGGGCTTTGACGCATCAATAAAAAGCATGTAATATATTTTTTGAAGCATCAGCATTTTGAAGCATCAACAAACATAGCTCAGAGAGCATAATAACGAAAGCATACTTTATAGGGAAGCCTACGATATATATCCTACGTAATGCCTAGTGCATTATGCGTCTTCGTCGTCGGAGATGGCCAGAGCCTGGTCCTCCAGGGCCACCACCTGTGCATCCTCCTGCGCCGCCCGCACTACTTGCATCTGCTGCTGACGTCGGGCCTGCGCAGCTGCTTCCGAGAAGATGGAGTTGAGGATCACCTCTTGGTCGGGCCACACATAGTAGACCGGCGGCGGCGCCTCCACTTCCGGCTCCTGCGGCGGCGCCTCCACCTCCGGCGATGCCTCCACCTTCGGCTCCTCCTCCGGCGCCTCCTCCTCCGGCTCCCCAAAATCCTCTAGAGGTAGCCCCGCTTCCCTACCGAATTGGGGCCGCCGAAGGAGGTAGAGACGTTCTTCGCTCGTGTAGTACTGGCAGCGTGGTGGCATGGCTGATGGGCTGGGAGAGGGGAGTGCTCGGCCCGGCGGGAAAACAGAGCAGACGAAGAGCTACGGCTGGGGGAGGAGAGTGTCCGTCCGGCTTAAATAGCCATTGTAACCTAAACCCTAAACCGCCTCGTGTTCACACCCACCGCTACATTAGGAGTGTACATGTGTAGGAAACTGTGGTTGGTTTGATGAGTGGACTGTGATCAAATGTACACGCGTGGGAAACTGTGGTCAAATGTGAAAGAGCCAGCATGTTCACACACGATGCAAAAAATGATGCAAAAAACGATGCGAAAAAACGATGCAAAAAACGACGCAAAAAACGATGCAAAAAAACAACGCAAAAACGATGCAAAAAACGACGCAAAAAACGGTGCAAAAAAAACGATGCAAAAAAATGACGCAAAAAACGGTGCAAAAATACGATGCAAAAAAACGATGCGGAGTCAGTGGTGGGCGAGCAGCCGAGCACAACCAACAGGATGGCCTCTCGCGGATCGCCCCACGATCCAACGATGTGGAGTCGTCCTTGTGATCCAACGGCCCGGAGCCTGCACGCAGCCTGCCCACCGAATTCCTTCTAGAAGACCACATCTGAGGGTTGTCACTTGGCGCCAGGGTGTGATCGAACGGCTGACGTTGGGCGCTAGGGTTAGGCGAAACCCCGCGGGGTTTAGAGGTGTTTTGAGCTGGTCGAAGGGGTTATGAAAGCTTTGACTGAGCATAAGTAATTTAAAAAAATCGAAAAAATATGAAACCTTCGCCGTTCGTTGTTTTATAAGACACACTAACGAGGAAAAATACTAAACTTGATATATGGTCATTTTCATGAAAAAAAAACCCTAGTTGGCACGATCGAAGTCAAATGAGCATCATTAATTTAAAAAAATAAAAAAATATGAAACCTGCGCACAATGTTGTCTTATGTGACATGTTACCAACCAAAAATCATAAACTTGGTCTATGGTCATTTTTATGAGAAAACCTTCACACATATGAGCTATCACCTACAAGATTTCATAGAGTTCAAGGAGATGAGATAGGGTTACCTTCTGGGTTTTTTTTAAATTAGAAAAATCACCAAAGCTTTATTTCAAAGTGAATAAGAAGGATCTGAACTAAGTTTTACATTTTCATATTTTAAACGTGTTTTTAATAGTTTTTATATGAAAGCATATTTTTCAAAAGAAAATGTAAAAATATGAAGATTAATTCAAAAAATAGTGAGACTTCAAATCTACACTATATAGATGGAATAGGTGTTAATAAAAAAGATTTGGCTCATTTAGAGTAGGTCCACAAAAACTTGGGGTTGTTTACCCTAGCTTGGGAGCTCATATGGAGCACATTTCTCAAATTGAAATTTCTTTGACATCCTCTAAATCACTTCAAATTTTGCACACATGATCTCCTATACGAACATAGATAGTTACCCTAGATAGTTTGCTAAGGTTTTTTTGCAGCATGTCTAATCAGTGAAGCAACACTCAAACAACAGGTGTGATCATTGCAACACCTAAACTCATAGCTCACAACATCTAAAGAGAAGTAACCATACACCACAAGAAAATTTAAGGACACAACATCTATGGTCATTTTCATGAGAAAACCTTCACACAAATTGAAGGACACAACATCTAGGGTTACCTTCTATTTTTGAAAAAAATAAAAAAATCAAACAAATCACCAAAGCTTTATTTCGAAGTGAATAAGAAGGATATGAACTTAGTTTTACATTTTCATATTTTAAACATGTTTTAATAGTTTTTATATTAAAGCATATTTTTTTAAACAAAATGTAAAAATATGAAGATTAATTCAAAAAATATCTAAACAGAAGTAACCATACACCACAGGCAAATTTAAGGAGAGAGAAATATAGATAGCATAATACATGGGTTCCCATAATACATTGGGTACTCTAATACATTACTACCATAGCTTCAGTTCATCACATCATAAACAGCCACATTCAGTTTACGAAAAGTAACGCAAAAGATAAAGATAAAACATGCTGCCACATTCAGTTCATCACATCATCACATCACACCAGAGTCAGTGCCTTCACGAGGGCAGCATGTTGCCCCCTGATCATGTAGTCCTCCCCACGATTCTCTACATCCTCTCGATGAGACACAAGGTGATCGAAGCGGCCATCCTTTGACTTTGGCTTCGTGGTGCAGTAGGGGCAGCGCCACTTCTTGATATTGTGGTTGAAGAAGGAAGCAACTCCCTTGGCCATGATCTTCTCCACCTCCTTCGCTTTGAAGGACTTGAAGTTGCCCTTGTACACATCTTCTCCAGAATCATACTGCACACATGAATGAATTGCATTAATACATTATAGATTCATATACACCATGTCGAAGGAACTAAATGAACAATCTAAATTTCAAGTAGGCTTACCTCATATTCTTCGTCGTCACTATACCCTGCATCGTACGGGTCGAACCCAGTAAAGGCTAACTTCCTCTTTTTCCCCATCCATCATCCTCCTAAATATACAATTACATCCATCACTAGTAAATACAGAAGCCAATTGAAAATTTAGAGATGCACACATGACACATTGATCATAGGGCTAATATAATAGGGTTATTTGCATTTTCCATTGTCATGCACACACATTGAACAACGGAGCTAATATAACTACATATTGTGGACAAATTTATATACTAATGAATCAAATAACTACTTAATCAATGGATTCCATTTGGGCATATGACATTCAAAACCCCAATATGCGTAGCATTCAAAAACAAATCTAATAGGGACCCAATCTAATAAGCATACATGTTTGTAGCATTAAAAAACCCAATTTTTGTAGCATTAAAAACAAATATAATAAGCATACATATGTGTAGCATTGAAGCACAGAGATCCCTATCTCTAATTCAGATCTATCTAGCATTTTTGAAACGAAAAAACCCCCATCCCCCCATATAGAAAACCCCGGCCCATCCGTCAAACCAACTACTCTAACAATCTGTACAACCGTATGAATCACAATCTAACCAATGCAACTAACTCTACAAGCTAATATCCTAAATATTGCAACTAACAAGCAAGTGCAAATACCTCCTGCTCCTCGCCAGGTTGCGCAACGCGGGTATCGGGATGGACTGCGCCGCTCGCACCGTCACCTTCTGCTTCGGCAGCACCTTGGCGGAGACCGCCACCTCCTTCTCCACATCCGCGGCAGTTGCAAGTTTTTCCGCACCGCCGTGGACGCCACCAACATCATTCACTTCATCTGCGGTCACCGCGCCCTGCAACTCCACTACATCTCTGGCCGATGCACCAGCGTCGCCATGAGCATCCGCCATCTGATAGATGGAGGCGATGAAGGTGAGGAAGAGGATACGGTGGGAGACAGCGAGGCGGCAGTTGGAGGAGAGCGAGATGATGTCGGTTGGGGAGAGGAAGACGATGCGGCAGGGAGGGGAAGGGGAAATGGCAGGGGCGATGCGCTGGGAGGTGGTTCCCCCTCTTTATAAGATGGGACGTTTCGGGCATGTCCCATCGACTGCCCCATCAACACGTGCTACCCCACGACCGCGGTCAGTTGCATGCGCCCTACGCGGCCCCACTCATCAGAGGTAACGATCAAAGCACTGACCCGATGGCAACGTCCGTTGTAACCTGTTCTGAGGGTTTCGAGCAAGGGAGTGGGGAAAAGTGAGCAAAAGTTAAGAGCGTGGGGATGAATGAGTAGAACTAACGAACGAGGGGCACAGAAATAAAAATCCATTATTTGATTTAGATTTTCAAAAACCCCTCAACTGAGGTTTGTCCTACAAGTCCTCAAATTAGGGTAAATTTTTTGCCCCAAAGATTTTATTTTGAACCTATTATCTATAGGACTTCCCAAAACCAAAAAAATATTATTTTAAAAGTCATTTTATATTTTATTTAAATGCTTTTTAAGGCAAAATGGTCTTTTATAGGGGAAAGTTATTTAATGTTTCAAAAATATTTGAAAAAATGTAGGGAAACCGAGTAGACATATATTTACCATATATATGAGTTTCAACACATGGTCGTGTTCAAAATATTGGGAAAAAAACCTTGAAAACAGTTTTTGTATATTTCAAGTATTTGAAAAATTCCTACAATAAATTTTGTCATAGAAATATAGGAAAATTCCAGCAAGTCATATATGACTCATATGATGATCTTGCCAAGTTTTATCCCAATCTAAATAGTTTTGGTTTACAAAAGTGCCCCAAAAATCCTCTCTATCCAGATCCAAATTTGGACAACTCTACATTATCAAGTAACTCATATTGATCTCAAACTTTGTGGACATGTTCTAATCAACTAATTATGCATCTACACCAAGTGGCGCATTAAGGAGAATAGTTTGTCCTAGCTAGATCTACCCAAATCCATTTACGCCCATTTCTCGGGTTTGAAACTTTTGCATTGAAAACTTTCTTCGAATCAGCTACAAATTGGTGATCATGCCCATTTGACCCCAAGAATCATTCTTCGTAAATATCAAAATCATTGGATCCCTTTACCTATCTCAAAACAAGATCAAACACCTTTTGGTGATTCTCAGAAGTTACTGGTTTCACTTCTTTTACTATTCTCCTTGACCCCAAAATTTTACCACAACCTCCTATGAACCTCTTCTACCTCCAGTAACCCTGATATGGCATTTGCTCAATTATTTGGGGGGTAAATCCCTCACTCTCTCTCTCTCTCTTTCACCATGGCAACACCTCTCCTCCCTCCCTCCCTTTTTCCTTCTGACTTTTCCTTTGCCCCTAAGTGGCCCAAAGCATATCACAAGACCCTAGGAGCTAGTTGAAAAGAGTAGGTGTGCCCAGAGAGCGTGGGATATGCCTTGGCATGCATGGTTCATGCTCTGGAGCATGCTACAGTGTACTCCAGCATTGTAGCTTGTCCATTCAGAGGCATCTGACATCCTACAGCGACGGGATTGTGTCCCCCGAGGTCACCTCGGCGTCCTCGACACTCCACCTCGTCGTGCCCATCCTCCCTTGCCCTTTCTTCCCCCTAGAGAGCTCGCCTGAGCACCGCGTGTATACTTCAACCATGGTGTGCCTTGACATGGTTACTTAAGGCCTCCCCGAGATCCCTCATATCGCCTTTCTCTCTCTCTCTTCCTCCCGCGGACCTCCTGGACAACCTCACGGCTCATCCATTGCCCTCCTTCTACTCCCACGGTCGGTGATGCCCACCTCAGTCTCCGCTCAAGTTGGAGCCCTCTGGTGCCCCTCCTATCCTTAGAGTTGCACCGGGGCACCCCTACATCGCCACATGACTCTCCCGCGCTCCATTTCCTTCTTCCTACAGTCGGGGCGCCATGCCCACCATCGCCATTGTCATCCTCCTCGTGGCCTACATCACGCTCAACCTCGGCCACACCGGGTGCCGAGACCCCTCCAAGACGTTAGAGCTCTCTCTCCCGAGCTCGCTGGTAGCCAGAATGTCGCGAGGGGTGGTCGGTGCCGTCGGAATGACTGTCTGTGCTCGCTCGACCGGGCTCCCTGTCTCTCAAGCCCATGCCCACGCGAGGAGGGAGACGTCCCTGCCATTGGGGCCGGCGACCCCACTCGTCAGACTTTGTTGAGTTGTTTGGCCAGGCCCGCATAGAGTAAGTGGAGACGGCTTTCCGAAAGGCCAATTTCGGCAAACGAAAGCGTACTCCCAGGAATACGTCTCCAACGTGGCTCCTTCGCACGCACAACTGAGTAGCTGGGCTGGCCCAATTCACCCTCCGCTATAATGTGCTCAGTGCAAAGTTGACCCATTAGGTACAACCTTTTTCATTTTCTAATTTTTAGAGACTTGTAAAATCTCTAGGTAAATCAAATTATCTCCATGTTTGACGATTCCAATTCCTGGATGCCCCTCAATTTATGGTCTATCCGATGGTGTGCATTGCACATTTTCCCCGTGTAGCATTCTTTGCTTCACCATTATTTTGGCCATTTATTTTTATTAGAAAGCCCACTTTGAAAATCCCTAGGACGTTCATTCCAGGTCCAAATGGGATGATTCCAATTTCTATGTGCTCTATATGACATGCCCTCTTTATCTCAAAATACTGGACATTTTCCAATGCTTTTTATGGATCTAATAAATAGTCCCCTTTCCCATTTATTCCATCTTAGAAAATGCATAGGAAATTCATCCCAACTCCAAATCTAGTGAAACCTAGTTCTAAATGTTCCTAAATCATGCCTTATTTAATTAGTGCCACCACTCATTTTTGTAAAAATGTATTCTATGAACTTCTTGCAAAATCATTTTAACACCCCTAGTGTTATGCTACAACGAACCAATGCTAATATACCGTGTCATCATACTATTATATTTCAAATCAATTAAAGCGATAATTCAACTCAAAATTGAATTCAAATTAAAGTGCAGAAAATAGTTCTTCAAATAGTAAATCCAAAATGTTAGTCGTATTGCAAATAATCCCTAAGTATTTGTTATGGTGAAACCAACTTCATTTGGTTAACCCATTTGACTCAAGCAACATTAGTGAGCCATCAACACGTTACACGGGCCATTTAAATTCAAACCTAAATTTATACTCTTCCGAGGATTGTGAAACTTGCTCGGTGGCCCAAAAATATTGCATAGTATTTTTATGACAAGTTTTATTTACAACAAAAATCATTTGGTAGCTCAAAATAATGCAAATCATAAAAGAAATAAAGAAACAGGAAAAGAAAATAAAAAAGGACAAAGGTGCACTATGCACGTGTAGCCCACTGCTGCAGTGCATGGCCCAGCCCACTAACAACCTTCTCCTAACTCTGTACATGGGAGGAGGCACAGACATGTATGTGGCGCACATCCACGCCTCTAATTCCGCTGTGTTGTTCATCCATCGATGCCCCGAGGAGGATTAGACACAGCTGACGCCGTTGATGAACCCTAATCCTCATTCTCCCCCTCATTGAGTCTCTCATTTGTTTTGGAGCTCACCCAAGCTCGTGCTCGCCATGGCTGTCGTTGTATCTGTGGACATCGTGTGCCTCATCATTCGAGGAAACGTCCAGGAGCCTCCCTGCTATTGTATCCTTCGTCTGCACCTACTGGATAGGACCAGGAGGGTTGCATCACTTCGGCATCGCCGATTCCATTGCCCATGATCACCTCGTCCCTCGTGAGACCCTGCTACGCCGGTCGTCCCCAACCCCCTCGAGCTCGCCCACGGCCTCCCCGGTGAGCTCCTCCTTTAGTTTCCCCCTTTTCCCCATCTTGATTCGTTGTCGTAGATACCTGCGCGTGCTGTTGTCTGCCATGGCCGGAACCCTGATCCCCGCGCATTCTCGCTCGCTCCTGCCATGTGTCCATCAGATCCCCGGCCTATCCCAGCATGCCCGCACCATGCGGGCCATGCCCTACCCGTGCCTTGCCCCGTGTTGCGCCTGTTTGTGCATGCCCCAGTCGTGTCCTAGTTGCGCTCGCCTACAGTCGTGCCTGCATGTGCCCTCCTGCTCCTCCTGCCGACCACTATTGTTCCTTGCTCTGCCCGCGCGCCCCCTTGGCCACTCCCGCGTGTGCCTTTGGCTATGCTCGCGCGCTCGTGGGTTGCGCCTGCCCGCAGCCATCGTTGTCGCTGCACCTGTTGCCTCGTTGCCTCACAACTGCTTTTTGCTGTTGTTGCCGCCTCGCTACCTCTTTTGTTGCCATTGCTTCGTGGCACTGTTGCCCGTAGCGGGGCAGCAGGGAAAATATCGCCAGATATTTCCCCCTTCTTTTAAATGTTTAGGATGCATTAGAGCATGCCACTCACACCATCTTGTCGTGCCATTGCATTTGATTGCTCAGTTATTTATTTATTTCCCCCACCGTTACTTCTTTTTCGGTAGACTCCGAGACCGATGTTGATCTCGTGATTGACTACTTCACCGTCGAGGATCCGTATATGTGTGCATAGCAACTAGGCAAACAAACCCCCTTGATCATTCCTATATCGCCCATTCCTTCTCTCTCATGCTTGCATTAGATTTTCCTACTATTGTCAATATCCCATATCATGATGCATAGCCTGCTTTTGTAACCTGATGTTGTACTTTACTTGTTATCCTATATGCTTAGTATAGGTTGGTTAGTGAACGACCAGTGACCCCTTAGCTTGTCCCTGTTGCCCCCATTTCATCATCGATGACTCGATCAACGTGATCGATATCTTGAGTCTGGGACATCACCTCACACCCCCTTAGTTGTACGACTCTGCACAGCTAATATCGAGTGCCGAGGGTGATACCTTGTAATGCATTCCTAATGAAAACTCTATAGTGTGGCTAGTCGGTCACGGATTATGGAGTTTGATTCCTCCTTCACCACTCCCGATGATGACTCTGTCGTGCAACACCTGAAGTGTGAACCCTCGAGGGTGATTCCTCCCAGGTCACCTTGACGGTTACATCAAGTGGAAATCCATCGAGGGTGATTCCTCGGATTTCCCCTTGATGACAAGGACACACTATTACCTTTATGTGTTGCCCCCATTACTGGTATTGTGGGACTGAAGGGATAGGCGGTACCACCCCGGTTGAGGTGAACCTGAGTTCCCGATAGTCTCTTGTGAGTCGGGTTGACTTGGAGAGTACCCATGAGATAATTATGAGGCTCGGACGGGCAGGAGGACCGCCCAAAGGAGAGGGATGGGCATGACCCTTGTCGTAAGTCCTCAAGACTAGGCGAGAGGATCACTGATTGTTTCCGCGAGCTCCCAAGACACAAACGGGTTTGGGTATGTGATCTGAGTAGGCCTCTGGCCTTTTTAGCACTAACTACCATGCGGGAATAAGAATGGGCACTCTTCGTCGTACATTCTCCCGAAAGCTCTTCAGATGTCACAGTGAGTAGCACGCGCCCGGGTGGTCCGCGTAAGCACCTTCTTTGGATTAAGAGGCAGCCAGGACTGATCCCTACCGTCCTCGTAATGTGTAGGAGTGCAAAGGGCGATGGGCCCAAGACCCCTGAGCACTTAGGATTTAGGCCGACTTGTTGGCCTCTCTATTTTTTTGATTGTACGACTGCATGGCTTACACCCCATAGTATTTTATTGATAAAAGAGCAACATGGAATACAAGGTAATGTACAAGTTTCTCCACCAGAGGGAACTACAAAAAACAAAAGGAAAAAATACTAGAAAACAGAGGGCCCTCTAAGGAGGCAAAAAGTCAATCCATCTAAGAAGGTCATCCTTGAATTTGAGTTTGATCCTATGAGTGAGAAGGGTGATGTCATGTACAAAGCCACTTTTCCACTAGCCAAAGGTTGGTCTAATGTGTCTGAAAGCTTTATTATTTTTGACCTTCCAGATATTTCACCAAGCAAGAAAAACCATTTCTGCAAAAAGGCTTATTGAAGCCTTTATGAGCTCCCCTTGCAATCTCTACCATATCAATGCCAATCGGCTAGTCAATTTGTAGATAGTTCCAGACCTTGCTGCTAAAATTGCACTGAAAAACATGTGATTCTTGTCCTCATGGGTTGAAATAGGGCACAGAACACACTGAGGCCCATCATTTATTCTCCACTGTCTTTGTTGAGTCATGTCCTTGGTGCTAATCCTATCCATAATTACCAGCCAAGCAAACATTTTGGTGGACATGGTGCGGCAGATCTTCCAAATCCAGTTTAGGATGGGGTTTGATAAAATTGCCTCGTGGACAAAGGTATAGTTTCTCTTTGTTGTGTAAACCACTGTTCCATGCCTCCATAGCCATATGTCCTTTATAGACCTGTTAGCTTGCATTGAGTTGAGCATAATCATTAACCGATCTAGTTCCTGAAAAGCAATCTCTAAGAGGGGCAAGGTGTACAGGTCCAAGGTATTTTCACACTCTAACACATCTTTTACTGATATTCCTTTATCAGCAGCATAAGAATATAATCTTGGCAATCTGGCCATCAGGGGAGTGTTATCTTCTTGCGGGTCCTAATGATCAATCGAGAAATGTGAAGTGTCCCGAGCACACACTAATACCTTGGTGAGTGATCTGAGCTTGTCCATGAGCTTTGAGACATCCTCCCACCAGAAAGAGCCAGAGAGAGATGTGTCATGGGGAATTCTATTAAAGTAATATGTATCCCAAACCAGATTTACCCAGGGCACATCAACCCTATTATAAAATTTATTTAGGTGCTTCATAAGCAGATCCTCATTTTACAGTCCAAGGTTCAAAATTCCTAGTCCTCCGTTGTTCTTGGGTCTACAAACTAAGGTTTGATGACCCACAAGTATGTGGGATCAATCGTAGTCCTCTCGGCAAATAAGAATGTCGAACCCAACGAGGAGCAGAAGGAAATGACAAGCGGTTTTCAGCAAGGTAATTTCGGCAAGCACTGATAAGTAGCGATAACAAGTTGTTTGATGCAAGATAACTGTAACAAGTAATGAGTAGCAATAGTAACAATAAGTACATCAAGCTGGCCCAATCCTCTAGTGGCAAAGGGCAGGCCAGAACGGTTTCTTATAATAGTCAAAGTGTTCTTGAGGGCACACGGGAATTTCATCTAGTCACTTTCGCCATGTCAGTTTAATTCGCGTTTGGTACTTTGATAATTTGATGTGTGGGTGGATCGGTGCATGTGTGATGTTCTTACTTGAACAAGCCTCCCACTTCTGATTAAACCCCCCCCCCCCTACCCGCACACGCGCAAGCATCCGCAACTACGAGAAAAGTATTAAGAATAAATTCTAACCATAGCATTAAACATACGGATCCAGATCAGCCCCTTATGGAATAGCGCATAAAATAGGGTTTAAGTTTCTGTCACTCTCGCAACCATCATCTAATAACTACTCCAAAATGCATTCCCTTAGGCACAAAGATGGTGAAGTGTTATGTAGTCGACGTTCACATAATACCACTAAGGAAATCACAACATTCATATCATCAAAATATCGACGAATATCAACTTCACATGACTACTTGCAACATGACTTATCATGTGGCCTCAAGAACAAAAGTAACTACTAAGAAGTGATAAACATGCTCATGATCAGAGAGGTGTTAAATAGCATATTGGATCGGAACATATGATCTTCCACCAAATAAACCATAAAGCATCAACTACAAGATGTAATCAACACTACTAGTCACCCCCCACGTACCAATCTGAAGTTCCGGTACAAGATTGAGCACAAGAGATGAACTAGGGTTTTGAGAGGAGATGGTCTTGTTGAAGATGTTGATGAAGATTTGCCTCCCCAAGATGAGAGGGTTGTGGTGATGATGATGGCCTCGATTTCCCCCTTTGAGAGAGAAGTTCCTCCAGCAGAATCGCTCCGCCACAGGGCAAAAGTGCCCCTTTCCAGGTTCCGCCTCGAGACGGCGACGCTTCGTCCCGAAAGTCCTCTCCTTATTTTTTTTGTAGTTCAAGAGATAATATATACCAGAAGATGGTCGTCAGAAGAGGGCTGAGTGGCCCACTACCCACCATGTCGCGTGAGGGGGGGCGGCGCGCCCTCGTGCCTAGTGGCCACCTGGCAGCCCCCCTCTGGTACTTCCTTCTTCCAATATTTCTTATTTATTCCATAAAAAATCCTTCTGAAGTTTTAGCCCATTTGGAGATGTGCAGAATAGGTATCTCTGATGTAGCTTTTTTAGGTCCAGAATTCCATCTACCGTCATTCTCCCTCTTGGTGTAAACCTTGCATATTATGAGAGAAAAGGCATTAGAATTACTCTATAAAGTGGTGTAATGCATAAAAATATAAATAACAGTAGAAAAACATGATGCAAATGGACGTATCAAATCCCCCAAGCTTAGACCTCGCTTGTCCTCAGGCGAAAGCCGATAATGAAAATCATGACCACATGCTTTGAGAGAGAGGTGTCGATAAAAACAAAATACACACATAGTAGCATCATGCTCATTATTATAAAAACAAATAAAACTTCATAAAATACTTCATCACAGCATTTTCATCATATAACTCTCATCATAAAAAATTCTCACAAATAAGTAACAATTCATCACAACATCGAAGTATGAAGCATAAACTCTATTGAAAACAAAGAAACTATGTTTTCAGTCAACTTTGCAACACAATTCATCACATTTTCAGGAAGGTTCACATATCACAGATTTTAAGCAAGTCTACACATTCAAACATCATTTAGTCTTCTATGATTGCTAACAATCACCGCATACATATGAGCAAAAGGTTTCAACCGAACACATCGAAAGATAGGGGCTTAAAGTGTCACCTCCCAGCGTATTCACCTCAAGGGTGATGTCAACAATAATAACTCATGACCACTCACATTTAACTGGATATATATGTCTAGGTCTTTCCCCAACACATGATGCTTGCAAAATAGAAAATAAAAGGAGTAGAGAAGAATACTTTGACTCTTGCATAAAAGTAAATACATAAAAGTAAAAGATAGACCCTCCGCACGGGGAAGCAGAGGTTGTCATGCGCTTTTTGGTTGTATGCCAAATCTCTTAATGCAAAGGAACGTTACGTTATATTGCCCCTTATGATGGCAACCTTTATTATGCGGTTTGTCACTTTTATTATCAGCATCACAAGTTCGTACAACACTTAATTTCCCTTACACTAAATAATCAAACACGTTTAGAAGCAATTTTTATTGCCTTGTGCACCAGTGACAACTTACTTGAAGGATCTTACTCAATCCATAGGTAGGTATGGTGGAATCTTAAAACATGGATTTAGGATTAAGGTTTTGGATGCACAAGTAGTATCTCTACTTAGTGCGAAGTTTTGGATAGCAAATATATTGGGCAAGCACCACATGTTAGAGGATATATAACAATATAACTTCTATGTGAATGTGAACAAACATAAATCATTACGTTGTCTTCCTTGTCCAACGTCAACAGTTTTGGCATATTAAAATTAATGGGAAATCACAATCATAAAAGATGTCAAGGATAGTGTATTTGCATGTAAATATTATCTTCCCTAATTAATTCTTTCATGTGTTGCATCACCGAGCAATGCTATGTTTGTCAACCTTCAACAAATTTTACCACTTATACTTTTCCTTATGTGATGTCTCTCCTTACTATAAGATTAGCATATGATATTTTTCATTAATTTCCTTTATTTTGATTGCAACAAGAAAGTGAAGAAGAAAAAACTCAAACTAAACTTCATTACATAACTCTCACTCGATTACATAGATAAATAGATAGATCATGAAACTAGCACTCAAAAAGATGAATCGAACTAAACTTTTATTTGACTAAATCACAAAATAACTAAAGATTGAACTAAGATAGATAACGGTAATAAGAGTGATGGTGATACGATACTGGGGCACCTCCCTCAAGCTTCGCATAAGCCAAGGGGAGCGCCTGGATACGGCTAGCCATGGAATGTGTTTGAATGGTGGAGGGGGAGTAAAATTTCAATTCTGTTTGGGAACCGCCAATAATGTGTTTAGCATGGAAGATATTGAACACTCTGTTGTGACATTGACATTAAAGGCACACCATCCAAAATTACATATTCATCTCTATTTTAAAATAATGAGCTCTAGGCCTCTTCAAATCCCTGCTTCCCCCTGTGAAGGGACAATCTATTTACGTTCAGGTTACTTACTTTCCATGTGGAGTACTTCTTATTCCAACCTCATTCTATTAGTTGGCAAGCACCATGTGGTGGGGAAAGATTCAAACATATATATCCACTCACATATATTTGATCATGATTCATTATTGTTGACAATTACCTGTATGATAAATATGTTCGGAGGCGAAACATTAAGCCCCTATCTTTCTTTGTGTTCGATGCATGTTCTTTGTTCTGAAAATATGCTTTGAGTATTAGCAATCATAGAAGACTATATGATAATTGAGTATGTATAGCTCTTACTTAGACTTGATGATGCATTGAAATTGTTTGATGACTAATAACATATGATGTTGAGTTTCAAGAGAATGCATTGTTTGAACCATGACATGTGAATTAATTGCAACTCAAACATGATGATTTTTATAAAAAAAGTTGTTGGTTATGATGCTCGAGAAAGTGATTGGAATTATCATTGATCAAACTTATATACTATGCTAGCATTTACACTTCATAAATTATTTCTTTTACCATATACCTACTTGAGAACGAGTAGGAATTAAGCTTGGGGATGTTGATATGTCTCCAACGTATCAATAATTTGTGAAGTAATCATGCCATTTGCCTATTTTTACAATACTTTTATATGCTTTAAATGCACTTTATATGATTTATTTATAACTAACCCACACTGACGATGTTTTCAACAGAATTACCATGGCGTTCTTTGTGTGCAGAAAATGAAAGTTCTTGGAATCGTCCGATACTTTTTTATAATTTTTTTGGAGGAAATAAGAAATATTGGAGCGAAGAACCACCGGAGGGGAGCCACCTGTGGGCCACAAGCCAATGGGGCTCCCCCCTAGGTCACGCCTTGATGGCTTGTGGGGCCCACGTGACTCCGTTTGGCGTGATTCTAGCGCTGAAAATTCCTATATATACCAGAAACCCCATAAATAAAGAGAGAACTTCCTCTTAGCTGCTGCAACTCTTTGTATCTATGAAAAACCATTGGGGCTGAGGGAATGTACCAATAGCTATGTGTTCAGTCTCTCCCTCTCCTGTTCTTGAGATGGCACGATCTTGATGTATCACGGGCCTTATTAATCTAGTTGGATCATATGATGTTATTCACTTGCTAGCTTGTCGTGATGAATTGAATCTTTCCTTTAATATCTCGTCATGTTGGATTGAATATTTTGGTTTGAAAACACTTGATGTATGTCTTGCATGCTGATACCCGCAGTGACATTGGGGGTATTCAAGTGATTCACTTGATATATGTTGTGGCATCAACTTGCGGATCCAGTGACCTTGGGGATCTATGCATAGGGGTTGATTGCACGTTTTCATACTATGTTCTCCGATAGAAATCTTGGAGTGCTCCTTGAAGTTCTTTGTGTTGGGTTGAATATGATAGATCTGAAATTGTTTGATGCATGTTGCATAATTTACCCATGGATACTTGACGTGACATTGAAGTATATAGGTGACATTAGGGTTGATTGATATGTATCATGGGTGTTATTATAGTACGAACTCTAGGGTTGTTTGTGACACTTATAGGAATATCTCAAAAGATAGATCAAAAAGAATAACCTTGAGGTGGTTCTACTACCTACACCAATTTCATATTATTGTTCTCCACTAGATAGGAACTTTGGAGTGATTCTTTATTGCACGTTGAGGGGTGATCATATGATTCTACTATGTACGCATTGTCGAGAGATCGCACTAGTGAAAGTATGAATCCTAGGCCTTATTACCAAGCATTTATACAACATTTTGCTCGTTGTTTTACACTTGCTACCTTACTGTTTTTATATTTTCAGATTACAAAAACTTATATCTACTATCCATACTACACTTGTATCACCATCTCTTCGCTGAACTAGTGCACCTATACAATTTTCCATTGTATTAGGTGTGTTGGGGACACAAGAGATTATTTGTATTTGATTGCACTTGTTGTTTGAGAGAGACCATCTTCATCCTACACCTCCCATGGATTGATAAACCTTAGCTCATCCACTTGTGGGAAATTTTATAATGTCCTATAGAACTCTGCGCATGGAGGCCCAACATAGTCTACAAGAATAAAGTTGTGTAGTAGACATCAACCTCCAAGTACAGAGTTTTGTAGGACAGCAGCAAATTTCCCTCAAGTGGATGTCCTAAGGTCTATCAATCCGTGGGAGGTTTACGATGAATATAGTCTCTCTCAAACAACCTTGCAATCAAATGTAAGAAATCTCTTGTGTCCCCAACACACCCAATACAATGGCAAATTGTATAGGTGCACTAGTTCGGCGAAGAGATGGTGATACAAGTGTGGTGTGGATGGTATAAATAGATTTTTATAATCTTAATAAATAAAAACAATTAGATAACAAGTAGTATAAGTGAGCATAAATGGTATTTCAATGCTTAAAAAATGCCTAGGGTTCATACTTTCATTAGTGCAATCTCTCAACAATGCTAACATAATAGAATCATATGATCACCCCACAACATGCGACAAAGAATCACTCCAAAGATCCTATTAGCAGATAACATAAGAAGAAATTGTGTAGGCGGCGAACCACCTCAAAATTATTCTTTTTGATCAATCTATTTAGCTATGCCTATAAGTGTCACAAACATCCCTAGAGTTCGTACTACAATAACACATATGATACATATCAATCATCCCTAAAGTCACCTAGATACTCCAATGTCACCTCAAGTATTTGTTGGTTAATTATTCGACATGCATCAAACAATTTCATATTCATCATATTTAATCCAACACAAAGAACTTCAAAGAGTACCCCAAGATTTCTATCAGAGCAAGTAAGACAAGAACATGTATCATCTCACATGCATAGATTACCCCAATGTCACCACAGGAATCCGCAAGTTAAGTACCAAAACATATATTGAGTGAATTGATGGAACACCCCATTCTCACCATGAGTATCCACATGCAAGATATGCATCAAGTGATCTCAAATCCAACATTAAATCCGACATAAAAAATCTCAAAGGGAAAGATTCAATTCATAACATCAAGATAGCAAGGGACAAACACCATATGATCCAACTACATTAACAAAACCCGTGATACATCAAGATCATGACATGTCAAGAACATGAGATATATATATATATATATATATATATATACATAGAGAGAGAGAGAGAGAGAGATCAAACACATAGCTATTGGTACATACCCTCAGCCCTGAGTATGAACTACTCCCTCCTTGTCATGGAGACCGCCGGGATGATGAAGATGGCCTCCGGTGATGATTGCCCCCTCCGACAGGGTGCCGGAATAGGGCTCCGGATGAGTTTTCTTAGGTATAGCGGCTTGCGGTGGCAGAGCGGAAGTTCTAGGTTAATTTCTAAGGGTTTCTGGATTTATAGGATTTTCCAGTGTTGGAATCACGCACAACGGAGCACTAGGGTGGTTCCAAACCATCACGGTGTGCTAAGGGGGGTGGGTACGCCCTATTGGCTTGGCACCAACAGGTGGACCCCTCTGGTGGTTCTTCGCTCCGATATTTCTTATTTGCTCTAGGAAAAATCGTCAAAAAGTTTGGGCGATTTCGAGCACTTCTATTTTCTGCACAAAAAACAAGACCACGATAATTCTGCTGAAAACAACGTCAGTCGAGATTAGTTCTAAATAAATCATATAAAGTGCATGAAAACCATATAAAAATATTGTAAACATAGGTAAATATGGCATGGATACTTCATAAATTATCGATACATTGGAGATGTATCATGATCTCATCTACTTCTGCCCTCACTTTCTCGATCAAGGAGGAGACGTCACCAAGCCATACGTGTCCAGAATACGGAGGTGTCATCCATTTGGCACTGGATCAGATTGGATTGTGAATGGATCACGAAGAGTACAACATCATCAACCGCCTAATATGCGCTTCTGCTTAACTCTCTGTGAGGGTAAGTAGACACACTCCCCACTCGCATTGCTATGCATTTCCTAGATTACATCATGGGTGCTTCGTAGGAATTCTTTTATTTTCATGCTACGTTCCCAAAAGTGGTATCGGATTTATGTCTATCTATAGATGATATACATGAGTAAAACACAAATTAATTGTGGGCATTGATGTTTAGATTGCTTACCTCTATTTGTGATTTGGGTTTGGCGGTATTGTGGGATGAAGCGGCTCAGGCCAACTTTACTTGTCCTCGCACAAGAGACTGGTTCCACTGGAAGACATGCAACTTGTATTGGATAAAAGTAGATGGGGGTATGTGCCTCTCCCACTTTAGTTGAACTCAATTGTACATTAGCGGTCCTTGTCGAAGGTTAAAACGAAACTTGAATATCACATTGTGGTTTTGTGTAGGTAAGAACAGTTCTTCCTAGTTGCCCAACAAGCCACGTAAAATTTGCAACAACAAACTTTTTTTGCAGGGCATGTAGTGATGTGATATGGCTAAGACATCATTTGATATATAAGTGATGTATGAGATTATCATATTTTGTAGTAGTGTTCATGACTTGCATGTCGATGAGTACGGCAACCGGCAGGAGCAATAGTTGTAGAAGCAAAAATTGGTGGAGACAACCACGTGATAGCACAATCATGATATCATGGTGTCATGCAGACAACGGTGTCGGTGCTTTGGAGATGGAGATCAAAAGCACAAGATGATGGTAGCCATATCATGCCAGATATATTGATTGCATGTAATGTTTATCCTTTATGCATCTTGTTTTGCTTAGGACGACGATAGCATTATAAGATGATCCCTTCACTTAAATTCAAGATAAAAATGTGTTCTCCCTAAGTATGCAACATTGCGTAAGTTCATCGTTTCTAAGCACCTCGTGATGATAGGGTGTAATAGACTCTTCATTTGCATACAACGGGTGTAAGCTAGTTTTACACATGTAGAATACTTGGGTTAAACTTGATGAGCCTAGCATTTACACACATGGCCTCGGAACACGAAGGACCAAAAGGTTGAACATGAGTCGTATAGTAGATATGATAAATATGGAGATGTTCACCATTGAAACCACCTCATCTCATGTAATGGTCGGACTTGGGTTGGTGAATATGGATCATGTATCACTTAGACAACTTGAGGGGTGTTGATTTAAGTGGGAGTTCATTAGTAATTGGATTAAGTGAACTAATTATCATGAACATAGTCTAATTGTCTTTGCAAAAATTATGATGTAGATAAATGGACCGCATTGTAGTTCCCTCGAACTTTAATCATTCCTAGAGAAAGCTAAGTTGAAAGATAATGGAAGCAATTATGCGGACTGGGTACGTAATCTAAGGATTATCCTCACTACTGCATAGAAGGCTTATGTCCTTGATGCACCGCTTGGTGAACCACCTTAACCTCAAAGTCCAGATGCTATGAATGTTTGGCAAACACATTCAGATGACTACTCGATAGTTCAGTCGCCATGCTTTACGGCTTAGATCCTGGGACTCAAAAGCATTTTGAGAACCATGGGACATATGAGATAATGGAAGAGCTAAAATTTGTATTTCAAGTCACGCTCGTGTCGAGAGGTATGAGACCTCTAACAAGTTCTTTGGCTGCAAGATGGAGGAGAACAACTCAGTCAGTGAGCATGTTCTCAAAATGGTGGGTACTACAACCGCTTGAATGAGGTGGGTACTACAACCGCTTGAATCAGTTGGGAGTTGACTGACAAAGTTCTCCAGTCACTGCCACCTAGCTACGAGAGCTTCAAGATGAACTATGACATGCAAGGGATGGTAGAAGACGAGCCCTAAGTAATTCGCCATGCTTAAGGCCACGGAGGTAAAAATCAAGAAGGAGCATCAAGTGTTGATGGTGGAAAACAACACTAATTTCATGAAAGGCAACGAAAGAAGGGGAACTTCATGAAGAATGAAAAACTAGTTGTCGCTCCCTTGAAGAAACCCAAGGTTGGACCCAAACGTCAGACTAAGTGCTTCTATTGCAAGGGGAATGGTCACTCGAAGAGGAACTTCCCCAAGTACTTGGCAGATAAGAAGGTTGGTAACATCAACAAAGGTATATTTGATATACATGTTATTGATGTGTACCTTACTAGTTCTCGTAGTAGCACGTGGGTATTTGACATTGGTTCAGTTGCTAATATTTGTAACTCGAAGCAGGAGCTACGGAATAAACATAGACTGGCTAAGGATGAGGTGACAATGCGCGTCGGAAGTGGTTCCAAGGTTGATGTGATTGTCGTCCGCACGCTCCCTCTTCGATTACCTTCAGGGCTAGTTTTAAACCTAAATAATTCTTATTTGGTGCATGCATTGAGCATGAACATTATATCTGGATCGTGTTTATTGCGAGATGGTTATTCATTTAAGTCATAGCATAATGGTTGTTATATTTATATGAATAATATGTTTTATAGTCATGCGCCCAATGTGAATGGTTTATTGTTATTGAATCTCGATCGTAGTGATACACATGTTCATAATATTGATGCTAAAAGATGCAACGTTAATGATGATAGTATCACATACTTGTGGTGCTATTTCTTAGGTCATATTCGTGTAAAGCGCATGAATAAACTCCATGTTGATGGACTTTTGGAATCACTTGATTTTGAATCGCTTGAGACATGTGAACCATGCCTCATGGGCAAGATGACTAAGAACCCGTTTTCTGGAACAACGGGGTAGGAAAATGACTTGTTGGAAATAATATATATTGATGTATGCGGTCCAATGAGTTTCGAAACGCATGGAGGATATTGTTATTTTCTTACCTTCACGGATGATTTGAGTACATACGGCTATATTTACTTAATGAAGCAAAAGTCTGAAATTTTTGAAAAGATCAAGCAATTTCAGAGTGAAGTTGACAATCGTCATAACAGGAAGATAAAATTTCTACGATCTTATCATGGTGGTGAATATCTGAGTTACGATTTTGGCACACATTTAAGATAGTATGAAATTGTTTCACAACTCACGCCACATGGAACACCATAGAGTAATGGTGTATCTGAATGTCGTAATTATACTTTATTGGATATGGTGTGTTCTATGATGTCTCTTACCAATTCGCCACTAGAGTTTTGGGGTTATGCATTGGAGGGGGCTATATTCACTTTAAATAGGGCACCATTTAACTATGTTGAGATGACACCGTATGAATTATGGTTTGGCAAGAAACCTAAGCTATTGTTTCATTAAGTTTGGGGATGTGATGCTTATGTCAAGAGGCTTCAGCCTGATAAGCTCGAACCCAAAGTGGAGAAGTGTGTCCTCATAGGATACCCTAAAGAAACAATTGGGTACACCTTCTATCACATATCCAAAGGCAAAATCTTTGTTGCCAAGAATGGGTCATTTCTAGAGAAGGAGTTTCTATCGAAAGAAGTGAGTCGAAGGAAGGTAGAACTTGATGAGGTTACTGAACCTTCACTTGAATTTAAGAGTAGTGGAGCGCAGAAAGACGTTCATGTGATGCCAACGCCAATTGAGGAGGAAGCTAATGATGTTGATAATGAAGCTTCGAATCAAGTCACTACCGAACTCCATAGGTCCACTAGGTCACGTACTGCCCCTCAGTGGTATGATAATGATGTCCTGGAAGGCATGTTGTTAGATAACGTTGAGCCTATGAACTATGAGGGGGGGATGATGGACCCGGATTCCAAAAAAAATCTAGAGGCCATGAAATCTGAGGTAGTATTCATGTACAAAAATCAAGTATGGATTTTGGAGGACTTATCCATTGATCGAAGGCCAAATGGATCTTTAAGAAGAATACAGACACTTGTGGTAATGTCAACATCTATGAAGCTCAACTTTTCACAAAAGGGTTTTGGCAAATTCAAGGAGTTGACTACGATGAGACATTCTCACATGTAGTGATACTAAATTCTCTAGATTATGTTAGCAATTGCTATATTTTTTCAATTATGAAATCTGGCAGATGGATGTCAAATTGTGTTCCTTAAAGGTTTCCTTAATGAAGAATTTGTATATTATGCAACTGGAAGGTTTTGTCAATCCTAAGGATGCTAATAAGGTATAGAAGCTCCAACAATCCATTTATGACTCGTGCAAGCATCTCGGAGTTAGCATCTTCGCTTTGATGAGGTGATCAAAGATTTTGGATTCATAAAAGTTTATGGAGAAGCTTATATTTACGAGAAAGTGGTGGGAACTCTATAGCATTTGTAATATTATATGTGGATGACATACTATGGATTGGAAATAATGTAGAATTTATGGAGTGCGTGAAGGTATATTTGAACAAGAGTTTTTCAATGAAAGGCCTCGGAGAAGCATCTTAAATATTAGGCATCAATATCTATAGAGATAGATCAAGACGCTTTATAGGACTTTCACAGAGCACATAACTTGACAAAGTTTTGAAGAAGTTCAAAATGCATCAGTCAAAGAAAGGGTTCTTTCCTGTATTGCAAGGTGTGAACTTGAGTAAGACTCAAAGCCCGAACATGGCAGAAGAAAGTGAAAGGATGAAGGTCATCCCCTATGCCTGAGCCATAGGCTCTATAATGTATGCCATGTTGTGTACCAGACCTGATGTATGCCTTGCCATAAGTATGGCGTGGAGGTACCAGAGTGATCCAGGAGTAGATCACTGAAAACGGTCAAAAATATCCTTCAGTACCTCGAGAGGACTAAGGAAATGTTTCTCTTTTATGGAGGTGATAAAGAACTCATCATAAAGGGTCAAGTTGATGCTAGCTTTGACACCGATCTGGACGACTAAAAGTCTCAAATCGGATACATATTTATTATGAATGGTGGAGCGGTCAGCTGGAGTAGCTCCAAGCAAAGCGTGGTAGCAGCATCTATATGTGAGGCGGAATATGTAGCTGCTTCGGAAGCAGCACGGAAAGGAATATGGATGAAGAAGTTCATGACCGATACAGGAGTTGTGTCTAGTACATTGGATCCGATGACTATCCTTTGTGACAACAGTGGAGCCATTTCCATTGCCAAAGAGCCCAGGTTTGACGAGAAGACCAAGCATATAAAATGTCGCTTCAACTCCATCTGTGATTACACCAAGGATGGAGACATAGATATTTGCAAAGTACATACAGATGTGAATATTGCAGACCTGTTCACTAAACCTCTCTCACGAGCAAAACATGATCAGCACTAGAATGCTATGGGTGTTAGATACATTACAATGTAAGCTCGATTATTGAATCTAGTGCAAGTGGGAGACTCTTGTAAATATGCCCTAGAGGAAATAATAAACGGGTTATTGTAATGTGTCCTTGTTCATGATAAGTGTTTATTATTCGTGCTACAATTGTATTGACTGGAAACTAAATAAATGTGTGGATACATAAACAACAACGTGTCCCTTGTGAGCCTCAACTAGACTAGCTTGTTGATCAAAGATGGTTAAGGTTTCCTAATCATAGATATGATTTTTCATTTGATAACGGCATCACATCATTAGGAGAATGATGTGATCGATAAGACCCTATCATAATCTTATCATATGATCGTATCATTGAAATTCTAATTGCTACACATTTCGTCATGTCAACTATTTGTTCGTTAGACCATGAGATCAGGAAACTCCCTGACACCAGAGGAATACGTTGTTGGCAATCAACCATCACTTCGTAAATGGGTGATCATAAAGGTGATATTAAGGTATCTCCAAAAGTGTCTGTTAGGTTGGCGTGGATCGAGACTGGGATTTTATCACTCTGTATGACGGAGTGATATTTTGGGCCCTCTCGATAATACAACATCACAAGAAGCTTGCAAGAATTTTTCTAATGAGTTTAGTCATGGGATCTTGTATGATGGAACGAGTAAAGAGACTTGCTGGTAACGAGATTGAACTAGGTATGGAGATACCGACGATCAAATCACACGCAAGTAACATATCATCGAAAAAGGGAACTCCATACGGGACTAACCGAATCCTCGACATCATGGTTCAACTGATAATGATCTCCGTGAAATATGTAGGAACCAATATGGGCATCCATGTCCCTCTATTGGTTGTTGACCGAAGAGGTGTCTCGATTATCTCTACATGATTCCCGAACCCATAGGGACCACTTGATTAATATTCGATGACGCTAAAGTAGTAATGGGATATGTGTGTTGGTGACCATATGTTGTTCGGAGTCCCGGATGAGATCCGGACATCACAAGGAGCTCCAGAATGGTCCGGGAGTAAAGATTTATATATGGGAAATCATATTTTGGCTACCAGAAAAGTTTCGGGTTTTACCCACAAAGTACCGGGAGTGTAGGAAGGGTTCCTGATGGGGAACGTCGCATGGGAAACAAAATTTTCCTACGCGCACGAAGACCTATCATGGTGATGTCCATCTACGAGAGGGGATTTCCGATCTACGTACCCTTGTAGATCAAAGAGCAGGAAGCGTTAAGAAACACAGTTGATGTAGTGGAACGTCCTAACGTCCCTCGATCCGCCCCGTGAACCGTCCCATGAACCGTCCCGCGATCCGTCCCACGATCCGCTCCGATCTAGTGCCGAACGGACGGCACCTCCGCGTTCAGCACACGTACAGCTCAACGATGATCTCGGCCTTCTTGATCCAGCAAAAGAGACAGAGAGGTAGATGAGTTCTCCGGCAGCATGACGACGCTCCGGAGGTTGGTGATGATCTTATTCCAGCAGGGCTCCGCCTGAGCTCCGCAGAAACGCGATCTGGAGGAAAAAACCGTGGAGGTATGTGGTCGGGCCGCCGTGGTAAAGTTCTCTCAAATCAGCCCTAATACCTCAGTATATATAGGAGGGAGGGGAGGGACCTTGCCTTGAGGCTCAAGGAAGCCCCAAGGGGTCGGCCGAAGGGGGGAGGAGGAATCCTCCTCCAATCCTAGTCCAACTAGGATTGGAAGGTGGAGTCCTTCCCTTCCTTCCCACTTCCCCTTTTTTCTCTTTGGTTTTTCTTATCTCCTGCACAAGGGCCTTCTTGGGCTTGCCCACCAGCCCACTAAGGGCTGGTGCAGCACCCCTAAGGACTATGGGCTTCCCCCGGGTGGGCTGCCCCCCCCCCCCCCCCCCGGTGAACATCCAGAACCCATTCATCACTCCCGGTACATTCCCGGTAATGCCAAAAACTTTCAGGTAATCAAATGAAGTCATCCTATATATCAATCTTCGTCTCCGGACCATTCCGGAAACCCTCGTGACGTCTGTGATCTCATCCGGGACTCTGAACAACATTCGGTAACCAACCATATAACTCAAATACGCATAAAACAAGGCCGAACCTTAAGTGTGCACACCTTGCGGGTTTGAGAACTATGTAGACATGACCCGAGGGACTCCTCGGTCAATATCCAATAGCGGGACCTGGATGCCCATATTGGATCCTACATATTCTACGAAGATCTTATCGTATGAACCTCAGTGCCAAGGATTCATATAATCCTGTATGTCATTCCCTTTGCCCTTCGGTATGTTACTTGCCCGAGATTCGATCGTCAGTATCCACATACCTATTTCAATCTCGTTTACCGGCAAGTCTCTTTACTCGTTCCGTAATACAAGATCCCGTGACTTAAACTAAGTCACATTGCTTGCAAGGCTTGTGTGTGATGTTGTATTACCGAGTGGGCCCCGAGATACCTCTCCGTCACACGGAGTGACAAATCCCAGTCTTGATCCATACTAACTCAACGGACACCTTCGGAGATACCTGTAGAGCATCTTTCACTACTCGAAAACAATTATTTGCCATCTGCTGCTTCTTTGTCGTCTGTTGGCTGATGGCAAAGATCCTCTTTGCCATCAGCTACTAGAAACCAGACGGCAAAGAGCAGGCTGATGCCAAAGGTACTATTTGCCATCAGCCAGCTCTTTGCCGTCTGCCAGCTCACGGCAAAGAGCATGCAGGCAGACGGCAAAGAGCATGGGCGGCCCACCCCGCAGCCCCTCTCTCCCCCCTAACGGCCACTTTCTTTGCCGTCTGCCTGCATGCTCTTTGCCGTCGGAAGGCGGACGGCAAAGAGGGTGCCCCCCCTAACGGCTGTTAGCCCCACCCCCACGCGCCTCTCTCTCCCCCTAACGGCCACCCCGACTCCCCTCTCTCTCACCCCCGACACCACCACCGCCGCCGCGCCCTGCTCCGGCCTCCCTGCGCTGCCTTGCGCCCTCCTCCCCCGGCCGCCCTGCGCCCTCCTCCTCCCCGGCCGCCCTGCACCCTCTCCACCGCCGCCCTGCGCCCCCTCCTCCACCCCGGCCGCCCTGCACCCTCCTCCACCGCCGCCCTGCGCCCCCTCCTCCTCCCTGGCCGCCCTGCACCCTCCTCCACCGCCGCCCTGCGCCCCCTCCTCCACCCCGACACCCCTCTCTCTCACCCCCGACACCACCACCGCCGCCGCGCCCTCCTACGGCCTCCCTGCCTCACAGCCGCCGCCGCCGACGCCACCCCCACCCCAGCGCCCCACCCCACCGCCGCCGCCCTCCTCGCGCTCCTCACCGTGCCCCTCCTCCCCCTGCTGCCCTCCCCCCCCTGCGGCCTCTCTTCCCCCTGCGACCCTCCTCCCCCGGTTAGTTTTCTTTCTTCTTTTTTAATAGTTTTTGTTTAATTAGTTATATGTTTTACTGAGGTTTTGGCTTAGTTTTAGTTTAGTTTAGGTTCAGTTTTAGTTTAGGTTTAGTTAGGTTAGTTTCCTGTTTAATAAAGGAGAAAAGGAGAAGAAGAAGAAGGAGAAAGGAGAAGAAGAAGAAGGAGAAAGGAGAAGAAGAAGAAGGAGAAAGGAGAAGAAGGAGAAAGGAGAAGAAAAAAATAAGAAGAAGAAGGAAAAGAAGAAGAAGGAAAAGGAAGGGAAGGAGAAGAAAGAAGAAGAAGAAGAAGAAGAAAAATAGGAGAGGAAGAGAAGAATAAGAGGAAGAAAGAAAATAAGAAGAAGAAGAAGAACCTTGATTAGCTCATGAATATTATATACTTAGCTTGTTTTCCTCTAAAATGGGATAATTAGCCCATTTAGCTCCAAAAAGACATAATTAGGTAATTTAGCTCCAACAAGAGGAGAAGAGGAGAACAAATAGGAAAAATGAAAAGAAAGAAAGAAAGAAAGAAGAAGAAGAAGAAGAAGAAGAAGAAGAAGAAGAAGAAGAAGAAGAAGAAGAAGAAGAAGAAGAAGAAGGAGAAAGGAGAAGAAGAAGAAGAAGGAGAAAGGAGAAGAAGGAGAAAGGAGAAGAAAAAAATAAGAAGAAGAAGGAAAAGAAGAAGAAGGAAAAGGAAGGGAAGGAGAAGAAAGAAGAAGAAGAAGAAGAAGAAAAATAGGAGAGGAAGAGAAGAATAAGAGGAAGAAAGAAAATAAGAAGAAGAAGAACAACCTTGGTTAGCTCATGAATATTATATACTTAGCTTGTTTTCCTCTAAAATGGGATAATTAGCCCATTTAGCTCCAAAAAGACATAATTAGGTAATTTAGCTCCAACAAGAGGAGAAGAGGAGAACAAATAGGAAAAATGAAAAGAAAGAAAGAAAGAAAGAAGAAGAAGAAGAAGAAGAAGAAGAAGAAGAAGAAGAAGAAGAAGAAGAAGAAGAAGAAGAAGAAGAAGAAGAGAAGAAGGAGAAGAGAAGAAGGAGAAGGAGGAGGAGGAGGAGGAGAAGGCCAAGGACCTTCTAGTCCTTCTCCTCCTCCTCCTTCTCCTCCTTCTTCTTGATTTCTTCTTCTTCTCCTCCTCCTCCTCTTTCTTCTCCTCTTTCATATTATCCTTGCTTTAATTTCCCCAACAATGACATAATTAGCCCATTTATCTCCAAAATACCATAATAAGCTCAAAATGGCATAAGAACCTTAGTTAGCTCATGAATATTATATACTTAGCTTGTTTTCCTCTAAAATGGGATAATTAACCCATTTAGCTCCAAAAAGGCATAATTAGGTAATTTAGCTCCAAAAAGACATAATTAGGTAATTTAGCTCCAACAAGAGGAGAAGAGGATAAGAAATAGGTGAAATGAAAAGAAAGAAGAAGAAGAAGAAGAAGAAAAAGAAGAGAAGAAGGAGAAGGAGGAGGAGGAGAAGGCCAAGGACCTTCTAGTCCTTCTCCTCCTCCTTCTCCTCCTTCTCCTCCTTCTTCTTGATTTCTTCTTCTTATCCTCCTCCTCCTCTTTCTTCTCCTCTTTCATATTATCCTTGCTTTAATTTCCCCAACAATGACATAATTAGCCCATTTATCACCAAAATACCATAATAAGCTCAAAATGGCATAAGAACCTTGGTTAGCTCATGAATATTATATACTTAGCTTGTTTTCCTCTAAAATGGGATAATTAACCCATTTAGCTCCAAAAAGGCATAATTAGGTAATTTAGCTCCAAAAAGACATAATTAGGTAATTTAGCTCCAACAAGAGGAGAGGAGGATAAGAAATAGGCGAAATGAAAAGAAAGAAGAAGAAGAAGAAGAAGAAGAAGAGAAGAAGGAGAAGGAGGAGGAGGAGAAGGCCAAGGACCTTCTAGTCCTTCTCCTCCTCCTTCTCCTCCTTCTCCTCCTTCTTCTTGATTTCTTCTTCTTCTCCTCTTTCATATTATCCTTGCTTTAATTTCCCCAACAATGACATAATTAGCCCATTTAGCTCCAAAATGCCATAATAAGCTCAAAATGGCATAAGAACCTTGGTTAGCTCATGAATATTATATTCTTAGCTTGTTTTCCTCTAAAATGGGATAATTAGCCCATATAGATCCAAAAAGACATAATTAGATAATTTAGCTCCAACAAGAGGGGAAGAGGAGAATAAATAGGAAAAATGAAAAGAAATAAAGAAAGAAGAAGAAGAAGAAGAAGAAGGGAAGAAGAGAAGAAAAATACCTTCTCCTCCTTCTCCTTCTTCTCCTCCTCCTCCTTCTCCTCCTTCTTTATGATTTCTTCTTCTCCTCCTCCTCCTCCTCTTTCTTCTCCTCTTTCATATTATCCTTGCTTTAATTTCCCCAACAATGACATAATTAGCCCATTTAGCTCCAAAATGCCATAATAACCTCAAAATGGCATAAGAACCTTGGTTAGCTCATGAATATTATATACTTAGCTTGTTTTCCTCTAAAATGACATAATTGGAATATTTGTGTTGATCGGGTGGATTTACATGTGATAGTTGTCTCGTTGCTGTGAGGTCTGCTATGCGAAGACCTCCCGTGCGTTGTACGAGCTCCGCCCCTGCATTCGTGGGTTAGTACAAATTTCATCTCCTCCCCGCCCCTTCATTTACTCTGGATTGGTTTCCGGATGAAACTTTCTAGATTTAGGTAATTCAATTAATTTATTAGTATGCGTGACCAGTATGCGTCTCCCGTTCGAAAGGGCGACATCTATAAATGTCTTTGCATATTTATAACCGCCATCCTTTCGAATTGTCCAACATTATCCATGGACAGCCCGAGTATGTGTAGATTGGGTTCGTTTTCCCGTATGTTGTGCTCTCGATCCGATGCAGAATTTCGTCAGTGCCTCCCTTGTGACAGCCCGATGCCGACGTTCCAGAAGATTCCCTTTCCTTTCTGTTTTCGTCGTGTGTCTGTTTTATTTTGTCGCATCATCATCGCATCATGCGCATCATCAGCATTGCATCGGCATCCCGTTGCCGCCAGTTTTCAAAACTTGCATCCGTTGTTAGTTGCCGGTTCGCGTCGTCGTCCGTTCTGAGCCCGACCGCACTCGCACGCGCCCGCGGCACCGTCGAAAGCCTGTTTTTAAAGCGTGTATAAAACTTCCTCTGATCGGGTTGAGATTTGACGTGCGGTCTTATTTATATATAGATAGGCCGCCTGTAGAATTTCGTCGCGATCGGAGTTCGTCTGGTACCCGAACGGTCGACCGTAGCGGCACCGTCCTCGGTTATTCGCCGGACGTATGTCGGTGTTTTAAAAATTCGTGCCGCGCCACCCGTTCTCCCTCTCGTCTCTGGTGAACCACCCTACACGGCCGCGTACCCATACCCGCGTTCGGAATCGTCTGAATCCGACCCCGCGGTTGGATCCGGAGCGTGATTCCGGTTATCCGAGCCCCCCCGTTTGTCTATATATAGCCCCCATGCCTTAATTAGAGAGTCATCCCTAACATGCCTCGTTTTCCGCGCCCTAACCCTAGCCTCCCACCTGCTCTCTCTCTCCTGCCCCGCGCCGCCGGACCGCCAGGCCCAGATCGGGCCCGGCCGAGCCCATCTGGCCGCCGTCGCCGTTCGGCCGAGCTCCCTGCTCCCATGGCCGCGCCCCCTCGCGACCTCGCCTGCGCGCCGCCGTCCCCGGCCGCCTCCCCGTCAGAGTTCGCCGGAGGACCCGAGCCGGCCGCCGCCCCGCTCCTCCTCGGTGTGCCGCCGGCAGCCCGAGCCCCCCCTGCCCCTTGTCTCTCGCCGCCAAGGGATCGGGCGCCATGGTTAACTTCGCCCTAGCGCCGCCGCCTCTCGCCGCCGGCCGGCTGAAGCTCCGCCGCCACCGGATCGGGCCGGAGTCGCGAGCCTTGCTCCCGGATCCGAGCTGGCCGCCTGCCGGAGCCTCCCCGCCGCCGTCGCTCTGGTTCCCGCTCGGGAGGAGCCCGACGGGAACCACCCCACTCCCTCGCAGCGCGTGGGCCAGCTGGCCGCCTCGCCCCGCCTGGGCCGGACGTCACAACGGCCCAGCAGCAGCAGCCCCAGCGGCCGGCCTCCCCGGCGCTCGACCAGGCCGGCCTCCCCAGCGCCCCGCTGGCCCATCGCCTCATTCCCTCCAGGCCGGTTGCCCCCTCCCGCCAGGCCGGCCCAAGTGGCCGAGGTGAGATCCCCCCGCATGTGCATTTTTTTTCTGTTTATTGCGCCCCTGTTGAGCCCATTAGTATTTAGGAATTTTTGGAATAAATTAAATTCCAGAAATTAGTCGGTTTTATAACGCGCGTAACTTTCTAACCGTAGATCGGATCGAGACGTATTTTATATGGTTTTGGGGTAGTTTTGCGAGTAGAACACGTTTTCGCAACTTGCATTTTTATTTGACGTCGTTTAGTATGCTGTTTGCCTAGATAAGTGTGCTGTCCTAATAGGTTTCGACCCGTATTTATTTTTCGTGCAAGACCGGGTTGCCCGTGTGCCTTAGATAAAATGCCTATGTTTTAGGGACCATTTTTCCATGTTTTTTAGAGCGGTCACTTGTATTTTTGCGTGTAGGGTTTGCCTCTAGTTTTTTTACCCGTATATAGGTTTTTTTCCTGCATTAATGTGTGGCATTATTTTGTGTTGCAAACCCCACATATTTTATATGTTTCCGTGGTAGAAAAATCCCATAGATTTTTCTGTGCAATTAGTTTTAGCTTTCGAGCAAGTTAGTTCGCGCGATATTTTGCCATGTTGCCCTTTTGTTTAATTCGTAGGATTTATTCCGTGCGTCGTTTGACGGAGTTGCGAACTAGTGATTTGATCTTGGATGTTTTGTATAGCCTCTGGTATTTTTAGTTGCAATAGAAATGCAGGTTTAGGTGTTGTTTGCTTGCTCTCAAGTTGCTAGAAATAGTGCTGTTTTAGACGTGCTGAAATATTTCTAAGTCTGGAATCTGTTATATTTTGTTGATGTCTTGTCTTGCTTGCATCTTGTGATCTGTAGCTCTTTTGAGGTTGGTCCAATGGAGTTAGTTGTACCCCTTGTGTTTCTCTAGCATGCTGTAAATTTTCATGCCATTTGGAGTGCTGTAGATATAGGTTTTGCTGCTGTCAATATTGCTTCAGGCTGAAAACTGCACTTTCATGAGGTGTTATTTTCACTAAGTCTGAAATAGTGTGTGAGATGCCATTTTGTGTCTTCTTTTCCTAGTGCACCTTGCTGCTACGCTAGTTGTTTTTAGTTGTTCGTAGTAGTGTGTCTTGCCCTCTTCCGTGCCATGCCTTGCTTGAGCTTATCGGAGTTGTGTAGCCGAAGTTGTGAGGCGTAGAAAATGCTATGTGGCTGATTTTGACAGCTTGTAGTGATTTCTTGTTTTGCTCGTAGTTTTCGAACCGTAGCTCCATTGGAGATGTTCTTTATGTGTAGATTGCTTGCCTTGACGCGTAGAATCACGTGAACCTATTTGTTTTGCTGTTTAACAACTAATTAAATGCATTAGTTCAGATCTGGACAGAATTGGAAATTAACATGTGAGGTCGTTTCGGAGGTGCTATATGTCATTTCCGACCTTACTTAAAATGTCTAGATAGGAAGTCTAATTTCCGCTTCACCTCTTGCATGTTTGAAAACATTAATATTGCCGTGTAAATAACCGGGAGTGAACTAAATAATTCATATGTGGAGTTTCGTCAATATGCAACTCGTGCATATTGAACTTCACTTAATGTGTAGTGTTTGATTGTGTGATTTGCCATGCCGTGACTTGCATGTATTCAGTAGCTCATGCATCATATGTGCTGTGCATCGTGTGGTGAATTCCGTGTGTTGATTTGTGTTTCCGGTTGCTTCGTCTCGATAGAGTTCCGCAAGCGTGTCGGATTGTGAGGACCCGTTCGACTACGTCGGTTCGTCTGCTTCACGGAGGCATTCTTCTTCCAAGCGGGATCTCAGGCAAGATGATCATTTCCCCAGATACCATTACTATCATTGCCATGCTAGTTTTATCGCTTTTGTCGATTATGTCTCGTTGCCTACCACCTGTTAAATATCAGTCTCTCAACAATGTCATGTTAACCTTCAACCTGTTCAACCTAGCAAACCACTGATTGGCCATGTTACTGCTTGCTTAACCCTGTTGATAGCGTTGCTAGTTGCAGGTGCAGATGCTTCCATGTGAAAGCATGGGTTCCTTGTTATATCACCATATTAATGCTATTTAATTTAATGCACCTATATACTTGGTAAAAGGTGGAAGGCTCGGCCTTTCTAGCCTGGTGTTTTGTTCCACCTTTGCCCCCCTTAGTTACCGGCTACCGGTGTTATGTTCCATAATGAGCGCTCCTAACACGATCGGGGTTGTTATGGGACCCCCTTGATAATTAGTTTTAGATTAAAGTTGGTCTGGCAAGGCCCAACATTGGTACTACATTTGCCTAATCACCTAATAAAATTGCATAGGGACCCGCCGGCACCCGCGGACTATTTTAATCAACCCCCGGGCCAGTGCTCCTCATGAGTGTTGGTCCAAAAACAGAGCAGCTTATTAACGCTACCCGGGGCAACTCGGCGTTTGGCGTGGTAACCATCGCTCATCCGTCGTGTCCTGAGAACGAGGTACGCCACTCCTATCGGGATCGTCGACACGTCGGGCGGCCTTGCTGGATTAGTTTTACCTTTGACGAGATATCTTGTGCATCGGGATTCCGGTGATGCTTTGGGTAATCTCAGAGTTGAGGTTTTCCACTATGGAATCCGACGAGATCGCGAGCTTCGTGATTGAGGATTTCTATGCGGCTTGTGGTAATTTGTGATGGACTAGTTGGAGCACCCCTGCAGGGTTTAATCTTTCGGAAAGCCGTGCCCGCAGTTATGTGGCAACATGGAAACTTTGTTTAACACTGTTTCTAGATAACTTGAAGTTAACTTAATTAAAATATGCCAACTGTGTGCGTAACCGTGACTGTCTCTTTCGTGAGTTCCTTCTCCGATCGAGGACACGGTGGGGTTATGTCTGACGTAGGTAGGTGTTCAGGATCATTCATGTGATCATCAGTAGTTCACGTCCGTTATGCGTAGATCTTCCCCCTCTGATTTCTGGTACTCGTAAGTCTAGCCACCAAATATATGCTTAGCCGCTGCTCCAACCTCACCACTTAACCATGCCTGACCCATTAAGCTTTGCTAGTCTTGATACCTTTGGAAATGAGATTGTTGAGTCCCCTGTGGCTCACAGATTACTACAACACCAGTTGCAGGTACAGGTAAAGGTTATGACGCGAGCGCGTTGATTGTTCATTTGGAGTTGCTTCTTCTTCTTCTTCTTCATCGATCTAGGATGGGTTCCAGGCCGGCAGCCTAGGATAGCAAGGATGGACGTCGTTCTTCTTTTGTCGTTTGTTTTCGTCCGTAGTCGGACCCTGCTCTTACTCTTGATGATTATGTAATGTACTAATGTGACTCTGATGTAGCTTGTGGCGAGTGTAAGCCAACTCTATTTATATATCTCTCCTTTTCAGTACATGTACTTGTAACGATATCCATTCTTGCGACACGACGAGATGCGCTTCTATCCCTGATGAGGCCCTCGTGCCAAATTGAGGATAGGGTCGCATCTTGGGCGTGACATCCCTGTTGTTCTCTGGATGCACATCCTCTCTATTTATTGCGGAGACGTGTATTAGGAGAACAGCAGGGAGGTGCTGCCGAAATTTAGCGTTGGATCCGGAGCAGAGCATGGGAAAACGAACCCAATCTACACATACTCGGGTGGGATTAGGACCTATCTTTACCTATTAGCGTGTAGGTTGCCTGGACGTAATAAAAATGGCGAACCTGATTAACCGATGAATATAAATGCTAAATTATATATAAATATATTTTTTCTGTCTTTAGTAGCTACGCAAGATGAGTGATCGTGCGTGGATGTATACCGGTCACCCTAGTCAGAAAGAGATGACGAAAGAATGGTTTGTAAAAACAAAGGAATTTGTGAAAGCCGCATTCGCAAATGGCCAGGAAAGAAACTATTGCCCCTGTCCTGGATGCGACAACTATAAAAAGACGACAGAGGTTGTAATGATTAAACACCTGCAGAGGAGGGGTTTTAAGCCTAATTATACAGTGTGGACATTTCATGGTGAGTCTATACAACGCACGAGAGCTGAGGTGGTCCGTCGTCGCACGGACGATCGTGGTACCGGGATCGAAGACATGGTGCAAGACTTTGATGGTGCTCGGGATTTGGAAGATGAGATGGAGGAATCTGCAAAGGCCTTTTATGAAATGTTGGAGTCTTCAAAACGTCCTCTCCATGAGCACACTGAGCTCTGTCAGTTGGATGCAATTGCACAAGTAATGGCTCTGAAGGCTCAGCTCAACTTGGGAAGAGAATGCTACGACGCGATGATGACACTATTTGGACGTTTCCTACCCAAAGGCCATGTCATGCCTGCAAACATGTACTAGTCGGATAAAATACTTCGTGTAATTAAGATGCCCTATGAGAAGATAGATGCATGTGAGAAAGCATGTGTCTTATTTAGGAAGGAGTATGCACACTTGGACTATTGTCCCACTTGCGAGTCTTGCAGGTATCTTGTGGTAGACAACGGTATGGGTGAGAAGAGGCAGACCAAAATCGCAGTTAGTGTTCTTCGGTATATGCCAATCGTACCAAGACTTCAACGTCTTTTCATGGTAGAAGAGACAGCCAGACAGATGACATGGCACAAATTGGGCAAAAGAACCGAACTAGATGCGGATGGGAATAAGATGATGGTACACACATTGGATGGGGAAGCGTGGAAACATTTCGATGGATTGCATCACGATAAAGCGGCAGATCCAAGGAATCCTCGAGTCTGCGCCGCCACGGATGGTTTTAATCCCTTCGGCATGATGGCAACCCAATACAGTTGTTGGCCTGTATTTATCATTCCACTCAATCTCCCCCCCCCCCCGGGCAGATTATGCAAAGAAAGAACATATTTCTGACGTTGATAATCGCAGGGCCCAATTATCCGGGGAAGAATATGAATGTGTACTTGCAACCGCTTAAGGATGAATTGGAAGAAGCTTGGGATAATGGGGTCAAGACATACGATGCCGCTAGAAAAGAAAACTTCAAAATGCATGTGTGGTACATGTACTCTATGCATGACTTGCCAGCGTATGCGCTATTCTCTGGATGGTGTGTGCATGGAAGGTTCCCGTGCCCCCAATGCAAGGCAGCTCTTCAGTTTCATTGGTTGCAGGAGGGTCGGAAGTATTCTTGCTTTGACTTGCATAGACAGTTCCTGGATCCTGACCATCAATTCAGAAAAGACAAGAAGAACTTTACGAAAGGTAAAGTTGTCAAAAACTTGGCACCACCTACGTTAACATGCCAACAGATCCTGGATCAGTTAAACGCCCTCGAGCCTGATCCAGAGCGTCCAGGGTATTTCAAGGGGTATAATTCAAAACACGCCTGGACTCACAAGCCATGCTTCTGGGATCTGCCTTACTTCAAAGACCTCCTTCTTCCACACAATATCGACATGATGCGCACTGAAAATAATATCGGAGAGGCTATTTTTGGTACATTGTTCGACATAGATGGGAAGACAAAGGATAATATTAAGGCTAGAGTCGATCAAGAGACACTATGTCATAGACCGTTACAAAACATGCGAGAAGGCAAAGGAAAACAGAAGTGGTCGAAGCCAAAGACCTGGTTCAATCTTGGAAGGCCAGCTATGAGGGAAATTATCTTGTGGGTCAAAATGTACTTGATGTTCCCCGATGGGTATGCAGCGAATCTAAAGAGGGGAGCGAGTCTTGAAAAATTAAAAATCTTTGGTCTCAAGAGTCATGATTGGCACATATGGCTAGAGCGGGTAATGCCGGTGATGTTACGTGGCTTTATTCCTGAGGATGAATCGCTAGTACTGGCGGAGCTGAGCTATTTCTTCTGTGTTCTTTGTGCGAAAGAATTGTCGCCTGGCGTGGTATAAGACATGGAGGAGTTTGCACCGGAGTTGTTGTGCAAGTTAGAGAAGATCTTTCCACCGGGCTTCTTTAATCCAATGCAGCATTTGATTTTACATCTACCGACCGAGGCAAGATTGGGTGGGCCCATGCAAGATCGTTGGTGCTATGCAATTGAGAGGATGCAGAAGACCCTTCGAGCTAAATGTAAAAATAAGCGTAGAATTGAAGCATCGATGGCTGAGGCATTCATTACTGAGGAGGTGGCAAACTTTGTGACAGCACACTACAAAGCCAAAAATCATCATTTGCATAATCTGAAGCCTCGACACAATGATGCAGACCCTAAAAAGGTGGGTCCATCCTCAGCCTATTCAAAGGGAAGCTCGCACCTGCCGGTGCTTCGAAACCAATAATGTTGGATGTCGAAGAATGGCAGAACATTTCGTTGTATATCTTCAACAACCTAACAGAAGTGCGGCCGTACATCGAGCGAGTTCTCGGCACATTTTCCCGTAACTTCTAATTCATTTGAACTCCTCTTATTCCCGGATATTTCAAATAGCCGTTACGTCGTCAAATTCTCAGATGGAGCGGTGATCGAAAATGATTCCGTCGAAGAGTATGAGCTTCTGTCAAAGACAGGAGGCGGCTATCCCGGTTTCATCTCTTGGTTCAAACAAACGGTAATTATCAATAATGGACCATTTCATTCTTGGTCTAACTTTCGGCTAATGCAACAACCGTTTCGTATTAAACTTGTAGGCTAATTCAGAGTCTATGGACGCCGAATTGAGACAAGTCGCTAATGGTTTTGACTATAAGGTTCGTTCATTTTTGAAATACAACATCAACGGGTATCTCTTTCGTACCTTTGGCAAAGAGCTATCTATGCCCGACCGGAAATCTACAAATTGTGGTGTCTCTGCTATCGGCGAAGGTGTTATCGAGTATTATGGAAGAGTTGAAGCAATTTATGAACTTCAATTCTATGGTGAAAACCCACCGAACGTCGTAGTCTTCAAATGTTATTGGTTCTAGCCGAAAAAGACTAGAAGGACTCATGAACATATAGGACTAGTCGAAATCAATCCAAACACCCATTTAGATGTTCCCGATGTCTATATTACGGCTCAACAGGCGACCCAAGTTTTCTATCTACCGTGGGCATGCCAAACGGATAACAATCTGGAAGGTTGGTATGTTGTTTATGAAGTGCCGCCACATGTCAGACCACCTCTCCCAAATGAACAGGATTATGGACCTCACATTAACTCAGACACATATGATGGAGAATTATTCCAAGAAACACGTTTTCCAAGAAACATTTCAAGAACCGCCGTGCTTCACCCAAGAACATGGAAGTAGACAGCGACAATAAATCCGACTCCAGCCCTGAGCCAGAACCAGAAGACCTGGAACTCGTAGAGGTTACTGATGCGGATGACTTGTTAATGCTTCAACGATTAAAGGAAGGCCTTTCACAACTTCACGCCGTTGAACCCAACGAGCACGTCATTCATGAAGACATGCGTGATAGTGATGATGATGATGCATTTATTGATGATGATTATTAGTTTGTAAGATTCACAACTTAAATTATATATATATATATATTAATCTTTATTATTCATGTACATATTATTATTCATGTCAGTTATTCAATTTTTTTATGTTGTACTAATTTCTTTCAATCTTTATCATGGCAGGTCACCAGGGGTGGAAATATGGTGGGCGCTGGTCCAGATCGCTCGACGGGTTCTTCCCAGGCGCCTCGCACGAGGGGTGGTACTTCCCTTCCACCCCTATCTCTCCGTAGAGCCTTGGCAGACAGTCTGTCAACACCACCGGTGGGTTCTTCTTCGTCGGCGGCATTGCCCACTGGGAGAGGTGTTGGTCGGGTAGGGAAGAAGGGGAAGGGTACAGGGAGAGGTGGTGGCCGCAGAAGATCCAGGAGGACTGTTGAGCCGTCCTCGCCACCACCACCAGCTCATTCACCCGAGCATAGGACTAGTATGGTCAACCCGTTTGCGGAGGAGGCTACGGGGACTCCGTTCCAGGAGCCTGTTGTTGACGGGCATTCGTCCCATGAGACTCCGGTCCAGGAGCAGCCTCGGGTCGAGGTGCATTCGGCCCAGGAGCAGCCGGAGGAGACTACGGTTCCGGAGGCTTCACCCGACGTGGAGAGGCCCGAATGGAAGACCTGGCCGGATTGTACCGAGTTGCCGGATTGGACCGAGGGTCCGGGTGGCTCAGGGGGCGGGGATGGCGGGGATGAGCTAACGGATAGTGAGGGCGATGTGCAGGTGGACGGGGCCACCGTGTACAAGCGTGGTAATACACGTCTCCCGGTCGCGCCGGCTACCCGCGAGCAGAGGTCGGTGATTAAACCTGAAGGAGATAGGTAAGTACATTTACTCTTTTTTTAGCTTTTTCCTTCAAGTTTGTTCAAATATCTAATGTGTTGACCTTATCATACTGCAGGGGATGGGTACACCCTCTTGGAGTCCGCAGACCGAACTCCGTCCTTGGTGTGCTTTGCCGGACAAATTTCCCGGGGTTTGTCACGTTGCTTGGTGAGGGTCAGGTTCCTACACTAGGATTTTCCTGGGAGCACTACCAGGCTGCGCAGGCCCCGCCGGAGGAGATTATAGATGGTGTCTTGTGCCACACGAGGGCCGAGATGGTGATCAAGAGCTTTTGGGTAAATTATCCTTTTACTGAATCTAAAAGTAACAATATAGCTAATTATTGTACTAATCGGTGTTTTCACGTTTGATTGCAGACCTTCTATAGGTGTGAGGATGGATATGAGGAGGAGGCGGCCAGGGTTCTCGAGCCCGAGTGTAGGCGGTTACTACAGAACTTGTGCCACGAGGCTTGGCCGCAGGCTATTCGAGATTACTACGCCACGCGTGGTATTAAGAAGCAGAAGAAGGATTGCCGCGGAAAGTTTCTGAAGAAGGAGCAATACATGAAGGTAATTACCTATTCTTAAGTCCTTCTACGTAGTTTTCTTGATTTCATTCATAGGCGTAGCGCTAAAAATTCTTTCTAATAACTTATAGGTGCCCCCGAGATGGTGTGCGGATAAGATGGATTGTTGGGAGGCGTTGGCTGATGAGTGGTGCACAGGCAGCTGGCGAGCCGTCCATGAGAATGCGAAGGATCGGCGTAGCCAAATGGTTGGTGTGCCACATCATCAAGGCAGCGTCAACTTACTTAAGTTTGGACGAAACTGGGTATGTGATTTGCTTCATGATTCATGCAATTCATTCTTGATGCTAATATTTTGTTCCTCTCTTTTAGGCGCATCACAATAAGACGGAGATGCCACACTTGTACGACCTTTATGGCATGGCCCATACTGCCTCGTACAAGAAGGCGAAGGCATTCTCTGAGTCTGGCCTGGATGATCCCAATAACTTCACCAACATATCATCCCACTAGAAGCTCGTGGCATACAGGGACGCGGGGAAGGCTGCAAAAGGGGATGACTTTAACCCTAGCCAGGAACCTTTGGATCCAGAGCTGGTGATGATATATGGTGGCGGGATGCCCCATGGCTCGATAGCCATTGGAGATGGGATAATACGTTGTCCACTCACTCTTCCGGAGATCAAGGCGCGACAGCCGAGCAGCTGTCGTGAGATAACGCGCCGTCCACGGCCAGTCGAACTTGCCATCGAGGTTAGTTGTACGGACTAAGAACACTTTCATCCATTTCATTATGTGTGTCACCATAGATCATTAGTGTGGTAACAAGGAATGGTGTTTCAGGCTGCTCTTCAGAAAGAGAGAGCGGCAAACCAGGCTTCTCGTGAGAAAGAGAGATTGGCAAGCCAGGCTGCTCTTCAGGCTGCTCTTGATGAGAGGGACCAGACCACGACACGATTGATTGAGGAGGAGAGGGCCCGGAATGAGGCGGGTCAACGGGCCGTGTACGAGCTTTTTGTGGTATGTTTTTTTCACATTAGCCAAATCATGTGTGTAATGTCTGTTTCATTCCTAACTAATACGACCCACTCTTCAGGGTCTGTGCAAGAAGAGCGGTCAAGTCCCTCCGCCGATGCCCGTCTTCTCTTCGATTGGCACGGTGAGTTTCATTATAAACTAGTATTAATAATTGAGTGTCATCATGCTAACTGAGACATTAAAAAATATCTTTTCTGCAGAATAACTCCCGAGCGGCACCGCACGACCCTTCTCCAGGGCAACCGTCTCCAAACGAAGCCACCCCGAGCAACCGTGGTGTTTCTCCTCCTTGATGACCACTACGGTAAGTTTCTCTTCTCCTCTTTCATATTATCCTTGCTTTAATTTCCCCAAAAAGACATAATTAGCCCATTTAGCTACAAAATGCCATAATAACCTCAAAATGGCATAAGAACCTTGGTTAGCTCATGAATATTATATACTTAGTTGTTTTCCTCTAAAATGAGATAATTAGCCCATTTAGCTCCAAAAAGACATAATTAGGTAATTTAGCTCCAACAAGAGGAGAAGAGGAGAAGAAATAGGAAAAATGAAAAGAAAGAAGAAGAAGAAGAAGAAGAAGAAGAAGAAGAAGAAGAAGAAGAAGAAGAGAAGAAGGAGAAGGAGGAGGAGGAGGAGGAGAAGGCCAAGGACCTTCTAGTCCTTCTCCTCCTCCTCCTTCTCCTCCTCATTGATTTCTTCTTCTTCTCCTCCTCCTCCTCTTTCTTCTCCTCTTTAATATTATCCTTGCTTTAATTTCCCCAACAATGAGATAATTAACCCATTTAGCTCCAAAGTACCATAATAAGCTCAAAATGGCATAAGAACCTTGGTTAGCTCATGAATATTATATACTTAGCTTGTTTTCCTCTAAAATGGGATAATTAGCCCATTTAGCTCCAAAAAGACATAATTAGGTAATTTAGTTACAACAAGAGGAGAAGAGGAGAAGAAATAGGAAAAATGAAAAGAAAGAAAAAGAAGAAGAAGAAGAGGAAGAGAAGGAGGAGGAGGAGGAGGAGGAAGAGAAGGAGAAGGCCAAGGACCTTCTAGTCCTTCTACTCCTCCTCCTTCTCCTCCTTCTCCTCCTTCTTCTTGATTTCTTCTTCTTCTCCTCCACCTCCTCTTTCTTCTCCTCTTTCATATTATCCTTGCTTTAATTTCCCCAACAATGACATAATTAGCCCATTTACTTCCAAAATACCATAATAAGCTCAAAATGGCATAAGAACCTTGGTTAGCTCATGAATATTATATACTTAGCTTGTTTTCCTCTAAAATGGGATAATTAGCCCATTTAGCTCCAAAAAGATATAATTAGGTAATTTAGCTCCAACAAGAGGAGAAGAGGAAAAGAAATAGGAAAAATGAAAAGAAAGAAGAAGAAGAAGAAGAAGAAGAAGAAGAAGAGAAGAAGGAGAAGGAGGAGGAGGAGGAGGAGAAGGAGAAGGCCAAGGACCTTCTAGTCCTTCTCCTCCTCCTTCTCCTCCTTCTCCTCCTTCTTCTTGATTTCTTCTTCTTCTCCTCCTCCTCCTCTTTCTTCTCCTCTTTCATATTATCCTTGCTTTAAGTTCCCCAACAATGATATAATTAGCCAATTTAGCTCCAAAATACTATAATAAGCTCAAAATGGCATAAGAACCTTGGTTAGCTCATGAATATTATATACTTAGCTTGTTTTCCTCTAAAATGGGATAATTAGCCCATTTAGCTCCAAAAAGACATAATTAGGTAATTTAGCTCCAACAAGAGGAGAAGAAATAGGAAAAATGAAAAGTAAGAAGAAGATGAAGAAGAAGAAGAGAAGGAGGAGGAGGAGGAGGAGGAGAAGGAGAAGGCCAAGGACCTTCTAGTCCGTCTCCTCCTCCCTCTCCTCCTTCTTCTTGATTTCTTCTTCTTCTCCTCCTCCTCTTCTCCTCTTTCATATTATCCTTGCTTTAATTTTCCCAACAATGACATAATTAGCTCATTTAGCTCCAAAATACCATAATAAGCTCAAAATGGCATAAGAACCTTGGTTAGCTCATGAATATTATATACTTAGCTTGGTTTCCTCTAAAATGGGATAATTAGCCCATTTAGCTCCAAAAAGACATAATTAGGTAATTTAGCTCCAACAAGAGGAGAAGAGGAGAACAAATAGGAAAAATGAAAAGAAATAAGAAGAAGAAGAAGAAGAAGAAGAAGAAGAGAAGAAGGAGAAGGAGGAGGAGGAGGACGAGAAGGAGAAGGCCAAGGACCTTCTAGTCCTTCTCCTCCTCCTCCTTCTCCTCCTTTTCCTCCTTATTCTTGATTTCTTCTTCTTATCCTCCTCCTATTTCTTCTCCTCTTTCATATTATCCTTGCTTTAATTTCCCCAACAATGACATAATTATCCCATTTAGCTCCCAAATACCATAATAAGCTCAAAATGGCATAAGAACCTTGGTTAGCTCATGAATATTATATACTTAGCTTGTTTTCCTCTAAAATGGGATAATTAGCCCATTTAGCTCCAAAAAGACATAATTAGGTAATTTAGCTCCAACAAGAGGAGAAGAGGAGAAGAAATAGGAAAAATGAAAAGAAAGAAGAAGAAGAAGAAGAGAAGGAGGAGGAGGAGGAGAAGGAGAAGGCCAAGGACCTTCTAGTCCTTCTCCTCCTCCTCCTTCTCCTCCTTCTCCTCCTTCTTGATTTCTTCTTCTTCTCCTCCTCCTCCTCTTTCTTCTCCTCTTTCATATTATCCTTGCTTTAATTAACCCATTTAGCTCCAAAATGCCATAATAAGCTAAAAATGGCCTAAGAACCTTGGTTAGCTCATGAATATTATATTCTTAGCTTGTTTTCCGCTAAAAATGACATAATTAGCTCAAAAATATCATATTTTTTTCTTGTTTTGACTTTCTTATTCATATTTTTGCAGATTGGATATACTACATGCATGGAAGCTGGCATTCATGGAGTTGAACAATGTCGATGGATGAACTTTATATGTATATCATCTAGTTTTCATTTGAGTTGATGAACAATGTCGAACTATATGTATATGTATATATGGATAAACAGTGCAATACTTTGTATGTTGGTTCTTTCGATATATGGGGATGTACATTGATTTACATGTATATCATATATGTGTGGTGAATTATATATATATATGTGTGTTGGCAAGTATATGTGTGGTGAACTATATATCATATATGTGTGGTGAATTATATAAATGTGATGTCAAATATATATATATATGTGTGTGTGTGTGTGTGTGTGTGTGTGTGCGTGTGTGTGTGTGTGTTGTGAAATAATATAAAACAAAAAACAGGTACTATATGGGCTCTTTGCCGTCTGCCAGCTGATGGCAAAGACCTGTGCCAACAGCTGGCAGATGGCAAAGGTGCCACATGGCACCCAGCTGTGCATCCTGGGGTGTCTATATAGGCTCTTTGTCGTCTGCCTACAGGGTGGGCAGACGGCAAAGAAGACGGCACAGAGGAGAGGGGGAGGAGGAGGCAGACGGCAAAGAGTGGAGGGGGAGAAGGAGGAGGCAAACGGCAAAGAGTAAGGGGGAGCAGACGGCAAAGAATAAGGGGGAGGCAGACGGCAAAGCCTCCGTTAACCCCTAACGGGGGCAACGCCTGTCGAATGCCGTCTCGAGCACTTTGCCGACTACTCCTAAGGAAAGCTGACGACAAAGAGCTTTGTCGTCCGCTTTGGGGGGACAGGCGGCAAAGAAGGTCATATGTCGTCGTAGGCAGACGCAGAAATTTTGTCGGCCGTGGGATTCTTTGACGTCTGTTGTTTTGTATTTGTCGTCCGGGATTTAGTCTTTGCCGTCTGTGATGGCAGACGGCAAAGAAGCTAATTCATGTAGTGTTTATAGTCACCCAGTTACGTTGTGACGTTTGATACACACAAAGCATTCCTCCGGTGCCAGTGAGTTATATGATCTCATGGTCATAGGAACAAATACTTGACACGCAGAAAACAGTAGCAACAAAATGACACGATCAACATGCTACGTCCATTAGTTTGGGTCTAGTCCATCACATGATTCACCCAATGATGTGATCCAGTTATCAAGCAACAACACCTTGTACATAGTCAGAAGACCCTGACTATCCTTGATCAACTGGCTAGCCAACTAGAGGCTTGATAGGGACAGTGTTTTGTCTATGTATCCACACATGTATCTAAGTCTTCATTCAATACAATTATAGCATGGATAATAAATGATTATCTTGATACAGGAATTATAATAACAACTTATTTATCATTGCCTCTAGGGCATAATTCCAACAGTCTCCCACTTGCACTAGAGTCAATAATCTTGTCCTCACATCGCCATGCGAATTACATTGTAATAAATCTAACACCCATACAGTTCTGGTGTTGATCATGCTTTGCCCGTGGAAGAGGTTTAGTCAGCGGGTCTGCCACATTCAGATCCGTGTGCACTTTGCATATATTCACGTCCTCCTCCTCGATGTAGTCGCGGATGAGGTTGAAGCGTCGTTTAATGTGTCTGGTCTTCTTGTGAAACCGTGGTTCCTTTGCTAAGGCAATGGCACCCGTGTTGTCAGAAAACAGGGTTATTGGATTCAGTGCGCTCGGCACCACTCCAAGATCCGTCATGAACTGGTTCATCCAGACACCCTCCTTAGCTGCCTCTGAGGAAGCCATGTACTCCACTTCACATGTAGAATCAGCTACGATGCTTTGCTTGGAACTGCACCAGCTTACCACACCCCCATTAAGAGTAAATACGTATCCGGTCTGCGACTTAGAGTCGTCCGGATCTGTGTCAAAGCTTGCATCAACGTAACCTTTTATGGCGAGCTCTTCGTCACCTCCATATACGAGAAACATCTCCTTAGTCCTTTTCAGGTACTTCAGGATATCTTGACCGCCGTCCAGTGATCCACTCCTGGATTACTCTGGAACCTGCCTGCCATACTTATGGCCAGGCTAACGTCCGGTCTAGTGCACAGCATTGCATACATGATAGAACATATGGATGAAGCATAGGGGACAGAACTCATTGTATTTCTATCTTCCTCAGTTGCTGGGCACTGAGTCTTACTCAATTTTATACCTTGTAATACTGGCAAGAACCCTTTCTTGGACTGATCCATTTTGAACTTCTTCAAAACTTTATCAAGTTATGTGCTTTGTGAAAGTCTTATCAGGCGTTTCGATCTATCCCTGTAGATCTTAATGCCTAGAATGTAAGCAGCTTCTCCTAGGTCCTTCGTAGAGAAACTTTTATTCAAGTAAACTTTTATGCTCTTCAAAAGCTCCACATTATTTACAATCAGCAATATGTCATTCACATATAATATTAGAAACGCCACAGAGCTCCCACTCACTTTCTTGTAAATACAGGATTCTCCAATCACCTGTATAAACCCAAATGCTTTGATTACCTCATCAAAGCGTTTATTCCAACTCCGAGATGCTTGCACCAGTCCATAAATGGATCGCTGGAGCTTGCACACTTTGTTAGCATTTTTAGGATCGACAAAACCTTCGGGTTGCATCATATACAACTCTTCCTTAAGGAAACCGTTAAGGAACGCCGTTTTGACATCCATCTGCCAGATTTCATAATCGAAAAATGCAGCTATTGCTAACATGATTCTGACGGACTTAAGCATCGCTACGGGTGAGAACGTATCATCATAGTCAATTCCTTGAACTTGTGAAAAACCCTTTGCCACAAGTCGAGCTTTATAAACGGTCACATTACCGTCAGCGTCCGTCTTCTTCTTAAAGATCCATTTGTTCTGAATAGCCTTGCGGCCTTCAGGTAGTACTTCCAAAGTCCACACTTTGTTTTCATACATAGATCCTATCTCGGAGTTCATGGCCTCCAGCCATTTGTTGGAATCCGGTCCCACCATTGCTACTTCATAATTCGCAGGCTCATTGTTGTCTAACAACATAATTGATAAGACAGGATTATCGTACCACTCTGGAGCAGTACGCGATCTCGTCGACCTGCGAGGTCCGATAGGAACTTGATCCGGAGTTTCATGATCATCATCATTAACTTCCTCCTTGACCGGCGTCGCAACGACAGGGGTTTCCCCTTGCCCTGCGCCACCATCCAGAGGGATGAGAGGTTCGACAACCTCATCAAGTTCTATCTTCCTCCCACTCAATTCTCTTGAGAGAAACTCCTTCTCGAGAAAAGCTCCATTCTTAGCAACAAACACTTTTCCCTCAGATTTGAGATAGAAGGTATACCCAACTGTCTCTTTTGGGTAACCTATGAAGACGCACTTTTCCGCTTTGGGTTCCAGCTTTTCAGGCTGAAACTTTTTGACATAAGCATCACATCCCCAAACTTTAAGAACCGACAACTTTGGTCTTTTGCCATACCAAAGTTCGTATGATGTCGTCTCAACGGATTTTGATGGTGCCCTATTTAAAGTGAATGCGGTTGTTTCTAATGCATAACCCCAAAACGATAACGGAAAATCAGTAAGAGACATCATAGATCGCACCATCTCTAATAAAGTACGATTACAACGTTCGGACACACCATTACGCTGTGGTGTTCCAGGCGGTGTCAACTGTGAAACAATTCCACATTGTCTTAAGTGAGCACCAAACTCGAAACTCAGATATTCACCCCCACGATCAGACCGTAGGAACTTGATCTTCTTGTTACGATGATTTTCGACTTCACTCTGAAATTGTTTGAACTTTTCAAATGTTTCAGACTTGTGCTTCATCAAGTAGACATAACCATATCTGCTCAAATCGTCAGTGAAGGTGAGAAAATAATGATATCCGCCGCGTGCCTCCACACTCATCGGACCACACACATCGGTATGTATGATTTCCAACAAGTCACTTGCACGCTCCATTGTTCCGGAGAACGGAGTTTTAGTCATCTTGCCCATGAGGCATGGTTCGCACGTGTCAAGTGAATCAAAGTCAAGTGACTCCAAAAGTCCATCGGTATGGAGTTTCTTCATGCGCTTTACACCAATATGACCTAAGCGGCAGTGCCATAAAAACATGGGGCTATAATTGTTAACTCTAACTCTTTTGGTCTCAGTGTTATGTATATGTGTATTATCACTATCAAGATTCAATATGAACAATCCTCTCACATTGGGTGCATGACCATAAAAGATATTACTCATAGAAATAGAACAACCATTATTCTCTGACTTAAACGAGTAACCGTCTCGCAATAAACAAGATCTAGATATAATGTCCATGCTTAACGCAGGCACTAAATAACATTTACTCAAGTTCATAACTAATCCTGATGGTAACTGAAGTGAAACTGTGCCGACGGCGATTGCATCAACCTTGGAACCATTTCCCACGTGCATCGTCACTTCATCCTTCGCGAGCCTTCGCTTATTCCGCAGTTCCTGTTTCGAGTTGCAAATATGAGCAAGAGAACCAGTATCGAGTACCCAGGCACTACTAGGAGAGCTGGTTAAGTACACATCAATAACATGTATATCGAATATACCTGATTTTTCTTTGGCCGCCTTCTTATCAGCCAGATACTTGGGGCAGTTGCGCTTCTAGTGACCCATACCCTTGCAATAATAGCACTCTGTTTCAGGCTTAGGTCCAGCTTTGGGTTTCTTTGTCGGATTGGCAACAGGCTTGCCGCTATTCTTCAAATTACCCTTCTTTCCTTTGCCGTTTCTCTTGAAACTAGTGGTCTTATTCACCATCAACACTTGATGCTCTTTATGGAGTTCTGACTCTGCGACTTTCAGCATCGCGAATAACTCGTCGGGTGACTTGTCCATCCCTTGCATGTTATAGTTCAACACAAAGCCCTTATAGCTTGGCGGCAGTGATTGAAGAAGTCTGTCAGTGATAGCCTCTTGCGGGAGTTAAATCCCCAGCTCAGCTAGACGGTCTGAGTACCCACACATTTTCAGCACATGTTCACTGACAGACGAGTTCTCCTCCATCTTGCAAGCATAGAATTTATCGGAGGTCTCATACCTCTCGATCCGGGCGTTCTTCTGAAAGATAAACTTCAACTCCTGGAACATCTCATATGCTCCATGATGCTCAAAGCGACGTTGAAGTCCCGGTTCTAAGCCATACAAGACTGCACATTGAACTACTGAGTAGTCTTCCTTGCGTGCTTACCAAGCGCTCTTAGCATCTTGGTCAGCCGCGGCTGGTGGTTCATCTCCTAGCACAGCATTAAGGACATAATCCTTCTTCCCAGCTTGCAGGAGCAACTTAAGATTACGAGCCCAGTCTACAAAGTTGCTTCCATCATCTTTCAACTTAGCTTTCTCTAGGAACGTATTCAAATTCAGGGTGACTGTCGCGTGAGTCATTGATCTACAACACAAATATATTCAAAGTGGACTTAGACTATGTTCAAGATAATTAGAGTTTAACTAATCAAATTACTTGCTAAACTCCCACTCAAAAAGTACATCTCTCTAGTCATTTGAGTGGTTCATGATTCAATTCCACTAGCTCAAGTCCGATCATCACGTGAGTTGAGGATAGTTTCAGTGGTAAGCATCCATATGCTAATCATATCAACTATATGATTCATGATCGACCTTTCGGTCTCATGTGTTCCGAGGCCATGTCTGCACATGCTAGGCTCGTCAAGCTTAACTCGAGTGTTCCACGTGTGCAACTGTTTTGCACCCGTTGTATGTGAACGTTGAGTCTATCACACCCGATCATCACGTGGTGTCTCGAAACGACGAACTGTAGCAACGGTGCATAGTCGGGGAGAACACAATTTCGTCTTGAAATTTTAGTGAGAGATCACCTCATAATGCTACCGTCGTTCTAAGAAAAATAAGGTGCATAAAAGGATTAACATCACATGCAATTCATAAGTGACATGATATGGCCATCATCACGTGCTTCTTGATCTCCATCACCAAAGCACCGGCACGATCTTCTTGTCACCGGCGCCACACCATGATCTCCATCAACGTGTCGCCATCGGTGTTGTCGTGCTACTCGTGCTATTACTACTAAAGCTACATCCTAGCAATATAGTAAACGCATCTGCAAGCACAAACATTAGTTTAAAGACAACCCTATGGCTCCTGCCGGTTGCCGTACCATCGACGTGCAAGTCGATACTAACTATTACAACATGATCATCTCATACATCCAATATATTACATCACATCGTCGGCCATATCACATCACAAGCATACCCTGCAAAAACAAGTTAGACGTCCTCTAATTGTTGTTGCATGTTTTACGTGGTGATCATGGGTATCTAGTAGGATCGCATCTTACTTACGCAAACACCACAACGGAGATGTATGAATTGCTATTTAACCTCATACAAGGACCTCCTCGGTCAAATCCGATTCAACTAAAGTTGGAGAAACCGACACTCGCCGGTCATCTTTGAGCAACGGGGTTGCTCGTAGCGATGAAACCAGTCTCTCGTAAGCGTACGAGTAATGTCGGTCTGAGCCGTTTCGATCCAACAATACCGCGGAATCAAGAAAAGACTAAGGACAGCAGCAAATCGCACATCACCGCCCACAAAAACTTTTGTGTTCTACTCGAGATGACATCTACGCATGAACCTAGCTCATGATGCCACTGATGGGGAACGTCGCATGGGAAACAAAATTTTCCTACACGCACGAAGACCTATCATGGTGATGTCCATCTACGAGAGGGGATTTCCGATCTACGTACCCCTGCAGATCGCACAGCCGGAAGCCTTAAGAAACGCGGTTGATGTAGTGGAACGTCCTCACGTCCCTCGATCCGCCCCGTGAACCATCCTACGAACCTTCCCGCGATCCGTCCCACGATCCGCTCCGATCTAGTGCCGAACAGACGGCACCTCCGCGTTCAACACACGTACAGCTTGACGATGATCTCGGCCTTCTTGATCCAGAAAGAGAGACGGATAGGTAAATGAGTTCTCCGGCAGCGTGACGGCGCTCCGGAGGTTGGTGGTGATCTTATTCCAGCAGGGCTCCGCCCGAGCTCCGCAAAAACGTGATCTAGAGGAAAAACCGTGGAGGTATGTGGTCGGGCTGTCATGGCAAAGTTGTCTCAAATCAGCCCTAATACCTCAGTATATATAGGAGGGAGGGGAGGGACCTTGCCTTGAGGCTCAAGGGAGCCCCAAGGGGTCGGCCGAAGGGGGGGAGGAGGAATCCTCCTCCAATCCTAGTCCAACTAGGATTGGAAGATGGAGTCCTTCCCTTCCATCCCACTTCCCCTTTTTTCTCTTTGATTTTTCTTATCTCCTGCGCAAGGGCCTTCTTGGGCTTGCCCACCAGCCCACTAAGGGCTGGTGTGGCACCCCTAAGGCCTATGGGCTTCCCCTGGGTGGGCTGGCCCCCCTCGGTGAACATTCGGAACCCATTCGTCACTCCCGGTACATTCCCGGTAATGCCGAAAACTTTCCGGTAATCAAATGAGGTCATCCTATAAATCAATCTTCGTGTGTGGACCATTCCGGAAACCCTCGTGATGTCCGTGATCTCATCCGGGACTCCGAACAACATTCGGTAACCAACCATATAACTCAAATACACATAAAAAACGTCGAACCTTAAGTGTGCAGACCGTGCGGGTTCGAGAACTATGTAGACATGACCGGAGGGACTCCTCGGTCAATATCCAATAGCGTTACCTGGATGCCCATATTGGATCCTACATATTATACGAAGATCTTATCGTTTGAACCTCAGTGCTAAGGATGCATATAATCCCGTATGTCATTCCCTTTGTCCTTCGGTATGTTACTTGCCCGAGATTCGATCGTTAGTATCCACATACCTATTTCAATCTCGTTTACCGGCAAGTCTCTTTACTCGTTCCGTAATACAAGATCCTGTGATTTACACTAAGTCACATTGCTTGCAAGGCTTGTGTGTGATGTTTTATTACCGAGTGGGCCCCGAGATACCTCTCCATCACACGGAGTGACAAATCCCAGTCTTGATCCATACTAATCCGAGTCTTCATCTTTATAGTCACCCATTTACGTTGTGACATTTGATACACACAAAGCATTCCTCCGGTGCCAGTGAGTTATATGATCTCATGGTCATAGGAACAAATACTTGACACGCAGAAAACAGTAGCAACAAAATGGCACGATCAACATGCTACGTCCATTAGTTTGGGTCTAGTCCATCACATGATTCACCCAATGATGTGATCCAGTTATCAAGCAACAACACCTTGTACATAGTCAGAAGACCCTGACTATCCTTGATCAACTGGCTAGCCAACTAGAGGCTTGCTAGGGACAGTGTTTTGCCTATGTATCCACACATGTATCTAAGTCTTCATTCAATACAATTATAGCATGGATAATAAACGATTATCTTGATAAAGGAATTACAATAACAACTTATTTATCATTGTCTCTAGGGCATAATTCCAACAGTTCCGGGGGTCCACCTTCCGGAGGGCCACATGGGATACAGATGGGGCGCACCAGCCCCTGGTGGGGTGGGCATATCTCCCCTCCCTGGCACATGCGGCTAGGGTTGGTGGATAAACCCTAGAGGAGGACCACCCTTGCCTTGGGTGGCAAACCACCCCCTAGGGTCGTCGCCCGCCTCCTTGGAGGAGGGGTTGAGGGCTGGTGCACCTCCCCCTTGCCGCTATAAATAGAGGAGGGGTGGGAGGGCTACCTTGGACAAATTTCCCTCACCCAACAGGAGCCCTCCCTCACCTACTACTCTCGTTCCTTCTTCGTTCGTCGTTCCGGCAGCACTCGACGAAGCCGTGTCGGCACTGCACCACCACTATCACCGTCACGTCATCGTGTTGTCGGTGATCCCATCTACTTTTCCGCGCTCGCATGCTAGATCAAGGAGTAGGGGACATCACTGAGCCGCACGTGTGCTGAATGCGGATGTGTCATGCATTCGGAGATGGATCGGACTAGGTCGTGATTGGATCATGAAGAGTACGACTATATCAACCACATAATATACGTTTCCACTTAATGCTCTACGAGGGTAAGTAGACACACTCTCGCCTCCCGTTGTTTTCCATAGAGGTTAGTTTCATCCCATGGCTTATATATACTTAATACATCCAATATGTGAGTATAATGGATGTAATAAGATCTTATATAATGGGACAGAGGGAGTATTGTACTACATCATTGTGCAATTTCAGTTTAGCTTCTAATATTAACTTGTTGCTTGTAGATACATATGTGTCGGCCCAGTGGGAACCAGGGTACCATGGCTGCTGTTGGCCCTAAGGACGATGCTTGGGAAGGCCCAAGGAAGATGGCCCTGCCCCTGCCGCTCCGAAGGGGAGCACCATGCGAAGGGCGGACCTCATGAGGTCCCTTCCTGCCAGGACAAGCCCCGTTGAGGTCTCCCTACACCAGGTCGCCTCCCGAGGCCCCTCCAGTGAGGCTGCCTCATGACCCTTGGCACAGTGTAGTTGCGGGGTTCTTCGGCCATCACGTGTCTGACACGCCCGCATGGAGAAGGACGACAGAGTCCACACCAGTCGACGCGGACAGGGAGGATTTCCTCTTCGATGATGAAAGTACAGCCCTTGTTGACCCCCAAAATGCATATTCCGAAAGCTTGCCATTCCGGTGAAATGAGATGAGGGCGGATCATTGTGCCAGGGCGGAGGTCATCGCCGAGCCCACCCGCGCATCATGAATACTACTTTAGTAGGCGGAGACCGCCATTTGTGAGGATTAGTCTGAGCTCGTGTCCCCTTTGAATTGCCGCCCTGTGGCCACCCTTCCCCGCTCATGTTTTTAGGGAAGAGGATCAAGGCACTACAAGGGGGGACGGGCCACTTCCATGTAAGGGGATTGAGCCATACTCTCCCCCGCACCCCGGGTACTTGAGCCACAAGCTCTCTTTCACACAGCAATTCAACACAGGCAGGAGTAGGGTAGCTCATGTGTCCCTGTAGTCCCCGGTGAGAAGGGGTGAGCTCGTCGCCGGCTTTGCTGTGTTTGACGTCATGTTGCGGGTTGCCAAGCCAAGCCCCCAGTGTTCGAACCCTAGTTCTTGGAGAAGGTCTTGGACGCAGATCCGACACTCCGACAATATGTCACTAGTAAAGATCCGCGCTTCGACCCTTTTTCCCTATGGGGAATGAGATATTTATGAACCCGCATCAAGTGAGGAAACTAATGAAGATTGTTAGTAAAATGGGCCAAAATATGGAAATTAAACTATTTGTTTACACTTTATCCAAGACAACAGTGAACTGCAGGATGGTAAGTCCGAACTTTGTAGCCTTATTTCTATTGCCCATAATGAGTTGTTAGATGAAAATGTCTGAATCTTTTTCTTTTGCACTAGTTCCCAAAGCAGTTTAATCATGATTACCTCTCAAACTACATAATTTGTGGACATGCAAAGGTTACAGTATTTCTACGAGGCTACGATGACTATCTAGATGTCCTGATGAAGATAGTGAAGGATGTGTGGTCCGTCATCACGCGAGGTTGGACTAGAATCGTGCGTGCATTCGGCGTGTAGGACGACACAATATGGGCATTCCGCTTCACCTTGTACGGCAACCATAATGTATTTCGCCTTCTTCTTTACCATATTTAATACAAGTATGCAACTCTCGTTCATCATCCTTTATTTGGTGCTTATGTAATTCTTTTTATGTAGTTCTTGAACATATGTACGTGTGCATCGAATAATGCATTGGTTGTTGATTCTATATCTATATATGATGGATATGAAAACTGTTATTGCCTACTTTCAAATTCAAATTATGTAGAATTTAAAATTGTAGCGATTAAATTAGGGGGTAAATATGCTCTACATGTCATTAATTACACCGCATACTGTTTGTAAAGCACAATGCGTGTGATATACCTCATGATCCGACACTTTTCACACACAGAAAACGTGTGTGACCATGCACACAATTTTCGCATGAAAAGCATGTGTGATGTCACAAAAATATTAGAAACAGTTGGACTGAACTAAATGTTTGTGATAGTCTTATTATCATGCACTCTTTATAATGATGAATTGTTTGTAATGTCATGTGTATTGTAAAAGTTATACCACGGAATAGTGTGTATGATACATGTGCCATACGACACGAGTGGAACAATTTGAGAAACTAGAACCTATCACAAACGGTGTCGTAGAACTAAATGTGTGTGATAGTCTACTTACCACACACGCTTTACAATCATGAACTATTTATGATGTTTCGCACATTGTAGATGTTGCACCAAAGAATAGTGTGTGTGATGGTAATGGCATCCCTCATGAGTAGCAAGGATGGAGCGTTTGGTAAATATGATACATCGCAAATGGTTGTCTGATGACCCGCGTTTGTGATAGATTCACAAAGTACATGCGCTTAAATATGCCAAACATGTGAATTCTCTCTCCCTATCGTGGACGATTTTTCTATGTCGTGTCCATGGGCCAACACTAGTCTTTCCTGCGCACTATGTCCTCACTCGTGCGCATCCAAGACTAACTTCCCGGTCGGTCACTCATCCTAAAATTACTCCAAGCCAAGAACGCTTAACTTTAGAGTTCTTTTCAAATGGGATCCCGGAAAAGAAGGAATTCTTTGTTGATATGAGTAGTTTATCATTCCTATTAAGCTACACTCTCACATACACCCCCACTCAGAGGAACCGACATCCTCGTCGACACATTAGGAACGTTCCCTCTTGGCACACATATGTGTGTCGAGTCCGGCACATGTGTCATGTCGTGTGCCACAATGGGCCACGCATGTCATGTGCCACATGCCCATGCATCTCACTCGTGCATGTCCGTGTAACCATGAGGGTCTGCTCTGATACCAATTGTCACATCCGGTTACGCCTCGCGGTAGGCGTGGGCATAAAAACCGAGGAACCGAAGACCGAACCGAAGCCGAAACTGAAAAAACCGAATTTTTGGTTTTTAGTAAGCGTAATGAAAATTTCGGTTTTTGCTTTTGTTAACCGAACTAACTTTGATCAGTTCGGTTTTTGATTGGTAACTGAACAAAAAAACCGAACATGTACGTGCTACAGCGCTGAGAGAGTTTCTCCCATGCTCACGTCGCTAAAAAGGATGCGCGAGGTAGCAACCACCATGCATACTGTTGGAACATCGCTTCATGGGCCCATCCAACAACCTGCATGCACGCACATTTTTCGGCCTTTTTGTGGTACTGCACAGCCCATGTAGACTTCCTATACGTACGAAGCAACCAGGACTGGCGTGGAGCCGGCGTGCGTTTAGTCCCACCTCGGCTGGCTAGGAGAACGAGTAGAGGAAGCTTGATTACAAAAGGCTAGGCTGCAAGAGGTACCAGGCAGTCAGGCACGCACGGCGTAGAACAAATATTTCGGTATAATACGGTAGAAACCGAATACCAAACCGATTTATCTGTGGACCGAATTTTCGGTTTTCCAATTTTTTGAGCCATTTTCGGTTAGCATTTTTTCTAACCGAAATTCAAAAAATACCGAAATGTATTAACCGAATTTTCGGTTTATACCGAATTCCCAGGCTTACATGGAAGGATCTAGACTGGCTCCACGGACCAACACTAGTATTCCTGTGCACTTTGTCCTCACTCGTGTGCATCCGGGACCAACTTCTTGGTCGGTCACCCATTCTAGAATTACTCCAAGCCAAGCACGCGTAACTTTGAAGTTTTTTTCGAATAGGCTCCGGAAAAGAAGGAATTCCTTATTGATATGATTAGTCTACCATTCCTATTAAGCGAAGCTCTCACAATGTGTCAGTTTAAAACTATATCGTAGAAAGGGGGTAAAAACATTTGTATAGGACATTGATGCACAAGTGCATGCTTATTGAGATCCTTGCATACAATTTACTTTTCGTTCATCAACTTTTACGTATGGGATTTGCAACTTTCTTCAATGTTGATATTGTGGCCCTTTTGTTAAGCAAGACTCTTAAAGTAGCCTTTGTTGTATATGTTGAGGATGGACTCTATGTGGTCAACTTCTCAGACAAAACTACAAAGACCGCAACTTGTCTAATGGCTAGAGTTGATGTGGGTGGCCTTTGCGTCGTCGTTTAGCCCATGTCAATATGAGATCTTTGCAAAGTATCCTTAAATGGGTCCACATCCGAGGACTAACAAATGTTAGTTTTGCTAAATATTGTGCTTGCGGTGCTTGTATCGAAGGAAAGCTGCATGAGACGGCTCATCTATCCAAGACACTCACTTCATCAAAGAGGCATTTGGAACTTCTTCTTATGGAATTATTTGGGCCTCCATCATTTAGTAGTCTTGGGGAAGAAAGTATTACTTGGTGATTGTGGAGCATTATTCAAGATACACATGGGCATATTTCTTCAGGAGGAAGAGTGAGACCCAACAAACCATGATCGACTTCACAAATGAAGCTCAACGTCAACATGATGCAAAGTTTTTTATCACTAGAAGTGACAACAGTGTTGAGTTCTCAACAAAATGGTGTTGCAAAGAGGAAGGACTTGATGTTGATGGACGCGACAAGAACAATGATGGAGGAGCTTATGTATTCTTACGACTTTTGGGCCAAAGCCATCAACATTGCATGACATGCATCCAATCGGCTCTACCCCCGCAATGGCTTGAACAAGACTCCATATGAAACACTTGCTAGTAACGAGGCCAACCTCAAGTACTTCCGGGTATTCGGCTGTAAGTGTTTCATTCTCAAGAAGGGTGCTCGTTTGTCTAAATTTGAAATCAGAGCTCAAGGGCGCATATTTGTTCTTTGTGCTACAAACTCTAAAACTTACATTGTTCTCAACAAGTCTAATGGACTCGTTGAGGATACGTGTAACGTGGAGTTTGATGAAAATAATGGCTCCCAAGTGGAGAAACATGTTCTTTGTGATATAGGTGATGAAATTCCTCCTCAAGCCATAATAAGAATGGGTGTGGGCAAAATCCTACTCATTGAGGAACCCCTTATGATGGAACGAGAAGGACAATGTTCTACGCAAGTGGAACAATCAACGACACTAGATCCACGCGCTTCCGACAAAAAAAGTGAAGGCCCTCAACCAAGTGAACAAGATCAAGGGCAAGATCAACTCATGATGATGGTGGCGCACCAAGTGATGCCCAAGATCAAGATCATGACCTCGAGCAAGCTCAAGATGATGCTCAAAGTGATCAAGATGATGCTCCTCAAGGATTGCTTGAAGAACAACTAGAGCATCGTGCCGCCAAGATTGATTTCCACCTTAAAAAAAAGTGGCACATTATGGAGAATTTCATAGGAAGCTTGATAAAAGGGGTAACCACTCATAAACAATTAACAAACTTCATGAGCATTATGTGTTTGTTTATTAAGTTGAACCCCAAAAGGTCTATGAGGCGCTCAAAGACCTGGATTGGATAGAATCCATGCATGAAGTGCTAAACAACTTTGAGCGCAACAAAGTGTGGTAAAGGATGGAAAGATCCAGGAAGAATCATAATGTCATTGGAACCAAATGGGTCTCCAAGAACAAGAAAGATGCTCATGGTATTATGATTCGCAACAAGGCTAGATTTGTGGCTTGATGCTACTCCAAGTTGATGGAGTCGACTAGGGGGGAAGTTTCGCTCCCACTACTCGTCTTGAATCTATTCGCACATTGCTTGCACATGCTTCTCATCATAATTTTTTATTCCAAAAAATAGATGTGAAGAGTGCATTATTAATTTTCCTCTTATTGAGTTGGTATATGTCAAACAACCCCCAGGTTCAAGGATCCCAAGTTCCCCAATCATCTATATAAATTCGATAAGGCGCTCTATGGCCTTAAACAAGCTCCACGTGTGTGTTATGAGCACCTCACCAAGTTGTTAGAAGATCGTGGTTTTGAAATTGGGAAAATCAATCTCACTCTATTTACTAAGAGGTTCAAACGGAATTTGTTCATATGTCAACTATATGTTGATGGCATTATCTTTGATTCTCCTAACAAAGCTTTCAATGATGAGTGTGTCGCACTAATGAACGAAAAGTTTGAGATGTCTATGATGGGTGAGCTGAAGTTCTTTCTTAGTTTCAAAGTCAAACAACATACAGAAGGAAGTCAAACAATGTATAGAAGGAATATTCATCAACCAAGCCAAATATACCACAGACTTCATGCATGGATTCTATCCAATCCAGGTCTTCAAGCTAGGTCTTGACATATATGCCAACAGGTCTTCAAGCTAGGTCTTGGCATATTTGGCTTGACAACGTACAGAAGGAACATTCATCAAAAGGTTCAAGCTAGATGATGTCAAGATGGCTAAGACTCATATGCCAACCAAATGCCACCTTGACATTGACCCCAATGGTAAAGCAGTGGATCAAAAGGTGTATCGTTCCATGATTAGATTCTTGATCTATATTTGTGCATCTATACCGGATATCATGTTCACTGTGAGAATGTGTGCACGACTTCAAGCCGCTCCAAAGGAAAACCACTATGTGGCGGTCAAAAGAATCTTTCAATATTTGACTCATACCCCAAACTTTGATTTATGATACCCTAAAGGAGCAAGCTTCGATCTCACGGGATATCGGATTCGGGTTGGGCGAGAGACCAAGTGGAGAAGAAGTCCACTTCTGGAGGGTACCATTTCTTGGTCGCTCTTTGGTAAGTTAGTCTTCCAAGAAGCAAAATTGTGTGTCTCTCTCCACCACTAAAGCCGAGTACATCGCCCTTGTAAGTTGTTGTGCACAATTACTATGGATGAGGTAAACTTTAAAGGATTGCGGTGTCATGCGTGACAAAGTGCTTCTTCTATGTGACAGTAAAAGTGCAGTCAAGATCGCCTACAACCTCGTGCAACATAGCAAGACAAAGCATATTGAGATTTGTCATCACTTCATTCGAGGCCACGTCAAGCATGGGGATATTAATCTTATATATGTAGGAACCGGAAAACAACTAGCGTATATTATTCACGAAGCCATTGGATGAAGGAAGATTTCGTGAGTTAAAGACATGAGTTATATCATTGATTTGAGCAATGCGGTTTGAGACATTGCACTCATCATTTTATCTTGTTCTAGATGTAGGCATGGACATAGTGGGAGTATTGTTCATCTTATGAACTCTCACTCCTCTTGTTTTGCATGAAATGAATCAATCTTTTACATTGGCCAGTTATGATGGTGCTTGTGCTTTAAAACTGAGTTTTGGTATTGGACCCAAGGTTAAAATCTTCACGGTGCCAAATCATTTGGCTCAAACAAACGTGGCCTCGGCCACCAACCTGTTTTGATGGGGTTTGGTTTGTGTCTGGATGTCATTTGCTTTTGCTAGACTTGATAGGTCCTAGTTGTTTGTGAACTTGAAGTATTGGGCTTTATCGTCTGCTTATTGTAATCTTGGAGTGCTCGTCACCATATTCGAGTACCTTGTCTCCATCCCAAGCTTGAACCCTGATGTCGAATTGTACGAGTTTCTCCTTCATCGTGACGAGATCCTTTGTGAGGAGTTGGATTTCCAATGCATCATTCTACACAAGTAAAAAAATAAAGAGAGTTCCTGGTAGGGACGCCCTCGAACAATATTGGATCATTGGTGAGCCCGGCGGTTTCCTTGGTCGATGTTGTAAAAAACAACGACAAAGTTCCAGGAATAAGGCGAGTAGGCTTGAGAGATTGGCTTCGTCATCAGAGCCCACGTGCTAGAGTGGGGATGGCATCTACAGACGGGGTCGGGGCTCAAGAGGACGAGCTGGCCATATCAACGACCATCGAGTGTTGCGGCCCGCAAAGGAATCGTACTCCCTCCGTCTCGGTGCATTAGGCATATTAGAAGGTGCACTGCAACCTAGGCACGTAGAGATTGGGTAGGAGAAGAAATTAAATGGTAGAGGAAGTCAATCACACTATTCCTTTCTCAACTAAAAACATGCTATTAACTAGAAGACCTCTTTAAATCCAAAAAACATGACGCATAAATTGCATACATTGGTCCTTCAATTAATAGATGGGGTCTAATTAATATGCATGCAACTAGTACTACTGTAATGTGCCTTAATGTTTTTGGATTATTTGATTTTCATAAGATGCCTAATGCACCGAGACAGAGGGAGTAGTAAAGATTGAATATAAATTTGAAATGGCAGTGCTTTGCAGTATGGGTGGAAGGCACTTACAAGGTTACCGTAGGTCTGGCCCAAGGTTTTAGAACTGCGGGCAGTGCCACCGTCGTCTGGCCCTGCACGGTAGGAGAAGGGGCGGTGGTGGCAGGCACGCCGGCATGTTGTGGTGCCTTGTCTTGAAGCATCTTCTAAAGCCATGCGTCCTCGGGCGGGACCTGAGTGGCGACATCGAAAGCCAACGTACTCACACCAGGGGCACGCGTAGCAGCTCGTAGCTCTCACGCCCGGCGTCGTTGCTATGAATCGTCGACGTCGTTGTGGTTGTCTTCGTCATCATCATCCAGTTCGACCTGGATGGCGGCACCACGACGACGCTTTGTGGTCCTGGTGGTATCCTCGGCCCGGTGCCGATCCAGACCGTAGTCTGGTATGGGGTTAGAGAGTTGACGTTGGTCGCCCATGCACTCCACGGCTGCAATTATGAGTAAATTGCGAGAAAATCTGAAGATGGTAATGATTGTCAAAGCGGAAAAAAAAGACAAGTGCTTACCCCTTGCATAGGTGTGAGGGTGAAAAATCTGGCATTGGTTGGCTCGTTAGGGAAGGAGGTCGCATTGCCTGAACATCAACGAGAGAATCCTCAAGGGTTTGTGTGACCATGGATTACCCAAGTAGCGTCATCCACGCCGTTGTATTCCCACAGCGGATGCACCCAATCTTTGAGTGGTTGGATCCCATGGCCAAGGGCCACAAGCATTACATCCACCTTCTCGGCCTGCCCGATGACCACAGGGGACTCCTGCACCATGCTAATCCTTGGTTTCCAGGAGTGGTGTCTCTCGACGTGAAGGGGGTGATGTCGTGATGATGCCAACATGAAGAGGGTGACAATGCCCGCTCAAGGAGGCTCTTTGAAGGGCACACCAAGATTGTAGAACCACTCCTCTTGCCAGTTTTTGTTTTTGTCCACAAAAACGCCCTTCTTGTACTCGACCTCGGCAATCTTGTTGATGTTGGCGTCGTCGCACTCACACGTCTCATTGACGTTGGTTTGTAGTTTCTTGCACGACGACAAAACATAAACATTCATTCTCCTCCATGGGGGTGGTCTCTTGCACAAACAACGTCGTTGACATAGTGAGCCCAGGGAAGAGTGGGGGTGGGGGTGTTCTCTTGGGCGACTGCGTCGTAGACATAGTGAGCCCAGGGCATGAATACGACATAAGGTCCATCGTTGGAAGGTTAGCCAGCTAAGCTGAACGCACTCCACAGTAAGTCCTTCCAATTGCATGTTGTGGTGGACCTGCCCATATCAGACGGGCTGGTTAGCCTTCCATAGCTTCGTTCTCCAGCCAGCCATGGCCTGGGTGGTGGTGCACATGAAAGGAGAAAGCTTTGCAGAAAGCAATGGGGCTTTCGCTCAAGATTGGGACTGCAAGGGAAACAGACACCGGAGATGATGCCAGCATTGCTTCAACAGGCACAAGCAAACTGTTCTCCAAAATTAAACCAGCAGCATCAACAGACGGAAATCCATGAATGTATCATTTTTTAATCTCAATATTTAAACAAATATAAGAGTACAATATGTTGAAATCCACAGTTAAATCTATTTGAATAAAACTAGAGACTTCCAGAGTCTGAAGCACCAAGCACATACAGTAACCAGGAACAAGCAAGAAAAGTTCCAATTAAGAAGCAACAAAGCCATCGCTCAACGAAAGAGCAGCCAGCTGATCAGCTGGAACATTGGTCTGCTGCTGCTGAGCGCTGCGGAGAACCTCCATAGCTTCAGCGACCTTAGACTTCAAAGCATCAGGTGACTCGATTAGATGAAGAACCTCAGTTTGGTCCATCTCCAAAAGCATACCGGTAACCTTGGCAGCCTGATCATGCTCCAGCTGATCAACAAGTGGATACAAGCTTTCACCAAGCATCTGCACAAATTACGAGTTATTTCCAAGTTCTCAACGCCTAATCAATTGATGCAGACAAAGGTAATAAACAAAACTAACCAGTCGTTGCTGCTCCGGCGGAGAGTTGGCAAGTGCAGATGCCAATGCTCCACTAGAAACTTGCTGCGGTGCTCCAGTGTCACCAGGAGTCATCCTTCCCATCTCATACAGAGATGGCGCCATACCTCCAACACCACGGAATGCAGCCTCAGGCATGCCACGGCCCGACGCATAACGGTAACCACCACGACCGCCCCTTGGAACCATCTGCAGTGACAAACGTTTAACTCAGCTGTTCAAGTATGGAGGCAGAAAATAAAGGTCGTATTCCTTTGGAAGGAAAAGAAGAACTATTGCCTGCTGGTGACCCATTGGCATTGGCTGCTGCATTCCACCAGCACCTGCACGCCTCCCAGATGGGCGTTGTGGTTGTTGACCTTGCTGGACCATTGGCATGACAAAATTTGGCATCGGAGCAACACCAGGTCTCATTCCAGGAATCATATGTTGCTGGAAACCATATCCAGGCTACAGAAAGAGAGCACATTAAAATTTAACTATCCAAGTGAGAAAGAAATAACAGAATATTTGCAACATGGATGAAATTTTCTTAAGCAAAAGTTAATTTGTTCATTTGATCAATGTTCAACCGTATGGCACATCAACCTCCTATGAATCCAATCATAAGAACTATTAGACTTGAGGGGAAAAAACAGGCAACTTGTGATAATAAAAGATGATGTTTTCGTCATTTATAGGAATACAAGGGGCTAGTAACATCCCATTCCATGCTATGAGCAAAAGGACAAGTGTACAGTAAAATGACGTCAACACTGATCAGTGAACCTATGGAGCAACCAGAAACCAAAAAATATGTTGCCAATAACAAGCAAAACGACTTCTATTGTAAATATAATATGAACAGAAGAAACAAACCAAACTTAGATGATAGAGCAATTTAAGAGGAAGAATGCTCCTGGCTGGGAACATGGAGATGAAGTTGATCACGAGAAGACAACAAGATGCAAATATTGCCTTATAGTTAAAGAGGTGTCTACAGACTGAAGCATCATTTGGCTGGACAAGGTTTTAATGTTGAGGCTTGCAAAAAAGTTACAGTGGTACAATTATGTCTGATGGCTGGACAGATGAAAAGAAAAGGTCCATATGCAACTTTTTAGTGAACAGCCCAAAAGGTACGATCTTTCTTGCCTCAGTTCAAGACAGCCGACGAAGTATTTGAAATGTTCAATGATACTGTTGAGGAAGTAGAGCATAATGTTGTTCAAATTGTAACAGACAATGGCGCTAACTATAAAGCAGCTAGTTAGTTGTTGATGGAAAAGAGAGACAATATTTTGGACTCCATGTGCAGCTCATTGTATTGTGGTGGGCCTTGGAGAAACACAAAGTCCCAGCAAAGTACATTACCCTCATCAAGGACATGTACAATAATGTTGTGACAAGTGTTCGAGCAAGTGATAGCGACACTGATGACTTTCCGATTAAGATAGGACTGCATCAGGGGTCAGCTTTGAGCCCTTATCTTTTTGCCTTGGTGATGGATGAGGTCACTGTTAGGAAAGCAACTTATGTTTATTGAAGGCCCAAGGGGCATATATATGTTACACAAGACTTGAGGTGCAAGGAAAGTAAACATAGACTAATAAGGACTCCTAGACTAATACTAATAGACTAATAAAGACTCCTAGACTAATACTAATACTTCCTAACACCCCCCCCCCTCAAATGCAAAGGGTATGCAATACTAAAAAAAATGATAATCCAAATCCGCGCCTTGAGAGTGTCGTCATAGCATGAAGAGTCTTCAAAACTTGTCGAGTCGCCGAAGGAGAGAACGAAAAGATGGCACATCAGAGGTAGACACCGCATCACTTGAAGATACAACATAAGTATCAAGAGAAGATGGGTTGTCAAAAGAAGATGGCACATCAAGAGGAAGACACCGAAGAGATGGCACATCAGAGGAAGACACCGCATCACTTGAAGATACATCATAAGTATCAAGAGAAGATGGGTTGTCAAAAGAAGATGGCACATCAAGAGAATAAAGCATTGTGCAGAAAATCATAGTCCACGACAACCGTCGGCGAAAGAAGCTCGGCAGTTAAGGCACGATGAACATAGATTGACAATGCAAAAGAAGTCCAGAAAATCCTATAGAAAACAACAAGGGCAAATAGGCCACAAAAGTTGTATAGAAAGGATCAGGACCGGAGAAAGGCTGACGGACTAAGGTATGGTGGACTCGCATGGCATGAGAGAACACAAAATATCAACGGATTTGATGGACGCAGCAGAAAACAAGGAAGCTAAAAGCTAGGAAGCATACACGACACAAAGATGCAAAATCCATCGTGTATGTAGAAGACATTGTACTTTTTTTTAAGGATCAGTCCAGAGCGAGATCCAGTAGGTACAGATCGAGCAGTCCAGCGGGAATCACCAGATCGAGTCCGGGTCCAAGCAGCAGCGGCCTCCAGAGCGAGATAGCTGCTGCGGGAGATAGTCAACAACACCCGTACTCAATGGCAAACCAGCCGCAGATGGAAGGAACAACACGCCCCGCGCACCGTGCACGGCATGATCCCGCACAAGACGCCCCGCGGCGAGGCCGCGCTCGCCAGGCTCAAGAAGTTCGAGGGCGTCCCGCCGCCTTACGATCACACCAAGCGTATGGTCATCCCCGACGCGCTCGATCCGCCTCAATCTAGCAGGCTGGAGGCGGCAGGACCCGGCGACTGGAGACGGCGGGGAATCCAGCGGGGCGGCCACGTGAGGATCCAGCAGCAGGTGTTTGCTCTGGCGGCACAACAGCAGCAGGACGAGAACGAGAGCTGCAGCAGGAGAAGATCGGTAGGAGCAGCGAGACGAACAGCGACTGCGTGGAGAAGGATCGGAGCACGAGTTGCGCGTGCGCCAAAATAACCTAAGGCTCTAATACCATGTTAGGAAAGCAACTTATGTTTATTGAAGGCCCAAGGGACATATACACAAGACTTGAGGTGCAAGGAAAGTAAACATAGACTAATAAGGACTCCTAGACTAATACTAATAGACTAATAAGGACTCCTAGACTAACACTAATACTAATACTTACTAACAGTCACAAGGGATATACGAGGAGATATCCCAAGGTATTTGCTCTTTGCGAACAATGTGGTGCTAGTCGATGATAGTCGGACGGGGTTAACAGGAAGTTGGAGTTATGGAGGCAAACCTTGGAATCGAAAGGTTTTAGACTCGGTAGGACTAAGACCAGAGTTAACCATATTATCAAAGTGGTTAACTCCCTCAATAAACTTTACCCAGGAAAGTTCTAATTCTTTTGTAAATTCATATGAATTTATTACTAATGCAATTTCTTCTGTAAGTCTAGCTATCTTTGGTTTATTCATAGCATATATCTTCTATGGATCTGCTTATTCTTTTTTTCAGAATTTGGATTTAATAAACCCTTCTGTAAAAAGAAATCCTATTAAAAAAATATACAGTTGGTCATATAATCGTGGTTATATAGATATTTTCTATAATAGGGTCTTTACCCAGTACATGAGGTGCGCTTTCAATACTACTAAGCACGAGAAGGGGATGTTAGCCTTGATGGTCAGGTGGTATCTTATTTGGGGTCAATGTTGCATAAGGATGGAGATATCGATGAAGATGTGAACCATCGAATTAAAAGGCAAGTTCTATAGGACGGCGGTTCGACCCGCAATGTTGTATGGTGTTGGGTGTTGGCCGACTAAAAGGCGACATGTGCAACAGCTAGGTGTGGCGGAGATGCGCATGTTGAGATGGATGTGTGGCCACACAAGGAAGGATCGAATCCGGAATGATGATATACAAGATAGAGTTGGGGTAGCGTCAATTGAAGAGAAGCTTGTCCAACATCGTCTAAGATGGTATGGGCATATTCAGCGCAGGACTCCAGAAGCCCCAGTGCATAGCAGACAGCTAAAGCATGCTGATAATGTCAAGAGAAGTCGGGGTAGACCGAACTTGACATGGGAAGAGTCCGTAAAGAGAGATCTAAAGGGTTGGAGCATCACTAAAGAACTAGCCATGGACAGGGATGCATGGAAACTTGCTATCCATGTGCCAGAACCATGAGTTGGTCGCGAGATCTTATGGGTTTCACTTCTAGCATACCCCAACTTGTTTGGGACTAAAGGCTTTGTTGTTGTTGTTGTGTTGTTGTTGTGCAACTCATTGTATTGGTTTAATTCTTGAGGTTTTTGAGATGATTAAGATGCATCAAACAGAAATTATAAAGGCCAAACAATCACTACCTGTATTTATTCTACTCCATCCGTTCCTAAATACAAGTCTTGTTAGAGATTTCAATAATGACTACATACGGAGCAAGACGAGTGAATCTACACTATAAAGTACGTCTATATACATCCGTATGTAGTTCATAATGGAATATCTAAAAAGACTTACACCCCCTCCGTCCGAAAATACTTGTCATAAGAATAGATTATGTATTTTAGTTCTAGATACATCCACTTTATTCATTTGTGCAACAAGTAATTCCAGACGAAGGGGGGATTTAGGAACGGAGGAAGTAGAACAATGGTCCTTGCTCGGTTGAGAGAATTCACTGGAGGGAAGGACTTAATTAGGCCGGCAATAGCCCGCAGTTGCATGAGCACAAGGGCACAGTGATCAATGTGTCCACTTCAAGTGGGGTAGCAGAATTAATTCTGTGGAAGATGGGAAGATTGTTCAAGGAAATTGTTCTGGATAGCCGTGGGTTTTGGCCTGATGTTGCCTCATGTCTCAAGGCTGCACTCCCAAATATAAAAGTGCTTTGATTGGTGGATTCAGATTCGTATGGGGCTTGCCCCGAGTTGCGGAGGTTTGCAATTATAGTTCTTAGCTTATAACTTGTAGTTTGTCAGGCTGTGAGCGGAACTGGAGTGCATTTGAGCAAATAAGAATTAATGGCATGTCTTCTCTAGGCAATATTATATAACACATGTAATAATGCTAACTTCTCAAACACAAAGAAAAGATGAATGACTTGGTCTCGTCATGTACAATTGATGAGCAGACAGTGCAGAAGACATAGACAAATTGTGGAACATGACATTGACGATGTACCAATGCAGGTCATCACGCACTCGAGCAGGTACGTTGAAGTACGCCGAGCCCATCTCTGGCCAACCTATGTACCTCGGTTGCTGGTCGGAGCCCAACGTGAAGACGTAGAAGCCAATTCGTTTGTCATCAGGCAAATCTTTAAACCTACTCATTGCAATAACAACCGATACTCACAGGTAGGACGATGTCGGTACATTCCGACGACGTAGATGATGAATGGATAACAGAAAAAGAAGAGCCTAGCCTTCCTCCACAAAAGGAATGGATGCATTTTCTTAATAGCATTGCTCTAGTGAAACTGCTATGGACAAAGAAGATGAAAGTGACATTGAAATTGATGTAGAAAATATTATTAATAGCTTAGTTGAAGCACGTAGGAGAGGTTCTTTTGATGAAGCAAGCTAATTATTCTCCTTGTTCCTTTTACATAGTTACTGACTATTATTTTGGATTTTTTGTAGGTGATGGTGATCTCATGTTAGATCAAGATCTTGATGCATATACATAAGACCTACAAAGACCGGACACGCCTGGAAGTGCCGAACTGTCGTTGATACGGGGATACGCCTGGATACACGAATTTTGCAGTATCCCCCGAATTTTGATTTCAGGAAAGGAAAAAAACACAGGGATACACCGGGACACATGCGGGATACGTTTGGGACACAGCCTGGCCCAACCCAGCACTTAACCTATTTTGCAGAAACTCCCACACGCTGAGATACTCCCTCCCAGCCTCCCAAGGTCGCACTGTAATGCGCAGCCAGCCTGCTGGATCGAAGCCGCTGCCGCCTGGACTCATCGCCGCCGCCGCTCGCGACGCCTGGATGCAACCGCCGACCACTGGGCACTGGCGCTACTCCCAGCCTCAACCTAGCAGTGGCAGCCTCGCAGGTAACCCAGCAGCCTCTCCCCTCTCATCTTCCCTCAACCTCTCACATCTTTTATTCTTCATATTTGCTTGTGCTGCTGGATGTTGCTTGCTGCTTGCTTGTGCTGCCGCTTATGTTGCTGCTGCTGTTGCTTGTCTTGCTGCTGCTGCTCATGCTTGTATTGTCTTCCAATTATGTCCTGTCTCCTAATCTTCTTTACCGTTTGTGTTTTGCAAGATGGATGCAGCTTGCAATGACAACATGATATGGGGGATGAGGATCAATCAAGCACTTGATAAAAGAGACACCAAATGTGATTTTCTCTCTCTATTCTGATCTCTTTCTCATTAATTTTCTGTCTTAAATCTATATTACATGGCATATTCTTATTTTATTTTATATATACTCGCCTCTCCCTGAATGGTTGTTTTTGGAAAATGTTGTATCCCATATCCCCGTATGTGTATCCTCGTCCTTCCGTCCCTGTGTCCGTGCTTTTTAGCTTAAGACGATGGTGATGGTGAACAAAAACAACAGTGTCAACGAGGAAAGTGGTTTTAGTGGCAACAATTCAAGGCCTTCCTCATATTGTGTTGGGAGTTCTAGTGTAGTACCATCCGGAAATGAGTACGAGGATATCAATTTAGAGACTTGTACTAACTGTTAGGAATATGCAACTTGTATTCCGATGAGGCCATAGGCCGGTATATATACATGTACAGGTGATGGACTATATGCAGGAAACCCCTTATAGATTGGGATAAATACAAAAGGGTACATGGCTATATTATATATACTCTAACACTAACTAAGTTGTCTTCTATTTCTAGTAGGTTAGGTTAAACCTTTGCATTGCTCAAAAACATGGATCGAATGCCCATCGTTAGCTTTTTGACGTGTCAGCATGCCACTTGTAATTCGATGTTCAGAGTATGTTTGTATATATTTTCCTTATTGTATGTCAATCTTATATAGACAACACGTTCATGTAGGACTGGCACTAAATAATCAACATAGATTCTAACTAGTCACAGAAACACTCATGCAACCTTTTAAACAAATGGGAAATTACAAAATAGTAGTATTTCTTTATAGATGCAGGTAGAATCTTACATCCTATGTCGATTCTGCGATTTGTGATTCTATGGGAACACCTCCGATCCTATTGAGGATCGCGATTTTGACAATCTTGGTTTGAACTTCAAATCAAAAACATAAAAAACACTAATATGAATGTTGAACCGGTATGGGCCCAGCCCATCCACTTATTTCTTAGGGCCCAAGCCCATGTAAAGGGACTAACCTAGAAGGAGGCTCCAAGCCATCCCGTTCCCTGCTGAGCCGCCACACACATACACACGGTCTGCAGGTACTCTCCACTCACTATTCAACATGGTATCAGACGCCAGGTTCGGTGAATGCCAAGAATGTCTTCTTGCATGGTGAGTTGCAGGAAGAAGTGTACATCGAGATACCACCAGGTTTTGGTACTTAAGAGACTATGGGGAAGGTATGCAGGCCAAAGAAATCCTTGTATGGACTGAAGCAATCATCAAGGGCATGGTTTGATAAGTTCAGACATGTTGTTTGTGGTATGGGGTATGGTCAGTGTAACACTGACAACACGATGTTCTACAAGCACTCTGATCGGAAGATCACCATTCTTGTTGTTTATGTGGATGACATTATCATCACTGGAGATGATAAGGAGGAAATATAGAGACTGAAGGGTTGTTTGAGCAAGGAGTTTGAGGTAAAGGATTTGGGTAACCTAAAATGCTTTCTTTGCATTGAAGTGGCTCGGACAGAGAAGAGGATCTCTTGGTGCCAACGAAAATACACCTTGGATCTCTTGAGTGACGTGGGCATGACGGGATGTTGTACCGCCCCTACTCCGATTGAACAAAATCACCAAGTGTCAGGACAATCAGGAGAGCTAGTGAATAAGGAAGATTATCAGAAATTGGTTGAGAGGTTGTTGTACTTGTGTCATACCAGGCCTGACATTACATATGCTATGGGGGTGATGAGCAGATACATGCATGAACCAAGGAGTGGGCATCTTGATATTGTGCACAAAATCCTGAGATACTTGAAGGGGACTCCGGGTAAAGGGTTGTGGTTTGGGAAGAGTGGACATCTTGAGGTGGATGGCTATAGTGACTCTGACTGGGCTAGTTGTCAAGATGATAGAAGATCAACTTCTGGCTACTGCATGTTTGTGGGAGGAAATTTGGTGTCATGGATAAGCAAGAAGCTGAGTATAGAGCATTATCCCAAGGGTTGTGTGAGATGCTCTGGGTGAAGTACATGTGAAGTACCTACTGAGCGAGTTGAAACTTCTGAGGAAGGGACCCTTGAAGGTGTGGTGTGACAATCAGTCAGGTATAGTCATCGCTAATAACCCAGTTCAACATGATAGGATAAAGCATGTGGAAATTGATTGTTTCTTCATTAAGGAGAAACTTGATGCCGGGATCATCAGCCTTACTCATGTCAACTCTGGGCAGCAGTTTGCAGATTGTTTGACAAAGGGGTTTGGAAAAAAGGACTGTAACTTGGCATGTGACAAGATGGGAATGATAGATATCTACCACCCACCTTGAGGAGGAATGTTGAACCGGTATGGGCCCAGCCCATCCACTTATCTCTTAGGGCCCAAGCCCATGTAAAGGGACCGACCTAGAAGGAGGCTCCAAGCCATCTCGTTCCCTGCTGAGACGCCACGCACATACACACAGTCTGCAGGTACAGGTACTCCCCTCTCACGATTCAACAATGAATAATAAATAATTACAATCCAACAGAAAGTATAGCTAAGGGCTCATTCTGTTTGGAGGAAACCAAAATGTGGGAATTAGTAGTACATGAATTTGATAGGATGGCACTTGCATCTTAAGGAATTGACTTGCATCGTTCCTACACGCAAAATGAGCTTCGAGTGGATGTGTAGTTCCCTCAAAAGAACACAGGAAATGAGTAGTACGCACTTCCTACAAACCAAATGCATCTATAGGAAATTTCCTCTGGAATCCTTGTTCCTATGTTTTTCCTATGAAAATCCTCCAAACCAAATGAGGCCTAAAAATTTAACTAATCACTACTGACCAGCCTAGGGAATCTTCGATTCAGAGGATTTTCATAGTATTTTTGGTGGATTATAGTCCTTTGAATTTTTCCTAAGTTGGTCATTCCATTCATAGGAATTTTTTCCAAGGAATCATTTGTACTGCATTGCATAGGAAACATCTTGGGAAAAAAACCTTTGTTTCTCCCATGATGCAGTAAAACAAAGTAAAATCATGTAGGATTCAAATGGGCAAGACATTCCAATTCTATGGTTTCCCTATTCCTTTGCAACCCTGAGAACAAAGGCCATAAATAATAGTTTAGGATTTGCTGCACCACAACCACACTATGTAAACATGTGAGAACTCCTTCAGCAAGGAAGTCCTGGAGGAAACTGGCTGATTTTCCTTGTACAACATTACTGTCTTTTGAAATCAAAAAAGCCAACAAGTGATAACAAACAATCTGCCAACATTTTCCAAGTGTGTAGTTGTCCATTATAACATTTATGCATGTAAGGACCACAAAATTGAACAGGCATGAAGCAATCACATGGTGAAGTGTACCAAAACAAAATTAATGCTTCAATAGTACAAAATTCAAAAGGACAAGGAATCAGAATCACCAATTAAAATCCTTGAAGCGAAACAGAGGTTTCTGAATAAAAATAACTCATGTTATTAGCACCATTTACAACTTCAAGTCCTTTAGGTGACTCTACAAAGTTGAATCCCTACTTTGTAAGAAATCTAGACTAGACACCTAATGTTAAAATCATACTTCAGATTTGCCAAAGATAGAATTGTTGTATCCCTGGTGGAAGTCAAAATCATACCATAGAAGAAAAAAAAATACGATGAGATAGACAAACTAGATGTCCTATTAAATTGTCATGGTGCATACTGTGTAAGATGCTAGCTAAAACATTCATGCGTACGGGAAAAAGATTGCTCTGTTGACATACCTGTGGGTTAACAAAAGCTGGAGGTGGTTGGCCATAGAATAGCTGTTGGCCCATACCAGGAACACCAGGGGGGTACATGGGCATGCGTGGAGCAACTGGAGGTGGCATCACAGGACGCATTTGCGAAAACTGCGCCTGAAACATCATCACAGAACATTTTAGAGAAAAAAGAACATCGAGCATGCACAACACATGTCACAACTTTGGAAGTAATTCATATACCCATATACAAGACCAGTACCTGCAGCCTGGCTCTTCTTTCTTCCTTTCGTTGTGCAAGTGCTACGTAAAGAGGCTTACTGCCAACCATTTTACCATTCATTGCCACAAGCTACAGTATAACAAGATATATGTTAGTAAAATAAATTGCTAGGCAATGTTCAAATTGGATTTTCATAGTATTAATTTTCGCTAGGCAGTCTTCAAATTAGATTTTCAGGTATCAACTTACAGCCCGTGTAGCATCTTCAGAAGATTTAAATGCAACAAAACCAGATCCTTTGTTGACCCCATTTGAATCCCGCATAACCTACGGCATGATTTCAGTTAGCAGCAGACAAGTATATGCATAAAAATAATGTGCAGAACAAATTAGGGACAAGAAGGGAACCTTGCAAGAAGTTATAGTGCCAAATTCGGCAAAAAGTTCTTTTAACTTCTCATCGTCATCAACACTACCATCCAAGTTTTTCAAATACAAGTTAGTGCCTTGATTCCTGTCGGCTGTCTCTTTATTGCTTTTCTCGAAACTTTCTTTCAGCTGCATCTCCCTTTCAGACTTCTTCTGAGCTCTACCAACATATAATTCCTTATCATCAAATTTCTTGCCATTCAAATCCTCAACAGCATGTACAGCATCATCCGGATTTTCAAAGTTCACAAATCCAAAGCATCTGGATTTACCATCATCTGCTCGCACTACAATAACACTAGTTATAGGTCCAAAATTACCAAACAATTCTTTCAGATTATCTTCAGTGGTAGATTCTGATAGATTCTTTACATACACATTATTGAACTTGGGACTGCCAAAAACATTTTCCCTTTCCTGTTTACGAACAAAAGGCCCAACATAAACCTTTTTGTCATTCAAAAGCATCCCATTGAGCTCATTAATAGCATTTTGTGCTGATTCGTCCTGCTCATACTGAACAAAACCATAACCCTTGGATTCTCCAGACATTTCTGTAGCAACTTTGCATGAAAGAATGTTTCCAAAGGCAGAAAATGTGTCATATAGCGCTTTGTTATCTATTGACTTGTCAAGATTCTGTGAACCATGAAAGAAGCATTGGTGAGAAAAATAGTTTGTTGTCGAAATCCAAGAAGAAAAGCATTCACATCTAGTAATACCTTGATAAATATATTTGCAGCACCACTTTTACGTGAGCTGGGGTCACGGTTAGAATACATTATCCTGATAGGCTTCCCATTAACAGGAGTGAAGTTTAGCATTTCCAATGCCCTTGCAGCTGCAAGCAATTAAAATTATAAGGAACAAAGAGACAGCACGTATAAAATAGTAGAAGTTCAGTGCATAAAAAATCAAAATCAGTTTTTAAGAAGTATGCTTCAGCTGATAAAGCAATTAGAGCATCATATATCTCTAATCATGTTTAGGGCTTGCTAAACCATGTTATGCCAAATCAGAGAACCATAAAACTATGTATGTTTCTGCAAAAATGTCTGTACAAAACAGCACTGCAAGTCTGCCCAAGTAACTCACAATGAATTGCAAGTACTGTTCGGTGCAGAAGAAAAATATAAATGTATATTACAGAGAAAGTACGGATTCTGCATGTTTACTGCCAACAAAATAGATTTGAATAGTTTGATCTTACTAGGGCTACTAGCTAACTGCGTAGCACTAGCACCTAAATCAAAAATAACTGACTCGTCCTCATTTAGTGACTACTGAATCTACATTCTGGAAAAACAATAAGGGGAGGCTCGACTATCACTGTATATCCCCGATGCATAAAGGGGCGAAACATGGAGCCATAAACATAATAAGCATATAAACACTATTTCTACTAATCCAACTAAATCAACTTCAAAGACATTGCAAGCAGGCCAACCACGCGATTTGACCAACAGATAATAGGCAGGAACATACTCACCATCGGCAGGGCTGCTGAAGTTGACGTACGCGTAGCCTAGGGACATCCTGGTGTTGACGTCCCGGCACACGCGCACAGACACCACCGAGCCGACCTGGCTGAAGACGTCAAAGAGCTGCGCGTCTTGCACGCTCACGTCCAGATCCCCCACGTACAGGGACGTCGCTGGAAAAGCCGTAGTGGTTGCAGTTGCAGCTGCTGCCGCAGCAACAGCCGCCGGAGACGCGACGCCCTCCATCGCGCCAGCCGCTGGCGCTGCCAACGCCTGAACCTGCGCCGCCATCATCAACCGGGTAGGAAAGGTAATAGATAAGCGGATCCGACCGAAGGATAGGTTCCTGATGATTTTTTTCGAGATTTTTGGGGTAATTTTGCGGATTTTTTTGGGTTTTCTAGGGTTTGGTAGGAATGGGAGGAGAGGATTTCGCTCCCAACTACGGCGCTCAAGGGGCCAGGCGGCGGCGGGAGGGGGAGGGCAATAAGAAGGGTGGGGAGGGGAGCGTGGGGATCCCAGATGCCGTGACGACGGTTGGATTCGTGAGGTGGCGCTCGAGTAGGGATTGACGGGCCGGATGGACGAGGCCAGAGTCAAAGAGCGCGTTTGGTAGCTCCTTCTCAACTCATTTTTGTTTGTTTGATATCTCTATATCTCTACTAGTAAAATGCTCGTATGTTGCTACAGGTTATTATGCATATAAATGAATCAAATCAGTGATTGAGGTCATCTTCAATGTCGAAACTCATTTTTCACTCATGCGTTTGTGTGAGTTCATAGATCAAAGGGCGCCCAACGGGCTTCCCAAAATTCAACCGTCTAGATAGTCCATGTTTCCACAAATCAACCATATATGAGGAAGAGAAAAATGTGTTTATCTCGACTATCCGTCATGTTAACTCTGGCACATGGTCTCTACACAAAAATCCTACCCCATAATGCACCCTTTCCTTTTTTCTGCAGGACCCTTCCCTTCCCACCATAGCGAAACATTCGCGATAGAGCCTGTGCTCCTGTAGGACCATCCCCTTTCCATCATAGCAAGACATTTCTCGCTGGAGGCAGCATTGTATACAAAATGGTATGTTAATATGTAGATCATTAAAATATCAAGAACAAATTCACTTTGTTTGTTTGGATGTATAGAAAATAATATAGAAGGAACAACGATTTCACTCTTTTTGTTTGATCTTTACATGTATGATGTGTTAATCAACACATTTATTATTCTTTCAAAATGTGAATGCCCGTGCAATACCACAACCCTCTAGCTTTCTTTGACATTGTGTATATAAACATAAGGCACACCAAATTTCATGCTTATTTAAAAGATAGTCATTACCACTATTTTTGTGCCAAAAATATTAGTATCATATTTTCTTAAGGAGCCCTACTCTAGCTAGAGAATAAGAGGATTGGGTTTTGGCAGGATGCAAGGTGCCAACTCATCAAGCACGAGAGTTGTAAGATAAATCCACTTCACTTGAAGTATATTTTGACAAAAATAATACTCTCTCCGTCTCAAAATCCTTGTCACCCGCCCAGTTCATTGGCAAATTTTCAGAAAAAAAACATCGCAATTTGAAAAGTTTGTCAAACAGACCCCTCGACCCCATTTCTTTGTGCTCGTGTGTTGCCACGGAACAACAAAATTAATGTTCCTATCATTGTTGTTGGTTGTCAAATCCGATCCAATCTACCAGATTGTCTTGACGCTACACTTAACACCTTATCTTTTGTTGTCGTTGGTCAATGAAAGGGTCAAGAATCATCCTTTCATCGTCCCAGCTGAATGCTTGTGCGTTGTCACGGGATCAAAAAATATTTTAATTCATAAATCTATTAAACTTGTACAAACATTGTTTCAGTCATACAACGACAAGTATCCATTTCATTCCTGCCTGCTTCTTTCATAATTGCATCAAATATATCCTTATCTAATACTCCCATATGACAAGGAATGAAAAACAAATAGAATGGCATCAAACATGAGGAATACGGATATGCTTTACAGCCCCTAACAGGCCAACAATAAGCTGGAAACGAACAAATTAATAATAATATAAAACTTATATTCCAGGACATCTAGATAATAATTCATCTTGTATTGAAATACGAAAATACAAAAATAGAATTCCGAATCTGTCATGCGCTGCATACAAAGAAGGAAAAATCTTGTATTGAAATAAATTTATATTATAATATTTCATATTTATGGACACTTCAAGACAAGGTTTTTAGATATTGTTGTACTTCCAACTATATATATATTTTCTTCTAAACTATAATACATGCACAGGAGCGTGCACAAACAAATCTCCTGATGCAAAATAAAAACTGAGTAATATGCCCAAAATACACGGCAGTGTCAAATTGTACAAGTACAACAATAATTTTGAGGATAGACAGACTAAGACAGACCAAGAAACTGCATAGAAATAACATTAGAATGAATGGTGCTGTGTACATAGCAGGGAAGAGACAACATTTGGGGGCTTCTGACTAAATGTCTCCCTTATTCTCTCGGAAGGTCCAAACAATTCCTTCCCAAATGACTAAACTGCAATAATATTCGATGGAAGAACAGAATCCGCTCACCATTGTGTTTGTGAAGCTCCCAAAAGATTCGCCTTCCTGGTCCCAAGATGACCATTATCAATGTGCACTCCATAGAATAATTTACCATCACCCTGCAATAAAGAATAAAGATAAAAAAATTGAAAAGCCAAATTTCAAGAAATAACCAATTGATATATAAAAATGTTGTGAACGAACAAACATGCAAGAGATATGCCAGGATTTATCAAACGCTCTTATGCAGACTACATCAAGAGAATAAATAAATGCGCAAGCCAAGTCAAAATTGGAAACACCGAGGAAGTAAACTAAATTAAAAATGACGAACAACAGAAATTTTGTATGAAAATATTAGCAACCTTCCCTAAACACAGTAAATAATTTCTTCCATTTTTTTGCCACATCTTGACCAAGATAATTATGATGGAGAAATATACCTGCTCTTGCCACCCAAGGTAGTTGTTGAACTGCCATTCTCGCAATGGACGGAAATCTTCAAATTTCTTTCCATAATATTTTTCAGCTTCAGCCCAGAACTTGTCAATTCCCCAGCTGTCAAGCAGATACTTCAGTTTGCTATACCTGCGGTTATCTCTTCTTCCATTTTCCCTCTGTGTAACAACTATTGCCTTTATAGCATATAGTATATCCTCCTTAGGAACATAACCAAGTGGATCAGCCAGCCGAGGGAATGTGGTTTCTATTATGTGTGTCCTTCCCATGCCACCTCCAACCTGAAAAAATTGGATAAATAAAAATAAGGTAAGCATTGCTAAATGCAGCACAAGATGGAGCAGAATTTTCTTTGGCACTTACATAGAGGTTAAAGCCAACAGGCTCCCCTGCACTATCGAAAACTACAACAACACCGATGTCATTCGTCAGAATATCAACAGAGTTATAACCAACACCTGTGACCGCAATCTTGAACTTCCTGGGCAGATACTGGGTCCCGTAGATTGGCTTAGGAGAATCAGGGAAGTTTGTTCCATGTGAGTTGTCATTTCGCGCTTTGGTGACCTCAGGAGGTTCTTCCGCTGACATTATCTTCTCTTCATCCACCCACAGGTCATAATAAGCCCCTGACTGTGGCGCGAGAAGTGCTGCAATATTATCTGCTGTTTCTTGAGCAAAAAGAATATCTTTTATCACATATGGTGACGTAGGTGCAAGCACATTCCTATTGAGATCTCCACAAGCACCTAAGGTTGATCCCATATTCTTAATCACAGTGCTGATGACATGCTTCAAGTTCTTCTTAAGAACGCCGTGCAGCTGAAATGTTTGCCTGGTTGTCAGACGGAGCGTTCCAATCCCAAACTCATCAGACAGTGTATCCATAGCCAAGTAAAGCTGGTTTATAACTTTTCCGGAAGGATTCTTTATCCGGAGCATAAACGAGTAATTCTTCCGGCCACTGACTTCTCGGTCGCTCTGCTGATAGCTTCCATGGAACTTAATCAGCTCGACAGCAGTTTCGTTGACGTTGGGAGCCTCTGAGACCAGCTCCTCATTCAAAGGGTAGCGAATAAAATTGCTCTTCTCCTTGATTATCTCGACCTTGCTTCGCTTAACTTGCGATGCATCCTTCTTCAGGGGCTGCAAGAACGGCAAAAGGTTTCAGAATTCAGAGTATCGGATAGCAGCAGTCGTGCATCATTGCATAGTGTTTTTTCCTATTGAACGACCATCGGTATAATAATACTCTAAAACCAACTTTCCAATAAACATTTCAGGGGTAAGCAACTAAGTAAGATAATTTTGATCGTGTACTACTGTATTTAAAATGGATTCAGTTCCTAGCAGTGACAGAGGCAGTCAGTGAGTGTTGGCCTGGGCGATGGGGATTTCGAAATCAACGATGGACTTATCTGGTTTCACACGAGTGGTACAACCCAGAATTCTGCCATAACCTACCCAAAATTCGTCATGGTACTGCTGGGCATTGCCATGGAGATGCTCCCGGCAGCCGTCGCCAAGTCCTCCTCCGCCAACGCCGCGACCACGGAGATGCTCGAGCTATCCCGGGACTTCTCCGACTACTCCAGCTTCAACTCCGACATCTCCAGGGAGCTCGAGCGACTAGTCGCCGCGGTCGCCACGCCCGGATCCGACGCGCCGGACCTCGCCGCCGTGGATCTGAACAATCTCGGGTCCATGAATCTGTTGGCAAACGCGGCGCTGCTCGAGCGCGTGGAGCCGTTCGTGCTGGAGTGCATGCAGGCGTTGGGGCTGACGCGCGGCGCGCGGCGACGGACATGATAAGGCTGCTGGCCAAGCACCGCTCGGACATCCGTTGGGTGACGGCGTGATCTGCTGGTGCCTCCGCTCCATGTGATGCAGTCCCCGTCATCTCCATGAGCCGGTGCCTCCCGAACTCCCCCGCACGCTGCTCCTCGTCCGTCGGCACCACCAGCCACTCCTGGCTCGCCGCCGCCGCGGCCTTCTGCCGCGACACCGACGGCGACGGCGTGATCTGCGGGTGCCTCCGCTCCATGTGACGCAGTCCAGTCGGTGCTCCGACCGTTGGTGAGTCACTTAGACCTCCTCGGCCGCCGCCGCCCTCGCCCTTCTCATCCAACCCCGAGGCACGCACGCACGCGCCACGCAGTCCCGGAGCGGCCTCCGCGGGCTCGGCGAGGCGGGGGCGCGAGGGGGCCGAGCGGCCTCCGCGGGCTCGGCGAGGCGGGGGCGCGAGGGGGCCGGCCGAAGGAGGCGGCGGCGGCCATTTGGGAGTCGGGGGAGAGTAGAGCAGCGGCACCCGCGGGATGAGACGTGGGGAGGTAGGTCGTGGAGGGGTGGAGCCAGGGGTTCGCACGAGTACGAGGAGGGTGGGGGAGGAGCGAACGAGGGGTCGATTTTTTTTCTTTACGTGGGAGGTGGGATCGCTTGCCGATTTTTTCTTTACGTGGGAGGTGGGATCGCTGGGAGGTCGAACCATCCAGCTGGTCAAACCATTACGACGTTCGATCCTGCTTTAATAGTAGAGACTTACTATTAAAGGCGATCTGCAGTCGTGATGGTTCAACCTCCTAACGTAAGCTATCCTTGCATCTACATCCTTCCATCAATTTTTTTCCATCCTTCCAAAAACCAATTGGTTCAATAAAAAAACCAGTACAATAAAATCCCCTCTACCCCCTTCGTACGACGAGCGTCCGCCTCTCCCGATTCCCACTTTCGTGATAAAAAAAAACCTCCGTAAAAAACGGTCAGACACCCACGTCCCCAACTATCCTCATCAAACTGCCTGATCGCTCCTCCCATCCCATCCCTACCGAGGAAAATCCCCCACCGACGCGCTGCTCCTAGGCCACGATCCCACGGGCACCTCAGCCCGCAGCCTCGCATTAAATCCCCTGCTCGACCCGCCCCCGTTTGAAAACCGCTTTGCTCCTTCCGTCCGCTCCACCTCCTCCCTCGGGGGCAAAATTGACAAAAATGACCCCTGGGACGAAAGAACTCACGGATTGACCCCTCGGGAGAAATAATTCACCGGCCTGACCCTTTTGTGTGGCGCCCGACACCTCGGCGCCACACTGTACTGTGTGACGCCTAGGGGTTAGGCGCCACACCCCGACCACGTGGCAGGGAGGGCCCCACCCCCAGGCAGTGTGACGCCTAAGCCGCAGGCGTCACACATTGTAATGTGTGGCGCCTGACCCTTAGGCGCCACACACTGACTTACAGAGCCACGGGCCAGCCCCCTCCCCAGCCCCCTCCCCACCCCTCCCTCATTCCCCTCCCCCAGCCCCTCTCCCAGCCACTGCCCCCTCCCTCAAATCCTTCTCTACATCACCAAATCTGAAGGTTTGGAGCGGGCATTTGTTGTCCAATGACTCCCCTAAGGTAATCCCCACCTCTCCCCTCATTCTCATCCAAAGGAAAATCTTTTGTGTTCTTTTTTTTGCAAATTTGAGGAAACCCTAGTTTTTCATGAAATGTGGGATGTATATCATATTGTTTTATTTGTTTGTATGTTAGGATAAGGGGTATGATGGGGTTAGGATTAGGGTTGTTTGGATCTGTGCATTATGGTTGTTTTAGGGTTAGGCTAGGGTTAGGCTATGGTTAGGCTAAGGTTAGGGATGTTTGGTTGTGTTAGGGTTATGAGGGGGTTAGGGTTATTTGGAAGTTAGGCTATGGTTATTGTAATTGTATGATTGCTCATAAAAAGGTTCTATGTTTTGTTGTTTAGGTATGGGAAGAACATGTGTTTATGTTCATCACGTGGACAAGGATGCCTTTTTAAAAGGCAATATTGATCCGGACCCGGATGAGCTTGACATGGTGTTCGATTTGTGTCCTAGCTATGCTGAATTGTTGGAACAAGTCCGAAAGGATTTGAATTGGATGGACCCTAGTGATGTAGTTGAGTTTGCTGGTAGGCATAATGTGGGATTCGGAATGCACATTCGTTGGAAGACCATGCGTGTCAACTCCGAGCAACGTTGGCTTGCATACAAGGATACGGTGGCCGAATCACAAGAAAAGGCTCTAGAGTTATTTGCCATGAAAACAAATGTTCCTAACTTGTTGGATTTGAACCGGGTTTCTGTTGGGGAACGTCGCAAGGGAAACAAAAATTTTCCTACGCGCACGAAGACCTATCATGGTGATGTCCATCTACGAGAGGGGATGAGTGATCTACGTACCCTTGTAGATCGTACAGCAGAAGCGTTAGAGAACGCGGTTGATGTAGTGGAACGTCCTCACGTCCCTCGATCCACCCCGCGAACAATCCCGCGATCAGTCCCACGATCTAGTACCGAACGGACGGCACCTCCGCGTTCAGCACACGTACAGCTCGACGATGATCTCGGCCTTCTTGATCCAGCAAGAGAGACGGAGAGGTAGAAGAGTTCTCCGGCAGCGTGACGGCGCTCCGGAGGTTGGTGATGATCTTGTCTCAGCAGGGCTCCGCCCGAGCTCCGCAGAAACACGATCTAGAGGAAAAACTATGGAGGTATGTGGTCGGGCAGCCGTGAGAAAGTCGTCTCAAATCAGCCCTAAAACCTCCGTATATATAGGTGGGAGGGAGGGGAGGAGGCAGCCTCAAAACCTAAAGGTTTGGCCGAAATTGGAGGTGGAGGAGTCCTACTCCAATCCTACTTGGAGTAGGATTCCACCTTCCCACTTGGAAACTCTTTCCACCTTGTGTTTTTTCCTTCTCAAACCTTATGGGCCTTAGTGGGAACTTATTCCAGCCCACTAGGGGCTGGTTTATCTCTTCCCATAGCCCATGAGACCCCTTGGGGCGTGACACCCCTCCCGATGGTCCCCGGCACCCCTCCCGGCACTCCCGGTACACTACCGATGAGCCCGAAACTTTTCCGGTAATGCACGAAAACCTTCCGGTAACCAAATGAGGTCATCCTATATATCAATCTTCGTTTCCGGACCATTCCGGAAACCCTCGTGACGTCCGTGATCTCATCCGGGACTCCGAACAACATTCGGTAACCAACCATATAACTCAAATACGCATAAAACAACGTCGAACCTTAAGTGTGCAGACCCTGCGGGTTCGAGAACTATGTAGACATGACCCGAGAGACTCCTCGGTCAATATCCAATAGCGGGACCTGGATGCCCATATTGGATCCTACATATTCTACGAAGATCTTATCGTTTGAACCTCAGTGCCAAGGATTCATATAATCCCGTATGTCATTCCCTTTGTCCTTCGGTATGTTACTTGCCCGAGATTCGATCGTCAGTATCCGTATACCTATTTCAATCTCGTTTACTGGCAAGTCTCTTTACTCGTTCCGTAATACAAGATCCCACAACTTACACTAAGTTACATTGCTTGCAAGGCTTGTGTGTGATGTTGTATTACCGAGTGGGCCCCGAGATACCTCTCCGTTCACATGGAGTGACAAATCCCAGTCTTGATCCATACTAACTCAACTAACACCTTCGGAGATACCTGTAGAGCATCTTTATAGTCACCCAGTTACGTTGCGACGTTTGATACACACAAAGCATTCCTCCGGTGTCAGTGAGTTATATGATCTCATGGTCATAGGAATAAATACTTGACACGCAGAAAACAGTAGCAACAAAATGACACGATCAACATGCTACGTCTATTAGTTTGGGTCTAGTCCATCACATGATTCTCCTAATGATGTGATCCCGTTATCAAGTGACAACACTTGCCTATGGCCAGGAAACCTTGACCATCTTTGATTAACGAGCTAGTCAACTAGAGGCTTACTAGGGACAGTGTTTTGTCTATGTATCCACACAAGTATTGTGTTTCCAATCAATACAATTATAGCATGGATAATAAACGATTATCATGAACTAAGAAATATAATAATAACTAATTTATTATTTCCTCTAGGGCACATTTCCAACAGTCTCCCACTTGCACTAGAGTCAATAATCTAGTTCACATCACCATGTGATTCCAACGGATCCAACACCCATATAGTTATGGGGTCTGATCATGTCTTGCTTGTGAGAGAGGTTTTAGTCAACGGTTCTGAAACTTTCAGATCCGTGCGTTCTTTACAAATCTTTATGTCATCTTATAGATGCTACTACTACGTGCTATTCGGAAATGCTCCAAATATCCACTCTACTATATGAATCCGTTTCACTACTCATAGTTATTCAGATTAGTGTCAAAGCTTGCATCGACGTTACCCTTTACGACGAACTCTTTAACCACCTCCATAATCGAGAAAAATTCCTTAGTCCATTTGTTACTAAGGATAAATTTTGACCGCTGCTAGTGATTCAAACATGGATCACTCTCTGTACCTCTCAACATACTTTGAGTCAAGGCACACTTCAGGTGCGGTACACAGCATGGCATACTTTAGATTCTACGGCTAAGGCATAGAAGACGACCTTCATCTATTCTCTTTATTCTGCCATGGTCGGGTTTTGAGTCTTACTCAAATTCACACCTCACAACGCAACCAAGAACTCCTTCTTTGCTGGTCTATTTTGAACTCTTTCAAAAACTTGTCAAGGCATGCATCTTGTTGAAACTTCTATTAAGCGCTTTCGATCTATCTCCATAGATCTTTGATGCTCAACCTTCAAGTAGCATAATCCAGGTACTCCTTTGAAAACTTCTTTCAAACAACCTTGTATGCTTTACAGAAATTCTACATTACTTCTGATCCACAATATGTCAACCACATATACCTATCAGAAATTCTATAGTGCTCCCACTCACTTCTTTGGAAATACAAGTTTCTCATAAACCTTGTACACACCCAAAATCTTTGATCATCTCATCAAAGTGCTTATTCCAACTCCGAGATGCTTGCACCAGTCCATTGAAGGATCACTGGAGCTTGCATACTTGCTAGTATCTTTAGGATCGACAAAACCTTCTGGTTGTATCACATACAATGTTTGCTCAAGGAAACCGTCGAGGAAACAATGTTTTGACATCCTACGTGCAATATTTCATAAATAATGCAGCAACTACTAACATAATTCTAACAGACCTTTAGCATCGCTACGAGTGAGAAAGACTCATCATAGTCAACTGTTTGATCTTGTCGAAAACATCTTTGCGACAAGTCGAGCTTTTCTTAATAGTGACTTATCACCATCATCGTCTGTCTTCTTTTAAAGATCCATTTTACCCAATAGTCCCATGACCATCAAGTAGTTCTACCAAAGTCTACACTTTGTTTTCACACATGGATCCTCTCTCGGATTTTATGGCTTCCAGCCATTTGTCGGAATCTGGGCCCACCATCGCTTTCTCCATAACTCGTAGGTTCACTGTTGCTCAACAACATGACCTCCAAGACAGGGTTACTGTACTACTCTGCAGCAGTACGCGACCTTGTCGACCTACGAGGTTTGTAGTAACTTGATTCGAAGCTTAATGATCACCATCATCAGCTTCCACTTCAATTGGTGTAGGCGCCACAGGAACAACTTCCTACGCCCTACTACACACTGGTTGAAGTGATGGTTCAATAACCTCATCAAGTTCTACTACCCTCCCACTCAATTCTTTCGAGAGAAACCTTTTCTCGAGAAAGGATCCGTTTCTAGAAACAAACACTTTGCTTTCGGATCTGAGATAGGAGATGTACCCAACTGTTTTGGATATCCTGTGAAGATGCATTTATCCGCTTTGGGTTCGAGCTTATCAGACTGAAACTTTTTCACATAAGTTTCGAAGCCCCAAACTTTCAAGAAACGACAGTTTAGATTTCTCTAAACCTCAGTCTATACTGTGTCATCTCAACGGAAATACGCGGTGCCCCATTTAAAGTGAATGTGGTTGTCTCTAATGCATAACCCATAAACGATAGTGGTAATTCGATAAGAGACATCCCAGCATGCACCATACTAAATAGTGCGTGGCTATGACGTTCAGACACATCATCACACCATGATGTTCCAGGTGGCATGAACTGTGAAACAATTTCCACATTGTCTTAACTGTGTACCAAAAATTCGTAACTCAGATATTCATTTCTATGATCATATCGTAGACAGTTCATCCTCTTGTTACGACGAACTTCACTCTGAAACAGAATTGAACTTTTCAATATTTTAGACTTGTGATTCATTAAGTAAATACTCCTGTATCTACTCAAGTCGTCAGTGAAGTAAGAACATAATGATATCCACTGCGTGCCTCAACACTCACTGGACTGCATACATCAAAATGTATCACTTCCAACAAGTTACTATCTTGTTTCATCTCAATGAAAACAAGGCCTTGCTCATGTGGTATGATTTGCATGTCACTAGTGATTCGAAATCAGGTGAGTAAAGATCCATCAGCATGGAGCCTCTTCATGCAATTTATACTAACATGACTCAAGCGGCAGTGCCACAAGTAAGTGGTACTATCATCATTTAACTCGTATCTTTTGGCACCAATGTGTAACACTACAATCGAGATTCAATAAACCATTGAAGGTGATTATTCAAGCAAATAGAGTAACCATTATTCCTTTTAAATGAATAATCGTATTGCAATAAACACGATCCAATCATGTTCATGCTTAACGCAAGCACCAAATAACAATTATTTAGGTTCAACACCAATCCCGATGGTAAAGGGGGCGTGTGACGTTTGATCATATCAACCTTGGAAACACTTCCAACACGTATCGTCACCTCGCCTTTAGCTAGTCTCCGTTTATGCCGTTGCTTTCATTTCGCGTTACTAATCACTTAGCAACCGAACCAGTATCCAATACCCTCGTGCTACTAGGAGTACTAGTAAAGTACACATCAACATTATGTATATCAAATATACTTCTCTCGACTTTTGCCAGCCTTCTTATCTACCAAGTATCTAGAGTTGCTCTGCCTCAGTGACTGTTCCCCTTATTACAGAAGCACTTAGTCTCGGGTTTGGGTTTAATCTTGGGTCTCTTCATTAGTGCAGCAACTGTTTTGCCGTTTCACGAAGTATCCCTTCTAGCCCTCGCCTTTCTTGAAACTTAGTGGTTTTTCAAACCATCAACTATTGATGCTCCTTCTTGATTTCTACTTTCGCAGTGTCAAACGTCGCGAATCTCTCAAAGATCATTGTATCTATCCTTGATATGTTATAGTTCATCACGAAGCTCTCAAAGCTTGGTGGCAGTGACTTTTGGAGAACCATCACTATCTCATCTGGAAGATTAGCTCCCACTTGATTCAAGTGATTGTCGTACTCAGACAATCTGAGCACACGCTCAACGATTGAGCTTTTCTCCTTTACTTTGTGGTCAAAGAATTTTGTTGGAGGTCTTGTACCTCTTAACAAGGGCACAAGCATGAAATCACAATTTCATCTCTTTAGAACATCATTATGTTCCGTGACGTTTAAAACGTTTTCGGTGCCTTGCTTCTAAGCCATTAAGTACTTTGCACTGAACTATCGTGCAGTCATCAGAAACGTGTATGTCGGATGTTCACAGCATCCACAGACGACGCTCGAGGTGCAGCACACCGAGTGGTGCATTAAGGACATAAGCCTTCTGCGCAGCAACGAGGACAATCCTCGGTTTTACAGACTCAGTCTGCAAAGTTTGCTACTATCAATTTTCAACTGAATTTTCTCTAGGAACATAAAAAAACAGTAGAGCTATAGCGCAAGCTACATCGTAATTCGCAAAGACCATTAGACTATGTTCATGACAATTAGTTCAATTAATCATATTACTTAAGAACTCCCACTCAAAAAGTACATCTCTCTAGTCATTTGAGTGGTACATGATCCAAATCCACTATCTCAAGTCCGATCATCACGTGAGTCGAGAATAGTTTCAGTGGTAAGCATCCCTATGCTAATCATATCAACTATATGATTCATGCTCGACCTTTCGGTCTCATGTGTTCCGAGGCCATGTCTGCACATGCTAGGCTCGTCAAGCTTAACCCGAGTGTTCTGCGTGTGCAACTGTTTTGCACCCGTTGTATGTGAACGTTGAGTCTATCACACCCGATCATCACGTGGTGTCTCGAAACGAAGAACTGTCGCAACGGTGCACAGTCGGGGAGAACACAACTTCGTCTTGAAATTTTAGTGAGAGATCACCTCATAATGCTACCGTCGTTCTAAGCAAAATAAGGTGCATAAAAGGATTAACATCACATGCAATTCATAAGTGACATGATATGGCCATCATCACGTGCTTCTTGATCTCCATCACCAAAGCACCGGCACGATCTTCTTGTCACCGGCGCCACACCATGATCATCCATCAACGTGTTGCCATCGGGGTTGTCGTGCTACTTATGCTATTACTACTAAAGCTACATCCTAGCAAAATAGTAAACGCATCTGCAAGCACAAACGTTAGTATAAAGACAACCCTATGGCTCCTGCCGGTTGCCGTACCATCGACGTGCAAGTCGATATTTCTATTACAACATGATCATCTCATACATCCAATATATCACATCACATCGTTGGCCATATCACATCACAATCATACCCTGCAAAAACAAGTTAGACGTCCTCTAATTTTGTTGTTGCATGTTTTACGTGGTGACCGAGGGTATCTAGTAGGATCGCATCTTACTTACGCAAACACCACAACGGAGATATATGAGTTGCTATTTAACCTCATCCAAGGACCTCCTCGGTCAAATCCGATTCAACTAAAGTTGGAGAAACAGTCACTTGCCAGTCATCTTTGAGCAAAGGGGGTTACTCGTAACGATGAAACCAGTCTCTCGTAAGCGTACGAGTAATGTCGGTCCAAGCCGCTTCAATCCAACAATACCGCGGAATCAAGAAAAAACTAAGGAGGGCAGCAAAACGCACATCACCGCCCACAAAAACTTTTGTGTTCTACTCGAGAAGACATCTACGCATGAACCTAGCTCATGATGCCACTGTTGGGGAACGTCGCAAGGGAAACAAAAAATTTCCTACGCGCACGAAGACCTATCATGGTGATGTCCATCTACGAGAGGGGATGAGTGATCTACGTACCCTTGTAGATCGTACAGCAGAAGCGTTAGAGAACGCGGTTGATGTAGTGGAACGTCCTCACGTCCCTCGATCCGCCCCGCGAACAATCCCGCGATCAGTCCCACGATCTAGTACCGAACGGACGGCACCTCCGCGTTCAGCACACGTACAGCTCGACGATGATCTCGGCCTTCTTGATCCAGCAAGAGAGACGGAGAGGTAGAAGAGTTCTCCGGCAGCGTGACGGCGCTCCGGAGGTTGGTGATGATCTTGTCTCAGCAGGGCTCCGCCCGAGCTCCACAGAAACACGATCTAGAGGAAAAACTATGGAGGTATGTGGTCGGGCAGCCGTGAGAAAGTCGTCTCAAATCAGCCCTAAAACCTCCGTATATATAGGTGGGAGGGAGGGGAGGAGGCAGCCTCAAAACCTAAAGGTTTGGCCGAAATTGGAGGTGGAGGAGTCCTACTCCAATCCTACTTGGAGTAGGATTCCACCTTCCCACTTGGAAACTCTTTCCACCTTGTGTTTTTTCCTTCTCAAACCTTATGGGCCTTAGTGGGAACTTATTCCAGCCCACTAGGGGCTGGTTTATCTCTTCCCATAGCCCATGAGACCCCTTGGGGCGTGACACCCCTCCCGATGGTCCCCGGCACCCCTCCCGGCACTCCCGGTACACTACCGATGAGCCCGAAACTTTTCCGGTAATGCACGAAAACCTTCCGGTAACCAAATGAGGTCATCCTATATATCAATCTTCGTTTCCGGACCATTCCGGAAACCCTCGTGACGTCCGTGATCTCATCCGGGACTCCGAACAACATTCGGTAACCAACCATATAACTCAAATACGCATAAAACAACGTCGAACCTTAAGTGTGCAGACCCTGCGGGTTCGAGAACTATGTAGACATGACCCGAGAGACTCCTCGGTCAATATCCAATAGCGGGACCTGGATGCCCATATTGGATCCTACATATTCTACGAAGATCTTATCGTTTGAACCTCAGTGCCAAGGATTCATATAATCCCGTATGTCATTCCCTTTGTCCTTCGGTATGTTACTTGCCCGAGATTCGATCGTCAGTATCCGTATACCTATTTCAATCTCGTTTACTGGCAAGTCTCTTTACTCGTTCCGTAATACAAGATCCCGCAACTTACACGAAGTTACATTGCTTGCAAGGCTTGTGTGTGATGTTGTATTACCGAGTGGGCCCCGAGATACCTCTCCGTTCACACGGAGTGACAAATCCCAGTCTTGATCCATACTAACTCAACTAACACCTTCGGAGATACCTGTAGAGCATCTTTATAGTCACCCAGTTACGTTGCGACGTTTGATACACACAAAGCATTCCTCCGGTGTCAGTGAGTTATATGATCTCATGGTCATAGGAATAAATACTTGACACGCAGAAAACAGTAGCAACAAAATGACACGATCAACATGCTACGTCTATTAGTTTGGGTCTAGTCCATCACATGATTCTCCTAATGATGTGATCCCGTTATCAAGTGACAACACTTGCCTATGGCCAGGAAACCTTGACCATCTTTGATTAACGAGCTAGTCAACTAGAGGCTTACTAGGGACAGTGTTTTGTCTATGTATCCACACAAGTATTGTGTTTCCAATCAATACAATTATAGCATGGATAATAAACGATTATCATGAACTAAGAAATATAATAATAACTAATTTATTATTGCCTCTAGGGCACATTTCCAACAGTTTCCTCTTCGATTGTTGAAGCTATTCCTGCAACCATCAACGAAGAGGCCAGCATTGAACCTCTTTCTTGTGTGTATGAGGCTAACGAAGAGGTCAACATTAAACATGAACCATTGGTAGAGGCTAATTATGAGCACTATGATGATGGTAATGTTCTTCATGACAACAATCTTGGTGATTTGGACAAATATAATTTGCAAGAGACAATGGACCATTCCATTCCGTACTCACATGGGTATGCCTCTGAGTCTGACGATGAGGGTCCCGATGAAGAAGTTGATGAGGAAGGGTTCACGGCAAAGGAGGCTGAAGCTTTCACGAAGGTATTAAAGCGTGATCACCGGACACCATTGTTCGAGGATCTTAGCCTTGCGGATGAAGCCGTGGTTGACGGAGGCGAAGGCATATTGTTTGGAGTTAGGCCACCTTCTCATCGGGACACACATGGGAAGAATATTATTTTGCCGGGGTCAAAGTTCGAAACATTCTTTGAACTGAAGATGTGGTTGGATGAATATTCTGTTACGCATTACATGCCACACAAAGTTGTTCATTCAAACATGAAGCTGCGTTACACGGTTGCTTGTGAGGATAGAGGTTGTCCTTGGATTGTCCGTGCAAGACCATGGAAAGGAGGGCCAGGATGGAACATTGTCAGTTGTATGCCTCACATGTGTCAAGGCAAGAGGGTTGATGGTGCCCTATCGTCACAAAGCCATAGACAACTAACCTCCGAGTTCATTGCTTATAGGCTTTCCAACTCCATCTCCTCTCTTCCTACAATGAGCATAAAAAGTGTACAAGACCTTGTGAAAGCCCTCTTTCACTACGAGGTGAAATATGGTAAGGCATGGAAAGCAAAGCAAGCCGCATTCAAGATGTTGTATGGTGATTGGGAGGAAGCATACAACCGCATACCTAGGTTGTTGGGAGCTATTGCCCACACTAACCCGGGCATGGTTCATGTGGTCGAGCCGTATGGGGAGAAAACAAGGATTAAGAATGGAAATAGGGTTCGCGTATTTGGCCGTGCATTTTGGGCATTTGAGCAATGTGTGAGGGCTTTCCAGCACTGTCGTCCTGTCATCTCCATCGATGGCACGTTTTTGACCGGACAATTCAAGGGCACTTTGTTGGTTGCAATAGCAAGTGATGCCAATAACCGGTTGATGCCTTTGGCTTTTGCTTTGGTTGAGGCAGAGAACAATGTTAACTGGGAATGGTTCTTGCATATTTTGAGAACCAAAGTATTACCGTTTGAGAGGGAAATATGTGTCATATCGGATCGTCATCAAGGCATACTTAACGCGGTTGACATTGTCATTCCCGGCCATGCTCCTTTGCATCATCGATGGTGCATGAGGCATTTCTGTGCAAACTTCTACCGGGCATGTGGTAGCAAGGAGTTGGCGGATGATCTTCAGGATTGTTGTCAAGCATTTTCTGACAAACGATTTGCAAGATTGTACAATGCTTTGCTTGTAAACAAAAAACTTGATGCAGGTGGGCTTGAGTTTCTTAACAGGCACATTGAACTTCGGGCCAAGTGGGCACGAGCTTATGACGAAGATGGCCGAAGATATGGTCAAATGACCAGTAACATGGCAGAATGCTTCAACCGGGTGTTGAAGGGTGTCCGTGCGTTGCCGGTGACGGCAATAGTTCAATACACATTCGACAAGTTGAGAGCATACTTTCTAAAGTACTCACAAGAAACAGATGATCAGATTGCGGGAGAGAACAAGAAAAAGTATAAGTACCAGTTTCCACCAAAGGTTGACAAATGGATGGTATTTCAATCACGGAAGGCTGACTCCCAAACGGCTACCATGTACAACAACGAGGATTGGACATACGAAGTGAATGAGCCCGGAGGAACGACAAACGATGGCCAGCAACACGGAAACAGGGCGTTCAAGGTTTCTTTATCCTTGTGTGATTGCTCTTGTGGGAGACCAAGGTTGCGTCATCTCGCATGCTCGCATTTGTACACGGCAGCTCGCAGTAGGAATGTGGACGTCAACCATCCACTAACCGTGAGGGAGTCCGAGTTCTCGATCATGACCACGAAGCATACATGGGCTCCTAGATTTGAACCATACTTTGACCAATCACAATGGTCGGAGTATCATGGAGTACAACTATGGCCCGACCCAGAGTGGAAGGTTGTGAAACTGGGAAGACGAAAAACAAAGCGTTTTAGAGGAGACATGGATGGATGGGGCCATGGTGGTGGCAGAGAAATGGGGAACAACCAATTCCAAGAGCCTACTGAGAGATCACAATGTGGAGATTGCGGTGTAACAGGGCACAACAGAAGCAGGTGTACGGCGCGAAAGAAGAAGTCCAAAAACAATGATTCCAGGTCAAGCCAACCAAGTCCTAGCCAACCAAGTCCTAGCCAACCAAGTTCAAGCCAACAAGGGACGGGTCAAGGAAGCACGAGCCAACAAGGGACGGGTCAAGGAAGCACGAGCCAACAAGTTCCTACTCAACGTGTTCCTAGCCGACTTGGGCTTACTAGAGGACGTGCTACTAGAGGAAGTGGTGGTGGTAGAGGCAGTGGTGGGATAGGTCGTGGTGGTGCTAGAGGCAGGGGTGGGATAGGTCGTGGTGGTGCTAGAGGCAGTGGTGGGATAGGTGGTGGACTTACTAGGATTGGTATGCGTGGATACCTACAAGGACCATTTCCGTATGTCACATATTTCACTTATCTTTATCATGTTGTTTTTGATGCTCCTTTGTGTGTTATTTTAATAACTATGAGCTATGATGCCTGTTTTGTAGGTATGGCCGCTTCTCAGCCGAACAAGGCAAAAGCAGAGTGGGGGGAGGAGAAGGATGCAGCCAGTGAGGAGCAGCTGTTGATGGATAGGGCTACAAAGAAGTTGAGAGAGGAGGATGCAGCGGAAGCGCGAAAGAAGAAGGATGAGGAGGATAAGGCAAAGAGGGATGAGGAGTGGCAAATGTTCCTTGAGCATAAGCGATATGAGGCTAGGATAAAGGAGAATGACAGGAAGACGCTAGAGAAACGTAAAAAAGAATATGAAGCTAACTTTAAGAAGATGTTGGCAGAGGCCGCAGCAAAGAGAGAGCGGGAGCATCAGCGCTTCACGGAGAGGGTTAAGGAAGAGGCTTCAAAACTGCGCAAAAGGGAAGAGGAAGAGGAAGAAGAGAGGAAGAAGAAGAAGGGTAAGGGGCCTTGCTGGACCCAATAGAGCCGGATGCTTGTAATCTATGTGTTGTTGAACCTTGTTTGGTTCCGCGCTTTATGACAATGAAACTCCACTATGTATGCACTTTTGGACGTAAGTTACTTCAAGAACCATATGTATGTTTGAACTCCACCACCACTACTATGTGCTTTGTGTTGTATGTTTTAACGTATGTATCTGAACTCCTCCACCACTATTTTTGAACTCCTCCTCCATTAAGATGCAGTTCTAGGCATGACAGAGTGTGTGGCGCCTAAGACTTAGGCGCCACACATGTGTAGTGTGGCGCCTAAGGCTTAGGCGCCACACATGGACTTATACTGGGGGAGGGGGGGTGGGGAGGGGCTGCCCTGAGGCTGTATAAGCCCATGTGTGGCGCCTAAGCCTTAGGCGCCACACTACACATGTGTGGCGCCTAAGGCTTAGGCGCCACACATGGACTTATACTCGGGGAGGGGGGGTGGGGAGGGGCTGCGCTGAGGCTGTATAAGCCCATGTGTGGCGCCTAAGCCTTAGGCGCCACACTGCACATGTGTGGCGCCTAAGGCTTAGGCGCCACACATGTGAAAACCTGCTGGAACTGAATATGGACAGCAATAAAGCAATTTTTGACAGCAATAAAGATCTTTTGACAGCAATAAAGCAATATATTTCCAGCAATAAGGATCTTTTGACAGCACTAAATGGTTCTCAACAACTGCAACTAGAACTAAATGGTTCACAACTCGAAATAGTTCAAGACTACAGTAAATAGTTCAGCTCGACAAGTGCAACACCAACTACAAATCACTTAGGGCCTCGTCCCCTCTTGGATACTAGCTTCTTCCTTCTCGCAACCACAAATTGATCCGGGTCATCGGACTCATCGTCATCGTCATCCTCAACCTCATCCTCCCTGCTTCTCATCCTTGACAAACGAGAGCTCCCGGCCACCGGATTCTTCCCTTTCGCATAATCATCCGGTGAGTAGCGCTTAAATTCCTTCCTGGGCTTCAACATGTAAGCGGAGCGTTGGAAAGCCTTCAACGTCATGTCGTCCGCAGCCTAATACATATGAAGGTTGAAAGTTCAAATTTGAAGGTTCAAGGCTGAAGGTTGAAAGTGCAAACTGCATGGCTATGTCATACCTGAGGAGTGTCAACATCATCCTCGTGAGTATTTCTTTGGGTAATGTCACCATCATCCATACGAGCGCCCGAAGAAGCCGAATCGTCAAGAGTATTTCTTTCGGATGAACCGGATCTCGAAGGTGAAACATATTCAGGGTCACGGCAACCTAAAATGTTGGATAGGCGCCGTAACTTGTTGCCCTGTTCCTGTTAGATTCAAATATAAATGACATATATTAGGTAACCTATAATGTTGCATTCGTGGGCAAAATAATAATAATGACACAACACCTTTATGAATAGACGAAGTGCAGATTCTCCCTTTTTTCCTCCAGGTGTGTTATCTAGAATATCTTCGGACTCGTCAGCTTGTTTCTTGACCTCTTTGCGCTATGATCACAAGACAATGACAACAAATAAGTGCAAGTGAATAGGTCCGCTAGAATTCATAATTTACATAGGGGAGCACACTTACCACAAAGTTCAGGACAGGGGCGAAGGAAGTTTGGTACCCTTCGCGAATCAACTTGCTGTAACCGCCTTGGGCAAGTTCATCGTACTCAGTGGGTTCTTCCAATATGTCCTCCTCGTAAGCCGGCGGACAAATCTCAACACGAGTACTCTCCTGAAACCATCTTAGGTAGTTGCTGAATGCAAGAGCACAATGCTGACGGTACTGGGTTCATTGTATGCTCGAAGTTGCATGCACACTTTGCTCGAACATAAGGACGTAGCTCTTATGATGCTTCTGCCAGTCCTTGATTTTTCGCTGCCTCCTCCTATCCAACCTGCTTTGAACAAAACACATCAGTAGCTCGCTCAACACTAAGAACAAAACTAATCACTAATTATTTTTTGTTACCTGTGAAGCTGTGTGTCCGTGTCCACCCACTCCGGCGGGTGTGGCTGAAAGTAACCAAATTGACGCAGCACACGATGCGGGAGATGCCACTCAACCGCCCAATTGCATATTAGGGGACAATGCATTAGCCAAAGATGTCTTTCCTGCACGCATAGTGGATTCAGCTCGAACGTGTGTGCATCACCAAAGTTTGTCCTGACACCATATGGCTCCCATTCAACCTACAACACAAGATGAATACCACAATTCATTTCACTCACAACATAGAAGCTGGAAGTGAACTCTGAAACCATCTTACCTGCTCGGGGGTAAGCGAATCCATCTCGTTGGTGTATTGCTTGTACAATAGGTTCACTTCGCTTGCCACCTCCGATACCAAGTCCCACTTGTAAGCCCATGTAGGTTGCCGTACAGGGTTGTCGTGGTCATCCCAGGTATTCCACTTTGAGCTTTTAGGGCGTCCAACAGGTAGGCGTTCCCAGCTCCATACTGAAAGTAGGAGCATACAACCACCAACTCCACCGTCCTTTGTCGTCCTGCGACAAGCATCGTCCAACTACAAGTAACAACAAACATGCATCAGTTTAGGAGAAAAAGATAACAGAGAGTACTTAATATTAACAATTTATTACCTGCCGATACAAGTAAGCCAGTGCGGCCGAGCCCCAGCCGAACTTGTTGTCCAAAACAGTCAACGCCTTCAGCCACATCCAAGGAGCATTCTTGCCTGTGCCGTCCGCAAAGATAGTCCTAGAGATGACGTACCACATGTAGACGCGAGCATACCTCTGGATGACCTCGTCATCTGCGTCCTCAGGACAATGAGCAAAGTTGGCGGCAATCCAAGTGAAAGTGGCGCCGACAGGGACTCTATCTTTCTTCCCTCCATCTTCCACCTCCGGCTCCTGCGGCGACATACCAATAAGAGCCTCCATTTGATGCCGCCATCCCTCAGAATCAGTGCTCATACATAGTGGCTTCCCCTCGATGGGAAGAGCGGTGATCATGGAAACATCTTGAAGAGTAACCGCCATCTCTTCGGTCCGGAGGTGAAAACTATGTGTCTCCGGCCTCCAACGATCAATGAGTGCTGTGACTGCCGCAGCGTTCAGATTTGGAGTTGACCGACTCACAAGCTGCACGAATGGAAGGAGTCCCGTCATCTCGATGTACGGGGTGTACCGCTCATCGTAATGCATTACAGAGGATGCCCCATGAGACCGGATCTTCAGGGGCGCAAGCTCCTGCAAACATATAGGAGAAGAAGATATCAAGTGCTTATTACATTTTCAAAATATTACTAATCTACTAATCATTTTCTACTTACCATCTTCTTCTCCGACATGAAATAGGCCCGGTGTTCAGCGTCATAAACATCATTCAGAAGCCACACCATCCTACAAATCACAAAAAATTACTCATTTACTAATATTCAACTAGTTAAAACCTAATGCAAATCCTAACTCATATACTAACTAGTCAAATCCTAACTCATATCCTAACTAGTCAAAACCTAACTCATATCCTAACTAGTTAAAACCTAATGCAAATCCTAACTCATATACTAACTAGTCAAATCCTAACTCATATCCTAACTAGTTAAAACCTAATGCAAATCCTAACTCATATACTAACTAGTCAAATCCTAACTCATATCCTAACTAGTCAAAACCTAATACAATTCCTATACCTACCTCTACTACTAACTACTACTACTACTACTCACTATTCATATACTCAACCAAAACCAAAACCTAATGCAATTCCTATACCTACTACTACTACTAACTACTAACTACTCATATACTCAACCAAATCCTAACTAGTCAAATCCTAAGAACCTACTCAAATCAATCTACTAAAATCAATCTACTCAACCAAAACATAATAAAATTGGATAGAAGGATGGGAAAGGGAAGGGATGGGGGAGGACATTACCTTGGGGGATCAATCCAAGGAAGAAATCCTCAGATCTGAAGGAGATGGGGGAGGGGATTAGGGAGGGGATGAGAGCCAGCCGCCGCAATGGAAGTTTCTGTTTGAATGAGGGAGGGGGTGGGGAGGGGGGTGGGGAGGGGGCTGGCCCGTGGCTCTGTAAGTCAGTGTGTGGCGCCTAAGGGTCAGGCGCCACACATTACAATGTGTGACGCCTGAGGCTTAGGCGTCACACTGCCTGGGGGTGGGGCCCTCCCTGCCACGTGGTCGGGGGTGTGGCGCCTAACCTCTAGGCGTCACACAGTACAGTGTGGCGCCTAGGTGTCGGGCGCCACACAAAAGGGTCAGGCCGGTGAATTATTTCTCCCGAGGGGTCAATCCGTGAGTTCTTTCGTCCCAGGGGTCATTTTTGTCAATTTTGCCTCCCTCGGGTCTCGTTTCTAGGAATCTGAGGACTCGGCTTTCCGTATTCGCATCTTCCGCTCTGCCGGTCGGTCGGTCGGCGCGGCCCCCCATGGCAATGGCTGCCGAGGGGACAAGCACGCGGAGGATCCTCGACTACCTCAACGACGGCGAGGAGTTCGAGTTCGAGGGCCCCTCGTCGGCCGCCGCCGTGACGCCGAGAGCGTTGGCCGCCGCCAGGTCGCTACTGCCCACGTTCCGCTGGGCGCGGCTCGCCAGGCTCGGTCGGAAGGGCCGCGCCGACCAAGGCGGTGCTCGAGGAGGAGATCGTCGCCGCCGCGGAGGAGGAGGGCATGCTCAGGGACGCCTCTGCATCGTGAGGTGCGTTCGTTCGCTCGTGCCCTCCTTTCTTTTCATCGTCGGAATCGAGCTCCTGCTCCGCCGCGCTTGTATTCTGTCAGTCAATCGAATTCTGTTCGCCGTCGAACAAGTCATGAGCAATTGTTGGTTCCAGCGGCATGCACGGTGGCGGTCGACGACGAGGCAACGAGGCTGTCGGGCCTGAGCGTGGGGCTCAGTTTGGTGTTCCTACTCGCCAAGACGTCCGACGAGTTCGACAAGATGGCCAGGGTGCAGGCCGAGATGGAGGCGTTGATCAGGGATTTCAAACGCCAGCACGCCATGGCGACGGACAACACCGGCTGCGAAGACGACGTGCCGGGAGACCGCAACCCCGATTCCGCCGCGTTGAGCTGCCTCACGGATGGGAACGAGCCGCGGGCCGCGACCGGCCGGTGTGACGACCATCGTCGTTGTTATAATCATCAGGTCACCTCGTCCTCCGGCGCCGAGATGGAGGCGGCGAGCCGTAGGAGGATGGACGTGCTCAAGGAGGAGTTCCACGCCGAGCTCGAGCGCGTTCGCGCCGGCTACAGTGCGGACTCGCTGCCGTTCTCGATTGGAGAGGAGCGCGGCGAGGGCGGAGCAGAGCCGTCGGACGATGACGACGACGACATTGCCGACTGTCGGTAGGGTTTCGAGAGCGACCTCGGTGGTGGTGACGACGACGACGACGGCCACCGCGATGACGACCGTGACTAGGAGGAGGACGACGACGCTGATCGGTACGGGGTGTTGGCCCTGGAGGTGGAGAGGAGGTTGCACGAGCTGCTCCACCACAGGAACCAGGAGCGGATCGAGGAGCTGGAGGCGGCGCTGCGGCGCGCCGAGAAGCGGCTCTTTGACAAGGAGATGGAGGCGTCCCTCTGGAAGGACACCGCCAAAATGGCCTTCCGCCACGACCACGACCACGACGACTCACGCGCTTCACCTCACCTGGCTAATTAATTCTCTTCCACGTAAGGTGGAGATGCTCGTGACGATCACCGGCCCCAAGTAACTCTCTTGACTGTTCTTCTCTCTGAATTTGTCCGTGTAGATGAGGAATTTCGTGCAGTACTTTTTGTCGCCATTGATCATCGTTCCGCCGTACATTACATGATTATTACAGACGAAGCTATTAGTCATGAATGAAGGTGAATTTTGGGAGATTTAATGCACGGTGAAGAAGCAGGCAATCGGCTTCGGGATGGGTGGCCGACTGTAGGATGGGCCTTGTGTACAATATGTCTCTACTGTTAGCAACTTATAGTTGGAGCTGTTCATACCGCCAGGGTTTAGAGTCATAGCATTGTAGGTTACATGGGCATGGTTGGGAGTACGATGGAACATGGTAGGATATGCTCAGCTAGCAGCCTCACTAATGATTTTGATATCCATGTAATTCGAGTACAGTGTTGGAAGTTCATGCATATCACACGTATGCAGTTTCAGAATTAGTGCAGCAATGTGACAGCCTGCTCTTAGTAAGAAATTTTCGGTCTTTATATATATATATATATATACATTTGAAAGGATTATTTTGCAGCAATTTACATTTCGGTGGCACCTTTTTATGAAACAATGTCATTTTTTTGTTCAATGTTGTTTCGGACACTTGCATGAAGTGATCCTTTTTGTCTGTTCTTGTTTAGTTTTATACAGCCTGCTTTCAGCCGAGTGTTGTTTGCCCATTTCTAACCTGCCTTGACAAGAGTTCATATGTTGGTATTGTATACGGAGTACAAAGTTACAAACCCACATGGATAAGATTTCTGTCAAGTGGTTGCACTCTAGCGAAGTTTCCTTTTGTTTTTTTCCATGCACCTTCTTCCCTTTTGTGCCTCCCAAAATGTTTATCGGATCCATAATGTGAGTTTGGTATTCCCTTTTGTGTCGGGTAGTACTACGCGTCGGGATAATGACCTTGATTGATCTCACCAGACAATGACAATGCACCCAGTTCAAGAAAATTACAGGAAGCATTTATTTGAATGACATGGTTGTCACGCCCAAGATGCGACCCTATCCTCAATTTGGCACGAAGGCCTCGTCAGGGATAGAAGCGCATCTCGTCGTATTGTAAGAATGGATATCGTTACAAGTACATGTACTAAAAAGAAGATATATATATATATATATATATAGAATTGGCTTACACTCGCCACAAGCTACATCAGAGTCACAGCAGTACAATACATATCACCATGAATAAGAGCAAGGTCCGACTACGGACGAAAACAAACGAGAAAAGAAGAACGACGTCCATCCTTGCTATCCCAGGCCGCCGGCCTGGAACCCATCCTAGATCGATGAAGAAGAAGAAGAAGAAGCAACTCCAAATGAACATTCAACGCGCTCGCGTCAAGTAACCTTTACCTGTACCTGCAACTGGTGTTGTAGTAATCTGTGAGCCACAGGGGACTCAGCAATCTCATTTCCAAATGTATTAAGACTAGCAAAGCTTAATGAGTGAGGTATGGTTAAGTGGTGAGGTTGCAGCAGCGGCTAAGCACATATTTGGTGGCTAAACTTACGAGTACAAGAAGTAGGAGAGGGAAGATCTACGCATAACGGACGTGAACTACGGTTGATCAAATGAATGATCCTGAACACCTACCTACGTCAGACATAACCCCACCGTGTCCTCGATCGGAGAAGGAACTCACGAAAGAGACAGTCACGGTTACGCACATAGTTGGATTATTTTAATTAAATTAACTTCAAGTTATCTAGAACCAGTGTTAAACAAAGCTTCCACGTTGCCACATAACCGCGGGCACGGCTTTCTGAAAAGATTTAACCCTGCAGGGGTGCTCCAACTAGTCCATCACAAATTACCACAAGCCGCATAGAAATCCTCAATCACGAAGCTCGCGATCTCGTCGGATTCCCTAGTGGAAAACCTCAACTCTGAGATTACCCAAAGCATCACCGGAATCCCGATGCACAAGATATCTCGTCAAAGGTAAAACTAATCCAGCAAGGTCGCCCGACGTGTCGACGATCCTGATAGGAGTCGTGTACCTCGTTCTCAAGACACGACGGATGAGCGATTGTTACCACGCCAAACGCCGAGTTGCCCCGGGTAGCGTTAATAAGCGGCTCTGTTTTGGACCAACACTCATGAGGAGCACTGACCCGGGGGTTGATTAAATTATCCTCGGGGTCCGGAAAGTCCCTATGCAATTTTATTAGGTGATTAGGCAAATGTAGTACCAATGTTGGGCCTTGCCAGACCAGCTTTAATCTAAAACGAATTATCAAGGGGGTCCCCATAACAACCCCGATCGTGTTAGGAGCGCTCAATTATGGAACATAACACCGGTAGCCGAAACTAAGAGGGCAAAGGTGGAACAAAACACCAGGCTAGAAAAGGCCGAGCCTTCCACCTTTTACCAAGTATATAGGTGCATTAAATTAAATAGCATTTAAATATGGTGATATAACAAGGAACCCATGTTGTCACAAGGAAGCAACTGCACCTGCAACTAGCAACGCTAACACAGGGTTAAGCAAGCAGTAACATAGCCAATCAGTGGTTTGCTAGGTTGAACAGGTTGAAGGTTTTCATGGCATTGTTGTGAGGCTGGTATTTAACATGTGGTAGGCAACGACACATAATGATAGAAGCGGTAAAACTAGCATGGCAATGATAGTAATGGTATCTGGGAAAATGGTCATCTTGCCTGAGATCCCGCTTGGAAGAAGTATGACTCCGTGAAGGAGACGAACCGACGTAGTCGAACGGGTCCTCACAATCCGGCACGCTGCGGAACTCTATCGAGATGAAGCAAACCGGAAACACAAATCAACACACGAAATTCACCACACGATGCACAACACAAATGATGCATGAGCAGCTGGATACATGCAAGTCACGGCATGACAATTCACACAATCAAACACTACACATTAAGTGAAGTTCAATATGCAACGAGTTGCATATTGACGAACCTCCACGTTTGTTTATTTAGTTCTATCCCGATTAAATACACAGCCATATTAAATGTGGTTAAACATGGCAAGAGGTGAAGCGCAATTAAACTACATATCTAGGCATTTTAAATGAGGCCGGAAACGACATATAGCATCTCCGAAATGACCCCACGTGTTAAAATCTAATTCTGTCCAGATTTGTCCTAATCACATTTTAAGTTTGTTAAACAGCAAAACTAAGTGGTTCACGTGATTCTACTCGTCGTTCTGGTCCAGTTACATATATGGCACTTCTCCAACGGAGCTACGGACAAATAGATACGACCTAAACCGTTTTCAACACGCCGACACACAAACCGATGCAAACAACACACTAAACAGATCTAATTATGCATGAGAGTTGAAAAATATTACTCTACGCAAAATTCTAGCCAAGTTACATATATAACTCATCGCAATCTGAAGAACGGATTAGAAACTACGGGCATTTGAAAATATGTTGATTTTTCTGAAAATCCCTGGAATTGGAAAATCGCACGACGCTTTAAAAAAAAATACACGGACCGAATCTGCTACTATTGGGCCCAACAGGCATGGGCAACTTAACTAAACGATGCGCATGGCAGAACTTAGCGGAGTCGTGGCTGCGTGTGCAAAAGGAAAGAATTGACAAAAAATATGGGGTGTCTGGGATTCGAACCCGAGACCCCGTGGTTCATGGCACAGATCAGCTACCAGCTCGGGTGCACATGTGCTTGCGAATTGAACCATCAAGAGTTGAATGTAATGAACTCTAAGCCCAGCCGATGCAATGCAGACACAAATGCAAGAAAATGTCTGTACCCGGTGGGGTGCAGAGCGGGCCTGGGAAGACGGGATCCACGCGAGGCTGCTTGGGGACGAACGAATCCGGCCCTTGGGGCACCAAATCGCCCGGTGGCGGAGCTCCATGGGATGCTGTCTCCCGATCGATCCTGACAGGAAAAATGAAACAGAGAGGAGAGGGTGAGATTCAGAGGGAGGGAGAGAGGAGGAGGAAGGAAGAAGGGGTTCTCTGCAGGTCACCGACGAGTGGTGCACCAACGGAGCTGGGTGGATCTGGCTCAGGTCGAAGCTGCGGAAGCGTTGGTCACTTGCTGTAGCTGCAGCTTCAGGCGCTATGGGTCTCCCTGCAGAAAAACGAGAGGAAGGGAGAGAGATGAGAGGAAGCAAAGAGGAACAGGGGAGGAGAAGAAGAGGCGCGACGGCCTGGCCTGGTTGCTGGCTGCGAGGCTGATTGCTCCGATGGCTTCGGCGCCAGAGGAGAGGTTACGGGGCCAGCGGGCAGCTTCGGGCGAGGAGGCGACCAGGGGGTGGCACACTGATTGGACCGGGGATCCCGATGTGGGAGATGGGACAAAGGGGTGGCGGCGGCGGTTGGGACAGGCTCCTAGTTTTTAGGTTTTGGATTGATTTAGACTAGGGCCCAAATATATAGCTAGTGGGCTAGGTTTAGGATCATGTCGACCCTCCGTTTTAGAGCGGATGGTCGAGATAACTAGGTTAGGGAGTCCAGTTCACAAACCGGTGACGGTTTGCGGTAAAACGGGGTTGATCCGGATCCAACAGACACGATCGCCCGGTCCGGGTTCCGAGAGGTTTACGGACTAGGTTGCGGGCAGGTCGGTGCATTGTGTAGACAGGCTACGTGGAGATGAGAGGGAAAATGGGCAGCCCGACATCGGGGTTTAAAACTGTTGGAATTATGCCCTAGAGGCAATAATAAATGTATAGTTATTATTATAATTCCTGTATCAAGATAATAGTTTATTATCCATGCTATAATTGTATTGAATGAAGACTCATTTACATGTGTGGATACATAGACAAAACACCGTCCCTAGCATGCCTCTAGTTGGCTAGCCAGTTGATCGATGATAGTCAGTGTCTTCTGATTATGAACAAGGTGTTGTTGCTTGATAACTGGATCACGTCATTGGGAGAATCACGTGATGGACTAGACCCAAACTAATAGACGTAGCATGTTGATCGTGTCATTTTGTTGCTACTGTTTTCTGTGTGTCAAGTATTTATTCCTATGACCATGAGATCATATAACTCACTGATACCGGAGGAATGCTTTGTGTGTATCAAACGTCGCAACGTAACTGGGTGACTATAAAGATGCTCTACAGGTATCTCCGAAGGTGTTAGTTGAGTTAGTATGGATCAAGACTGGGATTTGTCACTCCGTGTGACGGAGAGGTATCTCGGGGCCCACTCGGTAATACAACATCACACACAAGCCTTGCAAGCAATGTAACTTAGTGTAAGTTGCGGGATCTTGTATTACGGAACGAGTAAAGAGACTTGCCGGTAAAGAGGTTGAAATAGGTATACGGATACTGACGATCGAATCTCGGGCAAGTAACATACCGAAGGACAAAGGGAATGACATACGGGATTATACGAATCCTTGGCACTGAGGTTCAAACGATAAGATCTTCGTAGAATATGTAGGATCCAATATGGGCATCCAGGTCCCGCTGTTGGATATTGACCGAGGAGTCTCTCGGGTCATGTCTACATAGTTCTCGAACCCGCAGGGTCTGCACACTTAAGGTTCGACGTTGTTTTATGCGTATTTGAGTTATATGGTTGGTTACCGAATGTTGTTCGGAGTCCCGGATGAGATCACGGACGTCACGAGGGTTTCCGGAATAGTCCGGAAACGAAGATTGATATATAGGATGACCTCATTTGATTGCCGGAAGGTTTTCGGAGTTACCGGGAATGTACCGGGAATGACGAATGGGTTCCGGGAGTTCACCGGAGGGGGGCAACCCACTCCGGGGAAGCCCATAGACATTTGGGGGGGTCACACCAGCCCTTAGTGGGCTGGTGGGACAGCCCACCAATCCCCTATGCGCCAAGAGAGAAAAAATCAAAGGAAAGAAAAAAAGGGAAGAAGTGGGAAGGGGGAAGGACTCCCTCCCACCAAACCAAGTAGGACTCGGTTTGGGGGGGAGAGTCCTCCCCCCTGGCTCGGCCGACCCCTTGGGGATCCCTTGGACCCCAAGGCAAGGCCCCCCTCCCTCCTCCTATATATATGGGGCTTTTAGGGCAGATTTGAGACGACTTTCTCACGGCTGCCCGACCACATACCTCCATAGTTTTTCCTCTAGATCGTGTTTCTGCGGAGCTCGGGCGGAGCCCTGCTGAGACAAGATCATCACCAACCTCCGGAGCGCCGTCACGCTGCCGGAGAACTCTTCTACCTCTCCATCTCTCTTGCTGGATCAAGAAGGCCGAGATCATCGTCGAGTTGTACGTGTGCTGAACGCGGAGGTGCCGTCCATTCGGTACTAGATCGTGGGACTGATCGCGGGATTGTTCGCGGGGCGGATCGAGGGACGTGAGGACGTTCCACTACATCAACCGCGTTCTCTAACGCTTCTGCTGTATGATCTACAAGGGTACGTAGATCACTCATCCCCTCTCGTAGATGGACATCACCATGATAGGTCTTCGTGCGCGTAGGAAAATTTTTGTTTCCCATGCGACGTTCCCCAACAGTGGCATCATGAGCTAGGTTCATGCGTAGATGTCTTCTCGAGTAGAACACAAAAGGTTTTGTGGGCGGTGATGTGCGTTTTTCTGCCCTCCTTAGTCTTTTCTTGCTTCCGCGGTATTGTTGGATTGAAGCGGCTTGGACCGACATTACTCGTACGCTTACGAGAGACTGGTTTCATCGTTACGAGTAACCCCCTTTGCTCAAAGATGACTGGCAAGTGACGGTTTCTCCAACTTTAGTTGATTCGGATTTGACCGAGGAGGTCCTTGGATGAGGTTAAATAGCAACTCATATATCTCCGTTGTGGTGTTTGCGAAAGTAAGATGCGATCCTACTAGATACCCTTGGTCACCACGTAAAACATGCAACAACAAAATTAGAGGACGTCTAACTTGTTTTTGCAGGGTATGATTGTGATGTGATATGGCCAATGATGTGATGTGATATATTGGATGTATGAGATGATCATGTTGTAATAGAAATATCGACTTGCACGTCGATGGTACGGCAACCGGCAGGAGCCATAGGGTTGTCTTTATACTAACATATGTGCTTGCAGATGCGTTTACTATTTTGCTAGGATGTAGCTTTAGTAGTAATAGCATAAGTAGCACGACAACCCCGATGGCAACACGTTGATGGATGATCATGGTGTGGCGCCGGTGACAAGAAGATCGTGCCGGTGGTTTGGTGATGGAGATCAAGAAGCACGTGATGATGGCCATATCATGTCACTTATGAATTGCATGTGATGTTAATCCTTTTATGCACCTTATTTTGCTTAGAACGACGGTAGCATTATAAGGTGATCTCTCACTAAAATTTCAAGACGAAATTGTGTTCTCCCCGACTGTGCACCGTTGCTACAGTTCGTCGTTTCGAGACACCACGTGATGATCGGGTGTGATAGACTCAACGTTCACATACAACGGGTGCAAAACAGTTGCGCACGCGGAACACTCGGGTTAAGCTTGACGAGCCTAGCATGTGCAGACATGGCCTCGGAACACATGAGACCGAAAGGTCGATCATGAATCATATAGCTGATATGATTAGCACAGGGATGCTTACCACTGAAACTACTCTCGACTCACGTGATGATCGGACTTGGGATAGTGTAAGTGGATCATGAACCACTCAAATGACTAGAGAGATGTACTTTTTGAGTGGGAGTTTAGCATATAATTTGATTAAGTTGAACTCTAATTATCTTGAACATAGTCTAAGTCCACTTTGAATGTATTTGTGTTATAGATCATGGCTCACGCAAGTGTCATCCTGAATTTTAATACGTTCCTAGAGAAAGCTAAGTTGAAAGATGATGGAAGCAACTTTGTAGACTGGGCTCGTAATCTTAAGCTAATCTTACAAGCTGGAAAGAAGGATTATGTCCTTAATGCTGCGCTAGGAGATGAACCACCCGCTACGGCTGATCAGGATGTTAAGAACGCTTGGTTAGCACGAAAGGAGGACTACTCAGTAGTTCAATGTGCAGTCTTGTATGGCTTAGAACCGGGACTTCAACGTCGCTTTGAGCATCATGGAGCATATGAGATGTTCCAGGAGTTGAAGTTTATCTTTCAGAAGAACGCCCGGATCGAGAGGTATGAGACCTCCGATAAATTCTATGCTTGCAAGATGGAGGAAAATTCGTCTGTCAGTGAACATGTGCTCAAAATGTCTGGGTACTCAGACCGTCTAGCTGAACTAGGGATTTAACTCCCGCAAGAGGCTATCACTGACAGACTTCTTCAATCACTGCCGCCAAGCTATAAGGGCTTTGTGTTGAACTATAACATGCAAGGGATGGAAAAGTCTCCCGACGAGTTATTCGCGATGCTGAAAGTCGCAGAGTCAGAACTCCTTAAAGAGCATCAAGTGTTGATGGTGAATAAGACCACTAGTTTCAAGAGAAACGGCAAAGGAAAGAAGGGTAATTTGAAGAATAGCGGCAAGCCTGTTGCCAATCCGACAAAGAAACCCAAGGCTGGACCTAAGCCTGAAATAGAGTGCTTCTATTGCAAGGGTATGGGTCATGGAAGCGCAATTGCCCCAAGTATCTGGCAGATAAGAAGGCGGGCAAAGAAAAATCAGGTATATTTGATATACATGTTATTGATGTGTACTTAACCGGCTCTCGTAGTAGTGCCTGGGTATTCGATACCGGTTCTGTTGCTCACATTTGCAACTCGAAGCAGGAACTGCGGAATAGACGAAGGCTGGCGAAAGACGAAGTGACGATGCGCGTAGGAAACGGTTCCAAGGTTGATGCAATCGCCGTCGGCACAGTGTCACTTCAACTACCATCGGGATTAGTGATGAACTTAAATCATTGTTATTTAGTGCCTGCGTTGAGCATGAACATTATATCTGGATCTTGTTTATTGCGAGACGGTTACTCTTTTAAGTCTGAGAATAATGGTTGTTCTATTTCTATGAGTAACATCTTTTATGGTCATGCACCGAATGTGAGAGGATTGTTCATATTGAATCTTGATAGAGATACACATATACATAACATTGAGACCAAAAGAGTTAGAGTAAACAATGATAGCGCCATATTTTTGTGGCACTGCCGCTTGGGTCATATTGGTGTAAAGCGCATGAAGAAACTCCATGCTGATGGACTTTTGGAGTCACTTGACTTTGATTCACTTGACACGTGCGAACCATGCCTCATGGGCAAGATGACTAAGACTCCGTTCTCCGGAACAATGGAGCGTGCAAGTGACTTGTTGGAAATCATACATACCGATGTGTGTGGTCCAATGAGCGTGGAGGCACGCGGCGGATATCGTTATTTTCTCACCTTCACTGACGATCTAAGTAGATATGGTTATGTCTACTTGATGAAGCACAAGTCTGAAACATTTGAAAAGTTCAAGCAATTTCAGAGTGAAGTGGAAAATCATCATAACAAGAAGATCAAGTTCCTACGGTCTGATCGTGGGGGTGAATATCTGAGTTTCGAGTTTGGTACTCACTTAAGACAATGTGGAATTGTTTCGCAGTTAACACCGCCTGGAACACCACAGCGTAATGGTGTGTCCGAACGTCGTAATCGTACTTTATTAGAAATGGTGCGATCTATGATGTCTCTTACTGATTTACAGTTATCGTTTTGGGGTTATGCATTAGAAACAGCTGCATTCACTTTAAATAGGGCACCATCGAAATCCGTTAAGACGACACCATACGAACTGTGGTATGGCAAAAGGCCAAAGTTGTCGTTTCTTAAAGTTTGGGGATGTGATGCTTATGTCAAAAAGCTTCAGCCTGAAAAGCTGGAACCCAAAGCGGAAAGGTGCGTCTTCATAGGTTACCCAAAAGAGACAGTTGGGTACACCTTCTATCTCAAAACCGAGGGCAAAGTGTTTGTTGCTAAAAACGGAACTTTTCTCGAGAAGGAGTCTCTCTCGAGAGAATTGAGTGGGAGGAAGATAGAACTTGACGAGGTTGTCGAACCTCTCATCCCTCTGGATGGTGGCGCAGGGCAAGGGGAAACCTCTGTCATTGCGACGCCGGTTGAGGAGGAAGTTAACGATGATGATCATGAAACTCCAGTTCAAGTTTCTGTTGAACCACGCAGGTCGACGAGATCACGCGCTGCTCCAGAGTGGTACGGTAATCCCGTCTTATCAATCATGTTGTTAGACAACAATGAACCTGCAAATTATGAAGAAGCAATGGTGGGCCCAGATTCCAACAAATGGCTAGAAGCCATGAAATCCGAGATAGGATCCATGTATGAGAACAAAGTGTGGACTTTGGAGATGCTGCCTGAGGGCCCCAAGGCTATTCAGAACAAATGGATCTTTAAGAAGAAGACGGACGCTGACGGTAATGTGACCGTTTATAAAGCTCGACTTGTGGCAAAGGTTTTTTCACAAGTTCCAGGAATTGACTACGATGAGACTTTCTCTCCCGTAGCGATGCTTAAGTCCGTCAGAATCATGTTAGCAATAGCTGCATTTTTCGATTATGAAGTCTGGCAGATGGATGTCAAAACGGCGTTCCTTAACGGTTTACTTAAGGAAGAGTTGTATATGATGCAACCCGAAGGTTTTGTCGATCCTAAAAATGCTGACAAGGTGTGCAAGCTCCAGCTATCCATTTATGGACTGGTGCAAGCATCTCGGAGTTGGAACAAACGCTTTGATGAGGTGATCAAAGCATTTGGGTTTATACAAGTGGTTGGAGAATCTTGTATTTACAAGAAAGTGAGTGGGAGCTCTGTGGCGTTTCTAATATTATATGTGGATGACATATTACTGATTGGAAACAACGTAGAGCTTTTGGAGAGCATAAAAGGTTACTTGAATAAAAGTTTCTCTATGAAGGACCTAGGAGAAGCTGCTTACATTCTAGGCATTAAGATCTATAGGGATAGATCAAAACGCCTGATAGGACTTTCACAAAGCACATACCTTGATAAAGTTTTGAAGAGGTTCAAAATGGAACAGTCCAAGAAAGGGTCCTTGCCAGTGTTACAAGGTACGAGATTGAGTAAGACTCAGTGCCCAGCAACTGATGAAGATAGAGAGCATATGTGCTCCGTCCCCTATGCTTCAGCCATAGGCTCTATCATGTATGCAATGCTGTGCACTAGACCGGATGTTAGCCTGGCCATAAGTATGGCAGGTAGGTTCCAGAGTAATCCAGGAGTGGATCACTGGACGGCGGTCAAGAATATCCTGAAGTACCTGAAAAGGACTAAGGAGATGTTTCTCGTGTATGGAGGTGACGAAGAGCTCGCCGTAAAAGGTTACGTCGATGCAAGCTTTGACACAGATCCGGACGACTCTAAGTCGCAAACCGGATACGTATTTATTCTTAATGGGGGTGCAGTAAGCTGGTGCAGTTCCAAGCAAAGCGTCGTAGCAGATTCTACATGTGAAGCGGAGTACATGGCTGCCTCGGAGGCGGCTAAGGAGGGTGTCTGGATGAAGCAGGTCATGACGGATCTTGGAGTGGTGCCAAGTGCACTGGATCCAATAACCTTGTTCTGTGACAACACTGGTGCCATTGCCTTAGCAAAGGAACCAAGGTTTCACAAGAAGACCAGACACATCAAACCACGCTTCAACCTCATCCGCGACTACGTCGAGGAGGAGGACGTAAATATATGCAAAGTGCACACGGATCTGAATGTAGCAGACCCGCTGACTAAACCTCTTCCACGACCAAAACATGATCGACACCAGAACTGTATGGGTGTTAGATTTATTACAATGTAATTCACATGGTGATGTGAGGGCTAGATTATTGACTCTAGTGCAAGTGGGAGACTGTTGGAATTATGCCCTAGAGGCAATAATAAATGTATAGTTATTATTATAATTCCTGTATCAAGATAATAGTTTATTATCCATGCTATAATTGTATTGAATGAAGACTCATTTACATGTGTGGATCACCGTCCCTAGCATGCCTCTAGTTGGCTAGCCAGTTGATCGTTGATAGTCAGTGTCTTCTGATTATGAACAAGGTGTTGTTGCTTGATAACTGGATCACGTCATTGGGAGAATCACGTGATGGACTAGACCCAAACTAATAGACGTAGCATGTTGATCGTGTCATTTTGTTGCTACTGTTTTCTGTGTGTCAAGTATTTATTCCTATGACCATGAGATCATATAACTCACTGATACCGGAGGAATGCTTTGTGTGTATCAAACGTCGCAACGTAACTGGGTGACTATAAAGATGCTCTACAGGTATCTCCGAAGGTGTTAGTTGAGTTAGTATGGATCAAGACTGGGATTTGTCACTCCGTGTGACGGAGAGGTATCTCGGGGCCCACTCGGTAATACAACATCACACACAAGCCTTGCAAGCAATGTAACTTAGTGTAAGTTGTGGGATCTTGTATTACGGAACGAGTAAAGAGACTTGCCGGTAAACGAGGTTGAAATAGGTATACGGATACTGACGATCGAATCTCGGGCAAGTAACATACCGAAGGACAAAGGGAATGACATACGGGATTATACGAATCCTTGGCACTGAGGTTCAAACGATAAGATCTTCGTAGAATATGTAGGATCCAATATGGGCATCCAGGTCCCGCTGTTGGATATTGACCGAGGAGTCTCTCGGGTCATGTCTACATAGTTCTCAAACCCGCACGGTTTGCACACTTAAGGTTCGACGTTGTTTTATGCGTATTTGAGTTATATGGTTGGTTACCGAATGTTGTTCGGAGTCCTGGATGAGATCACGGACGTCACGAGGGTTTCCGGAATAGTCCGGAAACGAAGATTGATATATAGGATGACCTCATTTGATTGCCGGAAGGTTTTCGGAGTTACCGGGAATGTACCGGGAATGACGAATGGGTTCCGGGAGTTCACCGGAGGGGGGCAACCCACTCCGGGGAAGCCCATAGACATTTGGGGGGGTCACACCAGCCCTTAGTGGGCTGGTGGGACAGCCCACCAATCCCCTATGCGCCAAGAGAGAAAAAAATCAAAGGAAAGAAAAAAAAGGGAAGAAGTGGGAAGGGGGAAGGACTCCCTCCCACCAAACCAAGTAGGACTCGGTTTGGGGGGGGAGAGTCCTCCCCCCTGGCTCGGCCGACCCCTTGGGGATCCCTTGGACCCCAAGGCAAGGCCCCCCTCCCTCCTCCTATATATATGGGGCTTTTAGGGCAGATTTGAGACGACTTTCTCACGGCTGCCCGACCACATACCTCCATAGTTTTTCCTCTAGATCGTGTTTCTGCGGAGCTCGGGCGGAGCCCTGCTGAGACAAGATCATCACGAACCTCCGGAGCGCCGTCACGCTGCCGGAGAACTCTTCTACCTCTCTGTCTCTCTTGCTGGATCAAGAAGGCCGAGATCATCGTCGAGCTGTACGTGTGCTGAACGCGGAGGTGCCGTCCGTTCGGTACTAGATCGTGGGACTGATCGCGGGATTGTTCGCGGGGCGGATCGAGGGACGTGAGGACGTTCCACTACATCAACCGCGTTCTCTAACGCTTCTGCTATACGATCTACAAGGGTACGTAGATCACTCATCCCCTCTCGTAGATGGACATCACCATGATAGGTCTTCGTGCGCGTAGGAAATTTTTTGTTTCCCATGCGACGTTCCCCAACAAAAACAACGAAAACGTCTGACGTTGGACCGGCTATAGTGTCGCTATAGCTTTAACAGTTCGGGTATCAAACGAACTCTGATCGCGACGAAATTCGACAGGCGGCCTAGCTATAACTAATTACGACCGCATGCCAAGTTTCACCTCGATCAGAGAAAGTTTTCAACACACTTTTTAAACAGGGTTTTGACGATGCCGCGGGCGCGTGCGTGTGCGGTCGGACTCAGAACGGACAACGACGAGAACCGACAACTACTAGAGAATGCAAGTTTTGAAAACTGGCGGCAACGGAGATGCCGACGCAATGCAGATGATGCGCGTGATGCGATGATGGTGCGACAAAATAAAATAGACACACGACAAAAATGAAATAGAAGGGGAATCTTCTGGACGTCGGCATCGGGCTGTCACAATGGTAGTCCAAAAGTCCAAAACTTGAAAAACATGCATCTACATATGAACCTTACCAATCCATAAAAAATAACAAATAAGAGCTAGCTTGTCATGTCATAGTGGAAATATATGGAATAAAGTTGTGTGATGACACCGAAGCTAGAGCAAGAAGTGTACCGTGATAAAATTTTAAACCAACGGAAGAAGAGATGGAGTTGTGAGCAAAAATACAACCAATGCAACGTTGTTATGTTGTCCCATGGCTTGCCAAGCCACGGACATTTAGCTAGTATAGGGTGTAAGAGCTTTATTTAGCATGGTCCATCTCATGCAAAAAGGTCTCATCCAGCATCCCGTAGAGGCGAGGTGAGGAGAGCTACGCTGAGCCGAGATCCCTCGCCCCGTCGCTCCCCGGCCGCCTCGCCCTCGCCCTCCCGTGCCCCTCCTGAGCCCCGTCATGCCTCGCCCGAGCCCCGTCGCGCCTCGCCCGAGCCCCGACGGCCTCGCCCTCTCCCTCCTCGTCGCGTCGCGCCCTTCCCTAGCCTCGGCCGCCTCGCCCTCGCCCTCCCGCGCCTCTCCTGAGCCCCGTCGCGCCTCGCCCGAGCCCCGCCGACCCTCCTCTTCCTCCTCCCGAGCCCCGTCGCGCCTCGCATGAGACCCGTCGACCCTTCTCTCCCTCCTCCCAAGCCTCGTTGCGTCTCGTCCAAGCCCCGCCGGCCCTTCTCTTCCTCCTGCCGAGCCCCGGCGGCGACATCGCCCGCGCCTCAGCGGCCTCGCGCTCTTCCTCCCCGTCGGGACTCCTCTCCCTGCGCCCCGTCGGCCCTCCTCTTCCTCCCTCGCAGTGCACCTCTTCCTCCTCCCTGTTCCTACCAAACAAAGTCTCGCCTCAGCATGTATCAACACATACATTATTATCAAACAACATCAAATGCATCTACTCAACATGTTTACACTAACCATGTCTTAGGTGGGGATAGCCATGCTAGGTAGGGAATGCAACCAAACACTACCAAAAAGCCGATGGTGTATCGGCGGCCAAAATCTAGCCTAAAAAAATCAGCAGTCGAAATCACTATTTTGACCCATTTTTTAACACAGTACAAATGGAGACGCTCATATACACGCGTATACACTCACACCTATAAACACACACGCACACCGTGTCCCTATGATCACCTTGAAGAGACTGAGCCGTCATATCATCTTGAGATTTATGAAGTCACCGTAGGCGCCTCGTCGTTGACGGGAACGTCTCCTCCCAGTGAAAGCATATAGCCTGAAATCCTGAAATAAGTCGAGGAATAATGCAAGCACCACGACTTGACCCTAGTGGGATGGGGATACCAATGTCTCTCTAACCATCCAACCATAGGTTGGTTTGCTTTTGATCCAGCTTGTTAAGTTAAGCATGAATCTACCCACATTTAAAAAACCCGAAAATGACCCTTTTCCTACCACCGGGGCCGATCACGCTCGAGTTTAACCACCTACCGTCCGAGGCACTCGCGGTAATAAAGTTGACGGCAAGCACTGTCGATAATTAGGTTGAGGGCACGCACGAACGGACGTCGGAAGGTTGCTCATGTGGATAACTAGTCCACCGTCATCTACTATTTATTTATCTATCTACCACCCCTGTAAAAGCACTAGTCTACTACCCCTATAAAGCACGAGAAGACAGATCCAACTAAGCATTTTAACCGTCTGATTAGTAATCTAATGGTCTAAAATCATCACTGATGAAGAGCGCAGTAACGAAACAACCCCGTTAGTAATCCCTACCGCTTTGTCTCTCCTCTCCACGGGACGCACGTCCTGTGTCGCTCACCGCAACTGCTCTACCAAGCACGTCCTTTGTCCCTCGTCCTCCGTCGCTCGCCGCAACCACTCTGCCCCGTCCCGTCTCTCACGCCTCTCGCCACCGCTCCACTGAGCCCTGCCTCGCCCCTGCTCCATTCTACCTCGCACGTTCTCCGCTCTATCCCGTCCCACGGACCCGTGTTCCTACATGCAACATCGTGATTTGCGGATCAATTCCACCCAACCCATGACAACAACACCATCGCCCTCCATAACGTTCGTCGCGACATATGCTCTACATCCACGAGACGATCTCAGTATGGTGTTTCTTCAAGTCATGGCATCCAGCTGTCGTCGCCATCATAGAGGTGACGTGGGCCATCCCAGTGGTGTTGGCCCACTTGGTGACCGAAACCCCGATCGTCGACATCATCCGCAGCAAGAACGACACCATCTCCAACTACCCCAAGTCCATGTACCAAATCGTGAGTTTGTTCATGCGCCGCTCTCGCTTCTATGTACCAACACCTTTGTGTGGATTCGGTGTTCGGTTCCAATAGCCAAGATTCTGTCAAATTTGTTGGTTTGATTGTGAGTTGTTGATCGTTGGGGATTGGATTGTATGGTGCAGTACTACATGGCGATAAATTGTTTTGTTGTTTGTGCAAAATTGGTTCATCATTCCTATTTTTTTCTAATTTTTGTTGCCCATGGCACTTAGCCATCTACAATGTCGGTGCCCTCAATGGCATTCGTTGGGACTTGTTGGTCTCCGTGCGCTTCACTGTCGTCCAGCCATGATGCCATCTTAGGAGTGCGTGCTACTTCTTGAGCTTGCGTTGGTTTTTCCCTTGAAGAGGAAAGGGTGATGGATCAAAGTAGAGATAAGTATTCCCCTCAGTTTGAGAACCAAGGTATCAATCCAGTAGGAGTATCAAGATGAGGCACCAAGGCACCTGCGCAAAGACAAACAAACTTGCACCCAACGTGATAAAGGGGTTGTCAATCCCTTTACGGTTACTTGCAAGGTGAGATCTCATAGTGATAATAGGTAGGTATGTTTGGTATTTTTGTATGTAGATCTGAATATATAATGTGTAAAATAGACCCGGGGGCCATAGTCTTCACTAGAGGCTTCTCTCATGATAGCAAGTATTACGGTGGGTGAACGAATTACTGTCGAGCAATTGATAGAATCGCGCAAGATCATGACTATATCTAAGGCAATGATCATACATATAGGCATCACGTCCGAGACAAGTAGACCGATACTTTCTGCATCTACTACTATTACTCCACACATCGACCGTTATCCAGCATGCATCTAGTGTATTAAGCTCATAACAAACAGAGTAACGCCTTAAGCAAGATGACATGATGTAGAGGGGTAAATCCATGCAATATGATATAACCCCCATCTTTTTACCCTTCATGGCAACAACACTATGCGTGCCTCGCTACCCTTCTGTCACTAGGTGAGGACACCGCACGGTATGAACCCAAAACCAATCACTTCTCCAATTGCAAGAATTATAGATCAAGTTGGCCAAACGAAACCCATAAATCAAAGAGAATTACAAGGATACGAAATCATGCATATAAGAAATCAGAGGAGACTCAAATAATATTCATAGATAATCTGATCATAAATCCACAATTCATCGGATCTCGACAAACACACCGCAAAAGAAAGTTACATCGGATAGATCTCCATGAAGATCATGGAGAAGTTTGTACTGAAGATCCAAGAGAGAGAAGAAGCCATCTAGCTACTAGCTATGGCCCCGAAGGTCTGTGGTGAACTACTCACGCATCATCGGAGAGGCAATGGTGTTGATGAAGAAGCCCTCCGTGTCCGAATCCTCCTCCGGCACGGCACCAGAACGGTCCCCAAATGGGATATCGCGGAAACAGAAGCTTGCGGCGATGGAAAAGTATTTTCGTGGCTCTCCCTGTTGGTTTGGGGATTTTAGGGAATTTATAGGCGAAATAGGTAGGACAAAGGAGGCATGGGGGGCCCACGAGCCTGCTAGGCATGCCCCCTGGGGCGGGCCTAGGGGGCTCGTGGCCTCCTCCGTGGCCCTCTGCCTTGGTTCTCAAGTCTTCTGGATCCCTTCTGTTATGGAAAAAATCATCCCGAACGTTTTATTCCGTTTGGACTCCGTTTAATATTATTATATGAAAAAGGTCAAAAACACGGAAAAAACAGAAACTGGCACTGCACACTGAGTTAATAGGTCAGTCCCAAAAATGATATAAAATAGCATATAAATGCATATAAAACATCCCAAGTTGATAATATAATAGCATGGAACAATCAAAAATTATAGATACGTTGGAGACGTATCAAGCATCCCCAAGCTTAACTCCTGCTCGTCCTCGATTAGGGAAGTGATAAAGACCGAATTTTTGATGTGGAATGCTACCTACCATATTTGTTCTTTGTAACTTCTTTATTGTGGCATGAATGTTCAGATCCATACGATTCAAAACAATAGTTTAATATTGACATGAAAACAATAATACTTCAAGCATACTAGCAAACTAATCATGAACTTTTGAAATAACAAGGCCAAAGAAAGTTATCCCTACAAAATCATATAGTCTGGCTATGCTCCATCATCCCCACACAACGAATTTAAATCATGCACAACCCCGATATTGGCCAAGTAATTATTTTCGCACTCTTACTTTCTCAAACTTTTTCAACTCTCACGCAATACATGAGCGTGAGCCATGGATATAGCACTATAGGTGGAATAGAGTGTGGTGGAGGTTGTGAGGCAAAAAGGAAGAGATGGTCACATCAACTCGGCGCATCAACGGGCTATGGAGATGCCCATCAATAGATATCAATGTGAATGAGTAGGGATTGCCATGCAATGGATGCACTAGAGCTATAAGGGTATGAAAGCTAAAAAATAAAAACTTGTGGGTGTGCATCCAACTTGCTTGCTCACGAAGACCTAGGGCAATTTTGAGGAAGCCCATCATTGGAACACACAAGCCAAGTTATATAATGAAAATTCCCACTAGTATATGAAAGTGACAAAACAAGAGACTCTCTATCATGAAGAACATGGTGCTATTTTGAAGCACAAGTGTGGAAAAAGATAGTAGCATTGTCCCTTCTCTCTTTTTCTCTCTTTTTTGCCTTTTTTGGTGGGCATCTTTGGCCTCTTTTTTTATTTGGGCTTCTTTGGCCTCTTTTATTATTTCCTCACATGGGACAATGCTCTAATAATGATGATCATCACACTTTTATTTACTTACAACTCGATACTTCAAACAATAATGACTCTATATGAAATGCCTCCTGCAGTGTACCGGGATGTGCAACGATCTAGCTTAGCGTATGACGTTGGAACATCTCGCTAGCTATCTTACGATCATGCAATGGCAATATGAAAGTGATGGCACATGTCATGAGACGGAACGGTGGAAGTTGCATGGCAATGTATCTCGGAATGGCTATGAAAATGACATAATAGGTAGGTATGGTGGCTGTTTTGAGGAAGGTATATGGTGGTTTTGTGCACCGGAGAAAGTTGCGCGGCACTAGAGAGGCTAGAAATGGTGGAAGGGTGAGAGTGCATCTATACCATGGACTCGCATTAGTCATGAAGAACTCATATACTTATTGCGAAAGTTTTATTAGTAATCGAAACAAAGTGCTAAAAGCATACTCCTAGGGGATGGGTTGGTAGGAGTTAACCATCGCGCGATCCCGACCGCCACACAAAGGATGACAATCAATAAATCAATTATGCTCCGACTTCATAACATAGCGGTTCACCATACGTGCATGCTACGGGAATCACTAACCTCAACACAAGTATTTCTAGATTCACAACACCCTACTATCATAACTCTAATATTACCATATCCATATCTCAAAACTAATTGTGAGGAATCAAACTTCTCTTACTAATCAAAGCACTTGAATATGAAAGTTTTTATTATATCGTCTTCGGATGCCTATCATATTTAGGACTAATTTCATAACACACGCCAATTACCAAGTTACTTAGAGAGAGTGCTCTCAAAATGATATAAGTGAAGATCGAGAGTTTTTATTTCTACAAAATATGACACCGCCGTGCTCTACAAAGATTTAAGTGAAGCACTAGAGCAAAGTTATCTAGCTCAAAAGATATAAGTGAAGCTCATGGGAGAAAAATTATCTAGCTCAAAAGATATAAGTGAAGCACATGCGAGCTAAATTGCCTAACTCAAAAGATATAAGTGAAGCTCATTGAGTATTCTAACAAATTCAAGATGAGTGCATGTCCCTCTCAAAAGGTGTGCAGCAAGGATGATTGTGATAAAACAAAAATCAAAGACTCCTATAATACACGACGCTCCAAGCAAAACACATATCATGTGGTAAATAAAAATATAGCTCCAAGTAACGTTACCGATGGATTGAAGACGGAAGAGGGGATGCCTTCCCGGGGCATCGCCAAGCTTAGGCTTTTTGGTGTCCTTCAATTTGGATTGGGATGACTTGGGCATCCCCAAGCTTAGTATCTTTCCTCTCTTTATTCCATTGTCCATAAGAACATCACCCAAAACTTGAAAACTTCACAACACAAAACTTAAACAGAAACTCGTGATATCATTAGCATAAGAAAACAAACCACTAACTTATTAGGTACTGTAGTAAACTTAATTTCCATTTAGATTGATGTTATATTACTGTATTCTCACTTCTCCATGGCTCGTACCCCCCGATACTAACCATAGTTTCATCAAAATAAGCAATCAACACAACAAAAAAACAGAATCTGTCAAAAACAGAACAGTCTGTAGCAATCTGTATATTTCGTATACCTATGCTATCCCAAAAATTCTGAAACAATTATGACAATTAGGGAAATTTTCATATCAATCAGCAGCAAAAAGAATCAACTCAAAATCTCTTTATGGATAGGAACTAAAAATAATTTCGTGAGCACAAAATTTCTGTCTTTTTTCAGCATGATTAAACAATTATCACCAAAACTAATCATAAAAGTTCTACTTGGCACAAACACTAATTAAAACATAAAAACACAACCATAACAGAATCATGATTGTGTGGTATCAACAAAACAGAAAGTAAAAAAGCAAAAATAAATTTATTCATTGGGTTGCCTCCCAACAAGCGCTATCGTTTAACGCCCTTAGCTAGGCGTAAGGCAATAGAATCAAGTATTGTCATCTTTAGTGCTCAAACCATAAGTAGCTTTCATAATGGATTCATAAGGAAATTTTATTTTCTTTCTTGGAAAGTGTTCCATGCCCTTCTTTAATGGAAACTGAAATTTAATATTCCCTTCCTTCATATCAATAACAACACCAATAGTCCTAAGGAAAGGTCTACCAAGAATAATGGGACATGTCGGATTGCAATCAATATCAAGCAGAATGAAATCTACGGGCACATAGTTCCTATTTGCAATAATAAGAACATCATTGATCCTTCCCATAGGTTTCTTAATAGTAGAATCCGCAAGATGCAAATTAAGAGAGCACTCATCAATCTCATTGAAACCTAGAGCATCACATAAAGATTTTGGAATTGTGGAAACACTAGCACCCAAATCACACAAAGCATGGCATTCATAATTTTTAATCTTAATTTTTATAGTAGGTTCCCACTCATCATGAATTTTTCTAGTAATAGATATTTCCAACTCAAGTTTCTCTTCAAGAGATTTCATCATAGCGTCAACGATATGTTTGGCAAAAGCCTTATTTTGGCTATAAGCATGTGGAGAGTTTAGCATGGATTGCGTCAAGGAAATACATTAAATCAAAGAGCAACCATGATAATTAGATTCCTTGAAATCCAAAGTAGCAATTTCATCACTATTCAAAGTTTTGATATCCTCTACTCCACTTTTAGTATTTTTAGCATCAAGATAAATAGACTCCGAATCATTGGGGCGTTTCTCAACCAAAGTGGATTCACATCCAACCCCATCATCATTAAGATTGACATTAGAAAACAAGGATTTAATAGGAGTAACACCAAGCGCTTTAAAATCTTCGTGATTCTCATCACGAGAACACACATTTTTAAGCCATTCATGTCTAGCACCAATTTGGGCGGTTCTTTCTTTACTCTCATTCATGGAAACACGCATAGCTTTCAAAGTTTCATCCATATTAATCTTGGGAGGAGCACATCTCAATTTCAAAGCATCAATATCAAGAGACATTCTATCAACAGTCCTAGCCAAGTCATCAATTTTAAGCAGTTTTTTTCCATGGAAGCATTGAAAATCTTTTGCGAATTAATAAACCCTTTAATATTACTCTCAAGATCATAGGGTATTTTATTATAATTTCCATGAGCATTATTGTAGGAATTGCCAAAATTATTAGAGGGATTACTAGGAAAAGGCCTAGGATTAAAGTTACCTCTATAAGCATTGTTGTTACCAAAATTATTCCTACCAACAAAATTAACATCCAAATTTTCATTTCTATTCTCAATAAAGGAGGATAAAGGCATATCATTTGGATCTAGAGGAGCACTTTTACTAGCAAACAACTTCATTAACTCATCCATCTTAGCACTCAAAGAGTTAATTTCTTCTATATCATGCACTTTTTTACTAGTAGGTGACCTTTCAGTGTGCCATTGAGAATAATTTGTCATGATATTATCTAGGAGTTTTGTAGCTTCTCCTAGTGTGATTTCCATAAAAGTTCCACCAGAAGCGGAATCCAAGATATTTCTAGAAGCAAAATTCAAACCAGCATAGAAAATTTGTATAATCATCCAAAGACTTAGGCCATGAGCGGGACAATTTCTAATCATCAATTTCAATCTCTCCCAAGATTGTGCAACATGTTCATGATCTAGTTGCTTAAAATTCATGATATCATTATGGAGAGAGATAATCTTAGCAGGTGGAAAATACTTGGAAATAAAGGCATCTTTACACTTGTTCTATGAATCAATACTATTTTTGGGTAAAGATGAAAACCAAGTTTTTGCTCGATCTCGTAATGAGAACGGAAATAGCTTAAATTTAATCATATCATTATCCACATCTTTCTTCTTTTGCATATCACATAACTCAATAAAGGTATTAATATGGGATGCGACATCTTCACTAGGAAGGCCGGAAAATTGCTCTTTCATAACAAGATTCAACAAGGCAGCATTAATTTCATATGAATCCGCACTAGTGGCGGGAGCAATTGGAGTACTAATAAAATCATAGTTCTTAGTATTAGAGAAGTCACACAATTTAGTGTTTTCAGACATGGTGACTTAGCAAGCAGACAAGCACACAAGCAAACAGAAAGCAAGCGAAAGAAAGGGCGAATGAAAAAGGCAAGTAAAGAAAGGCAAATATTTTTATAAATTTTGTTTTAGAAGTGGGGGAGAGGAAAACGAGAGACAAAATGGCAAATAATGTAAATGCAAGAGATGAGTTTGCGATAGGTTCTTGGTAGATATGCTTCACTTGAATACTCCCCGGCAACGGCGCCAAAAATTATTCCTGCTACTTCTTGAGCTTGCATTGGTTTTTCCCTTGAAGAGGAAAGGGTGATGCAGGAAAGTAGAGATAAGTATTTCCCTCAGTTTGAGAACCAAGGTATCAATCCAGTAGGGGTATCAAGATGAGGCACCAAGGCACCTACGCAAAGACAAACAAACTTGCACCCAACGCGATAAAGGGGTTGTCAATCCCTTTAAGATTACTTGCAAGGTGAGATCTGATAGTGATAATAGGTAAATATAAATAAATAAATAAAAGTGCAGCAAGGTATTTTTGGTATTTTTTTATGTAGATCTGAATATATAATATGTAAAATAGACCCAGGGGCCATAGTGTTCACTAGAGGCTTCTCTCATGATAGCAAGTATTACGGTGGGTGAACGAATTACCATCGAGCAATTGATAGAATCGCGCAAGATCATGACGATATCTAAGGCAATGATCACACATATAGGCATTATGTCCGAGACAAGTAGACCGATACTTTCTGCATCTACTACTATTACTCCACACATCGACCGCTATCCAGCATGCATCTAGTGTATTAAGTTCATAACAAACAGAGTAACGCCTTAAGCAAGATGACATGATGTAGAGGGATAAATTCATGCAATATGACATAAACCCAATCTTTTTACCCTTGATGGCAACAACACGATGCGTGCCTCGCTACCCCTTCTGTCACTAGGTGAGGACACCGCACGGTATGAAACCAAAACCAAGCACTTCTCCCATTTCAAGAATTATAGATCAAGTTGGCCAAACGAAACCCATAACTCGAAGAGAATTACAAGGATACAAAATCATGGATATAAGAAATCAGAGAAGACTCAAATAATATTCATAGATAATCTGATCATAAATCCACAATTCATCGGATCTCGACAAACACACCGCAAAAGAAAGTTACATTGGATAGATCTCCATGAAGATCATGGGGAAATTTGTATTGAAGATCCAAGAGAGAGAAGAAGCCATCTAGCTACTAGCTATGGACCCGAAGGTCTATGGTGAACTACTCACGCATCATCAGAGAGGCAATGGTGTTGATGAAGAAGCCCTCCGTGTCCGAATCCCCCTCCGGCAGGGCACCAGAACGGTCCCCACATGGGATCTCGCGGAAACAGAAGTTTGCGGCGGCGGAAAAGTATTTTCGTGGCTCTCCCTTGGTTTGGGGATTTTATGGAATTTATAGGCGAAAGAGGTAGGGCAAAGGAGGCACGGGGGGGGGGGGCACGAGCCTGCTAGGTGCCCCCCTGGGGCGCACCTAGGGGGCTCGTGGCCTCCTCCGTGGCCCTCTGCCTTGGTTGTCAAGTCTTCTGGATCCCTTCTGTTATGGAAAAAATCATCCCGAAGGTTTTATTCCGTTTGGACTCCGTTTAATATTCTTATCTGAAAAAGGTCAAAAACACGGAAAAAACAGAAACTGACACTGGGCACTGAGTTAATAGGTTAGTCCCAAAAATGATATAAAATAGCATATAAATGCATATAAAGCATCCCAAGTTGATAATATAGTAGCATGGAACAATCAAAAATTATAGATACGTTGAAGACATATCAGTGCGCGACTTAGGCCTCCAGTTCTTGATTCCTTCTGCTATTTCTAGCAGCACTAATGTTGAGTTTTGTCAGGTCATTTCTTTCATATATGCAATGGTTTGGGAGAAGGATGTACGAGATTAATCTCCTGATCTTTGCAACATACATCTTATATATATATATATAGTTGATGTTTTAATAAATGTTAAGAACTATGTACAAATTCCCCCTGATGCTTAATTGGTTAATTATTTCTCTAATTTTATGTTGTATTTTTATCGAGGAAATATTATTGGGTTTATGAGAAGAACATCAACTTCCGTTTGAGTTTCAGGTGGTGCCTCCATCCTTCTTTTGTGCCGCCTGCTATGAACCACCCCCTTGCTTTACCTTGGTGACTCCTTGCGTATAACCGACTACCTAGGTACCTCGCCCTATTCCTCATCTTTTGCTTCTCTTTGCCATCTAGATTAGCCCCTGGATATGGACGAATTCATGTCCTCCATTAGCCAAAAACAAATACATAACAATGATTTCATTCGATATTTTCTTGGTAAGGTTCGCACGGGCTCTATCTTATAGTAGCCATCATGAAGAAGGCACTGCACACGACAAATGAAGCATCCCCGAGTCATAGAAATCTACAAGGACTCTTTAAGACATAACGAGAACCACTATAAGAAGACCGTCAACAAACGAATCCACTAGATGTCGAACCCCAACCTCACATCATGCATTTTTGGAAGATAATCCTAGGTAACTACTTGAATTCCCACCTAAGAACTCCCGATTTTTTCTGGTTATGCAATCGAGTCCACGGATACAAGGAGTAAAATCCATCACTCAACTCCTAGCAATAACAATACCCGTCAAGTGGATCACATCCGTCAACACATAACCAGAGATCTTGGAAACTCATATACCTCAGACCCTCGTAATCACAATGATACCAAGTATGGTAGTACTTCTGGATGCTCTCCACCATCACTGGGGATGCCAGACTCCTCTCGCCACTACTAGTATTGAAGCAATTTCGAACATCCTCCATCGTGAGATACTAAGGAAACTGAACGATAGCGAGTGTGACAGGAATCCCCTGGAGCTCAACTCCTCGATAACAAGAGGCACCAAGAACAAAATCCTGGTCACAACGACATCGTAGAGGTTCGAAAATACCCGTGTGATCCTAAAAAATTGAGTAAGAAGAGGAGTAGAATTAAAATTCCTAAGTTGTAAACCTCACCAGAGCATAGAATAAGAGTGAAAAGAATCCTACTCTTCGATATATAACTAGACTCAAAGTAGTTTTTCACTAGACTCGACTCAGACAAGTTCGATCAATCAAGGGGGCTCCTAGGTCGGTACTGCTCTGATACCAACTTGTAACTCCCAAGATGTGATCATATCCTTGTTTTGGCATGAGGGCCTCGACAAGGATAGAAGCGCATCTTGTCGTTTCGCAAGAATGGATATCGTTACAAGTACATGTACAAAAGAGACGAGTACATGGAATTGGATTACACTCGCCACAAGCTACAACATGTACAACACAATACAACAATATATTCAATCATGATGTAGAATAGCAGGGTCCGACTACGAACGAAAACAAACGATAAAAGAATGCCGTCCATCATTGCTATCCCAGACTGTCGGCCTGGAACCCATCCTAGATCGATGAAGAAGAAGAAGAAGAAACTCCAAGTAGAACAATCATCGTGCTCACGTCAAAGTATTGCTTTACATGTACCTGTGATGACGAGATGATATATATACTTCTCGCACCTCCTTGGTTACCCCAAGTGGAAGGTTGAGATGTAGTCAGCAGCAAGTTTTCCCTTACATGGAGACTGTAAGGTTTATCGAACCAGGAGGGCTCCTGGATTCAACAAGTAGGTGTCTCCCACACTGGCGCTAGCAGAAGACGTGGACCTGCACACACAACAAATAACTTTGCTCCCAACGAGTACAGAGAGGTTGTCAATCTCTCCGACCTTGTAGTTTGCAAAGGATCAAAACACAAGCGGGAAAAGTGATAGTGATTGCAATGGAAAAGTAAATGAAAGCGGTAAATGATGGAGGTGTAAACAATGATGGCGATATGGACCAGAGTCACATGATGTTCACTAGTGATGTCTCTCCTCCAAAAGACGATAAACAACTATGCTTGGGTAAACAAATTACAGTTGAGCAATTGACAGAATTATGAACGCACCGCAATGCTAATTATGCTACTTGATAGTTAGAGGTTCAATATTAATGGGCAGTATGCCAAGAGAAGTAGATTGTTTATTTATCAGCATCTACTTACTAATCATCCACCTTGGGATATCTATCCAGAACATCTCTCCGGTATTAAGTTGCGAGCCCCACCCAAAGTGTAAACTCAAAGGAACGGACAACTGCATTAATGAACTATGCGTAAGGTAAACAATCCTTGCAACCGTGGTCACAAGCACCATTGTTTTCTCCCTGGTGGCAACAACACATCCCCTGGTCTCATGTTTTTGTCACTCAAGCTAGACATCGAGGGGCATGAACCCACAATCATGCATAACGCTCCCTCTTGGAGTTACAATCTACTACTCGGCCAAAGCAATAAATAGCAACAGAGAACATGCATGAATCACTAAGGAACATAATATAAAAGGATAATCAAATATATAACTCATAACAATCTGAACATAATCTCATAATCCATCGGATCCCAACAAACCGAGAATAGCAATAGCAAGAGAATTACATAGATGCCTTGATCATGTAGGGCAGCTCACAAGGACTAAGCATTGAAGCACAAGATTGGAGGGAAGACATCACATAGCTACTGGTTATGGACTCATGCTCCAAGGAGGACTACCCACGACACATCCAGGAAGCGTCCATGGCGGTGGAGAAGCTCCCGAAGGTCAATGCTCCCTCCGACATGGTGCCGGAAAGAGGTCTCCTAACGCTCCCGATCTCGGAAGCGCTGCGGCAGCGAAACGATGGAGAAATTTGCGACTCTGGATCCCGTATAGGTTTTCCCTCATCAAGGGGTAAATATAGGCGAAAGGAGGGCACCAGAGGAGGTGGGACCCACCTAGGCCGCCTCGTGGCGTGGCCTAGGGGTGGGTCGCGCCCACAGGTCGCCTGGGCAGCCCTTGGCCCCCCTCTGCCCCCCTTTCGTGCTTCGTGAAGCTTCTGGTGCGTTGGTTTTTATATATTTTTCTCGGAATTTTTTGGGCTTCAAAAAATTGGGTAAAAGCCCGTGCAAAATAGACGTCAGCAGACAGAAACTAGCACCGGGTGCACTGAGTTAGTAGGTTAGTCCAAATATGTGTAAAATGATATAAAAGTGTAGCAAAACATATAATAATGTCAACCAAAAGATCATGGAACAAGCATAAATTATAGATACGTTTGGGACATATGAACATCCCCAATCTTAATTTCTGCTCGTCCTCAAGTAGATAAATGATAACACAATAATTTCTACAGTGACATGCTAACACACATATAAGAACTTCAAAGTAAAGCAAGTGAGATATGCAATTCAAGTCAAGACAATAACAAGCAAGAGTTTATATCTAGTATGGAAATTAGCAAAGTAAGAAGTGACTCGAATATCTCCAAATGGTGTTTGCGTGCAAGAAGTGGGATATGGGTTGAGATCATAAAATATATTTTTAATTGAGAACTCAATCTACTAAAATTTCACACTTGGTCTCCTTCGGAATCTTAATTTGACTCATCCCCAGACCACTAGTCAGGCACAGTCTAAATGATCCTCTCCCTTTCGACTTCGAGCACTCATGCAATGGATGAGCGTAAGCAAGATATGTTGGCACTTAGGATGGCAAATAGAATAATGACGGGGAAGGAAGACAAAAAGGTGTGAAAGGCTCACATTAAGGAGGACAACCATAGGCGAGAGAAAGTGTGAAAGCCCGAGACCGACGTTCCAGAAGGTTCCCCCTTTATTTCCGTTTCCGTCATGTGATTAGTTTTATTTGTTGCATCGTCATTTAGTTTGCATCGTCGCATCATGCATGGCATCATGTCAACTGTGTTTTGTCGGTGTTGCTTGTTGCTCCGTGTTGTTGGGTGTTAGTGGTTTGTGAGTGTGACGTCGTTTGTTGGAGTGATGAGAATGCGTGCGTGAGAGCCACCGCTAAACCCTTTTGCACCAAGGACCTAAAACCTTTACTCCCCTCCTCTCCTCTTTTATCTGTTTTTATGGTTGCTAAGGTTTCCTGTTTTAAACCTCTATTTAAAAAAAATATTCGTCTTCTTCTTTTCAATAAAAGATCCTTTTATAAAATGTGGGGGCAACCCCTTGGGTTTTTTTTTATTTTCTCCTTTTATTTTATTTTAAAATCCTCTCATTTTCTTTTCTCTTTTAAAGGGATTTTATTTTATTCTTTAAATAAAGAGGTTTTATTTAATCCTTCAAAGGGGTTTGATTTTAATCTTTTGTAAAAAGGGTTTAATTTTGTTCTTCAAAAGATTTTAGTTTTATTTGTTAAAAGAGGCCCAACCTATTTCTTATAGTTGGGGTTTTATTTTCAAAGGAGTCAAAGGAATTTCTTTTAATTTTGTTAAATCCTTTTTATTTTTATTTCTATTTTTTTGCGTGTGATGTTTTCTGTTTTAAAAGAAAAAAAACAAAGTTTTTTAAAAAAACTCAAGAGAGAGGGGGAGCCCAGCCGGCCAGGCCGAGGCCCAGCCAGCCCCCCTCCCCAGCCCTAGTGACCGCTCCCCTCGTCCCATCTCCCCTCGCGCCGTCCTCCTCCCTGTCCTCCCCTTCTTCCTCCCCAGGCCATGGCTCGCCTCCCTCGGCCTCACCTCCCCTCCAGGCCGTCGTGCCTGAGCCGCCCTCTCCATCCTCGCCCTCGCTCGCCCTGCCTCCGCCCTTCGCCGCCTCCGGCAGCCCCGCGCCCGCCCTCGTCCCGTGCGCCGTGCGCCGCCGACTTGCCGCCGGCTTGCAGCCTCGCCATGGCGTGCCCGAGCAGCTCTCCCGCGCCGTGCGCCGTTCCCCGCCGGCTGCCCCTTCGCCACGCACCGCCTCGCCTGGCTCCTCTCGCCTCCTCTTGCCGAGCAGCTCCCGCCCCGCGCTGCTCGCCCTCGCCCTGGTCTCCTCGTCGTTCCTCGCGAGCTCGCGTGTCCGCCACCATGGCCGCCCGCCGCCTACTGCGTCCGAGCTACCAGAGAGGCCAAGGCCACCGCCAACTACCCCTAGGCCGCCGTGCTCGCCTCCCCTAGGCCGTTGTGCTCGCCGTCTCCCGCGCCTCCCATCGCCGGTGCTCATCTCCCCGCGCGCCCGCAGAAGCTTCTTCAGCGCCGTCGGCCGCCGCCATGGTAGTCCCTCCAGGCCCCGCCCTCCTCCTGCCTGCTGCCGCTGGCGATAGCTGCTGCTAGCCACTGCTTGTTGCTGTTGATGTGCATGCTGCCACCCCCAACTGTTGCCGATCCTGTAGATGCTGCCGCCTACTGTCGCTGTTGCTGCTATGTGGCCGAAGCTGCTGTTGCTAACAGTTGCTGTGGCTCGCTGCCGGTGCTTGCCGTTTTGCTGTTGCTTGCCTGCTGCGCATGCTTGTTGTGCCTGCCGCTGTAGCCAGCTGCTGCGATGCCTTGATGCTAGCTAGTAGTTGTTAGCTGCTGGCTGCATGCTGTAGTTGCTGCTTGTTTTGCTTGTTAGTCGCTTGCTTGTCTGCTGGTTGTTGCTGCGTGCTTGCTGTTGCTGTGGCCCGCTAGCCGCTGCCGATTGCTTGCGGCTGTGCCGGCCGCTTGCTGTTGTTACTTGCTGTAGTTGCTGCCGAACTTATGCTGTTGCTCTTGCTGCCGTGGCTATCGCCTGCTAGTTGCTGTGCCTGCTAGTATGCTGCTGCTGCCCTAGCTGTTGCCGTTGTTGCTGCCATGTGCTAGGCTGCGTTAGAGTTGCCGTTTGCTTGCCGTTGCCAAGCTGCTGCCGCTGTAGCTGTTGCTTTGTTGCTCTTGCCGTTTGCTGCTAGGCTAGTATCTGCTGCCGTTGCCTGATGATGTTGCCGCGTGTTGCTGCCGCTTGCGTCGCCGTGTGCACCTTCTCCGCCGCCATGGAATCGACAAGTCCGCTGTGTTCAACAACTTCCTCGACGTCGCCGAAGACCCGTGTTCGTCAACCGATGTGAAGACCATGAACCGACGCCGAAGACCCGTGAACCACGACGCTGAGTACGACTACCATCGACGAGACCCGAGTTCCTCGACGACCACGACGTCCGCTTCGACCGAACCCCTCCGATGTGCACGCCTTGAAGGTATACCGATGGGACGTGTCGTGCACCGAACGTATGTGTTGTATGAGTTGTATATGTATGCACCGTATGTTGCCCGTGCACGTTGTCCTTCTTATGTTGTGCCCGACACATGGGAACCCGATATACGGGATCACCCCATTCTTTATTTAACGTTCCCGCACACGCTTCATATACGTTGGCACGATATCTCGACGAGTAATCGGGATAGGAACGTTGCCGTGGCATCGTTTCCGACTTGCCACCATGGTTCCCTCTCACTCACCGTGGTGACACCTGCTTCTTTCTCTTCTTGCCATGATGTTGTAACTTGCATGCATGACGCATTCATGGCATATATATATCTTGTGTTGCATGTCTCTTGTAACGTAGCTCCGATCTACGTCTCGCGTGTTACCCTACTAGGATGCCACGTAGAACCGTCACTTCACCCCTTGCCATGTTAAAAACATTTAATCTTGCCGGTAAATTAACGGGAGTGAACTAATAATTAAACGTGGAGTTTCGTCGATATGCAACCCGTTGCATATCGAGTTTCACTTAATGTGTAGTGTTTGCGTGAGGTGAATTGCCATGCCATCCCTTGCATCATTGAACTGATCATGCATCATATTAGGGTGTGCATCATGTCTTGCATTTGTTGTGGTGAATATTTGTGTTGATGTTTGTTTCCGGTTTGCCCGTCTCGATATAGTTCCGCAAGCGTGTCGGATTGTGAGGACCCGTTCGACTATGTTTGTTCGTCTGCTTCACGGAGGCATTCTTCTTCCAAGCGGGATCTCAAGCAAGATGATCATTTCCCCAGATACCATTATTATCATTGCCATGCTAGTTTTACCGCTTCTATCGATTATGTCTCGTTGCCTACCACATGTTCAATATCAGCCTCTCAACAATGCCATGATAACCTTCAACCTGTTCGACCTAGCAAACCACTGATTGGCTATGATACCGCTTGCTTAACCCTGTGTTAGCGTTGCTAGTTGCAGGTGCATTGCTTCCATGTGAAAACATGGGCTCCTTGTTATATCACCATATTTAAATGCTATATAATTTAATGCACCTATACACTTGGTAAAAGGTGGAAGGCTCGGCCTTTCTAGCCTGGTGTTTTGTTCCACCTTTGCCCCCTTAGTTTCCGGCTACCGGTGTTATGTTCCATAAACGAGCGCTCCTAACACGATCGGGGTTGTTATGGGGACCCCCTTGATAATTCATTTTAGATTAAAGCTGGTCTGGCAAGGCCCAACTTTGGTACTACATTTGCCTAATCACCTAATAAAATTGCATAGGGACTTTCCGGACCCCGAGGATAATTTAATCAACCCCCGAGCCAGTGCTCCTCATGAGTGTTGGTCCAAAACTAGAGCCGTTTGCGGGGTCAACCCGGGGCAACTCGGGAGATTTCTATCAGGCCACCGTATGCTGTGCTTATCCGTCGTGTCCTGAGAACGAGATACGCGGCTCCTATCGGGATCGTCGACACGTCGGGTGGCTTTGCTGGATTAGTTTTACCTTTGACGGAATATCTTGTGCATCGGGATTCCGGTGATGCTTTGGGTAATCTCATAGTTGAGGTTTTCCACTAGGGAATCCGACGAGATCGCGAGCTTCGTGATTGAGGATTTCTATGCGGCTTGTGGTAATTTGTGATGGACTAGTTGGAGCACCCCTGCAGGGTTAAATCTTTTCAGAAAGCCGTGCCCGCGGTTATGTGGTAACGTGGAAACTTTGTTTAACACTGGTTCTAGATAACTTGAAGTTAACTTAACTAAAACATGCCAACTGTGTGCGTAACCGTGACTGTCTCTTTCGTGAGTTCTTTCTCCGATCGAGGACATGGTGGGGTTATGTCTGACGTAGGTAGGTGTTCAAGATCATTCATCTGATCATCAGTAGTTCACGTCCGTTATGCGTAGATCTTCCCCCCTCTTTTTTATTGTACTCGTAAGTTAGCCACCAAATATATGCTTAGCCGCTGCTCCAACCTCACCACTTAACCACACCTTACCCATTAAGCTTTGCTAGTCTTGATACCTTTGGAAATGAGATTGCTGAGTCCCATGTGGCTCACAGATTACTACAACACCAGTTGCAGGTACAGGTAAAGGTTACTTGACGCGAGCGCGTTGATTGTTCATTTGGAGTTGCTTCTTCTTCTTCTTCATCGATCTAGGATGGGTTCTAGGCCGGCAGCCTGGGATAGCAAGGATGGACGTCGTTCTTCTTTTCTCGTTTGTTTTCGTCCGTAGTCGGACCCTGCTCTTACTCTTGATGATTATGTAATGTACTGATGTGACTCTGATGTAGCTTGTGGCGAGTGTAAGCCAACTCTATATATATCTCTTCTTTTCAGTACATGTACTTGTAACGATATGCATTCTTGCGACACGACGAGATGCGCTTCTATCCCTGACGAGGCCCTCGTGCCAAATTGAGGATAGGGTCGCATTTTGGGCGTGACAGAAAGCCAAATGATAGATATTATGTGAGGAGTAGGGATTGCCATGTGACAGATGCACATATGAGCTAAGGTAAGCTCTCCAATGGAACTAGTGGGGGTGCATCCAACTTGTTTGCTCATGTAACATCCCAGTTGCTTTCTTTCCTATTTTGTAAACCTTTCCATTTATGGCAACATTGTTGAACCTATGTTATGGAGGTGATTGTCATTTCATGTGGTTATCATTTCATGTGCATCTCATGCATCATGCATATCATCTTGTTCTTGTGGTGGTGACTACCTTGGTGATGTGATTGCATGTGGCTTGTGTTTGTGAAGTGTGCTCTTCAAATTCTTAGTTGCACCATAGCCCAAATAACCTCCCCTCTCCTTTATATTTCGAGGCAGAATTAAGTTACTGTTTTGGGGCATTAAAAATGTTCATTTTGTGTTAAAAAATCCTTTTAAATATTTGTGGATGGCAACCCTCACTTTGTTGAAGTTATTTTCCTTTTTGTTTTATTTAAAAATAGGGCAGTTTTAATTAAACCAGTAAATTTACTTAGCTCTAAAATGCCTCCTCTATTTTTATAAATAGGAGCAACATTTTAGAGACTTATATTTATTTTTAGTTTATTCCTTTTATTTCTTTTCCCTTCCCTGGCTTTATTCCAAAACTGGTTTAAATTATTTGTAAAAGATAAACCAACATTTTGTTTTAAAGAGGGGTGAAGGAGTTGGTTGGGCTCCTGGCCCATTGCTTTCTCTCTCGCGCTAGACCCCACACTCCTTTCCTTCTTCCTCCTCACGCCGTGCCCCCGTGTGTTGCTTTCCGTCAATGAGCTGTGTGAGAGAGAGAGAGGCCGCGTGGCATGGCACGAACGTCGATGCCGTCATGCCTCGACCCTATTTAGAGCCTTCCCCTCGGCGTGCATGCTAGGGTTCCCTATCCTCCACCGCCAGCCCCTCTTCCTTCTTCTTCCCCCTCTGTAGGTAAGAGTTTCGGAGAGAAGTTTAGAGAGGGAGAGAGTTTTAGTCAGTGCATCGTCGCCTCGCTGTCGTCCCTCCCCTCGTCTTCGGTGCTTCCCCGTCGAGTCCAAGCACGCAGGGAGGATGTTGGATGCTCCCTCGTCCCGTTCTCTATGCTCGGAGGGTGGTTCCCCTCCTTTGTCGGCCCCTCCTCGCCGTCTTCGTGAGGGACGGAGCAGAGCCGTCACCATCGCCCCACCTCTTCTTCCTTCTTCTCGGTATCAAGCGCGCCTCCGAGCATCCCCAGGGTGAGCGCCATTCCCCTCTCTTCTTTCCCGCGCGAGGAATCTTCCCCTCTGCGTGTCATAGAACGCCGGATCGAGCTCCGTTCGGGCCGAAGCAGAGGCCGCATTGAGCCGCTGCTACGGGCTCCCTCCCATGGAATTAGGCACGGGAATGGACCCCCCTAGGGTTCCCGCATCCCCGCCGGTCCCTAGATGTAGCCACCGTTGCCGCATCATCACCGGAGCCGAGCTCCTCCTTCCGTGATCTGGAGGTAGAAGACGACGTGTAGTTGCCGTGTGTTGTAGCTTAGCTGGTTCAGAACCCCGTGTGGTTCAGAACCCCCCTCCTAGCCCAATGGTTCCAGCGACGCGCCCCGACCAGAGAGGTCGTGGGTTCGAATCCCTTGGCGCCCCTTTTTATTTCCAATGATTTTTGCTCCTTGTGTGATTCGGTGACAGTGTGGGATATCTGGTTTGATTCCTTTGTTCGATCATCAACGAGGTGCTAGCCCATTGGTGGGAGTAGGCTAGCTCCACCAGGGAGGTGGTGGGTTCGATCCCCCCTCTTGCACCTGTTATTTTATTTTTTCCTGTGTGCAAAACTGTGTGTATGTGTGTGTGCGTGTAGCATGTGTAGGTATAGTGTGTGTGTATGACAGTGGGTCCAAAGGACCCACATGTCATCCTGTGTGAGGGCCACTAGCAGGTGGACCCCCTCACTATTTTTTTTCCTTAGGTTGTTCTTTGTGGAGGTAGTAGGTTTTTCCCTAAGGTTGCAACTTATGTTTTCTTGCCCTGTTTAGAGCCTCATAATAGGTAGAGTGATGATCTTTTGAGCTGCTTCATAGGTAAATATGGTAGTGGGTGAACCCTTCTACAACATGGGACATATATTTTGTTCATAGGATTTTGCATGTTGCTATTGCACCTTGTCAAAGTGGTCACTTTACTGAAAATGACAGTTTTGAGAAAAACTGTGAATTTCACTAAGTGTGGGAATCTGGAGTTATTTTCTTCCCCTGTTGTATTGTTCATATTTGCTCCTTTGTTGGGAATTAGCCCAAGCAACAAACTAATGTTTGTTTGCTGATATGTTTGTATAGCTCTCTGTCAAATTTCATGCCCAGGTACCTCATGTAGATATCATTTTGGAGGCTGCCAAAATGCTTCAGAGCATAAACAGCTGGTGAAAATCTATAATTTTCACTAAGTCCCAATCTGTGATATTTTGTCCAAGTTAGAGGCTGCATATCTGTTGATGTGTGATTCCTTTGCCTTAGCTTCTTGTTAGAAGTTGTAATGCAGTTGGATGGCTTCAGTTTCATGTCTTGTTTGAAATATTTAGAGGGCTGTAGCTGCTATAGATATTGTGTTCAAAGTGTTATGTTGTTGTTAAAAATAGGTTGGTGTCAAACTGGTTTTTGAGCCTGTGTGAGCTATGGTTGATGGTTTTGTGTGCTCTCAAACACCATCCCACTTGTATTTTGGTGCTTTTTCATTTGGCAACCTGGTTACACCAGTGCGTGCCCATATAATTGTGTTTGTGGCTGATTTGAACCCGCAGACCTTCGTAACTTGTTTTGTAGTTTCCGGTTGATCCGGGACTCCGTTCACTATGTTCTTTATAAGTTTTTGCATCGTTTTCTCGTGATGCATATGTTTATGCCATGTTCATGCATGTCAAGATAACTTAATATGAGGTTCTGTCCAGAATATAAACAACTCAACTAATGCATATGAAAGTGACTAGTATAGTGATGCATGCCCTCTTCATTACACATGCATCATATTGGTTGTTGCATTAGTTTTGCTGGTGTTCATTTGCTGTTATCTTGTCTTTGGGTAGCATCGGGAACACAGAGCAAGTACGTGGATTCTGGAGAGTTCGTGCAGGAAGAACAAGAGCTGTTCCAGGCTGATGAAATCACAGGCAAGATGACCGTGAACTTGACATCGTTTCTAGCTTTGTTATGCTTAGAGTTACGTTTACTTTGTTACATGCCCGCTACCTACCACATGATACATATGCCATCAAACTTTGCCATGAAACCTCAAACACTTCCCTTCCCAACAAATATTGTTTGGCTAAGTAGGCTTGCTCAACCACTAATGGACAACATTGCTAGTTGCAGGTGCCAGTTGGCCCATGTGACAACATGTGCAATTTGATATCATCATATTGTCTGTTATTTAATTAATGCACCTATATATTTGGTAAATAACGGAAGGCCTAGCCTTTTGCCGGGTGATTTGTTCCGTTGTTGCCGCCTTAGTTTCGGCTACCGGTGTTTTATTCCATAACTGAGCGCTCCTACACGTTCGGGGTTGTTATGGGGACCCCTTGATAAATCGTGTAGTGTTAAGACTTGTCTGGCACGACCCAACTTTGGTATTAATTTGCTAATAACTTAATAATAAAAATGCATAGGGAATAGCTACCCCGAGGATTTAATCAACAACCCGGGCCAGCGCTCCTCATGAGTGTTGGCCCAAACCAGAGCCACTTGCTGTTGGGGTACGTCGCATGGGAAACAAAAATTTTCCTACGCGCACGAAGACCTATCATGGTGATGTCCATCTACGAGAGGGGATGAGCGATCTACGTACCCTTGTAGACCATACAGCAGAAGCGTTAGTGAATGCGGTTGATGTAGTGGAATGTACTCACGTCCCTCGATCCGCCCCGCAAACCGTCCCGCGATCAGTCCCACGATCTAGTGCCGAACGGACGACACCTCCGCGTTCAGCACACGTACAGCTCAACGATGATCTCGGCCTTCTTGATCCAGCAAGAGAGACGGAGAGGTAGAAGAGTTCTCCGGCAGCGTGACAGCGCTCCGGAGGTTGGTGATGATCTTGTCTCAGCAGGGCTCCGCCCGAGCTCCGCAGAAACGCGATCTAGAGGAAAAACCGTGGAGGTATGTGGTCGGGCTGCCGTGGAAAAGTCGTCTCAAATCAGCCCTAAAACCTCCGTATATATAGGTGGGAGAGGGGGGGGGCCTTGCCTTCGGGCTCAAGGAGCCCCAAGGGGGTCGGCCGAGCCAAGGGGGAAGGTCTCCCCCTCCCAAACCGAGTCCTACTTGGTTTGGAAGGTGGAGTCCTTCTTCCCTTTCCCACCTCCTCCTTTTTTTCCCTTTTTCTCTTTGATTTTTCTTCCAATGCGCATAGGGTCCTTTTGGGCTGTCCCACCAGCCCACTAAGGGCTGGTGCGCCACCCTCAAGGCCTATGGGCTTCCCTGGGGTGGGTTGCCCCCCGTTGAACTTCCGGAACCCATTCGTCATTCCCGGTACATTCCCGGTAACTCCGAAAACTTTCCGGTAACCAAATGAGGTCATCCTATATATCAATCTTCGTTTACGGACCATTCCGGAAACCCTCGTGACGTCCGTGATCTCATCCAGGACTCCAAACAACATTCGGTAACCAACCATATAACTCAAATACGCATAAAACAATGTCGAACCTTAAGTGTGCAGACCCTGTGGGTTCGAGAACTATGTAGACATGACCCGAGAGACTCCTCGGTCAATATCCAATAGCGGGACCTGGATGCCCATATTGGATCCTACATATTCTACGAATATCTTATCGTTTGAACCTCAGTGCCAAGGATTCATATAATCCCGTATGTCATTCCCTTTGTCCTTCGGTATGTTACTTGCCCGAGATTCGATCGTCAGTATCCGCATACCTATTTCAATCTCGTTTACCGGCAAGTCTCTTTACTCGTTCCGTAATACAAGATCCCGCAACTTACACTAAGTCACATTGCTTGCAAGGCTTGTGTGTGATGTTGTATTACCGAGTGGGCCCCGAGATACCTCTCCGTCACACGGAGTGACAAATCCCAGTCTTGATCCATACTAACTCAACGAACACCTTCGGAGATACCTGTAGAGCATCTTTATAGTCACCCAGTTACGTTGCGACATTTGATACACACAAAGTATTCCTCCGGTGTTAGTGAGTTATATGATCTCATGGTCATAGGAACAAATACTTGACACGCAGAAAACAGTAGCAACAAAATGACACGATCAACATGCTACGTCTATTAGTTTGGGTCTAGTACATCACGTGATTCTCCTAATGACGTGATCCAGTTATCAAGCAACAACACCTTGTTCATAATCAGAAGACACTGACTATCTTTGATCAACTGGCTAGCCAACTAGAGGCTTGCTAGGGACAGTGTTTTGTCTATGTATCCACACATGTAAATGAGTCTTCATTCAATACAATTATAGCATGGATAATAAACGATTATCTTGATACAGGAATTATAATAATAACTATATTTATTATTGCCTCTAGGGCATAATTCCAACACTTGCGGGGCCACCCGGGGCAACTCGGGGGATGTCTATCCGGCCACTGTACGTAGTGATCATCCGGCGTGTCCTAAGAACGAGATACGCGGCTTCTATCAGGATCGTCGACACGTCGGGAGGTCTTGCCAGATTTGTCTTACCTTAGCGATGTGTCTTGCGCATTGGGATTCTGGTGAAACTTTGGGTCTCCTCAAAGTTGAGGTTTTCCTCTTAGGAATCCGACGAGATCACGAGTTTCGTGCTGGAGGATTACTATGCGGCCTGTGGTAATTTGTAATGGACTAGTTGGAGCATCCCTGCAGGGTTTAATCTTTCGGAGAGCCGTGGCCGCGGTTATGTGGCAAATATGGATATTTTGTTAACATCCAGTTCTAGACAACTTAAAGTAATTCTAATAAAACTGCCAACTGAGTGCATAACCGTGACTGTCTTTTTCAGGGCTCCTTCTCTGATCGAGAACACCATGGGGTTATGTTTGACATAAGTAGGTGTTCAGGATCACTTAGAGGACAATCTAGTCTTCGATCGTCTTGCGTAGGCCACCATATGTTAACTCTGATAATCGTAAGGTAGCCACCATATATGCTTAGGTTGTTGCATACCCATACACTTAACCTTCCTCACCCATTAACTCGGATAGATTCTATACCAAGGTCATTCGATTGCTTAGTCCTTGTGGCTCACGGTTTACTACAAACACCCACAGGTACAGGTACGCCTGATGAAGGAGATCCCGATGACAACCAGTTGAAGTGGGAGTTCGATGAGGACTCTGGCAGATTGTACGTGACTTATCGAGAGGACTAGAGGCCATGGTCGTGATCGTGGGACCAGCATGCGGAATATTATAGCTTTATCTGTTTTCATCTTGTCCGTAGCTGGACCATAAGATGTTCTGAATAAGTGTGCCTGTATGACTATATGACTATGTTCTTATGAGATGGCAACTGTATGCCCTACTTGTCACTCTTTCAGTTATGTAATGTTATGATTATCTCGCTTGCGAAACGTGTAGATGCGCCCCTTTCCCTCTTGAGGCCTTGCCCCCAAATAAGTAAAGGGATGCATCTTAGTCGTTACAAGTTGGTAATCAGAGCCTTACGACCATAGGAGCCTTTGTGTGATCGAACTTGGCCGAGTCGAGTCTAGCAAAACTATTTGAGTCTTTGTTATATCGGAGAGTAGGTTTCTTTTTCTCCTCTTCTATGTTGTGGTGAGGTTCACGACTTAGGAAATCTTAATTCTACTCCTCTTCTCGCTCAATTTTTTTAGGATCACGCGGATATTTTTGGAATCTATATGATGTCGATGTGATAGAGTTCTGTCTTGGTGCCTTGATACATCTCCAACGTATCTATAATTTTCGATGGTTTCATGCTATTATCTTGTCAAACTTTGGATGTTTTGCATGCCTTTTATATATTTTTGGGACTAACATATTAACTCAGTGCCAAGTGCCAGTTCCTGTTTTTCGCATGTTTTTGACCCCTTTTCAGAGGAGATTTTTGAAACGGAGTCCAAACGGAAGAAAATCCCCGAAAAGATTTTTTCTGGAATGGAAGAATACCGGGAAGCTTGGGAGCCAAGGCAGGGGAGCCACAGGGGCCCCACATGCCCTCACCCCGCGGCCAGGGGGGAGGCCGTGCCATCCAGGCTTGTGGGCCCCTTGAGCGCCCCCTAACCTAGGGGTTGCGCCTATAAATTCCCTAAAAATCCCAAAAAAACCAGGAGATCCTCGAAATCACTTTTCCGCCGCCGCAAGCTTCTGTCTCCGCAAGATCCTACCTGGGGCACGTTCTGGTGCCCTGCCAGAGGGGGGATTCGGACACGAAGGGCTTCTTCATCAACACCATGACCTCTCCGATGATGTGTGAGTAGTTCACCATAGACCTATGGGTCCATAGCTAGTAACAAGATGGCTTCTTCTCTCTCTTGGATCTTCAATACAAAGTTCTCCATGATCTTCATGGAGATCTATCCGATGTAATCTTCTTTTGTGGTGTGTTTGTCGAGATCTGATGAATTGTGGATTTATGATCAGATTATCTATGAATCTTATTTGAGTTTCTTCTGATCTCTCTTATGCATGATTTCATATCCTTGTAATTCTCTTCGAGTTGTGGGTTTTGTATGGCCAACTAGATCTATGATTCTTGCAATGGAGAAGTGCTTGGTTTTGGGTTCATACCGTGCGGTGACCTCACCCAGTGACAGAAGGGGTAGCGAGGCACGCATCGTGTTGTTGCCATCAAGGGTAAAAAGATGGGGTTTTCATCATTGGTTTGAGATTATCCCTCTACATCATGTCATCTTGCTTAAGGCGTTACTCTGTTTGTCATGAACTCAATACACTAGATGCATGCTGGATAGCGGTCGATGTGTGGAGTAATAGTTGTAGATGCAGAAAGTATCGGTCTACTTGTCTCGGACGTGATGCCTATATGTATGATCATTGCCTTAGATATCGTCATGACTTTGCGCGGTTCTATCAATTGCTCGACAGTAATTTGTTCACCCACCGTGATATTTGCTATTATGAGAGAAGCCTCTAGTGAACACTATGCCCCCCAGGGTCTACTCCACACCATATTTTCAGCCTTACATTTTTTACTTCGTTGCACTTTCCACCTTCAGATCTCACTTTGCAAACAATCTTGAAGGGATTGACAATCCTTTTGAAGCATTAGGTGCAAGCTTGATTGTGTTTGCGTAGGTACTTTGGACTTGACGAGGCCCTCCTTCTGGATCGATACCTTGGTTCTCAAATTGAGGGAAATACTTACTGCTCCTATCCTGCATCACCCTTTCCTCTTCAAGGAAAAAACCGACGCAAACCAGAGAAGTAACAAGAAGAATTCCTAAGCGCCAAGGAAGGACTTATGTTACGACAGCAGAAGAATTTCTGGCGCCGTTTCTCGGGAGGAAGATCAAGTCAAGAACTCATTCAAGTAGGTGTCGCAAACTCATCTCTTGCATTTACTTTGTTTTCCAGTTGCCTCTCGTTTTCCTCTCCCCACTTCACCAATTTGCCTTTTTCGTTTGCCTTTTTCGTTCGCCCTTTTTCTCGCCTGCTCTTTGTTTGCTTGTGTGCCTGCTTGCTTGCTGGAGTCACCATGAACGAAAACACCAAACTTTGTGACTTCTCAAATACTAATAATAATGATTTTATTAGTACTCCGATTGCTCCCTCCACTAGTGCGGAGTCATACGAAATCAATGCCACTTTGCTGAATCTTGTTATGAAAGAGCAATTCTCTGGCCTTCCTAGTGAAGATGCCACATCCCATCTCAATACCTTCATTGAGCTTTGCGATATGCAAAAGAAAAAAGATGTGGATAATGACGTGATTAAATTGAAGCTTTTTTCCTTTCTCGTTGCGAGATCGCGCAAAAACTTGGTTTTCTTCTTTGCCCAAAAGTAGTATCAATTCTTGGGATAAGTGCAAAGATGCTTATATATCCAAGTATTTTCCGCCGGCTAAGATCATCTCTCTCCGTAATGATATCATGAATTTCAAGCAACTTGATCATGAACATGTTGCACAATCTTGGGAGAGAATGAAATTAATGATTAGAAATTGTCCCGCTCATGGCTTGGGCCTTTGGATGATTATTCAAATCTTTTACGCTGGCTTGAATTTCGCTTCTAGAAATATCTTGGACTCTGCCTCAGGTGGAACGTTCATGGAAATCACGTTAGGAGAAGCCACAAAGCTCTTAGACAACATCATGACGACCTACTCTCAGTGGCACACTGAAAGGTCACCTACTAGTAAGAAGGTACACGCTATAGAAGAAATTAACTCGTTAAGTGCTAAGATGGACGAGTTAATGAATTTGGTTGCTAGTAGAAGTGCTCCTTTGGATCCTAATGATATGCCTTTGTCTTCTTTGATTGAGAGTAGCAACGCTAACTTGGACGTTAATTTTGTTGGTAGGAATAACTTTGGCAACAACAATGCTTTTAGAGGAAACTATGTTCCTAGGCCTTTTCCTAGTAACTCCTCTAATAACTTTGGCAACTCCTACAACAATACTCATGGAAATTACAATAGATTACCCTCTGATCTAGAGAGTAATATCAAAGAGTTCATCAACTCTCAAAAGATTTTCAATGCGTCCATAGAGGAAAAACTACTCAAAATTGATGATTTGGCTAAGAGCGTTGATAGAATTTCTTGTGATGTCAATGCTTTGAAAGTTAGATGTGCTCCTCCCAAAATCAACATGGATGAAAATTTAAAATCTATGCGTGTTTCCATGATTAAGAGCCAAGAAAGAACCGCCCAAATTCGTGCTAGACATGAATGGCTTAAAAAGGCGTGTTCTCGTGATGATAATCAGGAAGATCTTAAAGTGCTTGGTGTGACTCCCATTGAATCTTTGTTTTCTTGTGTCTAACCTAATGATTATGGGGCTGGATATGAATCCACTTTGGTTGAAAAGTGCCCCAATGATTCGGAGTCCATCTATCTTGATGCTAAAAGCATTAAAAGTGGAGTAGAAGATGTTAAAACTTTGAGTAGTAATGAAATTACTACCGTGGATTTAAAGGAATTCAATTATGATAGTTTCTCTTTGATTGAATGCATTTCTTTTATGCAATCCATGCTGAACTTTCCATATGCTTATAGCCAAAACAAGGCCTTTACCGATCATATCGTCGAAGCTATGATAAAATCTCTTGAAGAGAAACTTGAATTGGAAGTCTCTATCCCTAGAAAGCTTCATGATGAGTGGGAACCTACCATCAAAATCAAAATCAAAAACTATGAGTGCAATGCTTTGGGTGATTTGGGTGCTAGTGTTTCTGCGATTCCAAAGTCTTTATGTGATGTTCTAGGTTTTAATGAGATTGAAGAGTGTTCTCTTAATTTGCATCTTGCTGATTCTACTATCAAGAAACCCATGGTAAGGATCAATGATGTTCTTATTATTGCAAATAGGAACTATGTACCCGTGGATTTCATTTCGCTTGACATTGATTGCAATCCTACATGCCCCATTATTCTTAGTAGACCTTTCATAAGGACTATCGGTGCTATCATCGATATGAAGGAAGGGAATATTAAATTTAAATTTCCTTTAAGGAAGGGCATGGAACACTTTCCTAGAAAGAAAATAAGATTGCCTTATGAATCCATGATGAGGGCCACTTATGGTTTGAGCACCAAAGACGACGATACGTGATTCTATCGCTTCTATGCCTAGCTAAGGGCGTTAAACAATAGCGCTTGTTGGGAGGGAACCCAATGAATTTATCTTTTTCTTTCTGTTTTTTTGCGTACACACTTTCATAATTCTTCTATGATTGTGTTTTTTGTGTTTCTTTTTGTGTTTGAGCCAGGCAAAGCCTTTATGACTAGTCTTGGTAATGGTTACTTGATCCTGCTGGAAAAAGACAGAAACTTTTCGCTCACGAGATGATTTCATTTTTATTCAGAAAGAGCTTTTGAGTTTATTCTTTTTGATGCTGATTGATATACTTTTTTCTTAGGCCGTAATAATGTTTCATATTTTTTGAGGTACCAGAAGTATACGAAGTATACAGATGGCTACAGACTGGTCTGTTTTTGACAGATTCTGTTTTTTGTTGAGTTGGTTGCTTGTTTTGATGAAACTATGGTTAGTATCGGGGGGGGGGGGGTACTAGCCATGGAAAAGTGAGAATGCAGTAGCCCAACACCAATATAGATGGAATTCAAGTTTTCTACATTACCAAATGAAGTGGTAGTTTGTTTTCTTGTACTAATGTTATCACAAGTTTCTGTTTAAGTTTTGTGTTGGGAAGTTTTCAAGTTTTGGGTGATGTTCTCATGGACAAAGAGATAAGGAGTGGGAAGATCTCAAGGTTGGGGATGCCCAAGGCATCCCAAGCCAAATTCAAGGACACCAAAAAGCCTAAGCTTGGGGATGCCCTGGGAAGGCATCCCCTCTTTCGTCTTCAATCCATCGGTAACATTACTTGGAGCTATATTTTTATTCACCACATGATATGTGTTTTTGCTTGGAGCGTGTTGCATCTTAGGAGTATTTTCCTTTTGTTGTGTCACAATCATCCTTGCTGCATACCTTTGAGAGACAGAGACATGCACTCATCGTGATTTTGCTAGAATGCTCATAGTGCTTCACTTATATCTTTTGAGCTAGATACTTTTGCTCTTTGTGCTTCACTTATATCTTTTAGAGCACGGCGGTGTGTGATTTTTTAGTTGTCTTATGCTATGAAAGTAGTCCCAAATGTGATAGGTACCAAAGAGGATGCAAAAACCTCCATCTTCATGTGCATTGAGTAGAAAGAGAAGTTTCGATTCCTCTCAATTAGTTTTGAGACGTGGATTCGATAATATTGAGAGTTATGTTAGTAGGGTGTTGTGAATCTAGAGATACTTGTGTTGAAGTTAGTGATTCCCGTAGCATGCACGTATGGTGAACCGCTATGTTAGGAAGTCGGAGCATGATTGATCTATTGACTGTCATCCTTTGTGTTGAGGTCGGGATCGCGCGATGGTTAACACCTACCAACCCTTCCCCTCGGAGTATGCGTTTAGCACTTTGTTTCGATTACTAATAAAAACTCTCGCAACAAGTATGTGAGTTCTTCATGACTAATGTGATCCCATGGTATAGATGCACTTTCACCTTCCACCATTTCTAGCCTCTCTAGTGCCGCACAATTCTCGTCGGTGCACAAACCCACCAAATTCCTTCCTCAAAGCAGCCACCAGATCTACCTACTATGGCATTTTCATAGCCATTCCGAGATATATTGCCATGCAACTCCCACCGTTCCGTCTCATGACTTGTGCCGTCACTCTCATATTGCCATTGCATGATCATAAGATAGCTAGCGAGATGTTTCAACGTCATACGCCATGCTAGATCGTTGCACATCCCGGTACACTGCCGGAGGCATTTCCTATGGAGTCATCATCATTGTGATCTTTGAGCTGTGAGTAAATAAAAGTGTGATGATCATCATTATTAGAACATTGTCCCATGTGAGGAAAAAAAGAGAGGCCAAAGAGCCCAAAAACAAAAACAAAAAAAGGAGAAAAAAAGAGAGGCCTAAGAGCCCAAATGAAAAAAAGAGAAAAAGAGAGAAGTGACAATGCTACTATCTTTTTCCACACTTGTGCTTCATGATAGCACCGTGTTCTTCATGATTGAGAGCTTCTTGCTTTGTGACTACCATATGCTAGTGGGAATCTTCATTATATAACTTGGCTTGTATATTCCAATGATGGGCTTCCTCAAAATTGCCCTAGGTCTTCGTGAGCAAGCAAGTTGGATGCACACCCACTAGTTCTCCTTTTTGAGCTTTCACATACTTATAGCTCTAGTGAATCTCTTGTATGGCAATCCCTACTCATTCACATTGATATCTATTAATGGGCATCTCCATAGCCTATTGATATGCCGAGTCAGTGTGATCATCTCCTCCTTTTTGTCTCACAACCACCACCACACTCTATTCCACCTATAGTGTTATATCCATGGCTCGCGCTCATGTATTGTGTGATAATTATAAAAGGTTTGAGAAAGTAAGAGTGTGAAAACAATTACTTGGCCAATACCAGGGTTGTGCATGATTTACATTAGTTGTGTGAGGATGATGGAGCATAGCCAGACTATATGTGTGACAGCCCGAGACTGACACTCCAGAAGATTCCCCCCCTTTATTCCGTTTCCGTCGTGTGGCTATTTTATTTTGTTGGTTGCATCATCATGTAGTTTGCATCATCGCATCATGCATGACATCTTGCATCGTCTGTCGCGTGTGGTGCTTCGAGTGCTCTCCGAGTCTTAGGGCGATAGGAACTCCCCTCCTCTCTTCTCTTTGATTTTTGTTTTGGGGTTGTGTAAAGTTTCCGTTTTAACCCTTTTTAAAAAAAAGCGTCTTCTTTTAAAAACCCTTTTATTAAATGTGGGGGCAACCCCTTGTGCTTTCTGTATTTTCGCCTTTTGTTTATTTTAAATCCGTAACATTTTCTTTTCCCTTTTAAAGTGCTTTAATTTTATTCTTTAAATAAAAGAGGTTTTATTTTATTCTTCAAAAGGGTTTTAATTTTTAATTATTTAAAAGGTTTTAGTTTTTATTCGTTTTAAAAAATACCAATCTATTTTAAAGTTGGGTATTGTTCTTTAAAAGGTGTCGGGACCCCGATCCTAAGTCATAGGAATCCAGCCTGTAACACATTGCATCTCTTTGCGGTCTCACGCACGGTTAACTCCATGGCTGCAGCCTTACCTTAGCCGGGACCGTTTGCGTCTTTTGACTCACGCATGCAATAGTGTCGCTAGCATTCCAATGTCAAAGAACCCGGATCGACAAGTCTAGTCACAAACCAAAGTGGCAGTACCGCACAAGGACAAGCATACATGACCCAATAAAGCAGGTGTCGGTCACCAACGAGTGTAGATGAGTCGTAGAAAGCTACAAGGACTCCATTACATCGCGTGACATTTCCCCAAAGGGGACAGACACAACAGCTAAGAAGGACACATGCCGGTCAACCAATGTGTCCGGAGCAGTAGCGAACTACCAAGGCTCGTTGGATCACAAAGGGGCATTTCCTTGTAAGGAGTGCTACTAAAGTTCACGACTAGGTAATCGAACCCCATACATATCAAGTACGACACATGTACGCATGGCATACCGATATGTATAGATACATCGATGGCATCACAACATAACCATAAACATACAAGCTTTATTTAAGAGGCTCGGAAGAGCCACACACATAATATTACACATTAAGGGTCTCACGACCCATAATAGCAGTCATTCAGTTACAAGCCAGTGGAAGAGTTTAAAACTGTCTGAGTACAGATAGGGCAACTAGAAGGCACATGGCGTGACTATACTACAGATCCAATGTAGGGCCAGATCGTAGCTGGGACACCAGCTACTCGTCGTCGTCGATGTCTACGAAGAACCCTCCATTAGGGTCATTAGCAACCTCTGCAACAATTATTAAGCAAACATGAGTACGAAGGTATTCAACAAGACTTTAGGATAACTATCTACTCATGCAAGGTATCAATAAGGTATTGTGGGGTTTCATGCGGAAAGCCAGCATTTGACTCGTGGCTAGACAACTTGCATTTTTAAATAATTTTGACAACTTGATTTCTCGCACACGAGTCCACTAACACCACAACAATACACCATCGTGGAATCATTCCGTCTCCATACGGAAATGCCGTCCACGACACTCACGCTTATCTTGACAATTTTATGAGTAGCCATTGAAGTTATCTATGAACAACATATGTCTCCAAGTAGTCCATATCCGCGGACGCTTATCTAGCATTACTATAAACACCAGAAACTACTTGCAACTCCTGGATCGAGTACTAAGCGATTAATAGGCCGAGCGGGGTCATATTTCAGGGCCCAGCATGTGGTAGTATCTAGTCTTGGATTACATACACGGAACTCAATTCCTAAGGACGGTTCCAATGAAACAACCCGCCATGTACTCCTACACAGTCTTTCACCGGTACCTTTACCAAATCAGATTCAACACACAACCTTTGCTTACCGAACGCATTCTCACAATTCTGTTCATCTCCCAGATGACAGACCATACACAACTCTAAGCATACCATGCATAGCAGGATAAGGCACATCATGGCTCAAGCAACTACCAGGTATGCTAGGTTGCAAGGTTCGGCTATTTACTGTGACAAGGATAGGTCATGCAAAGGAAGTGGGTTCAACTAACGTGGCAAAAGCAGTTGAAGCATTTGATCCTAATGCAATAAAGAAGTGCAGGAGCAAGAACATGGGATTTATCGGGATGATCAAAATGGTTGCTTGCCTTGTTGCTCAGAGGAGGGACAATATCCGTCAGACGGATATTCGGTGGAATTCGGGGGAGCGGAGCCTACCGAAGGAAATGACAACAATCAAAATCAAGCATATGCAATCAAGATGATGCATGAGCATGGCATGAAAATGCAAGGTGATAAACTATTATAATCAACATGTATTAGGTTTAAAGTTGATTTGAATTAAATTCAAATATCACCTCAAATGAGGTATTCTCGGATACCGATTTGATTGATTCGACCTGATGCTCAGATCAACTTGATGTTAACATGCATGGGATGTCATGTTAAGTTGGTGGTTTGTTATTAGAACAATGTTTGATCATGTCAAACAAAAAGAAATTTAAATACTTTCCACATTCCATTTATAAAGTATTTATAAGAATTGACTTATTCATTAATCTACATGTTCGGGTTCTGTAACTTTTTTAAACATGTTTGAAAATAGCATATTCAGATTCCTTGAATTTTTCTGATACTCTTTCATATATAAATTATTTTCATTGGAGTTACAGATTAATTTCTATGAATTTTTGAAGTTTTAAACATTTCTCGAATTATTCTTATACTGGAAAATACTTTTACTGCATCAGCATGACATCAGCAGGTCCATCTGGCTGTTGAAAGTCAAACCTGACCAGTGGGACCCACTGGTCAGTGTCTCTGGTCAATTCTAGATTAGGATTAATATTATTTAGTTAATTAAACTCACTGGACCCACATGTCAGTGTCTTATTAATTTATCTGATTTATTTTTATTATCTCTAAACTATCTAGAGGCTGGCCCCACCCGTCAGTGGCTCAGGCCAGCTGAGATCCACCGGCAGCGAGGTCGTCCTTGCCGACGGGGAGCTTCCGGCGAGCACCAGAACGTCGGGGGGCTCGGAAACGGCACACAAAGGGCCAAACGCTGCGCGGAGAGCACCAGAAGAACGACACTTCTCCCGCGGTTCCATTTCTGCACTTAGCCGGGGCTGATCTGGCCAGAGATGACGCCGGCGACGAGCTTGGCGGCGGCCAAGGTTCGGGCGTCATCGAGGTCATCGATACAGAGGGAGTTGCGCATGGGACTTAGCTCCTACGACATCTACGCGACGGCCTGAAGCTGCTGGTGCCCTCAGAAGGACGAGCTGATCACCGGAGGGTTACCGACGACGAGCTGCAGCGGCGGATCTTGTCGGGCTCCGGTGGAACTAGGCCTAGAGGAGGGGATCGATGGGGAGATCTTAGGGGAAAGACGCGCAAGCTCACGAGGAGTGCAGTGGTGGCGCTAGTTTGCTCGGGGACGGCCTGGAGAGGGAGAACGCCGGCGACGATCTTCGGTGACCCGAGGAAGAAGACGACTGCTTCTCGTTGTTCCACTGCGTCTGGGCGTCGGGCTCGTGGCTAGGGAGCTTCAGGGAGTTGCGGCGGAGCTAATGCGCGGCTCAGAAGGAAATAGGGGAGGCTAGAACGACGGCGAGCTCGAGCTCTGCTCGGGCTCCAATGGCGGCAGAGGGAAACGGGACAGAGGGGGAGAATGGGCACGGGGATGGATAGGGACGAGCTCGGGGAGGTTATCCCCGTGCTTGCCAGCGTGAAGCGGCGGCCAGGCAGGCGCACAGGTGCGTGGCCGCGCCGGAGTACGCGACGGCCACCTCCTGCTGCCCACTGGCGGGAGATGGGCCGAGCCAGGTTAGGCGACAGGTAACTTCTTTCCCATTTGTTTCTTTTTTATTTTTGTTTTAATTGCTGACATTGATCTACTATTTATTTCAACTCCCAAATAATTTTTAAAAACTATGTTAAGCACCCTAGAATATTTGTTGGAATATTTCCAACCATTCCTAAAGTTTTCAACATTTTTGAAAGTTTAAAGTTTCTGATTTCAAATTTAAAACTTGAAACCAGTAGCTTTTTGCATTTATTTAAAATGCTTAAAGTGTCAAGAAAATGGTTTTCTTCATTGCTCATTTACTTTCATGATTTATCAGAAAGTTTGAACTTTTCTTGAGGCCATTTTGGGTTCATTGATTTTGACTAGTTTGAATTTTCCCTCACTTTAAGAAGTGGTTAGGTTTTAGCATTTTCCTTCATCATTTGCTTTGTTCTTGTTGAGAAATTCCTAGATGCAATGCAAAGAAAACATGAGCACAAGCTAACTTGCTTAAGGGGTCAGGGATGTGACAAAAAGAGTAAAAGGCATTTTTTTATTTTGTTAAAACTTTTTCTTTTGTGTTTGTTCTCTGTTTTTATATAAAAAAAGGAAATTAGAGAGAGGGAGAGAGCAAACCGGCTAAGGTCAGGCCCAGGCCCAAGCCTCTTGTAGCCCTAGCTCTGCCCTCCCCCTGTCCTAGCCCAACGCGCCGTCTCCTTCCTCCCCTTTGCGTTCTCTCCTCATCCCCGTGCTCCTCTCCCGATCCCCTTCTTCACCAGCGACTTCTCCCTCTCCTGTCGATCCTTCCTCCGCTCTCCTCCCGTGGTGCCGCGCCTTCCTGCTCGCCCTAGGTCGCCGGAGCCGTGCTCACCTCCCCGCTGCCAGCGGCTCCCCACCCCCCGCGCGCGCAGCCGTGGTCGCCGCCAGCCTCGCCGCGCCGCCTCCCGCTCCTCCCGCGCGCCGCCATGCTTGCCCGCCTCGTCCGGGCCCCTCGCCGTGCCGCCTCCCGCTCCTCCCGCGCGCCGCCATGCTTGCCCGCCTCGTCCGGGCCCCTCGCCGCGCTGCGCCCTCTCGGCCTCGACTCGGTTCGCCGTCGCCTGTAGACCGACTGCCTGCCGTGCCGCGCGCGCTGGTCGCCGCCTCCAGTTCCCTGACGAGCCGACCTCCTCCTCGCTGCTCTGCCCGCCCCGCCGGCCATGGCCGCCGCCTCCAGGACCCCGACCACCTCTGCTGCCTGCTGCTGCTTTGCTTGCTGTCGCCTTGGTAGGTGCTGCTGCCGCTGTTGCGTGTAGATAGCTGCCGCTGTTGCCTGAAGCTGTTACCTGCCGATGTTGTTGCTAATAGTTGCTTTGCTGCTAGCTGCTGCTGCCGGTTGTCGTTGTTGCTGCCAGCTTGCTTGCTTGCCGTTTTGCTTGCTAGGCTAGATGCCTTGCTCGGCTGTGAGTGCTAGCTAGTGGCCCTGAAGATTGCTAGCTGCAGGTGCTTGTGGTTGTTGTCGCTGCCTGACGCTGTTGCTAATGCTTGATGCCGCTTGTTGTGAGTTGCTGCTGCTAGGTAGGTTTTTGTTTGCTAGCTTGCTTTGCTGCTTGCTTGCTGTTAGGTGTAGTTGATAGGCTAGATTGTTAGTTGCTATTTGTAGCTACTTGTAGATGCTTTGTTGCTTGCTGCCATCGTCGGCGCTCGTTGCAGTTGTGTCGCCTGCCATCGCCGCGTGCACCATGCCTGACGCGTGGAGCCGGCAAGATCGCGAGTACCACGTCGTCGATGACGACCCCCGACCATCTTCGAAACGAGTACGACTACCGGCGCCGAAGACCGTGAACCGATGTCGAGCGAACGACTATCGTCGACGAGACCGAGTACCTCAACTTCCACGACGACCACGTCGACAACTACTTCCACGACGTCCGCTACGACTCGACCCCCTCCGATTCGCACGCGTCGAAGGTATAACGATGAGACGTGGCCGAGAACCGTATGCATGTGTTGTATGAGTTGAATGTATGTATGCACCGTATGTTGCCCATTGCCCGTTGTCCCTCTTATGTTGTGCCCAACACATGGGAACCCGAGATACGGGATCACCCCATTCCTTATTTAGCGTTCCCGCACACGCTTCCTATACGTTGGCACGATATCTCGACGAGTTATCGGGATAGGAACGTTGCCGTGGCATGGTTTTCGACTTGTCGCCATGGTTCCCTTCCGCTCGCGTGGCGACACATGTTCCCTTCTCTTCTTGCCGTGGTGATGTTGTAACTTGCATGCATGAAGCATTCATGGCATACATATCGTGTGTTGCACGTCTCTTGTATCCCTAGCTACGTTCCATGCTCCGTTTGTTAACCGTCTAGGATGCCACGTAGGATCATCGCTTCACCCCTTGCCATGATAACAACAATTTAATATTGCCGTGTAAATAATCGGGAGTGAATAAAAGAATTAATCGTGGAGTTTCGTCGATATGCAACCCGTTGCATATCGAGCTGCACTTAATGTGTAGTGTTTGCGTGAGGTGAATTGCCATGCCATCACTTGCATCATTGATCTGTTCATGCATCATATTAGGTTGTGCATCATGTTGTGCATCGTGTGGTGAATATTTATGTTGATGTTTGTTTCCGATTTGCTTCGTCTCGATCGAGTTCTGCAAGCGTGTCGGAATGTGAGGACCCGTTTGACTACGTTGGTTCGCCGACTCCACGGAGTTGTTCTTCTTCCAAGCGGGATCTCAGGCAAGATGACCATTTCCCCAGATACCATTACTATCATTGCCATGCTAGTTTTTACCGCTTCTATCGTTTATGTCTCGTTGCCTACCACATGTTTAATATCAGCCTCTCAACAATGCCATGATTACCTTCAACCTGTTTGACCTAGCAAACCACTGATTGGCTATGTTACTGCTTGCTTAACCTTGTTGTTAGCGTTGCTAGTTGCAGGTGCAGTTGCTTCCATGTGAAAACATGGGCTCCTTGTTATATCACCATATTTAAATGCTATTTAATTTAATGCACCTATATACTTGGTAATAGGTGGAATGCTCGGCCCTTTTCTTGTCTGGTGTTTTGTTCCACCTTTGCCCCCTTAGTTTCGGCTATTGGTGTTATGTTCCATAAACGAGCGCTCCTAACACGATCGGGGTTGTTATGGGGACCCCCTTGATAATTCGTTTTAGATTAAAGCTGGTCTGGCAAGGCCCAACTTTGGTACTACATTTGCCTAATAACTAATGAACTGCATAGGGAGTAATTAACCCGAGGATAATTTAATCAACCCCCGGGCTAGTGCTCCTCATGAGTGTTGGCCCCACCTGAGCGATGTCCGGCGCCCCTCTGGTCACCCGGAGGTTTAGCGATCCCGACGTCTAGCTCATCCGTCGTGTCCTGAGAATGAGGTACGCGACTCCTATCGGGATCATCACACGTCGGGCGGCCTTGCTGGATTAGTTTTACCTTTGATGAAATATCTTGTGCATCGGGATTCCAATGATGCTTTGGGTAATCTCATAGTTGAGGTTTTCCACTAGGAAGTCCGACGAGATCGCGAGCTTCGTGATTGAGGATTTCTATGCGGCTTGTGGTAATTTGTGATGGACTAGTTGGAGCACCCCTGCAGGGTTAAATCTTTTCGGAAAACCATGCCCGCGGTTATGTGGCAACGTGGAAACTTTGTTTAACACTGGTTCTAGATAACTTGAAGTTAACTTAATTAAAATATGCCAACTGTGTGCGTAACCGTGACTGTCTCTTTCGTGAGTTCCTTCTCCGATCTAGGACACGGTGGGGTTATGTCTGACGTAGGTAGGTGTTCAGGATCATTCATTTGATCATCAGTAGTTCATGTCCGTTATGTGTAGATCTTCCCCCCTCTTATTTCTTGTACTCGTAAGTTAGCTACCAAATATATGCTTAGCCGCTGCTGCAACCTCAACACTTAACCATACCTCACCCATTAAGCTTTACTAGTCTTGATACCTTTGGAAATGAGATTGCTGAGTCCCCTGTGGCTCACAGATTACTACAACACCAGTTGCAGGTACATGTAAAGGTCACTCGACGCGAGCGCGTTGATTGTTCATTTGGAGTTGCTTCTTCTTCTTCTTCTTCTTCTTCTTCTTCATCGATCTAGGATGGGTTCAGGCCGGCAGCCTGGGATAGCAAGGATGGACATCGTTCTTTTTTTCTCCTTTGTTTTCGTCCGTAGTTGGACCCTGCTCTTACTCTTGATGAATATGTAATGTACTGATGTGACTCTGATGTAGCTTGTGGCGAGTGTAAGCCAACTCTATTTATATATCTCTTCTTTTTAGTACATGTACTTGTAACGATATCCATTCTTGCGACACGGCGAGATGCGCTTCTATCGCTGACGAGGCCTTCGTGCCAAATTGAGGATAGGGTCGCATCTTGGGCGTGACAAGTTGGTATCAGAGCAGTACCGACCTAGGAGCCCCTTTGATTGATCGAACTTGGCCAAGTCGAGTCTAGTGAAAAACTGCTTTGAGTCTAGTTATATATCAGAGAGTAAGATTCTTTTTTCTCCTCTTTTATGCTCTGGTGAGCAATCTTGACGTAATAATTTATTCTACTCCTCTTCTCACTCAATTTTTTTTAGGATCACGCGGATATTCTTGGGATCTATATGATGCCGATGTGACGGAGTTCTGTCTTGGTACCTCCTATCTGCTTTGAGTTTCAGGGGAGTTGAGCTCCAGGGGTTTCTTGAGCACATCGTTATCATTCAGATTTCTTAGTATCTCAGAACGAAGGATGTTCGTAATTGCTTCAATACTAGTAGTGGCGAGATAACCCCGATGTCCCCAGTACTGGTGCAGATTGTTCGGGAGTACTGCCATACTTTGTATCGTTGTGATCACGAGGGTCTGTTGTACATGAAGGTCCGAGATTCTGGTTGTGTGTTGACGGATGTGATACAAGTGACGGGTTAGTATAGGAGTTGTGTGATATTACTCCTTGTATCCGTGTACCAGGTTGCATGACCAGAAATTTCGGGAATTCTTAGGTAGGAATTCAAGTAGTTACTTATAGGACGATCTTCCAACAAATTCGTGTTGCTTCGATGTCAAGTGGTGATTTCAGATCTTTCCTAACTGGTGTTCTCATATTTTTTATGAGAGTACTAATTCTGATGCTCAAATCAGATTGTCATGTCAATTCCTTTTCAACTTGAGTCATCGTATAAATTATTTTTAACCGATGTGTTTCTCTCCAAGTGAATTCAATCCTCTCCAATTTTTGCAGGATCATTCTCTCAATTCTTTCCAGAGTTTGTCTCATCTGTCTCAAGTTGTCTTTGTTTTTCCCCGCCCTCCCACCCTTTTTCTCAGTGATTCAATTTTCATCCAAGAGTTTTCTCTTCTTTGTGCTTCCGCTGTGTGTTCTTTTCTCTCTTACCCGGTGATTCATTGTGAAGATTCTCAGGAGCTTCATGTTCATCCTTATTCAGTCTTGTTATTTTTCGGTGAATTCAATTTATTTGTCCGTGTCATCTTATCCATTCATCCTTGTAATTCTTTCCTATTTTGGGAATTCTTATGAGCCTATCTTGTTTTTATTCCTCTCTTTTCGATCCGGTGCGTTGAAGCTATCTTAGAAGTTTTTTGTTTCCAATCTTTTCAATTATTTCTAGGTGCTAACCTCATCTAGTTCTCTTCATACCGGTGCATTATCTCTCTTCTAAGAAATCATTTCAACGGTGGTTTCTTTGAGTGGGCCCATAACCCACAGGTTTTTCCCACGATCTTATATGTCTCTTCTAATTTTCTGGAGATCTCTAAATTTTTTCAACTATGACGTAAGTATGAATTTCATCAGTCATATTCCTTCTTCAAGATCTATTTGAATTAATTCTCATATTTGGCTCAACCTTGCATTCTTCTTTATTCCGGAGTGTCTCTTAATTCTTGGTGGTGTTCTCCTCCTCATTCTCAGCTTGCTATTCGAAGGAGTGTTTCTCTCAACTCTTGTTCCATTCTTATGAAGACTATCACCTCAGCTTCGTGTATCCTCTCATTTGTTCCAATCATGAGTGATTCATTTCTGGCTATTCGGTGCATTTCTGAGTTGTTTTTATTCTCGATCCTCCGAAGGCCATCATTTCAGAAGATTCTTCGTTCTCATCTTTTAGCTTTCATACTCAATTCTTCTCCATTATTGTCTCTTCGTCGTCTCTCGTTTATCTGGTGCCTTGTTCAAGTTTTCTCTCAGGTGGCTTATGATCTCTTCATTCTCTTGTATCTCCATTAATTCTTGGTATTCCCATTCAACTGTGAATTCTTACCGGTGCCTCCTTCAATTTGGGCTCAAGTGGTGCTTATCTCTATGCCTCTTCAAGATTCATTTCTAGAAGATTAAGTCGTATGCTAATTCCGTGCTTGTCATCAATTAAACTTGATGAAGGATAAGCATAACATAATTCTTATTCTTGTTCTTCCTTCTTCCAAGAGAGTTCAATTCTTCTTCCGGAGTGGCTCATGATATCGATTGTTTTCTCAGGTGCTTATCTTTCTTTTCTAGAGTTTCAAGTTTTATCAAGTATCTCTTTGTGAGGCTTCATCTACATCTTGGCTAGGTCATAATCTTACTCTTTTCTACCTTTATATCGTTGCATCATTCATTTGTATACGGAGGCTCGTCATGGTGATTCTTCAAGGGTGTGATTTTTCTCAAAGCGTTCTTCAAGATTCTTGTTGGAGAACCTCAACTATCCTTTCTCTTGCATTTATATGTGCAATTGTTCTTTCTTTATCCTTTGAGGTGGTATTATAGCATTCTTGTTAGTGTAGGAGCCTCAAAGAGTTTTTTCTTTCAAGAATGAGATAATTAAATCACCAATCCTTTGATCATGAGATTATTCTTAACTCATGGTTTCTTCATTGAGCTATCTTGGTTTCGATTTCACCTAAAGCTTTTCCTATGGATTGTGCTATCATGGTGCTTGTCATTAATCCTAGTTCTCAATGCACCCTCTTGGCATAAGAAATTGTTCATATCTTGTTTCTCCCAATCTATCCTTGTTTCTTTTAGTCGTTGGTTGTCACCTCATATTTGTTGAGATGATTTTCATAAGCCCACTACTATCTTGTTCTTTTCGTTGTTGGTTTCCCAACTACTATGTCAATTCTCTGTCTGGAGGCTCTTCTACTCTATTGTGATGATAGTTGTCATTCTTTTCTTCATTCTCTTCTTCCGTATGAGCTAGTTCATATTCTCTTGTTCCGGAGGCATTGTGATGTTGCTCTTTTGGGTCTATTATCTTGTTCTGTCAAGATCATGGTGTTCCCTTGTTCTATTTAGTTGTTTGATATGAACATTGTCTAATTCTCTCTTCTTATCGAATTTTTTGTCCCATTTTCCTATCGAAGTGCTGCCGAAATTTTCCGTGAATTCTCGCTTTTTTATCATATCATTCCTCGTCTCCTTGCAACCTTCAAAGATCGTTGGTTTCACTCATTTGTCTAAGAAGCGACTAAGTTTTTACCTCTTGTTCTTTCTCATCCTCTCCCCCTTTCATTCTTGGATCTCGGGGCGAGATCCTCTTGTAGTGTAGGAGAGTTGTGACAGCCCGAGACCGACACTCCAGAAGATTCCCCCCTTTATTCCGTTTCTGTCGTGTGGCTATTTTATTTTGTTGGTTGCATCATCATGTAGTTTGCATCATCGCATCACGCATGGCATCTTGCATCGTTTGTCGCGTGTGGTGCTTTGAGTGCTCTCCGAGTCTTAGGGCGATAGGAACTCCCCTCCTCTCTTCTCTTTGATTTTTGTTTTGGGGTTGTGTAAAGTTTCCGTTTTAACCTTTTTTTTAAAAAGCGTCTTCTTTTAAAAACCCTTTTATTAAATGTGGGGCAACCCCTTGGGCTTTCTTTATTTTTGCCTTTTGTTTATTTTAAATCCGTAACATTTTCTTTTCTCTTTTAAAGCGCTTTAATTTTATTCTTTAAATAAAAGAGGTTTTATTTTATTCTTCAAAAGGGTTTTAATTTTTAATTCTTTAAAAGGTTTTAGTTTTTATTCGTTTTAAAAAATGCCAATCTATTTTAAAGTTGGGTATAGTTCTTTAAAAGGAGTAAAAGGCATTTTTTTATTTTGTTAAAACTTTTTCTTTTGTGTTTGTTCTTTGTTTTTATAAAAAAAAGGAAATTAGAGACAAGGAGAGAGCAAACCGGCTAAGGCCAGGCCCAGGCCCAAGCCTCCCGTAGCCCTAGCGCTGCTCGCCCCCCTGTCCTAGACCAGCGCGTCGTCTCCTTCCTCCCCTGTGCGTTCTCTCCTCGTCCCCGTGCTCCTCTCCCGATCCCCTTCTTCCCCAGCGACTTTTCCCTCTCCTGCCGATCCTTCCTCCGCTCTCCTCCCATGGTGCCGTGCCTTCCTCTCGCCCTAGGAAGCCAGAGCCATGCTCGCCTCCCCGCCGCCAGCGGCTCCCCCCACGCGCGAGCAGCCGTGGTCCCCGCCAGCCTCGCCGCGCCGCCTCCCGCGCCTCCTGCGCCTCCCGCGCGCCGCCATGCTTGCCCGCCTCGTCCGGGCCCCTCGCCGCGCTGCGCCCTCTCGGCCTCGACTCGGTTCGCCGCCTCCTGTAGACCGACTTCCTGCCGTGCCACCCGTGCCGGTCGCCGCCTCCAGTTCCCCGACGAGCCGACCTCCTCCTCGCTGCCGTGCCCGCGCCGCCGGCCGTGGACGCCGCCTCCAGGACCCCGGCCACCTCTGCTGCCTGCTGCTGGTTTGCTTGCTGTCGCCTTGGTAGGTGCTGCTGCCGCTGTTGCATGTCGATAGTTGCTGCTGTTGCCTGAAGCTGTTACCTGCCGATGCTATTGCTAATAGTTACTTTGCTGCTAGCTGCTGCTGCCGGTTGTAGTTGTTGCTGCCAGCTTGCTTGCTTGCCGTTTTGCTTGCTAGGCTAGATGCGTTGCTCGGCTGTGAGTGCTAGCTAGTGGCGCTGTAGATTGCTAGCTACAGCTGCTTGTGGTTGTTGCCGCTGCCTGACGCCGTTGCTAATGCTGTTGCTGTTGCTTGATGCCGGTTGCTGTGAGTTGCATCTGCTAGGTAGGTTTTTGTGTGCTAGCTTGCTTTGATGCTTGCTTGCTGTTAGGTGTAGTTGATAGGCTAGATTGTTAGTTGCTATTTGTAGCTGCTTGTAGATGCTTTGTTGCTTGCAGCCATCGTCGGTGCTCGTTGTAGTTGTGTCGCCTGCCGTCGCCGCGTGCACCATCCCTGACGCGTGGAGCCGGCAAGATCGCGAGTACCACGTCGTCGACGACGACCCCCGACCATCTTCGAAACGAGTACGACGACCGGTGTCGAAGACCGTGAACCGACGCCGAGCGAACGACTACCGTCGACGAGACCGAGTACCTCGACATCCACGACGACCACGTCGACAACTACTTCCATGACGTCCGCTACGACCCGATCCCCTCCGATTCGCACGCGTCGAAGGTATAACGATGAGACGTGGCCGAGAACCGTATGCATGTGTTGTATGAGTTGAATGTATGTATGCACCGTATGTTGCTCGTTGCACGTTGTCCCTCTTATGTTGTGCCCGACACATGGGAACCCGAGATACAGGATCACCCCATTCCCTATTTAGCGTTCCCGCACACGCTTCTTATACGTTGGCACGATATCTCGACGAGTTATCAGGATAGGAACGTTGCCGTGGCATCGTTTCCGACTTGTCGCCATGGTTCCCTTCCGCTCGCATGGCGAGACATGTTCCCTTCTCTTCTTGCCGTGGTGATGTTGTAACTTGCATGCATGAAGCATTCATCGCATATATATTGTGTGTTGCATGTCTCTTGTATCCGTAGCTACGTTCCATGCTCCATTTGTTAACCGTCTAGGATGCCATGTAGGATCATCGCTTCACCCCTTGCCAGGATACCAACAATTTAATATTGCCGTGTAAATAATCAGGAGTGAATAAAATAATTAATCGTGGAGTTTCGTCGATATGCAACCCGTTGCATATCGAGCTTCACTTAATGTGTAGTGTTTGCGTGAGGTGAATTTCCATGCCATCACTTGCATCATTGATCTGTTCATGCATCATATTAGGTTGTGCATCATGTTGTGCATCGTGTGGTGAATATTTGTGTTGATGTTTGTTTCCGATTTGCTTCGTCTCGATAGAGTTCCGCAAGCGTGTCGGAATGTGAGGACCCGTGTGACTACGTTGGTTCGCCGACTCCACAGAATTGTTCTTCTTCCAAGCGGGATCTCAGGCAAGATGACCATTTCCCCAGATACCATTACTATCATTGCCATGCTAGTTTTTACCGCTTCTATCGTTTATGTCTCGTTGCCTACCACATGTTTAATATCAGCCTCTCAACAATGCCATGATTACCTTCAACCTGTTTGACCTAGCAAACCACTGATTGGCTATGTTACTGCTTGCTTAACCTTGTTGTTAGCGTTGCTAGTTGCAGGTGCAGTTGCTTCCATGTGAAAACATGGGTTCCTTGTTATATCACCATATTTAAATGCTATTTAATTTAATGCACCTATATACTTGGTAAAAGGTGGAAGGCTCGACCCTTTTCTAGCCTGGTGTTTTGTTCCACCTTTGCCCCCTTAGTTTCGGCTACCGGTGTTATGTTCCATAAACAAGCGCTCCTAACATGATCGAGGTTGTTATGGGGACCCCCTTGATAATTCGTTTTAGATTAAAGCTGGTCTGGCAAGGCCCAACTTTGGTACTACATTTGCCTAATAACTAATGAACTGCATAGGGAGTAATTAACCCGAGGATAATTTAATCAACCCCCGGGACAGTGCTCCTCATGAGTGTTGGCCCCACCTGAGTGATGTCCGGCGCCCCTCTGGTCACCCGGAGGTTTAGTGATCCCGACGTCAAGCTCATCCGTCGTGTCCTGAGAACGAGGTACGCGACTCCTATCGGGATCGTCGACACGTTGGGCGGCCTTGCTGGATTAGTTTTACCTTTGACGAAATATCTTGTGCATCGGGATTCCGGTGATGCTTTGGGTAATCTTAAAGTTGAGGTTTTCCACTAGGGAATCCGACGATATCGCGAGCTTCGTGATTGAGGATTTCTATGCGGCTTGTGGTAATTTGTGATGGACTAGTTGGAGCACCCCTGTAGGGTTAAATCTTTTCGGAAAGCCGTGCCCGCGGTTATGTGGCAACGTGGAAACTTTGTTTAACACTGGTTCTAGATAACTTGAAGTTTACTTAATTAAAATATGCTAACTGTGTGCGTAACCGTGACTGTCTCTTTCGTGAGTTCCTTCTCCGATCGAGGACACGGTGGGGTTATGTCTAACGTAGGTAGGTGTTCAGGATCATTCATTTGATCATCAGTAGTTCATGTCCGTTAACGTAGATCTTCCCCCCTCTTATTTCTTGTACTCGTAAGTTAGCCACCAAATATATGCTTAGCCGCTGCCGCAACCTCACCACTTAACCATACCTTACCCATTAAGCTTTACTAGTCTTGATACCTTTGGAAATGAGATTGCTGAGTCCCTTGTGGCTCACAGATTACTACAACACGAGTTGCAGGTACAGGTAAAGGTCACTCGACGCGAGCGCGTTGATTGTTCATTTGGAGTTGCTTCTTCTTCTTCTTCTTCATCGATCTAGGATGGGTTCCAGGCCGACAGCCTGGGATAGCAAGGATGGACGTCGTTCTTTTTTTCTCGTTTGTTTTCGTCCGTAGTCAGACCCTGCTCTTACTCTTGATGAATATGTAATGTACTGATGTGACTCTGAGTTAGCTTACGGCGAGTGTAAGCCAACTCTATTTATATATCTCTTCTTTTCAGTACATGTACTTGTAATGATATCCGTTCTTGCGACACGACGAGATGCGCTTCTATCCCTGACGAGGCCTTCGTGCCAAATTGAGGATAGGGTCGCATCTTGGGCGTGACAATATGATTTTGTAGGGATAACTTTCTTTGGCCTTGTTATTTTGAAAGTTCATGATTACTTTGCTAGTTTGCTTGAAGTATTACTGTTTTCATGTCAACAACAAACTATTGTTTTGAATCTTACGGATCTGAACATTCAAGTCACGTGAAAGAAGTTGCGAAGGACAACTATGCTAGGTAGCATTGCACATCAAAACTTCATTCTTTATCACTTCCCTACTCGAGGACGAGCAGGAGTTAAGCTTGGGGATGCTTGATACGTCTCCAACGTATCTATAATTTTTGATGGTTTCATGCTATTATCTTGTCAACTTTGGATGTTTTGCATGCCTTTTATATATTTTTGGGGACTAACTTATTAACTCAGTGCCAAGTGCTACTTCCTGTTTTTTCCATGTTTTTGACCCCTTTCAGAGGAGATTTTTGAAACGGAGTCCAAACGGAAGAAAATCCCCGAAAATATTTTTTTCTGGAACGGAAGAAGATCGGGAAGCTTGGGAGCCAAGGCAGGGGAGCCACAGGGACCCCAGAAGCCCCCACCCCGCGGCTAGGGGGCAGGCCGCGCCATCGAGGGTTGTGGGCCCCCTGAGCGCCCCCTGACCTAGGGGTTGCGCCTATAAATTCCCTAAAAATCCCAAAAAAACCAGGAGATCATCAAAATCACTTTTCCGCTGCCACAAGATTCAGTCTCCGCAAGATCCCATCTGAGGCATGTTCTGGTGCCCTGTCGGAGGGGGGATTCGGACACGGAGGGCTTCTTCATCAACACCATGACCTCTCCGATGATGCGTGAGTAGTTCACCATAGACCTATGGGTCCATAGCTAGTAACTATATGGCTTCTTCTCTCTCTTGGATCTTCAATACAAAGTTCTCCATGATCTTCATGGAGATCTATCCGATGTAATCTTCTTTTGCGGTGTGTTGCTGAGATCCAATGAATTGTGGATTTATGATCAGATTATCTATGAATCTTATTTGAGTTTCTTCTGATCTCTCTTATGCATGATTTCATATCCTTGTAATTCTATTCGAGTTGTGCGTTTTGTTTGGCCAACTAGATCTATGATTCTTGCAATGGGAGAAGTTCTTGGTTTTGGGTTCATACCGTGCGGTGACCTCACCCAGTGACAGAAGGGGTAGCGAGGCACGCATCGTGTTGTTGCCATCAAGGGTAAAAAGATGGGGTTTTCATCATTGGTTTGAGATTATCCCTCTACATCATGTCATCTTGCTTAAGGCATTACTCTGTTCGTCATGAACTCAATACACTAGATGCATGCTGGATAGCGGTCGATGTGTTGAGTAATAGTTGTAGATGCAGAAAGTACCGGTCTACTTGTCTCGGACGTGATGCCTATATGTATGATCATTTCCTTAGATATCGTCATGACTTTGCACGGTTCTATCAATTGCTCGATAGTAATTTGTTCACCCACCGTGATATTTGCTATTATGAGAGAAGCCTCTAGTGAACACTATGGCCCCCAGGGTCTACTCCACACCATATTTTCAGCCTTACACTTTTTACTTCGTTGCACTTTCCGCCTTTAGATCTCACTTTGCAAACAATCTTGAAGGGATCGACAACCCCTTTGAAGCATTGGGTGCAAGCTTGTTTGTGTTTGCGCGTGTACTTTGGACTTGACAAAGCCCTCCTTCTGGATCGATACCTTGGTTCTCAAACCGAGGGAAATACTTACTACTCCTATGCTGCATCACCCTTTCCTCTTCAAGGGAAAAACCGACGCAAACCAGAGAAGTAACAAGAAGAATTCCTAAGCGCCAAGGAAGGACTTTTGTTGCCGCAGCATGCCTCTTGTCTGACTTGATTTCTTCCGAAGAGTTGAGCTCCAGGGTATTCTTGAGCACATCGCTATCATTCAGATTTCTTAGTATCTCAGGACGGAGGATGTTCGTAATTGCTTCAATACTAACAGTGACGAGAGGAATCCGGCTTCCCCAGTACTGGTGCAGAGAGTTCTGGATGTATCGCCACACTTAGTATCGTTGTGATTATGAGGGTCTGTGATAGATGAAGTTCCGAGATTCTGGTTATGTGTTGACAGATGTGATACACTGGACGGGTTAGTATAGGAGTTGAGTGATATATTACTCCTTGTATCCATGGACCAGATTGCATGACCAGATATTTCGGGAGTTCATAGGTGGGATATGAGGTAGTGACTTATAGGATAATCTTCCTACAGATGCATGTTGTGAGGTTGGTATTCGACATTCAGTGGGTCCGTTTGTCCACGGTCGTCTTACAACGGTTCTCGTTGTGTCTTATGAGTCCTTGTAGCTTGCTACGACTCGGGGACGCTTCGTATGCCGTGTGGACTGCCTTGCATAGGATGGCTACTGTAAGTTCGAGCCCGTGCGATCATATCCATGAAGATATCGGATGGAATCTCGGTCATACGTTTGTTCCGAGCAATCCTAGCTCATACTTGGTTTGCGAGTGGCCTTTAATCAGATGTTGTCGGCAGTCACTTTGAGAAAGCATTCCTACTAATTATTGTTCGAATGCAATTGCTAAGTATTCTTGTTCAGATATTTCTGCCTATTGATTCAGCTTTACCTTGAATGTTATCGCTGGTCTAACGTGTTGTCCGTCTTCAGGATGGCTCCACCAACTCGCCAGGGTCCGGGTCGCGAGGGTGCTGATGCTCCACCGCCGCCTCCTCCGCCTCCTCCACCGCCTCCTCCTCCTCCTCCAGAGGCATGGCAAGCGGTGATGGCTGCAACAAATGCTAACACCCAGATGTTACTTCAGCTATTGCAAGAGAGGAACAATCACGAGCAGGGCAATTTCAACCATGGTGGTCATCAATGTGCATCTCTGAATCAATTCCTGGCGAACCAGCCGAAGTCCTTCACGTCTTGTGACCAGCCATTCGATGCCGAGGATTGGATTCGTGACATGAACAAACACTTCGAGTGCAGCAATGTCTGACCAGAGGACTTTGTCAAGTTTGCAACGTTTTAGCTCAAGGGGCAGGCAATAGTATGGTGGCAGCAGTTGAAGGACTCCAGGGGAGGCAGAATGATCAGTTCGGACGATTTCTGCAAAGATTTCAGGTCCCACTATATCCCATCTAGCTTTGTGGAAGGGATGCGTGAGAAGTTCAGACGCTTGAAGCAAGGAGGATCCTTTGTGTACAAGTACGACGTCGAGTTCCACGAGCTGGTTCGATATGCTTTGCACGACATTTTTGATCAGAAGAGTAAGATCTATCAGTTTAGAGGTGGTCTGACAGAGGACTTGCAGTTGGCCCTTGCCTTGCACGATCCCGATGAGTTTGATAAGTTCTATAACTTGGCTCTGAGGGCTGAAGAAGCTTTGCTCAAAGTGGAAAATTCGAGGAAGCGTTTTAGAGACTCCAGTTCCTTGCCCTCAACTGAGGTGGTCCAGAAGCACCAGAAATATTGGGTGTCTCCTCCTCCTTGGCAGACTGAGCAGTTCAAGTAGTCAGGTGGTCGTGGTTCTTCCCACCCACCCAACCCAGCTTTCCAGCAGAGGTTTCAACAGCAAAAGCAAGGGAATCCTCAAGTGCAATTCCGTCCGCTGTCAGATGTCACTTGTCACAAGTGTGGGCAGTAGGGTCACTACTCCAACAAGTGCACCTCTCAGCAGCGTCTTCTGCCCCCTCCTCTAGTGAGGCCTCCAGGCAATGCTATGGTGAAGTTCAATCCGAGGTCTGCACGAGTCAATATGGTGAATGCAGCAGAAGCAGAAAACTCCTCAGACGTGATAATGGGTAATCTCCTGGTTAATGATTTTCCTGCAAAGGTTTTATTTGACTCTGGTGCATCGCATTCATTCATTAAAAGGCCTTTTGTTGCAAAGCATGATATCATGACATAAGACACTCCTAGGCCGTTAAAAATCATTTCTGTGGGGATGCAAATGACATTGAATGGGTTTGTTCCTGATGTCTCTCTCAAGATGGGTGATTATGCCTTTTTGGCTTCTCCTATTGTCCTTGGCAACTCTGATATTGATTTGATCCTTGGCATGGATTGGTTGGCTATGAACAAGGAGTCTATTGATTGTGAAGCTAACTCATCCTTCGGAGGACGTGATTATCTTCGCGGCGCGTGATGACACAATCCGTCTATTTTCCTTGAATGAGATTGGTGAGATCTCTCGAATTTTTCAAGTCCCAGTGGTCTGCGAGTACGAAGAAGTCTTTCGGGAAGAACTACAAGGAATGCCCCCGCACCGGGCAGTTGAGTTCGTAATTGAGCTTGAACCGGGTATTGAACCAGTATGCAAGCGACCGTATAAACTGGGTTAAGAAGAGTTGAAGGAGCTGAAGAAGCAACTTGATGAGCAAGAGCGTCTGGGTTTGATCAAACCAAGCTCATCTCCTTGGGGTTGTGGAGTTCTTTTCGTCAAGAAGAAGGATGGCACGGACCGACTTTGTGTCGATTACTGCCCATTGAATAAGAAGACGATCAAAATCAAGTATCCACTTCCCAACATCAATGAGTTATTCGAGCAATTGAAAGGGGCTAATATCTTCTCGAAGCTTGATCTCAGGATGGGCTATTATCAGATTCGCATTCGTGAAGAGGACATTCCCAAGACTTCCTTCAGGACAAGCTTTGGCTTGTATGAGTACACAATGATGTCTTTCTGTCTCGCCAATGCTCCACCGACCTTCTGTCGGATGATGAATTATATCTTCTCCCCATTCAAGAATGAATTTGTCTTGTTGTACCTTGATGACATTCTGATCTTTTCGGAAACTGAGGAAGAGCATGAAGAACATCTCCGGCTTGTGCTTGATAAGATAAGAGAGCATAAGTTCTATGGTAAGTTTTCCAAATGTGAGTTCTGGTTGAAGGAAGTTGTGTACCTTGGGCACATCATCTGTGTCGAGGGCATCAAAGTTGATCCATCAAAGGTGCATGCCATTGTTGAGTGGGAACCTCCTCAGAATGTGAAGCAACTTCGAAGCTTTCTCGGGCTTGCAAGCTATTGCTGAAGATTCGTTGAGAATTTCTCCAAGATTGCTAAGCCTCTCTCAAGCCTTCTTCAGAAGGGTGTGAAGTTTGTCTGGTCTCCAGAGTGTGAGTTGGCCTTCGACACACTCAAAGAGAAGCTCACTTCTACTCCAGTCTTGATTCCTCCTAATGATTCCAAGTCTTAACAAGTGTTCTGTGATGCCTCTCTTCAAGGTCTTGGTGTAGTTCTGATGCAAGAGAAGAAAGTGGTAGCTTATACCTCGAGGAAGTTGAAGCCAAGTGAGAAGAATTACCCCACTCATGATCTTGAGTTGGCGGCAGTGGTATATGCTCTGATGACTTGGAGACATCTCTTGTTGGGCAGACGGGTTGAGGTCTACACCGATCACAAGAGTCTCAAATACATCTTCACCCAGCCTAACCTCAATCTTCGGCAAACTCGTTGGGTGGAAATTCTCCAAGATTACAATCTGAGCGTTGACTACACTCCAGGAAAAGCTAATGTCATTGCACATGCTTTGAGCTGAAAGGCTTAGTGCAACAGTCTCATTCTGAAGCCTCTCCAGCCTGATCTTTGTGAATCTTTCAGGAAGCTCAACCTTCAGTTAGTACCTCAAGGATTTCTTGCTAATATCCAGATTTCTCCTACCTTGGAAGACCAAGTCCGACAAGCTCAACTTCTTGATGCAATGGTGAAGAAAGTTAAGATTGGCTTGGCAAAGAGCATTCCCAAATATAAGTGCTTCCGTGTTGATGACAGAGATACCTTGTTTTTCGAGGATCGCCTTGTCGTTCCGAAAGGGGAACTCAGGAAGGTTATCATGGAAGAAGCCCATAATTCCCTTCTCTCGATACATCGCGGAAGTTCAAAATGTATCACGATCTGAAACAGACCTTCTGGTGTACTCGCACGAAGCGTGAAATTGCTCAGTTCGTGAACGAATGTGATGTTTATCGCAGAATGAAAGAGAGCATCAACATCCAGCAGGTCTCTTGCATCCCTTTCCCATTCCCCAGTGGAAATTCGATCATGTTGAGATGGATTTCGTCACTGGGTTTCCGAAGTCCAAGAAAGGCAACGATGCCATCTTCGTCGTCATCGACAAGTTGAGCAAAGTCGCTCATTTTCTTCCAGTCAAGGAGTCTATCTCGGCAGCTCAAATTGCAGAGTTGTATACGTCAAGGATAGTCTCATTGCATGGTGTTCCAATGCTGATATCTTCGGATCGCGGAAGCATCTTTACTTCCAAGTTCTAGGATTCATTTCTGTCTTTGATGGGTACTAAGATTCGCTTCAGTACAACCTTCCATCCTCAGACTAGTGGGCAAGTTGAGAGAGTCAATCAGTTCCTCAAGGATATGCTAAGAGCCTGTGTGATTTCGTTTGGCATGAAGTGGGAAGACTGCCTACCTTGTGCTGAATTCTCATACAACAACAACTATCAGGCAAGCTCAGGCAAGGCTCCATTCGAGATTCTTTGTGGCAGGAAGTGCCGTACCCCGCACAATTGGTCAGAGACTGGTGAGCGTCAGATTCTTGGGAATGACATGATTTCTGAAGCACAAGAAATGTGCCGTGTCATTCTAGATAATCTCAAAGCAGCGTAGTCCCGTTAGAAGAGCTACTACGATAGCAAGCATCGTGACATGACTTTTCAGCTCGATGATTTCGTGTATCTCAAAGTGTCTCCCATGAAGGGCACTCAGTGCTTCGGCATCAAAGGGAAGCTTGCTGCTCGTTTTGTTGGTCCTTTCAGAATTGTTGGCAAGAGAGGCGATCTTGCATATCAATTAGAGCTCCCTTCCAACTTCTCAAATGTGCATGACGTGTTTCATGTCTCTCAGTTCCGGAGATGCTTCAAGACTCCCGAGCGCACAGTTGATCTCCAAGAATCGACCTCCAGCCCGGCCTGTCCTACCATGAGCATCCAGTTGTAGTTCTTGAAGTGACTGAGGGAAAGACCCGCAATAAGTTAATCAAGTTTCTCAAAGTGCAATGGTCACATCATTCCGACAAAGAGGCCACTTGGGAGTGCAAGGATCACCTCCGTTCCGAATTCCCAGAGTTCTTCCAGTCCTAGATCTTGGGTCGAGATCCTCTTATAGTGTGGGAGAGTTGTAACAGCCCAGTTGCTTTCTTTCCTATTTTGTAAACCTTTCCATTTGTGGCAACATTGTTGAACCTATGTTATGGAGGTGATTGTCATTTCATGTGGTTATCATTTCATGTGCATCTCATGCATCATGCATATCATCTTGTTCTTGTGGTGGTGACTACCTTGGTGATGTGATTACATGTGGCTTGTGCTTGTGAAGTGTGGTGTGGGTGCAACAAGGTCCTTCAAATTCTTAGTTGCACCATATCCAAAATAACCTCCCCTCTACTTTATATTTTGAGGCAGAATTAAGTTACTATTTTGGGGCATTAAAAATGTTCATCTTCTGTTAAAAATCCTTTTAAATATTTGTGGATGACAACCCTCACTTTTCTGAAGTTATTTTCCTTTTTGTTTTATTTAAAAACAAGGGCAGTTTTAATTAAACAAGTAAATTTACTTAGCTCTAAAATGCCTCCTCTATTTTTATAAATAGGAGCAGCATTTTAGAGACTTATATTTATTTTCAGTTTATTCCTTTTATTTCTTTTCCCTTCCCTGGCTTTATTCCAAAACTGGTTTGAATTATTTGTAAAAGATAAACCAGCATTTTGTTTTAAAGAGAGGTGAAGGAGTTGGATGGGCTCCTGACCCATTTCTTTCTCTCTGGCGCTAGAGCCCATACTCCTTTCCTTCTTCCTCCTCACGCTGTGCCCCCTTTGTTGCTTTCCGTCAGTGAACTGTGTGAGAGAGAGAGGCCACGTGGCGTGGCACGGACGTCGATGCCGTCATGCCTCGGCCCTATTTAGAGCCTTCCCCTCGACATGCGTGCTAGGGTTTCCTCTCCTCCCCCGCATCTCCTCTTCCTTCTTCTCCCCCCTCTGCAGGTAAGAGTTTCACAGAGAAATTCAGAGAGGGGGAGAGTTTCAGTCAGTGCATCGTCGCCTCGGCCTCGTCCCTCCCCTCGTCGCCGGTGCTTCCCCATCGAGTCCAAGCACAGAGGAAGGATGCTGGATCCTCCCTCGTCCCGTTCCCGGCGCTAGGAGGGTGGTTCCCCTCCTTTGTCGGCCCCTCCTCCCCTACTTCGTCAGGGGCGGAGCGGAACAAAGCCATCGCCGTCGCCCCGCCTCTTCTTCCTTTATCTCTGCGTCAAGCGCGCCTCCGAGCAGCTCGAGGGTGAGCGCCGTTCCCCTCTCTTCTTTCCCACACGAGGAATCTTCCCCTCTACATGTCATAGAACGCTGGATCGAGCTCCGTTCGGGCCGGAGCAGAGGCTGCATCGAGCCGCCGCTACGGGCTCCTCCTGTGGAGTTACGCACGGGAATGGAACCCCCTAGGGTTCCCGCATCCCCGCCGGTCCCTAGATGTAGCGCCGTTGCCACCTCATCGCCGGAGCCGAGCTCCTCCTTCCCTGATCTGGAGGTAGAAGATGATGTGTAGTTGTCGTGTGTTGTAGCTTAGCTGGTTCAGAACCCATTCTGGTCCAGAACCCCCCTCCTAGCCCAATGGTTCTAGCGTTGCACCCCGACCAGAGAGGTCGTGGGTTCGAATCCCCTGGCGCCGCTCTTAATTTCCAGTGAATTTTGCTCCTTGTGTGATTCGATGAGAGTGTGGGATATCTGGTTTGCTTCCTCTGTTCGATCAGCAATGAGGTGCTAGCCGAGTGGTGGGAGTATGCTAGCTCCACTAGGGAAGTGGTGGTTTCGATCCCCCCCTTTTGTTACCTTTTATTTTATTTTTTCCTGTGTGCAAAATTGTGTGTATGTGTGTGTGCCTATAGAATGTGTAGGTATTCCTCTTTTTGATAAGTAATGAGGTGCTAGCCCAGTGGTGGGAGTACGCCACCTCCACTAGGGAGGTGGTAGGTTCGACCCCCCCCTCTTGCACAACCTTTTATTTTATTTTTTCCTATGTGCAAAACTGTATGTATGTGTGTGTGCCTGTAGAATGTGTAGGTAATGAGGTTCTAGCCTAGTGGTGGGAGTACGCCACCTCCACTAGGGAGGTGGTGGGTTTGATCCCCCCTCTTGCACAACCTTTTATTTTATTTTTTCCTATGTGCAAAACTGTATGTATGTGTGTGTGCCTGTAGAATGTGTAGGTATAGTGTGTGTATGATAGTGGGTCCAGAGGACCCACATGTCATCATGTGTGAGGGCCACTGTGTGTATGTGTGTGTGCCTATAGAATGTGTAGGTATAGTGTGTGTATGATAGTGGTGGGAGTATGCTAGCTCCACTAGGGAGGTGGTGGGTTCGATCCCCCCTTTTTGTTACCTTTTATTTTAGGTGCTAGCCCAGTGGTGGGAGTACGCTAGCTCCACTAGGGAGGTGGTGGGTTCGATCCCCCCTTCTTGCACAACCTTTAATTTTATTTTTTCCTATGTGCAAAACTGTATGTATGTGTGTGTGCCTGTAGAATGTGTAGGTATAGTGTGTGTATGATAGTGGGTCCAGAGGACCCACATGTCATCCTGTGTGAGGGCCACTGTGCGTATGTGTGTGTGCCTGTAGAATGTGTAGGTATAGTGTGTGTATGATAGTGGGTCCAGAGGACCCACATGTCATCCTGTGTGAGGGCCACTAGCAGGTGGACCACCTCACTATTTTTTCCTTAGGTTGTTGTTGTTTGTGGAGGTAGTAGGTTTTTCCCTAAGGTTGCAACTTATGTTTTCTTGCCCTGTTTAGAGCCTCATAATAGGTAGTAGGTGGACCACCTCACTATTTTTTTCCTTAGGTTGTTGTTGTTTGTGGAGGTAGTAGGTTTTTCCCTAAGGTTGCAACTTATGTTTTCTTGCCCTGTTTAGAGCCTCATAATAGGTAGAGTGATGATCTTTTGGGCTGCTTCATAGGTAAATATGGTAGTGGGTGAACCCCTCTACAACATGGAACATATATTTTGTTCATAGGATTTTGCATGTTGCTATTACACCTTGTCAAAGTGGGCACTTGACTGAAAATGACAGTTTTGAGGAAAACTGTGAATTTCACTAAGTCTCGGAATCTGGAGTTATTTTCTTCCCCTGTTGTATTATTCATATTTTCTCCTATGTTGGTAATTAGCCCAAGAAACAAACTAATGTTTGTTTGCTGGTATGTTTGTCTAGTTCTGTGTCAAATTTCATGCCGAGATACTTCCTGTAGATATCATTTTGGAGGCTGCCAAAATGCTTCAGAGCATAAGCAGCTTGTGTGAGCTATGGTTGGTGGTTTTGTGTGCTCTCAAACACCATCCCACTTGTATTTTGGTTCTTGTTCATTTGGCAACCTGGTTACACGAGTGAGTGCCCATATAATTGTGTTTGTGGCTGTTTTGACCCCGTAGACCTTCGTAACTTGTTTTGTAGTTTTTGATTGATCCGAGACTCCGTTCACGATATTATTTGTAGGTTTTTTGCATCGTTTTCTCGTGATGCATATGTTTATGCCATGTTCATGCATGTCAATATAACTTAACATGAGGTTCTGTCCAGAATATAAACAACTCAACTAATGCATATGAAAGCGACTAGTATAGTGATGCATGCCCTCTTCATTACACATGCATCATATTGGTTGTTGCATTATGTTTGCTGGTGTTCATTTGCTGTTATCTTGTCTTTGGGTACCATCGGGAACGTAGAGCGAGTACGTGGATTCTAGAGAGTTTGTGTAGGAAGAACAAGATCAGTTCAAAGATGAAGAAATCACAGGCAAGATGACCGTGACCTTGACATCGTTTCTAGCTTTGTTATGCTTAGACTAACGTTTACTTCGTTACATGCCCGCTGCCTACCACATGATACATATGCCATCAAACTTTGCCATGAAACTTCAAACACTTCCCTTCCCAGCAAATATTGTTTGTGTAAGTAGACTTGCTCAACCACTAATGGATAGCATTGCTAGTTGCAGGTGCCAGTTGGCCCATGTGACAACATGTGCAATTTGATATCATCATATTATCTGTTATTTAATTAATGCACCTATATACTTGGTAAATAATGGAAGGCCTAGCCTTTTGCCGGGTGATTTGTTCCGTTGTTGCCGCCTTAGTTTCGGCTACCGGTGTTTTATTCCATAACTGACCGCTCCTACACATTCGGGGTTGTTATGGGGACCCCCTTGATAAATCATGTAGTGTTAAGACTTGTCTGGCAGGACCTAACTTTGGTATTAATTTTCTAATAACTTAATAATAAAAATGCATAGGGAATAGCTACCCCAAGGATTTAATCAACAACCCGGGCCAGTGCTCCTCATGAGTGTTGGTCCAAACCAGAGCCACTGGCGGGGCCACCCGGGGCAACTCGGGGGATGTCTATCCGGCCACTTTACGTAGTGATCATCCGTCGTGTCCTAAGAACGAGATACGCGGGTCCTATCGGGATCGTCGACACGTCGGTAGGTCTTGCCAGATTTGTCTTACCTTAGCGATGTATCTTGCGCATTGGGATTCCGGTGAAACTTTGGGTCTCCTCAAAGTTGAGGTTTTCCTCTTAGGAATCCGACAAGATCACGAGTTTCGTGATAGAGGATTACTATCCGGCCTTTGGTAATTTGTAATGGACTAGTTGGAGCACCCCTGCACGGTTTAATCTTTCACAAAGCCGTGCCCGCGGTTATGTGGCAAATATGGATATTTTTTAACATCCGGTTCTAGAAAACTTAAAGTAATTCTAATAAAACTGCCAACTGAGTGCGTAACCGTGACTGTCTTTTTGAGAGCTCCTTCTCTGATCGAGAACATGGTGGGGTTTTGTTTGACGTAAGTAGGTGTTCAGGATCACTTAGTGATAAATCTAGTCTTCGACCGTCTTGCGTAGGCCACCATATGTTAACTCTGATAATCGTAAGGTAGCCACCATGTATGCTTAGGTTGCTGCATACCCATACACTTAACCTTCCTCAGCCATTGACTCGGCTAGATTCGATACCAAGGTCATTCGATTGCTGAGTCCTCATGGCTCACGGTTTACTACAAACACCCACAGGTACAGGTATGCCTGATGCAGGAGATCCCGATGACAGCGAGTTGAAGTGGAAGTTCGATGAGGACTGTGGGAGACTATACGTGACTTATCCACAGGACTAGAGGCCGTGGTCGTGATCGTGGGGCCAGCATGCGGGATATCATAGCTTTATCTTTTCATCTTGTCCATAGCTGGACCATACCATGTTCTAAATAAATGTGCCTGTATGACTATATGACTATGTTCTTATCAGATGGCAACTGTATGCCCTACTTGTCACTCTTTCAGTTATGTAATGTTATGATTATCTCGCTTGCGAAACGTGTAGATGTGCCCCTTTCCATTTTGAGGCCTCGCCCCCAAATAAGGAAAGGGCTGCATCTTAGTCGTTATAGCTCATGAAGACCTAGAGCTCATTTGAGGAGGCTTCATCATTGGAATATGAAAACCAAGTTTTATAGTGTAAGGGTCCCCACATAGTTAAGCATGAATGATAATCTCTATGTAGTACAAATATAGCAATGGAGTACGAGTGTGGATCTTTAAATGGAATAGTAGTGTTGCCCCCTTCTCTCTTTTTTATTTCTCTTATTTCTCTTTTTTTCTTTTTTTTTTAATTTTCTGGTGGCCTCTTTGGCTCTTTCTTTTTATCTCTCATTTGTCCTCTTTGGGATCTTTTCATTTGTTCACTTTGGGATCTTTCCCTCACTTAAGGGCAACACTCTATGTTTTACATGAATAAAAAGAAAATCATCACTCTTTATAAGAAGTACTCAACATAAACACAAGTGAAAACTATCATGATGTATGAAAATGTATGCCTATGCTAGTATAGCAGGATATGCAATGATACTAGCGCGTCATGTAGCAATAATATGGGCAAGGCCCAACTATTATGCGGCTCTACGATCAAGCAAAAGCATGTATGACATGAAGATCAAGTCATGAGATGGTGGATGTTGCATGGTAATGTATCTCGGAAAGGCTATGGTAATGCCTTAATAGGTAGGTATGGTGGCTGTTTTGAGGATAGATATAATGAGGTTTATGTATGACAAAGCGTATCATGTCATGGGTTTGGATGCACCGACGAAGTTTGCACCAACTCTCAAGATGAGAAAGGGCAATGCACGGTACCGAAGAGGCTAGCAAAATATGGATGGTGGAAGTGCCAACAATTGAATACTCACATTAGTCCGAAGAACTCGTACACTTATTATCGGTAACTCTCTGTCTAGTTAGGAAATTCACAAAGAGACAAGTACCCCGAGGAGGAGTATTTGGGGGTTGGTTATACTTGTGCATCCTCGACCCATGGTAACGTGAGGGTACTCTATATATTCCAACCCCTCCAGAGGTTAGCACTCAATTTAGTATCTAGAGTTCTCAACTAATTTTTAGTTTTTTAAAAACACACGGATTTCCCAAAATACGACACCTATCACTAATAGGCTAAAGCTCTTGGCACCAATAGTCCAAACATTACTCAAATCAATACCTCAAAACTATTGCAAGTTACTACTATACTTAAATAGCAATCTTAATTACCTACTCATGCAAGACACACAACTCAGTGCAAAAAGCCAACTCTCTAAACAAGATAAGCATGATAACTCAAGAGAGTTCCAAAAGCAACCTAAATAAAAGCTCTGAAAAAGATATAGCATGAAAAATAAGAGCTAAACATGACAGTAGCTATGGAAAGATAAAGAACACACAAAAAAGATAAGCATGGAAACCTATGTTTTGTTCTAGAGTGGATGGATCGTGTTTCTCTCCCAAACAAGGTAGGCTAGGGTCCTGACTTGTTATGAACAGCAAGCAAAGCTAAAACAAACTAAAAACTAAAGAGCGGGACACTCCAAGCATAGCACATAACATATGAAGTGATAAAAATATAGCATGGAGATGGACAAACTGATGATTGTTGATAGAGAAAGGGATGCACGGGGGCATCCCCAAGCTTAGATGCTTGAGTCTCCTTGAATATTTCTTGGGGTGCATGGTGGCATCCCCAAGCTTGAGGGCTTGACACTCCTGTATATTCTTTCATCATCTCCCATCGCATACTTTAAAACTCCCTTCATACGAAACTAATCATGAGCTGATTAGAATGGTTAGTACCCATGACAAAATAATTCATTACCTACTGGAAATAAATATTTCATCAAATGCTATTGTTTCTCATGATTGACAGAAGGTTTTTGTAAAGGAAAAGCAAGCTTAAGATTTGCAAAATGATGAAAACGCAAAACGTGGCAGAATCTGTGAAAAACAGAACAACAGGTAGTAAATAATTGTTTCGGGGTACTTCTGCAACTCAAATCAAAAAACTCAAAACAGATGCCAGAAAGTAAATTATATAGATAATGCCGTAAACAAAATTCAGATCAAAAAGATGATCTCGTGATTTTTGCTGAATTGTTCCGTCAAGCAGACAAAATCTGATTCTGGACATCATGTCACAATTTTTGAACTTTCTTGCAATCAGAGGCTATAACTTGGCACAAAGCTTAAAAATAAAGATAAAATGGTGTTGCTATAGTATTAACAAGCATCAAGACCACTAAAACTGACAGTAAAAACTCAAAGTAAAGATAACAAGGGTTGTCTCCCTAGCCATAAAGATAGGCTTAATATTTTAATGATGCTCTTGTAGGAATAAGAGTTGTAGAACAAAAGAGAGCATCAAGAAGCAAATACCAAACACATTTAAGTCTAACATGCTTCCTATGCATAGGAATATTGCAATAGAATAATTCATTGAAGCACAAAGCAATAAGCATAGGAAGGCAAAACAAGTGCAGCTTCAAAACCTTCAACATAAAGAGAGGGAATTTGATATTATTGAAATATCTATAAGCATATGTTCCCTTCTCATAATAATTTTCAGTGGGATCATGAATAAACTCAACAGTATGAGTATCACATAAAGCATTGTTACCATGATCCACATGGACTTCATGAAGAGGATAAAACTTGGAGTAAAAGAGAGACTGAATCTCTTCCCAATCCCGTAGGTGAGAATCATCTAGTAGCATATACCATTCCAATGCTTTTCCTTTCAGTGACAAGGCAAATAATTTCCTCATGAATCCATCTCTTGTCAAACCTCAAATCTTAAACAACTCACAAAGTTCTGTAAGTTTCAACAAATGAATACTAGGATTGACCGTTCAATCTCCTGCATAACAATCATTCCTAATTATTTCAATTATCCCAAGTGGTATTTTGAATGGGATACATTTAGTAGGTGGATGAGACTTCTCTACCACGGGTGTGGTAAAGAGGCCTTCCCCAAGCAGCGAACTAAGAGTGCAGGTTTCCATAAGGCTAACTAGTGGAGTCACACAACTTAGTGTTCGCAGTGGAACCCATAGCAACAGCAACAAGCAAGAACAAAGCAACTATTTTTTGTGTTTTTTGATATAAGACTCTAAAGCAACAACTAGAAAGAAAACTAACAAGACTAAAAAGAAAAGGTAAAGGATAGCGTGCAACTCCCCTATCTTGAAGACTGGAGTGTGATACGTCCATTTTGCATCATGCTTTCATGTTGATATTTATCGCTTTATGGACTGTTATTATACTTTGTGGAACCATACTTATGCCTTTTCTCTCTTCTTTTGCAAGGTTTATTTGAAGAGGGAGAATACCGGCAGCTGGAATTCTGGACTAGAAAAGGAGCAAGTCTGAGTCCTCTATTCTGCGCAACTCCAAATGCCCTGAAAATCAACGTGGATTTTTTTGGGAATATATAAAAAATACTGGCGAAAGAAGTGTCAGAGGGGAGCAACCAGGGGCCCACAAGCCTGGTTTCCGTGGCCTACCCCGCTGGCCGCAGCAACATGGCTTGTGGGCACCCTGGTGGCCCACTAGCCCCCCTCTTTTGCTATATGAAGGGTTTCGTCCGAGAAAAAATCAGGGTGGAGCTTTTTCGTGGATTCTCCGCCGCCACGAGGCGGAACTTGAGCAGATCCAATCTAGAGCTCCGGCAGGACGATCCTGCCGGGGAAACTTCCCTCCCGGAGGGGGAAATCGTCGCCATCGTCATCGCCAACACTCCTCTCGTCGGAGGGGAGTCATCTCCATCAACATCTTCATCAACACCATCTCCTCTCCAAACCCTAGTTCATCTCTTGTAACCAATCTCCGTCTCGCGACTCCGATTGGTACTTGTAAGGTTGCTAGTAGTGTTGATTACTCTTTGTAGTTGATGCTAGTTGGATTACTTGGTGGAAGAGTTTATGTTCAGATCCTTGATGCTATTAATTAAACCTCTGATCATGATTATGATTATGCTTTGTGAGTAGTTACTTTTGTTCCTGAGGACATGGGATAAGTTATGCTGATAATAGTCATGTCAATTTGGTATTCGTTCGGTATTTTGATATGCTGTATGTTGTTTTTCCTCTAGTGGTGTTATGTGAACGTCGACTACATAACACTTCACCATATTTGGGCCTAGAGGAAGGCATTGGGGAGTAGTAAGTAGATGATGGGTTGCTAGAGTGACAGAAGCTTAAACCCCAGTCTATGCGTTGCTTCGTAAGGGGCTGATTTGGATCCACTAGTTTAATTCTATGGTTAGACGTTGTCTTAATTCTTCTTTTGTAGTTGCGGATGCTTGCGAGAGGGGTTAGTCATAAGTGGGATGTTTGTCCAAGTAAGGGCAGTACCCAAGCGCCGGTCCACCCACATATCAAACTATCAAAGTAACGAACGCGAATCATATGAACATGATGAAACTAGCATGACAGAAATTCCCGTGTGTCCTCGGGAGCGTTTTTCCTCTTATAAGACTTTGTTCAGGCTTGCCCCTTGCTACAAAAGGGATTGGGCCACTTGCTACACCGTTGCTACTACTTGTTACTTGTTACTTTTCGCTTGCTACATTTCACCTCACTACACCATCACTTGTTACCGCTACTTTCAGTGCTTGCAGTTATTACCTTGCTGAAAACCGTTTATCAGAGCCTTCTTCTCCTCGTTGGGTTTGACACTCTTACTTATCTAAAGGACTACGATTGATCCCCTATACTTGTGGGTCATCAAGACTCTTTTCTGGCGCCGTTGCCGGGGAGGAAAGCGCCTTTGGTAAGTGGAATTTGGTAAGGAAACATTTATATACTATGCTAAAATTTATTGTCACTTGTCACCATGGAAACTGTTCCTTTGAGGAGTTTGTTCGGGGTATCTTCACCACGAACGGAAGCACGAGGAGTTGTTCCTCAACCTGAGGTACCTACTGAAAATATCTTTTATGAAATTCCTTCGGGTATGCTTGAGAAACTGCTGGCTAATCCTTTTACAGGAGATGGCTCATCACATCCAGACTTGCATCTGATCTATGTAGATGAAGTTTGTGGTTTATTTAAGCTTGCAGGTTTGCCTGAAGATGAGGTAAGAAGAAAGTCTTTCCTTTATCTTTGAAGGATAAGGCGTTGACATGGTATAGGCTATGTGATGATACTGGATCATGGGACTACAATCGGTTGAAATTGGAATTTCATCAAAAGTTTTATCCTATGCATTTAGTACATCGTGATCGGAATTATATTTATAACTTTTGGCTCGTGACAGGGAAAGCATAGCGCAAGCTTGGGGGAGGCTTAAATCAGTGCTATATTCATGCCCCAATCATGTGCTCTCGAGAGAAATTATCACTCAAAACTTTTATGCTCGACTTTCTCATAAAGATCGTACCATGCTTGACACTTCTTGTACCGGTTCTTTTATGAAGAAGGATATTGATCACAAGTGGAATTTATTGGAAAGAATCAAACGTAACTCTGAAGATTGGGAGCTTGAAGAAGGTAAGGAGTTAGGTATGAATTTCCAGTTTGATTGCGTTAAATCTTTTGTTGAAACAAACAGTTCTAGAGATTTTAGCGCTAAGTATGGACTTGACTCTGAGATAGTAGCTTCTCTATGTGAATCTTTTGCTGCTCATGTTGATCTTCCCAAAGAGAAGTGGTTTAAGTATCGTCCTCCTGTAGAAATCAACATAGTTAAACCCAATCTAGTTGAAGAGAAAGTCATTGCCTTTAGTGATCCTATTGTTCCTTGTGCCTACGCTGAGAAACCACCTAGCCTTGCTAGGAAAAAGGACTATTCTAAAGATCCAACTGTGATACGTAGGGGTTACATTAGACCAGTTTCACCCCCTGAGGAAATTAGAGTTGAACCTAGTGTTGCTATTATCAAAGATCTCTTAGCCGAAGACATAGATGGGCATATTATCAAATTCTGCGAGGACTCCGCTAGAATAGCTAAACCTCACGCGAAAGACAAATACAGACCTGTAGTTGGCCTGCCCGTTGTTTCTGTCAAGATAGGAGATCACTGTTATCATGATTTATGTGATATGGGTGTTAGTGTTAGTGCAATACCCCGGTCCCTATATGTTGAAATCAAAGATGAGATTGCACCTGCTGAGTTAGAACCCATTGATGTCACTATTACGCTAGCTAATAGAGACACTATCTATCCCCTAGGAATTGTGAGAGACGTAGAAGTCCTGTGTGGTAAGACAAAGTATCCTACTGATTTCCTCGTCCTTGATACTGCACATGATAGCTTTTGTCCCATCATATTTGGTAGACCCTTTCTCAACACTGTCAATGCTCACATTGATTGCATTAAACAGACTGTCACTGTTAGTTTCGAGGGTGTGTCCCATGAATTTAACTTCTCCAAGTTTGGAAGACAACCCCATGAAAAAGAGTCATCTAGTAGGGATGAAATCATTGCTCTTGCCTCTATTGCCGTACCTCCTACGGATCCTTTAGAGCAATATCTGCTTGAGCATGAAAATGATATGCATATGGATGAAAGAGATGAGATAGATAAAATTGTCTTAGAACAATATCCTATTCTCAAGAATAATCTGGCTGTTGAACTGCTTGGGGATCCTCCCCCACCAAAGGGTGATCCTGTGTTTGAGCTAAAATAGTTACCAGATACTCTTAAGTATGCCTATCTTGATGAGAAGGAGATATATCCTGTTATTATTAGTGCTCACCTCTCTAATCACGAAGAGAAGAAGTTATTAAAAACTTTGAGGAAGCACCGTGCTGCTATTGGATATAATCTTGATGATCTTAAGGGTATTAGTACCACTCTATGGCAGCACAAGATTAAAACCGATCCTGATTCTAAGCCAGTTGCTGATCATGAACGAAGACTAAATCCGAGGATGAAAGAGGTCGTGAGAAAAGAAATATTAAATCTTCTGGAAGCAGGAATCATCTATCCTGTTGCTCATAGTGATTGGGAAAGTCCAGTACATTGCGTACCTAAGAAGGGAGGTATCACCGTCGTTCCTAATGATAAGAATGAACTAATCCTACACAGGATTATTACTGGCTATAGGATGGTGATAGACTTCCGGAAACTGAACAAGGCAACTAGAAAAGACCATTATCCTTTGCCGTTTATCGACCAAATGCTAGAAAGGCTATCTAAACACACACACTTCTGCTTTCTAGACGGTTATTCACGTTTCTCGCAAATACGTGTTGCACAATCTGATCAAGAGAAAACCACCTTCACATGCCCCTGATACGTCTCAAACGTATCTATAATTTTTGATGGTTTCATGCTGTTATCTTGTCATCTTTGGATGTTTTATGTATCTTTTATATCTTTTTTCGGACTAACTTATTAATTCAGTGCCAAGTGCCAGTTCCTGTTTTTCTGTGTTTTTGGCTCTTTTCAGATCTGATTTTGGAAAGGAGTCCAAACGGAATAAAATTCCCCGAAATAACTTTTTCCCGAACGGAAGAAGGTCAGGGGGCTTGAGGGCCAAGGCAGAAGAGCTACAGGGGCCCACAAGCCCTGTAGCCGCCACGGGGGGGGGGGGGGGGGCGGCTAGCAGGCTTGTGGCCTCCGTGGCGCCCCCCTGACATAGCTCCTTCGCCTATATATTCCCTAAAATACAGAAAAAATCAGGGCATCCACGAAAACACTTTTCCGCCGCCGCAAGCTTCCATTTCCGCGAGATCTCATCTAGAGACCCTTCCCGGTGCCCTGCCGGAGGGGACTTTGGAGTTGGAGAGCTTCTACATCAACATCATCGCCCTTCCAATGACTCTTGAGTAGTTCACTTCAGACCTACGGGTCCGTATTTAGTAGCTAGATGGCTTCTTCTCTCTCTTGGATCTTCAATACAAAGTTCTCCATGATCTTCATGGAGATCAATCCGATGTAATCCTCTTTGTTGGTGTGTTTGTCGAGATCCGATGAGTTGTGGATTTGTGATCAGATTATCTCTGATATATATTTGAGTCTTTGCTAATTTCTTATATGCATGATTTGATATCCTTGTAAGTCTCTCCAAGTCTTGGGTTTTGTTTGACCAACTAGATCTATGATTCTTGCAATGGGAGAAGTGCTTGGTTTTGGGTTCATACCGTGAGGTGACCTTTCCCAGTGACACTAGGGGCAGCAAGGCACGCATCGTGTTGTTGCCATCAAGGGTAACAAGATGGGATTTTATCGTAGATATGAGATTGTCCATCTACATCATGTCATCTTGCTTAAGGCGTTACTCTGTTCTTTTGGACTTAATACACTAGATGCATGTTGGATAGCGGTCGACGTGTGGAGTAATAGTAGTAGATGCAGAAAGTATCGGTCTACTTGTTTTGGACGTGATGCCTATAGATATAATCATTGCCATAGATGACGTTACGACTTTGCGCGGTTCTATCAATTGCTCGACAGTAATTTGTTCACCCACCGTTTACTTGCTTTCATGAGAGAAGCCACTTGTGAACACTACGACCCCCGGGTCTATTCACACCTATCGTTTCCACTTTTGCTTTCACTTTGCTTTGTTACTTTGTTGCTTTCAGTTCTCACTTGGCAAACAATCTATAAGGGATTGACAACCCCTTCATAGCGTTGGGAGCAAGCTCTTTGTGTTTGTACAGGTACTTGTGATATTCCTTCACTAGATCGAAACCTTGGTTCTCAAAACTGAGGGAAATACTTACCGCCGCAGTGCTACATCATCCTTTCCGCTTCAAGGGAACACCAACGCAAGGCTCCAAGGCCACGGGGGAAATCCTTTGCATATTTGCCTAGGAAGTCCCTAAAGGCGTAGCCGTAGCAGAAGGATTCCTGGTGCCGTTGCTGAGGAGTACCAAGACAAGAATAGCCTCCCGTCAGCACGTGTTTCTGGCGCCGTTGGAAGGTCTTTTGTTGCAGTAGCAGAAGTATTTCTGGCGCCGTTGCCGGGGAAGGAGAGATCTATCCAAGTAGGTCTCACAAACTCATCTCTTGCATTTACTTTTTTGCCAGTTGCGTCTCGTTTTCCTCTCCCCCACTTCACATTTGCCGTTTTCATTTGCCTTTCTCCTTTGCCGTTTTCTTTTGCCTTTTGCCTTTTTGCCGTTTTCCTTTGCCGGTTTTCCTGCTTGCTTGTGTGCTTGTTTGTTTGTTGAAGTCATCATGGCTGAAAACACCAAACTTTGCGACTTCTCGAGTACCAATAATAATGATTTTATTGGTACTCCGATTGCTCCCGCCAGTAGTGCAGAATCGTATGAAATAAACGCAGCTTTGCTGAATCTTGTTATGAAAGAGCAATTCTCTGGCCTTCCTAGTGAAGATGCCGCATCCCATCTCAATACCTTCATTGAGCTTTGCGATATGCAAAAGAAAAGATATGTGGATAATGACGTGATTAAGTTGAAGCTTTTTTCCTTTCTCGTTGCGAGATCGCGCAAAAACTAGGTTTTCTTCTTTGCCTAAAAATAGTATCGAATCTTGGGATAAGTGCAAAGATGCGTACATATCCAAGTATTTTACGCCGGCTAAGATCATATCCTTATGTAACGATATCATGAATTTCAAGCAACTTGATCATGACCACATTGCACAATCTTGGGAGAGGATGAAGTTAATGATTAGAAATTGTCCCCCTCATGGCTTGAGTTTGTGGATGATTATACAAATCTTTTACGCTGGCTTGAATTTTGCCTCTCGCAATATCTTGGACTCTGCCTGAGGTGGAACGTTCATGAAAATCATGTTAGGAGACGCTACAAAACTCCTAGACAATATCATGACCAACTACTCTCAGTGGTTCACTCAAAGGTCACCTTCTAGCAAAAAGATACACACTACAGAAGAAATTAACTCGCTTAGTGCTAAGATGGACGAGTTGATGAATTTGGTTGCTAGTAGAAACGCTCCTTTAGATCCTAATGACATGCCACTATCTTCCTTGATTGAGAGTAGGAACTCTAGTTTGGACGTTAATTTTGTTGGTAGGAACAATTTTGGCAACAACAATGCTTTTAGAGGAAACTATGTTCCTAGGCCTTTTCCTAGTAACTCCTCTAACAATTATGGCAATTCCTACAACAACACTTATGGAAATCACAACAAATTACCCTCTGATTTAGAGAGTAATATCAAAGAGTTCATCAACTCTCAAAAGATTTTCAATGCGTCCATAGAGGAAAAACTACTCAAAATAGACGATTTGGCTAAGAGTGTTGATAGGATGTCTTGTGACATTGATGCTTTGAAAGTTAGATGTGCTCCTCCCAAGGTCAACTTTGATGAAACTTTGAAAGCTATGCGTGTCTCCATGAATGAGAGCAAAGAAAGAACCGCCCAAATTCGCGCTAGGCATGAATGGTTTAAAAGGGTGCGTTCTAGTGATGCAAATCACGTAGATCTTAAAGTGCTTGGTGTGACTCCTCTTGAATCTTTGATTTTGCATGTCAAACCTATTGATGAAGGGGCTGGATATGAATCCACGTTGGTTGAAAAACACCCCAATGATTCGGAGTCTACCCATCTTGATGATAAAGGTGTGGAGAGTGGAGTAGAAGAAATCAAAATTTTGGGTAGTAATGAAACTCCCACTTTGGATTTCAAGGAATTCAATTACGATAATTGCTCCTTGTTTGAATGCATTTCTTTGATACAATCCATTGCAAACTCTCCACATGCTTATAGCCAAAGCAAAGCCTTTACCACGCATATCGTAGATGGTATGATGAAATCTCTTGAAGAGAAGCTCGAATTAGAAGTCTCTATACCTAGAAAACTTCATGATGAGTGGAACCTACTATCAAAATCAAGATCAAAAACTATGAGTGCAATGCTTTGTGTGATTTGGGTGCTAGCATTTCCACGGTTCCAAAGTCTTTATGTGATATTCTTGGTTTCCATGAGATTGAAGAGTGTTCTCTTAATTTGCATCTTGCGGATTCTACTGTCAAGAAACCCATGGGAAGGATCGATGATGTTCTTATTGTTGCAAATAAGAACTATGTACCCGTGGATTTCATTGTAGTTGACATAGATTGCAATCCTTCATGTCCCATTATTCTTGGTAGACCCTTCCTAAGGTGTAACGACCAAGATGCGGTCCTTTCCGATCTGGGGATTGAGGCCCCGAATTGGAAAGGAGCGCATCTAAGCGTCTCGCAAACAGGTAGCACAACACATACATAATAATAAAAGATAGACAATCAGGGGTTCAATTGCCTTCTCATAAATATCAGAGTACATCATGCATACAACCAAAGTAGTTCCGCTACGGACTACAAAACAGAGAAAAGGCTATGCTACCCTGCCTGCTGGCCCACGATCACGACCACGCCTCAATCTTCTGGATAGTTCACGTACAGGCGGTCAGAATCCTCGTTGTACTGCCACGCCAGCTGCGTGCCGTCAGGATCATCTGTCTCTGGGGTACCTAAACCTGTTGGTGTTGTGAAGGAATCTGTGAGCCACGGGGACTCAGCAATCTAAGACCTTGGTGCCAGAACTAGTCAAGTTATTAGGTTGGATAGGGTAGAGTGTTTAAGGTTGCAACATCCTAAGCTTGATATCGTGTCTAACTTACGTAGAACATTTATGAAGGTGGACTATACTAATGGTCGAGAATACTTGATCACTAAGTGATCCTGAACACCTACCTACGTCATTCATAACCCCACCGTGTTCCCGATAGAAGAGAGATCTTCGAGGGGACAGTCACGGTTACGCACACAGTTGGCAATTTTATTAGCTTATGTTTAAGTTATCTATTACCGGGTGTTAACAAAATATTCCAAGTTGCCACATAACTGCGGGCACGGCTTTCCGAAAGATTAAACCCTGCAGGGGTGCTCCAACTAGTCCATCACAAATGTACATAGGCCTCAAAGTAATCCTCTATCATGAATCTCGTGATCTCGTCGGATTCCTTAGAGGAAAACCTCAACTCCGGGGAGAACCAAAGCTTCACTGGGATTCCTATACACAAGATATATTGCTAAGGTAAGACAAGACTAGCAGGACCCCCCGACGTGTCGACGACCCTGATAAGAGCCGCGTATCTCAGTCTCAGGACACGCCGGATGAGCGATGGTTACCACGCCAAAACACCGAGTTGCCCCGGGGAGCATAATAAGCTGCTCTGGGTTGGACCAACACTCATGAGGAGCACTGGCCTGGGTTGTTGATTAAATTCCTCAGGTAGGCCATTCCCTATGCAGATTATTATTAAGTGATTATCAAATTAAGACCAATGTTAGTTCCTACCGGACAAGCCTTAGCACTACGCGTTTTATCGAGGGGGTCCCCATAACAACCCCGAATGTGTTAGGAGCGATCAATATGGAATCCAACACCGGTAGCCGGTAACTATGTCGGCAATAACGGAACAAAGCACCCGGCAAAAGGCTAGGCCTTCCGTCATTTACCAAGTACATAGGTGCATTAATTAAATAACAGAATTTAAGATAATAATATCAAGCTCATGTTATCGCATGAGTCAAAGCACCTGCATCTAACAACGCTAGCATTAGTAGCTGAGCAAAGCCTACTAAGCCATTCAAGTTTGCTAGGAAGGTTTGAGTGTTTGGTTCATGGCATTTCAAGAGGAAAATATTTCAGTGGTAGGCAGCGAACATATGACAACGGAAACGTAATCTAGCATAACAAGTCTAGAGATGGAATCAAGGTCATATCATCTTGCCTGTGATATCCTTAGGTTGGAATGGTTCTTGATCGTCCTGCACGTACTCTCCTGACTCCACGTATTCGTTCTCCGATCCTAGTGCTACCCAACATAAGAATAACATACAATGAACAACAGCACCTCAAGATGCAACAAGCACATGATGCATGAGATGAATATGAGCATGCAACACCATTTCTATCACTAGCACAAGCATGAGAAGCTAATACATGTCCCTGGACAGAACTGTATCCTGATATAATTCGACATGCATGATAATCACACGGTCAGATGCGTCTCGAGAAAACAATGCAAAAACATATAAAGAACATTACAAACGGAGCTACGGATCAACGGGAATCAACGAAACAAGATATGAAGCCCTACGTAGAAAAATCATCACCACACACTCAAATGGCACAAATCTGGTATTTCCAGGTTTCCAAAACATAAAAGAAACCATCATTGATGGGGTGGAGCAAAGAAGAACACCACAACATCAACTAAGCACTCACAAACATCAAAATGACAAAACTACACAATCTGCCATAAACTGCATCATAGCACTTTGTGAGCTACATGCAAAGCACCTACCGCCACCCAACTATGACAAATAATATATGTGGCTATAGCTATCCAGGCATACTACAAGCTCAAGCAAGAATCACACAAAAAGGAATTAAACACAGAAAGATACAAGGCTGCAAACTTGCCCAAAAACATCAGTTTTCAGGGACTTTGTGAAAATTCCAAATTCTCACTGTGTGTCTATGCTCTGAAGGATTTTTACAGCAGCCAAAATAATACCTATAGGGCTCCAAATGAAATGAAATTTTACAGGGAGGTAGACAAACATATCTGGTCCAACTTTCTAGTTGAAAGATGAGGCTAGATCACAACACATTGCCCTGCACAACCTCATCTACAGGAGAAGAAAATATAAATAGATTCTCAGACTTAGTGAAAATCTCAGATTTTCACTAATCTGGAATTTCAGCCACATATCTACTTTGAGTGGGCATAACTTGCACATATGGAATCCTAATCATGAGAGGAAACCAACAAGAGGTAGAGGGGGTCACCCTCTACTAGCACAACCAAGAAACATTCACAAAGGCTCACCACAAGTCATGGAACCAAGGTCCAAACATAGAAGAAAATGAAAATGTGCCATCTCCAGAAAATGTTCCAATGGCAACACTGAGTTCACCAATGGGTTCCTTGGGAGATTCTACCACAAAATCATATATAATATACATACACTTGTTTAGAGCAAGTGGCCACAAACTAGGAATGAAAACTACATAGATTCCTACAAATTGAGTAGTGCAACATTTCATGTGCACTCACTAGATCAACTACCACATAGCTATGCTCATGTGCACAAATACAATATGTACATGAGGGTTTGAACCCCATGTTTGTGTCATGCACAACAACATCACAAGCACTTCTATCAAGATAAGCACCAGATCACCCACAAACACTCACACATCATGCCCTCTCTCATATGAACATGAGGAGGTGCACAAGTGTTGCCAATGGGGCTGTTTCACCACACACACATATCATCACCACAAACCTCATCACAAGCACTTAAACCCAAGAACAACATGAGGGGGAAAACTACTATGCAAGTAACATGGAAGCATCATATCTCAATCACTTCTAGTAGGTACCACATGTGGTGAGCACAACTTACACACATATCTCCATACCTACACCATCATCATCACTCACAACTCCTATGCACACATGACTACTTGCAATTACGCCACCAATATATACTAGCAAGATCACACACACACACATCACTTAAGCCACATTCACACACACATACCACTTCTTCTAGTGTGTGCAAAACACACACACAAATACAACCTGCACCTAGCTACACTAGCAGGAAGAAGAATTAAAAGGCCACTTTGATGTCTATGAATTAGGCACAAAGTGTTGGATCAATCAAAAGAAATAGAAAATAAAAGAAAAGACAAAAATATGCAACAGGGGCTCCTGGGAATCGAACCCAGAACCTCTGGTGCACATCAACAGCACCAAGCCACTACGCCACTGCCACTTTGTCGACAGGGTAGGGGAAGTAAACAGGGTAACCTGTTCCTGTTGCTACTGTGCAGCTTAAATCAGGAAAACAAAAGAGTGCCGAGGGGGGTCGAACCCGCGCCCTCTCAACAAGCAATAACACCCCACTACCACTAGGCTATGAATCGGTACTTGACTATGTAGGGGCATCATCTCTGAAGAAATAACCGTACTGCTAACTCTGCTGCCGACGACTTGCCGGAACAGGGGAAGAACCTCGTCGGCGATCTGCTAGCAATCGATCTACGACTCCTGGATGGAAGGATGCACGCGCACCCACGGTTCCATTCCTGCACCTAACTACGCCCGAGAGGCTCTACAACAACGAATCCACGGCGAGCGGCGGCTCCGGTGACAGAGACACCATGCGCTTCGATTACGCGGCTACGGCGCTCGATCTAACACAGGGAGGAGGGAGGAGGAGTGCTACCTCACGTACGGGTCGAGGAAGAAGCACCCGTAGAGGAAGTAGAAGGAAGAAGGGCACGGAGCGGCGGAGCTCGTCGAAGAAGGTGCGCCTCCGGGAAGAAGACGAAGCAGGGCCGGGGAAGACGATCCAGCGGCCGGAACCGGCTCTTGGAGATGCCCTCGAGCTGCTGGTCCCTTCGAAGAGGAATAAGAGGAAGCAGAATGATGGCGATGACGACCTTCATCACTCGTCCATGGCTCTTTATAGGGCGATCGAGATCTGGACGGAGCGGCGGCGGGGAGGAACCCTAGCGTTTTTGCACGGACGCCAAGGCTCTTTATAGGGAGAGAGGGGGAAGCGAGGGACGCGCGACGACACCATGTGCGTGGCTCTCTCCAGGGAACAGAGGGGAACGAGAGAGAGAGAATGATAGGAGGGTCCCACTGCCTCGCTGGAAAGGAGGTTGACGACGAGCGTGCGCGCGACGGGCTGCGAGGGGGGAAGGAGAGATGGGCCGCTAAGTGGGAGGGAGCCCACTTAGTGCGCGAGATAGATAAATAGAGCCCCTATCTATTTCCATTTCAAAATAAAACAAAGAAATAAAAATAGGCACAAGGCAAAATAATAGGGGTAAAATCAAATGGAAAATTGCCCTGGACCTGAAAATGAACCAGCTATTTAAATAAAATACTTCCAACATTTATGGGGCTACTTTCATAAATCCAAAACAACATTTATTTATTCTGCTTTGTGATTTATATTCACCCTCAAGACCAAGAATAAAACCCCAAATCATCACATCATCATCTCCACAATAAACTCTAAACACAAGACATTTTAAAACAGTTTTTGGGAAGATGGAATTTTGATCATGAGATAAAAGGAAAGGAAAAGGGTTTTGCAACCCAACGTGGTTTGAAGGTGAGAACCACCACAACTACTACACACTCCAACACCTCATGAGCATCACCACATAAAACCACAAGTATCCAATCTCAACTTCACAAGTGAACACAAGGTATGGCAAGGATGGTATGGCGTGGATGCATGTATGCAAAAGAAGAATACAAGGTAACACATGAAATCATACATGCATAGATAGCTCTCATGACAATGTCAAGGTGGTCCCACATGGAAGGTTACAAAAAGGGAATGCTTTACACTTGGGGCACTACAAACTCTCCCACACTACAAAGAAGATCTCGTCCTCGAGATCTAAGACTGAAAGAAATCGGGAAATTCGGAACGGAAGTGGTCCTCGCGTTCCCACGTAGCCTCTTTATCCGAATGGTGTGACCACTGCACTTTGAGAAATTTGACAGTCTTGTTACGGGTCTTGAGCTCAGTCGCCTCCAGAACCGCAACTGGATGCTCACGATAAGAAAGGTCAGGCTGAAGGTCGATGTCTTGAAGATGAACAGTGCGCTCGGGGGTCTTGAAACACCTCCAAAGCTGAGAAAATGGAACACATCATGGACATTTGCTAAGTTTGTCGGAAGCTCGAGCTGGTACGCAAGGTCGCCTCTCTTGCCAACCACTCTGAGCGGACCAACGGAACGAGGCGCAAGCTTGCCTTTGATGCCAAAGCGTTGCATACCCTTCATAGGCGACACCTTGAGATAGACAAAGTCATCAAGCTCATAAGACATGCCACGGTGCTTGCTATCATAATAGCTCTTCTGACGGGACTAAGCTGCTCTGAGGTTGTCGCGAATGATCCAATACATCTCCTCAGCTTCTTCTATCATATCATTCCCAAGGATCTGACGCTCGCCGGTCTCGGATCAGTTGAGCGGGGTACGACACTTCCTGCCATAGAGAATTTCAAACGGAGCCTTGCCAGAACTAGCTTGATAACTGTTGTTATACGAGAACTCCGCGAAAGGCATACAATCTTCCCACTTCATGCCAAAAGAGATAACACAGGCTCTCAGCATATCCTCAAGAACTTGATTCACTCTCTCCACTTGACCACTAGTCTGAGGATGGAACGCTGTGCTAAAGCGGATCTTCGTGCCCATAGCAGACTGAAAGGAGTCCCAGAACTTGGAAGTGAAGACACTTCCGCGATCTGAAGAGATCATCATAGGCACGCCGTGCAAAGAGACAATCCTGGAGGTGTACAACTCTGCAAGCTGAGTTGCTGAAATGGACTCCTTGACTGGAAGAAAATGAGCCACTTTACTGAACTTGTCGATAACGACAAAGATGGCATCATTACCCTTCTTGGACTTCGGAAACCCGGTGACGAAATCCATCTCAATGTGATCGAACTTCCACTCGGGAATCAGCAAAGGCTGCAAAAGACCTGCTAGACGTTGATGCTCTGCTTTCACCCTTCAACATACATCACATTCATTTATGAACTGAGCAATCTCACGCTTCATACGAGTCCACCAGAAGGTCTGCTTCAAGTCGTGGTACATTTTCGAGCTTCCATGATGAATAGAGAGCAGAGAGTGATGAGCTTCCTCCATGATTACCTTCCTGAGATCACCTTTCGGGACGACAAGGCGATCCTCGAAAAACAACGTGTCTCTAGCATCGACAGTGAAGCACTTATACTTAGGAAGACTCTTTCCCACGCCAATCTTGACCTTCTTCACCATAGCGTCAAGAAGCTGTGCTGCTCGGACCTGATCTTCCAAGGTAGGAGAGATCTGAAGGTTTGCAAGAAATCCCCGAGGTACTAGCTGAAGGTTGAGCTTCCTGAAAGACTCACAAAGACCAGGCTGGAGAGGTTGCAGAATCAGACTGTTCCAATATGCCTTCCTGCTCAAAGCATCCGCCACGACATTAGCTTTGCCCGACGTGTACTCAACAGTCGGATTAAAATCCTGGAGCATTTCCACCCAATGTGTTTGCCGAAGATTCAAGTTAGGCTGAGTGAAAATGTACTTGAGACTCTTGTGATTGGTGAAAACTTCAACCTTACGTTCCAACAAGAGGTGTCTCCAAGTCATCAGAGCGTGTACCACAACTGCTAGCTCAAGATCATGCACATGATAGTTCTTCTCCGCTGGCTTCAACTGCCTGGAGGTATAAGCAACCACCTTCTTCTTGCATCAGGACTGCACCAAGACCCTGGAGAGAAGCATCGCAGAAGACCTGGTATGGCTTGGAATCATCCGGAGGGACCAAGACTGGAGTGGAGGTAAGCTTCTCTTTGAGTGTATCGAAGGCCAGTTGACACTCTAGAGAGCAAGCATACTTAACACCCTTCTGAACAAGACTTGAGAGCGGCTTGGCGATCTTGGAGAAGTTCTCAACAAACCTTCTGCAATATCCAGCAAGCCCAAGAAAGCTTCGAAGGTGCTTCACATTCTGCGGAGGCTCCCATTCAACAATGGCCTGAACCTTGGACGGATCAACTTTAATGCCCTCGGCAGAGATAATGTGCCCAAGATACACAACTTCTTTCAGCCAGAACTCACACTTGGAAAACTTGGCATACAACTTGTACTCTCTCATCTTATCAAGCACCGACCTGAGATGTTCTTCTTGTTCTTCCTTAGTTTCAGAAAAAACCAGAATGTCGTCGAGATAGAGCAAGAGAAAGACATTCTTGAACGGAGAGAATATATAGTTCATCAATCGACAGAATGTCGGAGGAGCATTTGCCAGACCAAAAGACATGACCGTATACTCATACGAGCCAAAACTAGTCGTGAAGGCAGTCTTCGGAATATCTTCCTCACAAATGCAAATTTGATGATAGCCCATCCCGAGATCAAGCTTGGAGAAGACCTTAGCACCTTTCAACTATTCGAACAACTCAGTTATGTTCGGAAGTGGATATTTGTTGCTGATTGTCTTTTTGTTCAATGGACGGTAATCGACACACAGTCGGGCCGTGCCATCCTTCTTCTTGACAAACAGAACACCACAGCCCCGCGAAGACGAGCTCGGTCTGATCAAACCCAAACGCTCCTGCTCATCGAGTTGCCTCTTAAGTTCCTTCAATTCTTCTGGACCCAGCTTATACGACCGTTTGCACACTGGCTCTGTGCCTGGCTCAAGCTCATTGACAAACTCAACTTCACGGTGCGGAGGCATGCCTGGCAACTCTTCAGGAAACACATCTTCATATTCGCAGACCACTGGGACTTGCAAGATAGGATTGATATCACCCTTTTCATTCAAAGAGAACATACGGATTGTATCATCGCGCGCCGCGAATATAATCACGTCTTCCGAAGAGTGGGTAAGCTTCACTTCTTTGGCTTCACAATAAATTGACGCCTTGTTCATGGCCAGCCAGTCCATACCAAGAATCAAGTCGATGTTGGAATTGCCCAAGACAACAGGAGATGCCAGAAAAGAATAACTGCCTATCTTGACAAAAGCATCCGGAACCCTCATGTGCGAACTCATGCGCATGACTGGAGAAACCACACGGAAGGGACTATCCAAATGAATTGCAGGAATATCATGGTTAGCTATGAAAGGCTTGGAGATGAAGCAATGCGATGCACCAGAATCAAATAACACTTTAGCAGGAATATCATTGACGAGGAGGTTACCCATGATCACATCTGACGAGTTCTCTGCTTCAGCTGCGTTCACCATTTTGACTAGAGCTGATTTGGGGTTGAACCTGACAAGAGCGTTGCTTGGAGGTTTGCCTGGAGGAGGAGGCGGCAGTCGGAGCTGAGAACTACACTTGTTGGCATAGTGACCCTTCTGCCCACACTTGTGACAAGTGACATCTACTGGCTGCCGGTACTGAGTCTGAGGAGGCCCTTGATTCTGATGCTGGTATCTCTGCTGGAAGACAGGGTTGGGTGGGTGGGAAGAACCACGACCACCTGAGTGCTTAAGCTGCTGCGAGTGCCGAGGAGGAGGAGGAGACACCCAGAACTTATGTTGCTTCTGAACCACCTCAGTCGAGGAGGAGCTGGAATCTCTGAAGTGCTTCTTAGATTTCTCCACCCTGAGCAAGGCTGCCTCTGCTCTGAGAGCTAGGTTGTAGAACTTGTCGAACTCCTCAGGATCGTGCAAGGCAAGAGCTAACTGCAAATCTTCTTTCAAGCCACCCCTGAACTGATAAATCTTGCTCTTCCGATCCGAGATATCCTGCAACGCGTAACGGGCCAGCTCGTGGAACTCAACGTGTACTTGTACACGGAATTGCCACCCTGCTTCAAACGCCTGAACTTCTCACGCATCTCCTCCACAAAGCTGGAAGGGATGTAGTGGGACCTGAAGTCACGACAGAACTCATCCCAAGAAATCACCCTCGCGCCTCTGGAGTCCTTCAGCTGCTGCCACCATATAGAAGCCTGCCCCTTCAACTGGAACGTTGTAAACTTGACATAATCCTCCGGACGCACAATGCTACACTCAAAATGTTTGTTCATATCACAGATCCAATCTTCTGCATTAAATGGCTGGTCGCATGAAGTGAACGTCTTTGGCTGGTTCGACAGGAACTGACTCAGACTCGCAAACTGATTTCCACCATGCTGAAAATTGCCTTGATGTTGGTTGGCTCTCTCTTGCAGAAACTATATCAGCATCTGGGTGTTTGCATTAGTAGCAGCCATCACCGCTTGCCAGGCCTCTGCAGGAGGAGGCGGCAGCGGAGGGTTCTCCGGAGGAGGAGGTGGAGGTGGCATATCCTCACGCCATGGGTTCTGACGCGTTGGTGGAGCCATCCTGAAGACGGACATCATATTAGCCCACAGAATAATTGAAGATATTGCTGAATCAAAAGACAGGAATATCTGAACAAGAATAAAGCAATTGCACTCGAACAAAAATTAGTAAGAATGCTTCCTCAAAGTGACGGACGGCAAAATTCTGATTAAGACCACTCCGAACAAGTATGAGCTAGAACTGCTCGGAACAAACATATGATCGAGATTTCCCCAACCTCAATCATGCAACTGTAGGAAGATAGTCCTATAAGATACTACTTGATATCCCACCTATGAATTCCCGAAATAACTGGTCATGCAATCTGGTACACGGATACAAGGAGTAATATCACACAACTCCTATACTAACCCGTCACCTGTATCACATCCGTCAACACACAACCAGCATATTGGACCTTCATCTACAACAGACCCTCGTGATCACAACGATACTAAGTATGGCAGTACCCCCGAACAATCTGCACCAGTACTGGGGACATCGGGGTTATCTCGCCACTACCAGTATCGAAGCAATTACGAACATCCTTCGTTCTTAGATACTCAGAAATCTGAATGATGGCGATGTGCGCAAGAATCCCCTGGAGCTCAACTCCCCGGAAGAAACTCAAAGCAGATAGGAGGCACCAAGACAGGACTCCGTCACATCGAAATCATATAGATTTCACAAATACCCGCGTGATCCAATTTTTTTTGAGCGAGAAGAGGAGTAGAATTAAAGATTTCCTAAGTCGGGAACCTCACCAGAGCATGGAAGAGGAGAAAAAAGAATCCCACTCTCCGATATAACTAAGACTCAAAACATTTTCTAGATTCGACTCGGCCAAGTACGATCACACAAAGGCTCCTATGGTCGTAAGGCTCTGATTACCAACTTGTAACGACCAAGATGCGGTCCTTTCCGATCTGGGGATCGAGGCCCTGAGTTGGAAAGGAGCGCATCTAAGCATCTCGCAAACAGGTAACACATCACATACATAATAATAAAAGATAGAGAATCAGGGGTTCAATTGCCTTCAAATAAATATCAGAGTACATCACACATACAACCAAAGTAGTTCCACTACGGACTACAAAACAGAGAAAAGGTATGCTACCCTGCCTGCTGGCCCACGATCACGACCACGCCTCAATCTTCTGGATAGTTCACGTAGAGGCGGTCGGACTCCTCGTCGTACTGCCACGCCAGCTGCGTGCCGTCGGGATCATGTGTCTTTGGGGTACCTGAACCTGTTGGTGTTGAGAAGGAATCTGTGAGCCACTGGGACTCAGCAATCTAAGACCTTGGTGCCAGAACTAGTCAAGTTATTAGGTTGGATATGGTAGAGTGTTTAAGGTTGCAACATCCTAAGCTTGATATGGTGGCTAACTTACATAGAGCATTTATGAAGGTGAACTATACTAACGGTCGAAAATACTTGATCACTAAGTGATCCTCAACACCTACCTACGTCATTCATAATCCCACCATGTTCCCGATCGAAGAGAGATCCTCGAGGGGACAGTCACGGTTACGCACACGGTTGGCAATTCTATTAGCTTATGTTTAAGTTATCTATTACCGGGTGTTAATAAAATATTCCAAGTTGCCACATAACTGCGGGCACGGCTTTCCGAAAGATTAAACCCTGCAGGGGTGCTCCAACTAGTCCATCACAAACGTACACAGGCCGAAAAGTAATCCTCTATCACGAATCTCGTGATCTCGTCGGATTCCTTAGAGGAAAACCTCAACTCTTGGGAGAAGCAAAGCTTCACTGGGATTCCTATACGCAAGATATATCGCTAAGGTAAGACAAGACTAGCAGGACCTCCCGACATGTCGACGACCCTGATAAGAGCCGCGTATCTCAGTCTCAAGACGCGCCGGATGAGCGATGGTTACCATGCCAAAACACCGAGTTGCCCCGGGGAGCGTAATAAGCTGCTCTGGGTTGGACCAACACTAATGAGGAGCACCGGCCCGGGTTGTTGATTAAATTCCTCGAGTAGGCCATTCCCTATGCAGATCGTTATTAAGTGATTAGCAAATTAACACCAATGTTGGGTCCTGCCGGACAAGCCTTAGCACTACGCGATTTATCGAGGGGGTCCCCATAACAACCACGAACGTGTTAGGAGCGATCAATATGGAATCAAACACCGGTAGCCGGTAACTATGGCGCCAATAACGGAACAAAGCACCCGGCAAAAGGCTAGGCCTTCCATCATTTACCAAGTATATAGGTGCATTAATTAAATAACAAAATTTAAGATAATAATATCAAACTCATGTTATCACACGAGTCAAAGCACCTGCATCTAGCAACGCTAACATTAGTAGTTGAGCAAAGCCTACTTAGCCATTCAAGTTTGCTAGGAAGGGATCAGTGTTTGGTTCATGGCATTTCAAGAGGCAAATATTTCAGTGGTAGGCAGCAAACATATGACAACGGAAACGTAATCTAGCATAACAAGTCTAGAGATGGAATCAAGGTCGTATCATCTTGCCTGTGATATCTTCAGCTTGGAATGGTTCTTGATCGTCCTGCACGTACTCTCCTCACTCCTCGTATTCGTTCTCCGATCCTGGTGCTACCCAACATAAGAATAACATCCAATGAACAACAGCACCTCAGGATGCAACAAGCACATGATGGATGAGATGAATATGAGCATGCAACACCATTTCTATCACTAGCACAAGCATGAGAAGCTAATACATGTCCCTGGACAGAACTGTATCCTAAGATAATTTGACATGCATGAGAATGACATGATCAGATGCGTCTCGAGAAAACGATGCAAAAGTATATAAAGAACATTACAAACGGAGCTACGGATCAACGGGAATCAACGAAACAAGATATGAAGCCCTACGCAGAAAAATCATCACCACACACTCAAATGGCACAAATCTGGTATTTCCAGGTTGCCAAGACATAAAACTAACCATCATGGATGGGGTGGAGCAAATAAGAATACCACAACATCAACTAAGCACTCACAAACATCAAAATGACAAAACTACACAATCTGCCATAAACTGCATCATAGCACTTTGTGAGCTACATGCAAAGCACCTACAGCCACCCAACTATGACAAATAATATATGTGGCTGTAGCTATCCAAGGATACTACAAGATCAAGCAAGAATCACACAAAAAGGAATTAAACAAGGAAAGATACAAGGCTGCAAACTTGCCCAAAAACATCAGTTTTCAGGGACTTAGTGAAAATTCCAGATTCTCACTTTCTGTCTATGCTCTGAAGCATTTTGACATCAGCCAAAACAATACCTACAGGGCTCCAAATGAAATGAAATTTTACAGGGAGGTAGACAAACATATCAGTTCCAACTTTCTAGTTGAAAGCTGAGGCTTGACCACAACACATTGACCTGCACAACCTCATCTACAGGAGAGGAAAACATAAATAGATTCTCAGACTTAGTGAAAATATCACTAATCTGGAATTTCAGCCACATGCCTACTTTGAGTGGGCATAACTTGCACATATGGAATCCTAATCATGAGATGAAACCAACAAGAGGTATAGGGGGTCACCCTCTACCAGCACAACCAAGAAACATTCACAAAGGCTCACCACAACACATGGAACCAAGCTCCAAACATAGAAGAAAATGAAAATATGTCATCTCCAGAAAATGTTCCAATGGAAAAACTGAGTTCACTAATGGGTTCCTTGGGAGATTCTACCACAAAATCATATATAATATGCCTACACTTGTTTAGAGCAAGTGGCCACAAACTAGGAACGAAAACTACATAGATTCCTACAAATTGAATAGTGCAACATTTCATGTGCACTCACTAGATCAACTACCACATAGCTATGCTCATGTGCACAAATACAATATGGACATGCGGGTTTGAACCCCATGTTTGTGTCATGCACAACAACATCACAAGCACTTCTATCAAGATAAGCACCAGATCACCCACACACACTCACACATCATGCCCTCTCTCATATGAACATGAGGAGGTGCACAAGTGTTGCCAATGGGGCTGTTTCACCACACACACATATCATCACCACAAACCTCATCACAAGTACTTAAACCCAAGAACAACATGAGGGGGAAAACTACTATGCAAGTAACATGGAAGCATCATATCTCAATCACTTCTAGTAGGTACCACATGTGGTGTGCACTACTTACACACATATCTCCATACCTACACCATCATCATCACTCACAACTCCTATGCACACATGACTACTTGCAATTACGCCACCAACATATACTAGCAAGATCACATACACACACACATCACTTAAGCCACATTCACACACACATACCACTTCTTCTAGTGTGTGCAAAACACACACACAAATACAACCTGCACCTAGCTACACTAGCAGGAAGAAGAATTAAAAGGCCACTTTGATGTCTATGATTTAGGCACAAAGTGTTGGATCAATCAAAAGAAACAGAAAATAAAAGAAAAGACAAAAATATGCAACATGGGCTCCTGGGAATCGAACCCAGAACCTCTGGTGCACATCAACAGCACCAAGCCACTACGCCACTGCCACTCTGTCGACAGGGTAGGGGAAGTAAACAGGGTAACCTGTTCATGTTGCTACTATGCAGCTTAAATCATAGAAACAAAAGAGTGCCGAGGGGGATCGAACCCGCGCCCTCTCAACAGGCAACAACACCCCACTACCACTAGGCTACGAATCGGTACTTGACTATGTAGGGGCATCATCTCTGAAGAAATAACCCTACTGCTAACTCTGCTGCCGACGACTTGCCGGAACAGGGGAGGAACCTCGTCGGCGATCTGCTAGCAATCGATCTACGGCTCCTGGATGGAAGGATGCAGACGCACCCACGGTTCCATTCCTGCACCTAACTACGCCCGAGAGGCTCTACAACGACGAAACCACGGCGAGCGGCGGCTCTGGTGACAGAGACAATGAGCGCTTCGATTACGCGGTACGACGCTCGATCTAGCACAGGGAGGAGGGAGGAGGAGTGCTACCTCACGTACGGGTCGAGGAAGAAGCGCCCGTAGAGGAAGTAGAAGGAAGAAGGGCACGGAGCGGTGGAGCTCGTCGAAGAAGGTGCGCCTCCGGGAAGAAGACGAAGCAGGGCCGGGGAAGACGATCCAGCGGCCGGAACCGGCTCTTGGAGATGCCCTTGAGCTGCTGGTCCCTTCGAAGAGGAAGAAGAGGAAGCAGAACGACGGCGACGACGACCTTCATCCCTTGGCCATGGTGGAGCCGAGCCTCTTCTTACCTTGCTGCGACGAGAGAGAGAGAGAGAGAGGGGAATCGAGATCTGGACGGAGCGGCGGCAGGGAGGAACCCTAGTGTTTTTGCACGCACGCCAAGGCCCTTTATAGGGAGAGAGGGGGAAGCGAGGGACGCGCGACGGCACCATGTGCGCGGCTCTCTCCGGGGAACAGAGGGGAACGAGAGAGAGAGAATGACAGGAGGGTCCCACTGCCTCGCTGGAAAGGAGGTTGACAACGAGCGTGCGCGCGACGGGCTGCGAGGGGGAAGGAGAGATGGGCCGCTAAGTGGGAGGGAGCCCACTTAGTGCGCCAGATAGAGAAATAGAGCCCCGTGTCTATTTCTATTTAAAAATAAAACAGAGAAAGAAAAATAGGCACACAGCAAAATGAAATGGGTAAAATCAAATGGAAAATTGCCCTCGACGTGAAAATGAACCAGCTATTTAAATAAAATACTTCCAACATCTATGGGGCTACTTTCATAAATCCAAAACAACATTTATTTATTCTGTTTTGTGATTTATATTCACCCTCAAGACCAAGAATAAAACCCCAAATCATCACATCATCATCTCCACAATAAAATCTAAACACAAGACATTTTAAAACAGTTTTTGGGAAGATGGAATTTTGAACATGAGATAAAAGGAAAGGAAAAGGGTTTTGCAACCCAAAGTGGTTTGAAGGTGAGAACATTAGTCTTGGGGATGATCGTTTGGTCATGCTGGAAAAGACAGAAACTTTCTGGTCACGAAAATAATTTTCATTTTTTTTTCTGTAAGAGATTTTGAGTTGATTCTTTTTGCTGCTGATTGCTACGAAAATATTTCATACTGTCGTAATTTTTCCGAATTTTTGAAATAACAGAAGTATACGAAGCATACAGATTGCTACAGACTGGTCTGCTGATTACATATTCTGTTTTTGTTGAGTTGGTTGCTTATTTTGATGAAACTATGGATAGTATCGGGGGGTATTAGCCATGGAAGATTGAAAATACAGTAACCCAACATCAACATAAGTATAATTTAAGTTTGCTACAGTACCTAAGGAAGTGGTGGTTTGCTTTCTTATACTAATGTTATCACGAGTTTCTGTTTAAGTTTCGTGTTGTGAAGTTTTCAAGTTTTGGGTGAAGTTCTTATGGACAAAGAGATAAAGAGTGGCAAGATCTCATGCTTGGGGATTCCCAAGGTACCCCAAGAGATTCAAGGATGCCGTAAAAGCCTAAGCTTGGGGATGCCCTAGGAAGGCATCCCCTCTTTCGTCTTCAAATCCATCGGTAACGTTACTTGGGGCTATATTTTTATTCAGCACATGTTATGTGTTTTGCTTGGAGCGTCTTGTATCGTAGGAGTCCTTTAATTTTGTTGTGTCACAATCATCCTTGCTGCACACCTAGAGAGATAGACATGCACTCACCGTGATTTTGTCGAGCTTCACTTATATCATTTGGTAGACAATTCAGCTCACATGTGCTTCACTTATATCTTTTGAACTAGTTGATTTTGCTCTATGTGCTTCACTTATATCTTTTAGAGCACAGCGGTGCGTGGCTTGGTAGTTTATCTATGCTTTGAAAGTAGTCTCAAAAGGGGTAGTTATCCAAAGGGATATGAAAACTTCCACCCTCATGTGCATTGAAGAGTTAGAGAAGTTTGATTCATCTCAATTAGTTTTGAGTTGTGGTTGTGGTAATATTGAAGTTATGCTAGTAAGGTGTTGTGGATCTAGAAATAATTGTGTTGAAGTTAGTGATTCCCGTAGCATGCACGTATGGTGAACCGCTATGTGATGAAGTCTGAGCATGATTAGTCTATTGATTGTCATCCTTTGTGTGGCGGTCGGGATAGCGCGATGGTTTATACCTACCAACCCTTCCCCTAGGAGTATGCGTTGAATGCTTTGTTTCGATTACTACTAAAACTTTTGCAACAAGTATATGAGTTCTTCATGACTAATGTTGAGTCCATGGTTTAGATGCACTTTCACCTTCCACCATCACTATCTTCTTAGTGGCGTGCAACTTTCGTCGGTGCACAAAACCCACCATTAGCCTCCCTCAAAACAGCCACCATACCTACCTACTATGGCTTTTTCAAAGTCATTCCGAGATATATTGCCATGCAACTACCACCATGACATGTGCCACCACTTCTACATTGACATTGCATGATCGTAAGATAGCTAGCATTATGTTTCCATTAATGTCTATGCCATGCTTGATCATTGTCACGGTACACTACCGAAGGCATTCCATATTGAGTCATCGTTGCTCTAAGTTTTGAGTTGAAAGTGTGATGATCATCATTGATGGAGCATTGTCCCATGTGAGGAAATAAAAGAGGCCAAATATGCCCACCAAAAACAAAAAGAGGCCAAAGAGCCCACCAAAAAAAATGATGAGTGAAAAAGAGAGAAGGGACAATGCTACTATCCTTCCACACTTGTGCTTATTAAGCACCATGATCTTCATGATTGAGAGTCTCTCGTTTTGTCACCACCATATAGCTAGTGGGAAATTTTCATTACATAACTTGGCTTGTATATTCCAATGATAGGCTTCCTCGAATTTGCCTTAGGTCTTCGTGAGCAAGCAAGTTGGATGCACACCCACTAGTTTTCTTTAAGAGCTTTCACATACTCTTAGCTCTAGTGCATCATTTGTATGGCAATCCCTACTTATTCACATTGATATCTATTGATGAGCATCTCCACTGCTCATTGATATGCCTAGTTAATGTGATCATCTTCTCCTTGTTTGTCTTGCAACCTCCACCACACTCCACACCACTTATAGTGCTAAAACCATGGCTCACGCTCATGTATTGCGTGAGAGTTGAAAAGGTTTGAGAAAGTAAAGGTGTGAAAACAATTACTTGGCCAATACCAGGGCTGTGCATGATTTAAATTCGTTGTGCACTGATTATAGAGCATAGCCAGACTATATGCTTTTGTATGGATAACTTTCTTTTGGCCTTGTTATTTTGAAAGTTCATGATTACCTTGCTAGTTTGCTTGAAGTATTATTGTTTCCACGTCAATAGCAAACTATTGTTTTGAATCTAATGGATCTGAACATTCACGTCACATAAGAGGAGTTACAGAGGACATCTATGCTAGGTAGCATGAAAGCATCAAAAAATCATTCTTGATCACTTCCCTACTCGAGGACGAGCATGAGTTAAGCTTGGGGTGCTTGATACGTCTCAAACGCATCTATAATTTTTGATGGTTTCATGCTGTTATCTTGTCATCTTTGGTTGTTTTATGTATCTTTTATATCTTTTTGGGACTAACTTATTAATTCAGTGCCAAGTGCCAGTTCTTGTTTTTTCTGTGTTTTTGGCTCTTTTCAGATCTGATTTTGGAACAGAGTCCAAACGGAATAAAATCGCCGAAATAATTTTTTCCCGAACAGAAGAAGATCAGGGGGCTTGAGGGCCAAGGCAGGAGAGCTACAGGGGGCCCACAAGCCTTGTAGCCGCCACCAGGGGGTGGGGCTAGGATGCTTGTGGCCTCCCTGGCGCCCCCCTGACCTAGCTCCTTCGCCTATATATTCCCTAAAATACAGAAAAAATCAGGGAATCCACGAAATCACTTTTTCGCCGCCGCAAGCTTCCGTTTCCGCGAGATCTCATCTAGAGACCCTTCCCGGTGCCCTGCCGGAGGGGACTTTGGAGTTGGAGGGCTTCTACATCAACATCATCGCCCCTCCAATGACTCGTGAGTAGTTCACTTCAGACCTACGGGTCCGTAGTTAGTAGCTTGATGGCTTCTTCTCTCTCTTGGATCTTCAATAAAAAGTTCTCCATGATCTTCATGGAGATCTATCCGATGTAATCCTCTTTGGCGGTGTGTTTGTCGAGATCCGATGAATTGTGGATTTGTGATCAGATTATCTATGATATATATTTGAGTCTTAGCTGATTTCTTATATGCATGATTTGATATCCTTGTAAGTCTCTCTGAGTCTTGGGTTTTGTTTGGCCAACTAGATCTATGATTCTTGCAATGGGAGAAGTGCTTGGTTTTGGCTTCATACCATGTGGTGACCTTTCCCAGTGACAGTAGGGGCAGCAAGGCACACATCGTGTTGTTGCCATCAAGGGTAACAAGATGGGCTTTTATCGTAGATATGATATTGTCCATCTACATCATGTCATCTTGCTTAAGGCGTTACTCTGTTCTTTTGGACTTAATACACTAGATGCATGCTGGATAGCGGTCGACGTGTGGAGTAATAGTAGTAGATGCAGAAAGTATAGGTCTACTTGTTTTGGACGTGATGCCTATAGATATAATCATTGCCATAAATGACGTTATGACTTTGTGCGGTTCTATCAATTGCTCGACAGTAATTTGTTCACCCACCGTCTACTTGCTTTCATGAGAGAAGCCACTAGTGAACACTACGGCCCCTAGGTCTATTCACACCTATCGTTTCCACTTTCACTTTCACTTTGCTTTGTCACTTTGTTGCTTTCAGTTCTCACTTGGCAAACAATCTATAAGGGATTGACAACCCCTTCATAGCGTTGGGAGCAAGCTCTTTGTGTTTGTGTAGGTACTTGTGATATTCCTTCACTGGATCGAAACCTTGGTTCTCAAAACTAAGGGAAATACTTACCGCTGCTGTGCTACATCACCCTTTCCGCTTCGAGGGAACACCAACACAAGGCTCCAAGGCCACGGGGGAATCCTTTGCATATTTTCCTAGGAAGTCCCTAAAGGCATAGCCGTAGCAGAAGGATTCCTGGTGCCGTTGCTGAGGAGTACCAAGACAAGAATAGCCTCCCGTCAGCACGTGTTTCTGGCGCTGTTGGAAGGTCTTTTGTTGCAGTAGAGCCCCTTCGGTACCATTTCTTATAGACGTATGCCTTTTGGCTTGTGCAATGCACCTGCCACCTTTCAAAGATGTATGATGGCTATATTCTCTGACTTTTGTGAAAAGATTGTTGAGGTTTTCATGGATGATTTCTCTGTCTACGGTTCTTCCTTTGACGATTGCCTCAGCAACCTTGATCGAGTCTTACAGAGATGCAAAGATACCAACCAAGTAGAGATACTACTTGTGCATCCATAAACCTTCAAACCAGTTTTGCCATGAGTGTCCACCATACCTACCTATGGATTGAATAAGATCCCTCAAGTAAGTTGTCATCGGTGCAAGCAATAAAAATTTCTCTCTAACATGTATGATCTATTAGTGTGTGGAAAATAAGCTTTGTACGAACTTGTGATGAGGAAGACATAAAGGCAACAGACTGCATAATAAAGTTCTTTATCATAGGAGGCAATATAAAGTGATGTTCCTCCGCACTAAGAGGACACGCATCCAAACCTCAAAAGCGCATGACAACCTCTGCTTCCGTCCGTGAAGGGCCTATCTTGTACCTTTACTTTTTGCCCTTGTAAGAGTCATGGTGATCTTCACCAATTCCTTATTTAGCCTTTTTCTTGGTGAACGTCATATGCTTGGGAAAGATCTATATTCATATATCAACTTGGAGCTGAGTACTTATGCCTTATTATTGTTGACTTTACCCTTGAGGTAAATGGTTGGGAGGCAAAACTATAAGCCCCTATCTTTCTCTGTGTCCAACTGAAACTTTGATACCATGAGTACCACGTGAGTTGTAACAATTGTGGAAAACAAAAGAGATGATTGAGTATGTGGATTTTCTTTGCAAGCTCTTATTTGAATCTTTCTGATAATATGATAAATTGCAATTGCTTCAATGACTATGGACTGTTGTTGGCTACTTCTCGGTAAGGTTTTTGTTTCATACTTTGCTTTGTGAAGGAATTGTTACTTTCCAATAAGAATATCTATGATGTATTGCTGTTCTATGTGTGATCATGATGCCCTCGTGTCCGTATTATGTTTTATCGACACCTTCATCCCTAAACATGTGGACATGTTTTGGGTCTTTGTTTTCGCTTGAGGACAAGCGAGGCCTAAGCTTGGGGGAGTTGATACGTCCATTTCGTATCATGCTTTCATGTTGAAAAGGTTCGAGCTCCCAAAAGGAGAGACGAGGACCCTTCTTACTTGAGGAACCACCATGAAACTTCCTCCTGAACATAATTTCCTTATGCTATATTTTTTTGAAGTTCAAGAGAAAATTGAATGAGGACCAACTATACCTTGTAGCAACTACTCCTACAAGTGCCTAGAGACCGTATCATGCGCTAAAACTACTTGGGACCAGCTAAAATCAACATTTATAGCTCAAGAACAGGGTCACCAACGTAGCAAGAATTCGCGAAGGATAAAGCACTAGAGCAAAAACTAACTGGACCAATGGAGGAGTCACTTACCAAGGAGCAATTTCCCCAAAACAGTTCGGAGAATGGTGCTTTGACCAAGGAGATCGAAAATCACAGCCAAAAGAGCAAGAACACGGGTTTGAGCTGCAAAACCATTTTTTCTGGAGGTGGAAGAAGAGGCTGGGAGCTGGAATGAGTGGAGGGGGTGCCTGTGGGCCCCACAAGCTTGCACCCCGCCACCAGGGGGGTAGGTGGCGGTGGGGGGGCTTGTGGCCCAGTGGCCAGGCCCCCTGACCAGCTCTCAGGCCCAGAAATTTTCAAAAATTCTAGAAAAAATCATACTAAATTTTCAGGACCATCGGAGAACTTTTATTTTCGAGGTATTTTTCACCGGGACGCTAAAACAGAAAACAGGAAAAGCTAAACTAATTCTATCATTATTCTTCTAAGCAACATAAAATGAAGACTCAAAACAGAGATATGTGACTTTCTGATTCATCCGTTTCATGGTCATCGGAAGAAATCCGTCAATGGGATTGATCAAGTCCTTATGACAAAACCTTCTCGAACCGCAAAAGAGAATGGAGAATTTTCGAATAGCCACTAAGTCACCTCAATGGGGATGTGAATCTCCCGAACAAGCAAATCATACTTCATCTTGACATGAGGAATAGGGCATTCAAAGCTCCCAATAAGAATCGATGAAGTCTTTTCAATAGCATTGATGAAATGTACTGAATATCGTTTCTTCAGAAAGTGCATTGTGTGCTCATTACCATTGACATGGAAAGTGACATTGCCTTTGTTGCAATCTATAACAGCCCCTGCAGTGTTCAAAAAGGGTCTTCCGAGGATGATAGCCATGGCATCGTCCCCGGGAATATCCAAGATAACAAAGTCTGTTAAGATAGTGGTATTAGCAACCACAACAGGCACATCCTCGCAAACGCCGATAGGGAAAGAAGTTGATTTGTCGGCCATTTGCAGAGAAATTTCAGTGGGTGTCAACTTATCCAACTCAAGTATACGATAAAGAGAGAGCGGCATAACACTAACACCGGCTCCAAGGTGACATAAGGCAGTTCTTACGTAGTTTCCTTTAATTGAGCAAGGTATAGTGGGCACTCCGGGATCACCAAGTTTCTTAGGAGTTCCACCTTTGAAAGTGCAATTGGCAAGCATGGTGGAGATCTCAAGATCTGGTATCTTCCATTTATTAGTCATGATATCTTTCATGTACTTGGCATACGGAGACATCTTGAGCATATCAGTTAACCGCATCTGCAGAAAGACGGGTCTTATCATCTCAACGAAGCGCTCAAAATCCTCATCATCCTTTTTCTTGGATGGCTTAGGAGGGAAGGGCATAGGTCTCCGAACCCATGGCTCTCTTTCTTTACCATGCTTCCTAGCAGTAAAGTCATTCTTGTCGTATCTCTTAGGTTGTGGATTATCAGGATTAACCATAGGTTCAATCTCCACATCCTCATCATGGCTAGGTTGAGCACTATTATGAACATCACTGTCCACATTGTCACCAGGTTCATGTTCATCACCTGATTGTGTTTCTGCATCAGACGCAGAAATATCATTAGGTTCTTCAGGTGTGATAGTATTTGGTGAACTGGCGTGTAGGTTTCTATCATCCTTCTTCTTCTCCTTAGGATGACTGGGTGTATCAGCATTGATTCCTTGAGAATCTTGATCAATTCTCTTAGGATGACCTTCAGGATACAAAGGTTCCTGAGTCATTTTGCCTCCTCTAGTAATGACTCTGACAGAGTTGTCATTTAATTCATTGATCAAGTCATTCTGAGCTTTAAGTACTTGTTCTACCTGAGTAGTAATCATAGAGGCATGTTTTCTCAGAAGCTTCAGAGCATTGACATTTCTGTCTACACAAGCACTTACATGGCTAAGTATACGAGCACTTTGTTCCAAATGTCTGGTAACATAATCACTGAAATTCTGTTGTTTGGCAACAAAGTTGTCAAATTCATCAAAGCATAGGCTAGCAGGTTTATCAAAAGGAATATCACTCTCATCAAACCTACACAGAGAATTCACTTCTACTACCTGTATCGGGTTATCGAGACCGTGGATCTCTTCGATAGGTGGTAGATTTTTGACATCTTCAGATTTAATTCCTTTCTCTTGCATAGATTTCTTGGCTTCTTGCATATCTGCGGGACTGAGGAATAGAATACCTCTTTTATTAGGAGTTGGCTTAGGAGGTGGTTTGGGAATAGTCCATGCATTATCGTTGATCAAGAGGTTATTCAGTAGAGCCTCAGCTTGTTCTACAGTTCGTTCCCTAAAAACACAACCGGCACAACCATCTAGGTTATCTCTAGAGGCATCGGTAAGTCCGTTATAGAGGATATCAAGTATCTCGTTCTTCTTAAGAGGGTGATCAGGCAAAGCATTCTGTAGCTGGACGAGCCTCCCCAAGCTTGTGGAAGACTCTCTTCTTGGAGTTGAGCAAAGTTGTATATTTCCTGCAAGGCATCTTGCTTCTTATGGGCAGGGAAATATTTCTCACAGAAGTAATAGACCATCTCCTGGCGACTATGCACACATCCAGGAGCAAGAGAGGTGAACCAGGCTTTAGCATCATCCTTTAGAGAGAAAGGAAAAAACTTAAGGATATAGTAGTGGCGGATCTTCTCCTCATTAGTGAAAAGGTTAGCTATTTCGGATAGTTTGGTAAGATGGGCTATGACCGTCTCAGACTCATAACCATGAAAAGGATCAGATTCGACTACAAAGATTATCTCAGGGTCGACAGAGAATTCATAATCCTTATCGATGACTAAGATAGGCAAAGTGGCAAACTTCGGATCATTTTTCATCCTAACTTCCCGAGATTTTTCCTTCCACTTGAGAATTAATTTCTTAGCTTCATAGGCATCCTTACACGCAAGAAAATCCTCAGCTATCTCTCCCTCCATAACGTAACCCTCAGGTATATCAGGCAATTCATATCTAGGAGAGCTAGATCTAGCAGGAGCAAAAGCAGGTTCTATCTCAATAGCATCGGCAATTTCACAAGCATCACGAGCATTGGCAGTAACTCTAGCAATATGAGCATCAAGGAACACTCCTAGTGGAACATCAAGCAAAGGAGCATCTCTAGCAGTATCAAGCATAGCATCATCAGGCAAAATAGCATCTCTAGCATCATTAGGCAAAGCAGTATCAAGCATAGCATCTCTAGCAGTATCAGGCATAGCGTCTCTAGCAGTATCAGACATAGCATCATCAAGCATAGCATCTCTAGGAGTAGTATCACAAGCATCATCAAGCACAGGCGACATATCAAGATTTCTAGCAGGAGGTGATGTCGCAAACATACTCATAACTGAAGGTGAATCAAGTGCAGAGCTAGATGGCAATTCCTTACCTCCCCTCGTAGTTGAGGGCAAGACTTTGGTCTTCAGATCCTTCAGATTCTTCATAGTGATCAGCAGATATAAATCGCAAGTAACTCAGAGAATATAGCAATACCACCCCGGCAACGTCAGCTGTGCTTCCCTGGCAATGGCTCCATAAAAGTGCCGATCCTGCAATCTCCAGTGTTAGCTAGACGAATGCATATGACAACAAACCTTCTCTTGCAACGACACCACAAGAATGCTGCTAGCACTCATCGACAATGAAACTGGAAGAATGTTGTTGATGGCCCACCAGCGCGTGGGTTCGCAGCAGTTTTCGAGGGTAGAGTATTCGGCCCAATTTGTCGGTTTGCACGACGGGAGGTGAGAGTATACTCTCAAGTATTAGCAGCTGAATTTGTCAGATTCAACCACACGTGAAAGATTAGTATCCGCAAGCACAGTAGTAACAGCAAAGTAGCGAGTAACGACAGTGTAACGAGCAATAGCAGTGGCAAGGAACAACAGTAGTGACATCAGTAGAAAGTAGCAACAGTAGCAAGTGACAATAGTAGCAGAGCAAAACATGTAACATCAGTAGCAACAGTAGTAGCAGCAGAGCAGGACAAGTAACAACAGTAGCAACAGTAGTAGCAGCAGCAGCAGAGCAAGACAAGTAACAACAGTAGCAACAGTAGGACAAACTCGTAGGCAATGGGCCGGTGATTTGTTTGGATGATATTCATCATGCAACAGCTATAACACGGAGAGATATGTGGCTAGCTTCCGTTCGTCAATGTGATGAAGGCATGCATTCCGTGTGTCGTCATACATGCTTAGGGAAAAGAACTTGCATGACATCTATTGTCCATCCCTCCCGTGGCAGCGGTGTCCAAAAGGAAACTACGGGATATTAAGGTTCTCCTTTTAATAAAGAACCGGACCAATGCATTAGCACTTGGTGAACACATGAACTCCTAAACTATGATCATCACCGGGAGTGGTTCCATTTATCGTCACTCCGGGGTTGCCGGATCATAACACATAGTAGGTAACTACAACTTGCAAGATCGGATCTAAAACACACATATATTGGTGACAACATAATAATTTCAGATCTGAAATCATGGCACTCGGGCCCTGGTGACAAGCATTAAGCATGGCAAAGTAGTAGCAACATCAAATCTCAGAACATAGTGGATACTAGGCATCAATCCCCATCAAAACTAACTCGATTACATGATAGATCTCATCCTACTCATCACTGCCCAGCGAGCCTACGAATAGATTACTCACGAACGACGAAGAGCTTCGTGGAATTGGAGTTGAAGAAGGTTGATGATGACGATGGCGATGATTTCCCCTCTCCGGAGCCCAAGACAGACTCCAGATCTGCCCTCCAGATGAAGAACAGGAGGTGGCGGCGCCTCCGTATCAAAAACGCGATGAAAACTTCTCTTTTTATTTTTTCTGGGACGAAAGAGAACTTATAGAGCTGGAGTTGGGGGCGATAGGTGCCTGTGGGCCCCACAAGCCTGCCCACCTCCACCATGGGGGTGGTGGCGGAGCAGGGGCTTGTGGCCCACTGGCCCACCCCCTGAGGTGGAACTAAGCGCATATATTTTTGATATTTTCCAAAACTGCTCCCCGTAAATTTTCAGGACGTAAGGAGAACTTTGATTTCTGCACAAAAATAACACCAAGGCAATTTTGCTGAAAACAGCGTCAGTCCAGGTTAGTTCCATTCAAATTATGCAAATTATAGTCCAAAACAAGGGCAGATGATTTTGGAAAAGTAGATACGTTGGAGACGTATCAACCATCTCCTCTCCAAACCCTAGTTCATCTCTTGTAACCAATCTCCGTCTCGCGACTCTGATTGGTACTTGTAAGGTTGCTAGTAGTGTTGATTACTCTTTGTAGTTGATGCTAGTTGGATTACTTGGTTTCAGAGTGTATGTTCAGATCCTTGATGCTATTCATTACACCTCTGATCATGATTATGATTATGCTTTGTGAGTAGTTACTTTTGTTCCTGAGGACATGGGATTAGTCATGCTGATAATAGTCATGTGAATTTGGTATTCGTTCGGTATTTTGATATGCTGTATGTTGTTTTTCCTCTGGTGGTGTTATGTGAACGTCGACTACATAACACTTCACCATATTTGGGCCTAGAGGAAGGCATTGGGGAGTAGTAAGTAGATGATGGGTTGCTAGAGTGACAGAAGCTTAAACCCCAGTCTATGCGTTGCTTCGTAAGGGGCTGATTTGGATCCACTAGTTTAATGCTATGGTTATACACTGTCTTAATTCTTCTTTCGTAGTTGCGGATGCTTGCGAGAGGGGTTAATCATAAGTGGGCTGCTTGTCCAAGTAAGGGCAGTACCCAAGCGCTGGTCCACCCACATATCAAACTATCAAAGTAACGAACGTGAATCATATGAACATGATGAAACTAACATGACAGAAATTCCCGTGTGTCCTCGGGAGCGTTTTTCCTCTTAAAAGACTTTGTTCAGGCTTGTCCCGTGCTACAAAAGGGATTGGGCCACTTGCTGCACCGTTGCTACTACTTGTTACTTGTTACTTTTCGCTTGCTACGTTTCATGTCACTACACCATCACTTGTTACCGCTACTTTCAGTGCTTGAAGTTATTACCTTGCTGAAAACAGTTTATGAGAGCCTTCTTCTCCTCGTTGGGTTCGACACTCTTACTTATCGAAAGGACTATGATTGATCCCCTATACTTGTGGGTCATCAGAGTCCCCGGCAACGGTGCCAAAAAACTTTCCTTGATGACGAGATGATGTATATACTTCTCGCGCCTTGTTGGTTACCCCAAGTGGAAGGTTGAGATGTAGTGAGCAGCAAGTTTTCCCTTATACGGAGACTGTAAGGTTAATCGAACCAGGAGGACTCCTAGGACCAATAAGTAGGTGTCTCCCACCCTGGCGCTAGTAGAAGACGTGGACCTGTACACACAATAAATAACTTTTCTCCCAACGAGTACAAAGAAGTTGTCAATCTCTCCGGTCTTATTGTTTGAAAAGGATAAAACACAAGCGGGAAAAGTGATAGTGATTGCAACAGAAAAGTAAATGAAAGTGGTAAATGATGGAGGTGAAAGAGGTAAATGAAACCGGAGTCACATGATGTTCACTAGTGATGTCTCTCTTCCAAAAGACGATACACAACTATGCTTGGGTAAACAAATTACAGTTGGGCGATTGACAGAATTATGAACGCACCGCAATGCTAATTATGCTACTTGATAGTTAGAGGTTCAATAGTAATGGGCAGTACGCCAAGACAAGTAGACCATTTATTCATCAGCATCTACTTACTAATCATCCAGCTTGAGATATCTACCCATAACATCTCTCCGGTATTAAGTTTCGAGCCCCACCCAAAGTGTAAACTCAAAGCAACGGACAACTGCATTAACAAACTATGCGTAAGGTAAACAATCCTTGCAACCGTGGTCACAAGAACCGTTGTTTTCTCCCTGGTGGCAACAACACATCCCCTAGTCTCATGTTTCTGTCACTCAAGCTAGACATCGAGGGTCATGAACCCACAATCATGCATAACGCTCCCTCTTGGAGTTACAATCTATTACTCGGCCAAAGCAATAAATAGCAACGGAGAACATGCATGAATCACTAAGGACCATAATATAAAAGGATAATCAAATATATAGCTCATAAAAAGCTGAACATAATCTCATAATCCATCGGATCCCAACAAACCGAGCATAACAATATCAAGGAAATTACATAGATGCCTTGATCATGTAGGGAAGCTCACCAGGACTAACCATTGAGGCACAAGATTAGAGAGAAGAAATCACATAGCTATTGGTCATGGACTCATGGTCCAAGGAGGACTACTCACGACACGTCCGGGAAGCATCCATGGCGGTGGAGAATCTCCCGGAGGTCAATCCTCCTTCCGACATGGTACCGGGAAGAGATCTCGTGACGCTCCCGATCTCGGAAGCGCTGCAGCGGCGGAACGATGGAAAAATTTGCGATTCTGGATCCCGTATAGGGTTTTCCTCATCAAGGATAAATATAGGCAAAAGGAGGGCCCCGAGGGAGGTGGGACCCACCCAGGCGCCCCCCCTGGCGCGGCCTAGGGTTGGGCCGCGCCCACAGGTCGCTTGGGCAGCCCCTGGCCTCCCTCTGGCCCCCTTTCGTGCTTCGTGAAGCTTCTGGTGTGCTTATTTTTATATGTTTTTCTTGCAATTTTCTGGGCTTCGGAAAATTGGGTAAAAGCCCCTGCAACATAGACATCAGCAAACAGAAACTAGCACTGGGTGCACTGAATTAGTACGTTAGTCCAAATATGTGTAAAATGATATAAAAGTGTAGCAAAACATATAACAATGTCACCCAAAAGATCATGGAACAAGCAGAAATTATAGATATGTTTGGGACGTATCAACCTGCAACTGTTGTTATAGTAATTTGTGAGCCATAGTGACTCAGAAATCTCATTTCCAAAGGTATCAAGACTAGCGAAGCTTAATGGGTGAGGTATGGTTAAGTGGTGAGGCTGCATCAAACGACTAAGCATTTATTTGAGTAGATAACTTATGAGTACAAGAACAAGAGAGGGTTGATCTACGCATAATGGATGTGAACTAATAATGATCAAATGAATGATCCTGAACACCTACTTACGTCAAACATAACCCCATTGTGTCTTCTTCCAGATGTAGAAGTCACGAGAAGAGATAGTCACGGTTACACGCACAGTTGGCAAGTTTTATTTAAGTTTACTTCAAGTTATCTAGAACCGTATGCTAAACAAAGTTTCCAAGTTTGCCACATAACCGCGGGCACGACTTTTTGAAAGATTTAGCCCTGTAGGGGTGATCCAACTAGTCCATCACAAACTACTACATGCTGCGTCGGAAACTTCGACCGTGAAAAACCCGTGATCTCCTCGGATTCCTAGTGGGAAACCTCAACCTTGAGATAGCCCAAAGTATCCTCGGAATCCCTCGCACAAGACGTTCGAGAAAGGTAAAACAAATCTAGCAAGGCCGCCCGACGTGTCGACGACCCTGATAGGAGCTGCATATCTCATTTCGAGGACACTACAGATAAGCTAGTGTACGGTGGCCTGATAGAAATCACCTAATTTGCCCTGGGTTGGCCCTGCACGGTGCTCTATTTAGGACCAGCACCATCAGCGCTGGCCCTCCCTGTATTATGTTGGATTACTCCTAGGGTTCATGACGCCCTATGTTTTTCAGTATTATTATGTTGTGTAAATATAGTACCAATGTTGGGCCTTGCCAGAAGAGTTTTATCCCAAAATTAAAATCAAGGGGGTCCCCATAACAACCTCAAGCATGTTAGGAGCGCTCAATTATGAAACATAACACCGGTAGCCGAAAATAAGGCGACAAAGGTGAAAAAACACAAGGCTAGAAGGCCAAGCGTTCCACCTTTTGCCAGGTATATAGGTGCATTAAATTAAATAGCAATAATATGGTGATATAACAAGGAACCCATGTTGTCACATGGAAAGCAACTGCACCTGCAACTAGCAACACTATCAAAAGGCCGGGCAAGCGGTAACATAGCCAAACAGTGGTTTGTTGGGTTGTGGAAAGGTTAGAGAGTTTCATGGCAATGTTGGAAGGCTGACATTTAAGTGGTAGATAGCGAGACATAGCGAAAGAAAAGAGACACCTAGCATGGAAATGATAGTAACGTTATGTAGGGAAATTATCATCTTGTCTATGATCCCGCTTAGAAGAAGAATGAATCCGTGAAGCACATGAACCGACCTAGTCGAATGAATCCTCAAACTAACTCTATCGAGAAGAAACAAACCTAGAAACATCAACCAACACACAATAACACCACACATATTCATGACAAGATGCACAATAAAATATGATGCATGTCCATTAATTATGCACGACACGACAAAGCACAAAAATTTATTAATACACATTAAATGAAGCTCAATATCCAAGGAGTTGCATATTGACAAAACTCCAATTTAAATTACTTAGTTCACTCCAGTTAGGTACACCTTAATATTAAATATTGTTGAACATGGCAAGAGGTGAAGCATAAGTAAAGTACACTATCTATGCATTTTAAATGAGGTCAGAAACAACATATAGCATTTCCGAAATGACCCCATGTGTTAATTACGAAATTGGTCCAGATCTGAACTAAACAAGTTTTATAATTATTAAACAGAAAAATAAAGTGGACCATGTGATTCTACATGTCATTCTAGTCGATTTACATGTATAGATCATTGGAAACGGAGGTACGGTATAAAAGATATGATCAACACAAGATGATATGCCACGAATGGAAATGCATGCAAATGATAGCCACAACATGTTAAATCATGGATGCACAAGATATTATAAGCATTTATGTGTTCAAATCATTTTAATCCCCTGTACAGTTATTTAGATATGAATTAAATCATTTGAATATGGCATCACGCAAAACAATGCAAAACAACATGTTTAAATATGTTTAACATGTGTGAAAGTTAGAAATTATTAATCTACATAACTTGTTGTTAATCTATATGCCATCAGGACGGTCGGGGAGGATGTTGGGCCTTGGTGGAGGTCCCGTCCCGCGAGCGGGTCAGCGGGAGCGGGGTAGTTGAAAGCACAATTGCTCCCTAAAGTGGTTTTGGTAATTAATCACAACATGTGCATCATTGGACTAATGAGTTTATCCAAGAACATTTCAAAAAAGTTCAAAGATGCATTGGCTATAGGATTGAGTGGAGATTCCCCTTCGATGAAGGATGGAATATGATTGGCTAAAGTTTCAATCAAGAAGACTCTTCATTTTACACTTAGCGAGAAATCACATTTGAGTCCATAGGAAGCCAATACTATTAAAAGGGGATGAAGTGTTATGATGAATTGGTTGCTCAAGTGCTTAGAGTTAGCCACCAAAAATACTCAGCCACTCTTCCACAAAATATATCTGTCCCAAGCCAAATATCCAAAATTGGTGCCACCAACATTACCTTTTCGGTGCAACCGAATCTGCATCGGTGCTACCGAGTTTGCGTGACCAACCTTCTGTTGCCTCGGTACACAAAATCGGATTTTCCAAGTTTTTTTATCGGTGTCGCCGAGTTGTGTTATCTGACCGCTGGTTACCTTTTTGGTTCTACCGAGTTGTGTATATCGGTTCCACCGAGATTCAAAGTTGCTATCGTTTGAGCAAGTCGGTACCATCGAGTTTGTAACTTCGGTGTCATCGAGTTGGTCAATTATGGTGTAACAGTTGGATTTTGGAGGCTGCCTATATATACCCATCCACCTACCTCTCAACCGCAGAGGAAGCACTCAGAACACACACTTCATCGGCAGATCCATTTTTTTGAGAACCACCTACTCATGTGTTGAGATCAAGAGATTCCATTCCAACCATTTGAACCTTGATTTCTAGCCTCGCCAAGTTGCTTTGCACAAGATCAATCTCTTCCACCCCTGCCATCTCTTCTGCCCCTACCAAATCTGAGAGAGAGTGATTGAGTGTTGAGTAGACTATCTTTGGAAGCACAAGATCAAGGATTTCATCATTTTACCACATATATTACCTTTTGGAGGGTGGTGCCTCCTAGATTGGTTAGGTGTCGCTTGGGAGCCTCCTACTTCATGTTGTGTAGCTGCACCAAGATGTTTGTAAGGGGAAGGAGATCGCCTACTTTGTGAAGATCTAGTGTGAGTGAGGCTAGTCCTGTGTGGACGGAAGCCGTGGTGGAATAGACAAGGCCGCTTCTTCATGGTCCCCATGTGGGTGGAGCTCTCCGTGGACTCTCGCGGTCGTTACCCACTGTGGGTGGAAGTCTCCACTAACATGGACGTATGATAGCTCCACCTATCGGAACCATGCCAAAAATTGACGTGTAAACCTCTTGTGTTTGATGTGCCTACCCTACCTTACTTCACACTTGCATGTTTTACTTTCCACTGCTATACTCTTATATGTGCATGTGCACGGTGTACTTGACTAGTCATAGTTGCTAAAATTGGCCCACACTAAAAATTAGGAAAATGCTAAGTTTTTATCTTGTCAAGTAGTCTAATCACCTCCCTCCACACATACTTTCAATCCTACAAGTGGTAGCAGAGCTTTGGTCTCCACTGCATTGGTTTCACAATGTAGGAGAGTGTGGCATCTAGTGAGGGAAATTATCACCGTAAAGGTCCATATTTTCATGGCACTAATTTTGCTATTTGGAAGCATAATATGAAAATGCATATTCTTGGTCATAATCCTGCCGTTTGGGCCGTTGTTCATGTTGGTGTGCAAGGTGATTTCTTAGGAGAAGGAAAAGAACCGGATCGTGATGCCACATAGGAAGAATTGAATATGCTGCAATTCAATGCTCAAGCCTGTGACATTCTGTGCAATTTCTTGTGTCCCGAAGAATTCAACAAAATCAGTCCCCTTGAGGATGCAAATCAAATCTGAGATACTTTGATTGATATGCACGAAGGTACCGATTCTGTCAGAGAATCTATGTTGGACGTGCTTCAAATTCAGCTTGATAAGTTCAAGATGAAATATGGTGAAGTAGTCGCTGAGATGTACTCTAGGCCAGCACTCATCACAAATGAGATTGCCGACTTAGGAAGTGAAGAGATGACCAACAAATTCATTATCAAGAAGATACTTAGTGTTTTCGATGGAAGATACGACACCGTGTGCACATTAATCCAAATGATGCCCAACTACAAATATCTCAAGCCTACCAAAGTCATTCGAAGGATTGTTGCTCGTGAAATGTCTCTCATTGACAAAGAGGAGTTGCACAACAAGTCAAGCGGTGCTTACAAAGCTTCAGTCGATGCTCCCGCTACATCAAGTGACAACCTTGTTACCAATGAAGAGATTAGACTCATGGTCAGAAAGTTCAACAAGTTCCACATGAGTAGATGCATAGAGAGAAGCTCAATCTCAAGATATGATGAGAAGCGATCGTCTAGTCGTGACGAAACTGGTACAACTATGGAAAGCTCAAACACTTTTCTAGTGAGTGCTCGGCTCCCCACAAATGAAGAGAAGAGTCACCTAGAAGACGAAGCTCGAGAGATGAGTCACCTTGCAGAGAGAGAAGGAGTAGAGAAGATCATTATGAACAAAGACACCCCCGGAGAGGCATAAAATTGGAGAAGAAGGACAAGTACACCAAGAGCGGTTCAAGAAGAAGACATCAAGCTCATGTTGGTGAATGGGTTTCTGACTCCGAGTGTGACAAGCACACCGAGAGAAGTTATCACTCCAACTGTGACTACAGTCAAGATGAAGGTGTTGCCGGCATTGCACTTGTTTCCTCCAATTCCTACGACATATTTGATTCACCAAATGAAGGGATTGGAAACTGCATCATGGAAAAAGGCCCCAAGGTATCACAGCCTGAGTATTTTGACTTTGATAGTGATGAGGACGACTTGTTAGGAGAAGATGACTCGCTCCTTAATAAGACTAGTGATAATATTGAAAATGAACTTGCTATTTTTCATGCTAGCCAAGAGAAATCGAATGATTATGATAAGAGAGAGATTGAACAACTAACTAAAGAATTAAACACTCTTAAGTTAGCTCATGAAACTACTCTAGAAGATCATAGAGAGCTTGCAAGAACTCATGAGAAGGTACGTTTCTAGAAGCTAAATTTAGATCAAGAGCATGAGTTCCTAAAAGCAATCAATTATGATATTTGAAAGAATAGTTCCTCTTGTCTAGACAAACAATTACTCTTGTCTATTTTGGTTCCACAAGTTAAACCTAAGAACACTAGTAACAAAGGCAAGAATGTTTCTTCATCTAGTAACAACAATGCTAAAGCTAAATCAAATGATATTGTTGCTACTAGTTCTCTTAATTCCACTAATGATTCTCTCAGCCAAGTTACACTTGAGCAAGAAAACGATTTATTGAAAGTGATTATAGAGAGAGGTGTCTTCAGGAGTCCTGTTGGAAGTAAGAAATTTGAGGAAATTGTGCGCAAGCAAGGAGGACATTGCAAGAAGCAAGGTGTCGGCTACTTGAACATCAACAGAGATGTTTGGGAAGAAGGTCCATATCCAATTCCCAAGTTTGTTTCTCAAGAGGATAAGTATGATCCTACTCCTCCCAAGGGAACAAGTTCATAAGATGGCCTTCTACCACAAGACCACAAGGGCAAGGGAAAGCTTCAAGAGGACATTGACTCATTTGAAGAAGAGCCCCAAGCAAAGTTTGATTGGGTTCCCAAGGACACTTCTAGTACTACCTCATCTAGTGCTACCACAACTCCAAGGATTCCCATCAAAGTGATGTGGGTCCCCAAGAGGAAGAACTAGAAGGTTCTTGAGGGGTGACTCCGCCAATGAATTTTACTCCCATTCATTTTGGCAAGAACTATATGCAATCAACCTCAACCATATGCATTGCTTCAAGGAGTCACACATTCCCTCAAAGGTGAGCAAGGGACAAGGTAATAAAGCATCTTTGGACATTACCTCCCATGTATTTCATTCCAAGTCCATTGATATCTTTGTGTTTGTTCCTTTTGCTTTGGGACTAACCCATGTAGGTGATAAGAGTAAGAAACAACAAGGATTGCTCTCAACTCAAGATGATCTTCATCAACATTGAGTATCCACCACTACTTCACCTACTTGAAGTCTTCTATGACAAAACCGTTAGTTTGTCCCTCTTAGGGGCATGTCATATCAAGGGGGAGCTTCACCCTAAACCTTGAGTATAAGCATCTCCTAAAGATATGAACACATTAATGCTTTATGTAAAAGTGGTAACCCCACTTGTGCTTAAATGATGAGTATGACATATGATCAAGTATTCTTACTTGACTCCTAAGTCAATATACTCATATATAGGTGACTTTGTCATCGCCAGAGTGCTTGATAGATGCTAGGATGTTTGTGCACGTTCATCATGATTTCATTTTTCATCTTATTGTGTGAGCATGTTGGTGTGCATACCTTTTCTCATCCAAGGATATCCAATTGTTGCTATTTGGCTTTTGATTTATCTTTTGCGAGTTGGATAGGCAAGAATGCCTAGGACCCTTCTGTAGCTATCTATGTTTTCTCATCTCATGATTTATTCATGCTTCATCACAAAACTTGAACAAGAACATTTCGATCTGTGTGTGTGAAGGAGCACTCGGAGTTCCATATCAATAAAGGTTGCATTCCAAAACCACTTTGTCAATCTCGGTGTAACCAACCCCACAATCTCGGTTCCACTGAATTCCCAAAGCTGATCTAGGTTTTCAATCTTAGTACCACCGATACCACCATCTCGGCTTCACCAAGTTTCCATGTTAACTAACAACAGCATAACTCAGTGGCACCGAAATCTTAGTATCGGTGACACTGACAGTGACGGGAATATATCGTGGCGGACCCGATGTTTCGAAATTTAATCCTCAAACATTCCGTCCCCAACCCTAAGCTCTTGCACAAGGACCCCTTGATCATCACCTTTGCATCCCCGAGCGCCTCCGCTGTTGGGAATCACCGCAGCCGACGGAATCCTCGCTGTCGTCATCACCTAGCGGGTTCATCACCGAATCAGGGTATGAATCTGAACCCTCCTATGCTCCTTTATCTGATTCACGGGCATTAGGTCACCCCGTCCACAATTCACAATTTGCAATCTTCCTATTCCACAAGAAATCTCCATAGATTAGAGAATGAAGGAATTTTGGATCTCATCTCACGCAGCAGGCATCTCGGTAACACCGAGTTGGTAAAATTAGTTCCACCGATTTTTTAGGGTTTCTGATAACTGCTTCGGTGAGACCGAGTAAATCTTTTCGGTTACACCGAAAATACTGCCCAAGTTTCTATTATGCAAGTGGTCAGTCTCAGTGACTCCGAAAAAGCCAACCCGGTGCTACCAATATTCATTTTGCAGTAAATCATACCCAAAGTTTTTTAATTCAAATTTTGAAAAATTCTGTGTTTTGTGATGCTCAACCCTTCTCCTCTTCTATATCTATTTCACACGGTTGCTTGTTTGCTGATTTGCTGGTGTGCTTGTTTGCTTGGTTTGAAAGATGTCAGGCTCTGAGGATAGCCAGAACAACTTCACACGGGACAGTGTTGAGATGGATTCAGGCATGTGCTAAGAGGACCCCTTCTGATCCAGGCACCCGCAAATATAATGGCTTGCCCAAGGCTTCCACAAGGACCAGAAGGAAAATGAACTCCGACGAAGAAGATTCACACTTTGTTCGTGTTGAGTCTGTTCTCCAAAAGCAGAAAGAGAAGCGTGCTGTCAAGAGAACTATCAGGAAGGAGTACTCTAAACCCACGGAGGGTCCAGAGTCCATGGAGGGCTCCACCCACGGAGGGTCCACAAAGAAGTGGTCTTGTCTATCCCACCACGGCTTCCATCCATGGAGGATTAGCCTTACTGACGGTAGATCTTCACGAAGTAGGCGATCTCCTTCCCCTTACAAACATCTTGGTTCAACTCCACAACACAAAGTAGGAGGCTCCCAAGCGACATCTAACCAATCTAGGAGGCACCACCCTCCAAAATTTAGTAGATGGGGTAGATCAATGAACTCCTTGCTCTTGTGCTTCTAAAGATAGTCTCCTCAACACAAATCTCTCTCACACAAAATAAGCATGGGTAGGAGAGGTTGATTTGGTGGAAAGAGGTTTGGGGAGGATAGAGATCAAGATTCAACTGATTGGATTGGAATATCTTGGTCTCAACACATGAGTAGGTGGTTCTCTCTCAGAAAATGGATCTAGAAATGAAGTGTGTCTTTTGAGTGCTTCTCCCACGAATGAGAGGTGGGTGAAGGGATATATATAGGCAGCATACAAAATCCAACCCTTACACACAAAAGAGCAAACTCGGTGACACCGAAGTGGACAACTCGATGGTACCGATTAGCACTAAAGTCGTGAACTTTTGAATCTTGGTGAGACCGATATATAGAACTCGATGGCACCGAGAAGGTGACAAACAGACAGATGGCCAAACTCGGTGGCACCGATACTCAAACTCGGAAATTCTGATTTTGTGTTTCTTGGCAACATAATGGTGGTCACACTGAAATCGGTAGCACCGATGCAGTTTCGGTTGCATCGATTTGGTGGGAATGGCTAGTGTTCTGTCTTAGGTTCAAACTCGGTGGGTCCGATGTGGCAATGTTGGTGACGCTGAATTTGTGAATGTGGAACTTGATAGAGTGGATATGTGCGAAAAATGACTGAATATTTTTGGTGGCTAACTTGAGCATTTGAGCAATCAGTTCATTTTACTACCTCACCCCCTTTTAATAGTATTGGCTTTCCTATGGACTCAAAAGTGATTTCTCACGAAAATAAAATGAAGAGTCTTCTAGCTTGAAGATTGAGCCAATATTATTCCTTTCTTGCATCCAGGGGCATCTCCACATAAACCTTAAGCCATAGCTCTTCATGGACTAAACCTGAAATATCTAGGTAAAAGTGTTAGTCCAAGAGGCAATGTATGTTGTCATGAATTATCAAAATCACCAAGGGAGCATATCTACTTTCAGTTGTGCTACTCTCTGGTTGAAGTAAAGGTTCAAAAACCTCATCAAGTTCTATCTTCCTCCCACTCAATTCTTTTTGAGAGAAACTCTTTCTCTAGAAATGACGCATTTTTAGCGACAAACGCTTTGCCTTTGGATCTGAGATAGAAGGTAAACCCATTCGTCTCTTTTGGGTATCCTATGAAGACACATTTCTCCACTTTGGGTTCGAGCTTTTCTGGCTGAAGCTTTTTGACATAAGCATCACATCCCCAAACTTTAAGAAACGTCAATTTTGGTTTCTTGCCAAACTACAGTTCATATGACGCTGTCTCAACGGATTTAGATGATGCCCTATTTAAAGTGAATGCAACTGTCTCTAATGCATAGCCCCAAAACGATGATGGCAAATCGGCAAGAGACATCATCGAACGCACCATATCCAATAAGGTTCGATTACGACGTTCAGACACACCATTATGCTGTAGTGTTCCAGGTAGCATCAACTATGAAACAATTCCACATTGTCTTAGGTGATTGTCAAACTCATAACTCAGATATTCTCCATCTCGGTTAGATCGTAGGAATTTTATCTTCTTATTACGATGATTCTCAACTTCACTCTGAAATTGCTTGAACTTTTCAAACGTTTCAGACTTATGTTTCATTAAATAAATATACCCATATCTACTTAAGTCATCAGTGAAGGTGAGAAAATAACGATATCCACCGTGTGCCTCAATGCTCATCGGATCGCACACATCAGTATGTATGATTTCCAATAAGTCACTTGCCTGCTCCATTTTTCCGGAGAACGGAGTCCTAGTCATCTTGCCCATAATGCATGGTTCACATGTGTCAAGTGATTCAAAATCAAGTGACTCCAAAAGTCCATCAACATGTTGTTTCTTCATGCGTTTTACATCAATATGACCTAAGCGGTAGTGCCACAAGAAAGTGGTACTATCACTATGAACTCTACATCTTTTGGCATCACTATCGAGATTCAATTAGAATAAACTCCTCACACTGGGTGCATGACCATAAAAGATATTACTCATATAAATAGAACAACCATTATTCTCTGATTTAAATGAGTAACTGTCTCGCATCAAACAAGATATAGATATAATGTTCATGCTCAACACAGGCACTAAATAACAATTATTCAGGTTCATCACTAATCTCGATGGTAATCAAAGAACAAGCGTGCCGACGATCATCACATCAACCTTGGAACCACTTCCCATGCACATCGTCACTCTATCCTTCACCAGCCTCCGTCTATTCCGTAGTTCCAGCTTTGAGTTGCAAATGTGAGCAGCCGAACCGATATCAAATACCCACGCACTACAATGAGTGTTGGTAAGGTACACATCAATACCATGTATATCATATATACCTTGTTTGGTGTTGGCCGCCTTCTTGTCGGCCACATACTTGGGGCAATTCTGCTTCCAGTGGCTTGTCCCCTTGCAATGAAAGCACACAGTGTCTTGCTTGGGTCCTTCCTTGGGTTTCTTCACGGGAGGGGTAACTACTTTGCCACTCTTCTTAGAGTTACCCTTCTTGCCCTTGCCATTCTTCTTGAAACTGGTGGTTTTCTTGACCACCAACACTTGATGCTCCTTCTAAATTTCTAAATCAGAGACTTTTAGCATCGGAAACAGCTCGGCGACTGATTTGTTCATCCCTTGCATGTTATAGTTCATCACAAAGCTTTTTATCTAGGTGGAAGTGATTGAAGAACTCTGGCACTGATCACCTCTGACGGGAGAGCAATTCCCAACTCGGCCAGACGATTGGAATACCCAGACATTTTGAGTATGTGCTCACTGACAGACCTATTCCCCTCCATCTTGCAAGCATACAACTTATCAGAGGTCTCATACCTCTCAATCCGGGCACTATTTTCAAAAATAAGTTTCAACTCCTCTAACATCTCATGTGCTCCATGACATTAAAACGTCTTTGAAGTCCCGGTTCTAAGCCATACAACATAGAACACTTAACTATTGAGTAGTCATGAGAACGCGCTTGCGAGACGTTCACAACGTCTTGAGGCGACTCTGGAGGGGGTGCCGCACCGAGCGATGCATCAAGGAAAAAAGCCTTTTGGGAAAATCTGAGGACAATCCTCATATTATGGCCCAGTCTACAAAGTTACTTCCATCATCTTTGAGCTTGGCTTTCTCTAGGAACGCATTCAAATTCAGGGGCGCTACTCATGAACCATTGATCTACAACATAACTTTGCAAAGATTACTTAGATTATTGTTCAAGATAATGAGTTTAGTTAATCATATACTTAAAACTCCCTCTCCAATTGACATCCCTCCAGTCATCTGAGTGCTACATGATTGATGACGAGATGATGTATATACTTCTCGCACCTCGTTGGTTACCACAAGTGGAAGGTTGAGATGTAGTGAGCAACAAGTTTTCCCTTACACAGAGACTGTAAGGTTTATCGAACCAGGAGGACTCCTATGCTCAACAAGTAGGCGTCTCCCACCTTGGCGCTAGCAGAAGACATGGATCTACACACACAACAAATAACTTTGCTCCCAATGAGTACAAAGAGGTTGTCAATCTCTCTGGCCTTGTAGTTTTCAAAGGATCAAAACACAAGCGGGAAAGTAATAGTGATTTCAACGGAAAAGTAAACGAGAGCGATAAATGATGGAGGTGTAAGCAATGATGGTGATATGGACCGGAGTCACATGATGTTCACTAGTGATGTCTCTCTCCCATAAGACGATAAACAACTCTGCTTGGGTAAACAAATTACAGTTGGGCAATTGGCAGAATTATAAACGCACCGCAATGCTAATTATGCTACTTGATAGTTAGAGGTTCAATAGTAATGGGCAGTATGCAAAGACAAGTAGACCGTTTATTCATCAACATCTACTTACTAATCATCCACCTTGAGATATCTATCCAGAACATCTCACCGGTATTAAGTTGTGAGCCCCACCCAAAGTGTAAACTCAAAGCAATGGAAAACTGCATTAACGAACTATGCGTAAGGTAAACAATCCTTGCAAGCATGGTCACAAGCACCGTTGTTTTCTCCCTGGTGGCAACAGCACATCCCCCAGTCTCATGTTTCTGTCACTCAAGCTAGACATCGAGGGGCATGAACTCACAATCATGCATAACACTCCCTCTTGGAGTTACAATCTACTACTCGGCCAAAGCAATAAATAGCAACGGATAACATGCATGAATCACTAAGGAACATAATATAGAAGGATAATTAAATATATAACTCATAACAATCCGAACATAATATCATAATCCATCGGATCCCAACAAACCGAGCATAGCAATAGCAAGAGAATTACATAGATGCCTTGATCATGTAGGGTAGATCACAAGGACTAACCATTGAAGCATAAGATTGGAGAGAAGACATCACATAGCTACTCTTCATGGACCCATGGTCCAAGGAGGACTACTCATGGCATGTCTGGGAAGCGTACATGGCGGTGGAGAAGCTCCCGGAGGTTATTCCTCCCTCCGACAGGGTGCCGGGAAGAGGTCTCCTGACGCTCCCGATCTCGGAAGCGCTGTGGCGGTGAAATGTTGGAGAAACTTGAGATTATGGGCGGCCCCTGGCCGCCCTCTGGCCAATCTTCGGTGATGTGGAAGCTTCCGTTACACTGGTTTTTATATATTTTTCTCAGGATTTTCGGGCTTCGGAAAATTGGGTAAAAGCCCCTGCAAAATAGACATCAGCTGACAAAAACTGGCACTGGGTGCACTGAGTAATAGGTTAGTCCAAATATGTGTAAAAGGATATAAACGTGTAGCAAAACATGTAACAGTGTCACCCAAAAGATCATGGAACAAGCAGAAATTATAGATACGTTTTGGACGTATCAACATCCCCAAGCTTAATTTCTCCTCGTCATCGAGTAGATAAATGATAACACAATAATTTCTGTGGTGACATGCTAATACACATATAACAACTTCAAAGTAAAGCAAGTGAGATATGAATTCAAGTCAAGATAATAACAAGCAAGAGTCTATATCTAGTATTGAATTTAGCAAAGTAAGAACATAAAGGTGCAAGAGCTCGCGCTATCCGTGACTCGAATGTCTCCAAATGGTGTTTGCGTGCAAGAAGTGGGAAATGGGTTGAGATCATAAAACATTTTTAATTGAGAACTCAATCTACTAAACCTCACACTTGGTATCCTTCAGTATCTTATTTTGACTCATCCCCAGACCACTAGTCACGCACAAGTCAAAATGATCCTCTCTCTTTCGACTTTGAGCACTCATGCAATGGATGTGCGTAAGAAAGATATGTTGGCACTTAGGATGGCAAATAGAATAATGATGGGCAAGGAAGACAAATAGGTGTGAAAGTCTCACATCAATGAGGACAACCATAGGCGAGAGAAAGACAAATGATAGATATGATGTGAGGAGTAGGGATTGCCATGTAAGGGATGCACATATGAGCTAAGGTAAGCTCTCCAATGGAACTAGTGGGGGTGCATCCAACTTGTTTGCTCATGAATACCTAGAGCTCATTTGAGGAGGATCATCATAGGAATATGCAAACCAAGTTCTATAGTGTAAAGGTCCCCACGTAGTTATGCATGAATGATAATCTCGATGTAGCACAAATATAGCAATGGAGTACGAGTGTGGATCTTTCAAAAGGAGTAGTAGTGTTGCCCCCTTATCTTTTTTTATTTCTTTATTTCTTTTTCTCTTTTATTATTATTTTTTGTGGCCTCTTTGGATCTTTTATTTATCTCTCATTTGTCCTCTTTGGGATCTTTTGTTTTGTTGTGTTTGGGATATTTTCCTCACTTAAGGGCAACACTCTATGTTTTACATGAACAAAAAGAAGATCATCACACTTTATAAGAAGTACTCAACATAAAGACAAGTGGAAACTATCATGATGTATGAAAATTTATGCCTATGCCAGTGTAGCATGATATGCAATGATACTAGCGCGTCATCTATCAATAATTTCGGCAAGGACCAACTATCATGCGGCTCTACGACCAAGAAAAAGCATGTATGACATGAAGATCAAGTCATGAGATGGTGGATGTTGCATGGAAATGTATCTCGAAAAGGTTATGGAAATGCCTTAATAGGTAGGTATGGTGGCTATTTTGAGGAAAGATATAATGAGGCTTATGTATGACAGAGTGTATCATGTCATGGGTTTGGATGCACCGGCGGAGTTTGCACCAACTCTCAATGTGAGAAAGGGCAATGCATGGTACCGAAGAGGCTAGCAAAATATGAATGGTGGAAGTGCCAACAATCGAATACCCACATTAGTCCGAAGAACTCATGTACTTATTATCGGTAACTCTGTATCTAGTTAGGAAATTCACAAATAGACAAGTACCCCGAGGAGGAGTGTTTGGGGGTTTGGTTATCCTTGCGCATCCTCGACTCATGGTAACGTGAGGGTACTCTATATATTCCAATCCCTCTAGAGGTTAGAGTTCAATTTAGTTGCTAGAGTTCTCAACTAATTTTTAGTTTTTGAAACACACACGAATTTCCCAAAATACGACACCTATCACTAATAGGCTCAAGCTCTTGGCACCAATAGTCTATACATTACTCAAATCAATACCTCAAAACTATTGCAAGTTACTACTATACTTAAATAGCAACCTCAATTACCTACTCATGCAAGACACACAACTTAGTGCAACGAGCCAACTCTCTAAACAAGATAAGCATCATAACTCAAGAGACTTCCAAAAGCAACCTAAATAAAAGCTCTTAGAAAGATATAGCATGAAAACTAAGAGCTAAGCATGACAATAGCTATGTAAAGATAATGAATACACAAAAAGGATAAGCATGGAAACCTATGTTGTGTTCTAGAGTGGAATGGAGTGTGTTTCTCTCCCAAACAAGGTAGGCTAGGTTCCAACTTGGTATGAACAACAAGCAAAACTAAAACAAACCAAGAAGTAAAGAGCGGGACGCTCCAAGCATAGCACATAACATATGAAGTGATAAAAATATAGCATGGAGATGGACGAACTGATGATTGTCGATAGAGAAGGGGATGCACGGGGCATCCCAAAGCTTAGATGCTTGAGTCTCCTTGAATATTTATTGGGGTGCATGGGGGCATCCCCAAGCTTGAGCGCTTGCCACTCCTATATCTTATTTCATCATCTCCCATCGCATACTTGAAAACTCCCTTCATACGAAACTCATCATAAGCTGATTGGAGTGGTTAGTATCCTTAATAAAATAATTCATTACCTACTGAAATTAATTATTTTCATGAATAGCTACTGTTTATCATGGTTGACAAAAGTTTTTGCAAAGGAAAAGCAAGCTTAAGATTTGCAAAATGATGAAAACGCAAAACATGGCAGAATCTGTGAAAAACAGAACAACAGGTAGTAGTTAATTTATTCGGGGAAGTTGTGCGACCCAAATAAAAAAACTCAGAACATATGCCACAAAGAAAATTATATAGAGCATGTTGTCAAAAAACATCAGAGAAAAAGGATGATGTGGTGATTTTTGGCGAATGTTTCCGTCAGGTAGACAGAATCTGTTTCTGGACAGCATGTCACAATTTTTGAACTTTCTTGCAATCGGAGGCTATAACTTGGTACAACGCTTGAAAATAAAGATACAATGATGTTGCTACAGTATTAACAAGCATCAAGACCACTAAAACTGAAAGTAAAAACAAATTGGGTTGCCTCCCAACAAGCGCTTTCTTTTATGCCTTTGAGCTAGGCATAATGCAAGAAGATCAAGTTGTATCAATTGACCCATCATCAAGATCATCAAAGAGCTCTTCAATAGTACAACTAATATTAAGAGGACACTCAGAGAGAGGTTTACTGGCAACACTTCTAGGAACAAAAGGAAAGGTAGTAAGACCAATTGGAATTTCATTTCTAATTCTATTTAAGGGAGGTATCTCTTCCAAGGTCTTCACAGTTTCAACACCCCTAGCAATAGGTATATATTTTTTGGGTTGAGGAACCTTGGGTATGTTAACGAACCTAGGTCCCTTCCTTGCGGTGGTTTCTACCTTTTTAGTCTTGATGGAGGATAGAGTAGTTCCTAAAGTTTCAAAAATATCCTCGATCTTATCAATCCTAGAAGGATCCAAATCATGGGATTTAAGGGTCTCCAAAGTTTTGCAAATTTTGTGCATGGAGCTATCAAATCTATTTAAGTTCCCTTGAATCCTACGATCTACTTCATTTAGTTTACTCATGCTTGGCATCTCTAGCTCTATCTTCTCAAGTTTACTCATAATGTGAGCTAAAGTGATATCATCCTTTATGTCAACAATAGGTGGGATTCCGACAAGATTTTCCATAACGTTAAGTGCCTCTCCAACGGGAGCTTCCAAGAAATTTCCTTCTATTGATGTGTCTAGAACAAACCTATGCCAAGAAGTAATACCAACATAAAAATTTCTAAGCAAAATAGTGGTGGATTGCTTCTTGGTGGATCTATCTTGAGAATTTTTAATTATATACCAAGCATCTTTCAAACTTTCTCCAACCCATTGTTTGAAGGTGAGAATCTCTCCTTCGGGTGGAACACCACATGCAAAAGACTTACGCATACTGACTAAACAAACCAAAGTAACTATTTTTTTGTGGTTTTTGGTATAATACTCTAAAGCAAACTAACAAGACTGAAAAGCAAAGGTAAAGGATAGCGTGCAACTCCCCTATCTTGAAGACTGGAGTCCCCGGAAATGGTGCCAGAAAACTTTGCTTGATGACGAGATGATGTATATACTTCTCGCACCTTGTTGGTTACCCCAAGTGGAAGGTTGAGATGTAGTCAGCATCAAGTTTTCCCTTACACGGAGACTGTAAGGTTTACCGAACCAGGAGGACTCCTAGGCTCAACAAGTAGGTGTCTCCCACCCTAGCGCTAGCAGAAGACGTGGACCTACACACACAACAAATAACTTTGCTCCCAACGAGTACAGAGAGGTTGTCAATCTCTCCGGCCTTGTAGTTTGCAAAGGATCAAAACACAAGCGGGAAAAGTAATAGTGATTGCAATGGAAAAGTAAATGAAAGAGGTAAATGATGGAGGTGTAAACAATTATGGTGATATGGACCGGAGTCACATGATGTTCACTTGTGATGTCTCTCTCCCAAAAGGCGATAAACAACTATGCTTGGGTAAACAAATTACAGTTGGGCAATTGACAGAATTATAAACGCACCGCAATGCTAATTATGCTACTTGATAGTTAGAGGTTCAATAGTAATGGGCAGTACGCCAAGACAAGTAGACCATTTATTCATCAACATCTACTTACTAATCATCCACCTTGAGATATCTATCCAGAACATCTCGCCGGTATTAAGTTGCGAGCCCCACCCAAAGTGTAAACTCAAAGCAACGGACAACTCCATTAACGAACTATGCGTAAGGTAAACAATCCTTGCAACCATGGTGACAAGCACCGTTATTTTCTCCCTGGTGGCAACAACACATCCCCTAGTCTCATGTTTCTGTCAGTCAAGCTAGACATTGAGGGGCATGAACCCACAATCATGCATAACGCTCCCTCTTGGAATTACAATCTACTACGCGGACAAAGCAATAAATAGCAACAGAGAAAATGCATGAATCACTAAGGAACAAAATATAATAGGATAATCAAATATATAACTCATAACAATCTTAACGTAATCTCATAATCTACTGGATCTCAACAAACCGAGCATAGCAATAGCAAGATAATTACATAGGTGCCTTGATCATATAGGGCAGCTCACAAGGACTAACCATTGAAGCACAAGAATGGAGAGAAGAAATCACATAGCTACTGGTCATGGACCCATGGTCCAAGGAGGACTACTCACGGCATGTCCGGGAAGCGTCCATGGCGGTGGAGAAGCTCCCGGAGGTCAATCCTCCCTTCGACATGGTGCCGGGAAGAGGTCTCCTGACGCTCCCGATCTCGGAAGCGCTGCAGCGGCGGAACGATGGAGAAATTCGCGATTTTGGATGTGATAGATGGGTTTTCTCTCGGAGGAGTAAATATAGGCCGAAGGAGGGCACCACAGGAGGTGGGACCCACCCGGGCGGCCTCTTGGCGTGGCCAGGGGGTAGGCCGCGCCCACGGGTCGCCTGGGCGGCCCCTGGCCCCTCTCTGGCCCATCTTCGGTCATCTGGAAGCTTCCGTTACGCTGATTTTTTATATATTTTTCTCGGGATTTTTCGGGCTTCGGAAAATTGGGTACAAGCCCCTGTGAAATAGACATCATCACACAGATATTTGCACTGGGTGCGATGAGTTAGTAGGTTAGTCCAAATATGTGAAAAATGATATAAAAGTGCAGCAAAAAATATAACAATGTCACCCAAAAGATCATGGAACATGCAAAAATTATAGATACATTTTGGACGTATCAGTGATCCAAATTCACCAACCCAAGTCCGATCATCACGTGAGATGAGGTGGTTTCAATGGTGAACATCTCCATGTTGATCATCTCTACTATATGACTCATGTTCGACCTTTCGGTCTCTTTTGTTCTGAGGCCATGTCTGTACATGCTAGGCTCGTCAAGTTTAACCCTAGTGTTCCACGTGTGCAAAACTGGCTTGCACCCGTTGTATGCGAACATAGAGTCTAGCACACCCGATCATCACGCGGTGCTTCGAAACTCTGAACTTTCGCAATGGTGCACACTTGGGGATAACACAATTTTATCTTAAAATTTTAGTGAGGGATTACCTTATAATTCTACCGTTCTCCTAAGCATAATAAGATGCATAAAAGGATTAACATCACATGCAAATCATAAGTGACATGATATGGCCATGAACTTGTGCTTTTGATCTCAATCTTCAAAGTACCGGTATGATCTCCATCATCACTGGCATAACACCATGATCTCCATCTTCGTGTTGCCTTCAGGGTTGTCGCGCCAACCATGCTTGCTATTGCTACCGTTTAGCGATAAAGTAAAGCATTACATAGCGCTTAATTATTGATATACAGGTCATAAAATAATTAGAGACAACCCTATGGCTCCTGCCGGTTGCCGTATGTATCGACATGCAAGTCGATAATAACTATTACAAAACACGATCATCTCTTACATCAAATATATTTCATCATGTCTTTGGCCATATCATCACAACATACCGTGCAAAAACAAGTTAGACGTCCTCTAATTTGTTGTTGCATGTTTTACGTGGCTGCTATGGGTATCTAGCTAGAATGATTCTTACCTATGCAAAGCCACAATGGTGATATGCAAGTTGCTATTTAACCTTCTACAAGGGTTGTCTTTGTCGAATCCAATTCAACTAAGGTGTGAGAGATAGACACCCGCCAGCCATCTTATGCAACAAAGTTACATGTTAGTCGATGGAACCAGTCTCTTGTAGCTAGACGAGTAAAGTTGGTCCGGGCCGCTTTATCCCACAATACCGCTGAAACAAGAAAAGACTAAGGAAGGAAGCAATCTGAATATCAACGCCAACAAACTCCTTTGTGCTCTACTCATGATGTCATCTACGCATAGACCTAGCTCATGATGCCACTGTTGGGGAACGTTGCATGGAATAAAATGCTACGCTTCACCAATATCGATCCAAGAGATGAACATCTACGAGAGGAGATATTGCATCTACGTACCCTTGTAGATTGCTAAGCGGAAGCGTTAAAGAATGCATTTGATGTAATGGAACGTCTTCGTGATCCAATCACGATTCGTCCCGTGAACTCCCGATCAAGCGTCGAACGGACGACGCCTCCACGTTCAGCACACGTACAACTCGATGACGCCTTAACTTCCTCGATGTAGCGAGCGATGGTGAAGTAGAGGTTGAGTACTCCGGCAACATGATGGCGTGGTGGCGGCGGTGGTGGTGCAATTTCAGCAGGGCTTCGCCAAACGCTGCCGTTATTGTTACGACGGAGAATTACTATGAGAGAGAGGTAGGCGCCGCAGATCAATTGTGTGTTGGTTGCCTACCTTTGCCTCTCTATTTATGGGAGGAAGGGGTAGGTAGGGATCAGCCTTGGCCCCTCCTCCAAGGACGGTGGGTCGGCAAAACCTATGGAGGAGTCCACCTCCCACAAGGGAGGTGGACACCCTAGGGAGGACTCCTCCTCCACCAAGGCACCTCCTCCCACCTACCCTTGGGCGCATGGGACCTATTGGGGTCGGGTGCCTAGCCCACCAGCGGCTGGTGCACCACCTCTTAGGCCCATGTGCCCCCCCGGGGTGGGTGGGCCCCTCCCGGTGGATCCCCAAACCCTTTCGGCACTCCTAGTACAATACCGGAAACCCTGAAACTATTCCGGAATCCTAATACCACTTTCCTATATATAAATATTTACCCCCAGACCATTCCAAAGCTCCTGGTGACGTCCAGGATCTCATCCGGGACACTGAACAACCTTCGTTCACCAACCCAATAACTCAAATATATGTATATCATCACAGAATGTTAATTGTGCAAACCGTGCGGTTTCAAGAACTATGCACACATAACTGATACACCTCTACGGTCAATAACAAATAGCGGGACCTGGATGCCCATATTGATTCCACACGTTCTATGAAGATCTTAATCGGTCGAACCTCGATGTCAAGGATTGAGTTAATCCCGTACGCACTTCCCTTTGTTCATCGATATGTTACTTGCCCGTGATTCGATCATCGGTATCTCCATACCTAGTTCAATCTCATTATAGGAAAGTCTCTTACTCGTTCCATATACAAGATCCCGTGGCTAACTCTTTAGTTACATTGCTTGCAAGCTCATTGTCATGTTGTATTACCTAGTGGGCCCTGAGATACCTCTCCGGTACACGGAGTAATAAATCCCAGTCTTGGTCCATGCCAACCCAACAAACACCCTCAGAGATACGTGTAGAGAATCTTTATGGTCACCCAGTTATGTTGCAATGTTTGATACACACAAGGTACTCCTCCGGTGTCCGTTAGTTGCATGATCTCATGGTTATATTAACCGGATACTTGACATGCACAAAACAATAGCAATAAACTGAGATGATCACATGCTACGTTCATAGTTTTGGGCCATGTCCATCACATCATTCTCCTAATGATGTGATCCTATTATCAAATGACAACTCATGTCTATGGTAAGGAAACCTTTACCATCTTTGATCAACAAGCTAGCCCATTAGAGGCTTACTAGGGACACATTGTTGTCTATGTACCCACACATGTATTTGAGTTTCCAATCAATACAGTTCTAGTATGGATAATAAACGATTATCATAAACAAGGAAATATGATAATAACCACTTTATTATTGCCTCTTGGGCATATTTCCAACAAGGGTATGGTTTGCCCATCGTATAAGAATGTTTGACCCACACGACGCACAATTATCTTGGCGCTGTGAAGTCATATTCTTTGTTAATGTATTCACACTTAGAGTGTATATCTTCATGTGTTGAAGACATACTTTTCTTCATGTGTTGTGCATCAAAGTCATCAAAGTGCATAAGCGTTAGGATGTGTGTCCATTCACTCGACATTTGAGGATTCTTAGATACTTAGCTCACAACGCATCTTGCAAAACGTCTTCTCACCCAAAGCCTTCGTGAAGATATCAACCAATTGCTCTTCTGTCTTCACATGCTCGACGATGATGTCTCCCTTCAACGCATGATCATGAAGTGATGGCGTATCTAAATATGCTTTGTCTTTGAGTTTTGTACAGGGTTGTAGGCGATCTTGTTGGCACTCTCATTGTCGCAGTAGAGTGGTAATTTCTTCTTGTTGATGTAATAGTCCTTGAGGGTTTGCTTCATCCAGAGAATCTATGTATAGCAGGCGTGAGTAGTAATGTCTTCGTCTTCAACAATAAAGGGTGAGATGCAGTTCTGCTTCTTTAAAGATCAACATACAAGAGATCGACCGAGAAAGTGACATGTGCTTGATGTAGACTTGCGATCAACTCTGTCTCTAGCATAATCAGAATTGGAGTACATGTCGGTGTCAAAGCCGACTGATCTCGTGTAGGGGGTCCGAACAATGGGTCTTGGATCGATGGGTAACAATGTGGCAAAAGAGATGGTGTTTACCCAAGTCCGGGCCCTCTCGATGGAGGTAAAATCCTACATCATGCTCTTGTTGTATTGATAAAGTAGTAAAGAGTACAAAGTTGATATATCTCGAGATCGGATGTTGTGGTCTAAACCCTAATTGTGATGAGCGTAAGTCGCCTATGAACTACAAGCCTATGGTTTATATAGATACCACGGGCGCTAGGGTTTATACAATGACGGTTACAACAATGGAAGGAATACACGGATTAACATGTTCTCAAGGATTGCACGCCAAGTCTTCGGAGGAGTCCACCTTGATCTTCGTATCTTCAACGATTGTCGAACGACCCAGGAGTCCCACCCACAAGGATAGATAGATGACCCGAAGACCCCCTAATCCTAGATTCCCTTAGTAGCCACTTGCGATAGCCCGAGACCGATGTTCTAGAAGATTCCCCTTTATTATGTTTTCTCGTGTGACTTATTTTATTTGTCGCATCATCATTGCATCATTTGCATCATCTGCATTGCATCGACATCCCGTTGCCGCCAGTTTTCAAAACCTGCATCCGTTGTTAGTTGCCGGTTCTCTCCGTGTTCGTCGTTGCCCGCGTGGAGCCCGACCACACACGCACGCGCCCGCGACATCGTCAAATCCTTGTTTTTAAAAGTGTGTATAAAACTTCCTATGATTGGGTTGAAACTTGACGTGCGGTCTTATTTATATATAGGTAGGCTGCCTGCCAATTTTCATCGCAACCGGAGTCCGTCTCGTACCCGAACGGTCGACCGTAGCGGTACCGTATTTGGCCTATCATCGGACGTTTTATCGGTGTTTTAAAATACGTTGCCGGGTGCCCGTTCTCCCTCTCATCTCTGGCTAGCCACGCTACACGGCCACTTAGCCTTTCCCCCGTTCAGCTCCAATCGCGCGGTTGAAACCGGGGCGAGAAACTGCTAAACTGTAGCCCGCCATTGTTATAAATAGACCCCCATGCCATTTTTAGCAGCCACTCTCTCTCTCTCCCTCGAAATCCGTGCAACCTAACCCTAGCCGCCACTCCCACAGCCTGCCCTCTCCCTCTTCCTCAGCCACCGGGCCCGTCGAAGCCCATCCGAGGCCCGCCCGGCCCAGATCGAGCCAGCCGCCGTGAGTTGCTCCCGTGGTGCCGTGCGCTCCCGATGGAGGACCCACAACCGCGCCTCCCGTGGCCTCCTCAAGCCCTCCAGCGAGCCGCGTGTCGCCGCCGTGCCCTCCGATCGCCGCCCTCCGCCGCCGGCCCCAACCTGCGCCGCGCCGCCAGCCGTCGGCGGCCTGATCCGCCGCCTCGCGCCAGGTGTAGCGTCGCCCTGCCTCCCGCTGCCCTCTGCTCCCGTAGTGAGGGGCTGCCCCATCGGTCTGTCTAGTGAGATCTAGTCGGGAACAGGCCCGTCGACCGCCGCGCCGTACATGGGCCAGGCCGACACCTCTGACCGGCCCAGCACTGACTCCCCTCCCCGCGGGCGAGGCCCCGCATCGACCTAGGCGCCCCAGACTGCCTCCTCTCTCAGGCCGGCCCACCAAGGTGAGCTACCACCAGAGCCTAACCCTCGTCCGTGCGCATTATAGCTAACCCGTGCTTATGCCCTATATGGGCTAGATTTTAGTTTCGGCCCATTTAGTTTTTTTTAGATTTTCGCGAATTTAGTTATTTCAGAAATATTAGCTGATTTTTAAACGCCCGTAACTTTTATTTCGTGTATCGGATCGGAACGAATTATATATGTAACTTGTGTAGTTTTCCACGTAGATTATGTTTGTACAACTTGCATGCAAGTTTGAAGTGATTTGACTTGGCATATGTATAGTTTTGCGTGCTGTCCTTATATGATAATTATCCCGTATTTATTTTTGTGCGTGTCCGGATTGCTCAAACCCTGTAGTTTAAATGTTCATGTTTTTAGGGACCTTTTGCCATGTATTTTAGAGTAGTTGTTTGCATTTTTGCATGTAGGTCCCATTGCTAGTTTGTTATATCGTGTTTAGGACATATTCTCGCATATTTGTGTGGCGATATTTTTATTTTGCAACCCCACATGTTATATATGTTTCCGGTGTAGAAAAATCCATAGAATTTAACTGTGCATTTAGTTTTAGCTTTTGAACAAGTTAGTGCGCGTGCTATTTTGCCATGTTGCGCTTTTGTTTATTTTGTGGGATTTAATCCGTGCATGATATGAGTGTGGTGTCAACTAGAGATATGCCCTTGGATGTGTAGGCTAGCCTATGGTAATTTTGGGTGCAATAGAAATCCATGTTTTGGTGTTGTTTGCTTGCTCTCAACATGCTAGAAAATAATGCTGCTTTGGAGATGCTGAAATATTTCTAAGTCTGAAATCTATTATATTTTGTTGCTGTCTTTCCATGAGTTTATCTGGTGTTTTGTAGCTCTTTTGAGGTTGGTGCAATGGAGTTACTTGTAGACATTAAGATTCTCTAGCATGCTTTGAATTTTCATGCCATTTCGATCCCTGTAGCATATAGTTTTGTTGCTGTTAATAGGCCTTCAGATCGAAAAACTGTCTAAAACTGATATTTTCACTAAGTCTGAAACTGTGTGTGAGATGCCATTTTGTGAGTTCTTTCCCTAGTGATCCATGCTTCCATACTAGATGTTATTTGTAGTATGTTGTAGTGCATCTTTCCCTCTACTGTCTCATGCCTTGTTTGAGCATTTTGGATTTGAGTAGCTTGTTGTTCGAGGGTGTAGAGAATGCTATGCGACTGATTTTGGCAGATTGTAGTGATTTCTTGTTTAGCTCGTAGTTGTTGAACCATTGCTCCATTTTGATCGTGTCCTATATGAAACTTGCTTAGAATCTTGTGTAGTTTTATATTTTGTTGCTGCCTTCTTGGTTTGGGATGCTTGTGACTGTCGTTGCACACATATTGCATTCATGCCATCATATCTTGCGGTGTTCGTATCTTTTGAACCGTAGCTCCGTTTGAGATGTTCTCTATGTGTAAATTGATTGAAACTACACGTAGAATCACGTGAACCTATTTATTTTGCTGTTTAACAAATATTTAAAAGTGTTAGTTCTGATCTGGACAGAATTATAAATTAGTGTATGAGGTCATCTCGGAGATGCTATAAGTCGTTTCCAACCCCATTTAAAATGCCTAGATAGGTAGATTAATTACGCTTCACCTCTTGCCATGTTTAACCACATATAATATTGCCGTGTACTTAATCGGGATAGAACTAAATAATTCGTATGTGGAGTTTCGTCAATATGCAACTCGTTGCATATTGAACTTCACTTAATGTGTAGTGTTTGAGTGTTGTGAATTGCCATGCCATGTCTTGCGTATATTCAACTGACCATGCATCATATATGGATTGCATTTTGTCGTGCATATGCTGTGGTGAATATCTGTGTTGATGCTTATTTCCGGTTTCCTTCGTCTCGCTAGAGTTCCACAAGCGTGTCGGAAAGTGAGGACCCGTTCGACGACATTGGTTCGTCTGCTTCACAGAGTCGTTCTTCTTCCAAGCGGGATCTTAGGCAAGATGACCATTTCCCCATATATCATTACTATCATTGCCATGCTAGTTTTATCGTTTCCGTCGCTATGTCTCGCTGCCTACCACCTGTTAAATATCAGCCCCTCAACATTGCCATGAAAACCTTTAACATGTTCACAACCTAGCAAACCACTGATTGGCTATGTTACTGCTTGCTTAACCATGTGTTAGCGTTGCTAGTTGCACGCGCAGTTGCTTCCATGTGTTAACATGGGTTCCTTGTTGTATCACCCTATTAATTTCTATTTAATTTAATACACCTATATACTTGGTAAAAGGTGGAAGGCTCGGCCTTTCTAGCCTGGTGTTTTGTTCCACCTTTGCCCCCTTCGTTTCGGCTACCGATGTTATGTTCCATAATTGAGCGCTCCTAACACGATCGGGGTTGTTATGGGGACCCCCTTGATAATTCATTTTAGATTAAGACTGGTCTGGCAAGGCCCACATTGGCTTTACTTTTGCCTAATAACCTAATAAAATTGCATAGGGACTTTCCGGACCCCGAGGATAATTAATCAATCACCCCGGGCCAGTGCTCCGCATGAGTGTTGGTCCAAACTGGCAGACTACGGGGCCAACGCGGGGCAACCCGAGGTTTGGATTCTCCTAGTGTGACCCATCCGTCGTGTCCTGAGAACGAGATACGCGGCTCCAATTGGGTTCGTCGACACGTCGGGCGGCCTTGCTGGATTAGTTTTACCTTTTACGAAATATCTTGTGCATCGGGATTCCGGTGATGCTTTGGGTAATCTCACAGTTGAGGTTTTCCACTAAGGAGTCAGACGAGATCGCGAGTTTCATGATCGAGGGTTTCTATGCGGCTTGTGGTAATTTGTGATGGACTAGTTGGAGCACCCCTGCAGGGTTAAATCTTTCGGAAAGTTGTGCCCGCGGTTATGTGGCAACATGGAAATTTTGTTGAACACTGGTTCTAGATAACTTGAAGTAAACTTAATTAAAACTGGCCAACTAAGTGCGTAAACATGACTTTCTCTTTTGCGAGTTCCTTCTCCGATCGAGGACACGGTGGGGTTATATTTGACACAAGTAGGTGTTTAGGATCATTCATTTGATCATCAGTAGTTCACGTCCGCTATGCGTAGATCACCCCCTCTTATTCTTGTACTCGTAAGTTAGCCACCTAAATAAATGCTTAGTCGCGTGCTGCAGCCTCACCACTTAACCATACCTCACCAATTAAGCTTTGCTAGTCTTGATACCTTTGGAAATGAGATTGCTGAGTGCCCAGTTGCTCACCGATTACTACAACACTAGTTGCAGGTATAGGTAAAGGCTACTTTGACGTGAGCGCGATGATTGTTCATTTGGAGTTTCTTCTTCTTCTTCTTCATTGATCTAGGATGGGTTCTAGGCCGACAGCCTGGGATAGCAAGGATGGATGTCGTTTTCTTTTCTTGTTTGTTTTCGTCTGTAGTCGGACCCTGCTCTTCTTCATAATGTTTATGTATTGTACTGATGTGACTCTGATGTAGCTCGTGGCGAGTGTAAGCCAACTCCATATATCTTATCTTTTCAGTACATGTACTTGTAACGATATCCATTCTTGCGAAACGACGAGATGCACTTCTATAACTGACGAGGCCCTCGTGCCAAATTGAGGATAGGATCGCATCTTGGGCGTTACACCACCGAACTAGCCTCCAATGCCGCAACCTAGGTTCGCCATCGCCATGCTCTTGTAGTCTTCGGCTTGCGGGGCGAGTTCTACCCTATGTTTGGGTGACTCTAGTCTGCATTGTTCTTCATCTGTGTTTGACGAAACATCGTCGGACCCACAAGGATGAATTTTTTCCCTGTAGGGTTAACCACCTCTTCGATTCTCGCGCGCCAATGAAAATAGCCAGTTCCTTCCCAAATCAAGGAGATGAGTTACTTATCATATAATATGCACGTGCCCTTTATTAATGCTTTCCATTCGTTCCCAACATCCAGAAGAACACCAAATAAACAAAATCATGGCGAGTGCTAGATGCTTATCCTCGTGTCCTCATGGCTCTCTCCTAGGCAATTGGGAGAGTTGTTCAGTCTGACACCTTCTCTGCGCGAGCTAGAGGTGCAGAGGTATTTTCCTGATTCAGATCTGGCACCCTCCCATCCTGGGTTAACCTCTACCAATGGCAAGGCCTTCATGGAGAATTTTCCCACGCCCAATACAATGAAGAAAGTATGCTTGATCCCATTCCTCTTACGAGATATGGGCTTCCCCATTCATCCCTTTCTATAAGGTTTATTGGTGTACTATGTGATCCAACTCCATCACCTTACTCCCAAATCCATCCTCCACATCTCGGGATTCGTCGCTCTCTGCAAGATGTTCCTGGTTGGTGAGGCGCGTTTCGATCCGTGGAGGAATTTTTCTGCCTTGTCCCCCGAATTGAGGGAGGGACTATTTGCAAAGTAGGCGGAGCTGAAGTGTGGCATATAGCGGGAACTTGGTATTCTGTAGGGACCCCTAGGGCAGCTTCCAAAGAGTAGACCTCAGAATGGTTCTATATCGAAGATGTCCCCCTATTCGACCCCATCCGAATGGGTCTGCCTGAATTCTCATCCCCTCCCCTTAAGAAGCGGTTCAACTCCTGATTGAGGAGTCCTTATCAAGAAGACAAGTCGGAGGTCAAACAGTTGGTTGCCAAGGTAAAACCGTTGACACATTTCCATCTCACCATGATCAATGTAATGGTCGCGACCATAGATCGATGTGCTCAACCTCTTCAACAAAGGTACGATCTCCTGTGCTAATACAATGGTTCAAGCGATGCCACTCAATACAAGCTGGAGGGTCTATCTAGTCCAGCAACATTAGTTGTCGTATTATCCGACCTCTATTAAGGAGAAGAAGAGGATTTTATCAGCCGAAACACCAAGGAAGGCTATTCCAATCATAACCCCATCGAGTGGGTTAGTATAGCTTAGTTCCCCTTAATTCAGATTTCTATTTAGATCGATCCTTGGTTGATTGAATCCCTGAAACTTTTTATAAACATGAATGGAGACGTGTGGTAGAGAAAATTAACTGCCCTCCTCCCCAGCCAGAAAACCATCCCAAGGACGACGATCCAGGATTCCATGATGATCTGGATACGTCAGTTATCTTTGAGGATGGGTTGTTTTTTAAGATGAATGTAAATGATTCCAAGGTTTCCCTCATAGCTGATTACCCTAGGATTCCTCCTTCGACCAAGGGGAAAAAGAAAACTTCTTCCTAGGAAGGACACCGGCTTACCACAGCGGCAACTCCTGCCACAACACGTCACCGCTCCACACGTCGGAAACCTATTAATATAGGATCTGTCGAACCCATGCCGAACCCTAGCAGGTCTTCCAAGCATGGAGCATCCATTGGGACCACTTCGACCTATTCCTCTTGCCAAGAGGTAACAATTTTACCACAAGTATTACTTCTCTTATCAGCGGCGAGTATTTATTCCTCTTGACATGTTTTACATGAACCGAACACAACCACCCATACAAACAGTAGGGGATAATGTGGAAGCCCCTACTATAGGTCAACCTCGTGAGGATCACGACGAGGTTTTAGTTACCAACTCGAAAGTTGAGAACGTAATGAACCACCGTCATCGGAAAGAATCCCTGCGTCATCCTGAATTTTCCGAACACGAGATTAATGCCTTGCGTTCGATAGATGCGCACCTCGGAGCCGCTCGAGTAGGACCTGAGGGAGTCGTTAGCTGTATGTCAACAAGCCTTAAGGAATATATTTAAAGTTTTGCCACTATGTACAAAGCCGAAGCCACTATCCCCTGATCCTCGATTGGGTAGTATGACCGATCTGAGGGTCTAACCACAATCATCGATATGTTTTTAGGCTACGAGGGACAAGAGTAAGGAGTTGCCCCAGGAGATTGGGACGTACTGAAACAAGCCGAGGTTGCAAAGGCCGAACTAGAAAAAGCGGAGAGCTTCACAAGAGAAGAACATGGTGAGAATTTTATATTGAACTCGTGTCCATAGCGGCCCTATTATATTTCTTAAATGAAAGTGTATCTTTCTTAAATAAAAGTGTATTTTTTAGAAATCAGGAACTGTTCCGTACTATGTAACCTATGAAATAGGGAAATAGTTCGGTGAACTAGGAAATCCATCCATACAGTGCTAACAGACAGACAATTATCGTGGAGCTATGTTATATTACTTTTATTTTATAAGAAACATCTTCCCAAGAAAATAGTTCCTTTATGGGTTCCTTTCTTTGGGTTTTGGGATATCCGCTGTATGCGGATCAAGTGTATGCTTGGGAATTAGAACCCTTGGTGATGACCACCTAATTATTGTCACCTTCCTTGTGTGAAACCAATTCGTCATTAAGAATCCTAGCTTTTGGCTTCACCCATGTGAGGTGCTCCCTTTATCCTCTAGTGGAACAATCGGAAATGTAGAGTATGAAAACATGATCCAGGCAACCCAACTTGGCAAAATCTGAAGTCAAATTTAGTGCATATAGAGGCTTAAGTATAGGAAGAACACACACATCATGAAGAGATACACAAATGTATTGTTATCGGCTTTAGAAAGCCGCCAGGCGTCTACAAAAAATTAATGTTCATGGACACCATTTGGTTTATCCGAACATAAGCTAGGATATGTTAATCCAATTAAAAGAGAAAAAAGGATACAAGAAAACTGAAAAATAACAATGGAATAAATCACCATGATCGCACTAGTTTAGCTATAGAAATGCCGAAGACGAGCCGCGTTCCATGGATTTGGTTCAAGATGATTGTGTTACGTGTTGCGGAGACGATACACCCCTACTGTAAGCACGTCGTCGATGATGAAATGGCCCGCCCATTTGAGTGCAAGTTTATTAGTTTTCTTCTCAGGGGGATGCATCACAAGCTCGCTCACGTTGTAAGTCTTCGCCTGAACTTCCCTGCTCTGATAGCACCGAGCCTGCTGTTGATAGGAAGTGGAACGTGTCAGAGCTATATCACACTCTTCTTCAAGTGCGTCCAAGTCATCCTGCCGATCCAACTCAACTTCTTTTTCCTCGTACATGCACACTCTAGGTGCATCATGGACGATATGATAGGGGAGAACTTCTTCCTCCCCGTACACCATTAAGAATGACATGTAACCCATTGATCTGTTCGGAGTGGTGTGTAAACTCCACAATACAGAGTCGAGCTCCTCTACCCAATGGCAATCAGATTCTTTCAAATATCAAACTAGCCGTGGCTTGATTCCGCTGATGATGAGCCCATTAGCCCGTTCGACCTATCCATTTGTTTGTAGGTGATATACGGAGGCATAGTCGAGCTTAATGCCCAAGTTCACACACTAGCCCTTAACTTCCTGGGATTTGAAATTGGATCCATTGTCCATTATTATACCATGAGGGACGTTGTAACGGTGAACCACATCTGATATAAAATCGATGACCGGTCCGAAGTAGGCAAAATTTACTAGTTTATCTTCGATCCAGTTAGTGAACTAATCAACGATAACCAATAAATATTTATCTTTTGTGGACCCCCCTTTGAGAGGTCCAACCATGTCCAACCCCCAGACCGCATACGGCCAAGTGATCGGTATTCTCCGAAGAGCTGTTGCACGCATGTGGCTTTGATTTGCAACAAGTTGACATCCAATGCAATATTGGACGAGCGTATGAGCATATGTTTGAGGTGTTGGCCAAAAGAAGCTGACTCAGAATGTCTTGCTTACTAGAGCTCTAACCGCTGCATAGTGACCGCCCATACATGCGTGTATTTCAGCCAAAAGAGGTTTACCTTTTCCTTCGGATATGCACCACTAGAGGACTCTGATAGTGCTTTTTCTATAGAGGCCCCCTTCATGAACCTTGTAAGACTTGGATCATCGGACTATCCATCTTGCTTCTGTTTGGTCATCGATGAGGTCCTGGCGAAGAAGATAAACCAGGAAGGGTTAGGTACATGGCACGATTACGACCCTAATTTCGTAAGCCGAGAGTGTTCCCTCCAGTGCAGAGCCGCCGATGAGTTGATCATCTAGCTCAACTATAGGGGGAGTAACTTGTTCCTTTCATGTGGCTCCAGTGTTTTAGTTTTCGTCCCGCCATATCATGGAAGGCTCGGAAAGTCGTTCCAGAAAAGTATTTTTAGGGACGGGGTCGCGCTTGGCGCCCATACGAGCAAGGACATCATCAACTTAACTATTGTCTCTCGAGACATGGTGGAATTCAAGGCCTTCGAACTGAGCTGATATCTTGAGGAAGATGTTCCTATAACCTGTCATCTTTGGATTTTTGGCGTCAAATTCGCCATTGATTTGAGAGACAGCAAGGTTTGAGTCCCCTCGTATCTCCAACCTTTGTACGCCCATCGAAGTTGCCATGTGCAAATTCTATAGCAAAGACTCGTATTCATCCACGTTATTAGAATCAATGTACATGATTTGTAATACATACCGAATATTATCATCGGTAGGAGACGTAAGTATAAAACGAACCCCCAGACCAACAAGCGTCTTGGAGCCATCAAAGTACATCATTCAACGGGAATATGTACTATACTTAGAGTTCTGCTTTTGACCATTCGGCCAAAAAGTCTGCCAACACCTGGGATTTAATAGCTCGGCGTGGTTTGTTCGTTATTTCAAAAGGTAAGAGATCTATGGCCCATTTAGTTATGCGTCCCGTGGCATCCTTGTTATTGATTATATCATTCAAGGGTACCTCAGATGCTACCGTGATCGAATACTCTTGAAAGTAGTGTCGGATCTTGCGAGATGCCATAAAGACCGTGTAGGCTAGCTTCTCGTAGTGAGGATAGTGAGTTTTACACGGGGTAAGGACTTCGGACACATAGTAGACTGGTTTTTGTGTCCGTAGTTTGTGGCCAGCCGACTGTCGTTCGACCACCAGTACCCTGCTCACAACCTGTTTAGTGGCTGATATGTACAATAGCATTGGTTCTCCCGTTGTAGGTGCTATCAGTATTGGATTGCTGGCTAGCAATGTTTTTATTTCCTCGAAGGATGTTGTTGCTTCTTCGGTCTACTCAAAGTTTTTGGTTTACTTGAGCGTTCGATAGAGCGGTAGTGCCTTTTCATTAGTGCGAGACATGAAACGACTTAGATCAGCCACACAGCAAGCCAGTTTCTGTATGTGTTTTAACTCCATAGGGATCACCCACTAGGATAGAGCTGGATTTTGGCCGGATTAGACTTTATTGCTTTATGAGATGCGACGAAACCGAGAAGTTTACCTACAGGAACGCCGAATACACACTTCTCCAGATTGGGTCATATGTAATATTTTCAGAGATTGTCAAAGGTTTGTCGAAGGTCGTCTACCAGCTGATTGCCATGTTTGGTCTTAATTACCACGTCATCCACGTATGCCTCAACTCTCTTCCCGATTTGTTTTTCTAGATATGTTTGAATCATGCGTTGATATGCGGCACCTGTGTTTTTTAACCCAAAGGGCATTATGTTGAAGCAGAATGTCCCCTAGGGAGTGATGAAAGCAGTTGCGGCCTGATCGAATTCCTTCATATTTATTTGATGGTACCCGGAGTAGGCATCAAGGAAACATAATGAGTCGTGTCCAACGGTGGCATCAACGATTTGGTCAATGCGAGGTAAAGGGAATAGATCCTTAGGGCAGGATTTATTGAGATCGACGCATGGCCGCCAGGGTTTGTCCTTCTTTTGGACCATCACCAGGTTTGCCAACCACTCGGGGTGTTTGATGTCTCGAAAGAATCCAGCTTCAAGCAGTTTTGCTAGTTCAGTGCCCATGGCTTGATACTTGGGCTCAGAGAAGCTATGTAATGGCTGTTTGACGAGTTTGATGACGTCGATTATGTTCAAGCTATGCTCGACCAATTTTCGTGGGATTCTTGGCATGTCCGAAGGGTGCCAGGCGAATATATCCCAATATTATCGTAAGAATGTGTGCAGTGCTTCCTCGATCGCAGGTCGAGTTGTGCTCCGACGGACGCTTTGTTGTTGAGGTCTCCCAGGTGCACTTGAAATTTAACTATTTCATCAGTGAGCTTGAAGGATGTAGACTTGGGTTTCTTTCTAAGAGTTACATCATCCGTGTCGACCATCGACCTTAGTTTAGTGAGTTCTTCAGCCACAAGGGCCTCCAAGAATTTTGAGTTACCTGTACCCATAATGCAGTATGGCTGAATCTTGTGAAGGCCTCTCGTCCCAAAAGAGTGTGATAGCCGCTTCTGAAGGGTATGATATGAAAGATGATTTCTTTAGACCAGTAATTCTCGTAGGTTCCGCATACGACATCAAGAGAGACTTGGTCTGTGCACCATGCTTCTTTCCTGGGGATAATTCCTCGAAAGGTTGTGCTGCTCCGTTCGATACGAGATTTGTCGAACTGCATTTTGTCCAAAGTATCACCATAAATGAGGTTTAAGGCACTGCCGCCATCGATTAGCACCTTGGATGGTTTAAGACCATCTATGACGGGGTTGAGCATTAGTGCATCAGGTGTTTGGTTAGAACGTATTTCAGGCTTGTCTTCCTCCGTGAAGGTTATATGCGTGTTGGTCCAGGAATTTGTTGCTGCCACCATGTATATTTGATCAGTTTCTTGAAGAGCTCTTTTCCTTTGATTATTGGAGGAGAAGGTCTCTTAAATTGTGAGTATGTTGACACTGTTGTGTGTCAGCTTGGATGAACACCCTTGCGATGGCTGGGTCACGAGTATAGTCTCTCCGCTTTTGGCTACCTGCCTGACGACCCAACAAGCTCGAATCATGTGAGTCGTGCTAGTGTTGGGTAATGCGGAATGTATAGAACATGGACAATCCAGTAGTTTATTAAGTACAGTTTGGGATCCGTCAAAGGCCTTGTTCTTCTTCCTAGAGGGCCCGCAATCGACCAGTCGTTGTTGGGGCGTGCGCTTCCTCCGAGCTTCTCCGGGCTGCTCTATGTGGATTGACTCCACTTGCAATTGCTGATACTGCCAGGTGCTTTCCATGGCACAATATTTACGTATCAATGTAGAAAGCTCGGTAAAACTTTGTATGCGGCGTCGGACGAGGGCATCTAGGATCCCTCCTCATGGCATCTAGGCTCGAAGTATTGGCTTCACCTCAAGGTGATGCGAGTCCTTTGGTGCCACTTGGAATGAGGCACACATGAAAATGCGAAGCATTGTATTTGTCCTAGATGCACATAGGTACAATAAAGAGCCAATAATGGAGCGATATACCTTGTGATCGAAATCTATTCCATTTTCATCAGTGAAGGGGTGACTGATGACCCACAAGTGTTAGGGATCTATCGTAGTCCTTTTGATAAGAGTGTCAAACCCGACGAGGAGCACAAGGAAATGATAAGCGGTTTTCAGTAAGGTATTTTTTGCAAGCACTGAAATTATCGGTAACATATAGTTTTCTGATAAGGTAATTTGTAACGAGTAACAAGTGACAATAGTAACTAAGGTGCAGAAAGGTGGCCCAATCCTCTTTGTAGCAAAGGACAAGCCTGAACAAACTCTTATATAAAGAAAAGCGCTCCCGAGGACACATGGGAATTTATGTCAAGCTAGTTTTCATCATGCTCATATGATTCGCGTTCGTTACTTTGATAATTTGATAGGTGGGTGGACCGGCGCTTGGGTGTTTCCCTTACTTGGGTAAACCTCCCACATATGATTAACCTCTCTCGCAAGCATCCACAACTACGAAATAGGAATTAAGATAAACCTAACCATATCATTAAATATATGGATCAAAATCAGCATCTTACAAAACAACACATAAAACTAGGGTTTAAGCTTCTGTCACTCTAGCAACCCATCATCTACTTATTACTTCACAATGCCTTCCTCTAGGCCCAAATAATGGTGATGTGTCATGTAGTCAACGTTCACATGAAAACACTAGAGGAGAGACAACATATAACTTATCAAAATATCGAACGAATACCAAATTCACATGATTACTTATAACAAGACTTATCCCATGTCCTCAGGAACAAACGTAACTACTCACAAAGCATATTCATATTCATGATCAGAGGAGTATTAATAATCATTAAGGATCTGAACATATGATCTTCCACCAAATAAACCAACTAGCACCAACTACAAGGAGTAATTAACACTACTAGCAACCATAGGTACCAATCTGAGGTTTTGAGACAAAGATCGGATACAAGAGATGAACTAGGGTTTGGAGAGGAGATTGTGTTGATGGAGATTGACCCCCTCTCGATGAGAGGATCGTTGGTGATGACGATGGATTCGATTTCCCCCTCCGGGAGGGAAGTTTCCCCAGAAGAATCGCTCTGCTAGAGCTGTAGATTGGTTCTGTCGAACTTCCGCCTTGAGACGGAGGCATCGCTTCCCGAAAGGTCCGATGTGATTTTTCCAGGTCAAAACCCTTCATATAGGAGAAGATGGGCACCGGAGGCCTGCCAGGGGGCCCACAAGCCTGTAGGGTGTGGCCAGGGGGTAGGCCGCGCCCCTGGGCATGTGGCTTCCTGGTGGGTCCCCTCTGGTACTTCTTGCGCCCATTATTTTTTTATAAAATCCAAAACTGTTCTCCATTACTTTTCAGGACTTTTGGAGCTATGCAGAATAGGTCTCTTAGATTTGCTCCTTTTCCAGTCCGGAATTCCAGCTACCGGCATTCTCCCTCTTTATATAAATGTAGTAAAATAAGAGAGAAAAGGCATACGTATTGTACCATAATGTGTAATAACAACCCATAATGCAATAAATAATGATATAAAAGCATGATGCAAAATGGACGTATCAACTCCCCCAAGCTTAGACCTCGCTTGTCCTCAAGCAAAAGCTGAGATCAATAAATATGCCCACATGTTTAGAGATAGATGTGTTGATAAAATAAAATATGGAAATGAGGGCATCATGGTTATATTTAGAACAACAATACACATTGACATAGAGTATCTTATACTGAAGTGACAATTCATTCACAAGACAGAATATGCATCAGGAACTCTATTGAGAACAAACAAACTATGATTTTAGTCATTGAAGCAATTCCATTTTATCGCAACGCAGGAAAGAGTCAATATAAGATCTTGTAAAGCAAATCCACATACTCAATCATCATATAGTCTTTCATAATTGTTAACACTCACGCGGTACATATGAGGTCAAAGCTTCAATTGGACACAGAGAAAGATAGGGGCTTATATTTTTGCCTCCTAACTATTTACCTCAAGGGTAATGTCAACAATAATAACTCATGATCACCCACATCCGAGCGGATATATTTGTCTAGATCATTCCCCAACACATGATGCTTTCCAAAAGATAAAGGGGAAATAAAGGAAATGATGAAGATCACCACGGCTCTTACAAAGTAAAAGTGAAAGACAGGCCCTTCGTAGACGGAAGCAGAGGTTGTCATGCGCTTTTATAGTTGGATGCACAATCTCTTAATCTAAAAGAACGTCACTTTATATTGCCCCTTGTGATAAAGAACTTTATTATGCAGTCTGTCGCTTTTATTTCTTCTGTATCACAAGTCGTATAAAGTTTATTTTCCTCGCACTAATAAACTACACATATTTAAGGAGCAATTTTTATTGCTTGCACCGATGACAACTTACTTGAAGGATCTTACTCAATCCATAGGTAGGTATGGTGGACTCTCAAGGCAAAACTGGGTTAAAGGTTTTTGGATGCACAAGTAGTATCTCTACTTGGTGAGGGAGTTTCTTTTGGCTAATATGAGGTGGAAGCAAGCGACATATGTTGAAGGATCTATAACCATATAACTTCTATTCGTAAATAAGCAGACATAACTCATTATGTTGTCTTCCGTCCAACATCAACCTTTTAGCATATAATATTTTAATGAGTGCTCACAATCACAAAAAATGTCTAAGATAATATATTTATATGTGAACCTCTCTTTATTTATTACTTCCGCATAATCGCAACAACGACCAATAGCTTTGTTTGTCAACTCACAACAAATTTCAATCAACATACTTATTATATGTGAAGTCATCACTCCTGAAAGTGCGTTATATCGACTAGAGGGGGCGTGAATAGGAGATTATTAGAATTTCATCACCGAGGAAATTCCTAGTGAGGAAAGTCCTCAATTATGAACTGAGTGCTGCGGAAATAGTACAGGATCAGGTGTGCAAAAACATCTACAACAAAGTACCCGTTGAGATTTCAGAGATTCGGTTTGCACAGTTCCCAAGTATAGAGTAAGCAGGTGTGTATTAGCTCAAGTGAAGAATTTGAGGTTGAGGAAATTCGGAGAAAGTGTTCAGACAAATTCTTCAAACAGTACAGATGAAAGCCTTCAACATACAATTGAAGAAATGAAAGAGTTGAAGAAATAGAACCCGTAGCTCGATGAAGACAGTTGTTGATGACCCAGTTCTAACTATTGTGACATTTGTATGCCTAGTTCGGAGAGACTTGGTATTGAAACCAAAGGACACACAGTCCCGGGACACACAATCCCTACCATATTCTCCTTGAGCTAAGGACACACAGTCCTCGCCCAACACTCGTGGTAAGTCTTCAGGGCAGACTTCCAAACCCTCACAAACTCGGTCACCCGACGATCCACAATTGACTGTTGGATGCTCTAGACCATGACGCCTAACCGTCTAGAGGATGCACAGTCCTCAAAGGTAACAAGCGTCGGTTCCACACATGAGCAACTTCTTGAGTGATGCTCAATCACTTTGGTTTTTGGTCTGGGTTTGATGTTTGGGGTATTTCCTCAGTTAATGATTTCTCTTGAAGACGCTAAGGAATCTGGGTTGCTCTCAATGACAAGTGTCAGCTTCTCTCGGAGTAGCCAACCAACAAGTGGTTGCGGGGGGCGGCTATTTATAGCATGGGAGCATCCCGACATGATTTGGCATAAATGCCCTTAAATAATATGACCGTTGGGTGGATAAGATTAGTGATGTGGCACGTGGCGCGGCGACGGTTGGAACTTTCAACTGTAAAAGTCCTCATGTTTCTCATATTCCTCACTGTGAGGCTTTGGTAGAATTAGGCTTGGGTTGAGCATCATGAGGAAAATCATTCCGTAATTTTACCTCGACCCCTTTGACAGAACGGTGTTCCTATGACTCAAGTGTAAATAAATTGAAACAGAAACAATAAATCTTCAAGTTTCAAAGGCTTCCGAGTGTTTTCTTCACGACACACCGAATTCCTCATCTTCAATATCTGCATGAGGAATATTAATTTCTTCGCAATTTCTTCGCGATCAAAGCCTTCAAGGAAGGACCAAAGTCTTCACTCGAAGACATACATTTTTAGGGGTCGATATTCATCGGATAACTCAAACTCCTCAGCGACTTATAGAGCCTGTGTACACTCACAAACATATCAGTCTCTTAACCTATAAGTCTTCAAACTACCAAATTACTAAGGGGCACTAGATGCACTTACAACTCCCCATAAGATCATTATGTATGCTCTATTGCTGTTATTCTATACTTCATTCTATTTATTTTTCTCAAGATCATAGCAAGCAAGCAAAGCCCTTAATTCAATACTACTCTTTATTATATAACTCTTGGACTTGCTTACATAGGGGGAACAAAAAGAAAAATCAAAACTAGATCACACTAGAACTTTATTCTACTAGATCAGGATATAACTAAAAGGATCGAATGAAGAAAAACAAAAGAAAACAAGAAAGTAAAATGGTGTGATGGTGATACGATACCGGGGCACCTACCCCAAGCTTGGCACAAGCCAAGGGGAGTGCCCATACCCATGCGTTCAGTTGTCTTCCTTCGGAGGTGGTGATGTTTGAGTTGTTGGTGGGGTTGAAAGTTTGTCATCCGTCTTCTAAGGCATGGGCGCACCATCATGAAAAGGTGAACTAGTCTCCGGGATCCTCAGGCCTGCAGCTAAACTCATTTTCTTAAATCTGTATTCATACTCACAGTTTTGGTTTTGCAGGTCATGGATGTGCAGCACCCCCTCATGCATCTCAATGATTTGATGGTGTTGTAGCACCTCCAAAACGTAGGGGTTGATGATCCTCTCAAAGAACTTATCCTTCAGGGAACCTAAAGATGTCATGTTGGTTTAAATCTGTTACAGAAATAGCTCGAAACGAAAACAGGAGATATTGTCGAGATACAGAGGTCAAAATCTTCAGGAGATTATATAATGAATTTGTGCCGACCCGAAGGAGTATTCCACTAGGAAACTGAATCCGGAGGGTGCTCGGGGTGGCCACAAGCCTATAGGGCGCGACCAGGGTGGTTGGTCGTGCCCCCCGGGCTTGTCGCCTCCACGTGCACGCTTGAGACTGCTTTAAATTTTCCTAATTTTTTAAATATCCCAAAACTGGTAAAAATTGCCATTGAAAATGTTTTGGAGTCGATTTTTTTACCGTAACACATACCTATTCTTTTTCACGGTCCAAGGCGTCTTGATAGGTTTCCATAATTTACTCTTTCGGAGTTGTGGTATTGATAATATTAGTTTCAACATTTATGGGAGTACGTGAGATATAATGTTTGATTCTTTGCTCATTTCCCACCTTAGAATTTGTGCATTCTGCGTTGTTGATCTTGATGGCACCAGAATGATATACTTCCTAGATAATCTAAGGACCTTCCCATTTAGAGAGATGTTTTCCTGGAAAAATCTTCAACGAGAGTTATATAGGAAGACATAATCACCTACATTGAATTCCCGCTTTTGTATCCTTGTATCATGCCATCTCTTAACCTTTTCTTTAAACAACTTGGCATTCTCATAGGCCTGGGTTCTCCATTCATCGAGTGAGCTAATTTCAAATAACCTCTTCCCACAAACAAGTTTAAAATCATAATTAAGCTCTTTAATTTCCCAATAGGATTTATGTTCTAGCTCTACAGTTAAGTGACATGCTTTACCATTAACCATTTTATAAGGAGACATACCCATAGGTTTATTAAGCGGTTCTATAAGCCCATAATGCATCATCAAGCTTGGTAGACCAATTCTTTCTAGATCTATTAACGGTCTTTTGAAAAATCAATTTTATTTCTCTATTGCTCAATTCTATTTGCCCACTAGACTAAGGATTAACATCATACCTAGCAAGCAATTTACGGAAAGCACCATGAATAAAGTGTGAACCACCATCAGTCTTTAAATATCTAGGGACTCCAAAACTAGGGAAAATAACTCCTTTCAGCATTTTAATAGAAGTGTTATGATCAACACTACTAGTTGGAATAGCTTGTACCCACTTAGTAACATAATCAACAACAACTAGAATATGAGTATATCCATTGGATTTTGGAAAAGGTCCCATATAATCAAAATCCCAAACCTTAAATGGTTCAATAACTAAAGAGTAATTCATAGGCATTTCCCGACGTCTACTAATATTATCTATTCTTTGGCATTCATCACAAGACAAGACAAACTTACGCGCATCCTTGAAGAGAATAGGCCAATAAAAACTAGATTCAGTACCTTGTGTGCAGTTCTATCTCCAGCGTGGTGTCCTCCGTAGGCCTCAGAGTGACACTTGTGAAGGATTTGTCCCTATTCATGCTCAGGTACACAACGTCTAATAATACCACTTACTCCTTCTTTATAAAGGTGTGGATCGTCCCAAAAGTAATGTCTTAAATCATAGAAGACAATTTTCTTTTATTGATATGTGAAACTAGGAGGTATAAATTTAGCAACAATGTAATTAGCATAATCAGCATACCAACGAGAATTGCGTGAAGCATTAATAACAACTAGTTGTTCACGAGGAAAGCTATTATCAATAGGTAGTGGGTCATCAAGAACATTCTCTAATCTAGACAAGTTATCTGCTACGGGGTGATCAACGCCCTTTTTATCAATAATATGCAAATCAAATTCTTGTAGCAGAAGAACCCATCTAATAAGTCTAGGTTTAACATATTTCTTTTCCATAAGGTACTCAATAGCAACTTGATCAGTGTGAACAGTTACTTTGGAATCAATAATATAAGGTCTAAACTTATCGCAAGCGAACACAAATGTAAAAATTCCTTTTCAGTGGTAGCATAGTTTATTTGAGCACTCTCTAGAGTTTTACTAGCATAATGGATAACCTTTAATTTCTTATCAAATCTTTGTCCTAGAACAGCACCAACAACATAATAACTAGCATCACCCAGAATTTCAAAGGGTAGATTCCAATCAGGTGGTTGAACAATAGGTGCAGTTATCAAGGCGTTCTTAAGATTTGCAAATGATTTTACACAATCATCATCAAAAACGAATGGAATATCCTTTTGCAAAAGATTAGTGAGAGGCTTAGAATTTTTAGAAAATTCTTTAATAAATCTCCTCTAGAAACCAATATGACCAAGGAAACTTCTTATACCTTTAATATCTGTTGGACACAACATTTCTTCAATAGCATCAACTTTAGCTTTGTCAACTTCAATACCTCTTTCGGAGATTTTGTGTCCCAAGACAATGCCTTCATTAACCACAAAGTGGCACTTCTCCCAATTCAAGACAAGATTAGTTTCTTCACATTTCTGCAAAACTTGATCAAGGTTTCTCAAGCAATCATCAAAAGAAATTCCGTACACGAAAAAAATCATCCATGAAGACCTCAACAATCTTTTCACAAAAGTCAGAAAATATAACCATAATACATCTTTGAAATGTAGCAGGTGCATTGCATAAACCAAAAGGCATACATCTATAAGCAAAGGTACCGGACGAGCCAGTAAAAGTGGTCTTCTCTTGATCCTCTTTTGATACATGTATTTGAGTGAAACCAGAGTAACCATCTAGAAATAAAAAATGTGTATGTTTGGATAATCTTTCTAGCATTTGATCAATAAAAGGTAGAGGGCAATGATCTTTCCTAGTAGCTTTATTTAATTTCCTGAAATCAATTACCATTCTATATCCCGCAACAATTCTTTGCGGGATCAATTCATCTTTATCATTAGGAACAAAAGTAATACCACCCTTTTTAAGGACACAATGAACGGGACTAACCCATCTACTATCAGCAATAGGATAAATTATACCTCCCTCTAGAAGCTTTAGTATTTCATTTCTTACCACTTCCTTCATTTTAGGATTTAATCATCGTTGGTGATCAACAACTAGTTTAGCATCAGGTTCCATATTGATTTTATGGTGACATAGAGTGGGACTAATGCCTTTAAGATCATCAAGAGTATATACAATAGCGGCACGGTGCTTCCTCAGAGTTTTCAATAATCTCTTTTCTTCCTTCTCTGAAAGGTTAGCGCTAATAATAACTGTTGGAATTATGCCCTAGAGGCAATAATAAATATAGTTATTATTATAATTCCTGTATCAAGATAATCGTTTATTATCCATGCTATAATTGTATTGAATGAAGACTTATATACATGTGTGGATACATAGACAAAACACTGTCCCTAGCAAGCCTCTAGTTGGCTAGCCAGTTGATCAAGGATAGTCAGGGTCTTCTGATTATATACAAGGTGTTTTTGCTTGATAACTAGATCACGTCATTAGGAGAATCACATGATGGACTAGACCCAATCTAATAGACGTAGCATGTTGATCGTGTCATTTTGTTGCTACTGATTTCTGCGTGTCAAGTATTTGTTCCTATGACCATGAGATCATATAACTCACTGACACCGGGGGAATGCTTTGTGTGTATCAAACGTCGCAACATAACTGGGTGACTATAAAGATGCTCTACAGGTATCTCCGAAGGTGTTCGTTGAGTTAGTATGGATCGAGACTGGGATTTGTCACTCCGTGTGACGGAGAGGTATCTCGGGGCCCACTCGGTAATACAACATCACACACAAGCCTTGCAAGCAATGTGACTTAGTGTAAGTTGCGGGATCTTGTATTACGGAACGAGTAAAGAGACTTGCCGGTAAACGAGATTGAAATACGTATACGGATACTGACGATCGAATCTCGGGCAAGTAACATACCGAAGGACAAAGGGAATGACATACGGGATTATATGAATCCTTGGCACTAAGGTTCAAACGATAAGATCTTCGTAGAATATGTGGGATCCAATATGGGCATCCAGGTCCTTCTATTGGATATTGACCGAGGAGTCACTCGGTTCATGTCTACATAGTTCTCGAACCCGCAGGGTCTGCACACTTCAGGTTCGACGTTGTTTTATGCGTATTTGAGTTATATGGTTGGTTACCGAATGTTGTTCGGAGTCCCGGATGAGATCACAGACGTCTCGAGGGGATTCCGGAATGGTCCCGAAACAAAGATTGATATATAGGATGACCTCATTTGATTACATGAAGGTTTTCGGAGTTACCGGGAATGACGAATGGGTTCCGGATGTTCACCGGGGGGGGGGGGGCAACCCACCCCGGGGAAGCCCATAGGCCTTGGGGGTGGCGTACCAGCCCTTGGTGGGCTGGTGGGACAACCCAAGAGGGTCCTATGTGCCAAGGATAGAAAATCAAAGAGAAAAGAAAAAAAAGGAGGTGGTAAAGGAGAGAAGGACTCCACTTTCCAATCCTAGTTGGACTAGGATTGGAGGAGGACTCCTCCTCCCTTGGTGGCGCAGCCCTTGGGGCTCCTTGAGCCTCAAGGCAAGCCTCCCCTCCCTCCTCCTATATATATGGAGAAATTAGGGCTGATTTGAGACAACTTTTCCAAGGCGGCCCGACCACATAACTCCACGGTTTTACCTCTAGATCGCGTTTCTGCGGAGCTCGGGCGGAGCCCTGCCGAGATTAGATCATCACCAACCTTCGGAGCGCCGTCACGCTGCCGGAGAAGTCTTCTACCTCTCCGTCTCTCTTATTGGATCAAGAAGGCCGAGATCATCGTCGAGCTGTACGTGTGCTGAACGCGGAGGTGCCGTCCGTTCGGCACTAGATCGTGGGACAGAGCGCGGGACAGTTCGTGGGACGGTTCGCGGGGCGGATCGAGGGACGTGAGGACGTTCCACTACATCAACCGCGTTCACTAACACTTCTGTTGTGCGATCTACAAGGGTACGTAGATCGGAAATCCCCTCTCGTAGATGGACATCACCATGATAGGTCTTCGTGCGCGTAGGAAATTTTTTGTTTCCCATGTGACGTTCCCCAACAGTGGCATCATGAGCTAGGTACATGCGTAGATGTCTTCTCGAGTAGAACACAAAAGTTTTTGTGGGCGGCGATGTGCGTTTTGCTGCCCTCCTTAGTCTTTTCTTGATTCCGCGGTATTGTTGGATTGAAGCGGCTTGGACCGACATTACTCGTACGCTTACGAGAGACTGGTTTCATCGCTACGAGTAACCCCCTTTGCTCAAAGATGACCGGCATGTGTCGGTTTCTCCAACTTTAGTTGAATCGGATTTGACTGAGGAGGTCCTTGTATAAGGTTAAATAGCATTTCATATATCTCCGTTGTGGTGTTTGCGTAAGTAAGATGCGATCCTACTAGATACCCATGGTCACCACGTAAAACATGCAACAACAAAATGAGAGGACGTCTAACTTGTTTTTGCAGGGTATGCTTGTGATGCAATATGGCCAACGATGTGATGTGATATATTGGATGTATGAGATGATCATGTTGTAATAGATAATATCGACTTGCACGTCGATGGTACGGCAACCGGCAGGAGCCATAGGGTTGTCTTTAAACTAACGTTTGTGCTTGCAGATGCGTTTACTATTTTGCTAGGATGTAGCTTTAGTACTAATAGCATGAGTAGCACGACAACCCCGATGGCGACATGTTGATGGAGATCATGATGTGGCGCCGATGACAAGAAGGTCGTGCCGGTGCTTTGGTGATGGAGATCAAGGAGCACGTGATGATGGCCTTATCATGTCACTTATGAATTGCATGTGATGTTAATCCTTTTATGCACCTTATTTTGCTTAGAACGACGGTAGCATTATGAGATGATCTCTCACTAAAATTTCAAGACGAAATTGTGTTCTCCCTGACTGTGCACCATTGCTACAGTTCGTCGTTTCGAGACACCACGTGATGATCGGGTGTGATAGACTCAACGTTCACATACAACGGGTGCAAAACAGTTGCACACGCGGAACATTCGGGTTAAGCTTGACGAGCCTAGCATGTGAAGACATGGCCTCGGAACACATGAGACCGAAAGGTCGATCATGAATCATATACTTGATATGATTAGCATAGGGATGCTTACCACTGAAACTATACTCAACTCACGTGATGATCGGAGTTGAGCTAGTGTAAGTGGGTCATGAACCACTCAACTTACTTTTTGAGTGGGAGTTTAGCAAGTAATTTGATTAAGTTAAACTCTAATTATCTTGAACATAGTCTAAGTCCACTTTTAATATATTTGTGTTGCAGATCACGGCTCACGCGACAGTCACCCTGAATTTTAATACGTTCCTAGAGAAAGCTAAGTTGAAAGATGATGGAAGCAACTTTGTAGACTGGGCTCGTAATCTTAAGTTGATCCTACAAGCTGGGAAGAAGGATTATGTCCTTAATGCTGCGCTAGGAGATGAACCACCCGATACAGCTGACCTGGATGTTAAGAACGCCTGGTTAACACGTAAGGAGGACTACTCAGTAGTTCAATGTGCAGTCTTGTATGGCTTAGAACCGGGACTTCAACGTTGCTTTGAGCGTCATGGAGCATATGAGACGTTCCAGGAGTTGAAGTTTATCTTTCACAAGAACGCCTGGATCGAGAGGTATGAGACCTCCGATAAATTCTATGCTTGCAAGATGGAGGAGAATTCATCTGTCAGTGAACATGTGCTCAAAATGTCTGGGTACTGAAACCATCTAGCTGAGCTGGGGATTGAACTCCCGCAAGAGGCTATCACTGACAGAATTCTTCAATCACTGCCGCCAAGCTATAAGGGCTTTGTGTTGAACTACAACATGCAAGGGATGAACAAATCACCCCGCGAATTGTTTGCGATGCTGAAAGTCGCAGAGTCTGAACTCCGTAAAGAGCATCAAGTGTTGATGGTGAATAGGACCACTAGTTTCAAGAGAAACAGCAAAGGCAAGAACGGTAATTCAAAGAAGAGTGGCAAGCCTGTTGCCAATCCGACGAAGAAACCCAAAGATGGACCTAAGCCTGAAACAGAGTGCTACTATTGCAAGGGTATGGGTCACTGGAAGCGCAACTGCCCCAAGTATCTGGCTGATAAGAAGGCGGCCAAAGAAAAATCAGGTATATTTGATATACATGTTATTGATGTGTACTTAACCGGCTCTCGTAGTAGTGCCTGGCTATTCGATACTGGTTCTGCTGCTCATATTTGCAACTCGAAACATGAACTGCGGAATAGGCGAAGGCTGGCGAAAGATGAAGTGACGATGCGCGTAGGAAATGGTTACAAGGTTGATGCAATCGCCATCGGCACAGTTGCACTTCAGTTACCATCGGGATTAGTTATGAACTTGAATAATTGTTATTTAGTGCCTGCGTTGAGCATGTACATTATATCTGGATCTTGTTTATTGCGAGACAGTTACTCTTTTAAGTCAGAGAATAATGGTTGTTCTATTTCTATGAGTAACATCTTTTATGGTCATGCACCCAATGTGAGAGGATTGTTCATATTGAATCTTGATAGTGATACACATATACATAACATTGAGACCAAAAGAGTTAGAGTTAACAATGATAGCACCATGTTTTTGTGGCACTGCCGCTTAGGTCATATTGGTGTAAAGCGCATGAAGAAACTCCATACCAATGGACTTTTGGAGTCACTTGACTTTGAATCACTTGACACGTGTGAACCATGCCTCATGGGCAAGATGACTAAAACTCCGTTATCCGGAACAATGGAGGTGCCAGTGACTTGTTGGAAATCATACAAACCGATGTGTGCGGTCCGATGAGCGTGGAAGCACGCGGCGGATATCGTTATTTTCTCACCTTCACTGACGATTTGAGTAGATATGGTTATGTCTACTTAATGAAGCACAAGTCTGAAACATTTGAAAAGTTCAAGCAATTTCAGAGTGAAGGTTAAAATTATCGTACCAAAAAGTTCAAGTTCCTACGGTCTGATCGTGGGGGTGAATATCTGAGTTTCGAGTTTGGTGCTCACTTAAGACAATGTGGAATTGTTTCACAGTTGACACCGCCTGGAACACCACAGCGGAATCGTACTTTATTAGAAATGGTGTGATCTATGATGTCTCTTACCGATTTGCCATTATCGTTTTGGGGTTATGCATTAGACACCGGTGCGTTCACTTTAAATAGGGCACCATCAAAATCCGTTGAGACGACACCATACGAACTGTGGTATGGAAATAGGCCAAAGTTGTCGTTTCTTAAAGTTTGGGGACGTGATGCTTATGTCAAAAAGCTTCAGCCTGAAAAGCTGGAACCCAAAGCGGAAAAGTGCGTCTTCATAGGTTACCCAAAAGAGACAGTTGGGTACACCTTCTATCTCAAATCCGAGGGCAAAGTATTTGTTGCTAAAAACAGAGCTTTTCTCGAGCAGGAGTTTCTCTCGAGAGAATTGAGTGGGAGGAAGATAGAACTTGATGAGGTTGTCGAACCTCTCATCCCTCTGGATGGTGGCGCGGGGCAAGGGGAAACCCTTGTCGTTGCAATGTCGGTTGAGGAGGAAGTTAATGATGATGATCATGAAACTCCGGTTCAAGTTCCTATCGAACCACGCAGGTCGACGAGACCACGTGCTGCTCCAGAGTGGTACGGTAATCCCGGTTTGTCAATCATGTTGTTAGACAACAATGAACCTGCAAATTATGAAGAAGCAATGGTGGGCCCAGATTCCAACAAATGGCTGGAGGCCATGAAGTCCGAGATAGGATCCATGTATGAAAACAAAGTGTGGACTTTGGATGTACTACCTGAGGGCCGCAAGGCCATTCAGAACAAATGGATCTTTAAGAAGAAGACGGACGCTGACGGCAATGTGACCGTTTATAAAGCTCGACTTGTGGCAAAGGGTTTTTCACAAGTTCAAGGAGTTGACTATGATGAGACATTCTCACCCGTAGCGATGCTTAAGTCCGTCAGAATCATGTTAGCAATAGCTGCATTTTTCGATTATGAAATCTGGCAGATGGATGTCAAAATGGCGTTCCTTAACGGTTTCCTTAAGGAAGAGTTGTATATGATGCAACCCGAAGGTTTTGTCGATCCTAAGAATGCTAACAAGGTGTGCAAGCTCCAGCGATCCATTTATGGACTGGTGCAAGCAACTCGGAGTTGGAACAAACGCTTTGATGAGGTGATCAAAGCATTTGGGTTTATACAAGTGGTTGGAGAATCTTGTATTTACAAGAAAGTGAGTGGGAGCTCTGTGGCGTTTCTAATATTATATGTGGATGACATATTGCTGATTGGAAACAACGTAGAGTTTTTGGAGAGCATAAAGGATTACTTGAATAAAAGTTTCTCTATGAAGGACCTAGGAGAAGCTGCTTACATTCTAGGCATTAAGATCTACAGGGATAGATCGAAACGCCTGATAGGACTTTCACAAAGGACATACCTTGATAAAGTTTTGAAGAGGTTCAAAATGGAACAGTCCAAGAAAGGGTTCTTGCCGGTTTTACAAGGTACGAGATTGAGTAAGACTCAGTGCCCATCAACTGATAAGGATAGAGAGCATATGAGCACCGTCCCCTATGCTTCAGCCATAGGTTCTATCATGTATGCAATGCTGTGCACTAGACCGGACGTTAGCCTGGCCATAAGTATGGCAGGCAGGTTCCAGAGTAATCCAGGAGTGGATCACTGGACGGCGGTCAAGAATATCCTTAAGTACCTGAAAAGGACAAAGGAGATGTTTCTCGTGTATGGAGGTGACGAAGAGCTCGCCGTAAAGGGTTACGTCGATGCAAGCTTTGACACAGATCCGGACGACTCTAAGTCGCAGACTGGATACGTATTTATTCTTAATGGGGGTGCGGTAAGCTGGTGCAGTTCCAAGCAACGCGTCGTAGCTGATTCTACATGTGAAGCGGAGTACATGGCTGCCTCGGAGGCGGCTAAGGAGGGTGTCTGGATGAAGCAGTTCATGACGGATCTTGGAGTGGTGCCAAGCGCACTGAATCCAATAACCTTGTTCTGTGACAACACGGGTGCCATTGCCTTAGCAAAGGAACCACGGTTTCACAAGAACACCAGACACATCAAATGACGCTTCAACCTCATCCGCGACTACGTCGAAGGGGAGGACATAAATATATGCAAAGTGCACACGGATCTGAATGTAGCAGACCCGCTGACTAAACCTATTCCACGGGCAAAGCATGATCAACACCAGAACTGTATGGGTGTTAGATTTATGACAATGTAATTCACATGATGATGTGAGGGCTAGATTACTGACTCTAGTGCAAGTGGGAGACTGTTGGAATTATGCCCTAGAGGCAATAATAAATATAGTTATTATTATAATTCCTGTATCAAGATAATCGTTTATTATCCATGCTATAATTGTATTGAATGAAGACTTATATACATGTGTGGATACATAGACAAAACACTGTCCCTAGCAAGCCTCTAGTTGGCTAGCCAGTTGATCAAAGAAAGTCAGGGTCTTCTGATTATATACAAGGTGTTGTTGCTTGATAACTGGATCACGTCATTAGGAGAATCACGTGATGGACTAGAGCCAAACTAATATGCGTAGCATGTTGATCGTGTCATTTTGTTGCTACTGTTTTATGCGTGTCAAGTATTTGTTCCTATGACCATGAGATCATATAACTCTTTCACACCGGGGGAATGCTTTGTGTGTATCAAACGTCGCAACGTAACTGGGTGACTATAAAGATGCTCTACAGGTATCTCCGAAGGTCTTCATTGAGTTAGTATGGATCGAGACTGGAATTTGTCACTCCGTGTGACGGAGAGGTATCTCGGGGCCCACTCGGTAAGACAACATCACACACAAGCCTTGCAAGCAATGTGACTTAGTGTAAGTTGAGGGATCTTGTATTACGGAACGAGTAAAGAGACTTGCCAGTAAACGAGATTGAAATAGGTATACGGATACTGACGATCGAATCTCGGGCAAGTAACATACCGAAGGACAAAGGGAATGACATACGGGATTATATGAATCCTTGGCACTGAGGTTCAAATGATAAGATCTTCGTAGAATATGTGGGACCCAATATGGGCATCCAGGTCCCGCTATTGGATATTGACCGAGGAGTCACTTGGGTCATGTCTACATAGTTCTCGAAGCCGCAGGGTCTGCACACTTAAGGTTCGACGTTGTTTTATGCGTATTTGAGTTATATGGTTGGTTACCGAATGTTGTTCGAAGTCCCGGATGAGATCACGGACGTCACGAGGGTTTCCGAAATGGTCCGGAAACGAAGATTGATATATAGGATGACCTCATTTGATTACCGAAAGGTTTTCGGAGTTACCGGGAATGTACCGGGAATGACGAATGGGTTCCGGATGTTCACCGGGGGGGGGGGGGCAACCCACCCCGGGGAAGCCCATAGGCCTTGGGGGTGTCGCACCAGCCCTTGGTGGGCTGGTGGGACAGCCCAAGAGGGCCCTATGCGCCAAGGATAGAAAATCAAAGAGAAAAGAAAAAAAAAGAGGTGGGAAAGGAGAGAAGGACTCCACTTTCCAATCCTAGTTGGACTAGGATTGGAGGAGGAGTCCTCCTCCCTTGGTGGCGCAGCCCTTGGGGCTCCTTGAGCCTCAAGGCAAGCCTCCCCTCCCTCCTCCTATATATATGGAGCAATTAGGGCTGATTTGAGACAACTTTTCCAAGGCAGCCCGACCACATAACTCCATGGTTTTACCTCTAGATCGCGTTTCTGCGGAGCTCGGGCGGAGCCCTGCCGAGATTAGATCATCACCAACCTCCGGAGCGCCGTCACGCTGCCGTAGAACTCTTCTACCTCTCCGTCTCTCTTGCTGGATCAAGAAGGCCGAGATCATCATCGAGCTGTACGTGTGCTGAATGCGGAGGTGCCGTCCGTTCGGCACTAGATCGTGGGACGGATCGCGGGACGGTTCGTGGGACGGCTCGCGGGGCGGATCGAGGGACGTGAGGACGTTCCACTACATCAACCGCGTTCACTAACACTTCTGTTGTGCGATCTACAATGGTACGTAGATCGGAAATCCCCTCTCGTAGATGGACATCACCATGATAGGTCTTCGCGCGCGTAGGAAATTTTTTGTTTCCCATGCGACGTTCCCCAACAATAACATGATATATCTCTTTTTCATCAGGGTAATCATACTTTAGAATGCCAGATAATTGTTTAAGCTCATACATGGGATCACCCTTGGGTGGAGGAGGATCCACGAGTATTTCAACAGTTAGGTTGTCTTTCAGAATAGGCTGCTGATCAAAGAAAATCCTATCTATTTCATTCCTTTCATTCATATGCATATCATTTTCATGGTCTAGCAAATATTGTTTTAATGGATCGATAGGAGGCACAACGATAGAAGCAAGACCAATAATTTCATCTTTACTAGGCAATTCTCTGCGATGGGGTTGTCTATGAAATTTAGAGAAATTGAACTCACTAATGGAATTCAGAAATTTGTCGGCTGCCTTTCCTTTGCCGTCTGCTGACACATGGCAAAGAGCTTCTTTGCCATCAGCTGGCACAAAGCAGACGGCAAAGACAACACCTAAGGCAAAAAATTTATTTGCCGTTGGCCAGCAGACGGCAAAGGAACCACAGGCGGACGGCAAAGGGGTGGCAGACGGCAAAGGGTGTGCCACCGTACACCCCCTCCCACCCCATAATGGGCGCTCCCTTTGTTGTCTACCCTCCTTCTCTTTGCCGTCGGGGGGCGGACGGCAAAGTGAGCCCCCCCTAACGGCCATCTCCCTCTCCCTCTCACTCTCACTGGTCAGTCTCCTCCGCTCCGACAGTTTCTCTCAGCCGGTCGTCCCCCGCCCGCCGGTCGCCTCCCTTCCCGCCGGTCGCCTCCCCTCCCGCCGGCCGCCTCCTCCCCTGCCCCCTCCTCCCCTCCCGCGGCACCCCTCCTCCCCGCCCGCCGGCCGCCTCCCCTCCCTCCCCCTCCTCCCCGCGCCGTCCTCCCCGCGCCCGCCCGCGGCACCTCTCCTCCCCGCACACCGGCCGCCTCTGCTCCCGCCTGCCGGCCGCCTCCCCTCCCCCCCGCCAGCCGCCTCCCGTCCTGCCCCTCCTCCCCGCGCCCTCCTCCCCGCGCCCTTCTCCCCGCCCGCCGGCCGCCTCCCCTCCCGCCTGCCGGCCGCCTCCCCTCTCGCCCGTCGGCCGCCTCCCCTCCCGGCAGCCGGCCGCCTCCCCTCCTGCCCCTCCTCCCCGCCCCCTCCTCCCTGGCTAGGTGAGTTTTTTTATTTAATTAGATTTAGTTAGTTGATTTAGTTATTTGATTGAGTGGTAGTTGATTTAGTTAGTTGTTTTAATTAGATATAGTTAGTTGATTTAAATAGTAGGTTTAGTTAAATAATAGGTTTAGTTAGTTATTTGATTTGTTAATTTAGCGGTAGATTCTATTTTGTTAACTAGTGGTAGATACTTTTTTAGTTAATGATTGGTAGATTTTGTTTTTGTTATTTTTTTTGCTGTTTAGTGCTATATAGGTCTAGCAATAGGTTTAGTGATAGATTTAGATTCTACATAGTCATAATTGAAATAAGTAGAAAAAAGATGAAGAATAAAAGAAGAATAAGTAGATAAGGGAAAAAAATAAGAAGAAGAGGAGGAGGAGGAGGAGGATAAAAAGAAGAAGAAGAAAAAGAGGAGAGAGGAGAAGAATAAAGAAGACAAAAAAGGAAAAGAAGGAAGAAGAAGAAGAAGAGGGAAATGGAAAAGAAGATAGAAGAAGAAGAAGAAGAAGAAAAGGAAGGAAGGAAGAAGAAGAAGAAGAAAAGGAATAGGAGGAAAAAAGAAGATGAAGAAGAAGAAAATGACACCCTGACACCTCGACACCCTGACACGATGCCCGAAACCCCGACACGACATCCCGACGACACCCTGGCAGAATACGCCGCCCCTGACGCCACTAACCCCCAACCTCCGACACCTCTTGGGCCTCTTGTTGACCGAAAAGTCCCTCGACCATTGACCCTTGACGCCACTGACCCTGGACCCCCGACGACACTGACCCCCGACCCCCGACACCACTAACCCCCGAACCCGGACGCCACCGACACCCGACACCACCGACCCTCGACGGCACTGAGTCCCGACGCCACTAACCCCCTACCCCCGACAACTCTTCTGCCTCCGGTTGAATGAGAAGGTGCTTTTCGTCCTTCCACAAACCGACGGGGTCATAGTTTTGTAAATTATGAGTTAGGTCACATATTTTCCGATTATGTTAATTATATAAATATCATACTTGTGTTGACCGTGTGAATTTCAATGTGTAGTTGTTCGACGACCTCCACGTGCGTTGGACGAGCTCCGTCCTTGTGTTTGTTGGTGAGCACAAATGACTTCTCCTCCTACCCCCTTAATTTGGTCTATCCCGGTCTTCGTGCCGATGAAACTTGCTAGCTATAGGTTTCTTCAATCATGAGTATGCGTGACCAGTATGCGTCTCCCGTTCGAAAGGGTGACATCTATTAATATGCATTTCTTTGCATATTTATAACCGCCATCCTTTCGAATTGTCCAACATTATCCATGGATAGCCTGAGTATGTGTAGATTGGGTTTGTTTTCCCGTATGCTATGCGCCGGATCCGATGCGGAATTTCGTCAGTGCCTCCCCTGTTGTTCTCCGGGTACACATCCTCTCTGCTTATTGCCGAGACGTGTATCAGGAGAACAGCGGGGAGGTGCTGCCGAAATTGTTCGTCACATCTGGAGCAGAGAATGGGAAAACGAACCCAATCTACACATACTCGGGTGGGATTATGACCTATCTTTACCTATTAGCGTGTAGGTTGCATGGACGTAATAAAACTGACAAACTTGATTAGCGTATGAATATAGATGATGAATTATATATTTATTTCTTGTGCCCCCATAGGTAGCTAGGCAACATGAGTGATCGTGCTTGGATGTACACTGGTCACCCTAGTCAGAAAGACATGACCCTTGAATGGTTAACAAAAACCAAGGGGTTTGTGAGAGCCGCATTTGCAAATGGCCAACAAAAAACATGGTGCCCATGTCCCAACTGCGACAACTGGAAAAAGCACACAGAGTTTGAAATTGGTAAACACCTGCAGAAGTTGGGTTTTATGCCTAATTATACGGTGTGGACTTTTCATGGTGAGTCTGACCAACGTGCCAGAGCTGAGGTGATTCGTCGTTGCACCGACGAGCATGGTACCGGGATTGAAGACATGGTGCAAGACTTTGATGATGCTCGGGATTCAGACGATGAGATGGAGGAATCTGCAAAGGCCTTCTATGAAATGTTGGAGTCTTCAAAACGTCCTCTCCACGAGCAGACTAAGCTTTGTCAGCTGGATGCCATCACGCAAGTAATGGCTCTCAAGGCTCAATTCAACCTAGGCAGAGAATGCTACGACGCGATGATGATGATATTTGGACGCTTTCTACCCAAAGGCCATGTACTGCGTGCAAACCTGTACCAGTCAGAGAAAATCCTCCGTGTACTTAAGATGCCCTATGAAAAGATACATGCTTGTGAGAATGGATGTGCCTTATTTAGGCTTGAGTATGCGGCCTTGAACTATTGCCCCATTTGCAATTCTTCCAGGTATATTGTGGTAGACAGCGGCATGGGCCAGAAGAATCAGACCAAAATCCCCATTAGTGTTCTTCGGTATCTGCCAATCGTACCAAGACTTCAACGTATTTTCATGGTCGAAGAGACGGCCAGACAGATTACATGGCACAAATTGGGCAAAAGAACCGAACTAGATGCGGATGGGAACAAGATGCTGGTACACATTTCAGATGGTTTTGCGTGGAGGCACTTCGATGCATTACATAAGGATAAATCGGAAGATCCAAGGCAACCTAGAGTTGCCATCAGCACGGATGGGTTCAATGTGTATGGTATGACGGCAACACAATACAATTGTTGGCCTGTATTTGTTATTCCACTAAATTTGCCACCGGAGAGATTATGAAAAGAAAGAACATTTTCCTGACGTTGATAATTCCAGGGCCCAACTATCCGGGGAAGACTATGAATGTGTACATGCAGACACTTAAGGATGAGTTGCAAGAGGCCTGGGATAATGGGATCAAGACCTTCGATGCGGCTACCAAAACAAATTTCAAAATGCATGTGTGGTACATGTACTCGACGCATGATTATCCGGCGTTTGCGCTATTCGCTGGCTGGTGTGTGCATGGAAGGTTCCCGTGCACCACATGCAAGGAAGCTCTTCAGTTCCATTGGCTGCAGGCTGGTCGAAAGTATTCTTGCTTCGACATGCTTAGACAATTCCTGGATCCTGACCATAAGTTCAGAAAAGACAAGAAGAATTTCATCAAAGGTAGAGTTGTCAAAAACACTACACCAGCTGGGTTGACAGGCCAACAGACCCTTGATCAGTTAAACGCTCTCGAGCCTGATCCTTTGCATCCAGGATACTTCAAAGGGTATAATACGGAACACGCCTGGACTCACAAGTCATGCTTATGGGATCTACCTTACTCCAAAGACCTCCTTTGCCCACACAACATTGACGTGATGCCCACTAAAAATAATATTGCGGAGGCCATTTTTGGTACATTGTTCGGCATAGAGGGGAAGTCAAAAGATAATCCTAAGGCTAGAATCGACCTGGAGGCTCTATGCGATAGACCGTTGCAAAACTTGCGACAACGGAAATGAAAGCAAAGCATAGCGAAGCCAAAGGCATGGTTCAATCTTGAAAGGCCAGCTATGAGGGAAATGCTATTGTGGGTGAAAATGCGGTTGATGTTCCCCGATGGGTATGCTGCGAATCTAAAGAGGGGAGCGAGTCTTGAGAAATTGAAAATATTTGGGCTCAAGAGTCATGATTGGCACATATGGAT